>NC_141667.1:135447097-136876264 GCF_028749965.1 Puma concolor | reverse complement strand
AAGCTGTAGCAGGTGGTTGGTAAATGCAGGCCATCCCCTCTTTTCCTTATGATGATGGAGCATACTGTCACGAGTGTGGGCCCTGAACTCTGAGTACTGGATTTGAATACTGGCCCTACTGCTTCCTAACAGGGTAATCTTAACCAAACGACTTGTGTCCGCTACATCTTGGTTCCCCCTTCTGTAGAGTAGGGTAATGATAGCACCGGGCACAGGGCCTTGTTTAAAGGATCAAATGACATGATGTATATCAAGCACACAGAAAAGCGTGCGATGCAAACACAGGCTATTGTTAAGATTGCCATGAAATCAGATCATAAATCAGACCACCCTGAAGTGAATCGTATTTTTTTCTCACATTACGCTGCAAGAGTACTATGTATTTATGTAGTTTGCTTAGGTGTTTGGTGGGGAAGCGGGTCATGTTTGTTTACCATCAAACGCCCAGCGGCTAAACCAACAAAATCTGTAGACACACACACACACACACACACACACACACACACACACACACAAGATTATGAAAATGTTAAAGCCTTATAATTGGATCTGAATTCTATATTACATTCAAATTCGAGATTAGTATGCCAACCAAACCTCTAAAATTTCATCTTAAGAAATCTTACCACCAAAATTCACTCTCACTGGATAGCAATACCCATACATACCAAGACTGTCTAAATATTAAAAAAAAAAAAAACTATAAGAAGGAAAAATAAAAAAATTGTACATGCTATTATTTAACAGCATACTTCCAGAGAACAATCCTCATGTATTTTATAGAAGGTGTACCAGGAAGGTGAGGAGGGCTTACCCTTCCCACAAAGAATTATAATTTGCAAGATATATTCCATTGATACTATGGAGACTGACTCTTTCACAAAGGCAAGATACAGTGTTGGGGTTTTATTCTTCTGATTCATCCCACGAAAAAGTCACTGATCAAGTATTCCTTAGCCAGGTAGCTAGATGCGTGTTGATTTAAAATCCTTCTAAAGATAACCCTCTGCACTGTGAAGAGGCCTTCTTAGCCCTGGGCATTTCATTCATCATCCTTAGCTTTTGCTGAAAAAACGTCGGCTGCTCACCTCTCTCTAAAGATCAAATCTACTGTGTTCAAGACAAACTGCTTCCTTCTTAGGGCTTTAAAAATATATGTTTACT
Source organism: Puma concolor (assembly GCF_028749965.1). Lineage (NCBI taxonomy): Eukaryota > Metazoa > Chordata > Mammalia > Carnivora > Felidae > Puma > Puma concolor. The sequence continues at coordinate 136,875,100 of NC_141667.1, read as the reverse complement.
TCTAAATCCTAATGAAGATAGATGACTTCGAAAGCCACAAAGTAGAGGTCCCAGATATGGCTTTTGAGTGCATCCCAAGAAAGGTTGTTAGGTTGTAGGCATAAGAGGCTTCTGCTGCCTTGAATCAATCCCTTAAAGTGTCCTCCAAGCTCTCTGCAGTCTGTGCTAACCAGCAGCCTCGGAGGGTCAAAGAAGGGCCATCCACTGGAAATGACTTGCACCCTGACACAGAACAATGAGACGATTCTTCTTCCCTTAAAGGAGAATAATCCTACGCTCTTTTCATACAATACGCTCAGAGGGGAAGACCAAAATGGCAGCAGAAAATGCTTCTCACAAAACGTGTAATAATAATTTTCTTTACTTGAGCCCTTCGAAAGCAAGTGGTTAAGAGTATTTTACCAGACTAGGAGATTCTCAGAGAGACATCAAGGTCCAGAAGAGTTCAAAGCTCCACCACTCAGTTGAGAACAAAGACATCACTTTGAAGGACAGATGCCAGCTCCCTCTTTTCCCAGAACCTCAAAGTGAGGCACATTCCTGTCAGAGGTCTTTATGGAAAAACAAGGGGAAAAGGAGGTGTGAAGATCCCGAGCAATTTTCAAAAGACCACTCAACAGATCATCAGGAAGACTGTTTCCTGCCTCTAACTGGCTACTTTTCATTTTCTCTAACACAAGAACCGATCCTGGTACCCAACTACTAGATAAGCACAGTAGCAAAATTTCTCTTGTTAAGGAAACCAGCCGAAAATGTAATGTGGAAAAGCAAAATATCCTCCCCACACACATCTTTATTCTCAAGATACTTCGGGCCACAATAATCTCTCCTGACTCTGGAAAACAGATTCAGTCAGGTCCAGTGGTTTTCAAACCTGGCTCCGTGGATGCCCTTTTCGGGGAATACTTGGGAGAGTTTTAGAAGAGCCAGGTGAACTCTGCCTTCCTCGACTTCAACCAGAAAAGCTCTAACCCTACTTAAAGGGTCCATGATTTTTAAATTTTTATTTAACAATCTAGGGGAACCCTATACCTTTAAAAATGAAGGAATCGAAGAGAAGTTAAATAACTAGAGAGAAGTGTTGGCAAGAGAATGAGTGGTGGAGATCAATATGTAAATGAAGAAACCAATGTCTGAGGTCTAAACAAGAGAAGGAGGTGAAGTTACCTGATCATAGGACCCAGAAGGATGAGCGCTTGCAAGAGATGGTTCCTCATAAGCATGAATTACAAATCCAAAGTAGGTTTTGTTGACTGACCTAATATTCCTTCCTGGGAACCTCATTTTCTCATAACAGTGAAATAAAAAAATGGCAGCATGACTATTGGCCTCTTTCATCCCAAATGCATTTTTCCTGCTGCAAATTACTTCAGTGATTCTATTCCTTTTCTTGTCTCTCCATTCTGCATCCCTCCTTCCCACAGCTACCTCTTCAAACGCCAACCCTTCCCTGAGGCTCCATTTTGAATCAGTCAAACCAATTTGGCCCCATACAACTGTGTGTAAGTTATCTTATCCAAAAGCATCAGTTCCATCTTGTACCTGTGGGCAATTTTGTTTTCTGGAAGGCTCTGAAAAGAATACTTAAAACAATACAAAAGGTAATAGAAGACCATTAGCCCCCTTCATATAGTGGTAACGGTGGAACCACATGGCATGGAGGACCTACGGCTGGAAGGGTCCTTAAACAGGCCATTCGAATCACCACCCCCTTCACAGAACAACATCCTTAGGCTCTGACAACAAGAAACAATTCGGAAAGCAACCAGAGATGAACTTTAACACAAACTTTAAATAAAACTGTTCACCTGCCTTCTCTTGTCAGTTCAATAATCCCATTTCCACATTCTGTTCTTGTATTTTTTATATCCTATTTCTAATCGTTTTCTTTTGACCCTTTATATGCTGGATCTGCAAATGCCCCCTCTCATCCTGAAATGCCAGACTACCCACTAGGTTTCAATAGGGTCTGAATATGAAAAAGAACAGTTTTCTAAGCTCCTCCGCATTGTATTCTTTTATGTTTTAAGTTTATTTATTTATTTTGAGAGAGAGAAAGCAAGCACATGGGTATGCAAGCAAGGGAGGGGCAAAGAGAGAGAGGAGAGAGAGAATGCCAAGCAGGCTCCACAGTGTCACTGCAGAGCCTGGCACAGGGGCTCGATCTCACGAACCATGAGATCACGACCTGAGCTGAAATCAAGAGTTGGACGCTTAATCAACTGGGCCACCCAGGCAACCCAACCATACTATCTTCTTAATTGGGCATCTGAGTTACCCAAAGCCTACTGGCAAGTAAATACCTTTATTAACATCTTTGTATAGTATATTCTCTTTTTTTCTCTGCAGAGGTATGGATGGATCAAGAAGGGGAGACTGAGAGAGAGAGAGAGAGAGAGGGAGAGAGAGAGAGAGAGAGAGAGAGAGAGAGAGAAGGAAGGAGAGACAGATTAATTCGGAAACTCATTGCTCACGTTTTTGTAAGCTTTTCTGTTCAGCACTATTTTCTGGACATCTTTCAATACCTTTAAAATTGATCACCGTTATTGTTTGCATGATCTGACAGTTTTCCACCAACTGCACACCCTAACTCGTTTGAATCCAAGATGAAGCCTGCCTTCCAAGAAATTGCTTCTTTAGTCTGGTCCGAAGTGTTGATTATTCCAAGAGTTCCTAGCTGGGGTCCTTGTCTGCTTTCCCCTCGACAATGCATTATCTACCCACTGTTGATCTTACCCTCCTAAAACACACGGACGATCACGCTACTGCCTTTGTTACAACCTTTCTACTGCTCTTCCAGTAAAATCCAAACTCCTGCTCAGGGCATCCAAGACTCTTCCAGAACCTAGCCTGGATTTCCTGCTCCATTCCTAATACCTCCCATTTCCTCCAGCCCCTCACATAACAGATGTCTCACCATTGTCTGCTCTCTCCACGGAAACTCAAGCCTCTGTGCATTCCTGTAATGTCCTTCCCCACCTTGTCTCCGTGAACAATTTCCACTCCTCTTTTAAGATCTTCCTCCAAAGCCTTCTGCGCCACCAACAGAGTTAGCTGATTTCTTTTCTCTGTGTCTGAAGCCACCTCTTTATTTCCATGCAAGGGCACTTATCATATTGTGTTATAATTTTTTATATACACGTTTCTCTCTCCTACAGTTCTGGCTTCATCCATAATGTTTTGTACCGTAACTGTCACTCAGGAAATGTTTGTTGAGGTGAATTCAATCCCTCAACAAACAATCCCTCCCTCTCTCTGCCCCTCCCCTGCTCATGCTCTCTGTCTCTCTCTCTCAGGCTTACAACTACAGGGGGTAAAACATTCAGTGAAGCTGAAATTCTGAGTCCCAAGGATGAAATGCATTTCCACCCACCAAGGTTGTATCCCCGGTACATGAGCAGCAATTGAAATGGCTAATCTATTTTTTCTCCACTAATTTCCAGCTTCTATGCAAGGGACAGAGTCTTAAGAATGCTATCATTGGTAATATTTGAGCTGTTTCTACTGTAAGGAAGGAAGGATGAATTCAGGCATTATGTCCAACATGCTATAACAATAAAAAAAAAAAAAACCTCCTGGAAGAAGCACCCACTATGAGATAGCAGTCAGTACTGTTACAGGAAATAACAGAAGTCGGCCAACAACATATCAGTAACATTTAAATGTGATTATGGGCAAATGTGAAATATTTCATTAACTTTACCAGTCTTTATGACTTCCTGTTTCTTTCCCTTTCCAGAAAATAATACACAACTTCCTGCTGAACAGAATCAACCAAGAAATACCAAATGATAGGGGTGCCTCGGTGGCTCAGTCAGGTGAATGTTTGACTCCTGGTTTCAGCTCAGGTCATGATCTCACAGTTCGTGAGTTCGAGCCCCACGTCGGTCTCGGTGCTAATGATGAGGAGCCTGGTTGGGATTCTCTCTCTCCCTCTCTCTGCCCCTCCCCTGCTCATGCTCGCTCTCTCTCTCTCTCTCTCTTTCTCAAAATAAATAAACTTTTAAAAAATAAAAAAAAAGAAATATCAAATTATAGATGATCTGGTCTTACATGGTATTAGGGAAGAAAATAAAAGAAAGAAAAAAAATAGAGAAGTTGTCTAGATATATTGGTTTCAATGATATTAATGTTTAGTTTCCAGCTTCCTCTTAGGGTTTCTAGCCTTAGTGGAGCGTGACTATTGTCCTTTCAATAAAATACAGTCCTGCAGCACTGCCATAGTGATCACCTAGAGTTTGGCTTTGCTTTGTATTGTTTTTGTGTTGTTTCTAATTGCCACTGATTTATAGGATGCTTGACCTCCTCCGTGTGGTTTATGTGGACACTGAAACCCAATAAAATCAAAATCAACACTGCAATAAAGCGGGTCTCAAAAAATATATAATGTTGCCAACTTAACGATTCTTTCCTTAAAAACCACCAGACGCACCCAAGCGCAGATTTCCCTGAAGCCAAAGGAAAAAGCCATCCTTCCTCGACTGCTCCACTTTTTCAAAAAGTGTAACAAATGAAAAAATGCACAAATCCTAAGTGCACAGCGCGATAAAAGTTCGCAAAGCAAGCCTGCCAAGGTACCCGGTACCTAAATCCAGGCAGCGCCCCAACATTTCCACTTGCTTGCACTGTCCAGCCTATCTACCTAAGTAACCCATATCCTGGTCGAACTGTACATTAACTTTGCCTGTTGTGGAATTTTACATAAGTGACTTATACACCATGTACTCTTGTGTCTGGTTTCTTTTGCTCCAAATTCTATTGTTGAGATGTATCTTCGTTTTCACCTGTGCCAGCAGCTTGGTTCACTGTCGTTGAGAGACAGAATCCCTCTTCCTCGGTTTCAGGAGCATCTAAACAAACAAGCCAGCCTTCCTGGGAAAACCCATTGAGACACGTGGAGCCCAGCGTCAGAATATAAACACGGTAGTCAGAAGAGGAAACAGTGAATACGATGACCTTTTGAAACAGCTCAAAGTCAACTTTTCAGAAGCAGCTGTTGGAGGTGAGAAACGGAAGGGCAAAAAGTCGTGTGAGAGAAGCCAGAAAAAAAAAAAAAAAAAGGTCTTGGAAAGAAATGCCCAGAACTGAATCACGGATCTTGGTTCAAAAGAAAAGAAAATTGGTCCTTCTGAAAAGATTTTGATGTAGGCTGCCTTTGCACTCATCTCTTTAGCAAAATAGTGCTTTTTTTTTTTTTTTTTCCTGCCTCTGCAGTTCTGCAGTTGTCCTTAGGGCCACAGCTCTGTTAAGGGAGAAGATTTTCCCACAACTTTTCTCCCACTGTATGGTATGTGACCAAATGATTCCTCACAGAAAAAAAGGCATTTCCATTCTGTTTCTGACTCTTTTACTTTTCTCCAGTTCCTTTTCTTTCTAAGTAATCTCAGGGTACTTGGATGGCTCAGTACGTTAAGCTTTTGACTTCAGCTCAGGTCATGATCTCGCGGTTCGTGAGTTTGAGCCCGGCTTCTGGCTCTGCGCTGACGGCTTGGAGCCTGGAACCTGCTTCAGATTCTGTCTCCAGCTCTCCCTCCTCCTCCTCCTCCTCCTCCTCCTCCTCTGCTCATTCTCTGCCTCTCTGTCTCTCTGTCTCTCTCTCTCTCAATGTAAATAAACATTACAATTAAAAAAAAAAAAAAAGCTTTAAATAATCTCTACACCCAGTGTGGGGCTCAAACCTACAACCCAGAGATCAAGAGTCACATACTTTACCGACTGAGCCAGCCAGGCACCCCCTATTTCTGCTTGTTTTATTTTTTTTCAGTTTATTTACTTTGAGAGAGAAAGAGAGAGCACGAGCGGGGTCAAGGCAGAGAGAAAGGGAGAGAGAATCCCAAGCAGGTTTCACACTATCCACATGGAACACAATGCAGGATTTGAACTCATGAACTTTGAGATCATACCCTGAGCAAAATCAAGAGCCAGATGCTTAATCAACTGAGCCACCCAGGCATCCCTATTTCTGCTTCCTTTAAACAGGTTATCAAAAGCTTTCTTTGTGTTTGATATTTCCATTACAGTGAGCAATCCTGTCATAAAACTTTATAAAATTAATAAACTATTCTTACCAGGTAATTCTGAAATTTAAGATACTGAAATTTTTTTCTAGTGTTTCATGAAATTGCATGCATTTAAAACATAAATTATTCTTATTCCATTATGAAGGTGTTTATTAGGGCAATTATGAAAATAATCTCATAAATATCAGTGCCATACTGTGAAAATAAAAATACCTTTTTCTTTTCCCTTACAAAAAGACTCAAATTCACACACAAAAAAAAATTTCACTAGTTTAAACTAGAACTCACTTGGGGCACTTGGGTGGCTCGGTCAGCTGGGCATCTGACTTCGGCTCAGGTCATGGTCTCACGGTTCGTGAGTTCAAGCCCCGTGTCGGGCTCTGTGCTGACAACTTGGAGCCTGGAGCCTGCTTCGGATTCTGTGTCTCCCTCTCTCTCTCTCCGCACCTCCCCCATTCACTCTCTGTCTCTCTCTCTCTTAAAAATAAATTAAATTAAAAAATAATAATAATAAATAAAAATAAAATAGAACTCATTTGAAATACAATTACTATAGTTTTGAAAAGGTATTAACTAAGTGAGTCCAGTGAATCTGGAAAAAAAATTTTTTTTTAATCCAAGCTTTTCCCTACACCCTTCCACTTAGGGAAGGTTAATTCAACTTGTCACAGATATAAAATATTTCTCAGGATATTTGCCACATAAGAGAGAGAGGAGGTGTGACTGGTCAGCACATAAGTAGCCGAATTCTGGTTTGGTTTTTTTGTGTTTTATTTAATGTTTATTTATTTGTGGAGAGAGCATGAGTGGGGGGGGAGTGCAGATAGAAGGGGAGAGAGGATCCAAAGCTGACTCAGAGCTGAAAGCATAGAGCCCGACGCAAGGCTCAAGCTCATGAACCATGAGATCATGACCTGAGCCAAAGTCGGACGCTCAACCCACTGAGCCACCCAGGCATCCCGAATTACAGTTTTAAAACCAATTCCAGGTATAAGAGGACATGGTTCATTTCGTTGGCTACTAAGATGGGCTGCAGTAGTAAATTAAAAGGGGTCTTAAATTCCTTGAGCTCTCTCCGTCAAGAGATGGAGTCTACTTCCCCACAGCTGAGTCACCTTGTGATTGCTCTGACAAAGAGAATGAGACAGATGTGCCGAACGTGACTCTGAGCTCAGGCTTCAAGAACCTCGTGACTTTGCTGCCCCACCACCCCGCCTCGTGCCCCAGACCTGTCGCCTCCAGAGGAGAAAGCGTGTGACTGGGGAGGACAGCACACAGAGCAAAGACAAGCTGTCTGTGTTGCGGTCCCTGACAGTGACAGGTGGTTTTTTGTGTCAACCTGACGAGCCTCACAGCTGCCCAGATAGCTGGTAAAACATGTCTTGGTGAGTCTGTGCAAGTGTTTCTGGATGAGATTAGCATCTGATGCAGTAGATTGAGTGAAGAGACCTGAGGTCACCAATGTGGGCAGGCCGCATCCAATCTGTCGGAACAAAAAGGGGAAGAGTGGACGAACGTCTCTTTCTTCTTGAGCCGGGATGTCCATTTTCTCCTGCCTTCAGACATGGGAGCTCCTGGTTCTCAGCCTTCAGGCTTGGCCTGAATTATGCCACCAGCTCTGCGGCTTGCAGACAGCCTTCACAACTGCCTGAGCCAATTCCCACAACAAATCTCCTCATGTATATTGAGATACAGTGAAACCTTGGTTTGGGAGCCTAATTCGTTGCGGACACATGCTTGTAATCCAAAGCACTTGTCTATCAAAGCGAATTTCAAGGACCATTGGCTCAGGTGTGATCATGTGACACTCAGCGTCACGTCCTACTCATATCACCAGACATCGCTCATTTTATCTAGTTAAAATATATTAGAAATGTTTGCTTATCTTGCGGAACACTCACAGAACAAGTTTCTCGCAATCCATAGTTTCCCTGTCTATCGTATTGGTTCTGTTGCTCTGGAGAACCCTGACTACTACACTGACCAGCAAGCTTGCAGAGAGAACAACTAGCTGCATATCCCCAGGCAAGAGCAGCAAAAAGAAACACCTAGGTGAGCCCAGCCCAACTTTATGAACAACAACAAAACAACAGGCCATTTCCGCCACTAAATTTGAGGGAGGTTTGCAACAGAGCAACACAAAACAAAGACAGGGACCCTGAGCCCAGTTCATGGGCTTTCATAAGCCCAATTTAATTCAGGAAGGAAAACAGACCAGTACACTTGGGGGCAGAGAGCAAGAGGGAGAGCGAGAGGGAGAGGGGTTACTATCACGTCTCCTACTTCAAATTTCTACTGCATTTTTCTGCCTAATTTAGTCCCAATTTATTTCAAATCAGAGCAACTATAATTAATGTCTAGTATCTGTCTCTGACCCCATTTACTTCCCAAACCAATCCCATCTCCATGGTACCACCAAAATATCTAGGATCCTAATTAAAATTCTCCCTGCCACTACTCTTCGCTTCAAACACACTTCTGCCCATGGGGTAAAGTCCCGAGCCTACCATTCATACATAACCCTTCATGAGGCCCTTCCCCAAGCAGAAGAGGCAGGAGTATTGACCCATTGGCTCCCATCCCCCATGATCAAGGATTGCTCCCAGATGTGCTAACCTCCCCCGTGCTTCCAAGCTGGGTATATGTCATAACCTAGAAAGTTCCTTATGGCGTGTGCAGCACCAAAGGAAATCCTGGGGCATTAGGTGAGGACTTGAAGGGGGACCTTATCACCTTAAAATGAGTGGAAGCCTGAATGGAACTGTCCACTACATTCACAGCTGAAATCTGAGCACAGTCAAGCACATGTGAGTCAATGTGCCAGATTTTTAAATTTTTTTAAATGTTTATTTATTTTTTGAGAGAGAGAGCATGAGCAGGAGTGGGGCGGAGGTGGGGGGGTGGGGGAGAGAATCCCAAGCAGGGTCCACTCTGACACGCAGAGCCCAACAGGCGGCTTGATCTCAAGCACTGTGGATCATGACCTGATCTAAAATCAAGAGTCGGGTGACGTAACCAACTGAGCTCTGTAGATGCCCTGAGTACTTGTTATTATGAGTCTGAGGTCATATTTGAAGATTCATTTCCTTGGGAATCCCTCAGGAAGCCTTAAATTAAAGGTCTTCTGAGAGGGGCACCTGAGTGGCTCCGTTGTGTTGGACTCTTAATTTCAGCCAGTTCACAATCTCACGGTTGTGAAATTGAACCCCACGTGGGATCGAGCCCCCTGTCGGGTTCCACGCTGAGTGTGGTGCTTGTTTGAGGTTCTTTCTCCCTCTCCTTCTGCCCCTCTCCCCAACCTGCACTCTCTCTAAATAATAATAATAATAACAATAATAATAATCAATCCAGTTACTTACTTAATTTTTTTTTAATTCTCCTTTAAAAAGTTCACCTGGGAAATGCCTGGAGCCCCTGAGGTGGTTTTGCAAAGCCTGGACCTCCATGAATTACTGGAACTTCTCCTTTCAGACACTATTACCTCAATTAAACCTATCTGTGACCAGGATGGTCTTTCTGGAACAAATTTACGGCAAGACAACCAGAAACATCGCTAGAGCCACTTGATGTATGATTATTTTTTTTAAAAAGCTAACTAAAAATTCTACAGTATTACCTGGGAAACCCGTTTTCCAGACTCTGTTTCCCAAGCCCCACATAAGAACTATAGGATTCTGAAATCTATAGCAATGGGTGGGAGGTGGGGGGGGAGGGGGGGGAATTGCACAAGCTCACTGTATGATTCTAAGACATACCTGAAAGTTTGAGACAAACATTTAAGAAAAATGGCGGGTCTCTAAAACAGGCTTCATTCACCACCACTAGGTGACGCCAGAATTTCAAAGATGAAACTATCTACTGTATACCTTTCCCTTCGAGAATACAGGATATTTCCCATTTTTCTCTCTCCTCCACATCTCTCCAACTTTTAGAAAAGGGCTATACCACACCAAAATAAATATTCCACTAATTATCAATGTGGCACTTCTTCGAATTTATTTTGGTTATAACAGACAGTCTCCTTCTGCAGGGACCTTAGAGGGGGCTATTTCAGTGCCACCCCACACCTTCCCTTAGCATCCCTCCTTTAGGAGTGCAATGTTTGGAAGAAGTTAGTCCACTGGCCTCCACAGCAAGGAGTGATTGGACAAAAAAAGAATTACATGACAAGTTCCCAAAAGCCATGTTTAACCATTTGTAGTTTCGATCCCTGCCCTCTCCTGGAAACCATGACTTAAAAAATACACCAGAATCACCAGTTTATCCTTTCCAAACCTCCAATGCCTCAGTGCAGAAGTATCTGATGACTTCTTAACAGTGTTGTCCTTTCTTCTATCTCAGAGTTTTTACACATTAAAAAATCCCATGCACGCCAGTCAGAGTGGCCAAAATGAACAAATCAGGAGACTATAGATGCTGGAGAGGATGTGGAGAAACGGGAACCCTCTTGCACTGTTGGTGGGAATGCAAATTGGTGCAGCCACTCTGGAAAACAGTGTGGAGGTTCCTCAAAAAATTAAAAATAGACCTACCCTATGACCCAGCAATAGCAATGCTAGGAATTTACCCAAGAGATACAGGAGTACTGATGCACAGGGGCACTTGTACCCCAATGTTTATAGCAGCACTCTCAACAATAGCCAAATTATGGAAAGAGCCTAAATGTCCATCAACTGATGAATGGATAAAGAAATTGTGGTTTATATACACAATGGAATAATACGTGGCAATGAGAAAGAACGAAATATGGCCCTTTGTAGCAACATGGATGGAACTGGAGAGTGTGATGCTAAGTGAAATAAGTCATACAGAGAAAGATAGATACAATATGTTTTCACTCTTATGTGGATTCTGAGAAACTTAACAGAAACCCATGGGGGAAGGGAAGGAAAAAAAAAAGAGGTTAGAGTAGAAGAGAGCCAAAGCATAAGAGACTCTTGAAAACTGAGAACAAACTGAGGGTAGATGGGGGGTGGGAGGGAGGGGAGGGTGGGTGACGGGTATTGAGGAGGATACCTTTTGGGATGAGCACTGGGTGTTGTATCGAAATCAATTTGACAATAAATTTCATATATTGAAAAAATAAATAAATTTTAAAAAATCCCATGCAGATAATAATCTCATTTAAAAATTTTTCTGAATACAGGTGCCTTGATGGCTCAGTCAGTTGAACGAGTGACTCTTGGTTTCCACCCAGGGTGGTGATCTCATGTTGTGGGGTGAAGCCCCATATCCCTTCCAAGTTGGCAGTGTAGAGCCTACTTGGGATTCTTTCCCTCCCTCTCTGCCCTCCTCCTCTCACGTGTGCACATGTACTCCCTCTCTCTCTCTCTCTCCCTTAATTAATTAATTAATTAATTAACATTTGGGGCACCTGGGTGGCTCAGTTGGTTAAGCGCCCAACTTCGGCTCAGGTCATGATCTCACGGTTTGTGAGTTCAAGCCCCGCCTCGGGCTCTGTGCTGACAGCTCAGAGCCTGGAGCCTGCTTTGGATTCTGCCTCCTTCTCTCTCTCTCTGCCCCTCCCCATTTGTGCTTTCTCTGCCTCTCAAAAATAAACACATGTAAAAATAAATAAATAAATAAATAAATAAATAAATAAATAAATACACATTAAACATTTCTTTCCAAAAAGTACATCTGTTTGAAATCTGCTTGAAGACACTGTGTGTAGCCTTACATGTGTTTGATTATTTTTAAGTGTGCGCTGAACAGAAATGGCTGGGAAGATGAGCAAGACAGATAACATTTATTTTATTAAGCCTGCAAATATCTACTGAGCCACTATATGTACGAGGCACTGTGAAACACACCAGCAGGGAGACGTGGGGTTGAACACAACAAAGAGAGGGAAGTTCTCATGGACTTACCTTCTAGTTGAGAGAAACAGGTGGGAGGGTAGCAAATAAACTAATAAAATAACAAGAGGGACAACTCCTTTGAAAAACAAAGCAGAATGATGTGATAGTTTCTGCACAACGTGGGATCATTTCTGAAAAGGTGGTCAGGGAAGGCACCCCTGAGGAGACAACATTTGAACCAACAACAAATGAGGATAAGAAGAGCCATCCAGGCAGAGGGCAGAGCAAGCGAAGCAATCTGGGGTTGAACAAGCCTGGTACGTTGCAGATCGGGAAAGAAACCAACGTAGGGAAGGAAGCATTGGCAAAATGAGGTTGGAGACATGAGCAAGGCCAGAGACTGCAACTTAGATTTTTTTTTTTTTTTTTTTTTTTAGCGAAATGGAAAATCATCAGAAGGTCTTAAGGAGCAAAGTAACATGGTCTAAATTTTTTCTTTCTTTATTTTATGTAACAGAACACTTAATTACATCAGCTTTCCATCAACACACTAGTAATTTAATGAGGATTATATTGGCTATTACCAGTGGTTGGCAGGAGCTCTTCCACTGAAGGCTTCCATGGTTTCCAATGTATCATTTTTCCTGCCAGACTTTTTCAGCCTGAAGAATCACCTCTTCTAGTTGGCCACCCTGAAGTGGGTCTTCTAATTTCTCAACATCTGGTTCCGCTTTAACCATACCCCACTTCTCATTTGTAATCCATTCTATATACTTTCTGTAAGCTGCATTTTTAGGAATTTGCTCAAGAACATCAAGAATCTTTGTGTACAATACTCTTAGACTCTAGTGTGGACCCTCACATACAGCCAATCCCACAAGGCTGGTGGTCTTCCTCAGCAAACTGGCCAAGACAGTGCCTATATTTATGTCTTAGATCATCTTGGCTCCTGATTGCAGACGAACACAAGTAGAAACAAATGGAACAGTGCGGTAATTGTCCTCATAAGAGATGATGTAGCTTGACCAGAAATACACATGGAAATGGAGAGAAGCAGTCACATTCTAGATGTGTCTTGCAAGAACAGACTGGGTGATACAGTGCACATGGTGAATGAAGGTATCAGAGAAATCAACATCTAAATTGCTGTTTGACATGGCAGACATGGAGGCCAATTACTAAGGGTTAACTGGGCAAGAAAATTTTAGAGGAAAGCTCTGAATTTAAAATGCTGGTTTGGTCACACTAAATTTGAGATGTTTATTTAATACAGGAACAGTCAAGAGAAAATTATGAGATTTCATAGTCATCAGTCATCACCACATCATAAGAATAGTATTAAAGCCCTAGGGCTGGATAATATCACCTAGAGAATGTGTAGAGATAGAGTATCGGGGATTGCGCCCACTGACTCTACATTGTTGATGTACTGTTACTCTCTCAGTAAGACTACAGTAGTTATGAAAAAAAATGATGTAGTTAAGATCAATATCAGTAAGGTGAGAATAATAATACTCCACATAGTATTGCAAGAAATAAATAAGGAATACATAGAATATCTAACACAGTGCCTGACACAAAGTAGACAACCAAGAAAATATGATTTTTTTTTAAAGATTTTATTTTTAAGGGGTGCCTGGCTGACTCAGTCAGTGAAACATGTGACCCCTGATCTCAGGGTTGTGAATTCGAGCCCCATGTTGGGTGTAGAGATTACTTAAAAAGAAAATCTTAATGGGGCACCTGGGTAGCTCAGTTGGATAAGTGTCTGACTCTTGATCTCGGCTCAGGTCATGACCTCACAGTTTGAGAGTTCTGAGTCCCACTGCACTGACCTTGTGGAGCCTGCTTAGGATTCTCCCTTTCTCCCTCTCTCTCTGCCCCTCCCCTGTTCTCATGTGTGCACTCTCTCTCTCGCTCTCTATCAAAATCAATAAACTTTAAAAAAGCAAATATTAAAATAATAATAATAATAAAGATTTTCTTTTGAAGTGACCTCTACACCCAACATGGGACTCAAACTTATAACCCCGAAACCAAAGTAACACATTCCACCAACTGAGCCAGCCAGGTGCCCCAAAATATTATTTTTTCCCCGTTTCCTTCCTTGGTAGAAAGTGGAATCAATAACTGGTCACAGCACATTCATAATCACTGTATTTTTTGACCCTGATGAAAACAATTATTTGGATGGTGTTCTGGCACTGTGAATGGTGACATTTACATTATTCAGTAACTTTTGCGTGTGGGGCAGGAAGAGAGGGATGGAATCCAGAGACACTGCACACATTACATCCTATCTTACCACCCCCCCTTTTGTGACCCTCTTTATATACTTTTTTGTTAAAATAAAAGCATTGTTGCTAGAAAGAAAGAAAGAAAGAAAGAAAGAAAGAAAGAAAGAAAGGAAGGAAGGAAGGAAGGAAGGAAGGAAGGAAGGAAGGAAGGAAGAGAAAGAAAGAAAGAAAGAAAATGGAATTAGCCGTAAACTGCAACAGAACAAAAGATCTATTAGCTCAGATGTCTTTATAGCCAAAGGAAATCGTAAGAATCATCTGACTGTACATTCCCAAAATGGCATTCTTCCTTTAGGTTCTTAAGAGGTTTCCAGGATCGCTATGACAGACTTCTTGAATACAGACCTTCACAAAGGTCTCTAAGGGATGGATGGACCTTGTAGATAGCATTTCCCAACTTTCACATGGGCTAGGGAAATTGTCCACAGACCACAGTTCAGGAAACCACTGATTGACTCCACACCCACATTTACAGATGAGGAAACTGAGCACAAGGGGGATTAAGTCACCCGGCTTGGAGCTTATTGTTCTAAAAGGCACCATTACGATGACAACACTTGCCCCCACTTTCCCACCAGGCTTCCCCACCGAGTGGCCTCTTCCTGCTGTTTTCCCAAAAGCTGAGTTTATGAGGGGTCTACAATAGGCTCTCAGGTTGATAAGACGACTCTGGTAGGGCTCAAGTTCCTTTTTATGTGTCTGAAGGAGAATGCATGCGGTTCAGCAGGTACTGCCTAACTTGAAAGACGATGTTACATATCCATACTATGGAATGGGAGGCAGATTTTTAATTTTTTTCGAAAGTACAAATTAGACACTCCAACTATTACTACATTTATGGCTTTGCTATATTTATGGCTTTGCCTCTAATCACATGTGTGACTTTGGATCCATTCACATCATGTAAAAATCTCTGAACTATCATTTATCTGGCTGTTAATAATAAGGGCTATAAAATTAGAGTTAATATTTGCTAAAGCTTTGGCCCATATTCAAGGTTTCTAAATCAGCAGTAACTATCTTTACCAATGATCAAAAGAACGCTGGACTCACTTTCTGAAAAATCAAACCTTCTGTTTTTCCCTAATTTCTTTCTGTAACTGTGAAGTTGAGCAGGAGAGAGACAGAGCAGAGCTTTGCTGAGGGCCTTTCCCCACCACCGTTTTGCAGAAAAGAAAACCAGAGTACATAAATGCGAAACACTTAGCACGTCTGAGGGTCCATCACGCATGAGACAGGAGGCAGGACTGGGGGTCACCTTTGACTGGTGCTAGCCCTTCAGTGCAAAACCCTGGAGCGCAGCTGATATAGGGGATGGAAGAAGGGCTTCTGTGAAAGACCCGAGAAGAGTGAGTCATGGGTAGTGTGGTCTGCTGTGCAGGGGAAGGCTAGCCTGGGGAGTGGGAATGCCGTGGGGGAGGTTGGGGAGCATGCGTGTGGGGACGTCATGGCAACAGTTTGTAGGTCTACCGGCTACAGCTTTGAGATCTCTAACTGATGCCACCCACCTGACCTTAAAACTATGTTTTCTTGTGTCTAGTAATAGCCTTCTGAAGTGCATGGGACTACGATCCCAGGAAGATTCCATTGCATGCCCTAAGTTTCCCATCTTCACTTACTGAAACCAAAGACACTCTCAAACTTACATTCGTTTAGCTCAAACAGCTGACAACAGTTAAAATATAATAGTCCCTGGGAGGACTTATTACTGACTTAAACTATTAATTAGTATTACCAATATAAGATGTGAAGTTGTTAGGTATTACTGCTTACCCGTCTCAAAACATACGTTTTATTGTATTTTAATTTTTATTTTTATTTTAAAGAGAGAGCAAGCAGGGGAGGGGGCAGAGGGAGAGAGAGAGAGAGAGAGAGAGAGAGAGAGAATCTTAAGCAGGCTTCATGCCAATGCAGAGCCCGACACAGGGCTCGATCCTGCCACCCTAGGACCGTGACCTGAGCCGAAATTAAGAGTCAGATGCTCAACCAACTGAACCACCCAGGTTGGCCCCTCAAAATACAGGGGTTTTAAAAATCTATTTAATATTTGTTAGGAGGCTACCGGTTGGCAGGTAGTTCTACTAATCTAGACCTGTCAGATTTTATCTGGGCTCGGTCTGTGGTCAGATGGCAGGTCAACTGGGAGCTGAGGGCTCCATGATAGCTAAAATGACTCAGTTCTTCTCCATGTGGCCTCACATGGAGCATGCCCCAAATACAGACTTGTTGTCATGGTGACCACAGAGAAGCCAGAGAGGGAGCAGAAACATGTAACATTTCTTGAGGTCTAGACTCAGAATTGTCACATCATCACTTCAGCCACACTGTACTGGCCAAAGCAAGTGACAAGGCCAGCCCAAATTAGAGTGAGCAGGGACTACAAAGATATTGGGCAAAGGATACGGATAAACAGAGGCCATTAATTTAATCGAGATCATCAACACCTTCAGACAAATTTTGATTCAAAGAGTAGAAAAGGGAGGATAGAGAATAAAAGTTGTGTGCATTCTTAATAATCCCATGCCTAGAAATCTTCTTCTATTATCTAGCCTTGAACTCAAGTAAATTGTACTCTTCCTTCTCATTTGTAAATCTTCGTCTTAGTTTTTCCTATACAAGTAAATCACCTCCACACATACATTTTGTTTTGCAATGGTTATAGATTAAAACTTATTAAATACTTAAAAGTAGTTTATCATTTGAGTTCAGCCAATGTCTTTTTTTCTTTTTTTCTTTTTTTTTTTTTTTTTTGAGAGACCAAGAGACACAGAGGGTACAAGTGAGCAAGGGGCAGAGAGAGAGAGAGAGAGAGAGAAAGACAGAATATCCCACATGGGGCAGGAAGAGAGAGGGAGAAGGGGGCTCACCCAGGGCTTGTGTTTTACCCAAAGCAGGGCTCACATTCACCCCAAGCAGGGCTCAAGCTTACCCGATGTAGGACTTGAACTCACAAACTGCGAGATCGTGACCTGAGCCAGTCAGATGCTTAATGACTGAGCCACCCAGGTGCCCTCATTCTTTTTTTATTCTTCTAATTAAGGAGCAACTTTAGTGTTTGCATTAGTGATTTGATGGAACAGCTAAAAAGAAAGAATAAAAAAGATCAACTTTTTTTACAACTACTTTGCTGTAAAATAACCTTTTCTAGTATGACAAATTTATCAACGGGAAATATTTATTGAATCCCCACCATGAGAAAAGAACCATAATGAACACAGCACAAAACACATTTCTTTAAAAGTATATTCTGGAGGGCACCTGGGTGGCTCAGTTGGCTAAGTGTCTGACTCTTGGTTTCAGCTCAGGTCATGATCTCGCGGTCGTGAGATAGAGCCCCACATCGGGCTCTGTGCTGACAGTGTAGAGCCTGCTTGGGATTCTCTCTCCCTCTCTCTCTGCCCCTCCCCCACATGCACTCTTTCTCTCAAAATAAATAAGTAAACATTCTTTTAAATAAAAATAAATAAAACGAGGGGCGCCTGGGTGGCGCAGTCGGTTAAGCGTCCAACTTCAGCCAGGTCACGATCTCGCGGTCCGTGAGTTCGAGCCCCGCATCAGGCTCTGGGCTGATGGCTCAGAGCCTGGAGTCTGTTTCACATTCTGTGTCTCCCTCTCTCTCTGCCCCTCCCCCGTTCATGCTCTGTCTCTCTCTGTCCCAAAAATAAATAAACGTTGAAAAAAAAAATTTAAAAATAAATAAAACGAAAGTATATTCTGATTATAGAAAGCATAGCTGAGGCAGCGGTGATAAAACATTGATAATATCATTTAACAATCAGTATCAAAGTTGTTGTGTTGGGCATGTTCAATGTAAACAATGTACAGTCATGGGGAGCCTGGGTGGCTCCATTGGTTAAGCATCTGCCTTTGGCTCAGGTCATGCTCTTACAGTTCGTGGGATCGAGCCTTGTGTCGAGCTCTGCACTGACAGCATACAGACTGCATGGGATTCTGTCTCCCACTCTCTCTGCCTCTCCCCTCTTTGTGCTCTGTCTCTCTGTCTCTGTCTCTCTCTCTCTCAAAATAAACAAAAACTTTAAAAAAAAAAAGGCAGAGTCATACAAAGAGGAGGAAGTGAGAGGAGGGAGAATTGAGGTGCAATCTCTGAGGTAGCACATTCTCACTATCTTCTGAAGGGAGGAAAGACATAAAGATTGGAATAAGACATAGGTCATCATGAGCAAGGGGTCAGTGTAAGTGACCTCACACCAGCATCAAGATAAGATGAAGCTCTCGAGGTGAGAAGGAATATTATCTTAGGAGTCACACAGAATGTTGCTTTTTCATAGGTGTGTCAGGCAGGGGTAGACTTCAAACTCTGGTTTACCAGAAAGCTCCAAATGACACCTGACCTGTCTGAGCTAACCACTCGCTGCGCCCATGGAGGAGATGGGAAAGCATCGGTATCTGCATTTGAGTCATTTGCTGACCCACACTTGCACGTCTCAGGCGTGGCTGTGGCCAATCACATCCCCCTGAGCAGAGTCTGAAAGAGAAACCTTCTGAGATAGCACCTTATACAGTGAGGGAAAAGCAGGCCACCTGGCTGAAAGGGCTGTCACTGGCCCCATCAGGAGTAAACTCAAAGTTCCTTCATGGTACTCCCCAGAGTTTCTTGAAGATCAGCTGACCTCTAAAAGAGAAGATCAGCGGCCTCTAAAAGATGTGGAAAAGGCAGCAGGCCATTCAAGCAAAGAGGAACATCCAGCAGATCTTACAAGCTCAGCTCCTGACCCATAAGAGCATGTTCAAGAGGAGGGAAGTGAAGCCAATGGACCCAGACCGACAACAGTAAGTGACAGGTCTCAGACCTGGAAAAAAAAAAAATAGGTGAGAAGAGGGTATTGCCTCTTTGTTATATAAAAGGTCTCTCTTTAGCATCTCAAGGACAGAAAGCCTCCACTTGAGGGAGGTCTTTGGCTGCCCATTGGGAGCATTCTCCTTGTTTATCATCAAGGGCTTGAGAAAAAACAAGAGTGATCCCACATGCTTTAGGAACCTAGGACATATTAACCTACGACACAAGCGTATTTTGCTTCTAGGGTTATTGCGTCGAAGAACTGGCAAGGTTTGAGGGTTTTTGTATTATTCAAATCGATAAAAGAGACCTCGAGTAGAGAAGGACAATGAGCAATGCTAGGAAAAGCTTGAAAAGTATGCTTGCAGTCCAGGACTCCATTTGTTCAAGAGAATTCAGTATTTTCCAGTGAAAGGAAAATGGGACAGAAAGAAAGAAAGAAGGAGGAAGGAAGGAAAGAAGGAAGGAAGGAAGGAAGGAAGGAAGGAAGGAAGGAAGGAAGGAAGGAAGGAAAGGAAGGAGGGAGGGAGGGAGGGAAGAAGGAGAGCACTGAATCCTAACCACTAGACTATCAGGGAGTATCTAAAGGAAAGGAAAAAAAAAAAAGGAAGGAAGACAGGCAAGGAGGCAAGCAGAAAGACAGAGAGAAAAATACAACAAAAGAAAATGCAATTATGACACACTTGCACTTTCGCACTTGCATGTTTGAGTTTTAAGTTCCTTTTAATCTAGAAAGATAAGTTTGGTTTTAGGTGCGATTTCATCGACTTCCTTGTAAGCAGGCACTAAGGGTGAGGTTTTTGGTGTTCTGACTTTTGCTTTGTTCTCTAGTTTACATTTTGTAAAACCTCTGGGGGAGTACCAATTATATGTGGAGGAGTTTAATTTTTTTAAAAAATTCCTCAAGAATTCCAACTCTAATTGCTTTAAAATCCCTCAAAGAATGCTGTCTTAAAAAGAAAGAGAATTTTATGGGAAGGTTGTTAGGCTCAGGCCAGACCTAGGGCAATAATAGAGAGAAAGCCTCCAGAAACACATTTAAAGGAATCACCATGGGTACACACAACACTGGGAAGACAAACATTGTCCATGAGACGTGACGGGAACAGAAAACGTAACATAAAATGTAAATGGGCTGATGAGACAAGGAACTACGTGCTTTCTTTTACTTCCGGGAGACCATGTGTAATAAGGGAAAGATGCGTGCCTTTTGATTCTGCAAAGTTGCCCTTCAATCCTAGTTTTGTAGCTGTTTAACTGGAAGTGTGGACTAGGATAAGAGACCATGTCTCTGGAGTTTGGTTGTCTTATCTCCTTATCTTCTGGAGATAAGGAATGCTATTCCCTAGCATTATTGAGGAATGCTATTCCCTAGCATTATTAAGAGGATTAAATAAGTTTCTATACATAAAGTACCAGGCATATAGGAATTTAACAAGAATTAAGTTCCCTTGCAGTCTTTATCCTCTGTCCCTGAAAAATGAACAAACACTAGAACGGAGTTTCAGAGATAAACAGCCTATGTCCCCACAGCCCCCCATGATGGTCTGGTCCAAACACCAAACCCCACCTTAATTCACAGCATTTTTGTGGGTGTGTCAGGCAGGCATAGACTTCGAACTCTGGTTTACCAGAAACTTCAAAATGACATCTGAACCCGTCTGGCTAACAGCTCACCATGTCTATGGAGATCGGGAAAGCATCTGGATCTGTACTCGCATCTCAGCCTGCTTACTCACAAACTAGGAGACATGGACGAGTTCATTAAATGGTCTGAGCCTCCGGCTTCTCTGCAAAACGCGGGCGATAAGTCCCGTACAGAGTCACTTCCAGCACTGCACACAGCATGGTAGCAAACCGACCGCCTTCACCACAACTGCGGTGACCTTTAAAAAACTCTGTCCATTTGTTACCCAATTAGGTCATCTTCTGCATTTGGGGGTAACTAGGAGAGAATATTTTGTATTTGTTGATTAGCCCTGTGCATTCTTTCCTCCACAAATTGCATGCTTATGACCCGGCTCACATCTTAAAAGGTCCTATGAGCTGAATTCTCAAGACCAGACTATCCTAGACAGCACCTGTTCTGAAGTCGGCCCAGCCTCGCTGCTCTTCACTGTTTTAAAACCCTGCAGGATGAATCTTAAACCGAAGACCGGTAATCACTGGCAATAGCTCGTGCTATTATAAATGCCTGATGATTCTGTAGAGAGTCATCATTTTTAGTGTTCTTGGTTATTACCATTGTCACAAACAGGTGAAATAAGGATCTCAACAACATGATGTCACGACTGTCAATCAGGATAGAGGGAAAAGAGCAAAAATGCTGGCTCTAGACTTACATAGTATACATAAAAAAGATAAAACCTGTGTCTCTGGGGCACCTGAGTGGCTCAGTCGGTTATGCACCCAACTTTGGCTCAGGTCAGGATCTCATGGTCCACTGGTTAGAGCCCCGTGTCAGGCTCTGTGCTGACAGCTCAGAGCCTGGAGCCTGCTTCAGATTCTGTGTCTCCTTCTCTCTCTCTCTTTGCCCCCCACCTCCCACCCCCCGCCACTCACGCTCTGTATCTCTCTCCCTCTCTCTCTCAAAAATTAATGAAACATTTAAAAAACTTTTTAGTAAGATAAATTTTTTTTAATAAAAATTTACAACATTTAAAAATTTAAAAACTTGGTACTTCAAAAGACACTGTCAAGAAAGTAGGGGCACCTGGGTGGCTCAGTCAGTTAAGCGTCCGACTTGGTTCAGGTCATGATCTCACGATTTGTGGTTTCAAACCCCACATCAGGCCCTGTGCTGACAGCCTGGAGCCTACTTCGGATTCTGTGTCTCCTCTCTCTCTGTCCCTCCCCTGCTCATGCTCTGTTCTCTCTGTCTCTCAAAAATAAATAAATGTTAAAAAGCAAAATAATGAGACAACCTATAAAATGGGATAAAATATGTACAAACCACATATCTGATAAAGGACTTATATCCAGAATATATAAAGGACACAACCCAATAATAAAAAGACAACCCAATTTTTAAATGGGCACAGGATTTGAATACATTTTTCTCCAAAACAGATATATGAATGGCCAAAAAGCACAGAAGAGATGCTCAACATCATTAGTCATTAGGAAAATGCAAATAAAGAAACATGAGATACCAGTTCACCAAAAAGAAAAAAAATAGTTAAATGTTGGCAAGTGTGTGGAGCGATCGGAACCTTCATCTATTGCTGGCTAGAAAGCAAAATGGCACAACCGCTTTGGAAAACATGTTGGCATTTCCTCAAAAAGTTAAACACAGCAATTTTACTCCTATGCATTTAGCCAAGACCACTGAAAATACATGTGCACACAAAAAGTGTACGCAAATTTCCATAGTAGCATCATTCATAATGTCCAAAAACCAGAAACAATCCAAATATGTACCAATTGAAACATGGATCCATAAGGTGTGGTATATCCATAAAATGGAATATTACTGGCTCATAAAAGGGAAATTGTGATGCATACTACAACTTGGAGGAAACTTGAAAACATGTAGGTGAGGGAGGGGTGCCTGGCTGGCTCAACCAGTAGAGCATGCAACTCTTGATCTCAGGACCATGAGTTCAAGCCCCACATTAGGTGTGGAGTGTATTTAAAAACAACAACAACAACAAAAAGGTGAAAGAAGCCAGTTACAAAAGATTACATATAGTACCTCCCATTTATATGAAATATCCAGACTAGCTAGATACTTTCTATCTCTACGCGAAATGTTTCATCCATAGAGACAGAAAACAGTGGTTGCCCAGAGCAGAGAAGCAGGGAGGTAGGAGGATGGAGATTAACTGCCAATGGTTACAAGGTTTCTTTTTGACGAGGAAAATGTTCCAAAAGGAGATGAGGTGAAAAGACAGTACCTCTGTAAACATGCTAAAAATCACTAAGCTAAATACTTTAAACAGGTGGACTTGATGTTATATAAACTATACGTTAAGGTGTTATTTTACTCTTCAAAAATAGTTCCTGTAACTAAGGCCCTATGATTTTACTATAAATGTTGGTAACAATAATTATAACAGCTTATTATACAGCTGTTATATTATAGATTATAATTATAAATTATAAAAGCTTATTATGTTTCAGGCAATATTCAAAGTCTTTACAAATACTAATTCACTTTCCTGACAAACCTGGTAGGCAAAGACCATTATTATTACCATTTCACAGATTAGAAAACTAAGCTATTAAGAGGCATTATAAGAATTCAAACATAGAGGGGCACCTGGGTGCCTGAGTCGGTTGAGCAGTGGACTCTTGATTTTGGCTCAGGTCATGATCTCACGGTTCTTAGGATCGAGCCCTGTGTGAGGGTCTGTGCTGACAACATGCAGCCTACTTGAGATTCTCTCTCTCTCTCTCTCTCTTTCTCTCTCTCTCTCTCTCTCTCTCTTTCTCTCTCTCTCTCTCTCTCTCTAATTACACACAGGTGCTCTCTCTCAACATAAATATTTAAAAAAGAAAACAGAATTCAAACACAGAGAGTCTGTGTTTTTAAATAAAATATATACCTGCTCCTGTAATCCAACAGCAAAATATGGGGAGGAAATCCCTGAAATTCAGAGAACTGGGGAAATTTTAAAATATTGTAACAAACAGGGGCACCTGGCTGGCTCAGTCAGAAGAGCATGTGACTTTTGTCTCCAGGTTATGAGGTCAAGCCCTATGGTGGGTATAGAGATTACTTACAACTAAAAAAAAAAATAAAAAAAAAAATCTTTAACATAAAATAAAATATAATAAACGACAGAGCTTAAGAAAGTTAAAGCCTAAGAGCAAAATAATTTTTTTTTAGTTACTTCACACAACAGCAGTGGAAAATGAAAGGCTGTAGATGACATGGCCATGTCCCTCTCTTGTCCTACATGAAAACAATATTAGTGGCTCAGTCGGTTAAGCGCCTGACTTCACCTCAGACCATGATCTCGCAGTTCGTGGGTTCGAGCCCCATGTCGCATCCTCTCTGAGAAGGGCTCATGACTTCAGAGGAGGAATTAACCTCCTCTCCAATTGTGATCACAGAAGCCACAGACCAAAGGGGCTTGAGAGGAAGGAACAAGGGACCTGAGATATGACCTATTTCATTAGTTAGACTGAGCATTCCAGGCTGCTTGGGGGGGCCATTAGCACCAATGTCAATACCCCATGGGCACAAATTGGTAGTACTTGATCTCTCTCTCTCTCTCTCTCTGCGATTGGATTTTCCACAAGCCACATGCAGGCCCACAGCTGATGTCACATTCCAGAGAAGGAAATTATATCTTTGGATTGTATTATAATAAGACCACTCAACCATATCGCTAGTATCTTCTGCATGCTTACTGAGTACAGGCTTCATGCTTAAACTGTATGTTATTGTAACAAGTCCTCTCCAGAGCCTTTTGAGACTGATACTGTTATTGCCATGTTTCCAGATGTTTGGAGAGGTTAAGAACCTTTCTAAAGTAACACAGCAAGGAAACAATGGAGCTACCCTTCCAATGCAAATAACCTACCCTCCAAACACACATTATAAATCACTCTAGAAATGTGGATACATTCACAACATACTGAAACCAGTTTTCCATATACAGCTATTCCAAGATGAAGTCTGAATTTCAGGGCAACTCCACCAGAATACACACTTTTTTGCCCAAAAGTTACTAACATACACTTAAGAGTATAAAATTAATTATATTAATAATAACCTGAGGGGCACCTGGGTGGCTCAGTCAGTTAAGTGTCTGATTCTTTTTAATTTAATTTAATTTAATTTAATTTAATTTAATTTAATTTAAAAAAATTTTTTTTAATTTTAGAGAGAGCGTGCGCAAACAGGGGAGAGGGGCAAAGGGAAATAGAGAAAGAGAGAAGGAATCTCAAGCAGGCTCCACACTCAGCATGAAGCTCCATGCAAGACTCAATCCCACGATACCGGGATTATTACCTGAGCTGAAATCAAGTCACACACTTAACCGACTGAGCCAACCAGGCGCCCTTTTTTTTTTTTTAAGTTCATTTATTTATTTTGAGGGAGAGATAAAGCATGCACACACAGGTGGGGGAGGGACAGAGAGAGAGGGAGAGAGAATCCAAAGCAGGGTCCACACTGCCAGCACAGAGCCTAATGCAGGGCTCAGACACAGGGCTCGAACTCACAAAAGGTGAGATAATGACCTGAGCCAAAATCAAGAATCAGATACTTAAGGAGTGCCTGGCTGGCTTAGTGGGTTAACTGTTAAACTCGTGGTTTCAGCTCATGATAACACGGTTAGTGAGTTCGAGCCCCAGGGCAGCTCTCTGCTGACAGCACGGACCCTGCTTGGAATTCTCTGTCTCCCTCTCTCTCTGCCCCTCTCTCTCTCTCTCTCTCTCAAAAATGAATAAATATTAAAAAAAAAATACTAACCTGAACACAGCATAATCCACCAGATAAATCTTAAAGCACAAATACCTGTAACACTGCTCAATTGTAGAGGAAATTTAGTGTATTTTTAAATGCATATTCACAATCCATGCCTCTGGAAAGTTCAGTTTTGAAGCTGTGATGTTTATCTGGTGTTTTCAGTTTGGTCTTGTGCCCCAGCATCCCATTCCTACACCTCAAGGAGGAAGGGCGGGGCGGACGGGGGGGCCGAGATATAGGCATGGGTTTCCCACCCCCCACCGAGCTGAGCACCAGTAAGCATATTAGGTCCCTATTTGTGGACTTCAGAATGGCTAGACATAATAACTAACGATAGTCATCATTGAACAAGACTTAAATTCTTGGAACTACAGACCTTGTTTCATTGAAGAAAGAAAACTCGGGTTTAAGGAGAGAAAATTAGGGCTAGAGAAGACTTTCAACACCATGTAAGCTGGCAGTGTTAAACTCAAAAGCACGTTTTTGAGAACTCAGTGAATCAAAGCAGGCAGAATGAGCCATGGAGAGGGCTGAGGACAGAGGCAGCCTGCAGAGATCAGCCCCGCCACAAGGGGGCACTACTACTTCGTATCAGCCAACTATTACCACACTTGCGGATCCGATTTTCTAGGCAAGGTCAGATAAAAATGTTTTCAGGGAAATGTACAAGAAATTTCTACTTATGAAACATGGCAAAGGCCAAACAGCAGATGCCACCAGGCCAAATCTAGCCTAATATCTTTTCATTCAATAGCAAGGAAAAAAGTGCAGAGATGTTCATTGAACTTATCAAATGCGAGAGGCGAAATTCATTGTCCTCTTTTCTACCTCAGAACGTCTTTTACAGCCTCTACTTATAAAGATATAACATGTGACTGGGGAACCTGGGTCCGACCCTGGCTCAGGTCATGATCTCACCGTTCGCGGGTTCGAGCCCCACATGTGGGGGGAGCCTGCTTGGGATTCTCTCTCCCTCTCTCTCTGCTCCTCCCCCACTCGCGTTTTCTCTCTCAAAATAAACCTTTTTTTTTTTTTTTAATTTTTTTTTCCCAACGTTTATTTATTTTTGGGACAGAGAGAGACAGAGCATGAACGGGGGAGGGGCAGAGAGAGAGGGAGACACAGAATCGGAAACAGGCTCCAGGCTCTGAGCCATCAGCCCAGAGCCTGACGCGGGGCTCGAATTCACGGACCGCGAGATCGTGACCTGGCTGAAGTCGGACGCTTAACCGACTGCGCCACCCAGGCGCCCCTAAACCTTTTTTTTTTTTTAAAGAAAGATATAACGTGTGACTTACTGGAGAGCATCAGAAAAATGAGATATTTGAATCATCGGTGGTCTTGCTTCAGGCTCCCTGCTGTCAGCTTCTGTCTTGTTTGGTTTTCGTAATCTCAGTTTCCATGGGAGGAGATAATAAGGTCTCTGCAATCTTTATTTGACATGTATCCTACCTACTGCCATTTTTTCCCAGTGTGTGTGCTACTGTTATAACTGTATTTATATAAATAGCCTACTCCAGGTGTTTATCTTTGATTGCCTGATCTCTGTTTTAATTTTCACACACAAAAATGAAAGCTACGGCAAAGGCAAGCAGCACCCTGAGCAACGGCCACGTCTAAACAGCTGGAGGGGTCAAACACGGCAGGTGGGTGCCTGCGGATGTGGATTCCTGCACAGTGGGCAACTGCCATTAATCTTAAAAATAAAGCATCAGAATTCACGTTTTCTCTCTGTGGTCGTGTGCCTTTGGAACCTCATTCCTGCTTGACCATAAGGTCCAAACATAACGACTAGCAAATTTTGAAACATTTAGCATAGACAGCTCCTAACCAGAAGTGAAGTTCAGGGGGCACGCCACAGCAGGATCCCACACTGACGCGGGTTCACATTGTCCACACCACCAGCATCTGGGCATTTAAAACCTGACTGCCCTTGACTAACGAGTGATGTTCAGCATCTCTTCATGCGACTGTTGGCCGTCTGGATGTCTTCTTTGGAGAAATGTTTGTTCATGTCTTTTGCCCATTTTTTAATTGGATTGTTCAGTGGTGTGTTTTTTTGTTTTTTTGTTTTTTTTTTTATGTTGACTTGTGTAAGTTCTTTATAATTGGTGGTTACCTGAGCGGAGGTAGGTGAGAGGATGGGTGAAGTAGGTGGTGTAGATTAAGAATACATTTATAGTGATGAGTACTGAGTAATGTATAGACCTGTTGAATTGCTATACTGTACACGTGAAAGGAACACAGCACTGTGTGTAAACCATACCAGGACTAAAAACAAAACAAAACAAGTGTGCCCGGGTGAGCATCCGACCTCAGGTCAAGTCAAGATCTCACGGTTCGTTGAGGTTGAGCCCTACGTCAGGCTCACTGCTATCAGATCAGAGCCTACTTCAGTCCTCTGTCCTCTCTCTGCCTCTCCCCCACCCATGCTTGCTCATGCTCTCTCTCTCTCGCTCTCTCTCTCAAAAAAATAAACATTTTTTAAATTTTTGTTTATTTTTTGAGAGAGACAGAACACGAGCGGGCGAGGGACAGAGAGAGAGGGAGACATAGAGTCTGAAGCAGGCTCCAGGCTCTGAGCTGTCAGCACAGACCCCAACACAGGGCTTGAACTGACAGACCACAAGATTACGACCGGAGCCGAAGTGAGATGCTTAACTGAGTCACCCAGGCGCCCCAAAAAAACACACACTAAAAAAACAAAAAAAAACTTGCAGGTCTCTAGGGAGAACATACACACTGCCCTTTTCTACCACTTTCTGCTGGCTTCTAGCCCCACCTCACAATTTTACTTGCTTTCCAGGCTCTTGACAGTACTTGAGTATGTGACCCCTGCTCTCCACTTTCAGCAAACCTCATCTTTGACACAATTTCTTCTGATAACAAAAGAATTCGCATCTTACATAAGAGTTCAGTCAATACTGCTTCAACTACTTCAGAGTTGCTTCCCTAAGACTGATAGCTGCTGCCTGAATGAAGTAATTGTATCACCAAGACGCTTGAGGTCATTTTCTGCTTTCAAAGTATCATGTCCATGGCCTTCAGATTCAGTTTGCATCTTTGTATTCCTACTACCTACGAGATAAAGCTTGAACTAGCCACTGGCGTTCGGGGTCCTTCATCACTCAGCCTCCACGTAAGTGTTCGAAACTATTACCTTCCTCACCAGTCTCCACTCACACACACACCTGGTCAGAGTCTAATTATTTGCTCATGAACTCCCCTCCCTTCCCCTTCTGCCTTTCCAATCTCTCCTCATCCTTCAGAGTTTAACTCACACTCCACCTGTCCCTGTAGGCTTTTCTAAATCTTCCCAGATTCAAAAATCTTGCCTCCTCTTTTTTTTTTTTTTTAAATTTTTTTTTCAACGTTTATTTATTTTTGGGACAGAGAGAGACAGAGCATGAACAGGGGAGGGGCAGAGAGAGGGAGACATAGAATCGGAAACAGGCTCCAGGCTCTGAGCCATCAGCCCAGAGCCTGACGCGGGGCTCGAACTCACGGACCTCTTGCCTCCTCTTAAATGTAAATAAATAATCTCTCCTCCTTTTATATGCTTAATAAACATTTGTTGGGGCGCCTGGGTGGCGCAGTCGGTTAAGCGTCCGACTTCAGCCAGGTCACGATCTCGCGGTCCGTGAGTTCAAGCCCCGTGTCAGGCTCTGGGCTGATGGCTCGGAGCCTGGAGCCTGTTTCCGATTCTGTGTCTCCCTCTCTCTCTCTGCCCCTCCCCCGTTCATGCTCTGTCTCTCTCTGTCCCAAAAATAAATAAAAAACGTTGAAAAAAAAAAAATTTAAACATTTGTTGAATGAACAAATGAATTGCAGCAGGGCCGCATTCTTATGGCCACTTAATTATGGCCAAGTTGCTTAACCGTTTTTAAGATAAAGCTTCATCGTCTGTAAAAATGTGGTTTGGGCAAGGATTGACTGAGATGTTATTTTAAAATTACCTAGCAGAGATGCTACATAGACTCAAAAGATATTAGGTAGTCCACAGATGGGAGAAGTAATAGTCTGATTTACTGCCTTCCTTCCTCCTGTACTGTTAATTAACTTTTCAGTTATGTACAGTGTCTCTTCCTAGCTTCATGATTGGAGAAGGACCCATGTTTAAAAAAAAATTTTGTATCATGCACTGTGGCTAAGCAGGGAATTTTGCTAATAAAACTTTGTTGAGGAGTCAATAGCTTCTCTACTGAAAAATATATCCAAAGACTGCCTGCTGACACTGGAATTTCCTCCTTTAGAGACATCCTCTCCTAAGTTAAGCAGTGCCCCAGCTAAAATCCAACCGTGCCTGGGAGATGGTAACAAAGTCTGTTGCATTAGTTATTAATACATGTGCCGTTTAGACTTTTTTGTTTACAAGGAGCAGAAACTAGCTCACAGGTTGTTGCTCTTATATGAAGTATGATATTGGTTTATTTAATCCAACACCTTAGTAAAACTTAGTTTATCTAATGTCTTTCCAACATTAGCATAGAGATAAGGGGGAAAGGAGAAATACAGATATCGCACTATCAAAGAGGACAAAGAAAAGCTGGGCGAAGCGCACCATCAGAGTCGCAGCCAGAAGGCGCTAGGAACCAGTGTGAGCAGGGAAGCCTGGGTGGCTTAGTCAGGTGAGTGTTTGACTTGACTCAGGTCATGATCTTGTCTGGCGGTCCGGGAGTTCAAGCCCTGCATTGGGCTCCACGCTGAAAGTACAGAGCCTACTTGGGATTCTCATTCTCTCCCTCTCTCTCTCTGCCCCTTCACCACTTGCACACTCTCTCTCTTTCTCTCTCAAAATAATAAATAAATAAAAATTTTTAAAAGAGGGGGGGCGCCTGGGTGGCTCAGTCGCCTAAGCATTCGACTTTGGCTCAGGTCATGATCTCTCACCGTCCATGAGTTCGAGCCCTGCGTCTGGCTCTGTGCTGACAGCTCAGAGCCTGGAGCCTGCTTCAGATTCTGTGTCCCCCTTCTCTCTCTGCTCCTCTCCCACTCATGATCTGTCTCAGTCTCTCAAAAATAAACAAATGTTAAAAAAAAATTAAAAAAAGAAAGAAAGAACCAGCATGACCAGCTGTAACGGTTTGCCCCACACTGAGCGGACACAGAAAGGCCTTCAGGGCTAAAACCAGAAACTCCTGGACAAACTGGGATAAGTTGGTCACCCTATTAGGAACCACTAAAATCCCAGCAAAAGACATACTTCCTTTAATTTCAAAAGTGTACTTGGAGTCAGTGCTGCACACAGAGCAGCACAAACCTGTCCCTGGCTGGTGACCAGCTGGTTCGAGAAAAGGGCTAACGAGGCCAAGGCTAAAGATTTGATCTCCCAGGGAAACTTTGCTCTCTTCCACAGTCTGTGACTACTCAAACCACCATTCGCCAATGCCAGTACGTGTGGCCACTCTGGACCAAATCCTTCACTGCTGCTAGGAACATGGGTGGTGGGACACAGATGTTTTCCTTGTGCGTGAACACAGACTGAGTGAATAATGTCACATAAAGAAACTCACCTGCTGAACTTCCTGCTTAAATGGGTTCTAAATAACAATAACACATAGCAGTATGGCAAATTTCCACAGCATTTTCTCCTAGATTTCATTCCCTTTTTTTTTTTTTAATGTTTTATTTATTTTTTGAGAGAGGGAACGTGAGCGGGGGTGGAGGGGCAGGGAGGGGGAGACAGAGGATCCCAAGCAGGCTCTGTGCTGTCAGCTCAGAACCCGATGCAGGGCTCAAACTCACAAGATCGCGACCTGGGCTGAAGTTGGACGCTCAACTGACTGAGCCATCCCAGGTACCCGAGTACTGTGAGACAGGCATAGCGGACACCACGCTCAGCAGGCTGGGGATAACCGGAGGTTACACAGCCAGAAAGCAACACAGATGGAACTGGAACCCTCACCTCCTACGGATTATTTGTTTGTCTTTCTGGTGGTGGTGGGGGTGGCAGTGAAAGAGGTCACGGCTGCCCGTAACCCAGCAAAATACACAGCCTGAATCCTGAGCTTCTCTTTGTACGTTTCCCCTTCCATAAGAATTCCAGAACTCTTGGAGCGTCTGGGTGGCTCAGTCGGTTGGGCGTCCCGACTTGGGCTCAGTTCATGATCTTGCGGTCTGTGGGTTCGAGCCCACATCAGGCTCTGTGCTGACAGCTCAGAGCCTGGAGCCTGCTTCAGACTCTGTGTCTCCCTCTCTCTCTGCCCCTCCCCTGCTCATGCTCTCTCTGTCAAAAATAAATAAACATTAGAAAAAAAAAGGAATTCCAGAACCCTTCAGGTCCCAAGGACCATGAAGCACAGCCCCTGAGCTCTTGCGAGTCTTGCCAAACTTGCCCACAGTGTGGGCTGTGGCGTGCTGGTGGGCTGGTTATCTCCTGCACGCGTGAAGGCATAAAGCACGTCCACATTCTCCACCCCAGGGGTCAGGCCCAGGAGATACTGCTGACAGTTTCTGCACCCCACTTTTTATGTGTTCACTTTCCCGGACACTTTGATGCCTAAACCCACAGAGTTGTGTGGTGTTCATATTAGTAAACCAAAAGCTGAATTTCCCAAACACGTTTATTTTTTCCTTCAGAGCAAATGTGGGCAGGATAAAAACCACTCTGTGTCATACTTCCACGTTACTCATTAACCAACTTCAAAAAAAAAAAAAATAGCCTCAGCCAGATTAGGCGTCACGTGAAGAGTTTCCTGCACTGGGGGAACAGAGCAAAGCCAAACGCAGGGATTTTCACATCATCGGAGGTGGGGGATTCAGAAATGAGCCTTTGAGCTTATTTCCTTACCTGCCAATCGGCACTGGCACAATGGTGAAGAAAAGGCTGTCTTCCAGTGACACGGTGTTCCGGTTTGACATTCCGGGCAGCCCAAGAAAGGCAGGCACCGAGGCCCCACACAGCGCCGCAGACTGCCCCAGCTCTGTGCTTCTCAGGTGGGTACATCTCGCGTGTCACCTTGGTGGCCTCAGCCACCTGACAGGTGTTCTGGGGAGAGCTCCTTCCTCATCCTCTGCCAAGGGGAAGGACAAGGCACAAGCCGAGGCATCTGGGCCAGTGGATTGGAAGGGGGTACACAGCAAAGAATGTGACTTGCTGAGCAAACAGAGCTATGACCATGATTAAGGGAAAATAATCGTTAGTGCCTTCTTTAGGACTTTTTTAGTACTAGACGACTAGCCAGCTCTGCCATTCTTTAATTCCCGATCACTTTCAGGTTCATAGGAACTGAAGCCCAAATAGTTGAGCCCAAAACTTTACTTTGGTGTCAGAATTACTGTGTCAATATCAAAAAAGTAAATGCAGGGGCTTTCTAAATTAATTATCAAAACAGTAGTAGCTGTGCTGTGTGGTTCAACTACTTACCGTATAGTGATTTATAGCTGCTTTGGCCTGATTCAGAACATGCTCTTTTTAGCTATAAATATTAATGCCTCTATTAACGTCACTCTGATAATTACATTTTTTAAAATGTTTATTTATTTTGAAAGAGAGAGCATGCGTGCGTGCATGCACAGGGGAGGGGCAGGGAGAAAGAGAGAGAATCACAAGTAGGCTCCTAATGTGAAGACACAGCCAGATGCGGGGCTGGAACTCACAAATTGCGAGATCAAACCAAGAGTCGGATGCTTAACGGACCGAGCCACCCAGGCGCCCTTAATAATTACATATTTTTAATCAAAATTTGTGTCGCTAACTCTTTATTCATTTTGGTCTCATAATAATTCTCTAGGAACTTATACTTTATAAGTTCCTAGAGATATAATTTGACATAAGATATCAAATGCAAGTGGAAATCAATTACAAGAAAAAGTTTCTTACCCAACTTTCATGTTACTTCCATTAAACCTGTCAAGGGAAGGCAGAGAAGTTACCTCCAAACAGGAAGTTGACTTTTTACACAGCACCACAGCCAGAAAGGTGGTCGTTTGTTTTGTTTTTTAATCATTTTAAATCATTTATACAAAAAAGTGCTCAGGGCGCCTGGGTGGCTCAGTCATTAAGCATCTGACTTCAGCTCAGTTCATGATCTTACTGTTCGTGAGTTCAAGTCCCACATCTGGTAAGCCCACTTCTCTCTCTCTCTGTCCCTCACTCACTTGCACCCTCCCTCTCTCTCTCTAAAAAAGAAAAAGTGCTCAAAATTATAGCTTTTAAAAATTAAACAGAAACCAAGAAATCCCACTTCATTTAATGGTGTTTGGGTATCAGAATGTCGGGTTACAGAAACAAGTGAAGACATTGTTTAAAGAAGTTTTAAGGGGGCGCCTGGGTGGCGCAGTCAGTTAAGCGTCCGACTTCAGCCAGGTCACGATCTCACGGTCCGTGAGTTCGAGCCCCGCGTCGGGCTCTGGGCTGATGGCTCAGAGCCTGGAGCCTGTTTCCGATTCTGTGTCTCCCTCTCTCTCTGCCCCTCCCCCGTTCATGCTCTGTCTCTCTCTGTCCCAAAAATAAATAAACGTTGAAAAAAAAAAAAATAAAGAAGTTTTAGGGACAAAGAGCCTGAATTTACGCAAAATGTTGCATGATGCACCTATTTTAAGTTAACTTAATTTTTCCATCCATCATTAACATCCATCTATCTGACGTGAATTGTCTGAGCATGAGCACAACTCCTATGACTGAGCATGTAAAATCTTTGTATTACTTTGTATTACTTCCACATTTGAAATGTTTCTCGAATCATTTTGTCTGCTTCATCCATCTCTTGTGTAGGCTGTAATGCAGACGTTTCTAGGAGTTCAAGGTCTAATCAGGCAAAATGAAATTAAAGTACATAAATAAATTTTTTAAATGCAAAAAATACAGAAAATATAATTTAAATAATATGCATATATTATTTAAATAAGTATAAATAAATAGGATAAAAATAAAAACCTGCATCAACCTAAATTCAAGCCCCTTTCAAAAACAGCCCAGGTCTATTTTACCTGCATATCAGAATATTCAACATCAGGGACGCCGGGGTGACTCAGTCAGCTAAGCATCCAACCTTGGCTCAGGTCATGATCTCATGGTTCATGGGTCTGAGGCGCCCACGGACTCTGCACTGACAGCTCAGAGCCTGGAGCCTGCTTCGGATTCTGTGTCTCCCTCTCTCTCTGCCCCTCCCTGGCTCATGATCTGTCTCTCAAAAACAAATAAATGTTTTAAAAAAAATTTTTTTGGGGGCGCCTGGGTGGCGCAGTCGGTTAAGCGTCCGACTTCAGCCAGGTCACGATCTCGCGGTCCGTGAGTTCGAGCCCCGCGTCGGGCTCTGGGCTGATGGCTCAGAGCCTGGAGCCTGTTTCCGATTCTGTGTCTCCCTCTCTCTCTGCCCCTCCCCCATTCATGCTCTGTCTCTCTCTGTCCCAAAAATAAATAAACGTTGAAAAAAAAAAATTTTTTTTTAAAGAATAGTCAACATCAAACGTCTATATTAGTAGCTAGAAGCATTTTTTTTTTTAATGTGTATCGGAACCAATCTAAAAACATCACACGTATCTCCAAACAGTTTGGGCAATGAAGGACTTTCAGTCTAGGTGAAAAATCTACTTAATGTATTATATATTAAATCATTCAAAATAATTCATGGAAACACATTGGTCAATTATTTCAGGTAAAAAACAAAAACAAAAACAGGTAAACACTTCCCTTTAACTTCTAACTAAATACTAAGAATTTATGTGGCTGATGTGGGATCCCATTACCCTTTCCATGAACTAGAGCTAAAGGTATTCTGAGATCAACATACTGCTTCAAGTAGGCACAGATACAATTTATGCAGTTTTCTTATTCAATCATTCAACAAAGATGTAGTGTGTGACTATCATATGCTAGGCTATGTGGAATGCACAGTGGATACAGACATGAGCAAGATAGACCTAGTCTCTGCCCTCATAGAGGTTATTAGTTTAATGTCAAAGAGGATAAAAAATTATGAACACATGAATGCATCCACACATGCATACATAATTCTTGTTTTAACATATGTTATCATAGGAAACAATTACAGGGCTGATACAGAGAATAAAATAGGGAAAACTAACTTAGATGGGGTGGGAAATAAAGGACTCTTCAAGGAAGTGATAATTCAGCCGTCCAAGAGGATGAAAAAAGAGCCAACCATGGAATGACTGAGAAGGAACACGTTGCCCTGAGGTGGGGAGGATGTTATGTCTTGAGGAACCAGGGGACAGTGGCATCCGATGAAATCGAAGGGCGAAGCATTGGATGTAGGGGTTTAGAATTCTATTTTAACTGCAGTGGGAAACCAATGGGAGGTTTAGAACATGGGAGTATCACGATGTGTTGTTCCCTTTAGAAGGGCATTCTGGCCCGTCTCTGGGTGCTTTCCAGTTTTTTGCTCTGTCAAGAAATACTGCATCCTGCCCATGCCTTGCCATGTGCTTGTGTAAGAGTGTCTGTAAAGTATGGACCCAGCAGAGGAATTGCTGGGTCACAGATTACAGGCACGACTAACCCTGCTCATGATGTCAACCTGTGTTCCAAGCTGGTGTCATTTACGCTCTCACCCACAGCTATTCTGCTACTTCCACAACATTGGCATTGCCTGGCTTTTAAGTTTTTTCCAATATGGAAGCTGAGAAATGCCATCTCAATGAGGTTTTCATGTTCATTTCCTTGACCCTTTGGGTCAGGAGGCAGGGTTACTGCCTTTTTCTTTTTTTTTCTTTTTTTTTTTTTAGATATTTTTTAATGTTTATTATTTATTTTGAGAGAAAGAGAATGTGTGTGCACCCACATGCGCATGAGCGGAGAGGGGCAGAGAAGGAGAGAGAATCCCAAGCAGGCTCCACGCTCAGTGTGGTACTTGACAACAGGGCTCGCTCTCACAGCGAGGTCATGACCTGAGATCATGACCTGAGTAAAATGTCAGTCGCTCGACCAACTGGGCCACCCAAGCACCTCTTATTTTTAGATAGTTTTTTTTTTTTTTTTAATTTTTTTTTTCAACGTTTATTTATTTTTGGGACAGAGAGAGACAGAGCATGAACAGGGGAGGGGCAGAGAGAGAGGGAGACACAGAATCGGAAACAGGCTCCAGGCTCTGAGCCATCAGCCCAGAGCCTGACGCGGGGCTCGAACCCACGGACCGCGAGATCGTGACCTGGCTGAAGTCGGACGCTTAACCAACTGCGCCACCCAGGCGCCCCTTTAGATAGTTTTAAAAACACTTCAGATACTAGATTTTTGGTCAATTATATGTGGTGTAAATATTTTATTCCAGCATATGACCTGTCTCTTCACATTCTATACCATATCCACATTCTTGTTTCTAATTTATCAACGCATTATTTTCTTAATGATTTACACTTCTCATGACTTATGTAAGAAATCCCTCCGTACCCTGGGGTCATTAGAATGTTCTTACATATTTTCTGCTGAAAGTGTGTTTTCTTTCTTCTTTCTGTCATACATTGTTGTCTTAATTACTATGACTTTATAATTAAAAGTTTTGTTGTCTAATGAGACAAGAATCTTTACATAGTTCAGAAGTGATAGGCTACTCTTGACCCTTTTGCGTTTTCATTTACATTTTAGAATCAGTTTATCAAATGAAGATTTATTTTTAATTGAAATCGCATTAAGTCTATTACTCGATTTGATGAAATTGCTTTAAGTCTACTGCTCATTTTAGGGTGTTAAGTATACCTATTCATGCACGTGGTTTGTCCCTCCATTTATTTAGGACTTCTTTAATATCCTTTGATAAAGTTTTAGAATATTCTACACAAAGACCTTATACGTTGTTAGATTTATTCTTAGGTACTGTACACCTCTGTTGCTATTGGAAATAATGTGTGTGTATATACGTATATATATATATTATATATATATAATTTTTAATATATATAATTTTATATATATAATTTATAATTTATAAATAATATAATTTATATATATAATTTTATATATAATATTATATATATTATATATATATAATTTTTAATATATATATAATTTTTAATGTTTATTTATTTCTGAGAGACAGAGCACGAGTGGGGGAGAGGCAGAGAGAGAGGGAGACACAGAATCCGAAGAGGCTCCAGGCTCTGAGCTGTCAGTAAACAGCTAAACAAGGGGCTCGAACCGTGAGATCATGACCTGAGCCGAAGTTGGTTGCTTAACCCACTGAGCCACCCAGGCACCCCTGGAAATACATTTTTAATTGCACTTTCTTTTGATGATGTTACAAAGAAATGTAACTAAATTTCTGAGTTTATCTTATATTCAACATTCTTGCTAAATCTTATTAATTTTAATAATCAATCTGTAAAATCTAAGACATTTTCTTTATAGACAATAACATTATTTGAAATAATAAAAAAAAATTTGTTTTCACGATTCCATTCTTTACTCCTTCTAAATCTTTATTTTATCACACAAGCAATGAACTCCATGATAATGTTGAGAGTGAGTAGTAATTCCAGACATTCTTGTTTTGTTTCCTATTTTAAATGGAATGCTTTTAACATTTCAGGTTTTATCAGTCCTTTTCTCTCAGGTTAAAAAAGGTCTACCCCCCCCAAAAAAATTTTTTTCAATTAAACAAAAAGGGGGGACTTAGTCGGTTAAGTATCTGACTTCAGTTTAGTTCATGATCTCACGGTTCATGAGTTCAAGCCCCACGTCAGGCTCTGTGCTGATGGCTCGGAGCCTGGAGCCTGCTTCAAATTCTGTGTCTTCCTCTCTCTCTGCCTCTCCCCACTCATACACTGTCTCTCTCAAAAAAAATAAATAAATAAACCCTAGAAAAAAAATTAAAAAAAAAAAAAGGTCCCTTCCAATGTTCCAAGATGTCATTGAAACTATTGAAGACCTTCCTGGCCTCCACTGAGATGATCCTTGTTTGAAAAGCTTTAACATCATTTCCCCAAATATACAGAACATTGGGCAACCTTGAAAAACATGAATTACTCTAACCTCCTCTTTTTTTTCCTGAGAAAAGGTTATTTATTTATTTATTGTTAATGAAGAATAACTGACATACAGTATTGTATTAGTTTCAGATATACAATGTAGTGCTATTTATATACATTATGAAATGGTCACCTTAATAAGTCTAGTTACCACCTGTCACCATACAAAGTTGTTACAAGATGACTGACTATATTCCCTGTGCTGTACATTACATCCCCGTGTATATCTTATTTATTTTGTAACTGGAAGTCTGTACCTCTTAATCCTTTTTACCTATTTCATCCATTCTCCCACTTCCGTCCCCTCTGGTAACTCTCAGTTTGTTCCCTGATCTCATAAGTCTGCTTTGTTTTCTTTGTTTTGTTTTTTAGAATGCACACATAAGCAAAATCATATGGTAATTTGTCTTTCTCTGTCAGACTTAATTCATTTAGCATAATACCCTCTAGCCTCTCCATATTGCCACAAATGGCAACATTTCAATTTTTAATGGCTAATACTCCACTGTGCGTGTGTATGTGCCCGTGCGCGATATCTTCTTTATCCATTCATCTATTGGTGGACATTGAGGCTGCTTCCATATCTTGGCTACTGTAAATAATGCTGCAATGAAAAGAGACATGTGTACGGCTTTTCAAATAGTGTTTCTGTTTTCTTTGGATAAATATGTGGAAGTGAAATTGCTGGATCCTACGGTAGTTCCATTTTTAATTTTTTGAGGAAACTCCATATTGTTTTCCATGGTGGCTGTAGCAGTTTACATTCCCACCAACAGTGCATGAGAGTTCCCTTTTTTCTGCATCCTCAATAACACTTGTTATTTCTTGTCTTTTCGATACTAGCCATTCTAACAGACATGAGGTGCTATTTCATTGTGGTTTTGATTTACAATTCCCTGACGATCAGTGATGTTGAACATCTTTTCACGTGTCTGTCGGCCATCTGTACATATTCTTCGGAAAAATGTTTATTCAGGCCCTCTGCCCATTTTTTTAATGGGGTTGTGTGTTTTTCTGCTATTGAGTTATATGAGTTCTTTATATATGTTGGATTTTAAACCCTTATCAGATATATCATTTGTGAATACTTTCCATTCAATAGATTGCCTTCTCATTTTGTTGGTTTCCTTTGCTGTGTGAAATGCTTTTTAGTATGATATAATCTCATTTTTTTAAGTTTGTTTATTTTGAGAGAGAGAGAAAAAGCTGAGGAGGGGCACAGAAACAGAGGAATAGGGAGAGAGAAGCTCAAGCAGACTCCGCACTGTCAGCACAGAGCTCGACACGGGGTTCAAACTCATGAACCATCAGGTCACAAACTGAGCAGAAATCCAGAGTTGGACACTTAACCAACTGAGTCACCCAGGGGCGCCTATTTATTTTTCCTTTTGTTGTCTTTGCCTGAGAAGACAGATTAAAAACAAACAAACAAACAAGATCCAAAACGATGAGGCAGCACTAAGCTGGAATGTGGGACCACAGTGGGACCAGCTGAGGCTGGCTCAGACTCTTTCTGGGTTCTGCTTTGGGGACTACTCCAGGTTGCAGTCAACAACAACCCTGTCAGGTCCAAGGTAGCCCTGGAGTCATATGCATCATGTCTCCACCTAGTGGCTCCAATGGTTCTGTTTCTATTCTGCCTACTGTCCCAGCTGCCACCAGTAAGTGGCAGAGGAAGTGTTTGCCCTTCTTCTCTCCCTTCCCACCAGTCTTGATTTTTCTTAGCGACGCCCACTCCTCCTGCCATTAGGGAAAGAAGAAGAGCACTTTTTGGTACCTAAAGAAGAAGAACACTGTACATGGCATATTATGACCCATTTTCACCAGATGAGCCCATTGTCTCAGCTCCTGCTTGCTGGAGTTGTAGACATAAAGGGTTATATTTAGAACCTGGAGGGAGTAGAGTTCTGGGAAATGGGCTTCCTTCTCCAGGAAGAGGGATGAGGAGATAACAGTCAAAGAAAGCAGGACTGTGTTAAGGGGATACAGTAGTAGCAGTGTCCTAAGTGTGGAGTAAGTATTTCAGTGAATGGAGTGTTCTTAGTGGGTAGGGTTCACAGGCAGGACCTGTGAACTCGGCTGAGCCTCAGAGGAGAGTGAAGGGCGGGTTGCCAGAAGGCAGAGAAATGATGGAATACATCAGGATGAATGGGGCTATAGAAGTTGGAGCAAGGAGGTAATAAAGGACACAGGAACAGTTCCTCTCTGGGAGCAGGTTTAGAATTTTCCCTGCAGGAGAAAACAGAACTCCCCCCACAGCTACCCTAGCCAGGGGAGAAAGGACCTGCAGTCTCATTTCCAAGCTTTGCCAGACACTTCCACACAGTCTCCTCACACCAGGCACCCAATGTTCTCTCAAAACACACGTTCTATCCTGGCCTCAGGTGTTGGAACGTGCTGGAAACCCACGTGACTGCCTCAAAAATTCACACTCATCTTGCCTGATGCACTTCCGGAAGGGTCTAGGATAGCATCTGGGGAGACTTCCTGCTTCCACCCCTCAGGAGTAGCAGTCTTTCTTATTTGTTGGCACCATATGCTATATTGGCCACATATCAGAATGGATGGTCAGGAGGGATGTATTTATTATAAAGCCAGTGAAGCTTAATCTTCACTCACTCACACAGGCCTCTCCCAAGGCCCTGGGAGTGTCTACAGCAAGCTCTGCACCTAGTCCTACATTTCTGTAAACTTCTCAGACAATCTCTTAACTACAATTACGACTCTCTCTCTCTTCACTCCAATTTTCTCTCTGTCACACTTGCCCTCCAGTCGGGTGGGCAAGGGCATTTTTGGCATTATGAGCTAAGGGGAAGTTGTTTGGAGATACAGTGACTTTGGGATTAGTGGAATTGGTCTATGTGAGTTGCCTGTGTACATGAGTTGCTGTTAGCCAACCTGACTCTCCAGAACGTTCCACTACCCACTAAAGGCCGGAGATGGCATCATGATATGAATATGTCCTCCAGGTACCATTTATCAGCAGTATGAAGGCAGTGGAAGAAAAACAAGGCTGGAAATGTACAGAACCAGAAGGTAGTCTCTGGCAAACTCTTCTAGTAATCACATGTGTAAATTGTGATTGATTCTCATCAATGCCAATGACAAACACAAGTTCTCTCCTGTTAGGACTGTAACCTCCATAATGTAGCTGATATCATTATAAAAGTACACCAAACTTTCTTTTTTCTTTTCTTGTGGTAATTGCATGACTTATGAGAATTTCTGTATTTATGGGGCAAAAACCCAAGGTAATACTAAAAAAAAAAAAAGCTATTGTCTTTTTAAAGTTATTTTATTTTTTAATATTTATTTTTGAGAGACAGAGCATGAGCGGGGAAGGGGCAGAAAGAGGAGACACAGAATCCGAAGCAGGCTCCAGGCTCTGAGCTGTCAGCACAGAGCCAGACGCGGGGCTGGAACCCACGAACCGTGAGATCATGACCTGAGCCGAAGTCGGATGCTTAACTGATGGACCCACCCAGGTTCCCCATAACAGACTTAAAAAAAAAAAATCAATCAGCTTCACTTACATGCCTTCATCTCTCTCTCCTTCTCCCCTCCTTGTCTAAGGTAATGCTGGGCAAGCATACCTGAGCTACAAGTTCTAAGAGTTGCCTCCATGGGTCACTTTGTGGAGTTACAGGAGGGCAAGTTGTCCAGCCCTGCTGAGAAGTACATGAAGGATGAATGAGTACCTGTCTAGAGCCAAGAGCAGTACTAATAACCTCTTCTATTTGCACAGTGGCTTTTACTCATGGGAGCTTTTTACAGATGTGACTTTACAAACCTTAGTGGCTTTTCACTATGATTGATGGATTACGGTCGTTACTGTCTACATTGCTTAGATATGAAAGCAAGGAACAGAAAAAGGAAAAAAGGTTTTCTGTTGTGGCTGCATGGCAAAATTAAGCTAATGACATTAGTTCAGGTAGTGAATGCACAGCCAGACAGGTGGCCAAATGGCATTATCCAAGTTCACCGATCAATTTGTTTGCCTGGCGTGACTTCAAATTATTTGGGCTATTTCAGAAAATCAAATGCATCATCAGGGGTCATTGAATTCAGTTTCTTCAGCCCACCCAGGGGGACTTTGATGACCTCAGAAGGGACACCGGTTTCAGAAGTAGGCATGCGACTCGCTTTGAAAGAACAAGGTTAAGGGAGCCACCCTGGGATTCTCAGTTCTATACGGACCCAATGTGTGGTTCTGTTGGTTCCTGTTAAATTCATTTGTAAAAAGACAAAGGTATTGGTCCTAGGTACTTTTCGGGAGTGGTGAAAGAACAAGTGTCATGGGTAATTTCATTTAACCAACAGTTCTGGAACACTGTTTCTGTAATCGCTGTAAGGGGACACGCTATACGGAGCCCTGTCTGGTGCGCATCTGGTTTCATCACTCACTGGCAGAGTAAACTCTCTGTGCCTCGCTTTCCTCAATGATAAAAGGGAGACAATGGTAGGACTGTGGGGAATATGAAACAAGGTAACACATAAAGTGCCTGGCACACAGCAAATGTTCTAACGCTAGCCGTGGTTATTATAAGGCAGTAGGGATGATCCATAGAGAGATAATGGTATATTTAGTCACCACCAAGCACTCTTAGAGGCTGGAAGTACATTCTTTGCTCCCTATCCCTAGCATCTGGCACGTAGGAGAAACTATAATGAGAAGGGAGCCTTGTGAAGTAAATTAATGGCTAAAGACCCAGCTCCCACTTCCAGAGGCTCCAAATTCTGTTGGTGATGGGCGCGCGCACACACACACACACACACACACACACACACACACACACAGGCTCCTGTACAAAGCAGGCAATGTGCATGCACTATGAAGATTACATTATTACCCTAACTCTCTAATCTATAATTTCGCACAGCATGTTGATGGCTTATCCCCATGTTGCAAAACTTACATCTAGAAATGACTGCACATTTCGAATGCTAAGTGCCACAGAATAAACCTTACCTGGTGTAAAAAATACTAATAGCTGTCAGGACTACCCTGGAGGAAAAGAAGCCTGTTTTATTATTGCCAACAAACCCACAGGGGCAGAACAATATGCCATGAATAAACCTGACTCCAAACGTGCTCCTGTGAAAAGGAAAGAAACCCAGAAGCAGGAATGGTGAGGTCA
Organism: Puma concolor; assembly: GCF_028749965.1. NCBI lineage: Eukaryota > Metazoa > Chordata > Mammalia > Carnivora > Felidae > Puma > Puma concolor. Next base: position 136,831,701 of record NC_141667.1, on the reverse strand, counting down.
GTCAGCTGTGTGCCTTTATCCCACACACTTGTCCTCTGGACACTGGGAAATTCGTGTGTGACCTGGCCGCTTTCCCTGGTCCCACCTCCAGCTCCAGGAAGCCCCCACTCCAGCCACGGACACTAGTTCTGTCTTGGCACCTTCTGACCCGCCCACAACCCTCTGGCAGGGTAAATTCTGTGCCATCCCTCAAACCTGGACCTTCAGAAAGCCTCCCCCGGCAGCCGACTCCGTGATACATTCTATCTTTTGCTGTCTTCCACAACAGCATTTACCACACGCTGAATGGCTCCTGTTACCTTTGTCTTTCTTCCTCATCCTGCTGCCTTGTTTCTAACCAACCATTCAGCACAGTTCCTGGTGCGAAAGTAGACAACGATCACTGTCGCAGGGCTGAATAAATGGTGGTGGGTGTTACAACGATAAACTGCTCCCCTGAGTTAACAAGCAAGGCTGGTCCTTGCTGGGGTGCTGCTGACCTAGCCCCGGGAAGGCCGAAGGCTCAGCAGAACACTCAGGGCACACAAGTCAGCCATCGGCTCAGTGTGGAAGAGTAGCTAGTGGCCAAGCCAAATGATGCATCAGACCTCTGACTCATAGTCCTGGACCCTTTCAGTGTTCCACAGTGATTTATTATTAGATCTGAACTGGCATTCGCCTCAGCTGTGGCCCCAAATGTTTCATCCCTGCAACTGGGAAAAGAGAAGGAAAAAATTACAAGGAGCAATAGAATGGCTGAGGTTTCTGTCTGCATAAATTTAAGCGCAAACTTAATTATTTTCATGTTTTTAATGTTTATTTATTTGTGAGAGAGAAAGAGAGAGAGAGAGAGAGAGAGAGAGAGAGAGAGAGCAAGCGGGAGAGGGGTGGAGAGAGAGGGGGACACAGAATCCAAAGCAGGCTCCAGGCTCTTGAGCTGTCCGCACAGAGCCCGACGCACGGCTCGAACTCAAGAACTGAGACACCATGACCTGAGCCAAAGCTGGATGCCACCCAGGTGCCCCAGTGCAAACTTAATTTGAACTTACTTTCAGGTTGAATTACGTTTAAAAATAAACCTAATTATTATAAAATTGAATTAAATTAGATATGAGAGAAAAAAGAATTTAATAAGGCATTCATTTTTAATTTAACGAATAATCCCTCACACCCGCCACACGCTTTCGTACCTTCCTGCCTCTGCACTTGTTTCCTCTCTGCCTGGAATGACATTTCCCTCCAACAGTATTAAATCAGCAAATGTTTATTGTGTAATAAGGTACCAGCAATCCAATGGTGAATACAACAGGGGTGGTCCATGTTCCAACATTGCTTTCATGAGAAGACACACGTAAATAGGATTTTGAGCATCGTGCATAGGAGAGTACAGGGCACAGGTAAATGGAGCAAAGGGACTGAACCTAGCCTCCGGGTCACAAAGCAGCACCTGGGGATACGCAGTTTGCAACATAAAAAAGAAACGGCAACTGTGGGTCATGATAAAGGTGTTAGCTAACCCTACTGTAGTAATCATAATGCAATATACAAATGCATCAGAGCACCGGATTGCACAGGTCCAACTTTCACAATGTTATGTGTCAATTATAGCTCAATAAAAATAATAACTAAAAAAAAGAAATTAAATATGAGAGCTGAATGTGGGGCAAGGAGACAACACAGAAAACAGCTAGAACCCAACACTGAAGAAATAGCATTTGCTATTCTCTGTGCAACAGAAGAATGCATTTCAAATTGCTGAAAGAACCCTGAGTCTCTGGAGCAAAGAGATGGAGAGGGGAAGTCAGAGAAAATGAGGCAGAGCTCAGACACACTTTCCTCAAAGAGTAAAAATGAGGGACACGCGGGTGGCTCAGTCGGTTAAGTGCCTGATTCTTGATTTCGGCTCAGGTCATGATCTCGTGGTTCATGGGATCGAGCCCCGCATCGGGTTAAGTGCTGGCAGGGTGGAGCCTGCCTGGGATTTAGGGCTCCCCCCCCTCTGTCTCTCTCTCTCTCTCTCTCTCTCTCTGTCTCTCTTTCTCTCTGCCCCTCCCCTGCATGTGCGCTCTCTCATGCCCTCTCTCTCAAGATAAATAAATTAACAAATTTTTTTAAGTTAAAAAAAAAAAGAGTATAAATGAAACTCAAAGGCTTAATTTGGTCCCAAGATCCAAACAAAATAAAACACCCGAGAGAAATAATAACATCCCTATTTCTCTTCCTGTCGGAAATAGTATCCAGTTGATGTAGACTTTGAGTTAGCAGTGACTCTTTCAACATGCCACATTTGGGGAACAGAAGACATTCATTTCTCCTTTGTGGCTGTGTATCACATCACCACACAAGCTCTGCCCACTGGCCTTTGCCTGACTCCATGCTACCCAACACGCAAAAGCCAATGCAATTCCAGATCACTCATTTACCGGAACATGAAATCGACAAGGAGGCTCACTCCAAACTGAGGAAGAACGGCCAACACAGGCTCTATGAGTTACCGACTGCTTCACAGCACGTTACACCAAAACGTTACCCCTTAAAAACATAAGCGTTTATTATCTTATGCAGTCTCTGTGGGTTTTGAATCTGGAAGGGAAAAGCTGGGTAGTGCTAGCTTAGGGTCTCCCATGAGTTGCAATCAGCCATCAACCAAGGCTGCAGTCATCCAAAGGCTGGATTGGGGCTGCGGGATGTGTTTGCAAGCGACTCGCTTGGTTAGTACTGGTGTCTGTAGGAGGCTTTCAGTTCCTCTCCAAGTGGATAGAGGGCTGTTTACAACATGGCAGCTGGCTTCCTCCAGAGCAGGTGATTCATGAAACAGAGGAGTGTGAAAGACACGATGTCTTTTATGACCCAGTTTCTGAAATACACCACCATTTTTGCAATATCCTGTTGATTAAACAGGTCAGCCCTGTGGATTCAGTATGCAAGGGGACAATACAGGGTGAGGGTACCAAGAGAGGGGGATCATCTGGGGCCATCTTAGAGGATGGTCACCACAAGAGCTATTGGATGTCACCAAAGCTGCCACATGTTTCTAATCTGAAGGCAGTGAGAGCAGCCTTAGAATTGTGCAGGCCTGTATTTGATCACGATGCTGGTATTTGCCATTTCACCTTAATCCAGCGATCTGAACTTTCTAAACCTCAGCTTTCTCATTTGTGAGACGGAAAATATAACACCTACCTCTGAGGACTATTATGAGCATTAAGTATGGATAATATATTGTTGCTGGCAAGTAAGAGCACTCAAGAATCGCTAACTATTATAGTAACAAAGTAGGCGAAATGTTACTATGGCAACACAGTTGGAAGTCATTATCCACACAACCCTGTGTCAAGCTCTAAGGGTTTTTTTTTTGATTTGTTTCTTTGTCCCGATCCATTCTTTTATAACTTATAAACGCCTTAAAGCTAAACACAGGGTGGGGGCAGTACATAACGCTAAAAAATAAGTATTTCTTTTAATATATTTGGAAAGACGTGAACACCATGAAAACTTTAACATCTAAACCTGAAGAACCCAGCAGCTGTCAGGCTAGTGCATTTTTCCCATGTGGCCCAAGTCCCCTATTATGATAATCTTAAAGGAACATGGAAATAAGGTAAGCAGGGGGGAAAGTATGGAGCTCGGTTGTTTTTTCAAAATCACAATTGTTCTGAAGGGGAAAATGTGATTATCTGTAGGAAAACAGCCCAAGTTCAAGTGGTCAAGAAATATGTTCTTCACTCAGAAATTTGAGAGTTTGTGTTCTGGCTTTGTTGCAAACTTTTCCAACCTTAGCTTCTTCACCAGTAAAATACGAGTAAAGACACTGAGAAGAAGCTTCTTCATAGTTGTACTTAGAATATTACCTCTCTAGGGGCGCCTGGGTGGCTCAGTTAGTTGAGCGTCCAGCTTCAGCTCAGGTCATGATCTCGGGGCTTGTGAGTTCGAGCCCCATGTTGGGCTCTGTGCTGACATCTCAGAGCCTGGAATCTGTTTCAGATTCTGGGTCTCCCTCTCTCTCTGACCCTCCCCCGTTCATGCTCTGTCTCTCTCTGTCTCAAAAATAAATGAACGTTAAAAAAAAAAATTTTTTTTTTAAAGAATATTATCTCTTTAAATTCATACACCAAGAGTTTAAGTGGAAAGAGCCCAGGCCTGGCCCTGATAGGCCTCTGTGACCTGGAACAAATCAAAGACCCTCTCTTTTTCCTCATCTCACAAAATGGAGAAATCTACCATAGAGAGGATTTTTCCAGACAATGGAGAAATTAAAGGGAGGGGGGGAGAAAAGAAATGAGGTGAAATATATACATACCTGTATTTTTTAAATTATAAGCTCCTTTTGGGGGAAAAAAGTGCATAATTCTTTTCAGGGATTACTTTAGTCTTGTGGTATTCAACATTTATTTTATTTAAAATAGAAAAATAAAAAATAAATGAATAAAATTTATTTTAGTGGCTATCTGATGTGGTAGATTTACCACAAAGCTGATGAAGCTGAAATTTCAGGGCCGATCACCTGAACGAACCCTTTCTAATTCAATATTCTTTGCCTGCAACTAATTTTCGATTTTTTTTCTGAAAGAAGTCCCCCATATTGTCTAAGCTGCAGGTCCTACAAAACTGAATCTGCCCCAGTTGCTGTGGTTAACACACATTTTTCAACCAAGACAATTTTCTAATATTGTCACAGTATCTCTTATCAATAAAAGAGATACTGTCCACTAACAACTTAACAAATCGATACAAGAAAGGGTTTTTCCAAAATGACTGATTCCTGGAAAATATGGAAATAAAATTTATCCCCTACACATGTGTATTATATGACATTCATATTGTCACTTATACCAGATGATCATATTACATAAATTATATAATTCATGAGTCACATATACTGGAGTATATAACATATGTTGAATGTAGAATTTAATTTTAGTCTAAAACATAAACATGGTAACAGCTGGATTTTCCTTCCTAAGAGAGAGAAAAAATATTATTGAATCTTTTATTTATCTACATTAGTACATCCCACATTTTGGGGGGTTTCAAGAAACAGAGATTCCAGAAATTCGCCAAGTTGCCCTACCGATAATAATTCCTCTTTGAGCTGAGAGAGAAGTAGCCTCGAAAGGTAGTTAAGAACAGCAGGTGCTGAGCAAGACTGAGCGGGGTCCCATCTCAATGAGGAGACTGGCAAGTCTACACTTCAGGGTCTGCTCCTGTTACAAAGGGGGAGTGACAGGTGCTATCTCACAAGGTGCTCGTGGGGAGTGAATGAGTGACCATGCTTGTGAAGTGCTGAGAAACCTACCTAGCGAATGCAAGCTCTGCCTCAGTGCAGTTTACAACACCTGAGACTACTTTTTACCCTAGACTGTCACCTCGCAAACTGCTTTATCAACCTGGGTAATTAATGACTGAAATTTTCTCATTTTACCCCAATGTCACTCTCCCACTAATGACAACATCTTGCTTCTAGATCACATATTCAACTGACATATTTCTACTGGAAAAGACTATGTAATTCATCTTTGTATCATATTGTTAGCCCTGTGTCCTTAGTAAGGACAGAAGTAATCCCTAACAGTTTCTTTTGATTGCAAGTTAGTCAAGAAATAGCTAAAATAGACAACCTCATTTAAATTAAATACGGCTTTGGGGCGCCTGGGTGGCGCAGTCGGTTAAGCGTCCGACTTCAGCCAGGTCACGATCTCGTGGTCCATGAGTTCGAGCCCCGTGTCAGGCTCTGGGCTGATGGCTCAGAGCCTGGAGCCTGTTTCCGATTCTGTGTCTCCCTCTCTCTCTCTGCCCCTCCCCTGTTCATGCTCTGTCTCTCTCTGTCCCAAAAGTAAATAAACATTGAAAAAAAAAATTAAAAAAAAATAAATAAATAAATAAATTAAATACAGCTTCATTTAAATGCTTCGCAGTATAGATTATGTGTTTTTATTTCAAAAAGGTTCTTGGGCGCCTGGGTGGCGCAGTCGGTTAAGCGTCCGACTTCAGCCAGGTCACGATCTCACGGTCCGTGAGTTCGAGCCCCACGTCGGGCTCTGGGCTGATGGCTCGGAGCCTGGAGCCTGTTTCCGATTCTGTGTCTCCCTCTCTCTCTGCCCCTCCCCCGTTCATGCTCTGTCTCTCTCTGTCCCAAAAATAAATAAACGTTGAAAAAAAAAAAAAAATTAAAAAAAAAAAAAAAAAAAAAAAAAAAAAAGGTTCTTAATATTTGCTAAATTGTCCAGATTAGGAAATATAGTCATGCCATTACTGACCAAGAGTTTAACTTCTGATGATGAATAAACTGGCAAAATTTTAGGTTGAAATGTTTAAACAAAAGTTTTTTTAAAAAGAAAGAAGGAAGGAAGGAAAGAAGGAAGAGAAAAAGAAAGAGAAAGAAAGAAAGAAAGAGAGACAGAGAAAGAGAAAAAGAAAGGCTCTTTCTGTTAAGTATTAATAAGTTTATCTCTATTGTAAGGTGCCTGTGTGTCAGACTGCAGGAGCACTGGACTAAATAGATGATTTGACTTTGAACTTTCAACAATATCTGGGTTTACAGTAATAAAACAAAGTGTGCTCTAATGTAGCCCTAAAGCACTCTGTACCTGTGAACACCAAATGATTGGATCATTAATATCGAAGTTCTGAGTAATGCTATAAAGCACAGTAAATATTTAACGGAAATATCAAACCACTTTTCTTAAAGTCCTTCTATCTGAATGACAGGGAAGGAGTTTTGTTAATTTCCTTGTAATTCTATACATGGCCCTTAATTCATGAGAAATAAAAAGGAGTACACATTGTGATGAAACATCCAGTCACTGCAGAGGCCAATTTTCTGCCCCTTCTCTTGATGTCGAAAAGCAAAAGCATTGTTTATTCTTGAATTCAAAAGAAATAAAAGCTTCCTACTATAGACCTATCAGGTTTTTCCATGGTTCCAGAGGCTATAGAACCATAAGCAAACCTAGTTTTATGTAACTTTTGCAGCCTTTCAAATATACATGGTTAAGAGCACAGTGATGACCATTGGGTAATTCTTGATATGGGCCAGCCGTGGTTCTAAAATCTTGTAATAAAAAGGACAACAACCTCACATTTATTATATGTCTCCTGTGTGCTAGGTACAGTACTAAGCCATTTTCACAAATTAGCTAATTCAAACTTCCCAATAACCTTATGAAACAGGAACTATTATTACCCCAGTTTCCAGATAGAAAAGAGGATTAAAGGGGCGCCTGGGTGGCTCAGTTGGTTGAGCATCCAACTTCGGCTCAGGTCATTATCTCACAGCTCGTGAGTTCGATCCCCACATCAGGATCTGTGCTGAGAGCTCGGAGCCTGGAGCCTGTCTCAGATTCTGTGCCTCCCTCTCTGTGCCCCAACCCACTCGCATTCTGTCTCTGTCTCTGTCTCTCTCAAAATAAATAATAATAATAATAAAAACATTTAAAAAAAAGAAACCAGGATTTTAAAAAATGAAGTACTTGGGGCGCCTGGGTGGCGCAGTCGGTTAAGCGTCCGACTTCAGCCAGGTCACGATCTCGCGGTCCGTGAGTTCAAGCCCCGCGTCAGGCTCTGGGCTGATGGCTCAGAGCCTGGAGCCTGTTTCCGATTCTGTGTCTCCCTCTCTCTCTGCCCCTCCCCCGTTCATGCTCTGTCTCTCTCTGTCCCAAAAATAAATAAACATTGAAAAAAAAAAATAAAATGTTAAAAAATGAAGTACTTAATTCCCATGATAAAAGCATTGACTCAATTTTTTTTAATTTTTTTAATGTTTATTTATTTTTGAGAGAGAGACAGAGGGTGAGTGGGAGAGGGGCAGAAAGAGAAGGAGACACGGAATCCGAAGTAGGCTGCAGTCTCCAAGCTGTCAGCGCAGAGCCCAACGCGGGGCTCGAACTCGCGGACAGCGATATCATGACCTGAGCCAAAGTCAGACACTCAACCAACTGAGCCATCCAGGCGCCCCTTAACTCAATTTGTTTTTAATTTTTTCAGTGTTTCTTTACTTTTGAGAGAGAGAGAGAGAAACAGAGGGTGAATGGGGGGAGAGGCAGAGAGAGAGGGAGACATAGAATCCGAAGCAGGCTCCAGGCTCTGAGCCGTCAGCACAGAGCCTAATACAGGGCTTGAACCCCAAAGTGTGAGATCATGAACTGAGCTGAAGTTAGACACTTAACCAACTGAGCTACCCAGGCACCCCTAGACTTGACTCAATCTTAAGACTCTAAACCCCATGTTATTTCTACTCCACTGGACGCTAGCTCTTGTAACTGTTAATCTCTTTTCATCTTGGAATAACAGAATTGGGCTAATGGATGTAGAACTTCTAAAGTAAGTGTAGTTCTTAAAATCTGATATGCGAGTTAGATGTGACACCAAAAGTATAACCTACAAAAGAAATAATAAATAAATTTGACCTCATCAAAGTTAAATACAAAAGACACCACCAAGGGGCGCCTGGGTGACTCAGTCGGTTAAGCATCCAACTTCGGCTCAGTCATGATCTCAAGGTCTGTGAGTTCGAACCCCGCATAGGGCTCTGTGCTGACAGCTCAGAGCCTGGAGCCTGCTTCAGATTCTGTGCTTCCCCCTCTCTCTGCTCCTCCCCCACTCATGCTCTATCTCTCTATGTCTCTAAAAAATAAACATTAAAAAATTTTTTAACGTTTTTGACCACCAAGAAAGTCAAAGACAATCCACAGAATGGATGAAAATATTTACAAATCATTTATTTCATGAAGGTCTAATATCCGGAATATATAAAGATTTCTTACAACTTGGTAATGAAAGGACAACATATTTATTTTATTATTATATATAATTTTTTTTGAGAGAGAGAGAAAGGGAGAGAGTATGTAAGCAGAGGAGAGGGCCACAGGGAGAGAGAGAATCCTACACAGGCTCCACACTCAGTATGAAGACAAACACAGGGCTCGATCCCCCAATGCCAGGATTATGACCTGAGCCAAAATCAAGAGTCGAATGCTTAACAAACTGAGCCACCCAGGCGTCCCTCCTTTTTTTTTTTTTTTAAACTCATCTTCTGTAAGTACAAACCATAAAAATAATGTTTGCATGACCAACAAATTGGCATCCTGATTTTCAAAAGAAATGACACATTTTTATTAAGCTAGATCTTCTAGATCAGTATTTTCTTAATTTGCCATTTAACGTTTTGAAAACATTTCCCTTTGATCCTTTCCCTGAAATTGTGCCAGGTGAAGGTAAGGATGTGGGAGAATAAGTACCGTAAGAAAGGGGTTGTTCCAGGGTCCAGATGATTACAGCACACCCAGGGATTCACCAGAAGCACTCACAGAACTCAGCATATAGTAGTACACAAGGCTAAGATTTAATAGCGTGATATAGTAAACTGGGCCATAATGGCAAAGATTCAGGTGGAGTCTGGAGGAATCCTTATATAGGCTCCCTTATGCCCTCTCCCTCCCATGATAGGTCCCAGAGAACACCCTCTTCCCCCATCAAGGAAAATGTAACAATAGGCATATGATGTTTTTGCCCGGAGAAGCCCTTTAGAGACAGGGGAACCACGGTTTTTATTGGAGGCTGGTCACATAGGAACCCTCTGCCTAGACATGCTCCAAATTTAAACTCCCAGAAGGAAAGCAGATGTTGAGCATAAGTCACACTGCTTGCATAGTCTAGGCCCCATGAGCCACTTTTACCAGCCTGGGAAAAGTGGGAACACCCCCAAAACCTAAGCTCCCAAGGGTCAGCTAAGAGCTGAGCTTGCAAACAAGCCCTTGTAAGAAGACCAGTCTCGGGCCTGCTACGGTGACTCTATTCTGCACAGGGGTGAAAAACAAAGCCCTCAGAACCACCATCCAATGACACACAGATTCTTGAGGGAAAGACAAAGAGGACTGAGATGCTCTGGAATAGACTTAGCAGGGTTTCAAGGCCAAGGGGACACTGTAAGGTTTGGCTCCTACATCAAAAGTCTACCTACATCCATGACCTGGGAAGTTGGGCTGGTTCAAGGACTAGCCTAGAGTCAGTTAGGCCTGAGCACTTTGAAGTACTCCCGGGATTTTCCAGGGAAAATTACCACCTGGCTATTACCGCCATCAGGGTATTCCACTCCAGTCCTCCAGGTGAAGACACCTCCCCTAGTGCTTTCCTGGAATCAGCGTGTCCTTTGGAGAAGAGATAAAAGGACAGGGAGATGAAGGGAAAAGGTTCTCTGACTTTTACCTTTCGCCTGTGGCATTCAAGAAAGAATCCTCGCAGATGTACAGGTGTTGAAATGGTTATCGCCCAGAACAGAGTTCATGACTCACTGGTGAAATACTGACCAGTCCTGCTGTTCCTGTAGCCCAGATGCAAAAGTCTACGAGGCAACCCTGAGAAAGAAACCTCAAGCAGGAGGAGCCCAATTTCATCCATGTCCCCACTGCAAATGCCTCGTAAGAATATCTCATGAAAGCCTGGAAGGACCTACTTGCTGTCTCAACTGTTTCGAGAGTCAGTGACCACCACAAACTAGAATAGACTGGGGAAATAAAGTGGAAGGGACATCTTTTTTTTTTTTTGCCCCTAGAACAATGACTTTCTATTACATAAGAACTGCTGCACTTTGAGCAGTGAGTTACAAAATGTACCAACGCAGGGCAGAACCCAAAATGCACGCCAAGCAAGAGAATAAGAGTGCAGGCTTCTGTGCCTGCTTGGCATTTCAGAAATGTCCTACCTTTTCTTTTATCACCTATTCCTAATTTCCTTCTACTTCTTTCGCCCGCAATCTCTTCTTCTCCCTCCCCCTCACTCCCCCAACTCCCCCGAACAGTTAGAAACTGGCTGCAATTTCCAACGGTTCAAGCAACTGAAACCAAGTGTTTTCTTTTACAATTTGATTTCTCCGATTGCCCAAAGATGGTATCTCACGAACAGATGATTTCTAGCAAAAATTCCTGCATGTTTGCCTAAGCGTCTACTGCATCTTCCACATTAACAGTTTGATTTAAATGTTAGCTTCAGGAGGGGTGCCCAGGTGGTTCAGTTGGTTGAGCATCCCACTTCAGCTCGGGTCATGATCTCTCGGTCCATGAGTTCAAGCCCCACGTTGGGCTCTGTATGGACAGCTCACAGCCTGGAGCCTGCTTCAGATTCTGTGTCTCCCTCTCTCTCTGCCCCTCCCCCACTCACACTCTGTCTCTCAAAAATGAATAAATGTTGTAAATATTTTTTTAAAAAAAGAGTTTCTTAAAAAATAAAATAGGGGCGCCTGGGTGGCGCAGTAGGTTAAGCGTCCGACTTCAGCCAGGTCACGATCTCGCGGTCCGTGAGTTCGAGCCCCGCGTCAGGCTCTGGGCTGATGGCTCAGAGCCTGGAGCCTGTTTCCGATTCTGTGTCTCCCTCTCTCTCTGCCCCTCCCCCGTTCATGCTCTGTCTCTCTCTGTCCCAAAAATAAATAAACGTTGAAAAAAAAAATTTTTTTTTTTTAAAAATAAAATAAAATAAATGTTAGCTTCAGCAAATATTAAAGGTCATGAAAATCAGTAAATTCTTTTTTACACTGAATTGCACTTCTGGCCCTATGAAAAAATAGACAGTAAATTCTTAGTTAGCAGCAGCCTTTCGAAGTCTTCCAAGCTCTGCCTTAACCATTGGACAGCCACATGGGGAAATCAGTTTTCCAGGATCAGACTTGGTAGCCCCATGACTCGCTTGACGGACAGGGAGGACACACTCTTGGCAGAGATCAATCACCCAGGGAGGGGCCCTGCACCAAACAATCCACATTTAATCTTCACAAGGAGTCAAAAGGTCTTGAATCCAAGAAAGTCACCTTAGGCACAAGACACAAGAGGTGAAGCATTAGCAAGTAAGCCTGTTTCCAAGATAGTAATAGCCTTCCATTTAACTTGTCTTCCACTGAGGCAAGGTTTTACTAAGACTAATGGAGAAGTTTTCTGTGAAGAGTTGAAAAAATTGCTTCCTCCAAAAAATTAAAAAGTTAAAGTTAATTTGATATCATATAGCAAAAGCAGACTTCAGAATGAGTCACCATCCAATGCGTGTCAGGCCTTCCCTGAACCATGGTCAGGCTATGGAAAGGTAATGTTCTGCAGCATGCTCAGAGATCTGAGAGCACGAGTGAACACGCAGATCTATGTCGGCCGTGCAAGAACTGGGGATATTAGTCCGCAGAAGTAAACCTCAGAAGCCAGGTGGGGAGAGTAGGACAAGAGGGTCAGCTCAGATACTCAAAGCTTTATCACGTTGTAGAGTCGATCTACATGGCCTGAAGGAGAAGAGATGACAGTCCAATCATTACAAAGATTTTTTTAATGTTTAGTTTTGAGAGAGAGAGAGCATGAGCAGGGGAGGGGCAGAGAGAGAGAGAGGGAATACACCATCCAAAGCAGCCTCCAGGCTCTGAGCTGTCAGCACAGAGCCTGACATGGGGCTCAAACTCATGAACATCGAGATCATGGCCTGAGCCGAAGTCGCATGCTTAACCGACTGAACCACCCAGGAGCCCCAAGTCGAATCATTATAAAAGAGAAGGTGGAACAACCAGAATTCCCAAGGATGAACTGGGCTGCTGTGAGTAGTAATGGGCTCCCTGTATCCAGAAGTATTCAAGTCTTTGATAGGTTCATTCAACATTCTGCATTCCTTTATCAAGGATTTACTCCAGAGGCTCCACACTGGCTACACACAGGTGACTGGAAAGGTTATGATTCCTGCTTTGATCCAACTTAGGGTCTGGTGAGGTGATCTGCTCAGAGGTAGACTCTGAGGGAATTGCTAGAGGGGACTCAAACATACAACCAGATAGGACCTGTCAAGTTCTCCCTAATCTCAACAAACATTCCATGAAATAAAGCCCTAGGTTTTTCTACATTTGGAGAGCCCCAAATGTTTTTTTTCTTGCCAAGAATGAGCCAGCCAGATTACCAACTCTTAACTATGAAACTGCTTACAGCTACCTTAAAGAACATTTGGGAGATTGTTAGGATCAGGGTTTTAAACCCATTTCCCTACAGTGAGCTATTAGAATCATTCTTCTGCTCTTGGTTACATTTCCCTTTTCTTCTTTATGCTGATTGATTGATTGAGTTTGGCTGTTTATTTTTTGAGAGAGCGGCTGAATGGGTAAGGGGCAAAGAGAAAGGGGATCGGAAGCGGGCTTTGTGTTGATACGCTGAGCACAACGTGGGGCTCCAACTCACAGAGCGTGGGATCATGACCTGAGCAGATCCCAGACACTCAACCAACTGAGCCACCCAGGCACCCCAGTTACAGTTCTTATAACTTAGAACTGTTATGAAAGTTCTTATAACTTAGAAAGTTATGAAGCATGCTTCATAACTTCATGGTTACAAGACACATTTCCTTGGGAATGACAGTGTTATATACTTAGGAAGGCAACACAAGTCTGGTATACATTGAGGAAACGTAGGAAAAGGATTCTTTTTAATGGCTCACATTTATTCTCAGAATTAATTCCTTAACACAAAGCTGATTCTCTTCTCTTAGTTATAATTAGTGAAGTTCATTTTCTAATCACTTGTAATATGCACATTTTTTTTTTAATTTTTTTTTCAACGTTTATCTATTCTTGGGACAGAAAGAGACAGAGCATGAATGGGGGAGGGGCAGAGAGAGAGGGAGACACAGAATCGGAAACAGGCTCCAGGCTCTGAGCCATCAGCCCAGAGCCCGACGCGGGGCTCGAACTCACGGACCGTGAGATCGTGACCTGGCTGAAGTCGGACGCCTAACCGACTGCGCCACCCAGGCGCCCCTAATATGCACATTTTAAGATAGGATGACTTTGCTTCAATCTCAATTTCACAACTATGATCTCAGGTTCGAATCACATGATGATATGGAAAAATTACCTCTTGTAGCTACAAGGCCCCTGCGAGTTTGCCTAGTTTGACCATGGGACACAGGTGAGAAGCTTTGGGAAAATTCCAGGAAGTTAACCTCAGTGAACCTCCCAGTATGCCTTTAGGCAACAAAGAATTCATAAACATGTCTTGATGGAAAATAAACTGGCACTAACAAAAGCTCATTTCACTTCTCTTTTGAATCGTTTTTTTTTTTTTAAAGTTTATTTTTGAGAGAGAGAGAGACAAAGAGAGCGGGGGAGGGGCAGAGAGAGAGGGAGAGATAGAGAACGTCAAGCAGGCTCTGGGCTGTCAGCACAGAGCCTGATGTGGGACTTGAACCCACAAACCATGACATCCTGACCTGAGCTGAAACCAAGAGTCAGACACTTAACCAACTGAGCCACCCAGGCGCCACTGAAGTGTTTTTTAAATATTAAAACTAATACAAAAAAAAATCTACTATGAAATTATTTGTTAATTAATGCTAGAATGCCTGAAGTTTAAAAGATAAGAAAAAGAACAATGTTAGGGACTGCCAAGTCATAAGGAGCAGGAGAGAACCTGCTACTCGGTTTCCAGAACAAGAGGGAATGCTTTCTAGAAACTTCTAGATATAGACCTGTTTTACCTAGTCCTTCAACAGAAAGGTTTACTATCAAATAGAACAATGGTACTTTCCATTAATGTACAGTTTTCTAACCATACTCTTGAGCAGATCTTATCTCTGCTGCTGGTTAAGCTCAGGCAATTAAATACTGAGATAACCCTTAGGACCCCCAGGCATACACAGGATCACAAATGTATAAATCATACAAGTAAGATACTAAGGACAATGGGGCTAACCGAACATTGGAAAGTTTCCAGTTCGTTGTTAGGCTTTCAAATTCTAACAACACACACTGGTTGGCTTACATAGCTGAGGGTCACTTATCTCATGACAGTGCAACCAGCCAGAGAGATTATCAAAAGTGTAGGAGGGAGTCCTTGAATCAGGTTTCAGGCCCAACCCTGTCCCAGTATTGGTCCTCCCCTCCAGCATCCTCAACAACATCTTGGCTTTTCCTCTATCTTTAGGGCTCCTCCCAACATCCCCAATGGGGCTCCAAACCATCCATGTACCTTCCTTCCTAGCACCGACAGTGGAAAAAAGTCTTCTCTCTAAGTAGGACAGTTCTTTCACCCAACTCAGAGAGCCTGGCTTGATGAGCAAGTAGACCTACTGATAAGAAATGTACAGCTAATGAACCTACGAGTTGGCGAAACCAAGAAGCCCTGGTAAAAAACCACTTAGAAAGATATTCTCAGCCTTCTGGTCAAAGGAGGTGATTCTCCTCTATCTCTAGGTAGGATCCCTGCTGCTCAAGAACCTGCCCAGGGTTCTGAGACTAGGACAACCTTCATTGTTTTCTTTGTTGAGCCATTATTTCTTTGGGATTCCTGGTCCACAGTCTCCTACCAGTAAATCTGAGGTAGGAAGAGCTTTGAAAACCACACCACCTTCATCACTTAGCTAGCAGAACCTGAAATGCGGTGATGTGAGGCTGTAAGCTGCCTCTCCTTAGAGGACTTAGCAGGAATAGTCACATATTTAGCTGAAGAAATATTGTTTGATTGAATTACAAGCTGGGGATATTTTGTAACAGGCAGCATATGCGTCATATTACTTTGCTAAAATCCAAAAATATCTCTGTATTCAAAACATATCTGGCCCCACGGGTTTTGGATCAATGCCTGCGGATCTGTAGTAGCTTCAAAATTAATTCCAGAATTTTCCTTCACTATTTCCCTCCAGGGCCTGAATTAATTATACTGGATTTTGTGGCTAAAAGGAAAAGGTCACATATGGAAATTGGAAGTCTTCATAATTTAGTGGGGAACTTAATGGGAGGGGAGTACTTTTATAGAGCCAGGGGTTAGGGTAGAGTCTCCCCCAAAGACCTGGAGAAGACAATATTTACCCTGAGCAACGGGTTCCTCACCCCTTTGTATACCTTTGGCTAATATTCACCCAGGAAGGAGACTACAAAGAGGGAAATTTAGGGGCACCTGAGTGGCTCAGCTGGTTAAGCAACTTACTCTTGACTTCGGCTCAGGTCATGATCTCACAGTGTGTGAGTTCGAGCCCCACATCAGGCCCTGCGCTGACGGTGCAGAGCCTGCTTGGGATTGTCTCTCTCTCTCTATGCCCGTCCCCTGCTTGCGCTCTCTCTGTTTCTCTCAAAATAAATGAATAAAAAGGGAAATCCATTCCCTGATTCAGTTGGGGAGCTCATCATAATGTAAGAACTGCCTTCACTATACAAACAGGCTTTAAAATGAGGATTTGATTCACTAACCAAGCCAGAAACGTTTGCTTCTGGAGTAGCAAAAACAAGAGAATTGACACTATGGGATCAGATCACTTTTATAAGCCAAGCTTGGAATCTACATTCCTTTTACATTACTTTTTATATGAGAAAATGTATTCTGCATACAAAATGCCATGTAGAGCACAACGCATTTCTAAGTCGGACACTAGCTATAAATACGTAATATTCTTCTAAGTGTCATCATTTTATTGTCCAAGAAATATGTATTGGGCACTTATAACAGGTACTCAGAATAGAAGGTTCAACAAGAGACAATGGACCAGACCTCACACTATTCAGACACTAGGCAGAGAGACAATGGGGAGAAAGTAAAACGAAGATTAAAGTAAATTCAAACTGACCAGCCGTGAGATCATGACCTGAGCAAAAGTCAGAAGCTTAACCAACACAGCCACTCAAGTGCCGCATAAGAAACTTTCTAAATACATATATGTATCCTCCAAGTTCTACTAGTAAGAAAGAGTTTATCTGGAAAAGAATCGCTTACAGAGTTCACAATAGAATAAAAGCGTAATTTTCCCAAAATTTAGATGTTGAACACTATTTGAATCTCAAAACAATAGTGCGGAAGCTTGTCATTAAAAAAAAAAAAGTTCTCAACTTTGCCAAAAAGGAGGTGGAGCGTTCGTGTCTGATCTGATAGCTGCCATCCACATTTTTAGAAAATGTGTCCCAATATTCTACATACCATCCTTTTGAAAACAACAGTCTAGTACCATTGAAATGCCAAGATTAAATTTTCTAAGTGGAAACCAAAAAACAACTTCTACCTTCCCTGAAATCAGGAAATCCTAGAAAGTCCACAACACAACCCAAGGAAACAAAGCCTTGGATTCACACAAGTCCTTTTTCTAATGGCGGTTATTTGGTAGAGAGTGCATATAAAGGAAAGCAAGAAGACAAAAAGGGCTTACTTTTCCCCATGGCAGCTCGTAGCGCGGTTGAGGGTACCACCATCAGCAGAAACGGGAAGCTGTAGGTTGAAAGCACACAGAAGAATTACATGCTTGTTCCCTTAGGCCAGTTTGCATCAACCACATAATACCAAGGACCGAAAGTCAGTCCATGCTTGATGTTAATCCCCTAAAGGAACAAAAAAGAAATAACCAAGTCCTGAACTGAGTCTCGGGCATAACGCAACTACCCCTGTACTTTCAGATTTCTAAAAGGCATGAGAAATCCTGTGGGACAGAAATGCCCGCCTGGAAATCAGTAATCAGGATCCTCAAGAATAAGGTCTGGGAGGTGTGGAGTACGCACTTGATGAAGTTATTAACTTGGGAAATTTGGACCATGGGGAAAATTTTGAAGGTCATTAACCAGGAAAGTGAAATCAGTCCAGGAGGCCTGTGTTCAGTGTCTAGAATTATGAAGCACTCATCTCGGCCCTAAAGGGAGAATTACAAAGATGTGTAAGACATCACTTCCATCCCATTGAAGAGCTAAGCCTGTATACATATAACCAAAAATTGAGTATTGTGCACACAGTAACAACAGTTAATTATTTTTTTAACATTTATTTATTTTTTGAGAGACAGAGAGAGAGAGAGAGAAAGAGAGAGTAGGGGAGGATCAGAAAGAGAGAGGGAGACACAGAATCCGAAGGAGGCTCCAGGTTCTGAGCTGTCTGCATAGAGCCTGATGCAGGGCTCGAACTCAAAAACTGTGAGATCATGAGCTGAGCCAAAGTCAGATGCTTAACCAATTGAGTCACCCAGGCGCCCCAGCAGCTAATTAGTAATACTCACAAGATACATATTACATGCCACATGTCATTCTAAAGGGTTTTCCATGTTTTATTATATATCACAACCACCCCATGAGACAGGTACTATTATTATGCTATTTTACAGCGAGAAAACTTAAGCTCAGAGAATCTGAGTAACTTACGTAAGGTCACACAGCTCCTAAGTGGTAACCAGGGATGTAAACCCAGGCTCCAGATGCCACTTACCTCTCTGCTCACCACACAACATAAGATGCAAAGGGTTCTAATTCTGACTACAGTAAGTTATGGAGGCAGGATGAGGTGGGGAGGTAGGGAAAGGAGAAGAGGGAGCTTCCAGGAGGAAGTAGAAATTGAGAGGTATGTTGCCCAAATGGACACAATATAACCTCCAACAAAACAACTGGGTTCCCTAGATCTAGTTTCCTTATCTCTAAGCAAGACTGATGAGATTATCTCTCAAGTCCCTTTGGATATTTTATTTTTATTTTTTGTTTTTTTAATGTTTATTTATTTTTGAGAGAGAGACAGAACATGTGCGAGCAAGGTAGGGGCAGAAAGGACAGACAGAATCCCAAGCAGGCTCCCCATTGTCAGTACAAAGCCCATTGCGGGGCTCAAACCCATGAACCATGAGATCATGACCTGAGCCATCACCTCTTTTGACATGATCTTTTAAATCACCTCAGAATTCCCCTCTTGTGACATCACCAAAGAGTACAAAAAGAAAGAGCTTTGGGACAAAACAATTGAATAATAGCTATGTGACACTCGGGGAGTTGTCTACCTTTTCGGAACCTTAGTTTCTTCATTGATACAATGAGATCATCTTTATAAGGTTGTTGTACAGGTTAAGTAACCTATGCACAGTGCCTGGCACTGGATTAATTTCAGTCTCTACTCCCCTTCTTTCTTCTTTAACTGCAAAAAATTCCAGTTCTTGAACCGAGCTAAACTTTAGATGAGTGACTGGCCACACATTAGGAGAATTTGGAGGAAGATTGAAAAATAGAAGGATATTTTCTAAAATATCTCAGAGATTTTGGGGCACCTGGTGGCTGGGTCAGTTGAGCATCTGACTCTTGATTTTGGATCAGGTCATGATCCCAGCATCATGGGATCGAGCCCCACACTGGGCTCTACACTGAGCATGGAGTCTGCTTAGGATTCTCTCTCTCTCCCCCTGTGCTGGTCTTCCCGCTCATGTGCTGTCTCTCTCCAAAATTAAAAAAAAAAAACAACTTTTTCCTTCTCTTGATCTTTTTTTTTAATCTTTATTTATCTTTGAGAGAGAGACAGACAGACTGAGCACAAGTTGGGGAGGAACAAAGACAGAGGGAGACACAGAATCCGAAGCAGGCTCCAGGCTCTGAGCCCGACGCGGGGCTCGAACTCACAGACCACAAGATCGTGACCTGAGCCAAAGTCAGACTCTTAATTGAGTGAGCCACCCAGGCGCCCCTTGATCTCTTTCATTATACAACTCAACTACCTTAATGAACAGTCACATGATAAACTGGAAATCAAGACGTGAATGCACATACTATTTATAAGCCATGATTTATATGGCCTAGGAAGCTTTCAATATTCCATAAGTTACGGAAAAGTGCACAGTTAGAAGAATCAAAGTCTTTGTAATGTTACATACTGAAGTGGACTAGTTTGTTTGAAAGTTTTCAAAGTTTCAAACTGGCATAGTTTGAAGTTTTATTATCAAAGATTAAGTAAAGATAGAGATCATGAAGCATATCTGTAGAAGGGAAATGACAAATATATTGAAATCCAGGAGAAAACAAGATTATGTAAGTAGATGTTTGGTTTCTTCTTGACTAACTCAGAATACATTTTTTTTTTAACCAGCACTAGCTCAGGAGATTTGAGGCTTTTCTTTCCTTCTTACTTCTTTTTAATTAAGGTTTAACTTAACATATATTAAAGTGACCAATCTTAACTGTACATTCAGTTAATTTTCATATATGCATACACCTATGTAATCATCACCCAGATCAATATAGAGAACATTTCGAGAATCCCTGGAAGTTTCCTATCCCCTTTTCAGTCCACACCCAAAAGGTAACCTCTCTCCACACTTTTAAATACAAAAATAGGCAATGATCAGTGAAAAAGTAAAGGAGTCCTAAACGTAATTTTGTTGTGTTTCCTAGGGTGTGCTAGTTTTTCATTACAAACACTACTCATGGGCAGTTTAGTAACCAACAGATACCCAAGGTGCTAAGGAATTAGCCCACTGGGTGATAAACTGAAACCCAGAGCCTAGAACGTTCTTACCCTACAAGAGTCCCATGACCCATTTCTTTTTTCTAGAGCAAAATGCTTAAAGAAAGAACTGCGAGAATTAAATCAGACTGTCAGCAAACTAGTGTCAATATAAAAGACTCATAAGTGACTCAATGAGGGCTCAGCAAAAATTCTGCCTTGGGGTTAGCAAAGTCAAGATAGGTAATAACAATGAGTCAGACCCCAACTCTTGCTTGGATCATGAAGCAGTCAACTGTGCATAGAGATGCCTCTGATTTGACACCAATGGAGCACGAACTTTGAGTTGTTTCCCAACTGTCATAGTTTGACATTCTTGCATACATTTCTTTTTTGCAACACATTTGTTCTGATAACTTTCAGGTCTTTTAGTAAAAGTTGGGAATACTGAGTGACACAGGGGGTCTACTGGGCAGCAAGGCAATAAGATGGACAAGTTTGGTTCATGCCTAATCTCAATACCTGAGCTAATGCCATATTTTAGTTTAGTCAAACTATAGATTGTCTGTTAATAACTTTTCCAAACATGGATATCTTTTGAGAATAAAAGGGGACTCTCTTATAAATACGCCATAGTAGTGGGACTGAATCAGGACTCTCAAGGCAACCAGACTCTATAATCATCCTCTGTCAGACTTCATGTTGATTACCTCCTAATTCCAATGACTCCTTTATCATTAAACTAAAGCTTTTAGAGTGGCAAAGACATTTGAGAGAGGAAAAAACCCAGGACACGTCAGAAATTACAGATGAGGCCTAGCAGGCTAAATATATCGATGTCACTGATGTAAGGATGGAGACTTAGCTTGTGATATAAGGAAATCAGGTAGAAGAGGACTGAGGACTCAGAGGGGAATAGATGATACATCTTCTATAGTTAGTAATGCCTTCTAGCAGGTGACACAATGATTTAAGGAGCTGATGATCTAAGGGAGGGCAGGACATTCAATTTGTTAAAATGTTATTCTCATCAATAGCAACCTGATAATGACAATCAACAGTTTACTGTACTAATCCCTTTATATACATTAGCTTTTTAAATTCCCCCATGATCCTGTAACATAGATACTACTGCTATTCCCATTTTTTTCCCCACAGATGAGGAAACTGAGGCTTAGAGGAGGTAACTCACTAGTCAAAGGTAGTCAAATGCATATTAGGACTCTTAGATCAGTTTGAATCTCAATCATTCTGTATTTTACCTCACTTCATCCCCACCCCTCCCCTGGCTGAGACTCTTTTGCCACAGGACAATTCCCTCATGTAACTCCAGTAAGGGGAGTTATTTACCAAAGGACAGAGACAGAGGGGCAGAAAAGCAAATACCCTAGGACTGCATGAGCAGTTCAGCTGAGAAGCCAGGAATCAAGACCTTTCCCGCCAGCTCTCACCTCCTGTTTCTTTGTAGTGTCTACTACTAATTTATACATTTTCTCAAAATCTGGAGACTGGGGATTCTATAGGACTAAGCATTTCCAGTGTCTGAATCTCCCCCTAATGTGTGTTTTACTAAAGCGATTATTATACGTTTTTTAATAAAAAGGAAAGATGAACTTTTAATTTTATTTCTTTTTTTAAAGTTTATTTTATTCTGAGAGAGAGAGACAGAATGTGAGCAGAGGAGGGGCAGAGAGAGCAGGAGAGAGAAAATCCCCAGAAGGCTAGGTGCTGTCACCTTGAACTCACCAACTGTGTGATTATGACCCTAGCCAAAATCCAGAGTCGGATGCTTACCCAAGTGAACCACCCAGATGCCCCTAATTTTATTTTTGACTACTACTAAAAGTAGAAATTAAATTCTGATTCTAGTCATCCTGTGATCATAACGCACAGGGAAACATTCTGTTGTGATCTGGTATGCTTTTAGAGGTAGAAGCCAATACAAAGAAGCACAGGGCCCCAAAGGAAGGAGGCGAATGCACTTACTTTCCCAAGAGAATAGACTGTAATAATTACTCTCGCCTCAGGAAATTTATTGAAAGCTGTCATTTTGCAATTGGTACTTCCAACATTTCTGGGTAATGGGGCGGCTGGGTGGCTCAGTCGGTGGAGCGTCCGACTTCGGTTCAGGTCATGATCTCATAGTCCGTGAGTTCAAGCTCCACGTCGGGCTCTATTCTGATAGCTCAGAGCCTGGAGCCTGTTTCAGATTCTGTGTCTCCCTCTCTCTCTGACCCTCCCCCGTTCATGCTCTGTCTCTCTCTGTCTCAAAAATAAATAAACGTTAAAAAAAAAATTTTTTTTTTAAAGTTTTCCCCCCTTCATTCTTTTAGTTTCTATAAGACGGAAAGGGATACAGCTGTAACCACGAAGTCTAGAGCCCCTTCCTTGAGGCCAGCATTCTGTTACTTCAATGCTGTATTCCATTAATAGATGCACATTCCAGCACAAAGCACAGTGCCTGGACCAGACCCCAGTTCTCCTGTCTTCCAGCCTAGAGTCTTTCCAACAAGTTGTGCACATGTGGAGGGGGGCGGTGGGGCCACGTGGAGAGTGGGAGTGACATGTGTGTGACCCGAAACAGAAGAATGTGAAGCATCCCATGGCCATCACCTGCCCCTTCCCACCATCTGACATCCAAGGGTCTGGTCCTGATATATAAACGTGATAGGTTTTGACTGAGGTTCTGTGTATGTATATATTGTAAATAACCATTTACTGAACTCTTTTCCAGTGGACTGTGACCTCACTCAGAGCACACAGGTGCTTATTTATTTTTAAATCTCTATCACGCAGAATATAGCTTGGCACATGAAAGGCACCAAAAAAAAAAAAAAAAAAAAAAAAACAAAGAAAGAAAGAAAGAAAATACTGGTTAGAATAAAGGAAGGAAGGAAAGAAGGAAGGCCAGACTGCAAAATTTGCCTCAAATGATGGGTCTATTTATAAAACTGAAACTGAGGCACCTGGGTGTCTCAGTCGGTTGACTGTCGGACTTTAGCTTGGGTCATGATCTCACAGCTTGTGCTTTCGAGCCCCATCAGGCTCTGTGCTGACAGCTCAGAGCCTGGAACCTGCTTTAGATTCTGTGTCTCCCTCTCTGTCCCTCCCCCATTCACACTCTCTGTCTCTCTCTGAAGATAAATAAATAATACATTAAAAAATAAAATAAGAGGGGCGCCTGGGTGGCGCAGTCGGTTAAGCGTCCGACTTCAGCCAGGTCACGATCTCGCGGTCCGTGAGTTCGAGCCCCGCGTCGGGCTCTGGGCTGATGGCTCAGAGCCTGGAGCCTGTTTCTGATTCTGTGTCTCCCTCTCTCTCTGCCCCTCCCCCGTTCATGCTCTGTCTCTCTCTGTCCCAAAAATAAATAAACGTTGAAAAAAAAAAAATTTAAAAAAAAAAAAAATAAAATAAAAAAATAAAAATAAAATAAGATATAAAACGGAAACAAAAGTAAAAGCAAAATAAATCTGTGGCTACTTGAGGGAAACAAAAAAAACTTTCTTGTTTGTCTGAAGGGTTTTCTCCATTCGCTCCTCCCCTGTTCCTCCTGTGCTATCGTTTTTGTTAAGTAATTCTTAGAAAGGAATACCATCAGAAAACTAATTGGAAGAAAGGATAACAAAATGCTAACAGGAATCGTTGAAAAGGAGTAACATGAAAGCAGGTAAAAAGGAATGAAAATCCAAAGAAATAAAAAGTGTGCAACTGGTGATATAAAGAAAAAAATTTAACAACAGTAACTCCTTTGAATAATTCAGTATTAACTGCTTCAAAACAGTGTCCTAATTGCACTATGCAGACTGATTCCTCAGAACATTTCACAGGGAGCAAAACAGCACATGTGAAACCCAGGCACAAGGAAAGAGCACAGCCAGTGCTTATAAGGAGGGCATGATCATCACTTCCCAGAACAAGGAAAGGAAGTTGCTGTATGAATGTTTCCCTAAGAAAAACTGAGAGATTCCCTAACTTACAATCATTGCCTGTGGATTATAAACAGTGATTCTTGGACTTAATTCGGAGCCAGACCATCTGGGAGTCATGGGACCTCTCTGACCCATTTGAAATATGTGCCGTCCTAGCATAAGCCAAAGGTTTTCTTTTTTAAGTTGGAGGTGCGGGGTGGGAGGATTTGATTTAAATTTCTTTTTCACGAACTCTCTTTTTCCCCGGCAAATTACACACACACACACACACACACACACACACACACACACACACACACACACAACAAATGTGGGGCACCTGGTTGTCTCAGTAAGTGGAGTATGTGACTCTTCATCCCAGGATTGTGAGTTTGAGACACATGTTGGATGTAGAGATCCCTTTTAAAAATTAAAAATTCTTGGGGCGCCTGGGGTGGCTCAGTTGGTTAAGCGTCTGACTTTGGCTCAGGTCATGATCTCACGGTCCGTGAGTTCGAGCCCCGCTTCGGGCTCTGTGCTTACAGCTCAGAGCCTGGAGCCTGTTTTGGATTCTATGTCTCCCTCTCTCTCTCTGCCCCTCCCCCCGTTCATGCTCTGTCTCTCTCTGTCTCAAAAATAAATAAACCTTAAAAAAAAAATTGAAATTCTTGAAAAGAAGGTCAGGGGTGCCTGGGTAGCTCAGTTGGTCGAGCATTCAACTCTTGGTTTTGGCTCACGTCATGATTTCATGATTTCGTGAGTTTGAGCCCTGTGTCAGGCTCTGTGCTGACAGCGTGGAGCCTGCTTGGGATTCTCTCTCTCTCCCACTCTCCCTCTGCTCCTACCCCATTCACATTCTCTGTCAAAATAAATAAATAAACTTAAAAAAAAGGTCCAATGCTACTACTCAACAGTAGAACATCTCAGGTCATCTGGAGTTCCAAATGATTATGGCTGAGAACCACTGGTTAGAAACAACCGCCCAATGATTCCTTCATTCATTCAACACACATTTATTTATTAAGCTCCTAACATTAACCAGGTACTGTGGATAGAATGGCAAACACAAGCCCCTTTTGAGGGGGAAGATTCCAATCTTATGGGAGGGGACAGATAAGAAACAAATGGACAGAGAAGATAATATCTCTATGAGACCATCTCCCACCAACCTTCTCTTCCCTCCTTATACACCAGGCACAGTAGAGAATAGTGGCCTTTTTTGCTGTCCCTAGACTATGGCCAAGGTCAGACCTGCCTCAACACCTTTAGCCATGTTCTCCCCAATGGCTGCCCAGATTTGCACTCAGACTTCACATGGCTTCTTCCTTCCCCTCTTTCAAGTCTGACACGTCACGCCTTAAAGAGGCTTCCCTGATCTTCCTGTGTAAAATAGCCCTCCCTCGTTCTCCGTTGTTTTCTGTTTTTGTTGTTTGTATCTCTCATCTGTTGAAATTGTGTTCTTTATGTGCTTATTCTCATTTTCAATTGTCCCACTAGAATGCAAGACCCAACACACCATGGATATTTCCTGTTTTGTTCACTTGTATACCTCACGCATGTACAAAAGTGCTGTTAGAAATGCTCACTTATGGGAAGCCTGGGTGGCTCAGTCAGTTAAGCATCAGATTCTTGGTTTCTGCTCAAGACATTATCTCACAGTTCATTCAATGGAGTCCAGTGCTGGGCTCTGCGATGGCAGCATGGAGCCAGCTTGGGATTCTCTCTCTCATCCTCTCCCCTTCTTATGCTCTCTCTCAAAATAAATAAACATGAAAGAAAGAAGGAAAGAAAGAAAGAAAGAAAGAAAGAAAGAAAGAAAGAAAGAAAGAGAAAGAAAGAAAGAAAGAAAGAAAGAAAGAAAGAAAGAAAGAAAGAAAGAAAGAAAGAAAGAGAAAGAAAGAAAAGGGGCGCCTGAGTTCAGGCTCAGTTGGTTAAGCGTCTGACTTCACTCAGGTCATGATCTCACGGTTCATGGGTTTGAGCCCCCCACTGGGCTCTGTGCTGACAGCTCAGAGCCTGGAGCCTGCTTCAAACTCTGTCTCGTGTCTCTGGCCCTCCCTTGCTCACGCTCTGTCTCTCTCTTTCTCTATCAAATACAAAATAAAACATAAAGCATTTAAAAAGAAAAAACAAATGCCCATTTATTCACATCCACATGAGGCACATCCAGTCAGAGAGCCTCATCTATTATCTGCACTGTGGAAGCCACTCCCCAGACATGGTCCCTGGTAAACCACACTCCAGGTATTTACACCTTGATTGTGGGCTGGCTCTGGGGCTCACCTTTGACCAGTAGAAAGCAGAGCTGAAGCTGCCTGATATCCAAGGCTTCTCATAAAAAGCCTTGTGGATTCCCCTTTAGCATTACAGAACACGTGCTCTGGAGGAAGTCAGCCATCAGGTAAAAAGTCAAAGTATACAGAGATGGCCATGTTGTAAGGAAACCCACCTGGCCACGGGGCGGGCCATGCAGGGAGACAAAATGCTCCACTACTCTCCACCTGTTCCAGCTATCCCAGCTGAAGGACCAGACATAGGAGGTGCATGTCTAGCTCCATCGAGTCTTCAAATGACTCCAACGACAGTGACTGCCTGAGAGACCCCTATGAGAACTGTGCAGCTGAGCCTTGTCAACCCACCGTACCATGAGAGGAAATATTAAATTATTGTTTTAAGCCACAAACTTTGAGGTAGTTATGCAGCAATATTTAACGACAAAATGCAGCCACCAAAGATAGCTCTAGACTCCAACAGTTCTTTGCTCACAAACATTATACACGTGTAGGGTCCTTGGGACCTCCCTCCCACACACTCTCTGATAAGGTACGTTTCTCTGCCATTCTGCTCACTCTCCTACACCCCTACAACTACCCAGTGAAACTCAGGAAAGCCGAATCTTCATCCTCAAGGGATCACTGTCATCTTGGCCAAGTCCCTCAACCCTCTGAAGCTCAGGCTCTTCTCTGAAAAAGGACTGTAGATTTCATTTGAAATTTTTGTTCAGTGTGGCACAAGCAACACTTTTTCCCTTCTTCAAATACAAACTAATACAGAACACAAATACATGAAAGAGGAGCCCCTGGGTGGCTAAGCTGGTTAGGCATCCAACTTCAGCTCAGGTCATGATCTCGCAGTTCGTGAGTTCGAGCCCCGCGTGGGGCTCTGTGCTGACAGCTCAGAGCCTGGAGCCTGCTTCAGATTCTGTGTCTCCCTCTCTGTCTGCCCTTCCCTGCTTGTGCTCTGTCTCTGTCTCTCTCTCTCTCTCTCAAAAATAAACATTAAAAAAACTTAAAAAAAAAACAAAACAAATACATGAAAGAGATTTAAGAGGAAGAGGTCTAGCAGAAGCAGGAGAGGCTGTGTATCTGAGTGGTGCTAAGAGGGAGGCTGTTGTCATAAGACCTCAGTTGAAAGGCCGGCTCCTCAACTCTCTAGTTCAAAGAGCCCCGACTCTCGCAGAACCTGGTGTGAAAACCACATACCGGATGGTCTCAGGGGCTTCCTTACTTCACATGTGACCTGTAACATTAACCATACAGAAAACAGACATCTACTTTAAACCTCTGGGGTCGATTTCAATGTATTAATTATGTGGCATTGTGTATTTTATTTTTATTTTCATTTGACACAGAGAGTATGCATGCCTAAGCCAGGGAAAAGGGCAGAGGAAGAATCCTAAGCAGGCTCCACACTCAGCACAGAGACCGATGTGGGGCTCAATCTCACAACCCTGGGATCATGACCTGAGCTGAAATCTAGAGTTGGACACTCAACTGACTGAGCTACCCAGGTTCCCCTGTGTATTTTAATTTTTAAAAAGAACATTGGACCAGCAGAGTTTTGTTTACTGCTGCTGCTTTCTCCCAGATCATGACTTAGACTAGTGTTTCCCAGCTACTGCTGGCCCCTACACCAGGAAGCCCTTACCATCTTGTCCACTTCTCTCAACATGGATGCTAAACTTGGTTCGTGCCTCATCCCTAGAGAGAGGAAGAGAATATTTCAAGTTTTCCCATTTGCAGTATAACCTGGCTTGGGAAATACTGGTTTAGAACCATTCTATTTGACTTTTTTTAAATATTATTCTCAAAGATGTGCATAGTAGGAGATTCCATGCCTTACTATAGATTTCCATTCCAATGTTTAATGGCTGTGCTCATCAGGAAATTTCCCTTCCTATAAGTAAATGCTTCTCAACTTTCATTCTTAAAACTTTTTTTTCGAAGTCTTAAAATCAAACCCTTCAGGGTCACCATGGGGCTCTCTTCTGAACTCGTGCAGGGTTTTCCATTTTCTCCTTTGAACACTGAGCTTAAATTGAAAACGGGAATGGTCTGATGAGTGTTCATGAATTTCTTTGACTTATGACACTGACACATTGAATATTATGCATAGTTATGACAGCTTGTATCTTGGTAAGAGCATCAACAGCTTCTTAAACATGTCGTCAGACAATAGTTATGAAATTACAGGCATGTGATGATCCTTTAGCGTACCTCTATTGACTAATAAATACATTGCCTGCCATTTGTTATCAATTAGGCAATTACTTGACCACACCTTACACTATTATCTCCACTCAAATCTCTAAACTCATATTTGAACTCTGCCCCTGAGACTATGCACGCACAGTGTATCTGATCAATGTAAAAAAGACACTGACTTTGGTCGATATTCCAAGCCGTTAAGTAGGAGTCTTCTGCAACCTGAAAGGTGATGGATTAGGCATTTACTACTGGATCTGATTAAGTAACTGGAAAAAGTAACAGCTAGAACTCTTCTTTGATGTTAGAAACAAGAAATTAGGTGCCCAGAGGCTAGGAGGAAGAAAAGTAAAGGGTCTGTTATTGGAGCAAAATCAAAGAGCCCTCTAAAATATATTTCAGACATAATCTTACGTTTCTATTTGTCACACTACAGTGAAATTTCCCCTATCATCTACTGCTGCTGCCTTTTAAATACCGCATTCCACTTTCCTGTATGATAGCCCCATGAATAAACAAATTATGAAGCTGTCTGACAAAGTCTTTTAAACCCAGACAAACATCACTAAGTAAAATAATAACATTTACTTGCTCCTTTGTAATTCTTCCCCATTCTGGGGAAGCACTAGCTGCTGTTTCCACCACCTGCCCCTAAACCCACCCCCCTCCCTTCCTTTCTCCCTTAAGATCACACTATTTTCAGTCCTCATCCTACACATTACAGAACAAGTTTGAGGGCACCCAAGTGCGCATTGATTGAGCTGTAAGCCCATGCTGAGGAAGCTTTCAACACTGGTTTTTATTCATGCATCAAAAGAGGCCTAGCCAAGGTGTCTCAAAAGGTTAAACATGTAACTACCATCTGACCAGCTATTCCACTCCTAGATATGTACCCAAAAGAAATGAAAGCAGGGACGTGAACAGGTATTTGTATGTCATTCACAGCACTATTATTCACAAGAGCCAAAAGGTAGAAACAGGTCAAGTGTCCATGAACAGGTCAACAGATAAACAAATGTGGGGTATACACACAATGGATTATTATTCAGCCATAAAAAAAAAAAATGAAGTGATGAGATACGCTATAACTTGGGTGGAACTTGAAAACATTATACACAGTGAGACAAGCCAAACATAGCAAGAAAAATATCACATGACTGCACTTACATGAAGTATCCAGAACAGACAAATTCAAAGACACACAAAGGTTACCAGGGACCCAGAGGAAGGGAGGAAGGCTTATTGTTGAATGGATACAGAGTTGATGTTGGATAGGACAAAAAGTTTTGGGCATACAGAGTGGTAACTTTTACACACACTGTGAGTACAGGAAAAGCCAGGAAGGGATCCCTAAGAGAGCTTGCAAACCTTCTGGTCACACAAAGCCTTCCCCACCACACCCAGCCAGGCTTCCACAGGAGTCAATGGTGAAGAGCAACCCCCCTTTGCAGCAAAATAGGTGAGAAAGAGAGAGCGCATGAGAGACGGGGCACGATCTGCCAGGCCCACTCTCCTAGATTTTACAAAAACATTTTTATTTTATTTTCCAAGTGTTAGGACAATTTTGGAGCAAGCAGGCTACAAAAAGATGCTTTTGTTCTCTCAGCCTAATCACACAGCTAGTAAATGAAAAGGCAAAAAGAAATCTTTGGAAAGGCGTTGATCCCCCAAATGTGTGCAGTTATCCGAAAGGGTAGGTGTTTTCTTTGACACACACCCTATAAACACACATATACAAACATAAACGAAAACACTATGGTTCCATAGTCTCTGCCATTATTCTGAAATCTAAAATTTAAATTTAAAGAAACAGAAAGGTCTTGCAGCAGCAGGCAGGGCCGAAAGATCGCCCCCCCCCCCAGCCATGTCATGAACTATTGTTGCCACTTGTAACTGTTTTAAATTTTTTTTTTTTTAACGTTTATTTATTTTTGAGACAGAGAGAGACAGAGCATGAATGGGGGAGGGTCAGAGAGAGGGAGACACAGAATCTGAAACAGGCTCCAGGCTCTGAGCGGTCAGCACAGAGCCCGACGCGGGGCTCGAACTCACGGAGTGTGAGATCGTGACCTGAGCCGAAGTCGGCCGCTTAACCGACTGAGCCACCCAGGCGCCCCCACTTGTAACTGTTTTAAAGTCAGTTTGGGCTTCCAACAATAAGGTTTTACATTCCTCTTATTGTCAACGACTTAGAAAATCACCAAACACATACTTTATTTGTTATAATAAGGGAATGTTTAGAAGGATGCCTGGCACCTAGAAGCTCTCAAAAATATGTAAAAGAAATGGATGATGTGGTTTTTTTTAATTTTTTAATATTTAAAAATATTTATTTACTTACTTATTAATTTATTTTGATGGGGTGGGAAGGGGCAGAGAGAGAGAGAGGGAGACACACAATCCAAAGCAGGCTCCAGGCTCTGAGCTGTCCGCGCAGGGGCTCAAACCCACAAACCGTGAGATCATGACCTGAGCCCAAGTCGGACGTCCAACCAACTGGGCCACCCAGGCGCCCCTGGAGGATGTTTCAAATGCAAACCTTGAGACATATTCAGCAAGCCAAAACCTCACCAAAAAGCGGGAAGAAGAGGCATTCCTTTTCCAGGTGGGGGGCACAGTCGACGACAAGTTGCTAATGAGATTTTGAGGAACGCTCTCCCTGCACCCCCACCCCCACCCCTCTCCCCACCCCCATAACGGGGAAGGGTTAAGCAGACAACCTCTAGAGACAACCACGTCTCGCTACCTTTGTCACTGAACTGACCTATTGTTGGAGCCCCGACGGAGCAGTCCCCAATGAGGCAATATCCTGTCTGAATAATTTAGGCCGGGACACCGCGCAGCCCACAGCGCGCATCTGGGAGACCGAGCGCCTCGCTCAGTCCGAACCATTTCCTGTAGCCGCAGAAGGCCGCCCGTTTTTAAAACTCCCCGGTTACAGCTGGTGGCGGGGGGGGGGGGGGGGGGGGGGGCGGTGCTAGGGGGGCGGGAGGAAGCCCAACTTACCAGGAGGCTAAATATACGGAGCCTAGTTAGGCAACTGTTCCACCTGCGTGGCCAATTAGCTTCCTCCCCCAGCCAGACTAGTTCAACAGGTTTGCAGGCGCTCGGGCCGGGCCTCGCGGGTTGGGGCAGGAGGCTGTCACTTGCCTTCGGCCCTCCCCTTCCCTCCCCGGCCCGCACGCCGGCGCCGACCAATCGCGGCCGCCCGGACGTGTCCAGGTTGGCGGCCCCGCGGCTCCGGGCCGGCCTGGATTCGCTGAGCGGCCGGGAGCGCGCGAGGAGGGCGCACGGAGGGCGCGGGGAAAGGCGCGGCTCGCGGGGCCTGCGCCCGGGACGCTGGGAGCCGCGAGGGAACGTCTGAAGGTGCCCTCCACCCGCGGCCCCGATGACCGAACTACAGCAAGATGTGGAAGACGCAAAGCCTGCCAAAGTACTCGCGAAGAGAGACAGCAAAGTTGGCTCAGCCCAGTAAGTAGCGTCCGGCCCCGGGCGGGCGGGAGCGCGCTGCCCAAACTTCTGTGCCGGGGACGGGTTTGGCTTGGAACTTGACCGTGGACGGACAGCCCCGTGGCTTGAACTCTTTCGGGGGGCGCCCGGGCTCTTCTTTCTCTCCGATGCTGTAGTGGGGAACGAGGCACAGCAGCGTTTGAGGAACGGACCGCAGCTTGCAGTCTGGTGGGGATGTGAAGGAATGGAGCGAAAGCACGATTGGCGTGGTATCTGTCCCAAGGGAGGTCTGGGGCAGGCATTCAGATGTCTAAGTCAGGTCAAGGAACAGCGCTGACACTTCTTTCTGTTCCTTCTTCGTGACGTGTATGAAGACGAAGCTACCTCGTAGAGGCCATCTGGTTATTAGTTTCACAGCGATGTGTATTTTGTCATTTGATCCGGAACTAAAGGGTGTCTTTTCCCCATCTCCTTCGTTTCTGCTCAAGTGAGAGAAGTAGGAGAAAACATGAAATACGCTTTATCTTTCCCTTCAAGGACTGTCTGCCTTTGCTTGGGAACTTGACACAAACTCGCTACATACTTTTCTTTTTTTCCTTTTCTTTTTTTTTTTTTTTTTTTTTTTTTTTTTGAGAGAGAAAGAGAGAGAGAGGGTGGGGGAGCGGCTGTAGGAGCACAATGAATATATAATAACATAAAACATTTCGAACATTGGGTTATGACAATCCTCTTAAAAGATTCATGTTCATAATAGGATTGGCACATTGCTGGGCCTAGAAACTCTTCTGGTTTCAGAAACGGAAAACTCAGATACTTGGATCACAAGGATTACCTTCCTGTAACAAAACTTATTTATCTTCCCCTGTACTACTGTTTTTAAAATCCAGAAGTATTATTTCCATGCTTGTTCTTGCCAAACATTCTTCTTTCCAAAAGGAAAAGGATCAGTATTTGGTTATTTTCTGTGTCACTGTAACTTTAAGTGTTACTAAGATAAATATATAAATAACCTGTTAAAGAAGCCAATTTTTTTTTTTTTTTTTTTTTTTGGTACCAACCTGTTGGGGGTACCTAAAAAACAGTGAAAGTGCGATCTCCATTGTTTCAACATTTATTCAATTTTTATAACACGGTGTGGTTCCACATAAAGAATGGTGTTTATAAAAGCATATTCCATCTGTGTATTGGAGTTTGGGCTGAAGTTTTGGAAGAAAAATAGCTTTTCCTAGCTGCTTTGATTTGTTGTGTCAAAGGCTTTGGTCATAATCTCTCCCAGTGTCTGCTTTCCTAGGCTGCCCTTTCTTCTGCCCCTCAGCTTTGTCAAGTTCAGCTGATATTCTTTCCTGTTTAAATGAACGATAAAAAGATGATTGAGGGGGGAAAAATGCCATAGGTATAACCCTCACAAAATGTTTTTGTTTTCTCTCCCCAAAATAAAGTCCTAACTCTGTTCTAATAACTCAAGCCCAAGAAAGAGATAAAGTAGCAAAGGACATTTCTTTTGCAGTTCATCCTTCTTTTATATACTTCTCTTAAAAAAGAGGGATTGTGGCATTCTAAACAGCACTTCATAGTGGTGACAGGAGTGTTAAGTGGGCCAAGCAAGACTAGAAATCTGGACTGTAAACTCCTAGCCTAGAAGTCAGCCCAGGCAGTGCTAAGTTCCAGTTACACAAAGCAAAATGATTCAAGTCCATGCGGCCGCTGGTAAGTCTTTACATCTTTGCATTCCCAGTAGTCTACTCAGTTGAGGAGAGTGTTTTAATAGATTGAGAAAGCCTGTTATCTGTTAAGATGAATTCTGTTAACTTCAAACTCTTCAGACGCTGGGGAAAATAATTTTATAGACAATAAACTTAACCACCTTGGAGTGGAAGGCCCCAAACAGCCACACCTTCATTTGGAACAGCTAGTTTCACAAATTCATTTCAGTTCAACAAATCCAGGAACGCCTACTGTTGGTTCCATCGTCGTGGGGAATACAGGAATGAGGGTTCAGAGGACATTGCTGGGGGCTGTGGCTACATTAAACTCAAACAAGATACTACTATAAAAAGTTTGGCCTATAACTGAATCTTCTCCACAGTTAAGGACGTTTGCCCGTTCAACAGTCTTTGGTAAGTTTTTCTTGGTTTATGGAGATTTTTGTTTGTTTTTCCCTGTAAAATGGTCACTTCCAGCCCTGCTGAAGTCACTTCTGAATCACTCAAAGACTTGAGACACTCTATTTCCTGAGCTTTAAACTCTTGTTTTGGTACCAGAAGAAGAGTAATTTTAAGACGGAGGTAGATACATTATCAGTGTTATATATATATTGTGATCACTCATATTTGAAATCATTTGGGTAGGAAAATTTTGACGCTTAGGCACCCAGTCTTCTTTGTTCTGAACTTTGTAACTTAGATTAATTATGACAAAGTTCAGACTCGTTGGAATCTGGATGTCCTGATGGGCGTTTTCTTCTTGGAGTATTAGAATGGCTTGCTCTTGGGGCACCTCGGTGGCTCAGCCACTTAAGCATCTGACTTTGGCTCTCGTCATGATCTCACGGTTCATGAGTTCGAGCCCCACGTCGGGCTCTGTGCTGACAGCATGGAGCCTGCTTCAGATCCTCTGTCTGCACCCACCTGCCCACTCGCATGTGCGCTCTCTCTGTCTCTCTCTCTCTGTCAAAAATAAATATTTAAAAAAAAGAAGAATGGCTTGCTCTTGCCACATAGTCCTCATCACCTACAACCTGGCCTCCTAGTTAATAGCTGGCATTTATTGAGAATGCTTGCTGTGTGACAGGCATTGTGCTCAACATTTTGCATTCATTTTCATACACAATGAGACAGATGCTGTCGTTATCCACTCGACACATAAGAACATGGAAGGTCTGAGAAGTTAAGCACCTAGGTAGAGACACAGCTAAATTCAAGTCCAGAGCCTGCACTCTAACACTAGAGCCTGAACTTGAACACTTCTCTACTCTAGAATCTGTGATGGCCCGCATGACCTCGTCTCCTCTGCCAGGAATTTAAGGACATTGGAGTACATGTAGATCATGTCAACTTCATTCCTCATACTACGAGCATGACTATCTTTTCCATCCAAACAATCATAGTAACTAGCCGCTCCAGACTTAAGAGGTGATGATGCAGAAGAATAAGGAACAGGTGTGCCAAAGGGACTGCTGAAGGAAGTTACCTACATTCTTTCCCTCTCATCTCTATTCCTTTGCTCAAGCAGTCCCCTCTTTTCTTTTTCTCAATATACCTGTACAAATCAACTCACGATTTCCTTCCTTTAAAGTCCTTCCTTATCACTGGCCATACTTACCTCTTGTTTCTCCGTGTTCCCCTTGCATGTCTGTGATCAACCCCATAGATTTTAGCTGCTGCTGTTATTGCTGTTGATGAACGGTGAACATTTATTGAGCATTTATTATGTACAAAGTACTATTTCAAGCTGTTAACAGTTACTAGCTCACACACTAGTCCCATATATATTAGTGAACCTTAAATAGATTGCAAACTCTGATTCACATTTTTTTCTTCCTGAATTTCTCAGGGGGCCCAGCGAATTATCACTTTCGATAACCATCTGTTAGTGAGCTAGGGAGGCTGAGACGCCATTCCCCCTAATTAAGGTGTATAATATACTTATAACTGAGGTTCAGCTTAACTATCTCAGGGGAAATTTTACTCTGTTAAAGTTGTTTAATCAAATTTTCTATCAGTAGCAGTTAGAATTTTTAGGTGCATTGACTTGCCTGAGAGCTGGGAGTTACTCATCTTTGTGTTAGCAGTAAGGCTGCAGATTTACTCATCACCAAAATGCATATTTGATTTAAAAATACCCCCTTTCTGGGGCGCATGGGAGGGTCAGTTGGTTAAGCATCTTCAGCTCAGGTCATGGTCTTGTGGTTCATGGGTTCGAGCCCCACATTGGGCTCTGCGCTGACAGTATGGAGCCTGCTTAGTCTTCTCTTTTTTACTCTCCCCCTGCCCCTCCCCTGCTC
Organism: Puma concolor; assembly: GCF_028749965.1. Taxonomy (NCBI): domain Eukaryota; kingdom Metazoa; phylum Chordata; class Mammalia; order Carnivora; family Felidae; genus Puma; species Puma concolor. The sequence continues at coordinate 136,795,712 of NC_141667.1, read as the reverse complement.
ACGCTCTCTCTCTCTCTCTCTCTCTCTCTCAAAATAAATACATAAACTTAAAAAAAATAAAAATAAACCAATAAATAAAAATAGCCCCCTTCTTACCAAGAACTGGTAATTTAGCTGCATATTTCCTTTTGAGACCCTACTTTCCTCCCTTTGAGTACTTTTTTCATTCTGAATGTTATGTTCCCAATATATACACATTTCTAACCTAATGTTTTTCACACACATTTTCTGAGATACACTTTTATTTCTTAAAGTCTCTTGTGGATCTGATTTATTAACGGGCTAAGTTATTTTTTCCTTCTTTCTTTCTCTCTCTCTTTCTTTCTTTCTTTCTTTCTTTCTTTCTTTCTTTCTTTCTTTTAATGTTTATATCAGGGAGAGAGAGACAGAACACGAACAGGAGAGGGGCAGAGAGAGAGGGAGACATAGAATCCAAAGCAGGCTCCAGGCTCTGAGTTGTCAGCACACAGTCCAACCCGGGCTCACACTCACAAACCGCGAGATCATGACGCGAGCCAAAGTAGGACACAACCGACTAAGCCACCTAGGCTCCCCTTAATGGCTAAGTTACTTTCAAGGAGTTACAAAAACTGTCTAAAATGACTGATACATTTCTGAGCAAAAGTTTTCTTGATTCATATTTCAAATAATAAATTACATGACCCATAACATATTTGTAATGCAATCTTAATTTTTAAAAATTTTTTAATGTTTATTTATTTTTGAGAGAAAGAGAGCATGAGGAGGAGAGGGACCAGAGAGAGAGGGAGACACAGAATTGGAAGCAGGCTCCAGGCTCTGAGCTGTCAGCACAGAACCTGACATGGGCTCCAACCCACAAACAGTGAGATCGTGACCTGAGCCAAAGTTGGATGCCTAACTGACTGTGCCAATTTTTTTTTTAATATTTACTTATTTTGGGGGGAGAGAGAGTGAGCTGGAGAGGGGCAGAGAGAGAGGCAGACACAGACTTCAGGCTCTGAGCTGTCAGCATAGAACCTGACGCAAGGCTCAAATTCAAAAACTTCGAGATCATGACCTGAGCTGAAGTCAGACGCTTAACCAACTGAGCCACCCAGGTACCCCCACAGTTTTTTTTAAATTCTCATTTCCAGGTCACCAGTTCTGGTAATTGGTAATTCTGGTTATCTGGTATACTTTTTATATGAACTTTGGAATAGGAAGAAAGAATTATGACATTAGAAACTATTAAAATGTTAATTAAAGTGAAACAGTTGAGTTTGAAAAGACGGAGAAAAATGAAACAGTGTTCTTGTCTAAAATGTTTTTGAAAAAGGAATTTAGTGAATCAAATCAGTCCTATGGCTAACGGTTACTATCAGAAATTGTTGATCTATCGAGGCAGTTCGTAAAGATGTTAAGAATTCAGGCTCTAGGGTCACCTGACTGGGTCACTTGGTGGAGCGTGCAAGTCTTGATCTTGGGGTCATTAGTTCGAGCCCCGTGTTAGTGTAGAGATTACTTACATTTTTAAAAATTAAAAAAAGAGGGGCGCCTGGGTGGCTCAGTCGGTTAAGCGGCCGACTTCAGCTCAGGTCACGATCTCGCGGTCCGTGAGTTCGAGCCCCGCGTCGGGCTCTGGGCTGATGGCTCAGAGCCTGGAGCCTGCTTCCCATTCTGTGTCTCCCTCTCTCTCTGCTCCTCCCCCGTTCATGCTCTGTCTCTCTCTCTGTCTCAAAAATAAATAAACGTTAAAAAAAATTTTTTTTTAATTAAAAAAAGAAAGAAAGAAAGAATGCATGTTATAGGAAAGTAGGATTTGAAATCTGACTTCTCTGTCTCCTGGAAGTGTGACCCTGGCCAGTTACTGAACGCCTCTAAGCCACCCCTTCCTCATCTGTAAATGGGAATACTTAAGTCACTGCTTCATAGATGCTTGCTATCAACTATAAATGAGAAGTGTAAGAAATTCACTTCACCCAGTGTCTGATGTTGTTAGCTCTCGATAACCATAGCTGTGTCAATCTTTCCCACTGAGCGTCTGGAACATGCTGTGGCGTTGGGGTGGGGGTGGGTGGGAGGATTACATAAAAGATAATTAGTCAAAATTCAACAGCCCTAACTCTGACAGTAGCAAGCCCAAGGGTTCTATTTTTTTTTTTTTTTTTTTTAATGTTTACTTTTGAGAGAGAGTGAGAGCAAGTGAGCTAGCAGAGGAGGGGCACAGAGAGAGGGAGACAGAATCCCAAGCAGGCTCCATGCTATCAGCGCAAAGCCCGGTGAGGGGCTGGAACTCACAAACCATGTGAGATCATGACCTAAGCCGAAGTCAGACACTCAACGGACTGAGCCACCCAGGCGCCTCTTCCCCAGTATTCTGTTAAAAGTGAGCCTCTCTTCAGCAGCTAGACCTCAAAGACACGTGGGGCAATACTTCCATGAAACCAGCATGGCACCTTGGTTTTTACTTTATGTTAAAAACCTCGCCTACGAGAACTACTTAGTGACTTACCAGCTTATTTAAATATTGCTTACTGCTTTGGTGTTTTCCCATCTATTGTTCAGTACTTTTATCTACAAGCCATTGATTTTCGAAATCCTGCTTCCTGGCATTGAGCTTTTATCTCGTGGCTCCTCATCTTTACATTGTTCATTGTTTTCCAATTGTTAAACTCTAAAAGAGCTCTCCTTCACCATCTTTCTAACTCTGTCAACGCTCAGTTCTAGGCGTCTCACACGTTTTCAAAGGTCCTTGAGAGAGACTCTTCCAGAGCCATATCAGTGACTGTTCTCAAAGGAAACGGTGGGAGGGAGCCTGGGTGGCTCACTGGTTGAGTGTCCGAATCTTGATTTCAGCTCAGGTCATGATCCCAGGGTTGTGGGTTTGAGCCCTGAGTCGGGCTCTGCATTGAGCTTAAGATTCTGTATCTCACTCTGTCCCTCTCCCCTGTTCACTAGCTCGGTCTCTAAAATAATTAAAAAAAAAATTTTTTTAAAGGAAAGAAGGGGCTTTATCTAAACTTAAATTTAATTATTTACCCCTAGAAGAGAAGCAAAAGCAACTTAACTGCATTCTCAAAGATAAACTGGTTTGTATGTTATCATCAGTCACTCTGTGTGCCAGATTCCCACATTCTTAATGGGACATGATGTCTCAAGCGGCAGATTATTCTTAACAGGGTTCTTGAGATATATTTTCCAGGTGATAAAATGTACCCATTTCCAGCTGTATACCTCAGTAACTGTACTGAGTGGTGCACCATTGTCATACCTGGTTTTCCAACATTTTCCCACACCCCACCCCAAAGATTACCTGCACCCATTTATGTTTAATCCCCATTCCCACCTTGCCCCAGGTAACCATTTGTCTACTTTCTGTTTCTATAAACTTGCTTTTTCTGGGCATTTCATATAAGTGGAATCATATAATCCGTGGTCTTTTGTATCTGCCTTCTTTCAATTAGCCTTGGGTTTTTGAGGTCCATTTGTAAAGTACCGTATGTCATTAGCTGAGTCATTTTTGTCACTGAATAGTATTCAGCGATACTATGTGAATATTCCACATTTTGTCCATCTGTTGGCTTGTTCAGGAACATTTAGTTGGTCTCCAGTTGTTGGTTATTATGAATAATGCTATGAATATTTGTATGCAAGTCTTTGGACATATGCTCTCACTTCTTATATACGTAGAGGTGGAATTTCTGAGTCATATGGTCAATCTGTGTTCAACTTTTTGAAGAACTGGAAAAATTTCTCAAAGCAGCCATACTATGTTATGTTTCTACCGGCAATGCATGAGGGCGTATCGTATAGCTTTAAGAGAAATCCTTTCACAATCTGGGAAAACAAGACTGTAAGCACTTTAAATTTTTTTTTAATGTTTGTTTTTTTTTTTTTTTTGAGAGAGAGAGAGACTGTGCGAGCCAGGGAGGGGCAGAGAGAGAGGGGGTGGGGGGAGGGAGACACAGAATCCAAAGCAGGCTCCAGGCTCTGAGCTGACAGCACAGGGCCCGACACAGGGCTTGAGTCACGAACTATGAGATCATGACCTGAGCCAAAGTCGGACACTTAACTGACTGAGCCACCCAGGCATCCCAAGACTGTAAGCACTTTAAACGCAGATCAGTACCTTACACTTCAGAAGATAGTAGGTGACATTCATACTTAGGATTTTGAAAACTCCCCCAAAGTGCAGTGTTATCAAAGATGTGAACAGATGTGACAGTGCTAACAAAGATAACTCAGGCTGGCATACTTGGGTACATTTTTTACAACCTCTTAAAATTTTGCTGGTGACATTTATCACTTTTTTTTTTTTTTATGACAGAGTAATACAAAGAAGAGCCTAGAAATTGGACCATAATCTCCCCTATCTGTGTTGACATAGTTTAAAGCAATATGCGTATAAGGCTAGAAAAATAGTGTAGCCTCTGTTCAAGATGAAAAGCGAGAGCCTTCTTCCTGCCTTCCACGTTACATTTCCTTGTCTCAAGGGTAACCGCTTGCTGAGGTTTTTGTTGTGTCCTCATGCTGTTGTCATTTAAGGCCAGAATCCAGCTTTTTGTAGGTTTGGTTTGTTTTAGAATATGCATCTCCCAATATGCATGTAAAAAGGTTGGCCTTGGTGAAATGAAGTGCTTTGTGAGTGTGATCATACAGTATTTGGACTGCATACGGTAGGAGAGTTCAGTGAATGGCAAACAGTATTCTCATAGAGCACAGTTTTCTCAAACCTCTTTGCAGAATAGTTATCTACCAATGAAGTGGCTTATTCGGTTTTAGCCCTGAAGGATAAATAACTCCATCAGAACACAACTTTCTTAAATGGATCTTAGCAAAATGGATCCATGGTATTAGAGGAACTGTTACCTGACTAAGACATCCTCAAGTTACGGATTCAGTTTCTTTTTTAAAATTTTTTAACGTTTATTTATTTTTGAAGGAGAGGGAGAGACAGAGCATGAGTGGGGGGAGGGGCAGAGAGAGAGGGAGACATGGAATCCGAAACAGGCTCCAGGTTCTGAGCTGTCAGCACAGAACCCGACGCGGGGCTCGAACTCATGAACAACAGAATCATGATCTGAGCCGAAGTCAGTTGCTTAACTGACTCAACCACCCAGGCGCCCTTGGTTCAGTTTCTTATTTCTTCTGTTCCCCTCTCCTGAATGGATGATGCTAGACAGACCCCTGATCAGATGAGGTAGCAGTATTTGGTCATATTAGCAGATAGGTATATTGGCCACCTCATCTGGTCAGGGGCCTATCTAGGACCAAATGAACATGAACACGCCAACACAGGTCACAGTAGTGATGAGACGTGTTTAAAAAAGAAGAGATCCAAGTGGAGAAGTGGAAATTTGAAGGTGGAGACAATGAGTAAGGAGATGGGGAGAGAAGAGAAAAAAGAAAAAACTGAGGAGAGATACCGAGTTACCTTGAAAAAGGAAAGAGAAAATGTTAATTTGCCATTAATGTGTGTGTCTCCCCCTTGCATCCTGGCCGCTTTCTCTCCTCTTTTTTCCAGATACTGTTCTGTGTCATGTTGGTGAAATCTCCGGCACCGACATGGGTAACTGACATGCCTCTTCTCCACTCATGGAGATGCTGGTCTGTGTATAAATATTGGTGTGTGTTTTTTTAAGTCCATATATATCAGGTTTGTGTTTATATCCATATTTGTTGCCTTCTAGATTTTTCAAATGATGTCTTCCATCTTGTGTGGTGATTTAAAAAATGTGAAGAACCTCGGGGCGCCTGGGTGGCTCAGTCGGTTGGGCGGCCGACTTTGGCTCAGGTCATGATCTCGTGGTCCGTGAGTTCGAGCCCCGCGTCAGGCTCTGTGCTGACAGCTCAGAGCCTGGAGCCTGTTTCAGATTCTGCGTCTCCCTCACTATGACCCTCCCCCGTTCATGCTTTGTCTCTCTCTGTCTCAAAAATAAATAAACGTTAAAAAAAAATTTTTTTTAAATGTGAAGAACCTTAGAAATGGGCTAATTTTTGTCTTTTATTGTTAATACTGAGGATTATCATCTGAAAACAATGATCTTGTGATCCTCCAAGTTACTTTGAAATCCCTAGTGTGTAGTCCTAAGCGTGTTTTGTGAATTAAGTTCCTGTATATCAACAAGGATGAAAAACTAATTCATCATGATGGCTTTCATTATCGCTGTATTGTTTCTGTAATTCACTGGAAAACAGCACCTCATTTGATCCTAACAACTTAAATATGGTGCTGGCTGTGTTACATAACATATAGTGTGGTCTTCTGAGAGCCCACAGGAACTATCAAGAATATTTTCCTTTCCGGGGCATCTGGGTGGCTCAGTTGGTTAAGCTTCTGACTCATGATCTCACGTTCATCAGTTTGAGCACCACGTCCGGCTCTGTGCTGACAGCTCAAAGCCTGGAGCCTGCTTCAGATTCTGTGTCTCCCTCTCTCACTGCCCCTCCCCTGCTCACGCTCTGCCTCTCTCTCTCAAAAACAAACATTAAAAAAAAAAAACTTAAAGAATATTTTCCTTTCTTGTCATAATAAAATTCTGTAGTGTATGAAGTTGGACTAGTTTGACATCAAATTGGTAGATTTCTATGCTGGTCCTTGTTTTGATGCAAATCTTTGCTAAAAATTTTACAAGCAGTCACAGGCCCTTGGCTGAAATCAGATACTAAAATCACAAAACATCAGACCTTTCATCAGTACCTGAGAGGAGCTAATAGTAAATGGCCTATGAGCTAGGAGAAACGCGATTATTGAACAGCTGATAACGACCAGAGAGATTTGCTCATGTTGTCAACTGACATTGAGTAAGTAGTTCTGTGTGTTGAACACCAGCCTGAGTGTCATGGCAGTCACCAAGCTGAAGAACACAAGGCCTTTGCCCATAAGGAAAGTAAGAGTAGAGAACAGCCATATTTTGAAGTTTGATCTTTTTTCAGAGAAGCTTCAGAAAATGTATCAAAGCTTACATGAGGTGAGGTGATACCATTATTATGTGCTAGACAGCATTTAGAGTGCTTTCACATATATGACACAGGTACAGTTGTCATCACATTCTATGCCTAACAGAGACACAGCCACTTGCCCAAGATCATAACAGCTGTTGAAGCCAAAATTCCAATGTGCAGTCTAGTCTGAACCAGCCCCCTAAAATAATTAATGACACAACCTCACTAGATTTGGGATGAGGAAAGATTCAGAAGGTGCAGTGCCTGCCGTTAAGTGTCTGTGCATCCCTGAGTAGATCTCTTAATTTTGTTGTTGTTTTTTTAATGTTTATTTTTAAGAGAGAGAGACACAGAAACAGTCTGCAAGCAGGGGAGGGACAGAGAGAGGGAGACACAGAATCCGCAGCAGGCTCCAGGCTCTGAGCTGTCAGCACAGAGCCCGACATGGGGCTCAAACCCATGAACCGTAAGATCATGCCCTGAGACAAAGTCTGACGCTTAACCGACAAAGCCACCCAGGCACCCCAGATCTCTTAATTTTAATAGGTTTGTTTTCTCAACTGTGAATCCAAGATTCATTTTCATTCAACAATTCTAACATTCAAAGGATTTCTGATGTTATGTAGAGGATAGGAAAGAGGGAGCACCTCTAGCTCTCTGTTGAGCATGGAGACTTCCTCTGTGTATTGTCAGACACAGGTACCCCTCTCTGGCTCCTTCTGCATTCATCTGGACTCAGACCTGGCCACAGGGAACTTTATCATTGCGTTTGCAGCTTTACAATGTGATTTGCATGGCAGTCATTCATAAATTCCAGGTTTTATTTATTTATTAAACATTTTTTAAAGTTTATTTATTTTTAGAGACAAAAAGCACACGCATGCATGCCCGGGGAGGGGCCGAGAGAGAGGGAAAGAATCCCAGGCAAGGCTCTGTGCTGTCAGCCCAGAGTCCGACGCTGGTCTCCATCTCCTGAACCGCAAGATCATGACCTTAGTTGAGATCAGAAGTGGGACACTTAACCAACTGAGTCACTCAGGCACCCCCCCCCCCACACACACACACCAGTTTTTAAAACCATGGTTGGATTCTTCTTTGCATAAGCACAGAATGTTTCTATAAAGTGATGTGACTGCTTTGTTTTAAAAACATGGGAATGTTGTCTCTTTAAAAGTAGTCACCAAAGGAACCCAAGAACTTTTCCAAAAATGCTGCAATTGCACAAAATCTTTTTGAAACTCTTCTTGCAGAGTTACTTTCAAAGCCTGGAGCCCATTCTTTGAATAGTCATAAGGTTGGCAAATCCTCATCCTTTGAGAATGAATTCAATTTCTGGAAATACCCTAAACCCAAATGTGGTGAATTAGGTGGATAAGAATAATTTAAATACCTTTAAAGCATTCTTGGATAGGATCATTTTTGATCCCAAAACAGGATGTGACTCTAAAATAATAAGACTGAGTTTCTAGTGACACAAACCAGTTTATACTTTCAAATTCAGGTCATTACTTTGCAACCTTTGCATGAAAACCGTAAAATGTTACAATTATTTTTCCATCCTAAAATCATTTTTCAGTGTTTGTAATGTGCCCAGGCGGGTTTGGGCAAATCCTAAGCATTAAAAAGTACATTGAGTATGCACATGTAACATGCAGTATCTTCTCATTGAAGTGTATTCCCTATGTTTTAGGGAAAACAATTTTTTAAAAACTTGCCCTGAGTTCAGACGGTGAAGTAAGTGAGGTTCAGCAGTCAATATCTTGTATTATCTTCTCCTTCATTACACGTTAAAGGAATTTGTATGCCAGTTACATTTTTTAGGCCCTCTCCCAATATCACCGCTTTATACCAGATGGACTTTTTTCACATATGCAAGATGTCGCTCCTGACTTTTCCACATGATGGCTGTCAGTTGTCAGCATGTAGCTTTCCCTTTTGGTTCAAATGAATTTATTTGTTCAAATTGGATTTCCCAGTTTTGGGTCCAAATGGATTTATTAGCATAGCACTTTTATCTGAGATCTGATTTTAATGCTGTGTGTTTGATAATTTGTATGTGCTATGCCTCTGCTCTTCCATAATCCCCTGGAATTCAACAAGCATTTCCCCACTGCTTACTCTCTGCTGGGATTACAAGGTAAATGACATGTGTGCAGTGCCCTTAGGAGTCTGGGGAGAAGAGAGTGGGGTATGGGTGCACACACACAATTAATACCATGCGATAAAAATTCCACAGTGGTTATCAATTTCCCATGGGAACAGAGATGTAGGCAATTTGTTTTCCTTGAAGGGAGCTGAGGTAAGAGGTGATACTTGAAGTGAGGGTGAGGGGCAGGAAAGAATTTGGCCTCAGCAGAAGGTTGAAAATTATCCCAGGCATTAGGAAGGACAAGGATAGGTTGCTTGAGAGTTCATAATCGCATTTTTGATCAGTATGTAAAGGTCTCCTGTGGCTAGCATGGTGCGGGCTGGGGGAACTAGGAAGAACACAGTGGGGGAAGAGTTGGAGCCCCCATTTAGGATGCTCTTCTTCCTTTGTTCTCTTTCTTCACTTCCGGATTTGGCTCTGCTATGGATTCTTTGGAACTTTAGGGAATTCATTCACCCTGGATTTCACTTTTCTCCTATGTAAAGAAAGAGGGCTGAATGACCTGATTTTTTAGATTCCTTCCAACCTGAAGAGTAAGAGTCTTTGAAGAAAAACTGCCCTACTTCTTTGCACTCTTCTGTAGCTTTTGTGTAAAGAATTCTATCAGAATGAACAAACCAAGGAAAGCCTTTTGAATGTGAACAGAATCCTTGCTCTCTCCCTTGGTTTTGGCTTCTCTTATTTTTTGCTTTTCCTTCCCTAGGTAAACATATAACTGGTTAAGGCAGGGTTGCCATTGGAACATACCTAAACCATTCTCTTACAAGTTTATAGATACTTATCAGCATTCATGTAGCATTCAGACCTCTCTGCTTTGCCCTTTGGCAGCGGCTGACAGGGTCACAATGCCTTCTGGACCAGTCATAGTAGACATACCTAATCAATGGGGCGCCTGGGTGGCTCAGTTGGTTAAGCATCCGACTTCGGCTCAGGTCAGGATCTCGCGGTTTATGGGTTCAAGCCCCGCGTCGGGCTCTGTGCTAACAGCTCAGAGCCTGGAGCCTGCTTCAGATTCTGTGTGTCTGTCTCTCTCTCTGCCCCTCCCTGTTCATGCTCTGTCACACTCTCTCTCTCTCAAAAAGAAATAAACATTAAAAAAAAATTTTTTTAAACCCTAATCAAGTTATTTAATGTCAAACCTATAACACAAATGGAGACCAAACTTATTTTTTTTAATTAATATTTATTTAGGTAATTTCTACACTCAACATGGGGCTCAAACTTTGAACCCCTGAGATCTAGGGTCCTGTGCCCTTCTGACTGAGCCAGCCAGGTGCCCCTGGAGACCAAACTTCTTATCAGTCGAATTGGAAGCTTCTCAGCTATAGTTCAGGTCTGAAAATAATCATCTACTTCACTTGAATACAGAGGACACTTTAAGGTTTAAAAGGCCCTTTTCCTCAGAAATGAAGTCAGGGATATTTGCTTGGCACTTCAATTTAATAATTATTAAAGCATTTTAAAGCATTTTATATTCTTTAAATATAAAGTACTTTAAATAAAATAAAATATAAATATATAAATAAATAAATAAATAAAATAATAAATAAAATAAAACTATAAAGTACTTTAAATATAAAGTACTTTAAATAAAATATAAATATATAAATAAATAATAAATAAATAAATAAATAAATAAATAAAATAAAAATATAAAGTACTTTAAATATAAAGTACTTTTATTTACACCGGTAGGTGAATTTGACACACACAGACTGAGGGCTTGCTGTTATTAGGGATTGTACTATCTATTTTAAGAGTGAAACAACCAGTTATTTTACCATCACAATCGGTTTATTAGGGAACAGCAGAAGAATTGCAGTCTGGGACAAGCAAGTCCAGGAAAAGCCACAGGCAAGTCCAGAGAACAAAGGAGAGGAATGCTCTTTTACAGAGGAAAAGGGGGAGTTGGGAGGGGCTGTTAAGAACAAAAGGCCATTGGTGCAAACTGGGAATTTGAAGTGTAGTGGCTTCTTATTGGCTGATTGGTGACAGTCTCTCATTGGCTGAGCTCTTGCTAGGCAAGGAGAAAATCTTCCTCCTCCTGGAGTCCTAAAGTAGGCTGCTTCTTTGGGGGACTGCAAAGCCTGTCTCTTTCTGCTGCTGGGCTAAGTGGGGCAACTAGGGGTGCAGCTTCAGCTCCCCTCTTTCCAGGCCTCTGACTCCATTTTAGCTGAGGTTTCCTGTATTCATTTTCACAGTACTATTTTGTAAGAATATTAGGTTGTATTAGACATGGACCCTGCCCTCTAGAGCAGATGTCACTGTAATTTGAGCAATGTCTTAATATGATATTAAATATGAATTTCAGTCTATTGTGACAAATAATAAGTACAGGTCAGGGGCGCCTGGGTGGCTCAGTTGGTTGAGTGTCCAGCTTTGGCTCAGGTCATGATCTCAAGGTTCACAAGTTCCAGCCCCACGTCAGGCTCTGTGCTGACAGCTCAGAGCCTGGAGCCTGCTTTGGATTCTCTGTCTTCTCTCTCTGTCCCCTCCCCCGCTCATGTTCTGTCTCTCTCTCAAAAATAAAAAATAAAAAGGATATGTACAGGTTATTTTTTTTATTCTTATTTTATATATAGAAAGAGCATGAGCTGGGGAGAGGGGCAGAGGGAGAGAAAGAGAGAATCTTTTTTAATGTTTATTTATTTTGAGGGAGAGAGAATCCCAAGCAGGCTTCACCTTGTCTGCGCTGAGCCAGACGCAGGGCTCGCTCTTACAACTATGAGATCATGACCTGAGCCCAAATCAAGGGTTGGATGCTCAACTAACTGAGCCACCCAGTTGCCCCTATACAGGCTATTTTTAGGAGAATAGTTTAGGAGAAAGTAGCCCAGTATAAGGACTGAATAACAACTTCCTGGCAGGAAATAGTGACACTTAGTGAAACCTAAGTTTAAAAGGAAAAATAGGAATCAGTGTGAAACAGCTAGGTGAGAATTTTTTATAAATGACCCCATTAGCAAGGTTTAAGGTAGATTTGATGGAGAACAAAACTGGAAGCAGGGATTCACTGGCTGTGAAACAATCCAGATGACATTGTTTTAGTAGGAGAAGCAGGGGAAGAATAGGTTTGAGAAATGTCAAAAGTCTTAAAATTGGAAGAGCCTGGTGATGAGTTGAATTGATGGAGGGAAGAAGCTAGAATGACTGGTAATTTCTCTCTCCAGGAAGGCCCTATAGATTGTGATGCCATTAATAAAGCCATGGGAGGTAGAAGAAAAAGGAGTGTAGGGATATTAAAATGATGAATTTCCTTTTATAAGAGTTGAGTTTGGGATAAAAGTCTGTGCTGTAATAAGAAATGTATTTTGGGAGGCGCCTGGGTGGCTCAGTTGGTTAAGCGGCCGACTTCGGCTCAGGTCATGATCTCGCGGTCTGTGAGTTCGAGCCCCGCATCAGGCTCTGTGCTGACGGCTCAGAGCCTGGAACCTGTTTCAGATTCTGTGTCTCCCTCTCTCTGACCCTCCCCCGTTCATGCTCTGTCTCTGTCGCAAAAATAAATAAACGTTAAAAAAAATTTAAAAAAAAAAAAGAAAAAAATGTATTTTGGGGGCCTGGGTGGCTCAGTCGGTTAAGCATCCGACTTTGGCTCAGGTCATGATCTCACAGACTGTGAGTTCGAGTCCAACGTCCGGCTCTGTGCTGACAGCTCATAGCCTGGAGCCTGCTTCGGATTCTGTGTCTCCTTGTCTTTCTGCCCCTCCCCCACTCATGCTCTGTCTCTGTCTCAAAAACAAACATTTTAAAAATTAAAAAAAAAAACAACAACAAAGAAATGTATTTTGTCTTTGTCCTTAATTCCTGGCACAGAGCTCCTAAAATTAGTGTTTCCTGAGTGATGGTGGAGTGTCTTTTGTTACTCAAAATAAGCCCCTTTTGATCACACCTGAGTTTATGCTGAAAACGTGTTTTAGGGTAGGGCCTTTAGATGGAGTGAGGGTGGGGCTGATCAACAAAATGGCCAAGTGAGAATAGAATAGGAGCTTACAACCCTACCCTTAGCCTCCTAGGAGGTTAAGGGGGCTTGAGATTAGGCACTGTAAAAACTCTTGAACAGGAGTTGGTGATCTTTCAGATTAGTGTACCCATCGAGGTACTGAGGGATTTAATGCACCCAGTGAACACAGGGGAGCCGCACTTGCACCCATACCTTGCCTTAGGCATCGCTTCCATCTGATTGTTCCTGAATTGTTTTCTTGATAATAAACTCAGAAGTGAAGCATTTCCTTGAGTTCTGTAAGCCATCTAGCAAATTATCAAACCTGATGAGAGGGTCATGAGAACCCCTAATTTACAGTCACTCAGCCTGGGGCTTAGAGCTGGCATCTTGAAGTGGGGGCAGTCTTCGGGACTGATCCCTTAACCTGTAGAGTGTATGCTAACTCCAGGTAATTTGTGTCCGGATTGGATTGTTGGATCCTCAACTGGTGTCTGGAGAATCAGAGAATTGGTGGTGGTTGTCAGAAAACCCTAGAAGGTCAGAGCCAGGCGGCAGATTTGGGAAATGTCAGCATATAGGTGATAGTTAAAATCATGAGGGTGGACGGAATTTTCCAATGGAAAGAAGAGTCCCAAAGAGAGAACCTAGGAAGGATTTTATGTCGAAATGAAGGTCAGAAGAGGCCGCAAAGGTGATGGAGAGTCAATGGCACAGCAGAAAACAAAACAATAATAAAATGAAACAAAATGGAATCGAGTCATGAAAAAACAATCCAAGGACTGAGACTCTCAAGAGATAGCAGGGGCAGGCACTACCAAGAGCAGCATTAAGAGAACTCCTGAAGGGCCCGTGGCACCTAGCAATACAGAGATCACCAGCGAACTCTGCCAGAGAAATTTTAGTGGAGCATTGGAAATGGAGGCCGGACTGTAGTGAATTGGGTTAATGAGAAATGAAGAGGGAGACACAGCATGGATAGGCTGTGGCTTCAAGAGACTCCCCTGAGAATTGAAGGAAAGGGAGGGAGGAAACTAGAGGAAGTGAGGTCAATGGAAGGTTTTGATTGGGGGTTTTCAACGTTTATTTATTTTTGGGACAGAGAGAGACAGAGCATGAACGGGGGAGGGGCAGAGAGAGAGGGAGACACAGAATCGGAAACAGGCTCCAGGCTCCGAGCCATCAGCCCAGAGCCCGACGCGGGGCTCGAACTCCCGGACCGCGAGATCGTGACCTGGCTGAAGTCGGACGCTCAACCGACTGCGCCACCCAGGCACCCCATTGATTGGGGGTTTTAAATGAGAGAGCTTTGTGAGACTGTACATAAACTCTGAGCAAGCCAGCAGGGAGGGGAAAGATGACGTACCACAGATATGGACTACCCGATGGCACAAGCCCAGCGGTGTGGGAGAATGGGCTTGCACGTCAGTATGAGGGAGCCCTTGTCTTCGGAAACTGGAGAAGTACACAGATGCGACAGATGCACACCACACACCGTGGTGGGTCAGGGGAACACACGGGGCTACGTTCCTCTGAATGCTTCCAGATTTCAGTTTTCTTAGCTCAGTTGTGACATGGCCGCTTTCATCCAGAGGGATGAGTTGTGTTTGGCTTGGGCCTTGGAACGGGACGGGAGGGATGTCCACGGGCTGCTGTGTCCAGTGACAGCAGCACCAGTCCACAATAAGGGCTCATTTCCGCCCTTCCACAGTGGTCACCACCCAGGAATTAGGAGGTTAAAAGGGCTGGCTGGTTTTGAGCCCATCTTGGGATGTTGATGCTGGCAGAAGGTCTGGCATGGCTAGAAAGGCCATCAGACATGGAGGTGGTCTGAGCCGCTTCAGGAGATAAGCCAGAAGGGATTGATCAGCCAGGGAGAACATAGACTATCAAAGACAGTTATCTGTGTCTGAGGCTGAAAAGCACGTATGGCAGGACTGGTGAGGGTTGAGAACGGGAATGACAGAAGACTTCAGGCAGACAGCAGGAGAGAGGATTTCCGTAGGGAGCCATCTGAGCAGTCAGTGATCTAATGCAGTTAGTGCCAAGTGGTTGGATGCCGTTCACGTGGACACTCAAGGAGCCAGGTTTCAAAGTTCTCAAGAAAGGGAAGTGGTCCTTCTGTTGGAGGATGAAGGCAATAAGGACCATGAGAGGCAGCTGTCAAGACTAACCCCCGGAAGGTTGGACTTCCTGTATGCTGAGTATAGGTGAAAACTGATGTCCCTTTTTAACCTCAAACAGAAACAGAGAGTAGTCAATAGATTGATCATCAGGAAATATTTTAAAATCCATTGCCTTTCACATCGACAGTAACAAATTTAGAAAACAAATCGGAGGAAAATGTACAGACAAGCAACAAGAAATATGAAGGAGCCAGAAAAAAAGTTTAAGAGGAGTTAAAACAGTACACCTACAATAGAAGACAATTTAATGGAGAGGTTTACCTCTTTAAAAGGAAAGGAAAATTTAACATTATAAGGATTGTTGTGTTCCTTAAATTTTAAGTTCAAACAGAATTTGAGCGACTCTCTCCCCATAGTAGAGAATGATTCTAAAATCCCTCTGAAAGAATAAGCATTTAAGAAGGTCTGGACTAGTGGGGCCTGGGTGGCTCAGTCAGTTAAGCATCCAACTTTTTTTTTTTTTAACTTTTTTTTAAAAGTGTTTGATTTATTTTTGAAAGAGAGAGATCGGGGGGGGGGGGGGGGCAGGGACAGAAGATTCAAAGCAGGCTGTGTGTTGAGAGGAAGAAGGCCAGTGCGGGGCTTGAACTCAGGAACTGGAAGATCACGATCTGAGCCAAAGTCGGACACTCAACCAACCAAGCCACCCAGGCGCCCCAAGCATCTAACTCTTAATCTCACCTTAGGTTTTGATCTTGGAGTTGTGTGTTCAAGCCACACACTGGGCTCCTTGCTGGGTGTGAAGCCTACTTAAAAAAAAAAAAAAAAAAAAAAAAAAGAAAAGAAAAGAATGTCCAGATAAACCTAAATGATAGACTTGTGGCTTGTTGTGTTGGATTCTCATGTTGTAAGTTTTAACTTGAGCACATCAAACCCTGTTAACTCTTAACCTCATTGCCAACTATCTTCTTTAACTGAATATTTACAGTACTCTTAATTTTGAAACAAACTCAGTCAAAACTATCTAAAATGTATTTTCCAGGGGTGCCTGGGTGGCTCAGTCGGTTAAGCATACGACTTCAGCTCAGGTCATGATCTCACAGTTCATGACTTCGAGCCCCATGTCGGGTTCTGTGCCGTCAGCTCAGAGCTTGGAGCCTGCTTGAGATTCTGTGTCTCCTTCTCTCTCTGCCCCTCCCCCGCTCGTGCTTGCTCTCGCTCTCTCTCTCTCTCAAACATAAACATGAAAAACAATTAAAATAATAATAAATGTACTTTCCAAGGTGTATTCACATTTATGCATTATAGAACTTAGAAATTTTCCTGTGCGCCTTGTGCTAAAAATTCCTCCCTAATCATTTACTCGAAATTCGCTCTTGTTTAAGACATTGAGCATAACTAGTGTCTTGAAATCCAACCTTATCCCTATGCTTCCTTCTCTTTTTAATGTTTACTTATTTTTGAGAGAGACAGCAAGAGACAGAGTGCAAGCAGGGGAGGGGCAGAGAGAGAGAGAGAGAGGGAGACACAATCTGAAGCAGGCTTCAGGCTCTGAGCTATCAACACAGAGCCTGATGCAGGGCTCAAACCCATGAACCATGAGATCATGACCTGAGCCGAGGTCAGACACCCAACTGACTGAACCACCCAGGAGCCCGTTGTCTTTTTCAAAGAAGTTTCAAACACATTAACATCTGTGATTATGAGAGGCTACCTGTAGTAACCTTGACAATGATAGATCATAGCAAAAAATAAAACAAAAATCACGAGTAATTGTGTCTTCCAAAGAAAATTCAAACAATGGTTGGTGTTTAGACTCTGGATAGTGCATTTAACTAATACAGGAACTTCATTCCTGAGGTAGCATAACATATTCATCATCAATGGGGATTATTTTTCACAAGTACTAGTTTATGCTGATAAATTGACCCCTCTTTCCCATCTCACACTATAAGATCACTGGGTGAAAGAAACAAAAGTAATCCATTTGCTTCTCGCTTGGCCTTGTAATCTTTGGCTTGGCTTATATTCACGTCAGTAGTTCTAAGATTTTAGTGGGCATAAGACTTAAGTCTTGGGGCACCTGATTGGCTCAGTTGGAAGAGCATGCATCTCCTGATCTGGAAATCCTTAAAAAAAAAAAAAAAAAAAAAAGACTTAAGTCTTAAAAGGATGTGAAGTAGGGTTAAGAACATTCACTGTTAGGGCACCTGGGTGGCTCATTCAGTTGAGCGTTGACTTTGGGTCAGGTCACGATCTCGAGGTTCGTGAGTTTGAGCCCTGCCTCGGGCTCTTTGCTAACAGCCTCGCTCCCCTACCCGCACCCACCCCCACTCCTTGCACGCATACGCTCTCTCTCTCTCTCTCTCTCTCTCTCTTTCTCTCTCTCTCTCTCTCGAAAATAAATAAACATTAAAAAAAGGGGGACTGGGTGGCTCAGTTTGCTGAGCGTCTGACTTCGACTCAGGTCATGATCTTGTGATTCATGAGTTAGAGCCCCTCATCAGGCTCTGTGCTGACAGCTCAGAGCCTGGAGCCTGCTTCAGATTGTGTCTCCCGGTCTCTCTGCCCCTACCCTGCTCATGCTCTGGCTCTCTCTGTCTCCCAAAAATGAATAAACTCAAAAAAAAAAAAAAAAAAAAAAAAAAAAAAGCTCAGTTTTACAATTCCCCAGCATCTCCCAGGTGGTTCTAACGTAGAAGGTGCTTACACCCCACTTTGGGAACCACTAATTTATGGAGTTCACAGACAGATTTTACTAGAAACCATATGGCTCAAGCACCCCTAAAATGACCTGTCACAGAAGAAAGGAGAGTCCTTCAGCCTTATTTGTATTCTGTGTTCTGGTTTTGCTAAATATTGTTTCATTCTGAGCATTCTAGTCTTAGGCCAGGCTCCCATTAGTTAGTAAGAAAGTCGGGCCCTCCCGGCAAAAGCTTGAGGCCACATAGCCTGCTCACACCCTTTCACGTCTTTCTCCTCTATCTCCAGAGATAGCCTTTATCTGGTCACCTGCTGCTGTGCCTCTGTAAAACCAGCTTTCTCTGAGGCGTTGGTGGGAAGATGCCACCAGAGACTTCACGTGTTGGTGGTATTATGTTCGAAACAGTAAAAGAGAGAGATGCCTTCCTCTCCCCTCCCCAATTCAGTCCTACCTTGTCAGAGATTACTCTAAAGAAGTATAGGGGGGCATAATGGAGTGGGGCTAGAAGAGCAAGCAGGGATGGTGGTGAGGGGATTCAGGGATACAGCAAAAGATGGGCCCTTCACATTGTCTCTCATGATTGAGCCAACTACACCATGCAGGTAGCTGCCTTTAAAACAAGCTTGCCTTCAGCTGAGAAAAGACATTTCCTCAGCACTCTCTGTAAGGTAACCTGACAGTTTGGTATATGAAGCTGTTGAAGGAGAGGGTAGAAATTATTGTTACATAAAAGCTCTTTTTTCATGAGCAGGATTCTAGAGGTTTTTGTTGTAAGAATGGGCAGGAACTTCTCGCAAAGGGCGAGGGGGGCAGTTATCATTTGTGGCATATATTTATGCTTGACAGTGTCTGAGAATCTAATACTTTAGGGAGATGGCTGATCTTTGCACCAAGAATGCCATATTTTGTTTCAAACCCACATGCTACTTGCTTTTCAGATGGGTACTTTCCATCACTTTACTGTGCCCAGGAGGGCTGACCTAACCCTGCAAATTCTCAGAAGCTAGTGAGCACATCTGTGGGAAAGCCCAGACAACCTCGAATACCAGCACAGCCCAAGGCCTCACTGACAAATAGTACTGATGGGCCAGAGGAAATGGGTGGTTGTGCTATCACACCACCACGTATGTCTGCCATGCGTAAGGTTTCTCTCAAGAATATCCCTTGGGTATTGAAAGGCAAGAGTTGGGAGGGGGTAGAGAGGAGCAGGTGCTACATGAGTTGCAGGCGAGATACATGTGTGGCACTACCATCCCACCTACCGTCATGGCAGCTCATCCCGTTAGATCCGTTCTGTTCACAATGAGAACCAGCTTCTTGTTGACCCATGTAACTTGCAAATCTCTCTTCCTTCATCCCCAAGAAGACCTCATTCGGCCCAGGTGTTGAGATTAGGTTCTCTTTCTGTTTCTTCTCCCCATTGTAGCCAAAGCAGCTAGGCCCCCAAGAGAAGACACTCCAGCACTTGGAGATATCAAAGGGTTACCTCCAATTGCCAAGCTGGTGCCAGCCATGTGGACTAGTGCAGGGAACATGAACCTTCCCAAATCCCATACTAGATATTCCCGATATCCAGCACGTGCCTAGAGATGATTTTGTCCACTCAAAGCCTAAGTACTGGAGAGGGGGAAAATAATTTTCCCTCTACTCTCCCAAGTTCTTAGCCAAGACTCCTATAATAAAAGGCAGATTAGCAAGCGAGGAATGTTATTAACATGTTGACCTTATGTGTATGTGGGAGATAGCCAGGAAAAAGTGAGTAACTCAGAGAGGTGGCTTTAGAATTCAGTATGAAATACCATCTTTATAGGGAAAGGGGAGGGAAGAGATGGGCCTCTCAGGGGACACTTAATGATTTTTAGGAAAGAAGAAGAATAGGCAGGAGGTATGATAATTTATGACAGTTTGTCTGGGTGGGTGTGGTGTGAGCTTCTAGTCTGCTCTTTTGTGATGAGTCAATCCTTCATAGTTGATGCAACTCTCCTGAGTTCCTTCTGGAGGATCCATCTTTAGGTGGGGAAAGGGAGTTCAGAGTAAGCCTCTCCATGCACCTGTTCTCCTTCAAATGCCTACAGCTTAAAATAGTCCACATACCGAAGCAGCATCTTTTGGGATGGCATGTCCTGCTACTCGTCCGTAATAGTATGTGATGCTAATACCTTCCCTGAACAAGAGCTAAATTTCACATATTTTCTAAATCAGTTATTATTGTTAATCTTTTTGGGGTTTGGTATCGGTATTGTGTTTATCCTTTTTTTTAATTCAACATCTAGCCTCCTACTGCACTAGTTACAGATGCAGTGATGATATGGGGATTTGCTTCAAAATGAATGGGAGTTGGGAGGAGAGGGTGGGATACAGATGAACCGCGATTGGCCAAGAGGAGATAATTCTTTTGTCTACTTTGTATATATCATAAAACTTTTCTAATAAGTAGTTGGAAGTTTTTTCTAATAATTTATGAAAATGAGTGGGAGGTTTTAATTACCCAGTCAGTTATGATGTAAGTTAAATATTAATCCCCAAAAGTAGGCCGGCCTGAGTTTTTCCAATGAGATCTATGACTGATCTTCAAACGCTGTCACTATTCTTTTTATAAACATCACCTACCTCCATTGGTCAAATAAAAAGTGCATGCACTACCCTAAGCTCCCTTACCCCAAATTTTTTAAAATGGGGGAAAAAAAAAGAATTTCTAAATTCCAGTGTGGTATGACAGAGAGCAGCTCTGGAACAGAGGCCGTGGGAGCAAGGACCTGGTGTGGGGGAGGCAAGAAAGCCAGGCTGTCATTAAGACACTGAAATATCATAACATCCCTTATGAAGGTGCCACTCCCAGAAACCATGCATTGGGCTGCTCTTAGGAAGCCACAAGATGATGGAATAAATTACTCTCCTTGAGCCTTATCCATTTCAGAGGTGTAAAACGAAGGAAGGCAATCCTGTTTTCTTCCAGCTTCTGGGCATCTACACTATCTAAGCATTGCCCTTTAGACTCTTAAAAAAACAAAACCAACTAAGGTGTGATGGCTCCTCCCAGCAGCAGTGATGAGCTCATATGGGCTTAGTAAAGCTCTACCTTTCACCCAGTTTCCTGGGAAGAAACCATAAAGCTTCCTCAATGGAAATGTTCCTTCTTGACCCACAGTATTTGCTGTATCATTTTGTCAGATCTTTGCCTGGAAGAATTAGAAGGGCAGGCCACTGCCTCACCAAAACTACCCCTGGCCAGTTTCATCTAAGTCTGCCACAAGGATATCCAACCCAGTAGGAAACTTCTCTGGTCTTTCTCACGCCAGGCTTTGTAAGTCCAGGAATCCCAAGTGAAGGGCGTCCCTTCATGTTGCTATTTTTGCTGTCTGCTGTAGCCACAAAGGGCTCTGGACTAGAAATCAGAATGCCTGGCGTCTGGTGCTGATTTGATGAACCTAAGTAGAAATGAGTGGAGCACTTTCCCCCTAGAGTCACAGAGACCCTGGATCCTGCCCCCCAGAGGCTTATGGTAGCCTTTCATAATTTTAAAGCAAACCTCACATTAATGCATGTAGTTGCCATGGAAGTCATCCCTTACAGGGTACTGGGAAGGAGCATTTTCATGGGGCGCCTGGGTGGCTCAGTGGGTTAAATGTTAGATTCTTGATTTTGGCTCTGGTCATGATCTCATGGTTCATGAGATGGAACCACACATCAGGCTCTGCGCTGTCAGCACAGAACCTGCTTGAGGTTTCTCTCTCTCTCTCTCTCTCTCTCTCTCTCTCTCTCTGTCTCTCCGTCTCTCCTCTCTCTCCCTCTCTGCCCCTCCCTCTCTCAAAAATAAATAAATTAATTTAAAAAATAAATAAATTTTAAGAAGCAACACTTCTTAAAAATGAAAATTAAAAAATAAAAGGAGCCTAAGGGGCACCTGGGTGGCTCGGTTGAGCCATCTAACTCTTGATTTCTGCTCAGGTCATGATCTCCCAGTTCATGGATTCGAGCCCCGCGCTGGGCTCTGTGCTGACAGTGTGGAGCCTGCTTGGGATTCTCTCTCTCTCTCTCTCTCTCTCTCTCTCTCTCAAAATAAATAAACTTTAAAAAAAAGGTTTAAAAAGGAGACTCAGTCCTCAGGGCATACAGGGACTGGGAAGCTTCCGTATAGGACAAAGTCCAGCCAGAGCTAAGTCTTGGAAGATAATCAGTGCTTGCCAGGGACCAGGAAAGACAGAAGGACGGCTTAAGCAGTACAAGTGCACGACTGGGGGGCAATATGACAGAAGGTTAAAAGCCAAGGAGGGAGGTTCCAAATTGCAGAGGGTCTCCTTAATTTATCCTCAGCAGCATCCAGTGGAGAACTGGAAATGTTTTCGATGGAGTAGTGGTGGGGAGATGATATGAGTATTGTATCATATTTGGGTTTTTCCAAGATCACAGGGTAAGGTGTGAGATGGAGGGAGTGTCTCTCATAGCTCACATGAAGTAGGGAAATACAGTAGCCCAGGCAGGAGACATTGAGGACCCCGGCAAAGCCAGCAGCACTGGGAAAGGACAGGAGGGGACATAACTGAAAAATATTAAGCAGATAAATTCCACAGGTCTTCGTGTCTAAATGGGTTTAGTGGGAAACAGATAGTGTATGGGAGTAACAGCTCTCAGATTGTTATGTAGTCCCTCAGTGCTCTTACTTAGTTTGCTTATTTATGAGATATGGATAATACCTGTCTTACACACTCACCTCGTGAAGTCATCATGAGGCGTGGTATGGTGTCACGCTGTGGGTGTGAATGCTCTTTGAGAACAGCGATGCCAGTTTAAAGTCCTCTGGAAAATCCAATACGAATGGGTGGCAAGGGAGAAGGAAGAGGCAGACAACAGATGTTTGGCAAAGCAATACATTTTCAGCGCAGGTAGAGAAAATGCATATTTGTGGTGGGAGAAATTAAGGACAGGAAGTAAGGCTGTCAGATGTAAGACTTAATAAAATCTATTTAAACTTCTTATTTTCTTGAAATAATTTTCATGTATAAATTACACTAATTCTAACTCTTCCATCCTGTGCAAGTTAGTTATCTTTAAAATACTGGGATAAACACTTCTTTTCACCAACAGTGAGGAGTCACTATAATTATTACCTATTTTGATACATGAAATAACAATTATGTTATATAATTTATATGATATATCATGTTAGTAGCAATATTATATGCGCTATATTATTTATATCGTATGATATATTATATAAATATCAAATATTTCTCTAACACTAATAAGTAAAAAACACGGCGATAGATTCCAGTGGGAAAAAAAAACAGGTAAGAGACAGTTCACGGCTTTACTTTCATAAGCAAGTCACATGAATACTTTTGAGTCTTACAACTTGAAACAACCAAAAATGTACACTTTGTAAATTTTTTTGCCTTTGGGTAGCATGAAATGTTCTTTGCTTAAGTAAGTACCTAGTTTGGAAGTGTTTTGGTTAAACCAAAGCTTCTTATAGAAAACTGTTTTCTCTAATGGCTGGGTATTGCATTTTTTAAAAGTGACAGTACCTTTCTTATCTGGTAGTTGAGTCGTCTTAATTTTCATTGGGGAAAAAAAAAATCCTGATTTTTGGAAATAGAAAGTGTTTAAACAAAGAGAATTTTCATGTGCACTCATGACGTCCAAAGGGTCTGTGCCCATTTTGATCACTGGGAGTGATGTGGCAGGAAGTCTGAAGCTGACTTTTCTGGAAATTCCTGTACAGCACAGCTCAGTGAACATCCTGAGCTGTCCTCACACACATGCAATTCTGAACCGTGAGAGCAGAGTACAGAAGACAGAGGAAGTAGTTCAAGTGGGGGGAAACAAAGGAGAGACAGTTTTCCGGAGCGCTCTCTGGTGCTATTTTGGACTCTTGTGGCAACTTTTAACTCCGCTGCGATGCCCACGTATCTGAGTTTTTCAGCTCGCTGGCTTTTGATCTCCCCCTGCACGCACGCGCGCGCACACACACACACACACACACACACACACACACACCCCGCTACATAGAACAGAAAGAGTTCCAGGAAATGAAGGGTGTAAGAGGAAAGAAAGCACTTTAGTCCTCACAGATGACAGCCACTGGGGGCAGAGGCGGTTCGGATCTCCCGTGCTTCCAGTCCAAATGTCTCTTCCAACAGCTGAGGGCCAAAGCAGCCCAGCCTGTCTCCACGGACACAGGTCGGGGTCGGGGGGAGGGCCTCGAAACAAAAACACACATTTCTCTCTTCAAGCCAGCATCCAGTGGCTCTGGTTTGTTTTTTTAAACGTTTAAATGCTACTGCGCTGTTAATAGGTAAACTATCCCCTTCTGGTTAAGTACGTGTGTTTCTGGCATGATACGTTCCCTCTCTTTCCCGATTAAAAGTTACTATCACGTATGGTACCAAGAGAAAGGAAACTTAATTCAGGAGGCATTATTAACATAGAGACAGGTTCTGCCCGAGTACTGGACTAGTGATGACCTGCTTTGGGGATTTGTAGCTTTTCCCCTTTCTCTCCTAACATCTGGCCCTCTTCCTTCTTTTTCCTGGAAGACAAGCTATAAATCCAGGCCCCCTCCCCTTCCTTTCTTCCAGTACCCATCGATCAGAGAACAGACAGTAATTTTCTCAGGAGTATCATTTTAAGAAAGCTCTGCCTCATTTCAGGGCAGGACGCCCTGTTGCTTTCTCATAAACTTGAGTCTCCTCTGCTCAGTGACACCCTCACCCCTTCATCCGGCAGTACCATGCCTCGAGCCGCTTGATTTTTATGATTCTACCCACCTCTCAGGTTCGTACACTACAGACTTTCTCTTTGGCACTCATGGTATACATTTAATTGTTCCTTTTGCTTTGTATTCTGTCATTTTTTATGACTTGGGCCTGAAACCCTTATCCTTCCAATTTTGTACTACCTTTTGGTCCTCTTTTCCTTTAAAATGAAATTCCATGGGGCGCCTGGGTGGTGCAGTCGGTTAAGCGTCCGACTTCAGCCAGGTCACGATCTCGCGGTCCGTGAGTTCGAGCCCCGCATCAGGCTCTGGGCTGATGGCTCAGGGCCTGGAGCCTGTTTCCGATTCTGTGTCTCCCTCTCTCGCTGCCCCTCCCCCGTTCATGCTCTGTCTCTCTCTGTCCAAAAAATAAATAAAAAACGTTGAAAAAAAAAATTTTAAATGAAATTCCTGGGGCGCCTCGGTGGCATAGTCCATTAAACGTCCGACTCTTGATCTTGGCTCAGGTCATGATCTCATGGTTCGTGAGTTTGAGCCCCACACCAGGCTCTGAGCTGGCAACGCGGAGTCTGCTTGGGATTCTGTCTCGCATTCTCTCTGTCCCTCCCCCTCTTGGGCTCTCTTTCTCTCTCTCCCTCTGGAAGTAAATAAATAAACTTAAAAGAAATTTTTAAGATGAGGTTCCAAATTCTGTGAAGGAACCCTACTGAATTCTGACACCTCCAAAATGGAGGCATTAACACTTACATTTTGGGTTTTAAGGGGGTTGATATGACAGTGAGTTTGGTTTTTTATGTGTGCTGTCTTCCTTTCAAATGTAAACCTATTGAGACAGAGACAGTCCTTAAATATTTGTCCTTCCCTTCTTCCTTATCATTTTCAGGAGGTGGTAGTTTCAAAAACTAAGCACGTGGCTATTTTTTTTTAATTATTTAATTTAACTAATTTTTTAATTTACATCCAAGTTAGTTAGCATATAGTGCAACAATGATTTCAGGAGTAGATTCCTTAGTGCCCCTTACCCATTTAGCCCATCCCCCCTCCCACAGCCCCTCCAGTAACCCTCTGTTTGTTCTCCATATTTAAGAGTCTCTTCTGTTTTTGTCCCTCTCCCTGTTTTTATATTATTTTTGCTTCCCTTCCCTTATATTCATCTGTTTTGTACCTTATATTCCTCATATGAGTGAAGTCATAGGATATTTGTCTTTCTCTGACTAATTTCGCTTAGCATAAGACCCCCTAGTTCCATCCACGTAGCTGCACATGGCAAGGTTTCATTCTTTTTTATTTCTGAGTAATACTTCATTGTATAGATATACCACATCTTCTTTATCCATTCATCTGTTGATGGACATTTTGGCTCTTTCCCTATTTTGGCTATTGTTGATAGCGCTGCCATAAACATTGGGGTGCGTGTGTCCCTTCGAAACAGCATCCCTGTATCCCTTGGATAAATACCTAGTAGTGCAATTGCTGGGTTGTAGGGTAGTTCTGTTTTTAATTTTTTGAGGAACCTCCCTACTGTTTTCCAGAGTGGCTATACCAGCTTGCATTCCCACCAACAATGCAAAAGAAATCCTCTTTCTCCGCATCCTCGCCAACATCTGTTGTTGTCTGAGTTGTTAATGTGAGCCATTCTGACAGGTGTGAGGTGGTATCTCATGGTGGTTCTGATTTGTATTTCCCTGATGATGAGTGATGTGGAGCATTTTTTCAGGTGTCAGTTTACAATCTGGATGTCTTCTTTGGAGAAGTGTCTATTCATGTCTTCTGCCCATTTCTTCACTGGATTGTTTGTTTTTTGGGTGTTGAGTTTGATAAGTTCTTTATAGATTTTGGATTCTAACCCTTTATCTGATAATCATTTGCCAATATCTTCTCCCATTCTGTTGGTTGCCTTTTAGTTTTGCTGATTGTTTCCTTCGCTGTGCAGAAGCTTTTTATTTTGATGAATCCCAATAGTTCATTTTTGCTTTTGTTTCCCTTGCCTCCAGAGACATGTTGAGTAAGAAGTTGCTGTGGCCAAGATCAAAGAGGTTTTTGCCTGCTTTCTCCTTGAAGATTTTGATGGCTTCCTGTCTTACATTTAGGTCTTTCATCCATTTTGAATTTATTTTTGTGTATGGTGTAAGAAAGTGGTCCAGGTTCATTTTTCTGCGTGTCGCTGTCCAGTTTTCCCAGCACCACTTGCTGAAGATACTGTCTTTATTCCACTGGATATTCTTTCCTGCTTTGTCAAAGATTAGTTGTCTATACGTTTGTGGGTCCATTTCTGGTTCTGTATTCTGTTCCACTGATCTGGATGCCTCCTGTTTTGGTTTTCTTTTTCAGGATTTCTTTGGCTATTCGTGGTCTTTTCTGGTTCCATACAAATTTTAGGATTGTTTGTTCTAGCTCTGTGAAGAATGCTGGTGTTATTTTGATAGGCATTGCATTGAATATGTAGATTGCTTTGGGTAGTATTGACATGTTAACAATATTTGTTCTTCCTATCCAGGAACATGGAATCTTTTTCCATTTTTTTTTTTGTGTGTGTGTGTCTCCTTCAATTTCTTTCATAAGATTTCTGTAGTTTTCAGTGTATAGATTTTTCACTTCTTTGGTTAGATTTATTCCTAGGTATTTTATGGGTTTTGGTGCAATTGTAAATGGGATCGATTCCTTGATTTCTCTTTCTGTTGCTTCATTATTGGTGTACAGGAATGCAACCGATTTCCATGCATTGATTTTATATCTGCCACTTTGCTGAATTCATATATCAATTCTAGCAGTTTTTTGGTGGAATATTTTGGGTTTTCCATATAGAGTATCATGTCATCTGCAAAGAGTGAAAGTTTGACCTCTTCCTGGCCAATTTGGATGCCTTTTATTTCTTTGTGTTGTCTGATTGCTGAGGCTAAGACTTCCAATACTATGTTGAATAACATTGGCCAGAGTGGACATCGCTGTCTTGTTCCTGACCTTAGGGGGGAAGGTCTCAGTTTTTCTCCATTGTGGATAATATTAATGGTGGGTCTTTCGTATATGGCTTTTATGATCTCAAGGTATGCTCCTTCTATCCCTACTTTCTTGAGTGTTTTTAACAAGAAAGGATGCTGTATTTTGTCATATGCTTTCTCTGCATCTATTTAGAGGATCATGTGGTTCTTGTCCTTTATTTTATTAATGTGATGAATCACATTGATTATTTTGTGGATATTGAACCAGCTGTGGCTATTTACCTTGGATACAAGATCTCTTTTGGTTTAGAGGTGTTTAAAAATCATGGCCCTTGGGGCGCCTGGGTGGCGCAGTCGGTTAAGCGTCCGACTTCAGCCAGGTCACGATCTCGCGGTCCGTGAGTTCGAGCCCCGCGTCAGGCTCTGGGCTGATGGCTCAGAGCCTGGAGCCTGTTTCCGATTCTGTGTCTCCCTCTCTCTCTGCCCCTCCCCCGTTCATGCTCTGTCTCTCTCTGTCCCAAAAATAAATAAACGTTGAAAAAAAAAATTAAAAAAAAAAAAATCATGGCCCTCTGCAAAGCTCATTGAAAGAACTTCTTCATTATCCTTAAATTCTAGCATTCCTGCTCTGGACAATAGGCACATTTATGAACTTGAACAGTTACACGTCCAGCTCATGTAAACAGCCTTGCTTTGATCATTCAGAATTGCCTTTAGTTGCATATGGCTATTTTGATTTATCACATGGCATATTCTTTTTCTCTCTTGCCTCGTGTAAATGTATTCCTAATGATCCAGCTGCTCTCCAAAATCTAAGTTTTAATTTATAGTTATTTCTAAAGTACCTGAGGTACTTTCTGATCTTAATATTTTTGATATTTTGAATATTTCCCATAATAGCTAAAGATTTGTTAATACTGTACTTTCACTATTGTTTTTCTGGGTTTCATGCCCTATTTTTTTTTTTATTTTTATTTTTTAATTTGGGGGTGGGAAGCACAGAGAGAGAGAGAATCCCAAGGAGGCTCTGCACTGTCAGGGCTCGATCCCACAAACTCAGATCATGACCTGACCCAAAATCAAAAGTCAGATGCTTAACCAACTGAGCCACCCATTGTACCCTATTCTTTTCTATTCTGTCTTTCTGTTTTGGTAAGTTGTTCATTGTGCTTTTAAAAGTTAGCTCTTTCCCCAAACACATCTTTCAGGCCAAAGCTTTAATAAATGTCCTCTAATATATCTTAGGTACATGAAAGGGGCGTATTCTGACACTTAGCAATTGCTGGTGTTTAAGTTTAAAGTCCTTGGCCCTGAGAAAATTATATTTTGTTTAAAGGAGCTGTATGAAACATATTTTTAGAAATTTTGTTAGAACGAAGCAATGCAGCATACAAAATACTGTTTACATGCTGAGGGTGTAAATAATAAAAGCGAACTATCAACAGCATCAATCTACCTTTCCTGGAAATTGGAAAAGTCAATTGCTGCCTCCTTGATATATTCTCTTGTCATTTTCTTTTGTGGTTTTCCATTTGTGCTTGGCCTCAAAATACCACTACTGAGGGGTGCCTGGGTGGCTCAGTCAGGTAAGCGTACGACTTCATCTCAGGTCATGATCTCGTGGTTCGTGGGTTCGAACCCCTCATCGGGCTCTGTGCTGACCGCTCAAGGCCTGGAGCCTGCTTCAGATTCCGTGTCCCTTGCTCTCTGCCCCTCCCCCACTCACGCTCTGTCTCTCTCTCTCTCTCAAAATAAATAAACATTAAAAAAAAATTTTTTTCAAATACCACTACTGAGAAGTTACTTATTTGATTATGATTCTCCTTGCAATCATGGTTTCTTCCAACAATGAAGACAGTCTGTTTGAGTTGCCATAGGGTTTAAATTATCACTCACCTAACTAATGATCATTTACACACAATGCTGGTTCAGTGAAAGGGAGAGTGAAAAGACCACCTTTTTCTCCCCTCTCCCATCTTCCCCATGGCCCTCTTCCAGTACAAGCTGTAAATCACACCTGGGAAGGAGATGACCGTGTAGGTTGAGAGAGAACGTAGGCCCAAGCCTTTTTTAAAATGCTGATTGTCGTCCTGTACTGAAAATATACTCAAAGTTGTGCAGTCAGCAAGTATTAATCACACAGTTTCTTATATCCAGACATCGGAAGGGAACAGATGGAGGCCAGTGTCAGAAAGGTATGTGATTCGACATGCCCTGGACATGGAACCGGGCAGTGGGGAGGTTGTGGGGAGCTGGGAAAGAGCACAGAGAATACTCCAGTGCACAGACGGAGGGCAGAACATGATACAACCAAGGCCACAGGGAGAAGACCAACATGGCTGGAACGGAGAACTCTTTCTGAAAAGCGAAGGAAGATGGCACAACTCTGGCAGGTTTTGGCTCATATCCAGATGCCGCAATCTGATGCCCAATAGAAAGCCGCTGTTGGTTCTGGAGCAGTGGCCTAACATAATGGAGGCCGTGTCTCAGGAGGATGAATTGGGCATTGATGTCCCAGGGGACTTGCAGAGGGAGACCCTGGAGATCACTGCTTTGTGTTCAGATGTCGAAGGGAAACGTGTGCAGCTGCAGCTCCCCAGAGCTGGTGACTTCATCCTGAAGCAGTGACAAAAGCCCTTTTGGGCTTTTTTTTTTTTTTTACACATAAGCTAGTTTGAGTTGGGTTTCTGTCCCTTCAGAATCAGAATCGTGACAATTAAATGCTTTTTGGGATTGAGTTGCCTTAAGCATTTAGAGAAGAGCGGGGATTGGGGCACACAGAATCAGAAGATAGAAAGGTAGCAGTGAGTCACGTGATTAGTCACCAGATAGGTACTTGTCCATCTTAATGCGAATGAGGGGAGCTCTGTGGGACCCATTTAAAGAGGTGTGGGGGCGCCTGGGTGGCTCAGTTGGTTAAGCGTCCGACTTCGGCTCAGGTCATGATCTCGCAGTCCATGAGTTGGAGCCCCGCATTGGGCTCTGTGCTGACCGCTCAGAGCCTGGAGCCTGTTTCAGATTCTGTGTCTCCCTCTCTGTCTGACCCTCCCGCTTTCACGCTCTGTCTCTCTCTGTTTCAAAAATAAAGAAACGTTAGAAAAAAAAATTTTTTTTAATTAAAAAAAAAAAAGGTGTGTTGGAGGGGTGCCTGGGTGGCTCAGTCGGTTAAGTGTCCCAACTTCGGCTCAGGTCCTGATCTCCCAGTTTGTGAGTTCAAGTCCTGCGTTAGGCTCTGTGCTGACAGCTCAGAGCCTGGAGCCTGCTTCAGATTCTGTGTCTCCCTCTCTCTCTGTACCACCCCCATTCACATGCTGTCTCTCTCTCTCCCAAAAATAAGTAAACATTAAAAAAAAAGAGAGAGAGAGAGAGAAGTGTGTTGGGGCCAGTTGGTGGCCTGGGGTAAGCCATTCTTCCCTGCCTGGTATAGCTGCTGAGTAGGAGCTAGCCCCTTGGCTATGGCAGTGTGCTTGGGACTCGGCAGAAGTAGTTTCCAGCCAGCAGAACCTTCCTTCTGCAGTCAGATAGCCTTTTTGCTCTTGTTCTCTTGGGCTCTGATGGTTTCTGAGATACTTTGCTAACGATATGTTAGCCACCTGTTGCTGACAATAGACATCTGTTACGTCGAACTGTCACATCTAAATCTATGTTTGCAAAACCCCACTCACCCAACTCCATTCCCTCCTATGGTCCCTGTAGTTTTTGGTGGCAGTTCTGTTTTTCCCATCCCCCAGAACCTTGGGGTTATCTTGGATGTTGCTCTCCAATGCTTGTTCTCTGCTCCCTTCTGGTATTATCTCTGGATTTGTTCTCCATTGCAGTCTCTGCTTCTTGCCTTAAACTCGTCCTCCTCTCTGCCTCCAGCACCCCCCTCCCCACCCCTGTGCCTGGCCACAGGTGGAGTATAATCCTCCAGAAGTACGTAGCTCATCAGGTCCTCACGATCAAAGTGTGGGAAACGGTGAGCACTTAATATCCTGTCTGCTTACAAATTCCTTCTGCTTACATATGTTCACTTTATCCCTGCTGCACAACAAATGAAGTCCAAACGCAGCCCGCTCTCATGGGACTCAAACTTGACCACAACATAATTGACTCTTCTTTCTACTGCCTATACTCCAGAGAAAACCAAACTGCTAGATTTCCTTGTGCATGTGTGACTCTACCTTGTCTGCGTGTTTTTGCTTCTGCCTTTCCTTGTATTTCTGCTGCCCTTTTGGAATCTCTACAAGTCTAAATTATATGTACCCAGCTCAAACGTCCATCCTTCCTTCCCCCAATGACCGTTGCACAAATACAGCGTCTCTTTGGATAGAAAAGTGGCAAAGGTGACCACACTGTGATACTGGAAGGTTTTGATTTTCTCCGTCCAACGGGATTGATTGATTGATTGATTGATTGATTTTTACTTACAGCACAAATAGAAATACAATTTACACTTCCGGTTTCTTGTACTGAAATGTATTTCTGACAGCTTTAATATGTGTCTGCTAAATGAGAAAAGACATATTGCTCCCATACACACACACAGTGATCATGCTTATTTCCTCCACAAATCTTCCCTGGTTTTCCTCTTGACAATTGGAAGAGATTTCTGAATTCCCAAGGCACTATCTTTGTGGTAGACATCCCTTATAACCTATATTATGCTTTACTTAGGTGCTAAATTAAAATTCCCTGTAGAGGCTAAGTCCTGGAGAGGGCAGCATCTGGCAGTATATTTTACACTTAGTAGGAACTCAAACATTGGAGGATAGTGGGGCGCCCGGGTGGCTTAGTCGGTTAAGCACCTGACTCTTGATTTCGGCTCAGGTCATGATCTCATAGCTGGTGAGTTTGAGTCCTAGGTTGGGCTATGCACTGACAGTGCAGAGCCTGCCTGGGATTCTCTCTCATTCTCTCTGTCTCCCCCTCCCCCACTCATGATCGCTCTCACTCTCTCTCTTTGCCTCCTTCCCTCCCTCCCTCCCTCTCTCTCAAAATAAATAAAACATTAAAAAATAAAAACACTTGAAAACAAGGACTTGGATAGCAGACCCACCTACTTTTATGATTTATGCTATATTTTACAACTTCTTTATAAGGATATTAACATGTTTTTAAATGTTCACAAAATAATACAGTGCATTAAAATTTATCAAGAACTCAATTCCTGCCTCTCCCATTCTCCATCTGCCCCCCTGGTAGCTTCTTCTGACTGTACCTGATTTACCTCTTGTGGTTACTTCATTATCTACAAAAATGTTTATATTTTTTCTTACTAACTTTAAACCTTATCTCTTCACTTTCCTGTTTTGATGGAACATAAGTCAACTCAGACTAACTCCCTGCTTCCCTCTACCGACCCCCAATGTTAAGTAGGCATATCCCTCTAAGTCCTATTTTCTCTTTTATCCCTTTATTTTTTTAATGTTTATTTATTTGAGAGAGAGAGAGAGAGCACGTGCAGTGGAGGGCCAGAGATAGGGAGACACAGAATCTGAAGCAGGCTCCAGCCTCTGAGCTGTCAGTCCAGAGCCCGACACGGGGCTTGAACCCACGAACAGTAAGATCATGATCTGAGCTGAAGGTGGATGCTTAATCAACCGAGCCACCCAGGTGCCCCTCTCTTTTATCTCTTTCAATAATATATCAACCTACGTCTGATGAACAGCCAGTGCACAGGTTTTCTCATGAGAGTTTAGGGGTGTGCTTGAAGGGAGGTGAGTGAGGGTGTCAGGAGCATAGGAGAGGTGGACAAGGCAGGTCACCAGGTGCCTTGTAAGCTATTATGGACTTGGACTCAGAATTGAAGAGTCGGGGCTCCTAGGTAGCTCTGCTCTGTCAATTAAGTGTCAGACTCTTGATGTCAGCTCAGGTCATGATCTCACAGTTCGTGAGTTTGAGCCCCATGTTGGGCTCTGCACTGACAATGTGGAACCCCATGGGGATTGTCCCCCCTGCCCCCTCTGCCCCTCCCCTGCTCGCTCACTGTCTCTCAAAATAAATAAATAAACTTACTATGGAAAAAAAAAAAAACAGAATTAAAGAGTCAAGGAAGGTTTCCCTTGCCCCATAATCTGTTTCATGGGTACCATCTTCTCTCTCAGAAGATATGCATTAGAAGACTATGGGTTTGTGCTTGTTTGGTTGTCTGTCTTAAGTTTTCTTCTGTGCTCTCAAGTCTGTTTCCTAAGGATTTTACTTCGCTGTTGGTACCAGAAAGGTTGTCAACTAAAAGACTGAACATACTTAGGTGCAGGGTACCCAGGATGGAGTGTGGAGCCCCACAGTGCTGTTGGTTTATGTTGGTCTTTTCGTTAAGACTTCAGGCTTTCTTCAAGGGGCTGGCAGTCCTGTGTTGTCGTCTCCTATTTCGGAAAGAGGGACTAGAGAGCTGTTCTGGGATCTATGGAAGGACATGGGTAGTGGATTGGCGCCTAGCCTGGGGACTACTTGATTCCAAATGGGAGGATGAGAAGGATTCACTGTGGGGCTCCACACTCCATCCTGGGTGCCCTGCACCTAAGTATGTTCAGTCTGTTAGTTGACAACCTTTCTGGTATCTCACCCCCATGGCAAAGTATCTGCCAGCTTGATGGTAGGTCTGATGATGGGAGCGGGGGTCCAGAGGAGGCATTTAAAGAACTCTTATTCAGGGGCTCCTGGGTGGCTCAGTCAGTTGAGCGTCCGACTCTGGATTCTGGCTCAGGTCACGATCTCAGGGTCATGGGATTGAGCCCCACCTTGGGCTCCATGCTAAGCATGGAGCCTGCTTAAGATTCTCTTTCACTATATGGCCCTTTGTAGCAACATGGATGGAACTGGAGAGTGTGATGCTAAGTGAAATAAGCCATACAGAGAAAGACAGATACCATATGGTTTCACTCTTATGTGGATCCTGAGAAACTTAACAGAAACCCATGGGGGAGGGGAAGGAAAAAAAAAAAAAAAGGTTAGAGTGGGAGAGAGCCAAAGCATAAGAGACTCTTAAAAACTGAGAACAAACTGAGGGTTGATGGGGGGTGGGAGGGAGGGGAGGGTGGGTAATGGGCATTGAGGAGGGCACCTGTTGGGATGAGCACTGGGTGTTGTATGGAAACCAATTTGACAATAAACTTCATATATTGAAAAAAAAAAAAAAAAAAGATTCTCTTTCACTCTTTCTCTGCCCTTCTCCCCCATTCATGCTGTCTCAAAATAAAATAAAATAAAATAGCATAAAATAATAAAATCTCCTTGACACCTTTAATTTAATCTCATGTATTCATCCACTTCTTAGTCCTCCTCCTACAGCACCTCACGGGACTCTGATAGACCAGATCACTGTTCTCTTATCTTCCATTAATGCCCATGTTCTAAGTACAGCTTCGTTACGTTGCTGCACAAGTTAATATTGTACTTTACTTTCCACTTTATATTTTACAGAAATTTGGGGACTTAACGCTTCTGTTGATGGTTTCCCTCCATTATCAGCAGGAGTGTTACTTTTTTTAGTTATTTTAAAGGGCTCAGAAAGGAGAGACAAACATTTGTGCTCGATCTCTCCCTCTTGAACTAGAAAGCCTGTCAGGTTTCATTAAAGGTTTCACTGAAACCAAAGAATACTATGTTTTGGGCATTTTTTTCTATCTGCCAGGAAGCCCATCAGAAAAAAAAAAAAAAGTTAATTTGTCAGAGATACTTTATTATTATTTGTCAGAGACATTTATTTTGAAATTTTTAACGTTAATTATTTCTTTTTGACAGATACACAGACAGAGCACAAGACAGGGAGGGGCAGAGAGAGACAGAGAGGGAGACACAGAATCCAAAGCAGACTCCAGGCTCTGAGCTGTCACCACAGAGCTCTATGCGAGGCTCAAACTCACAAACCGTGAGATCATGTCCTGAGCTGAAGTCGGACGCTTAACCAACTGAGCCACCCAGATACCGCGTTATTTATTTTGACAGAAAGAGAGAGGGAGAGAGAGAGAGAATCCCAAGCAGGCTTGTGCTGACAGCACAGAGCCCGATGTGGGGCTCACTCTCATGAACCATGAGATCACCACCTGATCTGAAATCAAGAGTCTGATGCCTAACCGACTGAGCCACCCAGGTGCCCCAACATTTTATTTTAATGTTATGCCAACCCCTAATATCAACTGAACTTCTCATTGTTTAACATCATTTATTCAAAAAGTCAATTCTAGAATATTGCAAGCATTGGTTATGTAGTTGTGATAAGACTGTCTCCTAAATGTTTCAATCAATTGACCATTAGAAAAATTGGCAAAATGTACATGCAAGCAGCTAATTCACAATACAGGAAATCTAAAAATATATGAGAACATACTCAACCTTACTCATAAGAAGAGAACAGTAAATCAAAACGATAATGGGATTTTTCTTTACCTCTCACATTTGCAAAGATCAAAAATTTAAAACGAGTCATTAAATTACTATTGTTATCCTGTGTACCAGGCACACAGAAATTTTTTTTTTTTTTTTTAGTTTCACACTTTACTAGTAAGAATGTATAAACACTGTTTTATATGGTGGGTGTGGCTTACAAAACCTCTACTGAGGGCAATTTGGCAACAACTATAAATGTTTTAAATTGTGTTTGTTTTGACACAGGTGATCCATTTCCAGGAAATTATCCTATGGATATATTGACACACATAATAAACATACAAGGATATTTGTTGCGGTGTTATTTTTATTTGTCATTAGACTGAAATCCACCTAAATGCCCATCAGTAAGGAACCGATTAAATTATAATTCATCCTTTACAGTGGAACTCATGCAATCATTAAAAAGAATGAGGAAGCCCTGTATATTCTGATAGGGAAAGAGCGCCAATATAAACAGAAAAAAAAAAAGAAAAGAAAAGGAAACTATATGATGACATGGTATCATTTGTGCTTTAAAAATACACACTCAGATGTGCCCAGCCTCTTCCTGGAAAGACACACAGTTGCCAGGAACAGTAGTGGGTGCCTCTTTGGAGAAAAACAGGGCCACCGTGAAATAGGGATAGAAAGATTTGGTTTTTGATTTGTAACTTTTTTTTTTAAGTTAATTTTTGAGAGAGCACAAGTAGGGGAGGGGCAGAGAGAGAGGAGGAAACAGGATCCAAAGCAGATTCCATGCTGTCACCAGTAAGCCCAGCGTGGGGCTTGAGCTCAAGAACAGTGAGATCGTTGAGGTTTGTGAGTTCAAGCCCCACGTCCGGCTCTGTGCTGACAGCTCAGAGCCTGGAGCCTGATTCAGATTCTGTGTCTCCCTCTGTCTCTACCCCACCCCTGCTTGTGCTCTCTCTCTCTGTCTTTCAAAAATTAATAAACATAAAAAAAAACAAAGTAAATAAAAAAGAACAGTGAGATCATGACCTGAATTGAAGTCAGAAGCTCAACCAACTAAGCCACCCAGGCGCCCCATTTTTGTAACTTTTTTTTTTCACTGAAGTCTAGTTGATACACAATGTGACAGAGTTGCAGGTGTATGACATAGTGATTCCACAGGTCTGTACCTTATGCTGTGATCACCATGAGTGCAGTTACCGTACAGTATTAAATACCATCCAACTGTATTCCCTGTGCTCTACCCTTCATCCCCGACTTACTCATTCCATAACGGGAAGCCGGAATGTCCCCTTCACCCGTTTTCCCCATCCTCCTACTCCTACCCCTGTGGCAGCTGTCACTTTGTTCTCTGGATGTATGGGTCTCTTTCTGCTTTTAGATTGTATTTATTCATTTGTTTTTTAGACTCCCACTATAAATGAAATCGTAAGATACTTATCTTTGTCAGTCTCACTTCTTTGACTTAGCACAATACCCTCTGAGTCTAGCCATGTTGTGGCAAATAGCAAGGTCTCATTCTTTTTAATGGCTGGGTGATATTCCATTGTGTATCTATACTGGATCTTCTTTATTCATCGACAGATGCTTGGGCTGCGTCCACAGCTTGGCTATTGTAAATAATGCTGCAGTAAACATAGGGGTGCATATATTTTCTCAAATCAGTATTTTTGTTTTCTTTGGGCAAATGCCCAGAAGTGGGATTGTTGGGTTGTATGGTATTTCTATTTTTAATTTTTTGAGGAACTTCCATATTGTTTTCCACACTGGCTGCCCCAAGTGACATTCACACCACCAGTGCACAAGGGTTCCATTTTCTTCACACCCTCACCAGCCCTTGTTAGTTCTTGTCTTTTTTAAGTCTGGCCATTCTGACGGGTGTGAGGTGATATCTCACCGTGGTTT
Organism: Puma concolor; assembly: GCF_028749965.1. Taxonomy (NCBI): domain Eukaryota; kingdom Metazoa; phylum Chordata; class Mammalia; order Carnivora; family Felidae; genus Puma; species Puma concolor. Next base: position 136,758,006 of record NC_141667.1, on the reverse strand, counting down.
TGATTTTCGTTTCCCTGATGACTGGCAAAGATTAGACACATCTTTTCATGTGTCTTTTGGCCTTATGGATAGCTTCTTTGGAAAAATGTCTATTCGGGTCCTCTGCCCATTTTCTTAGTGAGATTATTTATTTTTTGGTGTTGAGTTGTATAAGTTTTTTATGTATTTTGAATACTAACCACTTACCAGATAAATCATTTGCAGATAGCTTCTTGCATTCAGTAGGTTGACTTTTTATTTTGTTGATGGTTCCCTTCACTGTATAAAGGCTTTTTATTTTGGTATAGTCCCAATAGTTTATTTTTGCTTTTGTTTCCTTTGCCCAAGAAGACATATCTAGAAGAATGTTGGTAAGGTTAATGTCAAAGAGATTATTCACTCTGTTTTCTTCTGGGAGTGTTATGGTTTCAGGTCTCACACATAAGTCTTTAATCCATTTTGAGTTTATTTTTGTGTATGGTATAAGAAAGTGGTCCAGTTTCATTATTTTACACGTAGCTGTCCATTGTTCCCAGCACCATTTATTGAAGAGACTGTCTTTTCCCTATTGTGCATTTTTGTTTCCTTTGTCATAGATTAATTGACCATATAAGTGTGGGTGTATTTCTGGGCTCTCTATTCTGTCCCATTGATCTATGTGTCTGTTTTTGTGCCGGTACCATACCGTTTTGAGTACTATAGCTTTGTGTAGTATATCCTGAAATCTGGGATAGTGATGTCTCCAGGTTTGCTCTTCTTTGTCAAGATTGCTTTGGGTATTTGGGGTCTTTTGTGGCTCCAAACAAATTTTAGGATTATTTGTTCTAGTTCTGTGAAAAATGCTGTTGGTATTTTGATAGGGATTGTACTGACTGTGTAGATGGCTTTGGATAGGATAGACGTTTTAACCATATTCTTTCAATCCATGAACATGGGCTGTCTTTTCACTTGTGTCCTCTTCGCTTTCTTTCGTCAATGTTTTACAGTTTTCAGAGCTCCATTTGTAACTTTTGAATTATGCCTTCTGCTTCTAATACTCAGAAATGAATATGTAGATAGATAAATAAAATGTAAAGCTTCTAGACCAAGACAGACTGTATCTGAATTACAAATGAAACTCTTTTTCCTGACTTACAAAAATCTAGTTTGGGAGATTTGGCATTTACTTTGTAATTGGAGACGCTGAGGGGTCTTAGAGGGGCCCTGGTCTCCATCACCAACTCCTGCACCTTTGCACCCCATTCTGTTCCCTTATGGTTCCTGTGAAGTCTCAGTTTGTACTGTGGCTGCTGCGCACCCACCCCCAGAGCCCTCCTCTGTCCTTATAGCCCATCTTTTGCTTCTCACAAACTGCCACCCTTGCCTGCCAGCCAGTCTTGAAGCCACTAAGCAAGCAGCACACCCAAATCAAGGGTTTGGTGCCCCAGGCCTTGGCTTGCCCAGGTGCACATGAGTGTTCAGTACAGCATTTCAGCACAACACTGTACTGTGACAGACCTGGCCTTCATCACAACAGTCCCATTTCCAGGATTTTATCTCATGGAGACTGTCTGGGGAAACATATCCTATCCTCAGGTCACTTGCAAACTTTGTTGGTCAAGACTGTGGTTTCAGGATATGATGATCAGGGATTTTTTTGTTTAAGTGACAATGGATATAAACCTACCCTCACCCACACTACCATAAGGGAGTTTATGACATTTTTTATGCCTTCGCTTAGACCGATTTAACTTGAAGGTAGGTTCAAACACAGGAATTCACCACTGGAATTGGGAAGGAACACAGCTACCTGGACTGAGCCACAGGGAGGCACCAGTTCTCATTTACCTGGAGACACAGCCCATTCACTCACATGAGATGCAACTGAATCCTCATTCTGCCCAGTAGCTCCTTGGACAGCTTGTAACTTTTGAATTATGCCTTCTGCTTGGGACTTGCTTGGGATGATGGCTAAATTCAACTCATTCCCAGCATGAGGGACAAAAGGCCTGGGAGATGAATGTGACAGGAGAAAGGACAGTGGAGTTTACCTTCAACTCAAAGAGACTCTTTCCAGGACGAAGGGGACTTGGCTTCGTGTAAGAATTCTGATTCTGAAAAATGGTGAAAGGTTGATCATCTTATCATCAGATTAATGAGGTCTGGGAATTGACACATAATGTACTGTCGATAGGGATTGTCCAACCCGTGTTTTTATTTGTAGATTGCGTAACAGTGTGGGGCAGTGTCTCTTCCTGAAAATAGCACTTACTAGCCGGTGATAAGAACGCATTCTCCTAAACAGTACCATCCAGCTTGGTTAGCATGAGCATGACTGTCTCACTGCTCTGGAATCCCTACTGAAAGCTTTCAGGGCCTATAAGTGGCCCTTCAATTGGGTTGGAGATGGGAGAAGAAATAACTTGCCGAGGCCGAGTACAGATTGATCCTCTGTCCCCAGCATCTGCTGCTGCTTCTAAGGATCCTTAAAACCGCCAGCCACTTGTTTCTTCAGCTGCCCAGCCCTGAGCATCCTGCCCTGCCATCGGGAACCCTTCTGATAAGCATTTGTTGAAAGAGGAAGGTTGGAACGTGCCACTGCTGGGGCGTCCACTAGGGCCGCCTCCAATGATCGCTGAGAAGTTCCAGCAAGTACGTCTTGCAAGTACCCAACACCAGCAGCAATTATTTGGCAGAAAACAGCCTTTGCCATCACTGCACTTAAGGGTGTGGGGCAAAGATCGGCTCATGGGGTGTTGGAGAGAGCAGACCTCACCCTCACCAGTAGGGCAGGAGAGCTCACTGAGGATGACATGGACCGTGTGTGTACCATGATGCGGAATCCATGCCAGTATAAGCTCGCAGACTGGTTCTGCAACAGACGAAAGGACGTCAAGGATGGAAAAAATACAACCAGGTCCTGGCCAATGGTACAAACACCAAACTACGCGAAGGCCTGGAGCGACTGGCGAAGATTCAGGCCCAAAGAAGGTGGCATCCCTTCTGGGGACTTCGTGTCCGAGGCCAGCACTGAAAGACCACAGGCTGCTGTGGCCATACTGTGGGTGGGTCCAAGGAATCTTTAGGCCTTGTCTGTGAATAAATAGTTTATACATGGAAGGGAGGGAGGGAGGGAGGGAGGGAGGGAGGGAGAAAAGAAGGAAGGAACGAGGAAGGAAGGAAAAAGAAGAAAGGAAAGAAAGAAAAGGAAAAGAAAGATTATTCTTTTGGTTTGGTTTTGGGGATTTTTTAGTTGACCCTCCTAGTCACTGTCCCTGAAAGGCCTTGTCTTGTTTAAAAAAAAGAAAGAGGGGCGCCTGTGTAGCTCAGTCATTTAAGCGTTCGACTCTTGATTCCGCTCAGGTCGCGATCCCAGGGTCGTGGGATCAAGCCTCGGGTCTGGCTCTGTCCTGAGCACGGAGCCTCCTTAGATCTCTGTCTCCTTCTGCCCCTCCCTGACTCATGTAGGTGTCTTCTCTTTCTCTCTAAGAAAAAAAAAACAAAAACGAAAAAACCTGATTTCTTTATTTTCATGCTTTAAATGAGACCTGTTACTTCCTCTCCCTTGCTGGTGAATTCAGCTTTAGTGATGGTAACTTAAGAGCCACTGAGGGACCTCAAGGAACCGTTCCAGTCCCCTCCCACGCTCTGCTCACTCAGACACTGGCAGTCTCTGCTGTTGGGATTGTCCATAGTTTAGTCTGCTGCCGCAGGACATCAGAGGTAAGGGGTGCTTGCAGGAGTGATCTCGTCTGCATTAGGAATCAACTTGCTTGAGTTTTCTGTAGCATCTTCAAGTCAACAAAACTCTAAAACTGAAATCAGCCCATACAGCAGTGTCACTTTGTGTTTGAGACACTACCGGATGAATCCCATATCAGTCAACATGTATTAAGGACCACTATGAGCAGGGGCACCTCAGTGGCTCAGTTGGTTGAGTGTCTGACTTCAGCTCAGGTCACAAACTCGCGGTTTGTGAGTTCGAGCCCCGCATCGGGCTCTGTGCTGACAGCTCAGAGCCTGGAGCCTGCTTTGGATTCTGTGTCTCCCTCTCTTTCTGCCCTTCCCCTGCTTATGCTCTGTCTCTCTCTGTCTCTCAAAAATAAGTAAAATGTTTAAAAAAAATTTTTTTAAAAGGACCACTATGAGCCAAATGCTGAGCTGAGTGCTGTGGAAAAAACACACGAGTTCCCCATTTCTAAGGAATTTAGTAATTGGATAAATAAGACATTTGCCCAGAGCTGAGGTCCCCTTAGGGCTACATCCATACAGAGGGGCACATTTTTATGAGTGCTTCTTAGTGGGAAGGCTCTTTCTAAGTACACAGAGGTGCTGGACAGGACAGTAGTGGCTCGGTTCTTGTATAAAATCGGTAAATATGTAAATAAATGCTGAGTGGATTATTGAGGGTCCACACAGATTTATTCTCCCTACTTCAAGAGGGGCTCTCAAGTGGATTACTGTCTGATGCCTTTGAAGAATCAGAATGTGTGTGTGTCTTGGGGAGGGGAGTTAGGAGAGATATGCTCTAAAGCCCCTTAAGAGTTCCCAAATTCTCTGAGTCTGTGAATTAAACTGGATGCTAACATTAAATAAAATCCTCTATTTTAAACCAGAGTGGTGTTTTCCTATTAATATTTCAAAGCCTTCCCTTTACCTTTCATCACATAATGCAATTCATTTATGGACTGAATTCTTTTTTTTTTTTTTTTTTAATTTTTTAACGTTTATTTATTTTTGAGACAGAGAGAGACAGAGCATGAACGGGGGAGGGTCAGAGAGAGGGAGACACAGAATCGGAAACAGGCTCCAGGCTCTGAGCCATCAGCCCAGAGCCTGACGTGGGGCTCGAACTCACGGACCACGAGATCGTGACCTGAGCCGAAGTCAGCCGCTTAACCGACTGAGCCACCCAGGCGCCCCTGGACTGAATTCTTTTAATGTACTTAAGTGCTTTTGAGTGCTTTGAGAATTGAAGAAGTGGAAAGTTGGGCTCCTGTTCTTGAATATTTATGTACTTAGGAAGAGAGAAATACTAACCACAGTATAAGAATATCCACCATATGTAGGGATTGCCCATTGGATACCTTGTCAAATACCCTTGGTGTTGATGTTGACACTACAGCAGTGTTACTGGTATGGGCTGGCAACCTCAAATACTGTGAAAAGGGTCTTAAGCAAGCAACCACAAAACTTCAACTAACCGGTGACATTTCCTGCCTGTGCGGTCATCTGCAGGTGAAGACACCAAATAGGTGGTGAATGGGGATTAAAATTAGCCGAACGATCATAGCGACGCTACCTTAGTATTTTCCCTTTCTGTTCAGCCACCGTGGCGTTCTCACATTCTCAGAAATCTGTCTTGTGAATCCTGTGCTTTGCAGACTGACACCAAAGAAGGTCTGCTCCATGGAAATTAAAACACTGTGTATGTGCCTTCCCGCCTTCCTTTCTCTCCTCTTGCTCGTATTGGAATTGGTGTCCCCAGTCCCTAACATTGAGGGAACTCAACTCCTGTATCCACCACACTCATTACCTCCACTGGTTTGTGGTTCAGCATGCAAACCATCCTGACTTGCTTTTGCCTCTAGTCCTTCTTTTACCAAGGTCAGCCCTAAAAGCCTAGTGATCGTCATTATATACCAGCACTCACCTAGACTATGTGATCAGTATAAAAGGCAATAAGATCCTCACACTGCCCTGGAGCTCTCACACTAAAGAGCTAATAAGGGGGCTAGATGGATGGACCAGTGACTGGGGGAGGGGGGTAGATGGCAGGGAGAAGAGTTAGAGAATAGGAGGGTGAGTGTGGACCCAGAGGCCTCCCAACTCAGAACCATTCTGATTCTGTGAACTTGGCCAAGTTGATAAGTGAGAGCCTCAGATTCCAGATCTGTAATCTGGGAGTAATAATTCCTACCCAGCCTGGGTGGTGGTGTAGATTAGACTGGAAATTGCTTAGAGAGGTCCTTGGTTAAAACATCAACAACCCAAAATGGGACCTATATAACTACAACATTGGGTGTTAAGGGAAATGCAGACAAAGGGGCGGGGGCTCCCAGCAGAAAGGCTCACAGCTGGCTGTGAGCCTGTGTGCTGTGCACATGTGTGCAGGGGCCCTCCCAGACTCCAGGTGATCTGTCGCCTCAGCATGCTAGCCGGGCAGAGCTGGGCAGCGTGGGGCCCTCTTGCGCACGCCCGGCAGCCACCAAGTCCCCACAAAGTCGGATGTTTACCTGCAGCAGCAGGCAGGACCTGGAGCTCCTGCCCTTGAGGCACCAGCTGAGAGGCTTCAGAACGGAGATCTGGAAAGCGCACAGCTGTCCACGCTGACTTCAGCCTGTTGTGGGGCTTGAACATCATTCCCCTCTCCAGAAAGCAAGGTTTTCTCATCGTTTTTCCTTCCACATGTCCCCCTTCCCCGGATGTCTAAGGTGAAGCGTTTTTCTCTCTTCTCCAGCTCAGAGGCTGAGAATGGTTTGGAGGAGAAAAAGAAGATCTGCAGGTCGCCAACAGCCCAGTCCCCTACCCCGTCCTGCGAGGCTGAGTCCCCAGACCAGAAGAGAATCATTTCCTTGCGGTGAGTGTCCTCACGTTGACTCTTGGTTCTTTGGGGCCTTTGGGGAGGAGGGGTGGCTGGGAGGAGCTGATGTTTCTAGTTCAATGGCAGTTGTCACAAGTGAGGATCCACTGTAACCAGATAACCCCCTGAGAAAGAAGTGGGGTGGTTTTCCTCAGTCTCGGCACGGATGCATGCCTTCCTTTCTCATCCCTTTCTGGCAGCTTACTTTCTCCTTCCTGCCCCAACCTACTGCAGAACACCTGCCCCTCTCTTCAAGGACTGATCTCGCTGAGTGATAAAGCCAGGATAGCCCATTGCCTGGCATAGGTTGATACGGCACCTGGAAAGGCTGGCCGGGGTGCTGGTGCGGCCCGCCCAGGTTGGAGTATCTGCTCTGCCTGTGCGTGTGCACACCTGTCTCGCTTTCCTGGCAGCCACGAAAAAGCGGAGGGGGAGCCCTGCCTGGGATCCCCGGACAGGGTGTGCATGTCCGTTTCTTGGGGCCGGTGCTGGTGGGTCCAGCGTCAGTTTGGTCGTGAGCCTAGAAGGGAACAGGCAGTTTTGAGATGAGGCGCGGTCCCTGTCACTCTCAGAGACTCTTCGTTACATGCTTTTTCTCACATGCAAGGAAGAAGTAGGAGCTCAGAGTTGTTTTTGTGCCCTCATCAGAGAATGATCATTTCAGTGGTCAGTTAACGGTGCATGTAGCCAGGGGTCTGTACTGAGTGGTGGAGCGATTGCTCATGTCTCTGTTACTGGAACTGTCAGAACTGTACCTTCTGGGTCTTCGGGCCTCTGCTAAAGGATAATTAAATAACTCCTGCCTTTCCCTTCCTTCCTGGCTACACAGCCCATTCCCTCTCTCCACATCCTTCCTTCACTCAAGACCAAGCCTAAGTCTTCTCTCTCCCCCACATTTTTCTTTCCTGCCCCTTCCACTTCTCTCTTCACCAGCTCTGCATGGCTGTTTGGACACATCTCACTTTCAGCGCTTCTTTCCATAGCTGTTTGCTGTCAGAGCACCTTGCCTCACTCAGCAAATGAGGCTCGGGCAAACGCACAAAGCATGTCGTTTCTTGTATCTCTCACCATTACTGACTGGCTCCAGCAGGCGCTTTAAAAACACTGTGGCTTTTTCTCTGCCTCCCCCAGGCTTTGGGTGAGAATAATACACTCATCATGAGGGCATGTCTGTCAAATGGTGTGGGTGTGTCATCTGTGCAGTTGCAAAGAGCCCCACGCTTGATGTAATGCTCTGCTCTCGCTGTCTGGAAATTCCTAATTCTTGAATAAGAGGCCCTACATTTTCATTCTGCACTCGACTTCCGGTCCTGCGCATAGTGACCTGTGAGATGAGAGAGTAACAGGGTAGACAGAAAGATACCAATGCCATATAAATAAGCGCCCCTTCCACCCCTTCCCCAGAGACCAGTGCTGTGCACACAAGCCCCTTCTGCTTGTGCCTCTTGAGTTCGTCAGGGATACATCGGCCTTGCCTGTCAGAATTTGCTTACAGTCCTTCAGAAGGTCTGATCGTTGCCTTGATGATTCCATTAACATTTACTAGTGTGAATCAGTCGAGGTAATTAATTCGGATTAGTGGATGGTATACTAATAGGTAAATTGCCATTTGTGAAAATTATTTTTGACTACAAATGTTTACTCATAATTTCAAAAAAAAAAAGTAACCCCTAGAATTCCAAAGTCATTTGTATCTGCAAATAGGTTCAGTGGCCAGTAGCTAAATCCAAATCTGACACCTGGAATCAATGAGAGGTATTTCACCTGTGGTTAGAGCATCATGGACCCAAACTGTTGTGGCTGGCAGCAGCTTGGAATATCATTTGGCCCATCTTTTCAGGGCTGAGAAACCCAGAGTCTGAAGTCTTAACTGCAGTCATTTCTGTCTCTCAGTCACACCCTTGTACCACCTGAATTACGCAAGATTCTTAACTCTGCTTTGAACCAAATACTCATTTAAAAAAAAAAATTTTTTTAACGTTTATTTATTTTTGAGACAGAGAGAGACAGAGCATGAATGGGGGAGGGTCAGAGAGAGAGGGAGACACAGAATCGGAAACAGGCTCCAGGCTCTGAGCCGTCAGCACAGAGCCCGACGCGGGGTTGGAACTCACGGACCGTGAGATCATGACCTGAGCCGAAGTCGGACGCTCAACCGACTGAGCCACCCAGGCGCCCCGAACCAAATACTCATTTTAACTGAGCCTCTTTCTAAGGAATCATACTGTAGGATCATGGATTTCATGTGCCATTTTTCCCCAAAATGAAAAAAAAATACATACTTGTATCATAAAAGTGGTTTTTATATACATCTCTGAAAACCATACATGCATTCCACTTGAGAATGATTCTGTTTGTCAGGTTGAAGATATGTGCAAATTCACACACCTACTCAAATGAAGAGCCAGGACTAGAATCACCTTAGAAACAAATACTGGAGCTCTGACCTCTGTCCTTAGTAGAACAAAGGAAAACTTGACTTTCCAACGTGGTCTTCATTTTTATCCTGATTTCACTTCTACTGTTTTCCCACTCTGGGATGTTTTGTTTCTCTTTTCCTTATACCCAACTCCTGCTTATCCTCTGAGGCTCAGTGTATTAAACCTGCGTTGTGCTGTCAATCTCCTCTTACCTCCTTCTGAACTTAGGGTGTCTATACCTCCTCCTAATAGCTGTGCTATGTATTATTATTGGGCGCTACGTCTTGTACTGCCTTAGAAAAAAGATGTTGGATGCATTCACAGGCTTCTTAAGGAAAAAGACCGTCTTGTGTCCCTCTAGGCCTTTAATACAATGCCCTACTCATTTAACCCATGTTAAATATTAATAGAATTCTGAAACGAAAATATTCTTTGATCGAATTATAGCTGCAGTTTTGTTTAATAATTTGCCTACAGTACTTTTACTGCTTAAAATCCTTTGAGATGGTATAATTACCTTCACAATTCAGTTTGTATTTCTCCCTTCTAGAAGTCTGCGTTTCTGCAGATTGAGGTTGTGGCCCTGTGAAACCATCCCAGTCTCCCACACACTATGCTGTGTAAATGCTCTTAGAGTATTAGGAGTGATCACTGGTGTCCAGAAAAACAAAACAAAACAAATGTCAGGTTTTCTTGTGAGATGGCATGCTAATCAAGATTTATTACAATAGGATTAATGAGTAGCATTAAACAATTCATCTTACAGACTCCCTGGGTTCTCTTTGCTCAGGTCAAAATCCAGTTTTGATGGTGCCTCTTTAGCAAGTGATAAGAACGACTGTAAAACAGAAAGCAAAAATGAATCTAAGATGGACAGGAAGAAGTCTTCGTCTTCCAGCCAGGTAACTTGGGAATGCGGACTGCACTGATCAGAGGATGGGGGGACCCCTAGAGCCAAGGGAAAGGAAGGACCCAAATGTGTATCTTCCTGCCATTCACGACTCTCGTAGGCAGATAGTAGAGAATCTGGAACACAGAACAGGATGCAGATCCTTCGGCCGACTGTTAATCAGTTTCATATTTCCCCACTGACCTTCCGGTATATCCCGGGTGGCGGTGAGTTGCATACCATGACCCCTAACTCTGACAAGTGCCCCAAGAGCAGGGACCTATGTGGTCATGTGCTGGTCTAAAAACCAGCCAAGATAATTAGCTCGCCTAACGATTAAGAGAGTTGTGATGCCCTTGCATCAAAATGAAAGAGTGTGATACAGCACCTGTGTGAATGGAAGGCAACCCAGCTTCCCACTGAAGAGGAAAACCTGTGGACCATCACGATTCTCCTCCAGAAGCAGTTCAGTTCCGCTCTAAAACCCACCCCGATAGGTAACTAAGCCCAGTCCTGTGTCATGGAGTGTGGCATACTTACTGGGACCAGTAGTTTGAGGTTGTTTTTTAACACTCCCCCCCCCCACCCCGCTAAATACTCGAATATGTGTTTCCTAAGAAGGAGAACAAAAAACCCATTGGCACACACAAGAAATTTAACTGAATAGTAAATACACAAAAATATTACTCCTATAAAATCCATTTCAGAATTCCACAGTCTTCCAGTAGTCATTGCCTGCATCAATGTTTTTTGCCCCCCACCCACCCAAATGAATCCAGTCAGGAGCCAAATAATGGATTTATCTGTCCCTTTTTTTTTTTTTTTTTTTAATGTTTTTATTTTTGAGACAGAGAGAGACAGAGCATGAGCAGGGGAGGGGCAGAGAGAGAGGGAGACACAGAATCTGAAGCAGGCTCCAGGCTCCGAGCTGTCAGCACAGAGCCTGACGCGGGGCTCGAACTCACAGACCGTGAGATCATGACCTGAGCCCAACCGACCAAGCCACCCAGGCACCCCTATCTGTCCCTTTTAATGTACATCATTTCCACTGGCTTTTTTTTTCTTTCTTTCTTTCTTTTTTTTTTTTTTCCGTTTATTACATTCACATTTGTGAAGACTTCATGTTCCAGGTTGTTTTTTGGATTTTTTGGCTCAGGTTATTTTTCTTAAACGCTTTCATTTTTGAGGCAGACAGACAGATCGCAAGCAAGGGAGGGGCAGAAAGAGAGGGAGACACAGAATCCGAAGCAGGCTCCAGGGTCTGAGCTGTCAGCACAGAGCCCAACAGAGGGCTCAAATCCACGAACCAGGAGATAATGACCTTAGCAGAAGTCGAACAAATAACCACCTGAGCCACCCAGGCACCCCTTGGCCCAGGTTACTTTTAAATCAACTCATGCAACCAATGCTCACTGTAGCCATTAAAAAAGAAAAAAAGAATCTCCGGAAAGCCTCGTTGGAATACCTCGCTTTAATCCGGGTAACTTTCTGGATGCAAAATGTACTTTTAGGAAGCAGCATGAGATAACCTACTTTACATGAGGCATTTATAAAATAGCTGACTTGTGGGGCCCCATCGATCGCCTGTAGGACCTTTCTAAAGCTCTTCCTTATGGCGATCTTGGGCCAATTCTGCATGGTTTGGCATGAAGGGCCTGCTTGTACTGTCTGTTCTGCTCATAAGACTTTTTTTTTTTATCAAAAGCATCCTGTCAGAGAGCGCCTGAGTGGCTCAGTCAGTTAAGTGTGCGACTTAATTTCGGCTCAGGTCATGATCTCAGAATTTGTGAGTTCAAGCCCCGCGCTGGGCTCTGTACTGACAACATAGAGCCTGCTAGGGATTCTCTCTCTCCCTGTGTCTCTGCCCCTCCCCTGCTCATGCTCTCTGTCTCTCTCTCTCTCAAAATAAATAAATACACATTAAAAAAAAAAAAAAATCCTGTCAGCCAGAGGTCCTGTGGAAGGAGGACCAGTTCTGCCTCTTAGCTGAGTGGTGCCATTTAAATGACTCAGTTTCCCTGAGGCACACTGTCCAGACGAATGGAATGGGGACACCAGTTCCCCAGGTTATTTGGGGGATGCTATTTGGGAAGGCACGTGACCAAATGTAAATGGCTGGCTGTACATTGTTGTTGTCACAGTTGTGGAAACACATGCCTTGAACATGAAGCGATGTGCCATCTGTCAGACTCTTGGGGCTGCTACCGCCCTGGAGAGTTAAGCTTATTTTTACGAAGTCCTAATTTGGCTGGATGGTCGTGTCGCCCTGACACTGGCTAAGGATATGCCCTCACGACAAAAAGAGTGATAGGGACAATACCAGGTAGTGGGTCTTTTGGATGTATTGTCCGTTTAAGCCTTATGGCGGTCCTGAGACAGGTAGTATATGTGCCTTCTGGCACAGAGGAGGAAACTGAGGCCCAGCAAAGCTAACTCACTAGGTCACAGTCACACACCAAAGGGGACATGTAGCCAAGACTTGAACTAGGTTTATCTGAGCTCTTAACCACTGCTGTCCTCCAAGAGTACTTGGATCTTTAGTGTCCTAGGATCTCCTACCTTCCCTGGTGAGATCCCTTCGTGACATTTATTAGGAACGTCCTTGGCCAGCCACCTTGGCACAAGGCTGCAGCATGATTTCACGTGTCTTTCCAACCAGCAAGTCACTATCTTGTTGGAAAATGAAACCTTTGTGCCCTGCCGTCTTTGAGGGGTTGTGTCGAAGACTGTTCGATCAGAGACAAGGAGTTCCTAAAGATATTCTGTGAAGGGAGGGGAAATCTGTTACGTAATTTACGTTGAAGTTAAAATTGGTGATGTTATGCCAAGAAATGCCAGCGGTGACGCCTGTGTTGTGTTCTCCTTGTAGTATAAGGCAAACATGCACTTCCACAAGCTGTTTCTTGATGTCCCAACCGAAGAACCATTGAGGCAGAGTAAGTTCTGACCTGTTTGACTGTTTTGAAAATACGCTAGTTGGCTGGGGGAGAGAAAGCGGGCTCTGTCTGGGAACAGGATCACCAAGGGGAACGTGGGTTCGAAAGTTATGATGTAACGGTGATGGCAGCTTCATTCAGCTTTCCTCAAGCATCTTGAAAGATGAGAGAGTAGAATGGGAAACTGAATCCCTCCACACGACAGGGAACCCTCCAAGATGATTCCGGAATGATCTCCTCACCTTCTGTATTCACTGCTGCAGTGCACTACATTTGGGCTGTCCTGAGATTTCAGATAACAAGGCTGGAGGAAGAGAGGCCACTAGAAGAAGGCAGAAGGGAAACACAGATTCTCATGTGCAGACACGTGTCCGTCCCTGAGCTGTACTGGGCGTGATTATCACACCAGAACATCTTATCCAGCACGCCAGTTAGGACCTACTCAGCTCCTCTTAGGTCCATTAAGACCAAGGTTCCATTCTAGCTTCCAGGATACAGATGTTGAGGCAGGATGCCTCTCATGATGGCCAAACATGTGGGTCACATGCGCTTCCCACAGTGAGATCATCCACTTCAAAAGGAGTCGTTAGTGACAGTCCCAGGGAAGGAGGGGCAGGACTGCCGACATTAGCACAGGCCGACATACCTTCCTAAGTAGAGGACATTTTGAAACTCCATTCTTGAACTCTTATTTGCAATGATAGCCTTGTCTTGCCATTTTGATTGTTGTACTCCTGTGGGTAAGGCTTTGGAGTTAAACACAAACCCTCTTCCCCATATCTTTATTCCACTAAAGATGACTGACAACGAAGTGACAGATCTTTTGAGTACGAGTGTATTGCCTCTGCCAATCCTGAGTCCCCAACATACATACACAATTTTTATTTTACATGGAAACTCTAAATGCTCTTATACCTGTATATATTTTCCCAGGTTTTACGTGTGCTCTACAGAAAGAGATATTATACCAGGGGAAGCTCTTCGTATCAGAAAACTGGATTTGTTTTCATTCCAAGGTGTTCGGAAAAGACACTAAGGTTAGTATAAGTTTTTTTTAAAACAAAGCTATGCACTTTATTATATATTGTGAATATCAGTCATTTTCAATGTAACAGTGTTTATAAATATTTGTATTGTTATCATACCCTTATATGTTTATTTCCTTCATCGTTGTTCCTAATATTAGTTTCTAAATGCCTCTAAATGACACCAAGTTCCCTTTTCCCCTAAAGACCACTCTCGATGTATTTCTCTATACACATATATCTCTCCCACAACCCTATGCTGACGCCTTTTTACCCAGATGTCACCAGAGACCTCTTACAGCTATTCATTTGGAGAGTGTGCCATAATTTGTTTCAAAGACATATATTACACCCAAGACCTTTTCTTAAATAAATAATGATTTTTGCACCGTGTACATATCAGTTACCAGTCAGAGACACGTAGAAAAACAAGCCTATCAATAAGCTAGTGATTAGAGCTCACTTTGTAGCATCACCAGCACCACATGAGCAGGAACTGAAACATTTACGGCCTGGTCTGGGAGAGTCAAACACCCACCATCCCCAGTGGACCACAACGGACAACTTGTCCTTCTCATAAAACAGATGTGGGGGAGGACAGGCCCAAGACACGTGAGCTATTAAGGAGGATAGCTTGAAGGAAATGGCAGTTTTCCCCATGCGCTTCTAAGCAAAGACCTTGGGGCTGTGTCATAAGAAGGAAAAAGATAATTCCATCCCACTGACATTCTGTCCCTTTGACCGGCGATGTCACACCATTCAGGCCACCACAGCGAGGAGTCAGAGATACACCTTCTTAGGGTCGTGTGACCTAATGAGTTTTGAATCATTCTGATTCATGATTATAAATAAGCAGCTTTTATATCCATGAAGTCGCTGACTGAAAACCTTTTGTTTTGAGTGGTAGATAGATTTTATTTAAATAGTCTCCCTAAAGCCCCTGTCAGGCTTTTAGACAGTGACCACATCACAAATACAATGGAAATTCTCCATTTTGCTGGTGTTGGGTCAACAGACTAGCACACCACTCTTCAGGTCAGACGTGTTATTTTAATGTTGTTCCCAAATCATAAAGAGTCGTGTTTAGATACACATACTTTGGTAAACACTATTACCCGAATCAGTATCACACAAAGCACGATTAAGCAGTGCTCCACTGTATTTCTAGATTTCTCATTTATAAGAACTTGTTCATGGAGTAGGGAAGGGATTGATTGGGTAGCAGTGATCTGCTGTTCAGCGTGATAGGCTAATTCTCAGGAATTCAGACAGAGCCAGCCTCTCTGATGAAAGCAGCGCGTCTAGAGACATTAGTGAACAAAGACTTAGTCTTTGTTAAAGGATGGAAGGGATGGGGGAATTCTTGTTTGTTTTTTAAGTTTACTTATTTATTTTGAGAGGGAGAGAGTGCGCATGAGCGGGGGAGCAGGGGAGGGGCAGAGAGAGAATCCCAATCAGGCTCCGCACTGTCAGCACAGAGCCCAATGCAGCGCTCGAACTCACAAACCATGAATGAGTTCAAGTCCTGGCTACACATCTCCCTTGGCGTGTGATTGTGACCTAGTGAGTTAGCCTCGCTAGGCCTTAGCTTCCTCCTCTGCGCCAGAAGGCACATATACTACTTGCCTCAGAGGACCACCATAAGGCTTATATGGACAATACATTCAATACTAGGGCCATTTCTGGGTAGTTTGGCATGAAAGGCCTGCTTGTACTGTCTCTCTGTTCTGCTCCTAAGACTTTTTTTTTTTTTTTTTTTTTTTAATCAAAAGCATCCTGTCAGGGGCACCTAGGTGGCTCAGTCAGTTAAGTGTCTGACTCTTGATTTTGGCTTAGGTCATGATCTCACAGTTCGTGAGTTCAAGCCCCGCACTGGGCTCTGTGCTGACAACATAGAGCCTGCTTGGGATTCTCTCTCTCCCTCTGTCTCTGCCCCTCCCCTGCTCACACACACTCTCTCTCTCTCTCTCTCAAAATAAATAAATACACATTAAAAAAAAAAAAATCGTGTCAGGCAGACGTCCTGTGGGAGGAGGACCAGTTCTGCCTCTTAGCTGAGTGGTGCCATTTAAATGACTCAGTTTCCCTGAGACACACTGTCCAGACGAATGGAATGGGGACACCAGTTCCCCGGGTTATTTGGGGGATGCTATTTGGGAAGGCACGTGACCAAATGTAAATGGCTGGCTGTACACTGTTGTTGTCACAGTTGTGGAAACACATGCCTTGAACATGAAGCGATGTGCCATCTGTCAGACTCTTGGGGCTGCTACCGCCCTGGAGAGTTAAGCTTATTTTTACGAAGTCCTAATTTGGCTGGATGGTCGTGTCGCCCTGACACTGGCGAAGGATATGCCCTCACGACAAAAAGAGTGATAGGGACAATACCAGGTAGTGGGTCTTTTGGATGTGCTACAGCTACTCTAAGAGACAAGAGACTGGAAATTACCAGGAGGTGGGAAATACGAACCATGAGAGTGATTTGTACGTTTCTTCCCCTCTGAGGATGGTGTCAGGGAGATTGGGTCCTCAGATCTGGGGCAGACTTTCCTTACTGGCTCCAACACCTTCCAATATGAACTAAAGTCAACCAAACAGTGCACTCTAGGAAGAGACATTTTCTAGGCACCCTCCCCTGGAAAAATATTAATAAATGTAATCAGGACCTTTTGATCATTCTGGCAGTATTTTCAGATGCTGGTAACATTAAATGCACGTATAAGATTCCATCTAGGCCCAAACGGAAAAGTGATTGATGCTTTATTTCTCAAATGTGATCTGGCTGTCATTTTATACTTAAGAAGCGGTTGGTTGAAAACTCCTTGTTAAAGTGTTCCATGCCCTAGGTTATGAAGATACCCAAATTTATAGCCCCTAGTTTCTGTGTGTTTGTGTCACTACTCAGAAACAAAATTAGATTCACTTTTATATCCTCATCCATCTTGGTATCCCAACTTAAAATGTAGGAGTCATCTCATTCTTCAAAATTTTAGAGGGTAGAGTTCTTTAGCAAAATACTTGTTAGCAAATGTCTCATTAAGATTAGCCCCTCGATGGGGCGCCTGGGTGGCGCAGTCGGTTAAGCGTCCGACTTCAGCCAGGTCACGATCTCGCGGTCCGTGAGTTCGAGCCCCGCGTCGGGCTCTGGGCTGGTGGCTCGGAGCCTGGAGCCTGTTTCCGATTCTGTGTCTCCCTCTCTCTCTGCCCCTCCCCCGTTCATGCTCTGTCTCTCTCTGTCCCAAAAATAAATAAAAACGTTGAAAAAAAAAATTTTTTTTAAAAAGATTAGCCCCTCGGGGCGCCCGGGTGGCTCAGTCAGTTAAGCATCCAACTCTTGATTTGGGCTCAGGTCATGATCTCACAATTTGTGAGCTTGAGCCCCGCATTGGGCTCTGCGCTGTGTGGAGCCTGCTTGGGATTCTCTCTGCTTCTCTCTCTCTCTCTCTGTTTCTCTCTCTCAAAATAAATAAATAAACTTAAAAAAGATTAGCCTCTCCTTCTTCCATAGTCTTCCTATCTGGAACTTTGAGGAATAGAACATTTCCATCTCATAAGCCTAAATATGGGAATGTAAGTATTCAGAATTAAAAGCTCTTTTTTCTTCCTTCAAGTTGGCAGTACTAACCTAAGGCCCTCCTCTCCCCCCACTGACCTTGTTCTCTTTTAGAATATGCAAAGCATTTTTACAAAATGTACATGTGTGTGTGTGTACCCGTGGAGGGAGTCAGGTCATTTTGCCATGGATGTGTGTTACTCTGTTTTCCAGGATCAAAGGGATATTATCCATTTCTCTGTGAATCCAAAGTGGGTTGGAGGGATATAACATAAAAGTATCAGGAACATCTGGTCTTTATAGTATCTGGTCCATGCATGTAGTACATTGTATGAAAAACAACGCACATCTTGGATCAGATTGGTTCATCTTTGTAACCTGTTACATTTATGACCTTGGGCAAGTCACATACCTCTTGAAACACATTTCCTTATGTCTTAGAATATCTCCTTCCTGGGGTCCCTGGGTAGCTCAGTCAGTTAAGCATCTGACTCTTGATTTCAGCTCAGGTCATGATCTCACAGTTGGTGAGTTCGAGCCCCACATCGGACTCACTGCTTCAGATGCTCTGTCCCCCCTCTCTGTCCCTCCCCTGCTTGCTCTCTCACTGTCTCTCAAAAATAAAAATAAACCTAAAAAAATTTTTTTTAAAAGATTAACTCCTTCCCAGGACTGTCACAATTTGATGACATTCTCATTTGGTGACTAGGAGGCAATAAATGGTAGCCACTTCATTTGTCATTGTTTTTTTTTTTTTAATTTTTTTTTTTTTCAACGTTTATTTTTTTGGGGGACAGAGAGAGACACAGCACGAACGGGGGAGGGGCAGAGAGAGAGGGAGACACAGATATGGAAACAGGCTCCAGGCTCTGAGCCATCAGCCCAGAGCCTGACGCGGGGCTCGAACTCACGGACCGCGAGATCGTGACCTGGCTGAAGTCGGACGCTTAACCGACTGCGCCACCCAGGCGCCCCCATTTGTCATTGTTTTAATTCTCGATTGTTTGAACCAGAAAAGAAGTTAGAGTTCTTTTATTTTACCCAATCTTTTTTTAGGAGACAAATGAGGAAATGACTTTTTTTTTTTTTTTTTAATATGGACCACTTCATGAATTTTCACATCATCCATGTGCAGGGGCCATGCTAATCTTCTCTGTATTGTTCTAATTTTAGTCTGTGCACAGGCTTCCTAAGCGAGTACAATGAGTGAGTTTCTTAATGAGTGCTAGGCATTTTCCATATATTATCTCATTTAATCAACAGAAAATCCTGGGGAAAGGTAAGATTATCTCCATTTTACACATCAGGAGACTGAGGCTTAGAAAGGGTAGCTTTCAAGGTTGAGTAGGTCACATAGATAGCGTGGACCTTAAAAGTAAAACAGCCAGTTGTTTTATCAGCAAAATGGGTTTATTTAGGAATAGCACTTTGAGACATGCAGGCTGTGGCAAATCATAGGCAAGTCTGGAGATCAAAGGAGGGAAAGTTAAATTACAGAGAAAAGGAGGAAGTTGGGAAGGGTTGCTCTGAACACAAGCCCATTGGAGGGAAGTGAGAATTCAGGGCTTCTCACGGGATCAGATGTATTTTCTTATTGGCTGAGCTTGTTGTTGGGCAAGGAGAAATTCTTCCAGCTGGTGTGAGTACTAAAGGGGGGGGTGGCTTCTTCCTGTTGGAGTCTGCAACTGAGGGCCAGAGGTGGGGGCACAAGAGCTCCCCTTTCTGGCCTCCAGGTTCATTTAAAACAAGGTTTTCTTTTTTCAGAACTGAGCTGAGAATTCACGTCCCAGGCTTTGTGTCTCCCAGTGCTATTCAGTGTTTCCCTACCCGCATGTGCCTCAGGATGTAGGAGAGCGGTGTATGCGGAGATTAACCCCAAGTGGATGTCCACATAACTGCTTTAGAGCCTTGGGCCTGTCTTTAAAATGACTGTGCTTCTTTGCATGCATTCCCTTGTTTCAAGATGAAGGTTTCCCACCAAGCCCTGAAGTAGAACTGATGATGTACATTTGCCCTCTGGCTGTGTAAACAGAACTTTGAGGAGACTGGTTTTTCTTCTTGGAGGCTGGAGAGCTTACTGCTGGTTTTGATTTCTTAGTTAAACTTTAAAAAATTTTTCCCTTGAATATGACGATTTGAAGTCCTGTCCTATGAAGCCTGAACCCGTATTAACTCACTGACTCTGTTTCAGATCTCTATTCCGGCTTTCTCCGTCACCCTAATAAAGAAAACCAAAACTGCCCTTCTGGTGCCAAATGCCCTGATTATAGCGACAGTCACAGACCGGGTGAGTACGCCTCAGAGCAAGGTGCCTTTCCTTTGTCCTATTTCTGTAGTGTTGTTTCCCCTCACAAGGAACTTTGTTCTCACACACTTGTTGACAATTTTGCATTTTCTGCTGACTTCATTAGACTTGCTTGATCAAGGTCAAAAAAAAAAAAAAAATTCTTTCCCAGCTTCCCTTCCCCTCATATCTCTTAGAACAGGCTAAACTGATATATTCACTTTCTTTAATATTTAATATTTGAAACCGCCACCACCACCCCACTGTTGATGGGGTGAGGCAGGGTGATATTGAAGAGCCCCCCCACACTCTCCCTTGGTATTTCTCCAGAACCATCCCAAATACATAAACTTGGTTCTTGCTGTACACATGTGGCTTCAGGACCAGTTCCTAGGCCCACTTTGCTTCCAGGTTGCTTTAAGTCTTGTGTTCTTCTGTATAGAAATTCTAGAGCTGCTCGGTACTGCTGGGCTGCCCCAAACGTGTGCAACCAGAAATACCTACATGTAGAGTGGTGTTGATTTCACCTTGGCCAAATAGAGGGAGTAGAATTCTATGATTACTCATTTGTCACTGGAAATTACTGTTTTAATGTTTATTTTTCAGAGACACAGAGTATGAGCAGGGGAGGGGCAGAGAGAGAGGGAGACACAGTCTGAAGCAGGCTCCAGGCTGCGAACTGTCAGCACAAAGCCTGACGCGGGGCTCGAACCCACGAACCATGAGATCATGACCTGAGCCCAAGTCGGACGCTTAACTGACTGAGCCACCCAGGTGCCCCTTGAAATTAATTGTTTTAATATTTTACTGACTATTTCTATGAAAGCATAAAAGCTACATTCCATTTCCGACCATACTGGATAAATTGAAGAGGGAAGCAGAGTGAAGGAAAGATATAAGAGGCTATTCTGACGTGGTCGGAAATATATTAATATTTTGAAAAAAAAATGTTAACATTAACGGCTAATAAGCATGTACTTCTCGCCACGCATATGCTAAACACTTTCCTTCTGTTTTCCCATTTGTCCCACACTGCTACCTATTAGGGGTAGGTGTCACGAAAACTGAAGTCAAGTGGCATCTGGGTGGCTCAGTCAGTTGGTGCATCCAACTCTTGATTTCAGCTCAGGTCATGATCCCAGGGTCACGGGATGGAGAACTGCCTCAGGTTCTGCGCTGACAACATGAACTCTGCTTGGAATTCTCTCTTTCCCTATCCCTCTGCCCCTTCCCTGCCAAAATAAAAATTTAAAAAAAATTTTTTTTAATTAAAGAAAACTGAAGCCAAGAGTGGTGGGGCTGTTAGCCCAATGTCACCTACTTCCTGAGTGTCAGAGCCAGACTCTGCAAGTAGGTCTAATGCAGAACCCATAGTGTTAACTACTTTGGAATACATGCTTGCTTGGAAAGCATATCGAGGGGCGCCTGGGTGGCTCAGTCGGTTAAGCGTCCGACTTCGGCTTAGGTCATGATTTCGCAGTTTGTGAGTTCAAGCCCCACATCGGACTCTGTGCTGACAGCCCGGAGCCTGCTTTGGATTCTTTGTCTCCCCCTATCCCTGCCCCTCCCTGCTCATGATCTGTGTCTGTCTCTCAATAATAAGTAAACATTAAAAAAAGAAATTAAAAAAAAAAAAAGCATATCTAGTGCTCTCCTTGACGAGTGAAAGGGATAATCACAGACTTCTGAAAAGGGGATGTGAAAAGATTTTGTGGCTCTAATAGGTGGAGAAAGAGGGAGTTTTAGTATTTTCTTCAATGTACCGCTTAGTAAAATTACTTTTCCTTATGTCATTTGTCTCCAAATTACTTGTCTAATCTGATTTCACTTCTTTCCCATCGCTTGTGTGTAAGCATCCACTAGAAAAATCTCCATATTTGTACAAGGAAGAATCTGGAAGTGGCTTGAAAAAGAACAAGCCTGTGAGAGCCTCTGGGAAATTTTTAGTGGAAATCTAGGTCAGAACAGAGAAAGCAGACCCTTGGGAATTGTTAAATACCTTAAAAGGGGTAGGCAGTGGGGAACAAGTTTTAAAGAGGATCTGGCAAATATCACTAGCCCTTTTTTTTTTTTCTTAGTGTCCAGGTCTTGCCTGCCTGTTGGGGACATCAGTGTCAGGGTATTGGAGCCTTCATACCATTTAGCATTTCTTTATTACTTAAAGGGGGCTTGAAGGTTTTGTTGCTGTTGTGGGGGAGTAGATTTTGTTCATTCCAGGAACAGAATAAAAACTGATAGAGGTGAATGAGATTGTAGACCAGGGGAAAAGAGAAGAAAACATGTATACAGATAAAGTTCTGCACTCCGAACTCTGACTTCTGGTCAGGCAGCATCTGTTCCGTAATCACTCTGTTTTGTTTTGCAGTACATATTTGTCTCCTTACTCTCCAGAGATTCCACTTACAAACTACTAAAATCTGTGTGTGGACACTTAGAAGTGAGTACAACATCGCCGAGCCTCACCTGCTGTCTCTCTTCTGGATTTCCCGTGGTTTCGTAGTTGATCTGGTTTTCCTTTTTGTTTCACTAATTTCAGAATACAAGTGTTGGGAACAGTCCCAACCCGTCTTCTCTTGAGAACAGTTTCCGGGCAGACCGCCCTTCATCTCTGCCTCTGGTGAGTTGCCTACCTAACTAGCTCAGTGCGAAAGAAAGGGGATGATGCGTCCCACAGTTACACTTCTCCTGACACCATGACCAGGGGACCTTAATATCTGAGGTAAAATTGAAGACACAGGGTGTTTCTGTCCTCAAGAACGGGGGGGGGGCCATAGAAGGCCATCAACTTTTTCCAAGTAATCGAAGAGCTGTCCTACCAAAGAAAAGAAGCAGTATAGGGGCCCCTGCGGGTGGCTCAGTCGGTTAAGCATCCAACTTGGGCTCAGGTCATGATCTCACGGTGTGTGAGTTCGAGCCCCACGGAGGGCTCTGTGCTGACAGCTCAGAGCCTGGAGCCTCCTTCGGATTCTGTGTCTCCCTTCTCTCTCTCTCTCTCTCTCTCTGTCCCTCCCACACTTGTGCTCTGTCTCTCTCTCTCTGTCAAAAATAAAGTATAAACAAATTTTTTTTAAAGAAACAGGATAATGGCTGTCTGGGCGAGTGGGTGGTCCGTGGAGGTGATCCTAAAATCTTGCTCCGTTTGCTTGTCAGTGTTGTTTTAGAGGGATTCACCAATGGTTGGGGGAGGGGCATGGTCCATCCCCACAAATCACTGATTGTCTTCTCTGTTCAAGGCACTGTGCTAGTGTAAGGCTATAAGGACACCAAGAAAGCCCAAAACTACTTCTTGCCTTCCAAGACTTTCTAGCTTAGTAGAAAAGATGAGGAACATCCAGAAATAATTATAAAAGAAGCACTCTATAGTGACCAAGTGAAAGAGATTTTTTGATTCCTTCAGATTCCGTTGACAGTACAGTAAATCTCCAGTGCAAAGTAGCTCTCCCCCATTTGTACAGGTTTTCTACCTATGGTGGCATCATGTTGGCTCAAGCGAGTTCTAGCCGTATTTATTCAAGTCATTATTCCCAAACGAATCACTGTTACATGTTGAAATACCTTTGGTATACTGGTATGAGCCCATGGTTTTAACATCTACAAATCTTTTTTTTAAGAGCTGTGAAAAAGTCCAGGGATTGCAAACCTGTCCACATAAGAAGTTGTATAACAATGTTCACAGCTGCTTTGTTCATAATAGCCAAAAAATAGAAACAATCCTGATGTCCATCATCTTCTGAATGCATAAGTCAAATGTCATATGTCCATACAACAGAATATTATTTGACCCTGAGAAGGAAGGAGAACTGATAGATACAACATGGAGGAACTTCGAAAACATGATGCTAAGTCAAAGAAGCCAGACACAAAAGGCCACATACTAGATGATTCCATTTACATGACAAATTGATAGGGAGGGAAAGTGGATTAGTGGTTGCCAAGGGATGGCGGAAGACAGAGAAATTAGGGTGACTGCTAATAGGTAAAGGGTTTCACTTTGGGGGTGATGGAAATGTTCTGAAATAAGAGGTGATGGCGGCATGACATTGTGATTGTGCTAAACACCACTAAATTGTATGCTTTCAGTGATGTCTTTTGTATTACATGAATTTTTATCTCAGTTTAAAAAAAAAAAAAAAAACACACCTTGAAAGAAAGTAGGGGAGAGCAAGACAAAAGAAAATGAAACACAATATGATTTGCAACCAACAAACTTGGTTTCAAATCTGGGCTCCACCCAGCTGAGTTATGCCATCAGACAAGCTCTTGAACTGCTGTGGCTCAGTTTCTTCATCCAGTAAAATGCCAACCTCACGATGTGGCTGTGCAGATTGAGTGCAGTCGTCTATGCAAGGAGCTGTGCCTACCGTCTGAAAGATGACAGGCATTCAATTACTAATTGTTACACCCAAGAGACTTGAATTTTTCAACTTTCTGCCTCCTATAAATTCGTGCCTGAAATGGAAATGAGTTATTGAAACGATCAACAGATAGCTAGTATCAGCTGAAAGCGTGGTCATTTGCTTACCAGATAAGTCTCTTCGTTTGGCAGCGACCTAAGTCGTGAAAAGCTCAGCCTAACAGGACCTTCCCCAGGACATTTTAATGACACCTGTTGTGACTCCGGTTCTTAAGCACTTGTGGGGGAAAATGAAATACAAACTAAAACATCCCTGCTTTTTCCCTACTCCTTACCCCTCCATCATTCCTCTGGAATTCAAAAGGAATAGCACTGACTGGGTTTTAAGGGGGTCAGAGAGGGAAGAAAAATAGCCAAAACTTTCCTTTCAGTGTGTAACTTGTTAAAGCCCTTTTCCATTTTGTTGTCCATACCTTTTTTAAACTGTGTTTTAACAAGTACCTATGCATTTAACACATGTATTTTAGAAAACTTGACATCTTATTTTTTCTCGTATATATGTCCATGTCAATCAGTTTTTCTCATTACAACATCCTAAAGAGATTTCTCCAGTTTTATCCTGGAAGCTTTTCAATCATCAGTTCAGCTCTTTTTTTTTTTTTTCCCCTAGACATTTGTTGTTTGAAACAAGTTGGCCACTCTTGACAGGATTCTAACTCCCCAGAAAAAATGTGTTTCAGTAACCAGATCCTCTGACCTGTTGGGGAAAATCCCAGTGGTACGGGGTAATCTTCCCTTCTTTTCAGTATTTTATAGGTTAGGCCTAAGTGGAAAGGCCTGGGGGTTCCAGAGGCCTGCCTGTGTAATGAGGGGTATTGGATTTTGTACACTGCCTTGTTTCCCTTCAGGATCTCAACGATGAATTCTCAGATCTGGATGGAGTAGTCCGACAAAGAAGGCAAGACATGGAAGGATACAGCAGTTCTGGTTCCCAGACTCCCGAATCCGAGAACTCTCGAGGTCCGAGAAATTTCTAAAATGTCATGCTCCACAAAACATCCTCATGTCACCCCTTAAAAACAAAGACAAAACCAACGGAAATCAACACCTTGTCAATTAATCAGCAATTAAGAAGGGACTAATTAACAATGGAGAAAGGGGTGCCTGGGTGGCTCAGTTAAGTGACCAACTCTTGATTGAGGCCCAGGTCATGATCTCATGGTTAGTGGGTTTGAGCCCTACGTCAGGCTCTGAGCTATCAGGGCGGAGCCTGCTTCGGATTCTCTCCCTCTCTGCCCTTCCTCTCAAAAATAAATAAACTTTTAGAAAAAAAAAAAAAATTGACAAGGGACTTTGGAGAAAGGGTAGTCTGAAAGTTTTAGGGGGAAAAGAATGGTCTACATGGTAAAAATCCATTTCTCTTTATACACAATAAATGTCTCTTTTTTTTTAATTTTTTTTTTTGCTTTTTTTAATTTATTTTTGAGACAGAAACACAGCATGAGCAGGGGACGGGCAGAGAGAGGGGGAGACACAGAATCTGAAGCAGGCTCCAGGCTCTGAGCTGTCAGCACAGAGCCCGACGTGGGGCTCGAACTCAAAGAGTGTGAGAGCATTACCTGAGCTGAAGTCGGACCCTCAGCCGACTGAGCCACCCAGGCACCCCAAAAAATATCTCTTAAATCGACATAATATGAGGGTGGTTGAAAGAGAAAAACATAGAATGTTTTCTTCTTATCTCAGTAATACTATTCACTGTTAGAGCTGAATGGTCCCCATGAGTCACTGGGCTAAGGACAGACTGTCTTTATATCATTTTCTTACTTGCTTAAGTATTGGATTTCAATACCTAACCACTGAACCAACTTGTGAGAAGATCAATTTATATTCTTGGCCATTCCACATGTTGTGAGACTGATGTGCTTTGTGGTTGCTCCTGTGTTTTTTAAATGCATTGGGAAGAAAACTCAGCCAGCTCCATTTTGGTTTGATAGATTTCCATGTGACAGAATCCCAGACAGTTCTGAATGTCTCCAAGGGAGAAACAAAACCAACTCGGGCAGATGCCCATGTGAATAGAGTGCCTGAAGGAAAAGCCAAGAGTCTCCCTACACATGGTAAGGAGTCAATGTCTTGGGTAAATGGGATAGTGACAGACATCTGCCTGTAACTTTTAAAGGGCCCTCATATTTCACTTTATGACTGCCTTTCATATTGCCTCCTCCCCTTCCTACTGAACATCTATTTCCTTTGCATATTAATTCATTTATTCATTCAACTAACAGTACCCAGTTCTGTCTTACTATGGAGGATACAAAGGTAAATGGCCTTCATGGAGGTCCCTTTGTTATTGTGACTACTTTGAGATTATGATTCCAAAATGGCTGGTAAAACTCAAATTACTGGATTATTTTTTATTTACTAATTATTCTCCTAACTGGTTACCAATGATACTGGTGTGAGGGCAAGGACGGTGTCTGTATTGTTTACCATTCACTCCAATGCAGTGCTTGACAGAGAGAAGGCTCTCAGTAAGTATATACTGGATGAAACGAGTTGGAAGGAGTTAGAACTACTGGTTAAAAAGACACCTGGAAAGGGGCCCCTGGGTGGCTCAGTCAGTTAAGCATTCGACTCTGGCTCAGGTCATGATCTCACGGTTGGTGAGTTCGAGCCCCACATCCGGCTCTGTGTTGTCAGCATGGAGCCTAATTGGGATCCTCTGTCCCCACTCTCTCTCTCTGCCCCTCCCCCGCTCGTGTCTGTCTGTCTCTCTCTCTCTCTCTCTCTCTCTCTCGAAAGTAAGCATTTAAAAAAATAAAAATTAAAAAAAAAATTCAAAAGATACCTGGAAGGCTTTACTTCATGTTTTCTCCTATTTCTGTTACCCAGGAATAATTATCTCTTTCAACTATCCCTTCCCCATAGGGATTTTGCTGGATGAAGGAGGTGTGTTGTAGTTTTAAAACTGTTCCTTTTTTTTCCTTCCCAACAGGTCAGTCAGAAACCATTGGAATCTTACACAAAGTAAAGCCTCAGACATGTACGACTCTCCACCATATTCTTATTTTTTACGCAATCGTGTAAGTAGATGAATTTATTAGGAATGACTTTAGAAAATGATTCCGCTCTCTAAAAAAAATAATTTCATGGTTGCAAGAACCTTTATAAATCTCAGTTGTCTCTAATGCGATCCAGAGCTTTTCTTTGACATTTTTTGTGTCTTCTTCCAACATTTTTCCCCCCTTAGGCTTAGGTTACATTTTCATATTCATCTCCTTATTTAAATAAATAGAAGGGAGGAAGGAAAACCAAAATGTGCCAGATCCAGCAGAGAACTAAGTTCTGAGTGGATGCCATTCGTTAGAAAATTGTTCTGTGAATTATGAAGCGTCGTTGGCCTTAGTGTTTATTTTCCCATCTATCCCATGTCCTCTGGATAGAAGCCAAAACAGCTTTAAAATACCATCATCCCCTTCAACGAAAACTCAGGCATTGACTTTTAAAAATTCCCCCTCAGCTTCCAGTTTGTAATCAGTTGTTTTTCTGAAAATAGCCTGACCTAGTTCTAGGCTGTTCCTGACAACCAAGGAGGATGTGCCCAGTTTGGTTTCCAGATAAAGAAGGGAGTTTATGAGTCACCAGATAACAAGACGAGGCACTCATTGCCAGGCCCTTCTGGTGAGGGCCACAGCACTGGGAGTAGGACCATGGGCTTGGTAATCCACCTTGGGCATGGCCTTGAGACATCCTAGTAGGATGGCCATTGTTTGTCAATTAAGGAAGCTGGGCCAGAGAATTTTAAATCTCTTTCTAGCTCTCAAGTTTTCTGACCAGCATCAGCCTGTTGGAAAAAAGACCTTTTTCAAGTCTCTTTGGCAAGTTCATTTTGGAGAATATCTTGCCTCAAATGTCCAACACTGGCTCTGAGTTGATTGTTTTATGGACATCAGTTCATTAACCTATTGCGAATTTCTCTTTTATCCCTTTCCAGTGTCTGTGCACTAATCATCTCGACCTTCTACATGAGATACAGAATTAATACTCTGGAGGAGAGGCTGGGGTCACTAACCTCCACTGTGGACATTCATCATAATGAGTAAGACAGTTCCCTCTGGTGCTATCATCTGCTTGCTCTTGAGACTAGCATAATGTTTGACTGGTATTTACCATCCTTAGCAAACACGAAATAAGTCTACATTCTGTATGCGACATTTTCTGAAATGTGTATGTGGGAAGCAAAGACGTAGGTGGGAGGGTCCCCAAAATGAATGCTGTGCCTCTGAACCATTCTTAGGTTGATAAGGCAAGAAACAAGCCTGATTTTACATTATCTTATTCTATTATCCTAAGACTCACTTGTGACCTTGGCCTGTTGATTAACTTATACCAGCAAAACTTACCTTAGTAAAATGGCAGTGGGTGAAGACATTGATAGGAAAGAAGCAATTCAAGTACCTCAGCTCACTTTTCATGTATTAATTCTTTATATGAACTCCTATAGTTACGAAACTTTTGACCACTATGAAGATCCATGTGACTAGTAATTAGCCGAATGCATCTGTGAAGATTTTCCTTCACAGTGTTTTTTTGGGGTTTTTTGTTTTGTTTTTTTGACTGGACTAACTGGCCTTATTGGGGAAAGCCAGGACTACAGTGGACTTAAGAACTGGCATTGGGGCCCTTCTTGCCAAAGGTGGGCACAACGTTGACAAAGTGCCTGTTGTATACTGCATTCACCGCTTGGCTTGGCCTGTCCTCTTTTTCTCCTCTTTGGCCAACCTGGGAGTGTGCCCTCTTACTTTCCCAGCATGGGTCCGGGAACCATGGACTTTATCTCCAAGCATGTGGCCAGCTACATCCAAGGTGGTCGGAGCCTCTTCTCCATACTGACCCAGGGTACCTCATCCTCTAGGGGCGTGCCTGCCAGGGGCACAACTTGATCTTCTGGAGCGATGCCCTCTAGCCAGCCTACGTGAGGCTTGATTTGGGTGACTGTCTCCTAGCCCTCACCTCAAGGGGGGTGTAGCTCCTGGGCATGGACAAAGAGGTGCATGTCAGTGACTCAACCACAGCCATCGCAGCCACTACCATGAAGACGGTATCCCCGTCAGTCATTTTTAACAGGCCTGACCTAATTAAACCTATTTAGACCTAGAGCTCTTTCCTTTACATCCATTCATGTAAGGATTTTGATGCATTACCTAAAAAAGTAAAATAAACTACTCAGTATTAGAAAGCATACTTTTAGCCCAAGTTCTGGAAGTAGAGACACTCGTTTACAGAGTTTGTACCATGCGCTAGAGACTCTACTGTGTGTTACAGTTTGTTTTACAGTTTGTAGTAAAATCAGGATTCAAATGCAAGTCTGTATGACTACACAGAGGATAGGCTTTCCAGCCCACCGATGGCTTGGTTGTGAGGTACAGCCTAGGACCTGGGTCAGGCTATTTTGACTGTGCTTCAGAATCATCTGGATGGCTTGTTACAACAGATGTCAGGGCCCATCTCCAGAGTTTCTGAGGCACTAGATATGAGAGCCTGAGAACTTCCATTTCTGTCAATTCCCAGCTGATGCTGATGGTGCCAGCCTGGGTCTATAATTGGAGGACTATTATGCTGTACCATTCTGGGTACAAACAGCTTTGTGCTCAAACAACTACCTAAAGTCTTAGTAGTAGTTTACAGAGACGCTGGCATATAGATTCTTTTGGACATGTGTGTATGTATGTATGTGTGTGTGTGTGTGTGTGTATATATGTATATATATATATGTACACATATATATACACATATATAATATATACGTATATATATACATATATGTACGTATATATATGTGTATATATATTATATATGTATATATATTCTTTAGGTTCTGCATTACTGGTTATATATATATTTAAACAGGTAATGCAGAACCTAAAGAATAATATATATATATGTGTATATATATATATACACATATATATATACACATATATATACATATATATACACACACATATATATACATATATATATATATATTTAAACCAGTAATGCAGAACCTAAATAGTCTGAAATAGTGCATACCCTTACTCAAATTGTTAACATACTTAGTCTGCAAAAATCTAGTGTTACTTCCTAGTTCACTATCATATACAAGGTTGTTTTTTTGTTTGTTTGTTTTTTTAGGAAAGTGTTACCTCATGTCCTATTATCATTTCACTAACTTGGTGATGATGAGGGGGAAATGCCACTAACAAGGGCAAATGGAATATTTCATTCCACTATTTAAATAATCAACTCAGGAAGAAGTACAATCTGAAAAATAATCACTTACAGGAAAAATCACAATGATTATTTATGACATGAGACCAGGAATACCCATGACGGGAAAAATTTGTTCATAAAGTACTTTTACAGGACCTGAGCTTCCCCCGTATCTTTCTTACTCCAAGGTGCTCCAGCCACGCTGCCCGATAGCTAAATCCCTGTTTGTACTTGGATTCTTTAGTTGTACCAGAATCCATTCCTTTTACCAGCTTCACTAGTATATTAATAGCCTGTACACTCAGAATTTCATGTTGATGGGTCAGTCTTCTGGATCGCAGTTCCCTCATCTAAACACTGAAACATTTCAATTCAGCCTCCTTTTTTGAGATGTAAGATTTTGATGGTAGGGATCAAGGGTAAAGAAAAAACTGTTTTAGTACTAGTAAACACAAAAACATCTGATGGCTCTGTTAATATTTACATGATCATAATTTACCAAGTAAATCACCATCTGAAATTTACCATGTGAAAAACTGATCCTGTGTAAAATAGACCCATCATTGCCATCTAAAAACTTAATATCTAAAAATAAATTACAATCAAGAAACACGGATAAGTTCTAGATCCCTGTTCTAAACCTTAATGTAAAAATCCAATAAACGCCTTCAGAGCATAATGTACATACATCTCCAGGATAATGTACATATCTCTTAATTTCCTACAGTTTTAGCTGGTAGATGACCCCAGCGGACCCTGGGGAAGAGAAGAGCCCACGCCATAAACAGTTCAAATGGTAAACACTGACTCCATCTGTTATAAGACCACAGCGGTTACATTGGCACGGCAAGTCTCAAAAACAGAATTGCTAAAGTCTCACACTTCAAAAGCAATCAATTTGATTAAGGACATTCCTAAACATTCTGCAAGTTCTAGTGTAAATGGCTCCTCCTCCTGTAAAAAAAAAAAAAAAAAAAAAGCCTGTGACTGAGGAGAGCAATAATTCTTGGAAATTTCTGCAGTAGTGGGGATGGAGAGGACATTAGAGGTTAACAAAAGAGGTCTTAGAAGCCATGTGCTGGAGCAGAATTGCCTGATTTTTGTCTGGAAGCCAAGGCACAACACAGCCACCTCAACAAAAACAGCTTAAGAGACTTCCAGCTGAGCTTTTAAGATAGAGTCCCCTCAACACCCAGTCTGGACTTAACATCAGAAAGGCCCTGCAGTAATCTTCACAAGTTAAAGGCTCACTGTCTACTACTGTAACCTGATTTTCTGTTCAAATAAATTTGTGTTCACTCCACTTCTTCCCTTGCCACCCCCGCCTGCCCACAGCGTTTTTCTTTTTGTTCTTACAGACAGACAGCACCATCCGGCCTGGGGTCACAAGTCCAATTAAACGTGGAGGTCCTCTGCCAAGAGCTTACAGCTAACATAATGAAATTAGAAAAGGTGACTCATTTATTTCCTGTGTTGGGGTGGTAGCGGTGGTGACTGTTGATGGCCACAGAGCAGGGGCGACACTTAAAACACTTAGCTTAAAACACTTCCGGGGTGCAGCAAGCAGCCTAAATGGCCAAACCCAGCCAGGGGACTGCACGGTAAATGTGAAAGAGTATTTTTTATTTCCACAAAGACCTAGGTCTCAATCTCATTTCCCCTGTTGGTCTATCTTTTGCTTTTCCTCCCTAGAAATATTTCATCCTAGGGGTGCCTGGGTGGCTCAACCCGTTAAGGGTCCGACCCTTGGTTTTGGCTCAGGTCATGATCTCACGGTTCGTGGGTTCAAGCCCCATGTCGGGCTGTGCGCTGACAGTGCAGAGCCTACTGGGGATTCTCTTTCCCTCTCTCTCTCTCTCTCTGCCCGTCCCCTGCTCTCCCTCTCTCAAAATAAATTAACTTTCGAGAGTAAATCAATAAAACATTAGTTGCTGAGAAGCGGAGGTAGTTTTCTGGTTTTGTGATGAAATGCTTACAAGTGTTTGGCTTCCATGCTGACCTAGAGGATGGGATGGTGTGAATTCTCTGGTTTGTTCACTCTGGCATACAGTGGTATTCTTGGACCAGAAGCGCACACCAAATCCCGCTGCCCCCTTCTTTTTTTTTTTTTTTTTTTTTTAACGTTTATTTTTTTGGGACAGAGAGAGACAGAGCATGAACGGGGGAGGGGCAGAGAGAGAGGGAGACACAGAATCAGAAACAGGCTCCAGGCTCTGAGCCATCAGCCCAGAGCCCGACGCGGGGCTCGAACTCACGGACCGGGAGATCGTGACCTGGCTGAAGTCGGACGCTTAACCGACTGCGCCACCCAGGCGCCCCTCCCGCTGCCCCCTTCTTGTGCCAGGCCTGGCTAGGGCACCACATGCTGTAAGAAGGGACACAGAAACAGGAGAGCCTGTCCACAACAGGCAGACCAGTGGCCATGCCTCATGCATGGCTTCCGCTAGAGCGATGCAGCACAGCCTGGCGGTGAAATAGCAGCTATCCCCCTGGTTTGAGTTTCTTTGTAGGTGTGTTTTATATATTTTGGTCGTAATTCCTTTGTTTCATTTCTTTTTCTACCTTCCCACTCTTGCTTTTCTGTTTATCTTGGGTCCTGCGGGGTAGGTAGGAAAGGGAGTAGGAACGAGAGAATGAAGGCAATGCCTTTCATCGGTAATGAAATAAATATATTTTTTTTAATATTTATTTTTGAGAGAGCAAGAGAGAGACTGAGCACGAGAAAGGGAGGGGCAGAGAGAGGGGGAGACACAGAATCCGAAGCAGGCTCCAGCTCTGAGCTGTCAGCACAGAGCCCGATGTGGGGCTCGAACTCATGAGCTGTGAGATCACGACCGGAGCCAGAGTTGGATCCTTAACCGACGGAGCCACACAGGTGTACCAATACGTACCTTCTTAGTGCTGCCAATGGCATTAGTGATTAGGAGCAGTGAAGAGACAGACCAGTGTTCTTATCCGTCCTCTGCTACTACCTGTCTGTGTAGCTGGTCTTGTTTCGTGGTGTCTCCACATCATACGTGAAATTTTCTCTGTGTGGTTAAGGTGAGCACACATGAAGTTCGGGGCACACGCATTCTACATCCTTCCCTCTTTGCCTACAGGACGTTGCAGACTGTTCCACAAAAACATACACATATCCTCTTTCTTTTGTCCCATGGGGTTCCCCACTGCCATCACACTGTTGCTCGTTGAGAATTCCTTGCTCAGAAATCTTCCAAGTTCGCTTACTCAGTAGACTTCTACCAAGAACATTTTTAATGCCCAACATTGAACTGTAGTCTCGAGATCCAAAGACATGTCATGGACCCTTCATCTGTGGCATTCAGTCATCTGGGAAATGTATAATATCTGGTAGGAGTATTAAACATTGATGATTTGAATCAGACACCACATGATACACAGGCTCTTTAAGGATCAGTTTCCCACTCTCTCTGCATTTAGGTCACACTTGGTGTGTCCTGTGCTTTTGTTCTTTTTCTTCCATCAGACTTGTCTTGGTCTTTCCTGACATTTTATTGCAGTGCCATTCTTTCTTTTTTTAGCACTTTTTTTTTCACTTTAAAGTGGATTATCAACAGAGTTTTATTCCACTTAAAAGCATTTGCCTGATTTAAATTGAACCCATGGGTAGCTTTTTATTCCAGGTAGAATCGATTCCTCTCAGAATTATGTACGCCATGGCAGATAGGCCCTTGATATATTCCATTCTGGGTTTTATTTTATGTTTATTTTTGAAAGACAGAGAATGAGCGGGGGAGGGGCAGAGAGAGGGAGACACAGAGTCTGAAGCAGGCTCCAGGCCCTGAGCTGTCAGCACAGAGCCCGACTTGGGGCCTGACCCCAAGAACCGTGAGATCATGACCTGAGCCGAAGTCAGATGCTTACCCAACTGAGCCACCCAGGCGCCCCTCCATTCTCTTTAATAACAGGAACCTCTCTCTTACTATTTTAAGATACAAAACAACCTACAGAAGCTGCTTGAGAATGGTGACTGAAGGACCACATTGTTCGGGCCAACATGATACCTCGTGCTTCCCTTTGAAGAAAGTGTTCGTTCCCCCAGTCATTGTGGTGGAGCGCTCCCTGCTGGCCAGAGGAGCGAGCTGATGGGCATCCCTAGCCATGTGTGCACTTGGAGGTCTCCAGCTCAGGAAAGGGGGGAAGAGAAATAATTTTGGTTCCTGTGCAATAAACATGGACCCTGTCTGAGGAAGTTTTCAGTGCTGCTTCCTCAAGAAAACAGACCCATCTCTGGAGGTCTCAGGAAGGGCCTTGGTGGACACCCTCTCGGATGATTGTGGTTCCACAGTTAACTTGACTGTCAGCAAACACACTCCACTCCATGCCTTTTCGGTCCTTTCCCTGCCCCTTTTCTCTCCTGTACACCCCTCTGAACCAACCTTCAAAGTAAGGAATAGATCACGTGCCAATAAACTTGATACGATCCTTACAAGAATTAGCCAGAACTCTCCAAAACAGCAAGAAATAGCTCTAACAGACAGACTCGCCTCAAGCAACACCAACATGTTTTTCTTTTCCCCCCTCCTGCTGTTCTGTTCTGCTTTAAACCACCTGTATATCTTCTCAATCGAGTACTGACAAGAATATCACAGAGCAGATTAAACTATCCCACGTGTGTTGTGTTTTGTTCAACTAACACTTAACTGGACTGGTCAGCACCCACCCCAGATCCAGAAACTGTGACACATGCGACTCAAGTACTAAATTAAGCTTACTCTGCAACCAAAACTAATCTTGAAACCAAAAAGTACCATAGTGCTTTGATACTGGATGAAAAACACTGAACTTTTAAATGGACAGGTGAACTACGTTACTTTTGAAACAGGATGTCCATAGTGAACGCTGAAGCCCATTGGAGCATGACAAGTGCATGCTTCTCCCTCTTGCTGACGATAATAAAGAAGTAACTGGTGGTTTACTAACTTCTGTTTCCCATATGAGTTGGCTGGTTTTTATTAATAATTATTTAGGTACCATAAGTTCTGTAATATAAATCATACTCTGTTTCTATCGGCAATGTGTTTTATAATCATTTCTATGAAATGTATTTTGTTTGATCAGATAAGCTAATAAATGAATTAGTTACAACATTTGGATTTGTTAGCCTCCTGTACAACTGTGCCTGGTGCACCCCGGCTTTTAATAAAAACTCGTTGGTTAAACTGCCCTGCTAATAACACTGTGTTCTGTCAGTTCGTAAACTCTTGTAACATAAGCATAAGACAATATGCTTTTTTTTTTTTTTTTTTGAACTGCTTCTCCCCTCTTCTTTACTGCTTCCAACTCACTGGTACTTCGTGCCTCCCAAGCATTCAGTCCACAACTCAAAAAGGATTTAAATTCTGGGGTTGCAATGATACAGGGGGAAGAAGATGAAATCAGGAAAATAATGCCTGATGTCTGGGTCCACGTTTTATGAGTTGTGTGACCTTAAGTTTTTTGGCCATTTCCCCCCATTTTATTTATGTGACCAAAACTACCAACAAAACGTGTGTCACTGTGAGGATTCAATGTGATGATTGTTTCTACAGCACATCACAGTGTCACGCAAGTAGTACAGTCTCAGACCAAGTACCATATTCGTTATTTTCAGCAGTGTTTTCATGTCTGACGTTCCAGTCATATAAAAGTTCTAGGTCCATAGTTTATAGTCAAGGGGTGCCTGGCCGGCTCAGTGGGTAAAGCACGTGACTCTGGATCTGAGGGTTGTGGCTTTGAGCCCCACATTGGGTGTAGAGATTACACAAAAATAAAATCTTAAAAAAAAATAGTTTATAATGAAAACCCACTAGGGATTCAAGAATGAGTAAGCCACCTATACAGAGAAATTTTACGGGTATGAAAAGCCCTTAAAAGGTTCAAGTTTCACAATGAAGCAAACCATCAAAACTAAAAAAGCAACCTATTGAATGGGAAAAGATATTTGCAATTGACATAAATGATAAAGCGTACCCAAAATATATACAGAACTGCTACAACTCAACACCCAAAAAACTAATAATCCAGTTGAAAAATGGGCAGAAGACATGAACAGGTGTTTCTCCAGAGAAGACCTACAGGTGGCCAACAGACACATGAAAAGATGCTCAACATGACTCACCAGGGAAAAGCAGATCAAAACCACAATAAGAAAATACCTCACAGGGCACCTGGGTGGCTCAGTCCATTAACCATGTTCGACTCTTGATTTCGACTCAAGTCATGATGTCACGGCTCGAGCTGCGCATGGAGCTCTGTGCTGTCAGCTTGGGATTCTCTCTCTCCCTCTCTGCCCCTCCCCTGCTCATTCTGTCTCTCTCTCTCTCTCTCTCTCTCTCTCTCTGTGTGTGTCTCTCTCAAAAATAAACTTTAAAAAGTTCTTTAGAAAACACCTCACATCTGTCAGAATGGCTAAAATCAAACACATAGGAAACAAATGTTGGCAAGGATGGGGAGAAAGAGGAACCCTTGTGCACTTTTGATGGGAATGCAAACTGATGCAGCCACTCTGGAAAACGTTAAGATGTTCCTTAAGAAGTTAAAAATACAACTAGCCTACAATCCAGGAATCACACTACTAGGTATTCTCTCCCAAAATACAGAAACACTAATTCAAAGGAATACACGCACCCCTGTTTATAGCAGCATTATTTACAATAGCCAAATTATGGAAGCAGCCCAAGTGTCCATTGATAGATGGATGGATGTTATATATACACAATAGAATATTATTTAGTCATAAAATGAAATCTTGTCATTTGCAAAGACATGGGTGGAGCTACAGAGTATAATCTGAGTGAAATAAGTCAGATATAAAGAACTCACGAAACTCCACACCCAAAAAACAAATAATCCAGTGAAGAAATGGGCAGAAAACATGAATAGACACTTCTCTAAAGACATCCAGATGGCCAACAGGCACATGAAAAGATGCTCAACGTCGCTCCTCATCCAGAAAATACAAATCAAAACCACACTGAGATACCACCTCACGCCAGTCAGAGTGGCTAAAATGAACAAATCAGGAGACTATAGATGCTGGAGAGGATGTGGAGAAACGGGAACCCTCTTGCACTGTTGGTGGGAATGCAAACTGGTGCAGCCACTCTGGAAAACAGTGTGGAGGTTCCTGAAAAAATTAAAAACAGATCTACCCTATGACCCAGCAATAGCACTGCTAGGAATTTACCCAAGGGATACAGGAGCACTGATGTCTAGGGGCACCTGTACCCCAATGTTTATAGCAGCACTCTCAACAATAGCCAAATTGTGGAAAAAGCCTAAATGTCCATCAACTGATGAATGGATAAAGAAGATGTGGTTTATATACACAATGGAATACTACTTGGCAATGAGAAAGAATAAAATATGGCCTTTTATAGCAACATGGATGGAACTGGAGACTGTTATGCTAAGTGAAATAGGCCATACAGAGAAAGATACCACATGTTTTCACTCTTATGTGGATTCTGAGAAACTTAACAGAAGACCATGGGGGAGGGGAAGGAAAAAAAAACCTTAGGGAGGGAGCCAAACCATAAGAGACTCTTAAAAACTGAGAATAAACTGAGGGTTGATGGGGGGTGGAAGGAGGGGAGGGTGGGGGATGGGCATTGAGGAGGAACCTGTTGGGATGAGCACTGGGTGTTGTATGGAAACCAATTTGACAATAAATTTCATGTTAAAAAAAAAAGACAAATACCATATGATTTCACTCATGTTGAAAGATGAAAGAACAAAGGGGGATAAAAAAAAGAGACAAACTAAGAAACAGACTCTTTACAGAGAACAAACTGATTGTTACCAGGGGGAAGATGGTGGGGGGGGATGGGGGGGAGGGGTGAAATAGGTGATAATGATTAAAGAGTACACCTCCTGGGGCACCTGCGTGGCTCAGTCATTTAAGCGTCCAACTTCAGCTCTGGTAACGATCTCATGGTTCACAGGTTTAGGTTTGAGCCCTGCAACAGGCTCTGTGCTGACAAGCTCAGAGCCTAGAGCCTGCTTCAAATTCTGTGTCTCCCTCTCTCTCTGCCCCTCCCCTGCTTGTGCACACTCTCGCGTGCTCTCTCCCTCTCTCCAAAAAAAAAAAAAAAAAATTAAAGTTTTGAAGAAAAGAGTATACTTATCAAAAAAATAAAAGAGGTTACAAATACAGGAATTAGTAATCTGCTCTCTAAATGTCTTCTGAAGCAATAAGCAGAGAGCTAGTCTGAGATTTAGATATCAGAACATTCTTTGAAGCATCATGGCAGCAAAATATTAGAGATTCCATCCAATAGCAGAATATTTAAATGATATAGCTATTTAGAGTTGTATTGTCAAAGAATGGCATAGAAATTCCATTAAAAAGGGAAGCACAAAACTATGGTATGATCCCAATTTTATGAAGAAACTCAAACATTTCCTACGTATATATGTGTATACACCTACATATGTATATATAGAAGCACACGCACAGTGACCTTTTCTATATTCTCTCAAGTTTGTACAATGAGCAGTTACTGCCTCTTTTTAATCAGATAAGTTGATTAAAAACAGGAAGTGGCTCTCAGTAGGGAATCAGATCTTATCACTCCTCCCACCTCACCCAATAACCATGCCCCTAGCTCTGTACCAGGAGCAACTTTTTTTAGTGGTTTTTCCAACAACCACTACATTGAGTTTTCCAGAGAGAAAGCACCTCATCATTTCTAAATTTAGTTGCTATTTTTGCTTCGGGTATGCTGTTACTTGTTTTATTTTTTGTTAGTAGCTCCTAAGTCTAAGTCTGGTATGATCACCTGAATGATGATACCCAAGTCATATGTCTGCACATTAACTCCAAAGAAGCAATGGAAAGCAAGTATCTGGGATTTTTCAGCCTCTACCACCGAGATACTAAAGTGGGGAATTCTGAATTAGGAAGGGCTTTCAGATGTTAAGTGGCCAAGATAACAGCAAATGTCTACCATATTCCTCACCCTTTAAAACCTTAGCATTACCTTTCTAGAATGAAAAAAAAAAGAAAAAAGTTAAAAATAGATTAGGTGGTTGGGGCCCCTGGGTGGCTCAGTTCAGTGTCCAACTCTTAATTTCGGCTAAGGTCATGATCTTGAGGTTTGTAAGATCAAGCCCCAAACTGGGCTCTGCCCTGACAGTGTGGAGCCTGCTTGGGATTCTCTCTCTCCATTTCTCTCTCTGCCCCTCCCCTGCTTGTGCACAATTGTGCACTCTCTCTCTCAAAATAAATCAACTTAAAAAAAAAGTGGTTAGAAGAACTAAACACATTTTTCCAAAGACATACAGATGACCAAGAGGCACATGAAAAGATCCACAACATCGTTAATCATTAGGTAAATGCACATATCACAATGAGGTATCACCTCCACATATTAGAATGGCTATTACCAAAAGAACAAGAAATAGCAAATACTGGCTCCCTCTTACACTGGTGGTGGGAATGTAAATCGGTGCAACCACTGTAGCAAACATATGGAGGTTCCTCAAAAACTTAAACATAGGTGCAACTGGGGGGTTCAGTTGGTTAAGCGTCTGACTCTTGATTTTGGCTCAGGTCATGATCTCACAGTTTTGAGTTCGAGTCCCACATCAGGCTCTGTGCTGCTTGGGATTCTCTCTCTCTGCCTTTCCCCCACTCATTCTCTCTCTCTCAAATAAATAAACTTAAAAAAAAAAAATTAAAAACAGAGCTATCATAGGATCCAGCAATTCCATTTCTGTATATTTAACCCAAAGAAACATGCCAAAAAAACATGGACTCAAAATGATATTGCAGCACTATTTATAATAGACAAGATATGGAAACAACCTAAGTGCATATTGAAGGATGAATGGATAAAGAAAATGTAGTGGATATATACAACGGAATATATTATTCTATAAAATATGTACATTATCCCATAAAATAAGAATGAACTCTTGGCACTTCCAATCCAAGACGTAATATGGGAACACCCTGAACTCACCTCCACCATGCACGCACCAACTCTACACAAATTTATAGACCAACTTCACCTAAAGAACAAAGGGCTGACTGAACAGCTTCCACACCCCAAAAGATGAAGAAACCACACAGAAGATGGCGAGAGGGATGGAGACATAGTTACAAAGGGAACCCGCTCTTGATGCAAAGTGCGGTGGGGAGGGATTGTGCTGAGGGAACCCGAATAGATTCATCTGCCCTGGGGCATAGAAAAAAAAGTCATAGTTTATAAAAGCAACTATAAATGATCCCACCCTAGAGTTGTGCCAAACAGCAGGGAGGCTGCTGGACTGCTCTTTGGGTGGGAGGGGCTGGTGAGCACCACAGTTTAGGTTTCTTCTCCACCTTGATAGCGTGCATAAGAGCAGAGTATGGGCACCCTAGTCAGCCTGCTGCCTCACTGAGCCCCTGGCTCCTAACTCACACGAGCCCCAGCATCCCGCCAAGGTGGCCCCAGCAGGGTGCCCTCCTGATCAGTGCTCACCACAGCTCCAGCCATCTCACTGAGGTGAGACAGGCACAAAGAATGCCAGAACACTCCAGACCCACCCTACTTTGGCTCCAGACAACTCGCAGGGGGCATGGAGCACCCAGGACACCCTGGCTTGTACTGAGTGCAACTTCAGCCAGCCTCCCAGGGTGCCCTCGAAGCAGACAGCTGCAGGACCCCAGAGTTTGCACCCACTTCAGCTTTAATCATGCCATCAAGGCAACCCTAGTACAGAGTGTCCCAGAACTCCCAGTCGACACTAATCACAGCGAAGTTAGTGGGCACACACAGTTTCTACATGGGATGACCGTACACAAGGTCATTACTTCAAGTTTAGGGAAGTAGCTGTTCAATGTAATTCATAGAAACAAAGTCAAACAAAATGAAGACAGAGAGGAATGTGTTCCAAATGAAAGAATAAGACAAAACCTCAGAAAAAGAACCAATCTGCATGATAAAGAGTTCAAAGTAATGGTAATAAAAAAAACTCACCAGACTGGAGAGGAGAGGATGAATTCAGTGAGAGCTGCAACAAACAGAAAACACAAAAAAGCACCAATCAGAATTGAAGAATACAATAACCAAAATGAAAAATACACCAGAGGGAATCAACAGTAGATTAGAGGATACAGAAAAAAAGATCAGCAAATTGGGGCACCTGGGTGGCTCAGTCAGTAGAGCGTCTGACTTCAGCTCAGGTCATGATCTCACGGTTCATGGGTTCGAGCCCCATGTCAGGCTCTGTGCTCACAGCTCAGAGCCTGGAGCCTGCTTCCATTCTGTGTCTCCCTCTCTCTATTCCTCCCCTGCTCTCACTCTGTCTCTCACTCTCTCAAAAGTAAATAAAGATTAAAAAAAAACAAAAACAGCAAAGGGAAGACAGGGTAATGGAAAGTACCCAAGCTGAAAAGCACAAGGGAAAAAGAATTTTTCAAAAATGAGGACAGGTACAAGATATCTTTGATAATATCAAGTGAACAAACATTTGCATTATAGGGATCCCACAAGGAGAAGAGAGAGAAAAGAAGGGGGGCAGAAAACTTGTTTGAAGAAATCATAGCTAAAAACTTCCCTAACCAGAGGAAGTAAAACAGTCATTCAGGTTCAGGAGGCACATAGAGTTCCAAACAAGATGAACTCGAGGACATTCACACCACAACACATAATAATTAAAATGTCAAAGATCAACGATAAAAAGAGAATTATAAAAGCAGAATATAATATGGGATATGTACATTATCCCATAAAATAAGGGATTTTGGGATGTACAAGGGAAACCCCATAAGGCTATCAGGTGATGATTGCAAAAAAAAAACTCTGGGAATGAGAAGAGAGTGACATAATATATTCAAAGTGCTAAAAGGAAAAATCCTACAACCAAGAATTCTCTATCCTGCAAGATTATCACCCTCAACAATTGAGTTTCCCAGAAAATAGCAGTTAAAGCTCATCACCACTAAAATGGCCTTAAAATAAAGTTAAAGGAACGTATTTAGGTGGAAAAGGCCATATTTGGGAGAAAATTATGAAAGGAAAAAATGT
Organism: Puma concolor; assembly: GCF_028749965.1. Classification (NCBI taxonomy): domain Eukaryota; kingdom Metazoa; phylum Chordata; class Mammalia; order Carnivora; family Felidae; genus Puma; species Puma concolor. The sequence continues at coordinate 136,715,732 of NC_141667.1, read as the reverse complement.
CATAGGTAAAAGCCAACATAAACACCTAATAAAGAGCAATCACTAATAAGTGAATCACTAATAGAGCAATCACTAATAAGGCTGGTATGACTGTTAAAAGACAAAAACAGTAAAATCAATTATATCTAAAAAATTCCTTAAAGGGACTCACAAAATGAAAACATGTAAAATATGATAGCACATACATAAAACATGGGAGAGAAATAAAAATGAAGTTCTTTTACAATGGGGTTGAATTTAAGTGAGCATCAACTAAATATGGACTGCTATAAACTTAGGATGTTATATATAAATTTCAGGGTAAACATAAACCAAAGACCTATAATATATACACAAAAGAATAAGAGAAAGAAAGCCAAGTATAACACTAGAGAAAGTCATCACTCACAAGAAAAGAGAGCAAGAGAAGAAAAGAATATATAAGAACTACAAAAGCAACCAGAAAACAATTATCAAAATGGCAATATACCTATCAATAATTACTTTAAATGTAAATGGCCTAAATGCTCCAATCAAAAGGCCTAGGGCAATGAAATGGATTAAAAAAACAAACCAAAAAACAAGACCCATCTATATGCTGCCTACAAGAAATTCATTTCAGACCTAAAGACACAGACAAGCTGAAAGTAAAGGGATGAAAGATATTCCATACAAATGGAAGCAAAAAAAAAAAAAAAAAAAAAAAGTGAGGGTGGGTAGCAAAACTTATATCAGACAAGATAGATTTTATTTTTTTTTTTATTTTTTTTTTTTTTTTAATGTTTATTTATTTTTTTGGGACAGAGAGAGACAGAGCATGAACGGGGGAGGGGCAGAGAGAGAGGGAGACACAGAATCAGAAACAGGCTCCAGGCTCTGAGCCATCAGCCCAGAGCCCGACGCGGGGCTCGAACTCACGGACCGCGAGATCGTGACCTGGCTGAAGTCGGACGCTTAACCGACTGCGCCACCCAGGCGCCCCATGATAGATTTTAAACTAACATTGTATCAGAGTGCCTGGGTGGCTCAGTCAGTTAAAGGTCCCACTCTTGGTATCAGCGCAGGTCATGATCTCACAGTTCATGAGATGGAGACCCACGCCATCAGGCTTCACATTTTTAAAAAACCCACTCTATCAAAAGACAAAGAAGGGCATTACATAAATATAAAGGGATCATTTTAACAAGAAGATATAAGAATTGTAAATATCTATGGACCTAACATTGGAACACCTATATACATAAAGCTAATAACAAAAGACATAAAGGGAGACATTGACAGTAACACAATAATAGTCAGGGACTTTAACACCCTACTTACATCAATGGATAGATCATCCAGGCAGAAAATCAGAAAGGAAACGGTGTCTGTGAACAACACATTATACCAGATAAACTTAACAGATAAATACGTAACATCCATCCTGACACAACAGAATACCCATTCTTTGCAAGTGCATATAGAACATTCTCCAGGATAGATCACATGTTAGACCACAAAACAAGTCTCAGTACCTTTATTAAGAGTGAAACTGTATCAGGAATCTTTTCTGAATTCGACATCATGAAAGTAGGAATCAATTACAAGAAAAATTGGAAGCTGGGGAAAAAAAACCCATAAACACATGCAGGCTAAATAATATTCTGTTAAACAACCAATGGGCCAATAAAGAAATTAAAGAAGAGAGAAAATACATGGACAGAAAGGAAAACATAACTGTCCAAAATCTTTGGGACACAGCAAAAGCAGCTCTAAGAGGGAAATTTATAGCAATAGAGGCCTTACTCAAGAAAAAAGAAAAATCTCAAACAATCTAACCTCACACATAAAGGAACTAGAAAAAGAACAACAACAACAACAAAAAGCCCAAATCAGAAAAAAGAGGAAACAATAAAGATTAGAATAGAAATAAATGACATAAAGACTAAAAAAAAAAAGAAAAAAAAACCAATAGAAAATATCAATGAAACCAAGACTGGCTCTTTGAAAAAATAAACAAAATTGATAAACCTTTAGCCAGACTATCAAGAAAAAATGAGAGGACCCAAATACATAAAATCAGATAAAAGAGAAGTAGTAACCAACACCAAAGAAATACAAAAAAGTTATGAGTGTACTATGAAAAATTATGACAACAAACTAAAATAAATGGATAAATTTCTTTTAAAACTGAATATTGAAGAAATATTAAAACTGAACAGAACAATTTCTAGTAATGAAATTGTAACTGTAATCAAAAAAGTCCCAACAAACAAAAGTCCAGGACCAGATGGATCCACATGTCAATTCTACCAAACATTTAAAGTAGAGTTAACACCTATTCTTCTCAAACTATTCAAAAACATAGAAGATGAAGGAAAGCTTCCAAATACACTATATGAGTCCAGCATTATCCTCATGCTGAAACCAGACAGAGACACTACAAAAAAAAAAAAAAAAAAAAAGGAAAACTACAAGCCAAAATCCCTGATGAACATGGATGTAAATATCCCCAACAAAATATTAGCAAACTGCAGAAAACAATACATTAAAAGTATCATTTACCACAATCAAATGGGATTTATTCTGGAGATGCAAGTACAGTTCAATTCAATAAATCAATCAATACGACATGCCACATTAACAAAATGGATAGAAATCACATGGTCATCTCAATAGATGCAGAAAAAGCATTTGACAAAATCTGACATCATTCACGGGGTGTATTCATTGATTTCAGCTCAGGTCATGATCTCATGGTTTGTGAGATTGAGCCCTGCGCCAGGCTCCACGCTGTCAGCACAGAACCTTCTTGTGATTCTCTCTCTCTCCCTCTCTCTCTGCCCCTCCCATGCTCATGCTCTATCTCTCAAAATAAATAAACCTTAAAAATATCTGACATCAGGGGTGCCTGGGTGGCTCAGTCGGTTGAGCGTGTGACTTCACCTCAGGTCATGATCTCACTGTTCATGGGTTCGAACCCCGTGTCAGGCTCTATGCAGACAGCTCAAATCCTGGAAGCTGCTTCAGATTCTTTGTCAGTCTCTCTCTCCCTCTGTCTCTCTCTCTCTCTCTCAAGAATGTCAAGAAGAATCTGACATCATTCACGATAAAAACCTCTCAACGAAGTGGGTTTTGAGGAAATACATCACAACATAATAAAAGCCACATATGGAAAACCCACAGCTAACATACTTAATGGTGAAAAACTGGGAACTTTTCCCCTTACAGTCAGTAACAAGACAAGGATGTTCACTCTCACCACTTTTATTCAACATAGTATTGGAAGTCCTAGCCACAGTAACTAGACACGATAAAGAAACAAAAGGCATCTAAACTGGTAAGGAAGAAGTAAAATAGTCACTACTGTCGATGACCTGATACTATACATAGAAAACCCTAAAAACTCCACCAAAAAACTATCAGGGACAATAAATGAATTCAGTAAAGTTGCAGAATAGAAAATCAATAGACAGAAATCTGTTGAGTGTCCGTACACTCAAAGTGATGCAGCAGAAAGAGAAATTAAGAAAACAATTACATTTACAATTGCACCAACAAGAATATAATACCTAGGAATAAGCTTAACCAAGCAGTTCAAAGACTTGTACAGTGAAAATTATAAAACATGAATGAAAGAAATGAAAGGTAACACAAACTAATGGAAAGTCAATCCATGCTCATGGATTGGAAGATTTACTACTGTTAAAAAGTCAGTAGTACCTAAAGCAATGTACAGATTCAATGCAATACCTATCAAAATACTAGCAGCATTTTTCACAGAACTACAACAAACCCAAAATTTGTATGGAACCACAAAAGAACCTAAAGAGCCAAAGCAATCTTGAGAAACAACAAAGCTGGTGGTATCACAGTCCCAAATTTCAAGATTGTTACAATACTCTAAAAATCAAAACAGTATGGCACTGGCACAAAAAAACAGACACACAGGTCAATGGAACAGAATAGAGAACCTAGAAATAAACCCACACTTACATGGTTACTTCATCTATGACAAAGGAGGCAAGAATGTACAATGGCAAAAAGACAGTCTCTTCAACAAATGGTGTTGGGAAAATTAGCTGCATGCAAAAGAAAGAAACTGGACCACTTTCTTATACCATATGCAAAAATAAACTCAAAATGGACTAGAGAAATAAATGTGATATCTGAAATGATAAAACTCCTAGAAGAAAACATAATAATCTTTTCGACATTGATCTTAGCAACATTTTTTAGATATGCCTCACCAGGCAAGGGAAACAAAAGCAAAACAAATGACTGTGACTACAGCAAAATAAAAAGCATTTGCACAGTGAAGGAAACCATCAACAAAACAAGAAAAAAAACCAACCTACTGAATGGGAGAAGTTATTTGCAAATGAATATTTAATAAAGAATCGAAATCCAAACTATATAAAGAACTTAACTCAACACCAAAAACCCTCAAATAACCCAGTTAAAAATGAGCAGAGACGGGGCGCCTGGGTGGCGCAGTCGTTGGGCGTCCAACTTCAGCCAGGTCGCGATCTCGCGGTCCGTGAGTTCGAGCCCCGCGTCGGGCTCTGGGCTGATGGCTCAGAGCCTGGAGCCTGCTTCCCATTCTGTGTCTCCCTCTCTCTCTGCCCCTTCCCCGTTCATGCTCTGTCTCTCTCTGTCCCCAAAATAAATAAACGGTGAAAAAAAAAAAAATTAAAAAAAAAAAAAATGAGCAGAGGACCTGAAAAGACGTTTTTCTAAAGAACACACACAACAAACAGAAACATGAAAAAATGTGTCTGATCATAATTAATCATCAAGGAATTACAAATCAAAACCACAATAAGGTATCACGTGTCACCTGTGGAAATGGCTACTATCAAAATCACAAGAAATAACAAGTGTTGGTGAGGATATGGAGAAAAGGGAACCCTCTTATGCACTGTCGGTGGGATCATAAACTGGTATAGCCACTGTGGAATAGTATGGAAGCTCCTTAACAAATTAAAAATAGAAATGCCATATGATACAGTAATTCCACTACTGAGTATTTACCCAAGGAAAATTAAAACACTAATTTGAAAAGCTACATGCACCTCTATGTTTATTGCAGCATTATTTACAATAGCCAAGCTATGGAAACAATCCAAGTGATGGTCAATAGACGAATGGATAAAAAAGAAGTGGTTATATACACAATGGAATATTAAGCAGCCACAAAAATAGAATGAGATATTGCCATTTACCTCAACATGGATGGACCTAGATGGGATTATGCTAAATGAAGTAAGTCAGAGAGACACAAACACCATGATTTTACTCACATGTGGAATCTAAAAAAAAAAAAAACAAAGTAAACAAAAAAAAAAAAAAAAAAAGGAGAAAGAGATTTAGATGACAAACTGGTGGTTGCCAAAGGGGAGGAGTGTGGGTAGATGAGCAAAAAGGGGTGAAGGGAAGTGGGAGGTACAGACCTCCAGTTACGGAATGAGTAAATCACAGGGCTGAAAGGTACATCACAGGGAATATAGTCGCTGATATTGCGATAGCATTTCATGGTAACAGATGGTAGCTACATTTGTGGTGAGCAATGCATAATTTACAGAGTTGTCAAATCACTATGGTGTATTCTTGAAACTAATGTAACACTTTGTGTCAACCATACTTCAACAACAAAAAAAAACCCTACCATTTACAACAATATAGGTGAAACTTGAAATTATTACACCAAGTGACAAAGGTCACAGAATGACAAATACTTTATAATCTGAGTTATGTGGTGGAGGCGGGGAAGTTTTACATAGACAATAGATTGGTGGTTTTCAGAGGCAGAGGGTGGAGGAGTGGGGAAAAATGGGTGAAGAGGGTCAAAGGTACAAACTTTCAATTATAAAATAAATAAGTCATCAAGGCACAAAAACAGACACTCAGATCAATGGAAGAGAATAGAGAACCCAGAAGTGGACCCACAAACGTATGCCCAACTAATCTTTGACAAAGCAGGAAAGAATATCCAATGGAATAAAGACAGTCTCTTCAGCAAGTGGTGCTGGGAAAACTGGACAGCAACACGCAGAAAAATGAACCTGGACCACTTTCTTACACCAGACACAAAAATAAACTCAAAATGGATGAAAGACCTAAATGTAAGACAGGAAGCCATCAAAATCCTCGAGGAGAAAGCAGGCGAAAACCTCTTTGACCTCGGTGGCAGCAACTTGTTACTCAATACATCTCCAGAGGCAAGGGAAACAAAAGCAAACATGAACTATTGGGACCTCATCAAAATAAAAAGCTTCTGCACAGTGAAGGAAACAAATCAGCAAAACTCAAAGGAAACTGACGGAATAGGAGAAGATATTTGCAAATGACATATCAGATAAAGGGTTGGTATCCAAAATCTATAAAGAACTTATCAAACTCAACACCCAAAAAACAAATAATCCAGAGAAGAAATGGGCAAAAGACATGAATAGACACTTCTCTAAAGACATCCAGATGGCCAACTGACACATGAAAAAATGCTCCACATCACTCATCATCAGGGAAATACAAATCAGAACCACCATGAGATACCACCTCACACCTGCCAGAATGGCTCACATTAACAACTCAGGCAACAACAGATGTTGGCGAGGATGCGGAGAAAGAGGATCTCTTTTGCACTGCTGGGGGGAATGCAGACTGGTGCAGCCACTCTGGAAAACAGTATGGAGGTTCCTCAAAAAATTAAAAATAGAACTACCCTGGGACCCAGCAACTGCACTACCAGGTATTTATCCAAGGGATACAGGTGTGCTGTTTTGAAGGGACACACGCACCCCAATATTTATAGCAGCACTATCAACAATAGCCAAAGTATGGAAAGAGCCCAAATGTCCATCAATGGATGAATGGATAAAGATGTGGTGTGTATATATATATATATATATATATATATATATATATACACACACATACACACACACACATACATACAACGGAGTATTACTCGGCAATCAAAAAGAATGAAATCTTGCCATTTTCAACTATGTGGATGGAACTAGACGGTATTATGCAAAGCAGAATTAGAGAAAGACAAATATCATATGATTTGACTCATATGAGGGCTTTAAGACACAGAACAAGTGAACATAAGGGAAGGGAAGCAAAAATAATATAAAAACGGAGGGGGACAAAACAGAAGAGACTCTTAAATATGGAGAACAGAGGGTTACTGGATGGGTTGTGGGGGGCGGGGGCTAAATGGGTAAGGGGCATTAAGGAATGTACTCCTGAAATCACTGTTGCACTATATGCTAATTTGGATGTAAATTTTTAAAAAACAATTAAAAAATAAACAAATAAATAATAAAAATTTAAAATTTAAAATTTAAATAAAATACGTCATCAGAATATAATGTACAGCATGGTGGCTAAATAATAGCATATCGCATGTTTGAAAGTTGCTAAGAGAAAAAATCTTAAAAGTTCTGATCAACAAGAAACAAAATTTTGTAACTATGTAAGGTGACCAATGTTAACTAGATGTACTTTGATCATTTCACAATATATACAAATATCAAATCATTACACTGTATGGGCACCTGGGTGGCTCAGTCAGTTGGGCACCCGACTTTGGCTCAAGTCATGATCTCACATTGTGTGGGCTCGAGCCTGAGTCAGGCTCTGTGCTAACAGCTCAGAGCCTGGAGCCTGCTTCGGATTCTGTGTCTCCCTCTCTCTCTGTCCCTCCACTACTCACACTCTGTCTTTCCCTGTCTCTCAAAAGTGAATAAACATTAAAAAAAATTTTTTTAAATCATTACGTTGTACACTTAAATGAATATGTTACATGTCAATTATACCTCAATTTAAGAAAAAATAGGGGCGCCTGGGTGGCTCAGTTGGTTAAGCGTCCGACTTCGACTCAGATCACCATCTCATGGTCCGTGAGTTCAAGCCCCGTGTCGGGCTCTGGGCTGATGGCTCAGAGCCTGGAGCCTGCTTCCAATTCTGTGTCTCCCTCTCTCTCTGCCCCTCCCCCGTTCATGCTCTGTCTCTCTCTGTGTCAAAAATAGGTAAACATTAGAAAAAAAATTAAAACAAAATAATAATTTCTGTTTTTAGCTACTCTTACTAATGCAAAATTCTTTTCAGTGTCTGCTTTTAATCTCTTAAAGGGCTATTATATGTCTAATTCTAGGGAATTGTATTTCCTTAGGGAAACTGTACTTCTAGGGAAGTGGATTTTCTCAAACATTTTATTTTTTTATGTCAGAGAAAGCTCACAAGCAGGGGAGAAGGAGGGAGAGAGAGAGAGAGAGAGAGAGAGAGAGAGAGAGAGGATCTTAAGCAGGTTCCATGCCTAGCACAGAGACCAACACAGGGCTCAATGCCATGACCCTGGGATCATGACACAAGCTGAAATCAAGAGTTGGACACTCAACAGACTGAGCCAGCCAGGCTCCCCTCATCAAAGAACATTAAAAAAAAATTTTTTTAATGTTTCTTTTTGAGAGAGAGTGTGAGCAGGGGAGGGCCAGTGATAAAGGGGGATAGAGGATCTGAAGCAGCCTCTCTCTCAAAATAAAATTTTTTAAAAATTTTTTCAATGTGTATTCATTTTTGAGAGAGAGAGAGAGAGAGAGCACAAGCCACAAGCAGAGGAAGGGCAGAGAGGGAGACAAAGAATCGGAAGCAGGCTCCAGGCTCTGAGCTGTCAGCACAGAGCCTGACGCTGGGCTTGAACCCACAAACTGTGAAATTATGACCTGAGCTGAAGCCGGACGCTTAGCCGACGAAGCCACCCAGGTGCCCCTCAAAAGAAAAATTTTAAAACAAAGATAATTTTTTAAATGCTAAGACTTCCTAACTTGAAAAAAAAAGAAACCTATTCTAATTCTTGTAGTTTCCTATTTATGTTTCTAACCACTTTATATAGTCTGTCTTCACACACACACACACACACACACACACACTGTCCAGTGTAACAATAATCCAAGTATGTGGTAATGAAAAGTGGGAAGGGAAGATAGCCTTGCTTCCCATAGTTAAAACTACCTCAGGGGGTCTTGGGGAACCATGCAGCCCATTCGTCTTTTGTCTTAAAAATTCCTCTGGAGGGGCGCCTGGATGGATCAGTTGAGCGTCTGACTTTGGCTCAGGTCATGATCTCGCGGTCTGTGAGTTCAAGCCCCGCGTAGGGCTCTGTGCTGACAGCTCAGAGCCTGGAGCCTGCTTTGGATTCTGTGTCTCCCTCTCTCTCTATCCCTCCCCCGCTCATGCTCTGTCTCTGTCAAAAATAAATAAACATTAAAAAAATTAAAAAAAAAATTCCTCTAGAAAGTCTCACTGTGACTGCTCTGAAATGACCTTGACTATAAAAAGCCTGCTGATACACAAAAATGAGAGAGGACGTCATACAGGGAATCATGCCTAACCGTCTGTCCTGCCACCACTGTCATGATTTGGGGACACGTTAGCTTGCCTTCTCCTGTCTCTAGAAAGCTACAGTTAGGCATTTTCAGAATGATCCTAATTCTGTTTCTAATGGTCCCTAAGCTACATGTGAATAAATAAATTCAGTCACACATTTTTTTCACTTTCCCTCCCCAGATGATAATGGGAGGACAGAACAGCCAGTAATCTCTGGACCTCAACAGTGTAGGCTCTGGCTTTTCCCCATTCTTGTGCCCTGGCCAGGCAGTGATCCCATGACCGCTTTGCTATTTTTCCATTTAAAGATTATGACTGTGAACTCTATTCCTTGTTGTCTGCACATACATGGGCCACAGACGCAAACAACAAAAATCTTCCCCAGGACCTAGAGCTGAGGGCTGTTTGCCCCAGGGTGAGCTACCCCAGGGAGTGCGGAGTCTAAGGCAGCAGAAGTAGGAGAGAAATAGGTTTGTTAGCTGCCAAAAGGAATGTGTGTGCACTTTTATCTAACCAGAATCACCACCAAAGCTTTCTAATTTGTTTTATTTCTGACTTTTAATACTTCTATTGAGGTAGAATTTATATACAGTAAACCATGCCTGTTTAAACTGCAGAATTTAAGTTGTGACCTAAGTATATACACGAAAAACCATCACCACGATCGGGATAATAAACACATGCAACACGCCCAAAAGCAATTCGTCTGCAATCCCTCTGTTGCGCCCCTCCTTACAAGGTCCATCCCCAAGCAACCACAGATCTGTTTTCTGTCTCTATGTATTTGTTTGTGTTTTCTAGAATTTTATATTAAAACCATACAGTCCATACTGTTTGTCTGTAATCTTCCATTGAGTATTTTAACATTTATCAACTTTCTGCATGTTTCAAGAATTCATTCCCTTCTTTGCTGAATAATACGTATGTATGTATGCACCACATATTATTTATTTATCAGCCTGTGGGTGGCTATTTTAGTTGGTTCTGGTTTTCGATTATCACAGACAAAGCTGCTATGAGTATTCCTGTAGAAGTCTCTGTACGGACATACACTTTATTTGTCTTGGCTAAGGACCTAGCAGTGGATAGGTTCATATAGAAAGTATATCCTTAACTTGTTAAGAAACTGCCAGACTTTTCCCCAAGGGTATTAGTGAACATACCCACCAGTACATGAAACTGGCAGTTTCTCTGGCATCCTCGCCAACACCTGACACTTGATATGATCTGTCTTCAAAACTGTAGACTTTCTAGCATCGGCGTATTGTGGCATCTCGTTGCAGTTCGAATTTGCATTTCCCCAAGGACTACAGATGTGGTCCATCTTTCCATGTGTTATCCGACATCGTCTGTGTATCTTCCTTGGTGAAGAGTCTGTTCACACCTTTTGTCCATTTTTATAGGACTGTTTTCTTACTCTTGAGCTGTGAGGGTTCATTATATATTTTGGATAAAAGTCCTTTATGAGATACGAGATTTGCAAATATTTTCTTCCACATGGTGGCTTGCCTTTCCATTCTCTTAGGTCTTTTTTTTTTTTTTTTAAATGTTTTATTTACTTTGGAGAGAGCACAAGCAGGGGAGGGGCAGAGAGAGGGGGACAGAGGATCTGAAGCAGGCTCTGAGACGGCAGTGAGCCCAATGTGGGGCTCCAACTCACCAACCGTGAGATCATGACCTGAGCCGAAGCCTGACATGCGACCCTCTGACCGCCCAGGTGCCCCTCTTAATGCCTTTCAAAGAGAGGTTCTCTCCCCTCCAGGACTCTGCTCTGCAAACTCAAGCCGCCTGGGCTTAATCCTACACCCATTCCTACAGCGGCTCCGCCCAGGTTCCCTTCCCTCCACCACAGCCTGCAAACTCCCTCCAGGCAGTCAGCTGGGACAATAGCAGGGCTCACTTCCATTGTTTCCCTTCTCTCAGGCATGACTGCCCTTCCTTACCTGATTTCCAGAGTCCCGAAAATCATTGCTCATATAATTTGTCAGCGGCATTTGGGTGTTGCAGGTGTTCAAACCAAACACAAATGGAGACCAGCCTTGAAAATTCCCTGAGTCAACAAAACCAATGTAGCCCTACGAGCACAGCTTCGCTGCGCTTATTTTGCAGGACTGACCTCACCTGGGTCATTTCTTGTTTAGGCCTCTGGAATTCATAAGCAAAACCTGAACTGTTGCCCCACGTTGAGTAAGAGGTAACCACTGACCAATTCCCTATCGCTTAAGGCAAGTCTAAAATTACAACCAGTCGCTGTCAAGAATAAACAGTCACTGCCTTCTCACTATATAACTTCATATGCTTTCTAACAATATACCTCTGAGCCTCATTCACTATTTGGCAACCAGGTAAGCAAACTGTCCTTCTGGTGTGTGCACAATAAACTTATACTTATTACTACTTTAGTGATACCCTGGGAGTACTTCAACTACTGCTAAACTTTTCAGAGGGACGAGAGGTCAAATCTAGTCCCTGGTAACTCCATCCTGGAAAGACCTGGAATCCCCACACCAGAGAACGTCTTTTCCCAAGGACTACCAAGCAGGTAGAAAGAATTGTCAACCTGGTGACAGAAAAGGGAAACAGAACACTAACACAGCACACAGGTAGCAAACCTAGGTTGGGGGGAACAAGAGAGAGGTGGCTGACACTATTATAAAGCTTGGTCGCCCCCGGAGGGGCTCCAGGCAGCGGAAGCCCAGCGATCTGCGCCAGGGGCGCCCAGGGGGCGCTCATGTCTCAGGGAAGCTGGTTCTGCAAATGCGGAGAGAACTGCAACCTGGATTCTGCGGCTGCAGCAGAAATAAACCGCCACAGTCAGGGTGAAGAAGCGAGAGTAAGGGGACAACACTCACTGGCACAGAAAAAAGTCGGGAAGCTCTAGGGAGCAAACAGGAAGGCGCAGTCCCGCTTTCGGTCCCAGCCTCACGGGGTCTCGCTAGCGCCCCCTAGCAGAGTCTAACGCGCAGCGGCGGGCGCAACAGAAACGCGGTTGGAAGAGTTTCAACACCGGCATCACAAAGCTGAATCTAGAAGGGAGGGCTTCGAGCTGAGCTTATTAACTGGCTGACGTCCACCCCTCTGGCCGAGCCGTGCACGCTCGTCTAGGCATTTGGGAGCTCTCACACAAGAAACTCAACTCCAGGTTTCTGGCCAACAAGACGCAACTGTACGTCACGTACAGGAAGATATCCTTGCGCTTACCTGAAAATGATGAGCTGCGAAGTCCCAGCCTGCGCGGGTCAGCGTCTGTGGTTCTGAGACTTCCGGGTGCTGCGTGTGGACCGGGCCTCCCGCCACCTCCACCTCTCCTGCCTCTGCCACCACCGCCGCCGGAGCCTCCTGCTTCCCGGTGCACTGGTATTGGCGGTTCCAAGCATCAGTGATGAAGGAGCACAAAGGGGGGGCCTGGATCTCTTCTTTGTGGGAGCAGAGAGACACCCGATTCCCCTGCGCGACGCCCCCTGCGCCGAGGCCGAGTTTGCCCTTTGACCCCTTCTCCAAGAAAGGTGGTGCAGGCTCCAGTTGTAGGCCATACAGGTGAGCTGGCAGCAGCCGGCAGAGCCCGACAAACTGGAGCAGGCACCTCAGGAGCCAGGAAGGCAGGAGGAGAAAGAGGAAACAGGGCCCGCTCTTGGGTATCCGTGCCAAGCCTCAGAGCCTCATCACGCAGGCCCTCCAGGACCAGAAGGCACACCGGGACAGGTGGCGCGTGCATCCTGGTTCAGCGAATTCCCAGTGACACAGCCTCTGCCAGCCAGGAGGATGGGAAAACGGAAGCCCTGTGCCTGAAGCGGGCAGAGGAAATCCCACACGTGCGCCTCCCCCTGAGAGGGACTGAACCCTTCCCCAGGACTCCAGCTCCGCACTGTCTGCCACCCCCTTCTCCTCTCTCTCCCTGGTGCTTCACCCTAGCTCCTGGTCCTAGAACTCCAGGGGCCATTTCTGTACTAACTGGACCCAGACTGGGGGGGGAAAAAAAAAAAAAGGAATTGAAAGCTCCCTTTACATAATGAATTTTTCATATTTAACAATAGTGTCGTTATTAACTCTTCCTCCCCACCAGAATAGTCTCTTCCCTAATGAGTAAGTTGTAAAGTCAGCCTCCAACGAAACTTGTATAAAGTACTAACGGGAGGGACAAAAGGAGACAACTGTTACTCTACAGACATTTATTATGATAATATGCCCTACAAATTCACTTGCACACACGTACACACACAAAGCAAAGAAGGACATACGCACAGTGGCTAGTCTTCATTTCTGCAAGTAATCACAAAGACATATTTATAACCTTTCACTACCCATTTCATCCTCACTCAGAACCACAGCTGTTCACTCTTCTTTAGGTGCCCAGGTGATCCAAATCTTTAACCTGAAGGCTTTGAGTTCTGAGCTTTTTTTTTTTTTCTTTTTGTTGTGGTTTGTTGTTGCTGCTGTGTCGGTTGCCTGTTGACTCCATGGCATTAGGAGACGAAAATGGATCTTCGGCAGTGTTCTCTTCCAGCTCGATGGAAACACTTGTCCACTGGGAACTACAGTCCCCAGACTGGCAGGCTCAAAATTGCAGGGCAAAAAAGCAAGCGGGTTGTTCGTTGTCGTAGTGAAAGCAGCCACTCCTGCCTCCAATGTTGGTTGGGAGACTATGGGAGAGATGCACACATCTTGACTTCTGCTCCGCAGCACCTGCTGCATCCTGTTAGAATAAAACAAAACAAACAAACAAACAAACAAAAAGCATGCTTTCTGGGTATCTGTCCCAACTGGGAGCTTAATAGGGTCTTCAGTAGGCCATGCCATAGTCTTCTTAAGCCAGCAGCTGCTGACAGAGTAGGAGACAAAAACCAGTGGATCCAGTGAACACTAGCCCTCTGCTGAAAGTCTTTTGCTGTGGAATGGGCTTCTCGATCAGAAGCAATGCGGTGTGCAGTCACCACGACAATGAGTAAGTCAGAAACGTGATGGGCAAGGAAGCCAGGCCAATATTGAGAACACCTATCTATTCCAAGGAAGACAGATCTCTTCCCCCTCTGTGCTGGAAGAGAGATCCAAACGAATAGGCTTGCCACCCAGTGGCTGGCTGGTCTGCAGAGGAGTGAGGCTATACCCAAGGTTAGGCACTTAGGTCAGGCACTCAGCTGTGTCCACCCTGGTGAAGGGAAGTTTGTGTGGTTGAACCCACAACAAAACTTAATGATAATCAATCTTTATTCTCTATTTTATTTTAATGTTGAGGACTTTTAAATTTTTATTTATTTTTAAATGTTTATTTATTTTGAGAGAGAGAGTGCACACGTGAGGGGGGGGCAGAGAGAGAGAGGGGGAGAGAGAATCTCAAGCAGGCTCTCAGCTGTCAGCACAGAGCTCCATGAGGGGGCTCCCATCCCATGAAGTGTGAGATCATGACCTAAGCCAAGATCAAGAGTCAGATGCTCAACCAACTGAGCCACCTAGATGCCCCTATTCTCTATTTTTTTAAGATTAAAATTTGGATGGGTTATTTTAGATTGAACCCAGGGCAAGAATTCTAGCCCTTAGAGCCATACTTCCAAAAAAAAATAAAAAGTGAGATATTTACAGGTTCCAGTCTGCCTCCCCATCAGTGCTGACCTTGTTAAAACGCTATTTATTAAGTGAATGCTCAGTTAGGAAGTCAGTCAGAGCCAGTCAGCTGTCGGGGTTGGAGGGGGGGTGGTGAAGAAATTTCTAGATTGCATCCAATTAAATGGTTCTGCTGACTCCTTCAGGAGAAAACAGCAGTGAATGAGCAATTGCTTTTCTTCCACAGGCTGTGGCCAATTTCCGTTCAAGGGTTAAACTCGCCCCCGGGAAATTAAGCCATTTCTTGCTAAACTAAGAAATAAGAACAACAGTCACATGACAACGCTGGGGCTCTGACATGGTTGATCTGTGTAACGCGGTGTGGAGGATGTGATGTGCTGTCGGCCTTACAGACAAGCAGACTGTGACCCAATCTGTTTGCCAGGCAGTTGTTCCATGGAGGTAGTTTACTGACAGAGGAAAATTGAAGGCAGAGTACTGATTGTACAATCAAAGCCACGTGGCTGCTGAACTGAACGAAATGCTGTATAAATCCAGAAGTCACCCTGGAGTAAAGGAAATTAACAAGGGGGAAGACGGATTAACTCACAGTGAAACACTAGGTGATTCCTACCTGCATCTTCCTGTCCAACACTGATCTAGTGGCTAAACTCAGTCAAGTTATCTCCATCCAGGCGTTCGGATTCCTCCCTATGAGCAGAAACCTACTGGTAATCTTGGTAGAAGAAGTGAATAAGCTCAACACACACATCCTTGTGCTGTCATTGTTTTTTAACTCTTGAAAAACCGTAAGGGAGATTTCCAGTTGTATTTTACGTCCTTTCGCATGATCCGCGAGGAGTGTATAATTTTTGTGCTTTCCTCTAACACTATTTTCTGTGATGCTACAACACAAAATTTAGCTTGGGGCCGGTCTGTCTTGCAGGCCTGGTGACTGGATTGACCCCACTGCACAAATGGACTTGTGAACGAAGTTTTGTAAGAAAATAACATTGTGTATGGACTTTCTAAGGGGCTTGAGACCCCTCAAGGCTCCTGATTTTTTTTCCTTGTACTTTCACTGTCAGGAATAATCATTAATTTCAAAGAATGAATGATCATGAAAACGGGTCTCCAAAAGTGAGATGAGTTTGGTGGTCATTTGGAACAACTGTAAACCTTCCCAAGCAATTCAGTCATTTCTCCTTTTGAGGGCCACAGTATTAAATTAGGTGGGAATCCAAATGTTATGTCAAGTTGTCACTTCCAGAAGATGATTCTTTGAAATACACCCTCTCCTGACTTAGCTGGGGAAGGAAAGAACATGACTGGGTCCAACCAGAACTAGAGTCTCCCATTTTATTTTTAATTTTTTTTAACGTTTATTCATTTTTGAGAGACAGAGAGAGCGTGAGCGGGGGTGGGGCAGAGAGAGAGGGAAACACAGACTCCGAAGCAGGCTCCAGGCTCTGAGCTGTCAGCAAAGAGCTCAGTGTGGGGCTCGAACTCACAGACCGCGAGTTCATGACCAGGGCCGAAGTCGGCCATTTAACTGACCTAGCCACCCAGGCGCCCCTAGAGTCTCCCATTTTTACATGGTGAAGCCTAAGGGAAGGCTAAAATTTGCTACATAATGAAGCACCTGGGTGGCTCAGTTGGCTAACCATCTGACTCTGGATTTCAGTCAATCACGATCTCAATTTGTGAGATCAAACCCTATGTTGGGCTCTGCACTGACAGCATAGAACCCGCTTGGGATTCTCTCTCTCTCTCTCTCTCTCTCTCTCTCTCTCTCTCTGCCCCTACCTGCTGTCAAAATAAACAGATAACCATTAAAAAAAAAAAAAGTTTGCTAAATATCATCTGCGGAAGGGGTGATAAACAGGAAATATGGACACCTATAAAGCCCTTGAAGCTATAGAATGACATATAACCACAGTATGATGAAGATGTTAAGAGACCTGCATTAGCTCGGTGATGAGTCACCATAGGGCTTGAATAGATTTGTGTTAAAGGTTGCCAGTTATCTATTCCCATGTTACCACACCTGCTACTGAGGTGAATGCATAGAACCAGGAACATGGTCTTCCTGGAAAAATAGGAGGTGTATCTATATCTAAATCAATATTTTTACAGTCTTTTGTTTGGGTACCATCAGGCTTCTTACATGTGAAAGGCTTCCTGACATGTGGGTAAATATTAATAAATCAACCCATGATGTTTACAGAGGACAAAACGTATCACTCCCATCCTCAGCTTTGCAAACAGTACCTGAGACAGCAAGGTTAAATAATTTTCAGGAGGCCAAGAAGCCAGAACCAACCAAAGGGGGGCTTCCTGTAGGTGGTTCCACTTCCTTTCCAATCTGGGAGCTCATCATGTAGATATTTTTATCCATATAAACCTGTACTGATCTGAGGAAATGAATGAGCATGGAACTGAGCTCCTCCTCCCATGAATTTCGTTTACAGGAAGTAGTAGGATCCCATAAACACTTTCTTATTTCATGCTTGATATTATTCATTATTCATTTTTGGTATTTGACACTAATAATGAACACACCCCAAACAGTATAACGAGACACTGAAATTCCTGATGAGACCCTCATTTAATCAGTTAGGACACAAACACTGCCCAAAGTTGAAACATTTGAAGCTTTAGCTGCTCATTTTCCTACGTATTAAGTTTCGCTACCTTTCGAGCTGTCACAGGCACCCTGCTCTTCTAACCTGCTCTGGTCCTGGAGAAAACACAGGCCTGCCTCGACACATCTTTCTCACTTCAATGACTCCTAGACCAGGGACCCACTCTGAGGAGGAAGTCCTTGATTCAGCAGTTCCATTCAGCAACCACACACGTCCCCAGGGATTAACTCATAGTGAGATCAAAGACATTGGCCCTCCCCCAAAACACTGTCCAAGGAATGCCTACTGCAGAACCTTGAGGAAGTAGATGTTAGTTAAAACTGATCCCGAGATGTTTATCAAATCTCCTGAAATAATATCTCTGGTGGTGGGTGCGGGAACCTAGTCCCCCTCGCTTACTCCAGAGTGGTATGTTAAATCCAAATTGACCCTGGTTGTACACCATGAAGTCCTTTCAGAACATAAACGAGAATTCACTGCAAGCAAAATCCAAGTCCAAGTGCTCAAAGAAGGAGTAAGAAGCAGCCAACATTGCACACAGCTCAGGTTAGGCCCTGAATTCCTTTAGGCCATCCCGCATTTCTTTTTAGCACTGAGGATGTGACCTAGGGTTTGCCTTCATGGGTACATGATACATGGTTATGCCCATTCTGGATTTCTTAATGCCAGAGATCTAAACCACCATCAGTACAGAACATGAATAAAAATGTTCACTGAGGGATGCCAGAGGACATTTCAAACCACAAATTTCCACTGATGTAAACTGAGCCACCCAGGTACCCACTGTGCCACTTCTGAGAAGGGTTTCACCAGGACAGCAGCTGTAAATGGGAAGTGTCCCAGGAGATCCAGGACTTAGAGTCACCCAAGTGATAATATGCCAAAAAACATATCCTTCAAGAAAAACGTGGTATTCAAAGTATCTAGGTGTGTAAAAACTTTGTAAACTTTGCAACATTATTGGTGGTAAAATGCGGAAAGCAGGGCTTCGGAATCTCTTGCAATAGGCGGATTTCAGTGCCTAAACACTCATGAGAGTTTTGGCCTTCTTGTGCCTCAGAGATCCGTCAACCTAACTTCAGTCCATGAGGATCCATTATCCTTAGCTATCTCAGCTCTCATGTCACTTGGTTCCAAATATTTCTTAATTCTGATTTTTTTTAAATTTGAGTTCTTTTTAAGTCTAAGATTTATTTAGTGATGTTATTTGGTTTCCAACACGAGATGTTTAAGCTATTCTTCTGTTACTGATTTCTTTTCTTTTTTTTTTTAATTTTTTTTTTCAACGTTTATTTATTTTTGGGACAGAGAGAGACAGAGTATGAACGGGGGAGGGTCAGAGAGAGGGAGACACAGAATCGGAAACAGGCTCCAGGCTCCGAGCTGTCAGCTCAGAGCCCGACGCGGGGCTTGAACTCACGGACCGTGAGATCATGACCTGAGCCGAAGTCGGCCGCTCAACCGACTGAGCCACCCAGGCGCCCCAAACTGATCTCTAATATTATTGACAAGTAAGGTCAGATAACAGTCTGGATGATATTATTCCTTTTGGAATTTCTTAAGGCATCCTATATGGCATAGTGCATTATATTAGTCAGAATTTTCCAGAGAAGCAGAACCAATAGGATATGTAGAGATATATAAGTGGAGATTTATAATGGGAATTGGCTCATGCAATTATGGAGGTTGTGAAGTCTCATAATATGCCATCTGCAAGCAGCAAAAGCAGAAAAGCCCGTGATATCCTTCAGTCTGAGTTCAAAGGCCTGGGAACATGGAGCTCTGATATTCATGGGCAGAAGATAACTGTTACAGCTCAGAAAGAGATAACAAATTGCCCCTTCTCTACCTTTTTGTTCTATTTGCACCCACAGGGCTGGATGCCCACCCACATTGACGAGGGTGATTTTTATTTAAATCCACTGATTCAAATGCTGACCTTGTCCCAAGACACCGGCACAGACACACCCAGGTGTCTGGGCAGCTCTTAGCCCATACAAATTGACACATAAAAGTAACCATTATATGTGTAGTTTGTTGTATTTTTCTTTAGTATTAGTTTTCTTTTTCCTAAAAGAATGTACTTTTTGGTTTCATACGTTTATGCCTCCATTTTTCACTTCTTTGTGGTACTTGTGTTGCCCATTCTGTGTCTGCGGGTGCTGGTGACCACCACTGTCTTCATCATTTTGCAGTACGAGTTCCTAAACGTATAGACTTGCCTGTGATGTGAGAGGTCCAGGGGAGAGCATTTATCATGTACTATCCGGCCTGTGCTATCATCCTGCCCTCGCTCCTGTCCCCCTCAAGTGTCTCAGAGTCTGCCTGTTGCCAAGGTCCTTGCTCACACCAGGGGACTTCCCTGAGCGTGCACCACAGGCATGCTCCAAACAGCCTCCCCAGCCCGAAGGCTTCCCTTCTGTCCCCAAGGGACAAAGACGAAGCCCTCCCTACAAAGGATTTGCTTGCCAGCAGCAAAGGGGTAAGACTGTCTTCAAAGATTGGACCAAGTGATAGTAACTCTAAATATCACATTTATTTGATAACTTGAGAACTCAGTTCGCAAACATACTAAAAGAGATCACAATATGCCATCTCCAAACACGTCATTTGCACAAAAGAATCATTGTGGGCTGCAGGCATGTGGGTCCCTGCAACCCCTTATCTTCCTAAAGGCAGGGCTTCCCAGAAGAACTGCTGTCATAAATACCCTCCCTGAGAACTCTAATCACACCCCAAAAGACACTGTCACAAGACTAGCACATATGCATATAGTTCCCTAAGGGCCCCTTTATCTTTCCAAAAAGTCATTTGTTTTCTCATAAACGTCCCTTCTCGCACTCCTTTTTTCCTACTAAGTTAGGTATATAAGACTCCAGTCCCACTGCTTCTTTGGGGTTTTCATTGTTTTTCTATGCAGGCTCTCATACATGTAAAATTATTAACATCGTTAAAATCTGTATCTTTTCTCCTGCTAATCTGCTGTTTGTCAATCTAATTCACATGCCACAGTAACTGGACCTGAAAGGGTAGAGGAAAAATTGTCCCTCTTTTTTAGTATCAAGTAAAGTCCATAAAAAAATTGTGCTGTTCAAAGAATGGAAATACGAATTTTCCATTTTTATTTATTTGTTGGTTGGTTGGTTTGTTTGTTTATTTTTTGGAGACAGAAAGTAAATGCATGTGAGCAGGGAGAGGGAAAGGGAGAGAGAAAGAATCCTAAGCCGGCTCCATGCCCAGCCCGGAGCCCAATGCAGGGCTCAATCTCACAACCATGAGATCATGACTTGAGCTGAAATCAGATGCTTAACAAACTGAGCCACCTAGGTGCTCCAGAATCTTAACATTTTTAGATCAGACCTGACCCAACCAAAGGACCTCAATGTTCTTGATAATCCCAGAAATTCTGGAAGAAGAGATAGACCAATGAAGATAACATTCCTAAACCCAATAACTTGTGAGCTCAAAGGCAAAATTAGCAACTATTGAGAGCATGGATTCTAGAACCCAAATCTGTTGACTCAAATTTTTCTTTTGGTTACTAATGAGGTTTGGCAAGGTTCCCTATCTTTCGAAGCATCAGTCACATCACTTGCAATGGGGATAATGACTCACAATTCTGCAGATTCATTGGGAGGATTCACTGAGATAATGAGCACAGTGATGCATTAACAGTGTCACCAAGTGCTTAGAGCTGCTGTGTTGATGGCATGATAGGAAGACAGCCTGAGTCTCACCTACCAGGAATGTTGTGCACATACTTCTCCCTTTATTTTTTTAAACTTGTTTAAGTATCACTTGTGTTGGAGACGAGCACCTCATAATTGAATGAAATTAACAACAAACCTGCAGTTTCTTCCTATGAGACAAATTATATGAACTTCCTTATACAATAGAAATAGGAACTTGTTACAAAGCCCTTCTTTATACAATCTACCTTCAAGCCTTCAAGCTACACACACACTTACTCTCTCTCTTTCTCTCTCTCTCTCTCTCTCTCTCTCTCTCTCTCTCACACACACACACACACACACACACACACACACACACACAACTGGTTAAAAAAATTAAGGCACATATTAGTATTACCATCGTACAGATGAGAAAGCTGAAGTCCAAGCTAAGGGACTTGCCCAAGGGATTAAATGGCAGGGAAAAGCACTTGAATCCAGCTGATGAATTCAAAATGCTAGCCTCTTCATACCATACTCTGTGCTTCATCAACTTGTCCTAAATCCAGAGTATAATACTTTGAAAAACCTTATAACTAGTAGGAAAAAAAAAAAACTAATTCCAAAGATACCCCAAATTAACATTATTGTAGACTCCATGTTATATCACATATTATTAACCAGCAAACACATCACAAACTATTATATGGACAAGATAAATTCAACCATTCTGAAAATAACTCAGTTTCCATTTTTTGTGAAATATACCAAAAGCCCAAGAATTTACATTTTGCCTCAGGTTATGCAAACTTTCTCCAGAAACTTTAATAAATATTTGATTTTGATCTTTTTGGGACAATTTGCCTTTGCTTAAGAGCAGAATGTTGTGCTCAATTGCCTATCAAAACCCATTTAGCAGTATGATCCTAACACTTCAAGGTGGTGTGAAGAAGTTTAGGTTCAATTTTAAGGCCTGTATTCATGACTGTAAGGGCCAAAGGCAGGCTGCCCCCAAAAGGTGCTACTTTGGCATATTGACTATTTTACATACAAGTTATACAAGAAGGACACTCAGAACCTCCTTTGTCCCCCTGAAAGCAGGAAATAAATCTCCCAAGTGAAAGGGACCTTCCTATACCAGGAGGAAGAGACATGCTTTTCACCAGAGATGGGAAATTTAAAGCCAAGAAGTCAGTTTAAACCACCCCTTGTTTGTTTTTGGGTTTTTTTTGATGACTTTACTACCATAGCCCAAATTCCATTTAGAATTTCTCTGCCTTGTCAGTTCATCAGGGATTTATTGTCTCTTTGTCTAAAAAGTATAAAGGGGAACCTGGGTGACTCAGTCAGTTAAACATCCAACTTGTGATGTTGGCTCAGGTCATGATCTCACAGTTTGTGGGTTCCAGCCCAGCATCAGGCTCTGTGCTTATGGTTCAGAGCTTGCTTGGGATTCTCTCTCACTCCCTCTCTCTCTGCCCTGTATCCTCTCTCTGTCTCCCAAAATAAATAAACTTTTAAAAGTCTATCTTTAAAAATAAATAAATAAATAAATAAATAAATAAATAAATAAATAAATAAATATAAAGAAACAAGCAAATACATAAATGAAGTGTAAAAAAGTGCACGCCTGCCTTGGTCATTTCTTTAGGTCTCAGTTTCATTACTGGTCTTCTGTGAGCATGTAATAAAACTTTGGCTTTTTCTTCTATTGATCTCATGTCAATTTAATTCTTAGTAAGTCAGAAGACCTTGAAGGGGAGAGAGTGACTTTTCCTTTGCTTCAGATTATATTTTTACCACTGATAATCTGTGTTGGGGAGGAGAATTTTTCCTCTACCTTCAAGGTTCTTCTGGCTGGTCTATGAATTAAACTGACATAAAATGGATTAACAGGATAAACCCAAATTTAATTACGTGTACACAGGGAATCCACGTAAACATGAGAGATTTCAAAGACAGTCAGGCAAGAGGAGATTTATAGGACATTCTGGACTAAGGAGGAGGGGTTCTGGGTCTGGTGCTATAAAGAGAAGGCAGGCAATTCATAGGAATAACATAAAGAGTCAATGTTTGGTAAACAAACATTTGCTGGGCCATCCAAAAACAATGGGACAGAGAGAGAACTTTGATTGAATAGGCACTGATAGGTTCCTTCTGTCTACCATACCTAGTTCATATTATACTATAGTTTCTATGGTGGTAGCTCCTTTCCTGGAGAAGTTTATCTAGGTCCTTTCAGGCAGTTAAGGGAAAGGTCAAAGGTTCTTTCTGAGCCTTCTGTTTCTTGAAAACAGTCTAAAATAACCCACGTGCCAAAGAGACACATTTTGAAGAGGCAAATTTTGCTCCCCTACAGTTGCATCAATAGGAGTAAGTTTAGTTCACATGGAAGGTTGCCATTATTAATAGGGGAACAAATTCATTACCAAGCTATCTTTGCTAAGAATTAATTGATGTTCACAAAGTCTTTTGAAACTAATATCTTCTGGATCTTAGGAAAATGTAAATCAATGTATTACTGCTACTGAATATCTCCTAGGACTCTGGTCCTACCACATAAGATTTAAACATCATCCAGATTCTATTCCAAGTGTCTAAGGCATTTTGTTTTGCTCTTAAAAATTCTTTCCTCCCCAATAACAATTAAAATCCTCATTTGTTCCATTAGTTTCTATTGCTACATAACTCGTTTACATCAGCTCCATTATCCAGGTTGCAAACCTCCAGAATTCTCAAGCAACCAGACTACCTCAGAACCTAATAGTTCAAAGGAAAAGAAAGCAAGAATTGGTGACTTAAAAAGCACAGGAAAACCAATTAAAAAGAGAAACATCTCTAAGAATAACTAAAAACACAATTTTTGGAGGCTTGCCAGAAGGAAAAGAGCATTCTGGTCATCTTCTTCTGCTGCTGCTTCTTCTTTTTTTTTAAGTTTGTTAGTTTGTTTATTTTGAGAGAGACAACAGAGAAAGCAGGACCAGGAGGGGACAGAGAGAGGGAGAGAGAGAAAATCCCAAGCAGGTTCTGCATTGTCAGCACAGAGCCCAAGGCAGGGCTCAAACTCATGAAATCATGAGATCATGACCTCAGCCCACACCGAGAGTGGGACACTTAACCAACTGAGCCAACCAGGCGTCCCGAGCATTCTGGTTTTCTGGTGACCAGGTCTGACTCTTTGTATGAGGCCATAATGTGATGGGGAAACAGAAGACGATAAGAAATAAAGCGGAAGAAAGGAGAAACAGGCAGTAAAGAGGAAAGAGTGGTGAGCAGGGAGCCCAGCATCCACTCAGGCAGAAGACAGCAAGCCTCTCTGCTGATAGGGTCACCCTCTCTGTTTGAGTCACTCATGCTTCACCACCCTGCAAGTGCCAACCCCAGACCACTGCGTGTCAGAGATGACCTCCACCTGGCACAGAGTCTGGAGCCCAACCTGTCCTTGCAGTCACCATGAGAACAAGTAAAGCACATTCAGTACTGATCATACCGTCTAACTTTTTTTAAGCTTATTAATTTATTTATTTGAGGAAGAGAGAGTGCAAGAGAGACAGAGAGGGAGAGCAACAGAGCCCAACACAAGGCTTGAACTCATGAACCATGAGATCATGACCTGAGCTGAAATTAAGAGTCAGATGCTTAACCAACTGAGCCACCCAGCCACCACCCCACAACTGAATTTTTCTAAAGAAGACTTTCAAGTGTATTCGGCATTGCTTCCAAGTTATCCCCACTAAATAGAGTCTCCCATGCTTTGAGAGGCCATTCAGGGAAGAATAGCCATACCTGGCTTCCATCCATCCATTCAAATGCTGCATCCAAAGGACCCAACTGGGAATCTTACAGCTCCCCTACTTCCTCAAGGAAACTTGCCCTCTTTCTGGGCCTCAGATTTGCTTAATAAAACACATTTCAAGGGGCACCTGTGTGGTTCAGTCGTTTAAGCATATGACTCTTGATTTCAGCTCAGGTCATGATCTCATAATTTGTGGGTTCAAGCCCCACATTAGGCTCTGTGCTGACAGCTCTGGACCTGCTTGGGATTCTCTCTCTCCCTCTCTCTAAATAAACAAACATTTAAAAGGAAACACATTTCACATGTCTTCCTCCCTTCACAGGTGACAGATGACCAGGAAACAGGTTGGATTTGAAGAAAATCCATTAACAGCAATAACCTAATTGTATTAGATTTTTCTCCCTTCGTGATAATTCGGGAAAACAACTGCCCACTACAATGATCCCCAATCTCTCAAGCATCAGACTGGTCTGAATTTGCAGTGTATTTTGCCCCCCGATACACACACACCAACACTAATCATGGAATGTTCTGGTTCATGGGACGAGAGCTGGAGCCACCCGTCACATCTCATATTTCAGTTTTACCAAAAAGTGGATCGAGTGGGGAATTCCAGTTGGGTGGAGATTGCAGGCGGTGTTTCCCTCAGAGCGGGTGTGTGAGGATGTGGAGGTGTTTTGTTTTTTTTAATCAGTCTAACCAAGTCAAGTTTTCCAGGGCACAGACCTGAAAAGAAATTTCTCTTCTCTGAGGCCAGTGCAAACCCTGGGAAATTACCCAAGTATAAAAATGGTCCCTGGCTTGTTTTCTTTCTGTGCTTTGTCTTGGGTAAGCTTGTCATTAAGTACCACCCAAAATACGCCAACCATTTTTGTCGTACTTGCCTCTCAAAACATAGTCTTTCACACTTGAGCCTGTGACGGTGGATTTATCAGGGCCAGATACTGTGATTTTCAGTGTTGTCAGGAGAAACAATCACATCCCAGAACTGGCACGTGCCATTTTCCCCGTGGCCATTCAGTGATGATCAACGGAAAACACTGACGGTGACCAACAAGAGCACAGTGATTCAAAGCGAACAAACTATCTTCCCAAATGCCCCACAGAAGGGCAGAGGGGGCATATGAATTTCCTGGAAAAATCAGAGTATGGCTCTGATTAAACACCGAGTTATGGCAGATTTGGAAGAAAATAAGAGGAGGTAGATAATGTGATTTTAAGGTGCTAGAATTTAATGATATTAACACTGTACACATTTGATTGTTGTCCTCTGCCTAAGCTTTCAAAGAGGGTAGGAGACAGGCCAGTAACAAAAAATATTTTCCAGGAAGGAAAATGTCCATGTGTGGGTTTTACTCAGTCCCGGGGACCTACTTTCATAGCTCTGTGTACAAGAAAGCAGCATTTTTTCTTTTTCCCAATTTATATTATGTCAGCAGAAATAGGTCGCCTAGTTTTTCTCTCACAAAGGCAGTGGGAGAGCAAAGAACAGGCAGGGTTACCCATGGAAGGACATTCATGCACAGAGACTAGGCACTCAACATCTATGTATTGATAATGAAAAAACTAACAAACAAAACCAAGTGACCATGATCATGCACACAATTTTCCCTTTTTTTTTTTTTTGTTTCTAAAATTACATGTATAATTAATGTCCCCATGGGACACAACTCTCTCTTCTGCGTCCTATGAAAATGTGCGACAGGTTCTAGCCCATGTACCCTGCCTCACTCCAGACCAGCCATCTTGGTCTCCTGTTCCTCCTTTTGGAAAGCCTGTCAAATGTGCCAGCCTCCTTCCTGCTGAAGGGGAGGAGAGACTTTTCCTTGGCCCTCTCAGGTTGTTTGGCTGGGGCCCAGGAATTGAACTGACTCAGCCAGTTAAGCCTCTGACTTTTGGTTTCGGCTCGGGTCATGATCTCACTGCTCATGGGAGCCTGCTTGGCTTTCTCTCTCCCTCTCTCTCTGCCCCTCCCCTACTCATGCTCT
Source organism: Puma concolor (assembly GCF_028749965.1). Classification (NCBI taxonomy): domain Eukaryota; kingdom Metazoa; phylum Chordata; class Mammalia; order Carnivora; family Felidae; genus Puma; species Puma concolor. Next base: position 136,688,740 of record NC_141667.1, on the reverse strand, counting down.
CTTCCAAAATACATAAAAATAAAAAATGTTATAAGAAAAATACATGGGTGTTTTCCTAGACAGAAGTGAAAACCTCGAAGAAGCAATTACACCTGGGGGCTTGGGTACCAGTACAGCAAAGAGCAATAAACTGCAGAGAGGTGACAAGACAAAGGAAAAGTGGTTTGGGGCTAAAAGCAGTAAAGTGTGAAAAAGCACCTAGGAAATACAAGGAGGAAGCTAGCACCAAAAAAACATGTTGTTTTCATAAGGCTTGTTTGTGCAGACTCATCTTGTGTTGACGCCCTGTGTAAAACGGTAAGAAAGCGCTCCTCTTCCTGGCACAGGGAGAGCACCTTGCTTCCAGGAGAGCTACGCTCCACTTTTAGGCACCAAGGGAGAGGTCAGACAGCTCTTCCCACATCTGCTGTTTCTCAACCACCTTCAGCTCTCAATGTGCAGTATGCCAAAGCAGACCTTTTTTGGGGTGGCCTGTTCTGATCCTCCTCGCTGCCCTGACTGTACCTTGGCCAGACATTCGGCAGTTTGTATCATGACTACTTAACCATTCTTATCTCTGCTGAAATGCCTTCCCCTCAGCAAGGTCGTTCCTTACCTTCCGGTCTAAATCAGCATATTCTTCATTCCTCTCTCACTCCAGAATTCCTTATCACAGCTCCCCTCTTTTTTTAATGGCATTTTGTTTCCAATATCTCAACGTGTAGTCAATGCATTTGTTGGTTTACTTGTTGATTGACTTTGGCCTCCTCTAGACTGAGGGCAAAGACTATGTCTGCTTGTTCTCTAAACTTCCCCAGCACTTAGTACAGTATATGGCACAGAGTGGGTGCTCCATAAATATCTGTTAAATAAATGAGCACAGAGAGATCAGGACAAACATCCCACTGTTGACAGTGCTAGTCTCCAGGTGGTGAGATCACGGCTGCCACATTTTGTCTCTTCGGCCGACATATACTTTCTGGTTTGTTGGTTTTTCCAAATGCCTTGCTTCCCTAATAAGAAAATAATTTATTTGTACATTTAAAAAAGATGGTTGTTAATGCTAACAACATACTGAAATGCTTTTTTAATTTCAAGCAACCACATAATTGTAGAGAAGCTCAAGGCTTTCCAATAGCTCCAGTGAATGCTCACTTCTAAACTTGACCAAGGAGGTTACTAGACTGAATACAAATCAAGGGACAGTGAGACTTCATGAAAAGTTCATGGGTTTCAGGTTTAGCCAGATGTAGGTTCCCTTAATTATCTATTTCCCAGCTCCATGCACGTGGACAAATGATCTCTATTTCTCTGAGGTTATTTTCCTTATTTATAAATTATTCACTGAAACTTTCAGCCATTGCTTCATATCTAATATTTTGCTTCTCATAATATTCATGATACCAATTCCTTTTTTAAAAAGTTTATTTATTTTGAGAGAGACAAACAGGGGGAGGGGCAGACAAAGAAAATCCCAAGCAGGTGCCGCATGGGGCTCAATCCCATGAGCCATGAGATCATGACCTGAGCTAAAATCAAGAGTTGAACACGTAACCCACTGAGCCACCCAGACGCCTCCTAAGTTAACTCTTAGAAATTAACTCTTCTCGAAAAAAAAAAGCATGAAAATTAAAACCTCATGTGTAGTTTGGCCCAAATAAACTGCTAACATTTAACCATTTTTTTCAACTTAAAAACAAACTGGTGATTTGACAGGATTCAATGTAAAGGGTGTTTTTGAACCTGAGTGTTCAGGAGGACACCTAACACTGGACTGTGGAGTCAGCTGAGGCAATGCCCAAACGGCTCAAGTTCCCCAAGTGGCCCAACCTGAAGGGACCTTCTGCTAGTTCAAAGTCCAGAGGCCATCCAAGAGCAAAACTTCTTATTTTAATGTCCCATGATTTTTGCTGTTGTTGTTGTTTATTCATTTTGAGAGAAAGGGAGAGGGAGAGAGACAGAGAAAGAGAATGAATCCCAAGCACGCTCTGTACCATCAGCACAAAGCCTGATGTCGGGCTTGAACCCATGAACCATGAGATCAGAACCTAAGCCAAAGTCAGATGCTTAACTGAAAGAGCCACCCAGGAGGCCCAATGTCCCTTTATTTCAATTAGAATTTTATTAAGTTCCAGAGGCATCTGGGTGGCTCAGGCGGTTAAGCAACCAACTCTTGATTCTGGCTCAGGTCATGATCTTGTTGTCATGAGATGGAGCAGGGCTCTGCACTGAGTCGGGGAACCTGCCTAAGATTCTCCTTCTGCCCCTCCATACTCTCTCTCTCTCTCTCAAAAGCAAAACAAAACAGGGGTGCCTGGGTGGCTCAGCTGGTTAAGCATCCAACTCTGGCTCAGGTCATGATCTCACGGTTTGGGAGTTTGAGCCCCATGTCGGGCTCTGGGCTAACAAGTTGGAGCCTGGAGCCTGCTTCAGATTCTGTGTCTCCCTCTCTCTGCCCCTCCCCCACTCACGCTATCTCAAAAATAATAAACATTAAGAAAAAAGATTAAAATTTTTTTTAATGTTTATTTTTGAGAGAGACAGAGGGTGAGCAGGGCAGGGGCAGGGAGACAGGGAAACGCAGAATCTGAAGCAGGCTCCAGGCTCTAAGCTGTCAGCACAGAGCCTGACGTGAGGCTCAAACCCACAAACCATGAGATCATGACCTGAGCTGAAGTCAGATGCTTAACCAACTGAGCCACCCAAGTGCTCATTTAAAAAAGATCATTTAAAAACAAAACAAAAAGAACTTTATTAAGTTCCCAATTTCACAAGTGTCTAAACTTAATGAGAATTCCTACAGAAAAATTTTAAAAGTTCTTAAAAATGAAGGAGAAGAACTTTCTTATGGCTCACAAACTTGCTCAACTTGAGTCATAGCTCATAGACTGCTCCCACCCCACCATCTGCATGTCACCCACAATCAACACTCCCTTGAAAAAGACACCATTTACCTGTTCCTTTATGGTTAAGAGGGTAAGTGAAATGAGGTTTGACAACCAGTGTGTATAGGAAAGAACTAGTTTAAGAAATAAACATATCACTGTGAAGGAAGCATTTAATTCACAGGTCCCAGTTAACGAACCTAAGAGGGTAGAATAAAATGTTTTTCTTTCCCTATACATACATAAAGAAGCCAAAACTTCGACAAAGCATCCATTAATTTGCTTACTCAGAAAACATCTACTGATTCCACGCTAGGTGCCATGCACCTCGTTAGATGCAGGAGAGACAACTAAACAAAATCTTGAATCAGCTAGACAAGGTCTTGACCTCAGAGAGCTTTCATTTACTGAGGGAAACAGCTGAAAATAAGGGCACATCCTAACTGCTGGGGGCAAAAGGAGAGAGAAGTCAATTTGACTTTGGGGGTGAAGATGCTCGTAAAAAGCTTTCTGTAACCTTCCTTGTTAGGGGACCCACGCAGAAAAAAGAAATAACAATGAACCAGAAGTAGACCTTGTAAGTCCAAGAAGCATCCTAAAGAAAACTTCCTGTAGTGATTATTTGAGTATGAGTCACAGTGCGGCTGGCACTATGAACCTTGATGGTACACAAGTCAGCCAGAGAGTCTTTGCTGGAGGAAATAGTTAAAAACCCCCTTTCTTTCTGAAAGCTACTAAAAATTCAAGCTCCTCAAGTCATTTAGGCAACTCTAAGGGAGCAATCAGGCTTTTGCCCACTTCAGAGAAAGCATGTTACAGAGAAGCATCCTGTAGGAGGACGGAGGAAATGACACAGGGACTAGGTTATTTATAAAAGCCCAAGACTGTGATGAGTCCAGCCACTTAGCCTGAGAGGCATGCAGCCCATGAAATCTCTATAGTGGGGCACGCGCCCTCTGTGGTGTGGACGTTCTGGAAGGCCACGGTGGAGATAGTTCTGGTGAAGTCCAAACCACCTGCAGCCAACATGGCTGTGCTTTCTGTGAGCAGGAATAAAACGAAATCCCTCAAGGAGGAAAGGAGGCAGTACGATCATGAAAAAGGCATCATTAAACGTGCAGAGGCCAAAAAATACAAATGGGCAAGGAGGCTGGGAGGCCCTCAGCTTACCTGAACTCACAGAAAATACTAGAATGATTTCTCATTTACTTGGCAGCTAAGGGGAATGGCAGAGGGAGGCCGAGGCGAGAAAACGTCCTATCTTTGTCTGACTCTTTGCATGGAGCAAACTGTGAGAATAAAAATTCATAGAGTCACCAGATGAAGAGTCTACAGCCCAGAAGCTGTAGAAAATGTCCTGAAACTTTTCCTTTAAAGGTTCTTTTCCATCTCAAGAGGTTAAAATCATTTGATCACTCTGCTTTGGGTATCTGGAGTCACAATTTAAAGCACCGGGGAGGGCACCTGGTGGCTCAGTAGTTAAGCATCTGACTTCTGCTCAGGCCAGGATCTCACAGTTGGTGAGCTGGAGCCCAGCCTGGGGCGAGTTCAAGCCCCACTTCAGGTGAACATGAGCCCCCCCCCCACCCCCACGGAGTAAAACACGAGCCCCAGGTGAGCCCCACTTCTCTTTCTCTCTGCCCCTTGTGGGATTCTCTCTCTCTCTCTGCCCCTTGCTCACTGTGCCTCTCTCAATCACTCCATCAATCGGTAAAACGAAACAAACCACTGGGGAAATACTGCAATGATTACGCCTAATTTTTTAAGTTGGAACAGATTACTTCAGGGCAAGGAAAAAAAAATCTTCATTGAATCTTGCTTATTTTTAAAATAGTTTGTTAAGACTTCAAAATTAAAGCTGTTAATACTGAGGGATGTGGTCTAACACAAACACCTGATTCTCCAAGTTGCAGTGTGAAATACAACAAGATGCATCCCTGGGACGCTGTCCCCCTCCTTCTAGCCCTAGGAAAGATAAGGCAATGTGGCACTTAGGCTATGAAAAAGAACACAGGTCAAGCTTCGCTCGCACACACTGTTGGAGAGAGTGAGCAAAGCTCACCTTCCTAGCTCACGGCTGCATGTCCTCAGGTGGCAGCACACTCAGTCCCCTCCGGGGATTTTCACAGCTGAAAACCAAACAAGTCCTCAGGTGGCAGCACACTCAGTCCCCTCGGGGGATTTTCACAGCTGAAAACCAAACAAGTGACGAGATCACCAGCTCAAACCAGGTCAAATGTGGACACACTCAGTTCTGTGGCTATTTGGCTCCCAGCAATCCAAGATCAGACAAGTTCAAGCCATGTTTTTTGGGCCCCTGTCAAAAGTCCCCTGCTAGGACTTCCTCAAAGGGACTGGGCACCATCAGAGGCCGCTCTGGAGATGCTACGATTCCATGGCCCAGCCTAAGGTGTTTCTCTCCATCCACCTGAGACACACTCATCTTCTTCTCCATCTCTCCAGACAGGTGGCTACTCTGAAACCCAGGACCTGTCAAATAGGGGCCTACTCCCCTGGACCGTATCTGCAAAAGGAATGACCTTTTAATCAGGGTGACCCCTATGGATCAACAACTGTGACCTCGTCTTAACAAAATCCCTGCCCCTGGAACGGCCCAGGCTTACACCACTTCCACACAGAACGCAGGGAGCTCTATCCCTCCTATCGATACCATCGGTCTGTTAGACTTTGCACAGAAAATTTTCTTATGTGAAATTGCATTTGTATCTTATGGGAGTGTTGGGAAGAGAAGCATGGAAGGAGGATCAGGCCCAATTTACGGAGGAAGATAGTGAGTCTTAGAAGAGATATGGCTTTCCCAGCGTCACATGGCCCAGAGCTGGCAATCGAATCCAACCCTTGTGACAACCCCCAGTGTGAAGGATTAAGAATCCACTGAGCCAGAGAGTAGAAAACGGAGCAGAGAGGCCTCACTGGTGGAAGCTTACGTCCTGGTTCCTGGGTTCTCATTTCCCCCTTTTGTACCAGCACCACCTTTCCCCAGGATTTTCTCCTTCCTTTTAGCCCGTTGTTTCCACAGGGCTTCCCACCTACCTCTGCCAACCCTGCCTCCCCCGTCCCATCTGCCCAAATTTCTCTGTTCCACCTCCTCCCACTCTTCCCTAACCAACTTCAAAAGTTCCCTAATTAGCTGCTTTGGGAGCTCACTACCTCTCTTTTTTGCTAAGGGATGAAGGCAGAATCCAAATACATTCTTAACTGGCAGATTACCCACATAAAGAAGCAACACGACATGTGACGGAGAATATCCCAGACAATTCCAGAGGAGAATGTTTGTTAATAAATACAGCTTTGGAAACTGTTAATTTCCCGATAACTCTTCTATCATCTCTCAACATAATGCAACACCCAAGTTTTGACTGGATACGTGGCTCCCAAGAAGGAAGCTTTGGGGGTGCCTGGCTGGCTCAGTCGACAGAGCATGCAACTTTTGATTTTGCAGTCATGAGTTCCAGTCCAACGTTGGGGGTAGAGATTGCTTTAAAAAAAGAAAAAAGTGGGGCACCCGGGTGGCTCAGTGGGGTTAAGTGTCTGAATCTTGGCTTCAGCTCAGGTCGTGATCTCATGGTTCGTGAGTTCAAGCCCTGCACTGGGCTCTGCGCTGGCAGTGCAGAATTTGCTGGGGATTCTCTCGCTCTCAAAATAAATAAACATTAAAGAAAAAAGAATTAAGGTTTGTTTCTCAAACTCTCATGGGTTGTGTATACTGTGTGATTAAGTTCTGCCTCTGTAATGTGAGTGGAGGTAACATGTGTCGCTTCTGGGTCACACCCTCCAGTGGAAGAGTGCCTTCCCCTGACTACCTATGAGCTGAAATGTGTGATGGCACTGAGCCATCTCTCACTACGTGGAACAACACAGAAGCCTAAGGCCTGGACACCATGGGTCACTGATCCATCCTGGACTATTTACACCTGAACTGTTAAAGGAGAGAAACAAATTTGTTTTGCCTTTTTTCTTTGTAGTATCTGTTCAAGTAGCTAACGTAATATCCTAAGTAATGCCAGCTCCCTGACTTCAGTCTAGAAACTGCTTCACTCTTGGCAGAAAAACTGTCCTTAGCCAAGAAGGGCTCTTTGAGATACGCCTAATTCATGAGACACGAAAGAATAAAGCCACTGAGCCCTTGGGCTGGAAAATGTGTGAAGCTGGGTAAGGTCTGAGCTGTGGCCAAGCATGGCTAATTAAAGTCCACCACCTCCACTGTAAGAAATGTTAATTCGATTTTTATAAAAGCTAAACCCCAAACAGAAAAGGCACCAAGGCCAGTTATGGGCCATCAGGCACCAGTTTTTTGTTTTGTTTTTTTTTTTTAACTTTTATTTCAATGTTTGTTTTGAGAGAGAAAGAGGTGAACACAGGCGGGGGAGGGGCAGAAACAGGAGAGAGAAAATCCCAAGCAGGCTCTGCACTGTCAGCACAGAACGCAACGGGCAGCTCGATCCCACAAACCGGGAGACCGTGACCTGAGCTGCAATCAAGAGTCAGACGGTTGACAGACTGAGCCGCCCAGGTGCGCCACACCTCCCGCCCCTATTAGGCACCAGCTTTGTGACTGCAGATGTGGTCCAGCCCATTCACTTCACACACAAGAGCTAGGGCCAGAGAGGTCAGATGATTTCTCACACGGCCTTCAGCCCACTAGAAGCCGAGCTGTGCCTAGGACACAGGTGTTCCACATCCCAGATTAGTGTCTCCCTGTCCACCCAGCTGAAGCCCCAGGCATCTGTGCTCTGTGACTGGCAGGCAGGCAGGCAACGTGAGGGGCACTCAAACACCATTGGGAATCTGACCTAAAACTGTGCAGCTCCTCTTTAGTGCCTCTCTTCCTCAACAGTGCAGTCCTAAAGCCATTAGATGGGTAAGAAGGACGTCCCCATGCAGAAGAAAGTGTGGGTGGAGATCAGAGCTTGACGTGGGGGAGGAAGACGGCCATGTTGGGGGTGAGCCCAGCACCCTGAGAACCAGAGTGAGGTGAGCAGGGTGTTCTCGGGAGGATGGGAGATTGGTTAAACTGACGAGAACAAGCCACAAGGGTCCTGGGAGGCAGGTTTCTGACTAGGAGAGACAAGAGAAGCAAATCCTGGAAGGCAAAAACTAGAACAGGCACTGTGATGTTGAACTGGACATGAAGTTCTGATGTGGCCTCATGGTTGTCCATAAATGCAGAAAGGTTATATAAGTACAGATGTACTTGTATGTGCATGTTATTTCCCAACTCTGTCCACTCTGAACTCCCAGGAGCACTGACATCTTCACGCTGACACGCCTTGGCGTCTAAACAAGATTCTTGACTAAGAGGCATCAGAGCTCTTCAGAGAAAATGGCTGATTCCAGGGCCGGTACAGGTAGGTCCAAGAAGGACCTGAGACGTCTTTCCCCAAAAAGGAAGGAAGGGCTCAAAGAGTGAGAACACATCAAAAGTAGCCAGTTTCACAGGAATCCTGCTGGCCAAATCAGGTATCAAAATTTATTGGGAGCATGTAACTTACTGGGAAAAATAGGGAAACCTAAGTACAAATAGAAATAAGTAAAGAAATGAAAAATTTGAGGGAAAACAGGCCACGTAGGTAGTTTCAAAGTTTCTCCCCACAAAAGATCTTCATTTACAAAGGGGGCAAGAAATGCTTTACATGGAGAAAGCTGGCTGACACCACCCTAAGAGGGAGATAGACATTAACGTCCTCAGTAATAGACAAATTGCAACCAGGCACCACCTGAGAAGATGCTGCGAGAGAAACACAGCATCACCCATGACTGTACTTAAGACACAAAATCTGAATCTACTCAAGAGGAAACACCGAGTTGAGGGGCATTCTAGCAAGTCAGTGGCCTGCAATTTCAGAAGTGCCAAGGTCATGAGAGTCAAGAAAAAACTGAAGACAAAATGTCCTTTGGGATAAAGGACATTACTATTACAAGGGGCAAAAGTTGGATGGGAGCTGACAATAAGAAGTAATGTATCTGTAACTCCCTGATTTTGATCACTTATTACAGATATGTAGGAAAATGTCCTTGTTTGTGGGAAATATGCATGCAAGTATTTGGGACGATGGGAGATGAGGTCAACAACATACTCTCAAATACTTAATGGGAAACAAGTTCTTTACACTGTATTTGCCATTTTTAAGTTTGTTATTATACCAAAATAAAAAATATAGAACTGTACAGAAGAAAAAATGAATGGAGAGCAATTAAAAGAGAGGTAGGCAGGAAGAGTCCTGCAAAAACTTGCTAATTTTAGAGGCACCTGGGTGGCTTAGTCAGTTGAGCAACTGATTCTTGGTTTTGGCTCAGGTCATGATCTCAAGGTTCTTGAGTTTGAGCCCACATCACAGCTGTCAGCAGAGCCTGCTTGGGATTCTCTCTCTCCTTCTCTGGCCCTCCCCTGCTCACTCACTCTCTGTCTCTCAAAATAAATAAACTTAAAAAAATTATTTAAAAAAACACTCCCTAATTTTAGGTGATTTGTCACCAGAGTACTAACTAGGGAGCCAGACTGCTTTGGTTCACATTTCAGCCCCATTGCTTATCAGCTGGTTCACTTGGAGAAAATTTACTTAACTTCTCTGTACCTCAGTTTCCTCATTAATAAACTGAGGATTATCATAGTACCTACTTCACACCTTGTTAGGAGAATTAAGTGGGTTTACATTTGTTAAGTGCTTTGGAAAGTGCCTGGAACATAGGAAGTACCATAAAAGTGTAAGTAAAACAAATACAATATCCCCCGGGGTTGCTCAAACTGAGGGAAACTCACACATACACCAGGGAGGGGAGTGGATGGAAAATAAAACAACTTAATAACATTTCTTAATTTAAAACAAAAGACACTAATCTGCAATTACAGTCAAACACTGTTTTTTTTCTCTGACATTCTGGGGCTTAGGTTTTTCCCCAATCGAGTAATCAACTGAAGCTCAGGTGATCTGTACAGTTAGCAGACCAGAGGTAGGAAAAGGGGGTTACCAAGGGTGCTGGAATGTAAAACAGCCCATAAAAGTGGAGCATGGTGCTTACCACGTCTGTGTGCTGAGCAGAACACCTTTTCCATGGTGACCTAGACACCACAGGCAACACAACTCATGTCCCTGCCAAAATGAGGCGCTTGTTCTGACCAACACTGCCACCTACAGCTCAACACCATAAAGACAACTCAATAGTATCCCAAACTTTAGAATTGCTGGGCTTTTGAAAAAGACCTTCAACAGCCCAGAGCAAATGTAGAACAGTTAAAGGATCTGAGTTTCCATTTCCAAACGTAATCTACCTCCTTAGAAAGCAACAGCCTAGGGGCACCTGGGCGGCTCAGTCAGTAAGCATCCAACTTCGGCTCCAGTCATGTCATGATCTCCCGGTTCGTCAGTTCAAGCCTCACGTCAGGGCTCTGTGCTGACATCTCAGAGCGTGAAGCCTGCTTCAGATTCTGTGTCTCCCTCTCTCTCTGCCCCTCCCCCACTTGTGTTCTGTCTCTGTCAAAAATAAACAAACATTAAAAAAAAAAAAAGACAATGGGCAGGTAAAATACTTCACAAATGATCCAGCTAGGCCCACTGCCTGCTGCTTCAAGATTTTTATTTTCATTGGGGTGCCTGGGTGGCTCAGTCGGTTAAGCATCCGACTCTCGGTTTCAGCTCAGGTCATGATCTCACAGCTTGTGGGTTCGAGCCCCACAATGGGCTCCGTGCTGGTTGTGTATACACAACCACATATATACACCAATCAATGAATCAGTTTATACTACCTACAAACAGATCTTGGTAACCACAAGAATGCACTGTATTACACAAGGCATCAGTGGGGAAAGGGAAATTCATTTCATCAAATTTGGAGCTGGGAAAATCAATTCAGATCAAATCATAACATATATCCAAAGGTCAAATGGACTAAAGATCAACAGGTCAATACCACAAAACACTTATGGGCCTTTCCAATACAAAAATAAAATGAAGCAATCTGTATTTTAAATCCAGAACCCTACGCCAAATCTTCCATTCCAACTACGAACAAAGCCCTTTCCTCTAGAAGACTTTGCAAAAACTACCTTCAAATCACCATACTCGGGAAGTTTCTGCAGGATGTGCCCCACCAAAACTACTGTATAATCAATGCCATCAGAAGGAATGCATAGGAGCCAGGAAACAAGAGTCTCTATATCAAAGAGCGGCAAAGGGATACCCACAGATGTCACTTGCAAGCTAGCCCAGGGCGGCCAGTCTAATTGAAGCAGAGGACAAAGAGCACTGGGAGAGCTGATTCCAGGAAAAATAAAAAACAGCTACCTGAGTAACTGGCAAATATTAATAGGCATGTGACACAACTCAGGCATTTGGAAATCATTAGTAATAGTCCATTTTTATGAAACATCCAGAATAGACAAATCCGTAGAGATGGAAAGCAGACAGGTGGTCGCCAGGGACTGGGGCAGAGGGGAGAAAGGGGAATGACTGCTCAATGGATATGGGGTTTCCTCAGGGGTGATAAAAATGTTCTGGAACCAGACAGTGGTGATGGTTGCACCGATGAGTGAATGTACAAAATGCCACTGAGCTGCACACATTAAAATGGTTAAAATGAAGTTTATGTTAGATTTTACTACACTAAGAAAAAAACATAGAGCCAATTAAGCAATAAGGACAATTATTAACTCCAGGAAAAACAAAAGATAAGTATGCATGACTTTACGGCAGGATTTATTGCCTTTTGCAGTCATAATTACATCATGACTACAGACTTAACCAAATGCTGTGCTATCAACAGAAAAGAGGAATGGGGGGAATAGAAGAGCTGATAAGAAGTTAATCCTAGGGGGCCTGGATGGCTCAGTTAGTAGAGCAGGCAACTCCTGATCTTGGGGGTGCGGGTTCGAGCCTCATGTTGGGTGTAGAGATGACTTAATAAAATCGTAAAAAATAAAAAAGTTACTCCTCACCTATTACACTGAGAACTCTGCAGACAACATCTCAACTGATTTACTGAAAAACAGCAGGAGGATCTTATTACTTAGGAAATGAGGTGGTCAGCAACCCTAGAAAATGTACAGGAGGTCATTCTGGTAAATTGGGGGGCAGTTCAGGAAGTAAGAGGGACAGCCTGTGTTTTAAGCATTCTAGGTTCATTAAATTTTTAACTGTGTACAAGTATTTAAAAAAAAAAAAAAAAGCTTTTAAAAAAAGAAAAAGCAGAGGAAAAATTTATAACCTTTCTCCCATTCAAGTACTAACCAGGCCCAACCCTGCTTAGCTTCTGAGATCAGACGAGATTGAGTGCATTCAGGGCGATATGGCTGTAGACTATAACCTAACTTTCTACACTTAGATTGTTAAAACTATAAGAGATCAACAGATGTGGGGCACCTGGCTGGCTCAGGTGGCAGAGCATGTGACTCTTGATCTCCGAGTTGTTAAGTTCAAGCCCCACGTTGTTTGTAGAGAGTACTGAAAAATAAAATCTTTAAAAAAGAAACCAAGCGGGCACCTGGATGACTCAGTCAGTTAAATGTCTGACTCCTGATTCTGGCTCAGGTCATGATCTCACCGTTTTGAGTTCGAGCACCACACTGGGCTCTGCACTGAGCGTGGAGCCTACTTGGGATTTTCACTCTCTCCCCCCCCACCAAAGTAAAGATTTTTTTTTTTTTAAATCAATAATTTGATTGCATGAAAAGTCCAAAACTTGAGTGCATCAGAATGTGTGAACATTTTCTGGAACTGAAAACTAAATGTCCTGGTACTTAATCTCATCATAAATCCTCGTAAAAACCCGTTAAGGTCAACAAACAGCAGGGAAAAAAAACAAACAGGAGCAGTTACGTTCAAGAGGGGATAAATAGGAAAAGGGGAGAAAGCACAGTCATCACTGCAGATGTCTACACTTAGCAGGCAGATCAAAGAACGTTACAGTGAAGGCAACAGGAGACAGATCTGTGAGTGTTAGGGAAGGGCAGAAGGGCAAGGAGGCACACTCCTCAGTCCCTTCAGCATCCCCAGGGACAACAAATGCCACCAAGAATGATCTGTGGTTACACAATAGGGAAGAGAGGAGTGAAAAAATTGCACCACACTGCCTTTGAGAAAACTGCCCCATCACCACCGCGTGTGGTCTTCATCACGAGTGCGCCCCTCCCCAAAGGAATGCCAGAACAATCGAGCATCCCGACGCCTGCCGGTGGAAGCACAAGAGTCAGGATCGTAGGATCAGCCGTCGGGATGCTCTCTCCCCGGCCTGGAGAAGTACGGCAACACGCCAAGAAACAGGGTTCACAGCAGAGTGGGAGCTGGCACGCTAACCCCACCTCCTGTGTCCACACACAGGCGGGTGGGGAACCGGCAGTGCCACTACATTAGCAGATGCAAGCAGTCATGAGGGGCTCTGTGGAAACGGTGATCACGAAACGCTGCAGGATCGCTAGCACCTGAAAAAATATGACCGTAACAACACACACGGATGGACACCTCCACTTGCTTGCGCCTGGGTGGCTCACTCGGTTAAACATTCGACTCTGGATTTCAGCTCAGGGCATGATCTCACAGTCTGTGGGATCAAGCCCCACATCGGGCTCTGGGTTCCTAGTGCAGAGCCTGCTTGGGATTCTCTCTCCCTCTCTGCCCCTCCTCCTGCTTGCTCTCTCAAATAAACATAAAAAAAAAAAAAAACAAAAAAAAACACTAATAAGCAACTTTTATTTCTTAGGTCAATAAAAAAGAACAAAGGGGGCCAATTTAGGTGCAAAATTTTTTTAATAAGCATTGTGACAAAAACATTTCCTTGTAACTGCTAGAAACATTATGTAGAAAAATTATGAAATGGTTTCAAAAAAAGCTTTCAGAATTCGTTTTACTCGGCTTCTACACCCAAGACGAGGGCTGCCAGTCACCCCAGCATGCTAGGAAATCGGCCACCATGTCATGGCTTTAACAGATGCACAGGAGGATGGAGAGCCTCCTTAAATACCTAACAGAAATTATAAACGTAAAAAACGTTAAGTGAAAACACTGATACAGCCTGTAATTTAGAACATTTGTTTAAAAATAATATGCTGGAAAAACCCAAGATATAAGAAAATATTTCAATCAAAAAATCACCTTGCAGAATTTTACAAAATAATAATGGCCTGTCAGTATATGATTCCTAAAAGTTTATCTCCCTACCTGCATAAGCCTGTTACTGTTTCTTTTGTAATTTTAGGCACTATTGATTTTCCCCTGAAGAACATGAACCGTCCACCTCTTTGATGTACCCGACTTCTTCCGGCCAACAAGCTCTCAAGAGGTACGCATCATCAGCATTTTGCTTAATTAATACTCAAGGTTGACAACAGCATGCATTGGTGAACACCAGTCACAGCTACGCCATCGGACATATTACGAATACCTTTCCCACCCTGATAAATTTATAACTGCCTGGTTTTCTCATTTGCTTATTACTTCTCTGGGTCATAACCCATTCTTTGCCAGTTGTCTAAATCTGTCCATACATCCTGATGCATCAAATTATCTACAAATGTTATCTTCTTGGAAGGCTTCCGCCCAGGTCCAAACTGGCAAGAGAGTACAGACTGCCAAGACGACAGGAGACCTTCAAGAGCCAACACGGACTCAACAGGAAACCTTGGGATGACCCACTCCAGAGACTCAGCCCACTGAGAGGAGGAGGCAGATCCTCAGCCACGAACGAGTGAACGTTCCTCAGGTCACTACTACCACATGCTGCCACACTCACTGTAGTCATTCTCCCAGAACAAATCCAAGGGCAAATGCATAAACATAAGAGCTAAAGTCAATGGTCTAATGTTGCGTAAGAAACCCAGCACACTTTCAGTAGACACAGGCACAGCCCTTGGCGGGTACAGGTTCTACGGCAGGAGCAAAACCTAGGTCCACCATGCACAGCTCTTTTGTGGGGACACAAGTGGACATGAGCAAGGCAAGCGGTAATGGCGATGAATAACCCTTAGTCGTTTCACACAAAGCAAGGCATTCCCCATGGATATTGCGCTGTGCTCCTCAACGTGCATGAACATCAACACACTCCCTTCAAACACCACTCTTCCCCACACATGCTCGAGGGTAAGGTAAATCAATACTCACTACAGAAACCTTTACTCACACTCGGCCTACCAAGAAGACTTCCTTTTTCTTCTCCATTCTGTGTTTTTCCAAATTCCTACTATAGCATCTACTAGTTTCTTCTAAATTATAATATAAAAATTTTTTTAAAGCATGAACTACTAGCAACATAAAAATTCACCCAATCTATCTGTTACTAAATATGGCTCATGTTGTGACATCTGTACTTTTATTTGTTTAAAGGTAAGTCTCTTGACTTAGTTGGGGCCTCAGGGCTAAGAGATTAGCCAAGCATATTCAAAATAATGCATTTATTTATTCAGGGCAAATCTTAATTTTTCTTTGTCTTCAGAAGAAAGAGTTGCGAGAATGCCTGTGAGCTGTGATGTAACGCCAATTTACTGTCACCTTTACTGAAACTTGATTCCTTGAGCTAGAGGAAGGTCCTTACTGTAGTTGATGGTGCTAGAGGGGAAAAAAATATGAACAAATTACAAAAAGAGTAGTACACACATAATATAGACTATTTTATGCCATTAAGAAGATTTAGCCTATCTGTATATATTATAAGGTGAGATGTCCAAGATAAAAGTTGGTGAAGAAAAACAAAATTAGGACAAAGTTAGTATAGATCCAGTGTTAGGGAAAAAAAAAAAAAAGAGGGAGAGAAACACATCTGGGAAAACACCTATCAAACATGTTATTCATAGTCTTCAGGGCACAAGAATATGGGGAATATAATTTTCTTCATTTATCTCTCAATAACTTGTACTGAACTAGAAGGAAAAACATAGATATTCTCATTCCAACAGAAATAAAATACAATGCAATATTTTAGAAAATAAATATCTTGCCTAGTAATTATATACCTATATTTTCTCCTGAGAGGAACAATATCCCTATTATATGGGTCCCGGGGCTCCTGGTGGCTCAGTCAGTCAAGCGTCCAACCCTTGGTTTCAGCTCAGGTCATGATCTCATGGCTTGTGGGTTCAAACCCCGTGTCGGACTCTGTGTGGACAGCTCAGAGCCTGGAACCTGCTTCGGATTCTGTGTCTCCCTCTCTCTCCCTCTGCCCCTCCCCTATTCATGCTCCATCTCTCTCTCAAAAATAAACAGGGGCGCCTGGGTGGCGCAGTCGGTTAAGCGTCCAACTTCAGCCAGGTCACGATCTCGCGGTCCGTGAGTTCGAGCCCCGCGTCAGGCTCTGGGCTGATGGCTCAGAGCCTGGAGCCTGTTTCCGATTCTGTGTCTCCCTCTCTCTCTGCTCCTCCCCCGTTCATGCTCTGTCTCTCTCTGTCCCAAAAATAAATAAACGTTGAAAAAAAAAAAAAAATTTAAAAAAAAAAAAAAAAATAAATAAACAAACATTAAAAAAGTTTTAAAGATAGTTATAGCGAAAGAAAGAAAGAAAGAAAGAAAGAAAGAAAGAAAGAAAGAAAGAAAGAACGAACCAAAAGTAAGTGAAGCAAACCAAAATTAAGTGAAGCTGTGCACAGAACAGGAAGTAGAAGAGCTTTTAATTTTAAAAGAGCATTCCAACCAACAGCTCGAAGCCCAAACCCATCCTCCCAAAGCCTGGTCTTACCAAGTGGATCTTCTCATGTACTGTTTCCAGGCATCGCTACCAGACTCGCGGCCGCCCCCAGTGTGCTTTTCTCCTCCTAGAGAAACACACAAGAAACTTGTATCTCTTGAGCAGTTTGTCCCTACTGGCTCCTACTCAGCAGCACAGAAAGATACCAAAAGAAGACCAGAGCTACCCAACCAGTGAGTTTACATTTAGCTCAGAGTATCTCCTCTACAAACAAAAAAGAGATCAGATAAACCAAATAAACAGGATGAAAGAACTAGAAGGGGGGGCGGGGAGGGGGGGAGGAATAAAGAGGAAACAAATTTGCCAAGAAGCAAAAGAAAACCAACCTTACCATGAGACAATGTGTTAAAATGGGAAACCTCTAGATGGTAGAAATAAAATTTTATTTTCTCGTTTATGCTTAACTATACATTATTACCTACAATATACATACTCTGCTTTTATAATATTTTAAATGCTATGGTAATATCCTTAGATTATAAGAAGTTAATGATTCCATACAAGAAAAGGATACTATGTAAAAGTGTGCCATCAAATCACAAGACATTAAGTCTTGATGTTGTGTTTAGTAATAGATACTAAATACTATACAGATACTAAACAGAGAAGAAAATAGTTAACAGAAGAGCTAAGAGAAAAATCTGAGGGGGCACCTGGCTGGCTCAGTCAGAAGAGCATAAGACTCGTGATCTCGGGGTGGTATGTTCAAGCCCCACACTGGATGTAGAGATTACTTAAAAAAAAAAATCTTAAAAAAAAAAAAAATTCTGAGGGTATCTCCCATATGGGAAAAAAAAAAACCATAAAAACAAAAAGATGCAAAATAGGAGGAAAAAGATAACAAAATTAGACAATTCTTCAAGAGCTAGTATTCAAGTAATAGTTCTAGTAATTAGCAAGAGAAAAATTGGGGTGCCTGGCTGACTCAGTCAGTAAAGCTTGCGACCCCTGATCTTGGGGTTGTAAACCCAAGCCTCACGTTGGCTGTACAGATTACTTAAAAATAAAATCTTTAAAAAAAAAAAAAAAGGAAGGGAAAATAATTGTCAAAGAAACATTACCAAAACAAAACTAGTCAAAACTCCCCAGTACTGAAAATGAGCCCCAATATTCTAATGCTCATCACTGGCCCACTGCCAAGAAAATTTTTTACAGTGATCTCCACCGACATAAAAAGTAGACCCCAAATTTTTTGATATGGGAAAAAAAAGAAAAGAGATCAGAAATCAAAGTGGACTGGGCTTTCCAACCACAATACCAAAAACCATAATGCCCATGGATAACAACGTCACAAATCTGAGGAAACATTATTGCCAACTACACAGGAAATGCATGGCTTGTGATCTTGCTGCATCTGGGAACCTGGCTGCTATACCTTTCCCGACACTGTAAAACTTTCCCTAAAAGATACAAGCGTCTCACTGGGCCTCACCTGTTTTCATACAACGGGGTTTATGTTAAACACCTGCTTTCCTTCAGGGAGTCTGGAATTTTGGTATATGCCAGGGAAAGGGTGCCTAGATGACCAGCCCCCAGTAAACGCTGTGGGCGCTGAATCTCTAATGAACTTTCCTGGTAGATGACATTTTAGGTATTTTGTCACAATCCATTGCTGGAAGAATTAAGCACATCCTGTGTTGACTCTGAGAGAGAGAGCACTCTTAGAAGCTTGGTTGGTTCCTCTGGTCTCCCCTTAATCTCTCCTGGCATGATAATGTCATACCACACACACAGAGAAGGAGGGTTAAGAAGGTTCATCTATCCTAACAGAGGGTCAACACATAATGTCTAAAATTGAGAAAGAGTAAGCAGTTAAAACACTACTTTGACGCCTGGCTGGGTCAGCTGGTAGAGTATGTGACTCTGGATCTCAGGTTCAAGAGTTCAAGCCCCAAGATGGGTGGAGAGAGTGCTTAAAATAAATAAATAAAAATTAGGGGCATCTGGATGGCTCAGTTGATTGAGCATCTGACTTCAGCTCGGGTCATGATCTCAAGGTTGCTGAGTTCGAGCCCAAAGTCGAACTTGCTGTTATCAGTACACAACGCGCTTTGTATCCTCTCTCCCTCTCTCTCTACTCCTCCCCCCTCCCGCTCTCTCAATCAAAAAAAAAAAAAAAAATTGATTAAAAATAAATAAAAACTTTTTTTTTTAATTGAAGTAAATTCAAAGGTAAATTTATGTTTGTTTTTTTTTCCCCCCAGTAATAATCTCAAAGTAGTTGCCTCTGGTAATGAAGGAGGAAAAGTGGGAGAACAGCTTTTTCCATCTAAAAATTAACTGTGGAGGGGAACCTGGGTGGCTCAGTTGGTTAAGCATCTGATTCTTGATCTCGACTCAGATCATGAGCTCAAGGTTCATGAGATCGAGCCCATCTCAGGCTCTGTGCTGACAGCATGGAGCATGCTTGGGATTCTCTTTCTCAAAATAAATAAACATTAAAACAAACAAACAAACAACCTCAAGACTTAGAAAATACAAGTAGAACCCGGTGAAAAAAACAATTTAGTATTTTATCTAAAATAAAGATAATGTTGGACACTTAGCACACTGCTTAGCAATTAAAAACCAGAATTTTTCATGTGAAACTTGCTGGCTTATGCCTAAAGCCAAGGGTTCTTAATGCTGTCTGGGTCATGGACCATTTCCCCCCAAAAGAGATGCCATTTCAAGGGGTCACATATCTTAGGTTAAGGGCCCTGGCTCTAATGGGATACTGCATTGGAGAAAAAAGTCAGACCCTGGACAAGAACTCTGCACATAACACATAAGCTCTCTCAAGCATGTAAGACCAGGTTGTTACCAAGTTCTATTATTCCAGTTTCTTAGTCAAACTTTTCTAAAAGCTACTACTGCTTTTCTTGTGCTCTCTTGATTGTGTCCCCACCCCAAATTCCCAAGCTGGAAGACGGAACTTCCAATACTTAGAATGTGGCTGTGTTTGACAAGAGAACCTTTAAGGAGGTGATTAAGGTTAAATGAAGTCATAAGGAAAAAAACCCATGAAATCATAAAGGTGGGCACCTAAAACAACAGGACTGGTGTCCTCAGAAAAAAGGAGGAGACAGCAGTGATACATGTGCTTCCACAGAGAAAAAGCCATGTAAGGACCACAAGCCAGGAAAGAGGCTTCAGGAGAAACCAACATTGCCGAAACCTTGACCTTGGCTGGGCTCACAGCCTTCAAAACTGTGAGAAAATAAATTTCTGTTGTTTAAGGCACCCAGTCCATGGTATTTTGTTATGGCAACGCCAACATCTAACATACTGCCCCCAACATGGAAAAGGATTCTTTACATACCAAATGCACCTCCAATTTCGGCCCCACTCGTTGGGATATTGACGTTTACAATGCCACAGTCTGATCCTTTCGGTCTGTGTGTAAAAAGGGAAGCATGGTTGAGAGCAACCCATTAGGAAATTAAGAAACAAAACAAACAACAGACGTCTGGGGGGCTCAGTCGGTTAAGCGGCCGACTTCAGCTCAGGTCATGATCTCCCAGTCCATGGGTTCAAGCCCCACATTGGACTCTGTGTTGACAGCCCAGAGCCTGGAGCCTGCTTTGAATTCTGTGTCTCCCTCTCTCTCTCTACACTTTCTCTGCTCAAGCTCTGTGCCTCTCTCTCTCAAAAATAAATAAACACTAAAAAATTAAAAAAAAAAAAAAAAAAGAAACCCAACAAACAAAAAATCCAAACCTCTAAGACTCTAGATGCTCAAATATGTATTTCAACTAGGATGGTTTCACTTTCTTTTTTATAAGTCCAGTCACGAGACAAATTAGACTTACATAAGTTTTCAAAATAGACAAAGTTATACCCAAGCCAGCGGAAGATTCTGCCCAAATCCTTGGTAAAGATGCTACTTGAAAGTCCCTGTTTTACTTCATTATTCCATGCAAAGACTTCTTCTTCACTCTAAAAGGACAGACAGCAGAATGATACAGAATTCAGGTCCAATTTCACAATGGTACATTCATAAGATGTGTAACTGTAGGGCACAAAAGTAAACTAAAGATTAACCTACTAATTCCGTTTCTCTGATACACAGCTTTGTGTGTTTTTCCCTTAATTGTACTCTGAGAAACAAAGGAGTACATGCTTCCATTCAAGCTACTATGTAAGAATTAATTTACAGAGCTCCAATTATGCACAACCCACAGATCTAACTGCTTACAGTACACTTAGTTATTTAATCCTCATCCGATGATACAGGTCTTATATTATCCACGGTTTAAAGATTAAGCAAGAGGGGCGCCTGGGTGGCGCAGTCGGTTAAGCGTCCGACTTCAGCCAGGTCACGATCTCGCGGTCCGGGAGTTCGAGCCCCGCGTCAGGCTCTGGGCTGATGGCTCAGAGCCTGGAGCCTGTTTCTGATTCTGTGTCTCCCTCTCTCGCTGCCCCTCCCCCATTCATGCTCTGTCTCTCTCTGTCCCAAAAATAAATAAACGTTAAAAAAAAAAAAAATTAAAAAAAAAAAAAAATTAGGCAAGAGACACTAAATAATTTGCTCAAGAATTTAGTCACACACACACTATAAAACATGAAATTATACCTCTAGTGACATCATGTAAACCAGTGATAAACTATTTAAGTGTTTTAAACATCAATCATATAACTGTAAAAAGACACAATTCTCATTATTTTTTAACTGTTAATTACGGCACATTCCAATCTTGATTCAATCTCCTGGGATTGCAGAGAGTGGACCTGGGAGGGGTGGCAGTCAGTTTTTGTCTAACCTCAGCCGAGAAGGACATAGGTGCCTCTCTTTTATTCCCCACAGGCAGTTTTTCTTGCAGAGTTACTACCTAAAACCTCCCTATAGGCTAACAGAGTAAAATGTCACATTCTTTCATTTTCTTTACTCTTCTCATTTGTTTTTTCAACATTAAACTAGAGAAAAAGCAAACAGAACCCATTTTTACCTTGAATTTAAAGACATAAAGGATCGGAGCAAACGTTTCTGTGTGGGCAATGGATGCATCATGGGCCAGACCTGTCACAATGGTTGGTTCTACATAATTTCCAGGGCGATCCATAACCTTCAGTAGAGAAGTAAAATCACAAGAATGAAAGCATTTTGTTTTCTGCTACTTTGGGTCATCAGATACAACCTTTGCCGTACTTGTGGAGGAAAATTAAAAAAAACAAACACCATCTACAGGTGAATTATTTCCCAAAAATAACATCATCACAAATGAAAACGTTCTCTGCCTCCTATCGCTCCTAAGTTAGTCAGTCAGATAAAAATAGAAAAAAAAAGGATGAGGTTACACTGAAACACCACTGTTACAGGTGGCTTTTTAAAAAACTTACACAATGTTGGGGCGCCTGGGTGGCTCAGTCGGTTGGGCGTCCGACTTCAGCTCAGGTCATGATCTCACGGTCCGTGAGTTCGAGCCCCGAGTTGGGCTCTGGGCTGAAGACTCAGAGCCTGGAGCCTGTTTCCGATTCTGTGTTTCCCTCTCTCTCTGCCCCTCCCCCGTTCATGCTCTGTCTCTCTGTCCCAAAAATAAATAAACGTTAAAAAAAAAAAAAAATTAAAAAAAAAAAACCTTACACAATGTAAAAATATGTCATCTAAACCGTTTGTGTTTTAAGACTGTAATGTGAGGGGCGCCTGGGTGGCTCAGGTATTTAAATGTCTGACCCTTGATTTCGGCTCAGATCATGACCTCACAGTTTGTGGGTTCGAGCCCCACATTGGGTTCTATGCTGACAGCATGAAACCTGCTTGGGATTCTCTCTCCCTCTCTCTCTCAAAATAAATGAATAAACATTCAAAAAAATTACAATAAATAAATAAATAAATAAATAAATAAATAAATAAAGACAGACAGTACTGTGTCCCCCATCCCCAAATTCCTATACTGAAGCTTTAACCGGTACAGTGTGACTGAATTTGGAGACAGAACATCTATTTATTCATTTTTGAATGTTTTTTCTGAGAAAGAGAGAGAGAGAGAAAGCACGTGCGCGCACATGAGTGGGGAGGAAGACAAAGAATCCAAAGCAGGCTCCAGGATCTGAGCTGTCAGCACAGAGCCTGACAAAGGGCTCATTCCCACAAACTGCAAGATTATGACCTGAGCCGAAGTCCAACGCTTAACTGCCTGAGCCACCCAGGCACCCCTGGAAACAGAATCTTTACGGAAGTAATTAAAGTTCAAATGAGGTCACATGTGAGGGGCCTAATCAGCCAGAACTGACATCCCTACAAGAGGAAGAGATACCAGAAACACAAAGGAAAAGCCATGTGCACACACCAATATGGTGGCCGTCTGCATGCCAAGAACACAGGCCTCAGCAGAAACTCTGCCAGGACCTTGATTTTAGACTCAGCCCCACAACTGTGTCAATTTCTGTCATTTAAATGACCCAGTCTGCCCTAGCAAACCAATACATACTGTACAAAAATCAAAAGCCCCAAGAGTATACTGTAGACACTCTCCTAACCAACCTCCATGGAACCAAATTACCAGTTCATGTCCACTTAACTAATGCTTGCATTCCTTCTGTAAAATACTCTTGATGCCCATGGTTGGGTGGTCTAGTCTCCACTGGGTTTGTGTTATTCTTTGAGCTGTGTTTTCCAAGAGTCAACTGTATCAACTCCCAATCCCATGCATGGCAGCAGTATCTACTACTGTAACACATTGCATTACATAACTTACGTACATGTTACCCAAAGAAAAAAGGTAACACGAGTAACAAAAAATACACAAATATGCAAACACACTTCTATTTAACAAGGCGTGTGTGTGTGTGTGTGTGTGTGTGTGTGTGCGTGCTCTGCTGTCAGCAGGGCCCGCTTCTGATCCTCTGTCCCCTTCTCTCTCTGCCCCTCCCCAGCTTGCACTCTGACTCTCTCTCTCTCTCTCTCTCGCTCTCTCTCGAAAATAAGCAAACATTTAATGGGGTGCCTTGGTGGTTCAGTCGGTTAAGTGTCTGGCTTCAGCTCAGGTTGTGAACTCATGATTCATGAGTTCAAGCCCTGCATCGGGCTCTCTGCCGTCAGTGTGGAGCCTACTTCAGATCCTCTGTCTTCCTCTCTCTGTCCTTCCTCACTCCCACATGTGACTTACTTGCTCTCTCTCAAAAATAAACATTAACAAAAAAACTTTATTTTTTATGTTTTTAAATGTTTTATTTATTGAGAGAGAGCAAGTGAGCGAGACAAAGCGTGAGTGGGGGAGGGGCAGAGAGAGAGGGAGACATAGAATCAAAAGGAGGCTCCAAGGCTCCGAGCTGTCAGCACAGAGCCCGACACGGGGCTCAAACCCACAAACCGTGAGATCATGACCTGAGCCACCCAGGTGCCTCTAACAAAAATAAACATTTAAAAAAAAAACAGAGGTATCAGTTCCCCAATACTAGGATACATATTTTTAACAGAGCTTTGTATTGTGCTATGAAAACCTTCTACCCTGTGTTTGTTGTTCTACACATGTTGCTGCGTGTCCCGACAGACGTTTCAAAGCTCTATGGGAAATGCAAAGTTCAAAGTTCATGGGAAACGTGAGTTCAGAACTCGGCACCACTACAGTGACCATCATCAGGGCTAAGATTTATGTGATACAAAAATGGGAGTACACCATCAATGGAAAAAAGAAACCCCGGAGTCAACCCAGTGACTAGACCAACACACTGCCCAACCAATGGTCAGTTATTTTTGTTGCCTTTATACCAAATTGCCTTATAACCGATTGGTTATCCAACAGTAACGTTTGTGGTGGAAACGCTTGCAGCCAAGAGATCTACAGCGAAACTGCTTCATATCCTTTGATTTCCTGCCTTAACTGACTTTTAAAAGTAACCACTAAATACAGATTCTGATTGCTCTGAATACAAAGTCTTGTACTGTCCCATGGAAAGGTCTCCCTTCCATACAAATTCCCAGGGTCTCAATTCAACAGCCATCACGACTCGGAGTTTCTTGTGTGTCCTTCCAGAAGTGTTCCATGCATTTTATGTTGTCACTCACTGAAACACCTATTTCCCCCTTATGAAAAGATGGAGAAGGCAAAGTCAGTAGTTGGGGGACCCTTCGCCATCTGCCCAGAGCCCTGCTCAAGCTGAAAGGAAAGGAAGCAAACATCTGTCACTACTGAGCTGGGCTGTCATTACCTTGCCACCATAGACCACAGTGCCACCTTCTTTCTTTGCTTCCTCCACTGCTCCAAGAAACATGCTCACTGACTGTTTGGTGTGGAGTGGCCCGTAGAGGACATTAGCTGCAGAGAAAAAGGAATGTGTGTCATTTCACCCCAAAAGGCATCATTACTGTTAGAAAACCTTTCCCAGTGAACAGCCCCACCCCTTCAGACAGCCTCTCAGTGTAGACAAGGAGTCAGCAAACTCTTCTGGTAAAAGGCTAGACAGGAAATAGTCAACGTTCTGCATGACACAGGCTGTCTCTGCCACAGTAGTCACAGCAGACACTTAAACCAGGGGGCGGGACTGTGTCCTGCTTAAAGTTTCTCTACATAAGCAGGTAGTGAAATCTGTCAATCCCTGGGTTAAAGGAATGGCTACCAATTAATCAGAGCGCCGCACTTAAAATATACGATCCGTTTATTCATGACCATGAGATCATGCTCTAAGAAGTTCACAGGCTCAGGAGCTGGTGTGGAACGGAACAGGGAAAAACAGATGCAGCCCTATATGGCTGCTGGAATCTAGACCATTAAAAGTGGCCAGGGGTCAGAGGAAGAAGGGAGATCTAGGGAGGCCTCAGGGGAATCTTAGAGCACCAGTCACGGGAAAAGCGGGTTGAAGAGGATTCCAGCGTAAAGAGTAGCAGAACGGAGCATGGACACTGGGAGCTCTACAAGAAAGATGGGAAAGCCGGAGCTCAGGGAGCAAGGGAGGAAATGGTACACAGCCAGTCAGGGGGTGGGCAGGGGAGGAAGCAGAGGTCACGTCATGAGAGACTGTGAGCCTGATCCAGAGAGTCTTGGAAGGGATCCAGGTTTCAGCTGAAGAGCCATTAGAAGTCACTGGAGTGTATGAAGCAGGAAAATGAATTATTTCATCTAATTACATGTTTAAAAAAACCATTCTGGCTTCTCTGGAAGGCAGAAGTGGAAGCAGGCAGGTCAGGGAGGGGACACTCTTGCAGCCTTCCATGAGAATGGTGGTGGCTTGCACAAGGGTCATAAGAGTGCAGAGAGGGGCGCCTGGGTGGCTCAGTCAGTTGGGCGACTGACTTTGGGTCAGGTCATGATCTCACAGTTCGGGGGTTCGAGTCCCACATCTGGCTCTGTGCTGACGGCTTGGAGCCTGGAGCTGGCTTCTGATTCTTTGTCTCCCTCTCTCTGCACCTCCCCTGCTCACACTCTGTCTCTCTCCGACTCTCAAAAACTAAATAAATGCTAATAAAAGAAAAAAATTTTTTTTAAAAAAGAGTGCAGAGAGAAGAAGCTCGTCAAAGTCATCCCATTTGAACATCATCTCTTGAGACTCACCCACCAGCCTACATCAAGCACCCAGGATCCTAAGCTAGGAGCAGACTTGATGCCCCACGTGCCCGATAACCTGCTTCATATGCCCTCAGGCCTCTCAGAAAAAACAAAAAGTCTGAGATAGAAACACTGGTACCACCAACTGTCAAAAAGGAATACCTTTGAAATCAACCAGATACTCACAGTCCCAAGGGTTCCCCACACGGATCTGTGCATAGGCCTTTTTAAGTCTATTTACAACTTCATCATGGATGCTCTCATGTAAAAACTAAGCGATAAAAGAAACATTCAAGGGAAGATTCAAATAAACACATAAATTTGTCAACAATGTGCGATTTTTATTAATAGTACTAATTTAGTTCATACTAGTTCTTAGACACTGTGATCTCTGAAAACAAAAGCAAATAGAAGTATACGTTCTTTAATTATTTCATTCCTACTTTTAATAACTACATTAAGATAATAAATTTCCACTTGGTAGATGTTAAAAAGAAATCATAAGCCTTCTCTTTACCAAGTTTCTAAGGACCTGCCTGGCCAAGCTTCACACAGCAATTATGCCTGTTTTTACTCTAAAGCATTCAACATCTTAATTACCAGAGAACCTCAAGTGTATCTGTCCCAGTTGTGGTGAACACATATTGACAGCTGTTTGTTTGGTCTGCCTTGGTATGGCTGTTGTGTAATAGCATGCTCTCGGCGGATTAGGTCTCCAGAGGGAGGACTCAACCAGGAGGACCGCCTTTGGACTCACACTAGGTAGGATGTGAGCTCCAAGCTATGTTCCCACTGACAGAGGTGAACTGGTCCAGCCATCCATTGTCTGGGTCGGTTTTCATGTAGCAAATGGATTGGCAGTCATGGAGAGGTGCACAGTACTGGAATGGGTTTTTCTACACATCACTGTCCCTATGAAAACCAATCTGGGCAGTGACTAATAGCATCCTTTAATGTTTAACACTAAATGTAAAGCAAGGACTTGTACACTTGCTCCAAGACACAAAGGAAAAGTAAAACTTAGCTGAATATACGAAGGCTTGACTTCCATGTCATTTCACATTTCACCATATCATTAAAATTATAATCTTTTGGATGACCTGTTTCCTTCTTAGCATTAGTGTAACAAATGTCTAAAGTAAATTCAACAAATTGTAAACATTCTATGAATATCATATCTCAGATGTTTTTGGAGAACTATAGAAAAACAAAGGAAAGACAGATCTCCAACTGTTATAAAATACAGAGAAAAAATGAGTATGAAAAGTTACAGAAAAAGTAGGCTTAATTTCCAGACCCGTTTTATTCTAATTTAGATTATGTTAACCTTATAAAGAATTGGTTCATATTGAGGCTAAGAGTAAAAACACAAAGCCAATTTCTCTGTAATTTAAATGTACAATTGTTTGAAGTTTTTAATTACAAGAGGAAAACTCAACAATAATAATTTTTAAAATGTCGAATGTAGCCACACTTTGTACCTAATCAAAACTTGCTTGGTTGTAGTACTGAGTTTTCAGGACCATGAGAGTCATGAAAATCAGGCTGATACCCCACACAAAACCGAAATCCAGCTCAAATATAAGTACAGACATTAAACTTCCCAAACCCCATACGCTGATGCTAAATCACATCTCCCTCTGTGCACTTAATAATAATGTGTCCTATATATGTGTGCACAGACTATACATTCATCCAGAGACAACCCACATTTGCTTTTCACCAAACCATGTCACATCAAGTCTAGAAATGTAAGACCAGACTTATGGCCCCAAATTAGTATCTTTATGTTTTACTGAAGTGTTTTTATAACGAAGCCAAAGCTCTATATCCTTTATCGAAAAATTTTCGAATTCTTCAAACTTATAGCTGATTTTATTCTCCAAGTGACATTGGACTTTGTCCATATTGTTCGAGGTCTCCGTCCCCAGTCCAGCTCTACCACTTGTAGCTTGGGCACAATCCCTGGTTGATCAGCCTTGAGCACACAAGAGTGTATCAGGGCCACAGATGTGTTCTGTCTACGGGAACACATTTTTCCAGCAATACTTGTACACAACTTCCTAACAGCACAATGTGTAACCAAGTGGGGTGTGAAGACAACGTCACACGCCCAACGCCGACACTCACCAGGCGCCGCGCAGTGGTACATCTCTGGCCCGCTGTCCCCACGGCTGCGAAGAGAGCCGACGGAACGACCAAGCTGAGGTCTGCATCCTCAAAAGCTTGGAGAAACAAAACACACACCTGTCAGTGTCGCGATGTAGATGGGCTAACCGGTCGACCAGATGATGCCATCAGAAAGCTCAGGAAGACAGTGTCAGCATTACCCCAGTGATGTAAGCATGTTCACACCACGAAGCCTCCATTAAGAGCAGAATAACGAGCTCTATGGTCTTTACCTCAGTACAGTTGTCAGAGGAGATTAATAATGGTAGGCACCTGACAGGATTTTTGTGGGGATTAAAGGAAATAAACTCATATGAAACAGCTGAGCACAGTCCCTGCAACTACCCAGGGCTCACTAAATGCTAACTATTTGCAAATGAACACTCTCTAGATTAGAAGTCCAACCCAAACAAACCCATCGCCGCCACATGCTTTTTAAACTTCTGGTGTTCACCACAACAATATAGGCATCTACACATGGTAACAATGGCAATATACAAATTACCAGGTTTTGCCTTCTTATCACAAAATCCATGCTTCTATTAAATCTCAATCCATCGATGTGCATTATCCACAAAAGGCTGATAACCTATTTTGTGCCCGACAACTGAAAATGAGAAGTAGGTAAACTCCAAGCCTATGGGTTAGGTGATAAAATGCTTTAAGGAAGTGATCCTTCCCAATAAAAAAGCACTCAACCAAGATCTTATTATAGACAAACTAATTTTTTAATATATAAAGGAATCAACAAGTCATGTAAAAGTTACTTACTTTAGAGAAACATGTGGCCAGTTTTCAGAAAGCAGAAGGAAAAACAAGAAATCATGCCAAGCTACAAAGGCTCAGACACAGGCTCGAAGCCCCAGGTAACATTTCCCAGCATGAACACCTGTCCTTTCTAGTTATCTCTGCCTTCAAACCTTTGCGTCGTATCTCACAAGTGAAACTCTGAAACCTAAAATTAGGTCTTAGACGCACACAACAGAGGAGGGAAGAAAGAGTGTCCACCCAAATTCTGTATGGTCACCATGGCTACCGAAGCTATTCTCAACAGCAAACAAAGGGCGGCCTTACCAATGATGGCATTGTTTCCTCCAAGTTCTAACAAACTTCTCCCTGTAAAAATACACAAACACACGTTAATGCCCATTTCAGTACTTACCGCACACTGAAAGATAGCCTCAAATCACAGCCTATCTCAACTGTGTTTTCTTTTTTTTTTAAGTTTATTTATTTATTTTGAGAGACAGAGAGAGAGAGAGAGAAGGGGAAGGGCAGAAAGACAGAGAGGGAGAGAGAGCATCCCAAGCAGGCTCCGTGATGTCAGCACAGAGCCTGGCGCGGGGCTCAATCTCACGAAACACAAGATCATGACCTGAGCCAAAACCAAGAGTTGGACACTTAACAGACTGAGCCACCCAGGCACCCCAGTTTATTTTCTGATTTAAACTGTAGCATAAGGGGGCACGTGGATGGCTCAGTCGGTTAACGTCTGATGTCAGCTAAGGTCATGGTTTCACGGTTCGTGAGTTTGAGCCCCACATCGGACGCTCCACTTTCAGGGAGGAACCGCTATGGATTCCCTCCCTCCCTCTCAGCCCCTCACCCACTTGCTCACTCTCTCTCAAAAATAAAAAACGTGAAAAAAAATTTTTTTAAACTCTATCATAAGGATTGCATTGATGTCAAATTTCTTCATTTTAATAACCTTATCATACATAGTTATATGGCACAGTGTCCTTCTTAAGAAATACACCAAAATACTTGGTGAAGAAACACAATGTCTTCACCTTTCCCCAAAGGTTAAAAAACAACACGCACCCACAGTTTATGTGTGTGCGTGCTGCCGGAGAGAAAGAAAGTGATAAAACAAATGGGGAAACAAGTAAGTAGTGGGTGAATTTTGTGAATTCCTGTATACAGGAATTTCTTGTGTTAGTCATGTAACTTTTCTCTAAATGTGAAATTATATCCCCTCCCCAACTCCACAAACATTTAGTGTAAAACGGAGCAGTCATTGTGGAAGACTGTGTAACTTTCCAAGAAATGAATCACAGGATTACGATATGCCTATCAATCCACTTCTGGGTACCTAACCAATAGAAGTGAAAACAGGAACGTGAACAGGTAAGAGCAGACCTATGCTCAGAGCTGCGCTGTTCCTAACAGCCACAAGGTGGAGACAAAAATAAAAACAAAAAACAGGAGCTGCAAGGTAGCAGCAGCCCAAGTGTCTATCAATAAATGCCCGAATCAGGGCACCTGCGTGGCTCGGTCGGTTAAGCGTCCAACTTCAGCTCAGGTCATCTTCTTATGGTTTGTGAGTTTGAGCCCCACATCAGACTTGTGCCGACGGTTCGGAGCCTGGAGCCTGCTTTGGATTCTGTGTCTCCCTCTCTGTCTGCCCCTCCCCCTGCTCACGCTCTGTCTCTCTCTCCCTCAAAAAGAAATAAACATTAAAAAAAAATTTTAAATGAATGAATGAATCAACCAAATGTGGTAAATACATACAAGGGAATAACCTTCCACCCTAAAAAGGAAGAAAATTCTGACACACGTTGTGACCTTTAAGACATGCTATGTGAAGTAAGCCAGTCACAAAAGGACAAATATTGGGTGGTGATTCTACTTATAGGAGGTTCTTAGAAGAGTCAAATCCAGAAAAGAAAGAAAGGAGAATGATGGTTGCCAAGGGCTGGAAGAAGGCAGAAATACGGAGGTGGTTTTTAATGGGGATGATGTTGGGAAAACAAAAAGATCGTTACACAACAATGAACATGTACTTAATGCCACAGAAGTATACACTTAAAATGGGTAAAACGATACATTTTATATTATATATATAATACAAAATATATATACATGTTTTTCCACACATACACACACACACACATTTTTTTACCACAATAAAAGAAGTTAAAAAATTATGTGCTCAGATGGCTCAGTCAGTGATGCATCTGACTCTTGATTTCGGCTCAGGTCATGATCTCACAGTTCATAGCATCAAGCCCCACATCGGGGTCTGCACTGGTAGTGTGGAGCCTGCTTGAGATTCTCTCTTCCTCTGTCTCTGCCCCTACCCTGCTCATGCTGGCTCACTCTCTCACTCTCACTCTCTCTCAAACTAAAGAAACTTTAAAAAAACTATGTGCTCACTGCAGGAAAAAATGTTTTAATCAGAAAGTATCAAACAGGGAAAAAGTCATGGCTCGTAAGCATAATAAAATCTCTCCTCATAATTTGGTATAGGGCCTTCAAATCTCTTCAATGTTCATTTCTATTTACTTGAGATTGTACAAACTAATTTGCTCTTACACATGTACCTAAGTTGTTAAGAGCTATTTTAAAAAAATCACTGCATAGTACTTCACCATGACAGACTAAATTTTACTTAGCTACTGCTCTAGTGTTGGATATATTGGTTAATTTTTTTTAATGTTTATTATTTATTTCTGAGATGGGGGAGGGGCAGAGAGAGAGAGGGACACAGAGAATCTCAAGAAGGCTCTGCGCTGTCTTCGAGAAGCCTGATTTGGGCTCGAACTCACAAACCCTGAGATCATGACCTGAGCCGAAATCAAGAATCAGAGGCTTAGCCGACTAAACACTCAGGCACCCCTGGATTGTGTTTTATATTGCTGAATTTTAAGAGTCCTTTATTTATTCTAGATACCAACATGTTATCAGATAAAGGATTTGCAAATGCCTTCTCCCATTCTGTAGGTTGTTCTGTCCATCTTTTTGATAGTACCCTTTGAAGCACGAAAGTTTTTTTTTTTTTTTTTTAATTTTTTTTAATGTTTATTTATTTTTGAGACACAGAGAGACACAGCACGAGTGGCAGAGGGGCAGAGAGAGAGGGAGACACAGAATCAGAAACAGGGTCCGGCTCTGAGCTGTCAGCACAGAGCCCGACACGGGGCTCAAACTCACAAACTGTGAGATCATGACCTGAGCTGAAGTTGGTTGCTCAACCGACTGAGCCACCCAGGCGCCCCTGAAGCATGAAAGTTTTATTTTTGATGAAGTCTATCTCATGTTGGTTATGTTTTAAGGGTCATATCCTAGAAACCATTGCCTAATCCAAGGCCACAAAAACCTATTCCTATGTTTTCTTCTAAGAGTTTGGTAGTTCTGGCTCACACATTCAGGTCTTCGATACATTAGGAGTTAATTTTTGTGTACAGGAAAGGTGGGGTCTTTCATATGTACATACTTGGATATCTAGCTGTCCCAGCATCATTTGTTAAAAAGACTAGTTTTTCCCTCCATTGAAATGTCCTGGCACCCTTATCAAAAATCAGTTAACCGTAACTCGAAGGGTTTATTTCTGGACTGTTATTCCACTCATTTTTATGTCTATCCTGATGCCAGTACATAGTCTTGAATTTTTTATACTGAATTTTTTAGAGTAAGTTGCAGTATTAGGACATATGGGTCCCCCTTTGGTCTTTTTCAAGACTGTTTGGCTGCTTGGGGTCCTTTGCATTTCATCTGAATTTTAGGATCAGCCTGTCAATTCTGCAAAGAAGCCAGCTGACATTTGGAAAGGGACTGCAATGAATCTGTAGATTACTTGGACAGTATTGATCTTAGGCTACAATAATACTAAGTTTCCCAAACAGTAAAAATGGGATGTCTTTACATTGACTTAGGTGTTCTTTAATTACTTTCAATGATACTCTGTAGTAATTCCTGTGTGAAAGACTCCAACTTCCTTTGTTGTATTTATTATTTTTCAAAGATTTTATTTTTAAGTAATCACGTCCAACGTGGGGCCTGAACCCACAACCCTGAGATCAAGAGTTGCATGCTCTACTAACTGAGACAGCCAGGAGCCCCTGTTGAATTTATTCTTAAGTATTTTATTCTTTTTGACACTGGTGTCAATGTCTTCAGAATTTCATTTTGAGAATGCTTATGGTCAAAGTAAAGGAATGCAAGTGATCTTTGTATTGTATCTTGTATCCTGTAACCTTGCTGACCTTAGTTATTAGCTCTACTGGTTTGTAAACTTGCTGTTTAAAAGCAATGCCTTTGGCAGGCACCTGGGGGCTCAGTTAAGTGTTAGACTGTGGATTTCAGCTCAGGTCTTATCTCACAGCTGGTGGGATCAAGCTCCGTGTTGGGCTCTGGGCTGACAGCATAGAGCCTGCTTGGAATTCTCTTCCTCTTTCTCAAAACAAATGCATGAATTTTAAATAAATAAATAAGCACGAAACGCAAACGCAAACGCAAACGCAAATGCAATGCAATGCAATGCAATGCAAACCAATGCCTGTGGGGGCACCCGGCTGGCTCAGTTTGTAGAGCATGGGACTCTTGATCTTGGGGTTTTGAGTTCAAGCCCCACACTGTGGGTAGAGATTACTTTAAAAAATTAAATCTTTTTAACAAATAAATAAATAAATAATAAAACTGCCTTAATGAGCCATAAAGCATACAAGGCTGTGTGTATAAAACCCTTTTCAGTCATATATACGTAAAATGTAAGTAAGAACAGATTCAAGTCTTCCGTTCCATACTTATTCTAGGTCCTGTACTCCCTGGTCCTGCTTGGAGTGTGAATTTTCTGTTTTTAATTTGCCAAACACTTCTGATAGAAATAAAGAAATGTATTTGATAGGATTTCACTATGGTAATTTACGGGGGAAATGAAATCCTTCTGAAAATTATGCTATTAAATTTGCAATCTCCCCATTAATAGCTGTATCCCTCTGTTACCTGGATATTCAAATAAACATGGCTGTTGTCCCTTCAGAAGGGATCAGGGAGGAAAAACCCAACTTTTAGATTTCATATCCATCCCTGATGGAACTGCAATCCTCATTAAAAGGCAACACTTACCAAATCTCTCCTGCACCATAAGGGCCACCTGTTTTCCCACCTGTGTGCTCCCGGTGAAGGACAGCAGGTTCACCCGTTCATCTTTGGCCATTGCAGTGCTGCAGGGGAATAAACACAGTCACTCAAGGCAGAGAAACCCAGCAACAGTGGCACCTGCTGGAACCAGGTCAGAACACTTCCTCATCACAAAAAGACACTCAGTCAAAGATACAAATATGTCTATCCCAAGGATGCAAAGGAAAGTTTTCATGAAAATGAACTAGATGTTCACAGGCAGAGCCACACAGCAAAATAGGCTAACCTGGTCTGGGAGCTCTCTGTAAACTGAAATCACCTTGAGGACATTGTTAAGGATGAAAGTCCTTCCTATACATTATGACCTTAGCACTTCCTTCATTAACATCCCAGTTATTCTGCAGACCCCTCAACTACTAATTCCTTTAAGAATTAAAAATGTGAAGGTTGCAGGAAAGCATCCTAAGTATCTCTCACGAAAGCTCACTTAACAAAGACTGTGCTAGGATTTCCAGTTACCTCTAAGAAATATAAATCAGATACTATCGATCTGATCCACCGGGCTCCTGGTTCAGAGCTTCAAAGGACTCAGTATGGACCATGAAGGGTAGCCAGAGCATCAGACTTAGGTTAAGGCTGGAACAGCTTGATGAGATTATGCATGGAGACTTCCCCAGGTTCAGCCCAGCAAACGTGAGCATGGATATGGATACTCAAAGTGGCTGTTACTAAATGCATGAATGCAAACACTACTCTATCTGAGCCAGCTCAAGACCAACGTGAAGGACTGATGTCCAAAGAAGAGGGGCGCCTGGGTGACTCAGTTGGCTAAGCGTCCAACTCTTGAGTTTAACTCAGGTTACGATCTCATGGTTCATGGGTTCAACACCCGCATCAGCCCTGCCCTGACAGTGCGGACCCTGCTTGGGAATCTGTCTCCCTCTCTCTCTGCTCCTCCCCCACTCATGATTCTCTCTCTCTCTCAAAAATAAACATTAAAAAAAAACAAAGTACAAAGCACAAAAAAGACTAGGTCAAAGGATATATTATT
Organism: Puma concolor; assembly: GCF_028749965.1. Classification (NCBI taxonomy): domain Eukaryota; kingdom Metazoa; phylum Chordata; class Mammalia; order Carnivora; family Felidae; genus Puma; species Puma concolor. Next base: position 136,653,644 of record NC_141667.1, on the reverse strand, counting down.
CATTTTATAAATGACATTTAGATATTATTTCACTATCCACTCTATATGTGAAAGTTGTATTTTCTAACACGTTCCCATTTTTATAAAAAAAGGACTGATTTATTCATTCATTCATTCATTCATTCATTCATTCATTTTGAGACTGACCAGTAAGTGGAGTAGTATGGTAACAGTGATGGATGGAGATCAACATTTTAACCACACCAGTGTGGGCTGTGAGGCCTGACTCCTATGAAACCACACTTAATTAAAGTCTAAGCCAGGGGCACCCAGCTGGCTCAGTGGGCAGAGCATGGGACTCTTGATCTTGGAGTTGTGAGTTCGAACCCCACGTTGGATATAAAGACTACTTAAATATAAAATCTTAAAATAAATACATAAACAAAGTCTAAGCCAGTAGTAACAACTTCAACTTCCATCATTGTTCAGGGCAATCAGAGTCAGTTCCCAGCTTAAAAACAGGCTCTGATGTTATGCTGAGTTAAAGAAACCAGACACGAAAGGCCACATGTTATATGATTCCATCTACATGAAATGTCCCAAACAGGCCCAACTATAGAGATAGAAAGTACAGGAGTGGTTGCCAGGGGGAAGAGGGAAGATGGTAAGTGAGTGCTAATAAGTACAAAGTTCCTTCCTGGTGAAATGAAAATGTTCTCAAGTAAGATAACGGTAATGATTGCAAAACACTGTGAATATTCTAAAAACCACTCAACTGTACCTTTTTAAAGAGATAATTTCATGGTATGTGAATTATATAGCAATTTTCTTAAAACAATACATTTTTAAAAAGAGGCTCTATTCCCAGGGGTCCCTTTTTTCGTTCAGCTCAAGAACCTAGACAATAGGATGTGGGGGGAGGAATACACCAGACTCCAATTCCACAGCTTTGCTTTGTGAGTAAGCACCTTTATAAATCAAGTGTCAGGAAGCCATAGACGTCCCAATGTTCCAGCAGTTTCTTATTTTAGGCTGTAAACATCTTACACAAGTAGCTCTGGGTAATTAAAAAAAATAATTCTTACTCTTCTTCCAACAAAGACTAATAAAGACAAAGCCCAATAAGGTACGTAATAATAATGATTCCAAAAAAGCACTCACACCTCCTCAGCTTTACTGGGTTTCATTATTGTAATAAAGATGAGGGGCGCCTGGGTGGCTCAGTCGGTTAAGCGGCCGACTTCAGCTCAGGTCATGATCTCGCGGTCCGTGAGGGCTGTGAGTTCAAGCCCCGCGTCGGGCTCTGTGCTGACAGCTCAGAGCCTGGAGCCTGTTTCAGATTCTGTGTCTCCCTCTCTCTGACCCTCCCCTGTTCATGCTCTGTCTCTCTCTGTCTCAAAAATAAATAAATGTTAAAAAAAAAATTAAAAAAAAAAAAAAAAAAAAGATGATTCTGGAGCACCTGGGTGGCTCAGTCAGCTAAGGGTCTGACTTCGGCTAAGGTCATGATCTCACAGATCATGAGTTTGAGGCCCGCGTCGGGCTCTGTACTGACAGCTCAGAGCCTGGAGCCTGCTTCGGATTCTGTGTCTCCCTCTCTCTGTCTCTCTGCTCCTCCCCCACTGGCATTCTGTGTCTCTCAAAAATAAATAAAGATTGAGGGGCGCCTGGGTGGCGCAGTCGGTTAAGCGTCCGACTTCATCCAGGTCACGATCTCGCGGTGCGTGAGTTCGAGCCCCGCGTCAGGCTCTGGGCTGATGGCTCGGAGCCTGGAGCCTGTTTCTGATTCTGTGTCTCCCTCTCTCTCTGCCCCTCCCCTGTTCATGCTCTGTCTCTCTCTGTCCCAAAAATAAATAAACGTGGAAATAAATAAATAAATAAATAAATAAATAAATAAATAAATAAAGATTGAAAAAACTTAAAAAAAAATGATTCGGATCAATCAACCCGGAGTCCTTCAACAGAAAAAGACACAGGGCCCGTTGACCTACCCTATATCTGCTCCACCACAGGTCAAGGAACAAATAGCACCAGGCAGTTTGTTGTCTTCTAGAACCTTGGCTATTATCCTAAAAAAGGAAAAAGCAATTACTAAGAAAGAAAACAATTTCTAAGGGTTTTTCTAAAACTAGGAATAATTTCCAACTGCGTGACTTTCCTTTTCCAACTTTCTCCCTCACTCTGACCCCAAACATGCAGGCCTACATTTCACCTCACATACTACAGACGAGGTTTTCCAACACTTAAAGGCAAAACTCTTTTCCCCCTAAAATCTTTAGAAGAAAAAAAACATACAAAATAAATAAAAGATACAATGCAACGGTCAGGTAGTTCAACTGCTCACTGTTTTCTAATATTTTTCTGGCAAACTAGGAACACATATCTAGCTTAAGACGACAGAGTGATCACAGGACGTTTGTTTTTGGTTTTTGTTTTCGTCTGTTGCCACAAATCCATCAAAATGATGGCAAAGAAATAAAAAGATGCTTCGGATTCTGTGTCTCCCTCTCTCTTGCCCCTACGGTGTTCATGCTATGACTCTCACTCTCTCTCTCTCCTTCAAAAATAAATGCTTAAAAAATTTTTAAAAATAAAGAAAGAAAAAGGAAGAAAGGTAGTCCCCATCAGCAAATGAAATCCCAACACATCTGTGCAAAGCAAAGGCCAGCCAGAGAAGTGGTAAAGGAGGAAACCAAAAGAGGCCCCAAACCTAGTGTAGTTGCTGAGGAGGTACAGCAGAGGGAGCTACACCTGCCAACAGAACCTCAACAAGTTCACGACTAGTCTCCACTGGCTTCACACCAAATCCTTTACTAAAGAAATATCAGCACCCTCCAGGCTAAAGCACTGTGGGCTAGCAGTTTTTTAACACTGAATAATACAACTTATTCTATGAATCAAAATAATAACTACAGTTCCATACACCTTAAATCTGATGAGGAGTTGTAAAAAATGGTAATTCTGGTTTCTCTTTCATTTTGAGCTTCCTGAATACAGCCAAGACTATTCATCAATCCTCCTAACCTTCTGGCTACTTCCTAATTTGTTTAAATTTTTTTTAAGAATCCAAATTAAAAAAACAAACACTTCCATAAAAAAAGGGACCGCTGTTAAACATAAATTCTTTAACTGTCCCCGAAGCTGTCCTTTATAGTGGTTTTCTTTTTTCCTGTACCAAGGATCATACATGCCGTTGTAATGTCTGAACCTAGATTTCAGGTCGTACAATTTTTCCCACAGACTCGGGGTATATACACTGTCTGCAGAAGGAGGCAGATTGTTTTTGAAGGGTCAGGATTTTGCTCTGTGTCTGTGGGTTTACAAAACCCTTTTCCCTATTGCATGAGCCTCTGACTTTGGGTTAAGTCTCTCATTCCGTTGCCCAGGTGACCTGGTCAATGTCAGGGCATCACCAGTGCTACAGAGACACAGCATGACTTACGGTAGACACGACCCCTGACCGGTGAACTCCATCTGGACTGGCATAACAACATGAGAACTGTAAATGGGAACCTCAGGCTTTCTGCTCTTCCCTGAGCACAGGGACTTTTCTAACTTCATGTCCTTTATGGGTAACTGAAAGCTGTGCCTATGGAATTTTTCTAAGACATTCTGCTTCTTGTGAGTCAGCAGGCTTGTGAGTCAGAGCAACCCCCACACCTGTCCAAAGCAGATCTCACCTCCTTACTCCTGCATAAAATGTTACAAAGACACAGAATAAAGAGAAATACTGGATGCTATCCCTCCTGGCAAACTATGACCTTTCCTACATCTTTATGAATAGAAAAAGGGACAACGCGTAGGCAGTGTACATGTAGGAATCTGAACGTTTAGCTGATTCTGCAGCACCTTTAGTTAACTCCAGCAAAATCTAGCATCATTTTATTTACTGTCTTCTCTAACAGAATCAGCTAACATTCTCAATTACCTAAAAAATCAGCCACACTCCCACAGGAACATTTCAAATCCTTCAAACTATTTAGAGCAAATAAATGAGATCAAAGGAGCAATCACATAGAACATGTGAAACTATTATCAAAATAAATATTTGAAACCAGCTGATGGGGCAACTGGGTGCTCAGTCGGTTAAGTGTCCCACTCTTGATTACAGCTCAGGTCATGATCTCATGGTCGGGCTCTGTGTTGCCAGTGCAGAGCCTGCTTGGGATTCTCTCTCCCTCTCTCTCTCCCAAAATAAAAAAATGAACTTGAAAAAAAAAAAAAAGCTGCCTAGTAACAATCGGTAAGTCTGTTCACTCTGTCGACATTAACTGTTTTGGGACATAAACTGTTTTTTAAGGTTTATTTTTAAAAACTGCCCAGGAATCTTATATTTTTACATGTGATTTGTCTCATGTGTCATGCAGATTAGAGTTGTCTTTAATACTTAATTATAATTTAAGTATAATTATAATCATAAATTTTAATTATTATAAATAAGTCAGTAGTTATTTAATTGTTAAATTTAATTGTCTTGCCTTGGAGGATAAAGTTTCCTCAATATCATGTATTCCTTTCAAGTAAATACTAACACCTACTACTCTCTCTTTCAGCCCACGTGTCAATTCCTAAGCCACTGTTCCTCAATGGACTTCTAACCTCAAGGACCCTCTTCCATAAAGATTCCACAGGCTTTCTACCAGCAATTCTTAAATCAGAGAAAGAAGACCATGCAGCCCATGGAACAGCAAGAACGGTCACCACTCTACACGGGAAGACATCCTGTTCTATACAGACTCTAAATGCCACAACGATAAACCAGTAATACTGATTTTATGACCTAATCAGAGTTGTCAAGTTCTCTAAAATGATTAAAAAAATTTTTGTCACCAAAAGATGAAATACATTTTAGATAGTGTTAGAAGAGTCAACAGAACAGTATAACAACCATTTCTTTGTTTTGCCAACCACCTATTAAACAAAAGCCAGGAAACTATCACCTGGGTAAAAATCAAAACCATGAACATGTTTAGAAGTTACTAAATACAGTCCGTAAATTGTAAGGATAGTTCCTTTCCACTGGATTTGGTGTTATTTCCCAAAAGACATAAAAGTTTTGAAGTTTGAATACCTTTATCAATATCTGGCTTGTTTCCAAAGAGTTCAATTACATGGCTCTGCAAGAGCTCCATATACCGTAAAATGATGTAAAAGTTATTACAGGGGCACCTGGATACCTCAGTCAGTCAAGAAGCCGACTTCAGCTCAGATCATGAACTCCCCATTGTGAGTTCAGGCCCTGTATTGGGCTCTGTGCTGTTAGCATGGAGTCTCCTTAGGATCCTTGGTCTCCCTGTCTCTCTGCCCCTCCCCTGCTAGATCCCCCCTCTCCCCCCCTCGTACCCCTCCCCCCCACAGCCGCCTCTCTCTCTCTCCTTCTCAAACATTAAAAAAAAAAAAAAATCTGATTACAAGCCAAGGAGAAAAAAAGGTTACCCAAGTTCCATGCTTAATAAATATGACCCTTCCACACTGGATTAAAAGCCAGTGCCTACCGATCACCTTTTCCGATTATTCGATACTCAGGAAAAGAAAGCCACACATACTTACTTTGTGACAGCTACACTAATGAGGGAAGTTGTTGGAGCTCCTTTCCTTGAGAGGATCAAAAAAAAAAACAACTTAGTTTGGTGGAAATCATAAATACCTTTTATTGTCAAGCAGAAACAAGTCTTTCTGAGAAGTTCTGTCCAATTAAACCACAGAGCCTAATAAGTGATATCAACACTTGTCCTTGAGTTTTGCGTCTTTGGGAGCTCAGATACTACAAAACTTTGAAAAACATAAAAATGGCACCAAGCAATTTTGAACCTGCTTGCTGCACTGATCACGGGAACTGTTACATTAACCTCTGTCAATTACGGAAATGGAAATCTATCAACATGAACTTTACAAGTTCCTTAGAAGGCTCAAGGGGCTGGAAAAAAAATCACACGACTAGTCCTTATGGATTAAAACATTAAAAGGCATGGGTCCCTTTGGCAACATGGTGCCAAATCATCAATCTCCCACCAATGCCTGACCTTTGTAGAGAGTCTGTGAAAGCATTCAACCAAACACAACATTAAGGTAAATTAATTACCAGTGGAACAGATGCCAAATGGGCAAAGACAACTGTCCTGGCCTTCCTAATCTAACTTCTCCCATTCAACACAGAAGTTAAAAACAAGCAACTGTTTTGTCATCTACAAAATACAGACATTCTCCCAACTAACATCTACTATCCCATATTTTCCAGAGAGGTAAAAGTTAATGTATCAATGGGAACAATGGTCAAGGGCTGCAGAATCACTTGGGAATTCAGTATGAAATTTTTCCTGAATGGGAAAAAAGTAAGTCAAGTTTCACAAAGAGGATTGGGACTCTTCCCAAGTTCTTTTTTCTCCAACTTTCTACCTGGGTTTTCTATTTGCAGAATGTGGTATAAAGAATATATCCAGTCTTGGGTGCCTGAGCGGCTCAGTTGGTTAAGTGTCCAACTTCGGCTCAGGTCATGACATCACAGTTCATGCGTTCAAGCCCCACGCTGGGGTCTGTGCTGACAGCTCAGAGTCTGAAGCCTGCTCTGGATTCTTTGTCTCCCTCTTTGTCTGCTCCTCACCCCACCCCCCCATGCTGTCTTTCTCTCTCAAAAATAAATAAATGTTTAAAAAAAAAAAAAAGAAAGGAAAGAAGAAGAACGAAGAAACTAAGCAGGTCTTACCAAAGGCAGACATTCCCACAGATCATGGCAATGGCATTGTTCCAGCCATACACTGCCACAGGGAAGTTGAACGCAGTGATGATGCCAACCAGGCCTACAGGATTCCACTGTTCAATGAGGGCATGGCCAGGTCCTGAGGACAGGGAAGGAGTGGACCGTGCTTAAGCATACTGATTTAATGCACGTGATGGTGATAATAACAAAGCCTGAAATCATTCATTTTCAGAACTAAGGTGCCTGAGACCAAGAGGGGATTCCAGGTATCTCACAGTGGTTCACTTTACACAGCTAATCGGCATACCATAAAAGCTGCTATTACCGCACTACCTTATAAACTGTAAGGATACCATTATGCCTCTGACGCTCACAGGAAGTCCGTGTGGATCAGGGCAGCATCAGCACCATCCCGGAGACGAGGAAAGCTCAAACAGGTGATGAGAGGTGCCCTGGGTGAGGTGAATGCAAAGGGCAGAACACAGGAGTTGTGACTCCTATTCTTTTATTGCCTGCAAAGCCCTTGGCCAACCTCTCCATATGAAGACAACGACACTCACTTACAAGGAACAAGAAGAGTTCTAAGAATTACATACGCGTTAAATGAATGACCGGCACAAGGCTTCACATTCATAGAGAAAAATGGGAACTACAAAGACACTATGTGTTCACTATATACAAATTTTACATGTAACATCACCCACCATCCCACAAGGGCCTATTTTTTTTTTAATGTTTACTTATTTATTTAAAGTTTACTTACTTATTTTTGAGAGAAAGCGTGAGCAGGGGAGGGACAGAGAGGGAAGAAAAGAGAGGGAGACAGAGGGAGAGAGGGAGGGATGGAGACAGAGAATCCCAAGCAGGCTCCACTCTGTCAGCACAGAGCCCAAGGCTGGGCAGGGCTCAAACTCCCACAAACCATGAGATCATGACCCAAACCAAAAGCAAGAGTTTAACCAACTGAGCCACCTAGGCACCTCCAAGGGCCTATTTTAATCAAAGGCAGATGGAGCAGTGAACTGGAGCAAGGAGGTGGACAGTTCACAAATGGAGTTAAAACCACACACCGACTGGAAGGTGATGCTCCCAGCCATCCATCTTTCTGGCCACACTCACCCTGTGGGAACAGGGTGCCCAGGAGCTGCTGCCCTCCTTTTCCTCGACGCACCTCAATCCCCCTCCCCTCCCTGAGATGATGTGCTGACACACTCTTCCTGGCAGGGCCTGCCTTCTCCTCTCCTGCCCTCCCGTCTTTGTCCTTCCCCCCACAGAGGCCAGTGCAGCCCTGATCACCTCCCTCCCCTGCTTACAACTCTGTGGTATCTGGATCACTACCGTAACTGCCCTCAGGACAAAGTCTGAATTCTTCAACAGGACAAGTGCCTCCCCGCTCAGATGGTGCCTGCAAGCTGTGTGCAACCAAGGCAGTTGCCCAAATAAGCCACATTCTCCCAGCTTTTTTTTTTTTTTAATTTTTTATTTATTTTTGAGACAGAGAGAGACAGAGCATGAGCAGGGGAGGGGCAGAGAGAGGGGGAGACACAGAATCCAAAGCGGGCTCCAGGCTCTAAGCTGTCAGCACAGAGCCCGACGCGGGGCTCGAACCCACGAACCGTGAGATCATGACCTGAGCCAAAGTCGGACGCTCGACAAACTGAGCCACCCAGGCGACCCTCTCGCAGCTTATTTCATGTGGGCTTTGGCCCAGCGTTAAGACCATCCTGCCCCACCCCTCTCACCCCTGAGGCCTTGCCTTGGATTACTGTCTCCCAGGGGCCTTTCCTGACCCCCGCAAGGCTGGCTCAGGGCCCCACCCTCCCCTGCACCCCACCACAGGACTTATCATGCTCTGTTACACTCCTCCCATTACTTGTCCATTACTTGCCTCCCACTCTAAAACATGAAGAATCTTCAATCTTATAAATTCCTTTAGGGCAAGGACAACGCCTTATTGATCAAGTGTCACCTATCCGTTCACCTGGCACCTGCTAGACACTCAGTAAGCATCTACTACATCAATGAAGTCAAAGTTACCAGCAAAGCCTCCGTAGAGGTGAATAAATCTACTCTCCTAAAATATGTGTAAAACAAGTGAAAAAGGTTTTAATTGGTGAGGCAGACATCTCAGCAGGTATAAATCAAAGAAGTTCCTGTTTGCAGATGTATATTTCTCCAAACTGGAAATTTACTAACTTTTCAAACTAGAAAAGCCTATTAAAAATCATCAGTAAGGGGCACCTGGGTGGCTCAGTCAGCTAAGCATCCAATTCTTGGCTTTGTCTCAGGTCATGATCTCGCAGTTCCTAAGGTTGAGCCCCATGTCGGGCTCTGCGCTGTAAGCACAGAACATGCTTGGGATTCTCTGTCTCCTGCTCTCTCTGCCCCTCTCCTGCTCGTGCTTGCTCACTCTCACTCTCTCCCTCTCAAAGTAAACAAACAAACATAAAAAGAAACAGGGGTGCCTGGGTGGCTCAGCTGGTTAAGTGTCTAACTCTTGATTTCAGCTCAGGTCATGATCTCACACTTCATGAGTTTGAGCCCTGTGCTTGGGATTCTCTCTCTCTCCCTCTCTCTCTGCCCCTCTCCCACTCCCCACATCTCTCTCTCAAAATTTATAAATAAATATTTAAAAGAAACAAAGGAAAGACAGGGAGGGAGGAAGGACGACAATAGCAGCCATCAGTAATTCTGCTACACACAGACAACCACCGGGACTGCTTTGGCCAACTTCCATTCCCAGGTACTTTCTACACAGACATGCAGTCACCTGTTTTGCTCCATCAACAATGCAAACTTTCCAAATCACATAAACCCTTATCCTCACTGTTGAAACCTCCTCAGAGTGCAAGGTCAGTCATTGCAACATAGTCATTTTCAGCAAAAAACTGAAAAAATACCCCACATATCCATTATTTGGGAACTGGCTAAAATAATGAGTGTCCTGACAACCTGTTGGTTGTCTAATAAAAAAAGGACTAATAAAAAAAGATGAAGGAAGTCCCCTCCTGGAATGATAAGCAACAATCTCTGAGACACCTTAAGTAAAAAGTAAGTATAGAATAGAGCATATAGCTTGGTCATGTCTGTGTGCCTAAAAGACACATATTTGCCCACCCAAAAACAAAAGCTCTAAAAAGATACACAAGAAACCAGAAACATTCACTACTTCCATGGGGATACTTGGGAGCATCCAGGAGGGTAAGAAAATAACTTTTCATCCTTTACCATTTCATCCTTTTTCAATTTTGTGATACAAATTTATTACCTCTTAAAAAAAGAAAAAGAAAACCTAGAACAATTTAAAAGTAAACACAACTTTCCCATAAAAGTGTGCGGTTGTGGGAAACAATCTTCCCAAGTATGACTTTTAATATATGCTAATAGACTGGGGCACCAGGGCAGCTCAATTAAGCATCTGACTTTTTTTTTTAATTTTTTTAATTTTTTTTCAACGTTTTTTATTTATTTTTGGGACAGAGAGAGACAGAGCATGAACGGGGGAGGGGCAGAGAGAGAGGGAGACACAGAATCGGAAACAGGCTCCAGGCTCCGAGCCATCAGCCCAGAGCCTGACGCGGGGCTCGAACTCACGGACCGCGAGATCATGACCTGGCTGAAGTCGGGCGCTTAACCGACTGCGCCACCCAGGCGCCCCTGACTTTTTTTTTTTTAAAGGAGAATGGTTATATTTATTTTTTTTTTATTTTTCTTTTAATGTTTTTATTTATTTTTGAGACAGAGACAGAGCATGAGCAGGGGAGGCACAGAGAGAGAGAGGGAGACACAGAATCCGAAGCAGGCTCCAGGCTCTGAGCTGTCAGCACAGAGCCTGACGTGGGGCTCGAACTCGGACTGTGAGATCATGACCTGAGCTGAAGTCAGACGCTTAACCGACTGAGCCACCCAAGCGCCCCAAACATCTGACTCTTGATTTCGGCTCAGGTCATGATCTCACGGTTTATGTGTTTGCGTCTCACACTGGGCTCTGTGCAGGAGCCTGCTTGTGATTCTCTCTCTCCCTCTCTCTCTGCCCCTCCTGTGCTCACACACTCTGTCAAAATAAATAAATAAAAAGAAAATAATATACACATATACACACACACATATACCAACAAACTACCAAAATTAGCTTAACCTTTGTCATATAAAATGGCACTCAGATCATTAAAAATATTTTTTAAATGTTTATTCATTTTTAAGAGACAAGAGAGACTGAACACGAGTGGGGGAGGGGCAAAGTGAGGAGACACAGAACCCAAGGTAGGTCCCAGGCTCTGAGCTGTTAGCACAGAGCCCAACACAGGGCTCAAACTCACAGACCACAAGATCATGACCAGAGCTGAAGTTGGACACTCAACCAACTGAGCCAACCAGCTGCCCCTAGATCATTTCAAATGTTTCCTATTGACACTACAAGGAACATCTTTACATATAAACATTTGTCACATTTCAGGGAATTTACTCAAATTACATTCTTGAAACTGGCATTAAATATTTCAGGCCATTTGCATAGATTTTTGAATTGTTTTCCTGATGGACTAGTGATTCATGTTACCAAAAGTCCCCATTAAAGAACAGCTGTCTCACCCATGGACTTGCCAAAACAGTCTAATCTTTAAAAATAGAAAATTTTGGGGCGCCTGGGTGGCGCAGTCGGTTGAGCATCCGACTTCAGCCAGGTCACGATCTCGCGGTCCGGGAGTTTGAGCCCCGCATCAGGCTCTGGGCTGATGGCTCAGAGCCTGGAGCCTGTTTCCGATTCTGCGTCTCCCTCTCTCTCTGCCCCTCCCCCGTTCATGCTCTGTCTCTCTCTGTCCCAAAAATAAATAAACGTTGAAAAAAATAAAATAAAATAAAATAAAATAAAAAATAAAAATAGAAAATTTTAAGAAGGATCTTCATCTGATGTTCTCACCTATTGTAATTTACATTTGTTCATGCAGAGATTAAAGACATTTTCATATTTTTACGTGATATATCCAATTCCTCTTTTGCAAACTGTTCACAGCCAGCACATTTTTTGGAGCTCTAAGAGTCAAAAACTCTTAGTTTAACTGACTTCATTGCTTACTTTCAGAAGGCAAGATGGGTCCCCCAATCATCCGTGATAAGCCAACAGCATAATCACAAATATCCACGTACTCTTGAACTTCTCCTACACCTTCCACTAAGATTTTCCCCATCTCCAAAGACACCTAAAAAACAAAAATTCAAGAAGCATTTTTCCGACACAGTTCACAGTTTAATTACTAAATTTATAGGGCGAGGAGGTCGGGCAGGAAAGCAAACCATATTTTGGGTCTCTTTTGTGAAGGTAATGATCTTAAAAAAGTCTGTTATTATCTTAACAATTTAAAAAACCAAAAACAGGGTGCCCGGGTGGCCGTCAGTTAAGCGTCCGACTTCGGCACAAGTCATGACCTCACAGTTCGTGGGTTCGAGTCCCACGTCAGGCTTTGTGCTAACAGCTCAGAGCCTGTAGCCTGCTTCGGATCCTGTGTCTCCCTCTCTCTCTGCCCCTCCCCAATTCATGCGCTGTCTCCCTTTCAAAAATAAACATTAAAAAAAGAAAAAAAACCCAAGAACCGTCTTTATTTTTCTTTGTTCCTCTTGTCCATCTTTCCTCCAAAAACAAGATTTTAAATGTATGAACTGTTTTCCTGAAGCATCACAATCTTAAACACAGATGCACAACAGTCTTATGCCCCACTCAAAGGACTGTGTATTTACTACAAAAATACTTTACCAAACTTCCTAGTACTTGGATCTTCTCCCGCAAGGCATCCCCAATCTGTCTCACTACTTCTCCTCTCTTCGGAGCAGGAACCTAAGGAGAGAATGGAATCTTAGTGTCTGATTCAAAGTGTGAACTCACATCTCTAACACAGTATTAGACCAATGTGCTGTGAGAAAACTACAAACCCATCAGATGACTTCCTGATCACATCAAGAACGTGGTTATCACACATCCCGTAAACCGATACCAAGAGACGCAGAAAACATCCAGACGACTGGCTGCTGGAGAGCATGGGACTGTGCCATATGCACAGAGAAATTCAGAGACTGAACACACCTCTGGAATGACACTAGGAAAGGCTTAAAATACCTTAATCACCCCTAAACCTTTATGATACCCAGAAACGTTTTCTTATGGGTCAAACTGCACTACACCACAGAGCCTGCTTGGCATTCTCTCATTTCCTCCCCAAAACACATGCTCTCTCTCTCTCTCTCTCTCTCTCGCTGTCAAAATAAATAAAGTTAAAAAAAATGTTTTAAAGCCCGTTCAGGAAAAGAAAGATCCTGAATTCACACACACCTGGGTAAATACACACACAAATTAAAGGTTTCTGGTCAAAAGTTTCACTGGCATTTAAAACAGTGCATGCACACAGTCAATCCTAATGTAAATTGTGGACTTTAGTAAATTATGATTTATCCAAATTGACTCTCCAACTGTAACAAGTGTATGGGGTTAACACAAGATGATGTTAAGAGGGAAACATGAAAAGTGTGATAAAGTACACGAACTCCCTACTTTCTGCTTATCTTGTTGATGGTGGGTCAGAATAAGTCACTCCAGACTATGCCACTTTGGCATGAGGATTATTTTGAGCAGAAGGCAAAGGCCAAACAGACTCAGGAAAAGCTTTCAACCCCTTTGTAAACAACTTACAAAGGGGATCTATGCCAAGAAGTCTGTTATTATTTTTATTATTTTTTATTTTTATTATTAACATATTATATTATTATCTTACTACTCTTATTATCAAAGTAAACTTTTGGGGTGCCTGAGTGGCTCAGTCGAGTGTCCGACTTCAGCTCAGGTCATGATCTCACAGTCCGTGGGATCGAGCCCCATGTCGGGCTCTGTGCTGACTGCTCAGAGCCTGGAGCCTGCTTCGGATTCTGTGTCTCCCTCTCTCTCTGCCCCTCCCCTGCTCATGCTCTGTCTCTCTGTCTCAAAAATAAATAAAAACATTAAAAAAATTTTTAATAAATAAAGCAAACTTTTATTATTTATTTAATTTATTTTTTTATAGTTTTTTTTTTTAATGTTTTTAATGTATTTTTGAGAGAGAGACAGAGACAGAACACAAGCAGGGGAGAGGCAGAGAGAGGGGAGCCACAGAATCTGAAGCAGGTTCCAGGCTCCAAGGTGTCAGCACAGAGCCCGATGCAGGGCTCGAACTCACAAACCGCGAGATGGTGACGTGAGCTGAAGTCAGACGCTTAACCGACTGAGCTACCCAAGCACCCCAATTTTATTTCATTTTTTAAGTAGGCTTCACACCCAGCACAGAGCCCAATGCCAAGCTTGTACTCAGGATCCTGAGATCGTGACCTGGGGTGAGATCAAGAGTTGGATGCTTAACCGAATGAGCCATCTAGGTGCCTCACCAAAGATAACTTTTATAGGGGCACCTGGGTGGCTCAGTTGGTTGAGCATCTGACTTCAGCTCAGGTCAGGGTCTCAGTTTGTAAGCTCGAGCCCCACGTCGGGCTCTTTGCTGATGGCTCAGAACCCGGAGCCTCTTCAGATTCTGTGTCTCCCTCTCTTTCTGCCCCTCCCCCGCTCATGCTGTCTCACAAAAATAAATAAATGTAAAAAAATAAATTTTTTTTGAAAATTTAAAAAAAAGATAACTTTTATAAAGAGAGACCTAGTGTATGGAAGGGAAAACATTTCTGTACTGAACATCTGCTCCTTTCACCTTCCTGTAAATTGCCTTCTTCCTCCATGAGGGCCCAGAGCTCTGGGTGTATATAAGCCTAGATGCCTGGCTATTCTTGGGTTTCGATCTTGGTCACCATCATCATCCTTACCCGCCCCACATAAGAAATTAAATTTGTTCTCTCCTGTTAGTGGGTTTTTTTTTTTTAAGTTTATTTATTTATTTATTTATTTTTTAATTTTTTTTCAACGTTTATTTATTTTTGGGACAGAGAGAGACAGAGCATGAACGGGGGAGAGGCAGAGAGAGAGGGAGACACAGAATCTGAAACAGGCTCCAGGCTCTGAGCCATCAGCCCAGAGCCTGACGCAGGGCTCGAACTCCCGGACCGCGAGATCGTGACCTGGCTGAAGTCGGACGCTTAACCGACTGCGCCACCCAGGCGCCCCTAAGTTTATTTATTTTAAGAGAGAGAGAGACACAGAGAGTAAGCACATGCCAGGGAATGGGCAGAAAGAGAGGGGCCAGATCTCAGGAACTGAAGCATGAGATCATGACCTGAGCCGAAATCAAGGGTTGGTCATTTAACCTACTGAGACCCAGGGCCTCCTTTTAATCTGTTTTATGTCCAGTATTAGACCAGCCACAATACACAAAAGTGAAAACAAAAAATTTTTCCTCCTCTACGATGTGGGAAACAAAGGCAGAAGGAAATGGCAGATAAAATTAAATATCCTTATAATCCGCAGCCCATTGATGAATACATGAGACCAGGAGAGTAAAAAGCTTCTCCAGGAACTTCCTAGGGTCTTAATGCTAATGCTTTGCTAGAGGGAAAACCACCTTAGCTCAACAATAGCTAGGCCTCCAGTATCCTGACAGTCTTCTTTAGCATATGAAAATCTCACTGGAAACTTCCACTGGACTTTACCCCCCCCCCCCCCCCCCCACTCCATAGTATATAACCAGTCTTTCCTCATGGTCCTGGGGCAGCTCTTTCTGCCCACAGGTCCTGTCCCCATGCTTTAGTAAAATCACCTTTTTGCACCAAAGATGTCTTTAAGAATTTTCTTGGCCGTCGGGTCTGGACCCCGTGAACCCCATTATGACCTCAAAAAACCTCATCTCTCTATACTACTATAAACTAAAACTGCTCTAAAAAATAAACTGTAATTACATTTTTTGTAAATAGCTTATGTACAGAGAAACAATGATTTTAAAAAATTATGCAGTAACTTTAAGCTTCTATTCAGTACAATGACAGGTCACAAACTTTTACACATGCCATGTACATAGGAAGTAGGTATAATAATCACAACTATGAAATACATAAAAGACTGGAAGGAGGGTCGCTTGGGGGGCTCAGCCAATTAAGCGTCTGACTTCGGCTCAGGTACTGATCTCAGGGTTTCTGAGTCAGGTTCTGAGCTGACAGCGTGGAACCTGCTTGGTTCTTGCTCTCTCCTCTCTCTCTGCCCCTCTCCCACCCATGCTTTCTCTTGCTCTCAAAATAAACTTAAAGCAAACCAAAAAAAAAAAAAAAAAAAAAAATATCGGGGTGCCTGAGTGGCTTAGTCAGTTGAGCGTCAGACTTTGGCTCAGGTCATGATCTTGCGGTCCATGAGTTTGAGCCCCGAGTCAGGCTCTGTGCTGACAGCTCAGAGCCTGGAGCCTGCTTCGGACCCCGTGTCTCCTTCTCTCTCTACTTCTCCCCTGCTCATGCTTTGCCTCTCTCTCTCTCTCCCTGAAAAATTTAAAAAAAAATTTTAAAAGCCTGGAAGGAAATGCACCAAAACGTAACTCTAACAAACATTCTGTATCGAACTAGAAGAGGTAAGGGGATTAAATTTAATTATCTCATTTAGTGCATTATCCATTTTTTTAGTAAGGAATAGGTATTTATGATCAAAAAGAAAAAAAATTTAATGTATTTATTTATTTGGAGAGAGAGTGAATAGTGAAGGGGGGAGGGGCAGGGGGATGGGAAGGGACATAATCTCAAGCATGGTCTGGAAGATGTCAGCATGGAGTGAACACCGGGCTCGAACCCACAAACCATGAGATCATGACCTGAGCCGAAATCAAGAGTCCAATGCTCAACCAAATGAGCCACCCAGGAGCCCTCAAAATAATTATTTTTAAAACAATAGGGGCGCCCGGGTGGCGCAGTCGGTTAAGCGTCCGACTTCAGCCAGGTCACGATCTCGCGGTCCGTGAGTTCGAGCCCCGCGTCGGGCTCTGGGCTGATGGCTCATAGCCTGGAGCCTGTTTCTGATTCTGTGTCTCCCTCTCTCTCTGCCCCTCCCCCGTTCATGCTCTGTCTCTCTCTGTCCCAAAAAAATAAATAAACGTTAAAAAAAAAAAAACAATAAATTGGTACTGCTTTGGACACTCAGGTACGGTACGGTGAACTTTAGTTACCACTCTATTTACTTTTGGAAGTGGTATTTCACTGCTCAAGGATATTCTCATAGCACATAATGGAACCCTGAGCCAATTTATAGCCTCATTTAAAGTCAAGATGTTTCTCCCGCTTTGCACAGAGGGGGTCCCGGGGCTGACAGCTAAGGAGCATCCAATTCAGGGCTCTCTGGGAGAGCCTGCCCCTCCCCAAGTCACCCTAACAATCTTTGATTCAGAGAAAACACGGGCTCAGCAGCCCGCAACTTGGCAGCACTGGGTTCTGTAACTCAGGTACAGAGGTTGGCAAAGGCCACGTTCTCCAGTAAGCAATTCCAATTAGTAACTCGTTTAATCCTCACCATAACTGCAGGAATGGAGGAGGAATTCTGGGTCTCCTCTATTTACAAGACAAAACAGAGGGGGGAGAGCTGGGTTAAACCATCCCCATATTCCTCCAGCCTCAGGCCTATAACCTTTGGTGGTAGATCAAAAGGGATATTCAGGGTGGGAGAGGCGAGGGAGGACTGGGAAATCCAGGCCACCCCAGTTCTTCCCTCTCTTCTCCTCCAGAGCCTGGCCCTCACCTAGTGACAGCTCCCTGTGACCCAGCCCAGGCCAGTCACAGCCCCTAGAACTGCTCATATTACCCCTGGTGGAGACAGTGATGGAGGAGGCACAACTTGCTTCCAGGCCTAATCAGATGGTGGAGGAACTCAAGCCCCTGTCCTCTGAACCAGGAATATCTGAGACACTCCTTCCCACACTCCCACATCCCTACCCTTGCATAAAGCTGGCAGGGGGAGTGGGAAGAAACGGCGATAAAAAGGGTGTTTCTAGCATACATATTCTTTTCTTTTTGTTCCATTAGAAATTTAAGAAATTTCAAAAAAATAAAAGAAATTTAAAAAACTTCATTTGGAAAATAGAGTATTCAGAGCTGAAGTTTACACTACATCACTACAGACTTTTAATCCATTTTAAATCACCCATTTACTGAAAGCCAAATATGGACAAGGCACAATCCCAGGTCTACAGCAGAGGAGATTATCACAACCCCCAAGGAACTCCCATTTTAGGGAGACGACTCCTCATCAGATTTCTCTATATCTCCCTGCAGTTACAATAGATCATGGTGCTCTGACCTTCATACTCACCTCTGCCCAGATTCTCCAGGCTTCCCTTGCTTTCTTCACAGTTTCTTCATAGTCAGCCACGCTGGCCTAAATTAACAATTAGGGGGGAGACCAAGGGAAAAAGAAAAGGAAGCAATGATCCCCTTGTGAGAACCTACAAGATTTTTGCAAAAGGACTGGAATCTCTCTGGGTGACCCTCAGATTTGTAGATTCCAATGATTTTCACAGCCTATGTATCCAAACACTCATGAGAACCCAGTAAGACAACTTCAAATTTAGCTGTGCTTTTTACAACACTGCTCTTGTATATATATATATATATATAAAATGCATTTAGTTTATTTCCTTCCATCAGCAGCATTTGAAAGGTTTTTTTTTACATTTCTTTTTTATTTTATTTTTAATTTACATCCAAATTAGTTAGCATATAGTGCAACAATGATTTCAGGAGTAGATTCCTTAATGCCCCTTACCCATTTAGCCCATCCCCCCTCCCACACCCTCTTCAGTAACCCTCTGTTTGTTCTCCATATTTATGAGTCTCTTATGTTTTGTCCCCCTCTACAACATTGCTTCTTGAAGCAAGGTCCATTAGCCTCCTCTGGGGACAACACCTGACATGTTATCAGAAATTCAGACACATGGGCTCCATCCCAGACTCCAGAGGTCAGAACCTTCTTTCAAAGAGGAGAGGATTCTGAAAAATGGCCTCAAAGGGACACACCCTCACGACTTTTCCGTTCCACCTTTTCTAAGGCACCCGACCCAAAGAGTGAGCAGTCTCTCCCAGACACTCTTAAAAGTGAAATGAAAAAGAAACACATTATTCTCGGACTTTGAATTTCATGTTGCTTTTTTTTTTTAACGTTAATTTATTTTTTGTTTTTTGTTTTTTATTTATTTTTGAGACAGAGAGAGACAGAGCATGAGCAGGGGAGGGGTAGAAAGAGAGGGAGACACAGAATCTGAAGCAGGCTCCAGGGTCTAAGCTGCCAGCACAGAGCCCGATGCGGGGCTCGAACTCACAGACCATGAGATCATGACCTGAGCTGAAGTCGGACGCTTAACCGACTGAGCCACCCAGGCGCCCCTAACATTAATTTATTTTTGAGACACAGAGACAGAGCACAAGCAGGGTAGGGGCAGAAAGAGAATGAGACACAGAATCCGAAGCGGGCTCCAGGCTCTGAACTGTCAGCACAGAGCCCAACTCAGGGCTCAAACTCACAAAAAAAAAAAAAAACTTACCTGTCGGACTCTTGCTATTGGTTCATTGTTAGCAGGACAATAAGTCGTGATAACCTTAAAACAAAAACAAGATGACTTAGAAAATGCAATTCTTTCCAAACTGGCAGAAAAGATCAAATGGGGGGAAAAAAAAGAGGAGAAAGGAAAAAAACAGATACCACACCCAAACTGGGAATTTTTACACTAACTTCTATGACAAATAGGCCATCCATAGAGCTTTCATTCTTGACCTAAACATTCAGAAGCACTTTTTGCAAAACCCACCCTTGCCTTCTGAATGTTAGGTTTAAAAGCAATAGCCTGACTTAATTACTTCGCCACTTTTTCTATTAATAACAGACAAAACTGACGAGTTTTACTTACTCTTCTCTCTTACTCTGCCCTGGTCAGAAGGTGAAATAGTCAACAATGGACAACTATGGGCAAGGGCTATGTCCACCCAAACTGCAGAGATTGGAAAGAAAAAAATCAAGACGTAGCTAAAAGATCGTCAGGAGAGATTAATGTATGGAGGAGCCTAATGATTCGATGCCACAGGAAAAACAGGTTCAAACTACCAACCGAAGAGGGGATTAGGGAAATAATTTAAAACACCTGCATTTCCTACAGTCACAGATAACCAAAAAGATGTTTCCTGTAACAGAGCAAGTTCATTATATCACACATAACAAACTTTGTGGCATGTTATGTAACTTCTTTTATGTTTAGTTTTTTTTTGTTTTTGTTTTTGTTTTAAGATTTATTCGTTTTTCAGAGACAGGGACAAAGCGTGAGGGGAGGAGGGTCAGAGACAGAGGGCGACACAGAGTCCGAAGCAGGCTCCAGGCTCTGAGCTGTCAGCAAAGAGCCAGAGGCGAGCTCGAACTCACTAACCGCCAGATCATGGCCTCAGCCCAAGCCTGACGCTTAGCCAACTGAGCCAACCAGGCGCCCCTATGTAGCATTATCTTATCAAACCTTTCTTTTGCATGCGGCCTTCAAAACATCTGACTGATAATAACCTTACCTTTCCATTGAATTCTAGAAAACATATTAATGAGCTTTAACTGGGTGCCAGTCATGGTGCCTGGCCACGAAAACAGAACAGGATTCCAGCAAGTCTGAGCTTGCAAACTCCAACAAAACATTGCAGAAAAGACAGTGGAAAACTAAAGCAGCACATTACCTGGGGCGCGTGTCACATCACAGGAGCCAAACACAAAATTAAGGGAGTTTCCCACCGCTAAAGCGTGTGGCATTTCTCACTACCCATTGCAGAACTCTGCCGCTAAGGCTGTAAGCATGCATGCAAAGTTCAGGCCCTAGCAGCTCCCAAATGACACTGCTTGGCCACAGCATACAAAGACCGAAAAATCTAGGGGCATTTTTTAAGGCACGCTACACAAGGGCACTTCTGTGTGGTTTCAAAACCTCCCACCCAGTACAACGGTCCACAGCTGCAGCGGGGGGTCGGGTGGGGGCAGTGCCCGCGCGACCTCCCGGAGCGCACTGAGGCCGCACAGATTCCCGGGACGCCCGCCTACCTCTCCCCGGCCTCCCCAACTTCCATTATACACGCCCTCGTTTTCCTCGCGGAGCCCCAGCTCCTTCAGCCAAGCGTACTGGGCCTGATTGATGAGCAAAGTGGACATGAAGGCGGCAGGCCTGTTCCAAGCGTCCGAGAGCTTGCTTCCCCTCAAGTGGTGCGCACACAGCTGGCGGGGCACGCGCCACATAATGAGACCCGGACGCTCAGCGCGCCCGCGGCCCGGGGAGCGGCTGAAATAGCGCCCCGCCCCCCGCCCGGGGAAGCCTATTGGGCAGAACGGGCCCCGCCCCTGGAGCTCGCCACTGCTGCGCCGCCCGGCCGACCTGGGTCTTCCGGGGACGCGCGGAGCTCGCGCCCGCCTAGAACGGAGCGCGTGCCACAGGGAGGAAGCGAGAAGGCAGGCTAGTGCCATCTGGTGAAAGACGCCGGGAACGCGACTTCAGCTAGAAATGCACTTTTTTTTTTTACATTCATTTATTTTTGAGAGGCTGAGTGAGACAGAGCACAAGCGAGAGAGGGGCAGAGAGAGGAGACACAGAATCCAAAGCAGGTTCCAGGCTCCGAGCAGAGCAAGCGTTCAGCACAGAGCCCCACGCGGGGCTCGAACCCA
Organism: Puma concolor; assembly: GCF_028749965.1. Lineage (NCBI taxonomy): Eukaryota > Metazoa > Chordata > Mammalia > Carnivora > Felidae > Puma > Puma concolor. The sequence goes on along the minus strand of NC_141667.1, from coordinate 136,632,405 downwards.
CGAAGCGCGAGATCACGACCTGAGTCGAAGTGGGTCACCCAACGGACTCAGCCACCCAGGAGCCCCCCCTCCCATTTCTTTTTTTTTCTTCTTCTGTTGTTGTTGTTGTTTTGAAATGCACATTCTGATTCGCTGGCCCTGGGCTGGGGTCTGAAAGCCGCCGCCGTTTCTAATCAGCTCCCAAGTGATGGTGGCTCGGTTGTTTCCGGGGAGGAGCCAGAGGAGGTTTTTGATGGAGGGAGGCAGAGGGTTGTTTTCACTGCTTTGTTAAATTACAAATTAGAGTTTTCTAATTAATGAAAAGTGTTAAATGATGACACTTCTTTCTAAATACCCTGACAGTGTATATTCTTGCTTTTGAAGAACGAAGACAATTTTGATCAAGTATCTTCATTCTCCATTTCTTCGATTTTCCTGCAATAGCCTTTCCACTCACTCTCCACCTGCCCCGCGCTTACCATCTCCCATCTTACTCCACAGTGACTGGGTCTACATTATGTACGGAAAATACTAACTTCTCCAAGTGTTAAAAATAGGCATGCACTGTTGAATCAATTGAGTTAATACTTCCCTCAGTGATTCCCAACCTACCTTTTCAAAATATTACTTCTAACTGCAGGTGGCCTTCCACATTGCAGCCAGACATACTAAATCCCTTTGTTTCTATACAAGCCTGTTTTCTTCCCACTGTGCTTTTGCCCTTACTATTCTCCCCACCTGTAAAACTCTTCCTTCCATTTCTGCATTCAAGATTGACCTTTATCTGTTCCAACCTGCGGCTCAAATAATTTCAAAAATCACTCTGCATGTATCAAACAACTACCAGAAACTACAATGTAAGTGCTGCATATACACAAATGATGTTTCTGTTTGTAAATGTTACACTTGTACCTATTCAGGCAGGGATCATCTCTAACTGAGCCTTGCATGGCTGCACAATTCCCAGCATTGAACAGGCTCACGTGCGCTTACATGAATGAATGAACAAATGAATCCGTGAATACACGGTAGGAGTAGTAGGCATGGATACTTTGTCCAGCACTGGTAATCTATCAACAGCCCAGCTACTATATCTTCATCTACCCCTAGGACTGAAGCACTAATTTCCTTCATTCTAACTCTCATTTTTTTTCTCAGTCATTTTAACCGAGAATTTAATTCTCCTCACTTTCTGGCTGAGATAGTAACATTCCTTATACATGTATCCCAACTCCCCAGTCTTCCTTTTCTTCTCCTCTATTTAATTCACAAGACATTCACAGATGTACTAAACTTTAAATTTTTTTTTAATGTTCATTTATTATTGAGAGACAGAGAGAGACAGAGCATGAGCAGGCGAGGGGCAGAGAGAGGAGGAGGCTGTCTCTCTAAACCAGTTCTAGGAAAACAGACACCAGTAACTGCCTACATTGAAAACAGAGATTGCATCTCTCTCTTTTGCCTGCATTTTTCAAAACTGACTTAGCCCTGCCCAATAGGAGGTGAGGAAAAATTATAAGCAATGAATTTTGATGGGGCAGAACAGGAAGAGACAATTAAATGAATCATAAGAGTACATTTCATATATGAAAGAGAATGAAATGAATCACATATGCAAGCATATATAAAAACTGCAAAGCCCTACAGGAATGTAAATGTACAGACTGAACTCAGGACACCTTGAAAGCATTCTGTAGTAGAAGTGGCCGTCTGCAAATGGCCAATCCTGCTTTCCAAATATCTTTTTGAAAGGCATTGTAGGATGGTGATTAAAACAAGGACTCTGGAGTCACATGAACAGTGCTTATGATGTCCTCAGTGAATGCTAGAAGTCTTCGTTCCTCAAGGAGAGCTAGCCAGGAGGCAGAGGGATGTGACCTGAACATGAATGCTTGCCCCAAGGCAGCGATAAATTAGAGAAATCACCACCACTTGGGATACAATTTCAGTTTTGCAAACTCAAAACCTGATTTGTCAGAGCATTGGTGAGTGACACCGTTGCTCTGGGCAAACTCATTAATCAAGCTCACAAAGAAATGATGCTCCAACTAGAAAGCTGGCATATTATTTTTTGGGAAAATTATCTTCAGAAAGGAACAACAATTCACATCCTATGATCACTGCATTCTCTCCCAGGATACAAAATCTATTTATTTAACAAGCCCAGAATCAGAAGAGTTATTGATTAGCAATATGACACCAGCATTTAATGGCATCAGGCTAAGATAGTTTCCCCAGTGTCCAAATTAAATGATAGATTCAATGCAGTCCCAATCACAATACCACATTTGGCTAGCAGATCTAAAGTTTAAATGGAAAGGATTGAACAATCCTGGAGAAAATGAACAAATTTACATTAGCTAGTTCTAACAATTATTATACAGTTGTACAATTATTATAAACCTAAGTAGTCAAGACAGTGTCACGTTGGTATAAAGATAGACATCAAGGTTAATGGAACAGAATAGAGAACCCAGAAATAGACTGTCATATATATAGTCAGTTTTCAATGAAGGTGTCAAGGAAATTCAATGGGGAAAGGATAGTCTTTTCAACAAAAGGTGCTATATTAATTAGATATTCACATGCCAAAAAAAAAAAAAAATGAACCTTGACTTTCACTTCATATCATATACCGTACTTAAGCCCAAATGGGCCAGGGACCTAAAAGTAAGAACGAGAACTGTAAAACTTCTAGAGGAAAACAGTGGAGAAAATCTTTAGAAAGGGACCTATTTCTATGCATTTTATGATATTTAGCTGCATCTCATACTACATAGGAAAATGTTAATTCTGGCATGAAATTTGACTCCTACCTCACACCATACTCAAGCAATTCCAGGGGGATTGTAATTTTAGGTAGGAAAGATAAAGCCATAAAGTTGTCTAAGAGTTAAGAGACCTGGAGTGAAGACTCAGCTCTTATATAGCATGGCTGCAATCTCTTTTCATTGTCAAAATAAGGAATTGGACCAGGTGATTTCCAAATTCCTCTATAGGTTAAAAAAATTTTTTTTAAATGTTTATTCATTTTTGAGAGAGACAGAGACAGAATGCGAGTGGGTTAGGGGCAGAGAGAGAGAGGGAGACACAGAATCCAAAGCAGGCTCCAGGCTCTGAGCCGTCCGCACAGAGCCCGATGTGGGCCTCGAACTCATAGAGCTGTGAGATCATGACCTGAGCCAAAGTCAAAGGCTCAACTGACTGAGCCACCCAGGCGCCCTGCTTTATAGGTTTTAAATTCACATTTCACAAATTTACATTCATTCCATTCCATACAGTCTAGAAATTTATTCCAAGGAAATAATAAAACAAGTTTATAAAAGTATGTGTTAAATGCAAAATTGGCTACAGCCTAAACGGGTACCATCAGAGACTAAATAAATGATGGTATCTCCAAGCAAGGGAATACTAGGTAGACATTAAAAAGTATCCAGGATAAATTCCTGTATTTTCTTTTTTTAGTTTAAAAAAATTTTTTTTAAGTTTATTTATTGGGGGGGGGGGTGTAGAGGGGCAGAGAAAGAGGGAGAGTGAGAATCTGAAGTAGGCTCCATGCTGTCAGCACTGAGCTGTATGTGGGGCTCAATCTTAACCAACTGGGAGATCATGACCTGATCCGAAATCAAGAGTAAGAGGCTTAACCCACTGAGCCACACAAGCGCCCCTAAATTTTGTAAAGCTTTTTTAAAAGTACAATCTACCCCCTAACATGAAGTTGGAACTCACAATGCCAAGATCGAGAGTAGCATGCTTCAGCGTGGGTAGTGGCTCAGTCTGTTCAGCGACCACTTAAGGGTTGAGGTCATGATCTCACAGCTGGTGGGTTCTAGATCGGCCCTACCAGTTGGGGAAGTGAACACTGGAGAGAAACAACAGTAAATAAAACAGACATTCCGGGGGGGGGGGGGGGGAGAAGAAAACAAAATGAAAACAAATACACATGGCTATTGATGTCATGAAGAAAAACAAACGTTTGTTCAAGAGTGAGAGCAGAGGATCTTGTTTTAGTTAAGGTGTTTGAAGGTGGCCTCCCTGAGAAGGCAGCATTTAATCAGAAAACTGAACCATGTAAGAGAACAACCTGCGCAAAGAATGGAAGTAAGGGTCCGCAAGGCAGAGGCCACAGCAACTGCAATTGCCTTGAACCGTGAACAACAAAGGATGCTTGAGGGCCAATGTGCACCGAGCCCAGTGCGCTTGGAGAGCTACCTCACGCGCTGTCTGAAAGTCTCCCCAAGAAGCTACGAGAAGAGTGGATTGAGCAGGAGCAAGAATGGAAGCAAGAAGCCTTGCGTGGAGCATCCTGGTGAGGGATGTGAGGCCAAGATAGGAATCCCCGACCGCCGCTGTCCATGCACAACCTTATGTTTGCACGAAAACAAAGTTTGAGAGAAAACGTGCCAAACTGTTGGGGAAACAGGAGATTGATTTTCCACGGCGCGGCGCTAGTGGTGCACGGTTTGCAATGATTGTGCATATCCGCCGGCGTTGACCCAGGTATCCGGAGTAGGCCGCGCGCAAGGTCAAAACGGGAGCCGGCCCCTCGCGGGGGCGCCCGAGCAGCCGCCGCCGTCTGGACCTTCCCGCCGCCCCGCCGGAAGTGCTCTCCTGACCCGTCGCGCCACGCCGCGGGAAGATGGCGCAGGACGCCGGCGACATGGAAGATGGGCAGCTTTCGGACTCGGATTCCGACATGACGGTCGCACCCAGCGACAGGCCGCTGCAGGTGCCGGTGAGCGTGAAAGGCGGGCGGGTAATTCGGAACCGGGTGCGCGCAGCCCGGGCTGCGAGGAAGCACGGGCGGCGGTGTGGGTGAGGGGCGGGCGCGCGGAGCCCGGACTGCACAAGGGACGCGCGGCGGTGTGGCTGAGCGTCGGGCGGGCGTCCCCGGCCCGGCACGCGGGCCCTGGCGGCGGGGAGAGGCGCTGGGCGGGGACGCGACAGCGGGCCGTCCGAACCCTGGCGCGGCATTTCGTTGCCAGGCGGGATCGCGTGGCTTTCGGCCTCCTGGAGACTGGCGTGCGGCGGTCGCTTCGCCTGCCCTGCGGTGCTCTGGGTTTCCCGAATTTGCGGAGTTTGCCTGCCGCGGCGCGAGTAGGTTGTCTCGGCCCGGCAGATGTTGCCGAAAATGTATGAGCTGGGGACAGCGGCCAGAAACAGCCTGTGGCACTCCTTTTCGCCTTGGGCAAGTAAGGAGACTGAGGACCGGGAATGAAATTTATCATATGCACAGGGGCCTGGTTTTCCATAGTCCCAACCGACGCCGCTTCGCCGTGCAATAATGTGACACCCGGTTTTGTATGAACCTCCCCGTTTTTTAAATGGGAGTGTATTTTGATTGCCTGCTAAGTAGCAAGCACTTTGAGCGAGCTTTGTGCTAGGCTGCCTGCCTTCGAAAACTGGCGCCTCTACTGTGTGACCAGTGCCAAGGTATTTAGCCTCGTGCCCCAATTTGTGTAATGGGAATGATAAGAATACGCCGCTGATAGGGTATTTGTTAGGGATTTAGGGAGTCATACAGTGCACAGCAATGCCTGACGAATCTTAGACGCCTTAGTTACTTGAACAAGGGAAAACTGGCTCCCCTTCCTGCCTGCCGTTTCTAGCACATACTTGTGTTTAGTACAAAGTTGTTCCCTTTTGAATGATGTCTTAGGAAATTGATACAAAGGTTTCAGTTTTGGTTTTCAGTCTTTTCCAAGTTGTTTTACATAGATTGACCCATGACTCGGTAAGCTTAATAGCGTGAACTGTGCAGTTTTAGAAGTAGTCAGGGCTTCCTATGTGTAGGAGTTTACTATCCAATATCAAAAGAATAAGGTCACAAAACCCTACAAAGGAAGTTGATTTGTCTAAGCGCAAGAACGGCGTGTTTTGAAACAAAGAAAAATTGTCATAACTGTGTTCACCCTAAAATAAAACTTGTCAATTATTTTACCAGCAAAAATGGGATTTACTCTGAAACAGCAGAGAATCACAACTCTGACCAAGCGTTGCTAGGGCAAAACCGAGGCAAGTGGGAATAAAGAAGAGGACTGCTCCTCTTTATAGGGAAGGGGGAAGAGTTGGGAGGGAATAAGCTGGGAGTTTAAAGTATAGTGGCTTTTCATTGGTTGAGTTGGATCAGTCTCTCAGTGGCTGGGCTGTTGCCAGGCTACAAGAAAAGCTTCCGCTTGCTGGGTTAGTAAGGTATAGGCATCTTTCTGTGTTAGGTGCAAGTTATGGTCTTTTCCTGATGATAGGGCAGGAGAACTCCCTCTTCTAGCCTGCTGACCCTAGTTTAGTGAGGTTTCCTTTTATTAATTTTCACAACCGGTACTAAAAATTATGGCATATGTCATTTTCGACCATTCTGACGATAACTGAAAATAGAGAAAATCTTCCAAGGTGGCAATTAAGAGCTTTGGTAAGTTTTTAGAAAAAAAGCCTTAGAACTAAGTGCTGTATTAGCTTTACAAATAAGAATTTGTGGTTTTAAAATGGGAAGATTCCGTGTAGAACTTTAGAAAAGTAGGGACTGGATCGGTTTCAGAGATTCATTGAGGATTGTTCTGCTTCACGGTGGTCCCGCTGAATCCCAAAATAACTTGTTTAAAACCGGGGCGTGCTGGGTGCAGCTGATGTGTTTCCCCCGAATTGATTGCATTTCTTTTGACTTGCAGAAGACACTAGGTGGGGACAGCATAGTGAGGCCCTTCCAGGGTACTGCAACGCCTTGTGCACCAGTGTCACATTATCGGACTGTTAAAAGTGTGGATTCCAGTGAGGAGAGTTTCTCTGATTCCGATGATGATAGCTCCCTTTGGAAACGCAAGCGACAGAAATGTTTTAATCCTCCTCCCAAGCCAGAGCCTTTTCAGTTTGGCCAGAGCAGCCAGAAACTACCTGTTCCTGGAGGAAAGAAGGTTAACAACATATGGGGTGCTGTGCTACAAGAACAGAATCAAGATGCAGTGGCCACTGAACTTGGTATCTTGGGAATGGAGGGTACTATTGACAAAAGCAGACAGTCCGAAACTTACAATTATTTGCTTGCGAAGAAACTTAAGAGGGAATCTCAAGAACATACAAAAGAATTAGACAAAGAGCTAGATGACTATATGCACGGTGGCAAAAGAATGGAATCAAAGGAAGAGGAAAACGGGCAAGGTCATCTCAAACGAAAACGACCTGTCAGAGACCGACTAGGGGACAGACTAGAAATGAACTATAAAGGCCGGTATGAGATCACAGAGGATGATTCGCAAGAGAAAGTAGCTGATGAAATTTCTTTCAGGTGAGCATTAAAATTTGGCCTACAAATGAGTGCTTGGCCAACAATCTTCCGTTTATTGGAAATGAATCTAGGTACATTAAGAATGTTTCGGGGCGCCTGGGTGGCGCAGTCGGTTAAGCGTCCGACTTCAGCCAGGTCACGATCTCGCAGTCCGTGAGTTTGAGCCCCGCGTCAGGCTCTGGGCTGATGGCTCAGAGCCTGGAGCCTGTTTCCGATTCTGTGTCTCCCTCTCTCTCTGCCCCTCCCCCGTTCATGCTCTGTCTCTCTCTGTCCCAAAAATAAATAAATGTTGAAAAAAAAAAAAATTAAAAAAAAAAAAAAAAAGAATGTTTCTTTTTAAGGTTGAAAAATTTTTTTTAATTTATTTTGAGAGAGAGCATGTGTGCGCGCGTGTGTGTGTGTGTGTGTGTGTGTGTGTGTGTGTGTGTGAGAGAGTGTGAGTGAGTGAGCAGGGGAGGGGCAGAGAGAGGGAGAGGGTGGATCCCAAGCAGGCTCCGTGCTGTCAGTGCCCCATGCCAGGCTCGATTCCAAGAACTGTGAGAGTGTGACCGGAGCTGAAACCAAGAGTTCAGTGCTTAACCGACTGAGCCACCAAGGTGCCCCTCTTTTGAGATTTTTAAATTTGAAGGATGGACTCTGGGCTTACTTGGTTATAGGACTATATCTGTGTTTCCTTAAATTTGGACAGCCCTGATAAAATAATTTTGCAAGCTTTTAGGAACTTTTAGCAGCTCTTCCCATTTAGTGCTTATCTTTTTAAAAGCTTATCTTTTCAAATTGTGGGGTTTGGTTTTGTTCTTTAGCGTTTTTGTTTTGTTTTGTTTTGTTTTTAGTTTTTTGTAATGTTTATTCATTTTTCAGAGACAAAGAGTGAGCAAGGGAGGGGCAGAGAGAGAGGGAGACACAGAATCCCACAGGTTCCAGGCTCCATGCTGTCAGTACAGAGCCCAAATGGGGCTCAGACCCACAAACCATAACACCATGTCCTAAGCCAAAGTCGAACACTTAACTGAGTCACTCAGGCACTCCTGTTCTTTAGTGTTTTCAAATACTCATCACCTTTCTTTTATAATTTCATTGAGGCATATTGTACACATGATAAAATTCACCCATTTTGGGTATTGATTTTTTAGCACATTTATCAGTTTTACAACAATAACCATAAACCACTTTTAAAACATTTCCATCTCCCCAATAAGATCCATCATAACCATATGCCCATTTAAAGCTATTCTTTGTTCCTATCCCAAATAACTGCCAGTCTACTTTCTGTTGGCATAAATTTGAATTTTCTGGACATTTCATATTGTTGGAATCATACAGTGTGTATTCTCTTGTGCTGGGTTTATTTCACTTAATGTAATATTTTTGAGATTGTCCATGTTGTAGCAGGAATCAACACTTTTTTAATTTATATACATATACAAACATCCATATTGAATTGCTGTTCCAATTCTTGGCTATTATGAATAATGCTCTATGAGCTTTGACATACAGATATTTGGAAACATTTTAATTCCTGTCGGGTAAATACCTAGAATAGAATTTCTTGGTGTGTAGTAAATTGATATTTCATTTTTTTTTTTTTTTTAACGTTTATTTATTTTTTTGGGACAGAGAGAGACAGAGCATGAATGGGGGAGGGGCAGAGAGAGAGGGAGACACAGAATCGGAAACAGGCTCCAGGCTCCGAGCCATCAGCCCAGAGCCTGACGCGGGGCTCGAACTCACGGACCATGAGATCGTGACCTGGCTGAAGTCGGACGCTTAACCGACTGCGCCACCCAGGCGCCCCAGTACTGGATTTTTAACCTGCAGAGAAAGTTTGGAATTTGAGCGTTGGAAAGGAATTTAGAGATTTTTATAAACCAAAGACATTCTTTACAGATCGGGACACTGAGACCCAGTAGTTCATATGACTTTTCAAAGTCACAGTTGTGTCAGAGTCGGAACTAAACCTTGGTCCCTTTGTTCCTAGTCTAGTGCTCTTTCCATAATACAGTGCCTCTTGTTGAGAAGGAGCAAGGAAGCCAGGTCTGGTTAGAGAACTGGTAAAACTCCCATATTAATCCTTTATCTCTCTGGAGTATGGACTCTGACGTTAGAAGTGTTACTTAGGCTTCCTCTCTTTTTACCTCTCAGTAGTAGGATGACGATAAGTACCTGTTTCATAAGGTTGTTGACACAATTAGCTGGGATAACGCCTACAAAATTTTTAGGATTGTGTGCATCCCATAATAAGTCAGTAAATATTAGCCATTAGCCATAGCCTTTGTTCTGAGGCAGAGAGACTAAGAGGAAGGTGCTATCCATTTTAAAGCTCCCAGACATCTCTGGGACTTTTAGGCATAATAATTGAAAGCATAGTGTATGTTTTTTAATTGTTTTGAAAAGAATGGACTTACCTTCTTTTGCTTTTAGGTTTGCATTCCCTTTGCTGGATGGGCACATTTATTTTGAAACCACCATAATCCATGAAGGCAAAATGAGGAGGCGAATTATGAGACTTGAGGTGGAACCTTGAGGTTACTGTCTTCTTGGGTGACCCAAGGTAGCAGCGTTTCCCTATCAGTGATTCTAAGGTTAAATATTGAATATTTCAAAACACAGATGTTAGCAGAATAGGATTTTGATCCTACTTGGGCACTAACCCAGGAGACTAAGGTAGATTTCTTCAACTTTATACAACAAATAAAGGAGTTAATATTACTCTGTTTGTTCCTTATCAGGTTGCAGGAACCAAAGAAAGATCTGATAGCACGAGTAGTGAGGATAATTGGGAACAAAAAGGCAATTGAACTTCTGATGGAAACAGCTGAAGTTGAACAAAACGGCGGCCTTTTCATAATGGTAAGACTAACTACTTTGTTGTTTCCATTTTATATTGTGTTTCGTGTGATTATTTTACAAAATAAACTTATCTCTGATTCTTGGATCTCTTACCAATTTATTGCCGTGTGTTTCAGATTTTAAAAAACTGAATTTAAAAATTCCGTATTGTTGGTTTTTGCATTTATTACTTTTCTTACAAAAACCATCCATAAATTGTATCCTGTTAGTGAGTGGTCAACAACACATCTCTTACAGGGTTTGTTGAAAGTAGGGGCTAACATTTTTTTTTTTAATGTTTTTTTTAAGTTTATTTATTTTTTTTTTTTCAACGTTTATTTATTTTTGGGACAGAGAGAGACAGAGCATGAACGGGGGAGGGGCAGAGAGAGAGGGAGACACAGAATCGGAAACAGGCTCCAGGCTCTGAGCCATCAGCCCAGAGCCCGACGCGGGGCTCGAACTCACGGACCGCGAGATCGTGACCTGGCTGAAGTCGGACGCTTAACCGACTGCGCCACCCAGGCGCCCTAAGTTTATTTATTTTGAGAGAGAGCACAAGTAGGGGAGAAACACAGACAGGGAGAGAGAGAATCCCAAGCAGGCTCTGCACTGTCAGCACAGAGCCCGACGCAGGGCTCAAACCCACGAACCGTGAGATCATGACCTGAGCCGAAGTTGGACACTCAACCAACTGAGCCACCCAGGCGCCCCTTTAATGTTTATTCATTTTTGAGAGACTGAGAGAGACAGATTGCGAGCACGGGAGAGGCAGAGAGAAAAGGAGACACAGAATCTGAAGCAGGCTCCAGGCTCTGAGCTGTCAGCCCGGGGACCGTACCCACGAACGGTGAGATCATGACCTGAGCCAAAGTCTGACACTTAACTAACTGAGCCACCCAGGTGCCCCCGATATGGTATTCCTATTTTTAATTTTTTGAGGGACCTCCATGCTGGTTTTTATAGTGGCTGCACCAATTTACATTCCCACCAACAGCGTACAAAAATTCCCCTTTCCCCGCATTGTCACCAGCAGTTGTTATTTCTTATCTTTTTGATACTAGCCATTCTGACAGGTATGAAGTGAGAAACACTACCATTTGAGAATGACCAGAAAGACCACTATTTTTGCTTAGGCCAGATCACACGCAGTGGCAGTTTATCCTATATAATGGTTTTGGAGATAACGTTTAGTTCAGCTTTCACACTGGGAGACGATGAAGTCTGAATGGCTTCTTTCTTATTTGCTCTTCATGAATTTGAAAAGTAACATCACGTGAAAGTGAGTCAATATTACTTTAGAAATAGGAAAGAAACCCATTAGAATAGATAGCAGTGGCTAAGGAAATACCCTGTGAGCATAGATTATAGAAGTTAACAACAAGACAAGTTATAATAGTCACGAAGAGTGCTTGGGTCATTCATTTGGTAAACATCTGACTCCTGGGTTCAGCCCAGGTCATGATTTCTAGGTTGATGAGTTCCAGCCCTGCATCAGGCTCTATGCTGGCAGCATGGACCCTGTTGGGGATCCCCTGCTTGTGCTCTCTCTCTTTTTCTCTCTCAAAATAGATAAATAAACTTAAAAAAAAAAGTCATGGATGTATTGGCACCCCTTTTTGTGTCACTGCTAATAGTTGAACACAAAGTTATAGATTCATTAATATTTTATTAAAAAAAATTTTTTTAAGCATTTATTTATTATTGATAGAGATAGAGCGTGAGCATGGGAGGGGTAGAGAGAGAGGAGAGACACAGAATCTGAAGCAGGCTCTGGGCGCTGCTGATAGCACAGACACGGGCTTGAACTCACGAACCGTGAGATCATGACCTGAGCTGAAATCAAGAGTTGGACACCTGACTGACTGAGCTACCCAGGCACCCTGGTACCTGTCTGTTTAAAAGACCCTTTGGCCATTCGTGGAAAGAGTGTATACAGTATCATATTTCTGCTTCTTTTTGTAGAATGGTAGTCGAAGAAGAACACCAGGTGGGGTCTTCCTGAATCTCCTGAAAAATACTCCTAGTATCAGCGAGGAACAAATTAAGGTAAATAAAAACTATAGTGCCCTTGACTTTTAAGACCCATCATAATTTGACTTCTCCTCAGCTTCTTTTAATTCCCATCACCTGTTTTGCCTTAAATTGACCAATTTTGTCATTGTCTCGTTTCAAGTAAAACATGTGCCTTTATAAACTCTTCCTCTTCGTTTTCTTCCCTTGCTAAGCAGCGTCACAGTTTCCTTTATGGCCATTTTCCTGGTCTTTTAGCATGTGATTATTTTTTCTAGCCTCCTACAGCCTTTTATTAATGAAAGATTTCAAACATGGAGAATAGATGAAACAGTAACGGGATGAATTTCCTGCACTTAAGATTCGGGGTCGTTAATATTTTGAGATTCTTACTTTACAGTTGTTCTTCTGTACCAGTTGGAAAAAAGTAACAAACATCATGACACTCAGCCCTAATTATTGTAGGAAGCAACTGTTAATAATAAGGACACTGTCTTACATTGTATCACCTAAGAGAAAGAAAAACAATTTCTTAGTATCAGGTATTGACCATATTCCAATTTCCTGAATTGTCCCCAGAATGTATTTTCTACCTTTTTTCCCCTTCCCTCAAACTCGGATCCCATCTAGATTTTCACATTTCATTTATTGTATCTCTTTCGCTCTCTTTAACTCCACATTTTCTTTCATGATTTAGTCATTTTGAAGAGTCTGAGATGGTTGTCTAATAGAATGTACCCCATTGTGGTCATTGTCTCCTCGTGGATTTGTTTCATTTCATTCCTCTGTCTCCATTAGTTCTTATGAACAAAAGCTAGCCTCTTCACTATTCATCATTTGTACGTTACTAGAATGTCCTCTTTGGGCGTTCTTCTGCCGTGTGAGTTTTTCATGGCTCAGCATTTATCTTTTAATTTGTTAATTAAGGAACGTGATTACATTTAGCAGATACAATCAAGATTAAGAACTTGCTTCTTGCATAGGAAAGAGGTGATGGACATGGGACACAGATGGTGTATTGGATCAGCTTTGTGTTCTCTTTATTATAACTGGATAGCACATGTCACAGCATTGTGGTTTAGCCGTTTATAATGCTAATGATGACAGGTAAATAAAAGCCACTTCTCTTGAGCTAACGCACCGTCAGCACAGAGCCAGACTTGGGACTCGCTCCCAAGGAACCGTGAGATCATGTCCTGATCCGAGATCAAGATCTTGTCAGTCGCTTAACCAACTGAGCCACCCAGGCGCCCCTCAGTGTTAGTTTGTTTCCCCTCTTTTCTGGCTGTCCACTTCCAGTCATTTTTTTAAAATCTGCTATTGAAATTGCTACAGGAAATGTTACTGTTACCGCACATTTGAAATCTCTTGTCCATACTGCCTTTTTTTCCTCCTGAAACAATGACTGGTAGATTTGTAACAATGTAATTTTCCTGAGGAACACGCCTACTGAGTAGTAGAGCGGAGCTTAACTGCTTGCGTTTTCCCTCCTCCACACTGTAATCCCTGACAAAAGGTGTGCACTGAGAAGGAGCATTCTTCTGAGGAACATTAAACATTGTTTCATAGCAGAATGTCCCTGTTTACAGAGAAATAGCAAGGTGAGATAAAAAGAATTCTCTAACATTCAAAATCCGGGTTTTAATCTTAATTTTGCCATTTAGTGATTACATGAATACAAACAGACCACTTACTTTCTCTCAGCCTTAATTTTGTCATCTATGAAGTGGGGACTGTAATAAGTGCCCTGACTATTGAATAGAGCTCTGAAAGGATTAAAGAAAGTGGTATCTGGAGAAGATTCTTCTAGGTAACCAAACTTTGGACAGACCGTTTCCACAAGCAGAAGAGAAGAAAATAACATTTATTCACCATGTCTGCAGCACTGGGCCACTTATTTATAGGATTTAATCTGCACCCCATTCTGTCAAAGTAGATGTTCCTGTGTTATGCACAGGACAAGTAATAAAAATGATTAGCCTGGGATTGCACAGAATACTGACTTGAAACAGGTTTTTTTCACTGAATCACATGTCTTTGAAATTCAGTTCTAACTCATTGTGGAGAAAGAGATTTTAATGTTAGTAGGTTAGGTTAAACTACCAGAAACATTGCGTTGTAACAACAAACGTAGAAACATTTGGAATACCTAATAATTAAAGAATGTTGACCAAGAGGGACATTTTTTGAAGTTTATTTATTTTAAGTAATCTCTGCACCCACTGTGGGGCTCGAACTCACAACCCTGAGATCAAGAGTTGCATGTTCTTCTAAGCCAGCCAGGCATACCCCAAGAGGGACATTTTTAAAAGGACTGCCTTTTAGCCTCTATTTTTGTGAAGCATTAAAAAAAATTTATTTTTTCCGACATTTAGTTTATTTTTTGAGAGGGGGAGAAAGAGCATGCATCGGGGAGGGGCAGAGAGAGAGAGAGAGAGACCCAGAATCGGAAGCAGGTTCCAGGTCCCAGGCTGTCGCACAGAGCCCCACACAGGGCTCAAACCCAAGAATGGCAAGATCATGACCTGAGCCGAAGTTGGACGCTCAACCAGCTGAGCCCCCCCAAAGCACCCCTTTTCACAGCATTTTTAAGAAAAGGAGAAAATGCAGTAATTACTCAAGTTTTTTGAAAGGCAAAGTACAAATTTATAATGAAAAAGAGGCATGGGACAATTAGTTGATATGTAAAATAGCAAAAAGTTACCAATGATTTGGTCTACTCTAGGGGGTTTTAAATGTTTTGGCTTTTAAGGTTTTCCTTTGTTTTTCCAAATTTTATGCATGGTGCATGGCTTGAGTAGTTTTGTTATTAGAGGAAAAAACCTAAAGCAAATAGTATTTCATCATAGGTCATTTTAAGTGTCATCAAATGATAATGTTATAATTGTTCTTTGATCACTATAATGCTAACATTCAGTCTGTAGAATTCGGAAGGAAGCGGGAGCTGAATTGAGTCGGTCTTTTTGCCTTTTTAAAATTTGATTGTGTTTTGGTATGTGACGTACCATTTTGTTTTGGTTTGTAACTAAGTTTTGTTTTGGAAAGTACAAAGTTTGAGAGAAAAAAAAGAATGAGTAGTTAAAAATAAATTAATTTGCTATATATATATATATATATATATATATACACACACACACACATACATGCACACACACACATTTTTTTTTTTAATGTCTATTTATTTATTTTGAGACCGACAGCATGTGCACATGTAAATGAGCAGGGGAGGGACAGAGACAGAGGGGGAGAGAGAATTCCAAGCAAGCTCTGTGCTGTCAGCACAGAGCCCAATGCAGGGCTCAATCCCACAAACCATGAGACCATGACCTGAGCCAAAATCAGGAGTCGAGACACTTAACTGACTGAGCCACCCGGGCACCCCTTAGTTGCTGTATTTTTTAAAAGTTTGGCTGTAATGGTCTCCCTCTGCAAATAGCATACAGTTGAGGTTCTTACCTTGTAAAATTAATGATATATATGTAGAAAAAAACTGCCCTCAGATTATCTCTTGTCTGCATTTGTCATAACAACACTAACAACAGGTTACAACATTTCTTTGGGCCGTTTCCCAGTTCTGTCACATTCATAACCCATGGAATGCAGTTCCTTTTAAAAAGTCTTGATGTATTTAGGGGCGCCTGGGTGGCGCAGTCGGTTAAGCGTCCGACTTCAGCCAGGTCACGATCTCGCGGTCCGTGAGTTCGAGCCCCGCGTCGGGCTCTGGGCTGATGGCTCAGAGCCTGGAGCCTGTTTCCGATTCTGTGTCTCCCTCTCTCTCTGCCCCTCCCCCGTTCATGCTCTGTCTCTCTCTGTCCCAAAAATAAATAAAAACGTGGAAAAAAAATATTTAAAAAGTCTTGATGTATTTGGAGTGAAAAGGGAAACTTTATAATTTTACTGAGTGTTGCCAAGCGTTGTACGACTTAGAATTGTTGTTATCAACATGCTCAGATGTGCTTTCCCATGAAATGGAAATGCTTCTCCTTGCAGCTTCTTTTTCTCTCTCCGCTTGAAGGTTAAGTAGACTCTTTAAAAGATTGTGAATTGTCACTCTTCTGTGAAGGCAATGCAGTCGGTTTTAAGGATGCGAATTTGGGGAGCTACTAGATGAGCTAACTTTTTATACCTTCACCTGTTGGCTCTGCAGTCTTGTGCCTCACTTTCCTCCTCGGATTTTAATGTATGTGCTGCCGATGCGGGCACTCTCCCTTTCCTCGTCAGAAAATATCCACTCCATGAGCTTCTGGTGAGAATGAACAGTTCTCTGCACCATGCCTGGCATGTAAATGTGCCTGTTCAGTAAATGGTTGCCAGCCTCATTTTCCTCTCGTCACTTTCTTGTGTCCTTCCTCCACTTCTTAACACGCGTTAAGTTCTCCACCTCTAATCCCTTGTCCTTTCTCTAGCAAATACTTTTAGTCCTCCTGTCCACCAAAGCGTTCATCTTCTGAAGCTTTCCCTTGTCTCCTTAATTTAAGAGTTCCTACTCCTTCCTCTGCTAATTCTGTGTGCTGCTTGTAACTACTTAGCATAAATTTTTGGAGAGGGTCCCCTTTATTTCACCATCTTCCACAGTGGTTTTTATAAACAAGGAGGGATTTGTGACTTGTGCACTTTAAGAACATAATAGAGACTGACTTGGTTACAGCTTTTAATAATCCCTTCCCAGGAGATAATAGGGTGCCCATCCTACCTTCTGTTTTAAACCTTTGAACCTGCTCTGTCTTAGCAGTCATTTTTGGCCTTCTCTTCAGATCCCTGACCTACTTTTCTTTCTTTTGTACCCTCTGAATCTACACTTCTCCACCTGTGTCAAGGTTCCCAGAGGCTATTTTAACGTTTTTCCATGTAATAGTTTAATAAAACGCATTTTCCACTTCAGCTCTCAGCTGCTGGCAGTTTTGCCTCTTGGAGGAGGTGAGGACGTTTGGCAGTGCCTGGAGAAGTGTTTGCTTGTCACCGTTTGGGGATGGGTGGATATACGCTAGTGGGTAGAGGCCAGGCATGCTGCGGAACACCTTGCAGTGCGCGTGGCAGACTGCCACAGCGGTCGCCAAGGTGGAGGGCCCTGGACTAACAATCTCGTATTTTTGTGTTATAAAATCCCTTTTCTGTAACTTCCTGGAATATATTCTAGTGTTGACTATATTGTGTTGATGCCTTGTGGTCTAAGTTTTTGACAGATTTATGTGCCCACGTTAATTACAGTGACATTTTTTAAGGAATGGATTTTTTCCATTGTGTAGGTTACGTGATCATACTTAGTCACACATTTCAGGTGTTGCTTGGTTTCTTAGCATGCGCAGTCACGTATGGTTATTATGACAGTTTCCAAGTTAGTACACTTTATTTCAAAGACTTGTGTTTTTCTTGTGACAAATTAGATTTTCTTTAACTCCTGAATGACGTGATTTTCCTGCTGTCTCGTCCCACGCAGGAAACCTGTAGCTCTGATGGTACGTTATGGTTGACTAAGCGTGGGCCCCGGAGTGAACATGGGGTTGAGTTGGAATTCCAGCTTCATCCTCTGTCTGCAGTGGGGACTCCCCTCCTGTCTTAGACTCTGTGCGTCATTTACGAGTCTAATAATATTTCCTTGTTTTTGGTGAGAGATGGAGATCACGAAGGGTCCACCTTGTACCAAACATTTAATAAACGGTCCTTCTTGCTTAAGGTTGTTCCTTTATTGTAGGACATTTTCTACATTGAAAATCAAAAGGAGTATGAAAATAAAAAGGCTGCTAGGAAGAGAAGAACACAAGTGTTGGGGAAAAAGATGAAACAAGCTATTAAAAATTTAAATTTTCAAGAAGACGATGACACATCACGAGAAACTTTCGCAAGTGACACCAACGAGGCCCTGGCCTCTCTTGACGAGCCGCAGGAAGGCCACGGAGAGACCAAGTTGGATGCAGAGGAAGCCATCGAGGTCGATCATTCTCACGATTTGGACATCTTTTAGTACGTTTTGAGGATTAAGCCTTTCTAGAATAACCTTGTAATAAGCCATTTCTACTGAGATTGCTTCGTTTTACTTTGCACTGATAAACCTAAAAATCTGGACAGAAAGAACTGTTTTCTTGCTGAAAATAATGTTGAATTTGTGGGAAGATGAATGTTATTGATAGACCCATTTCTCATGTCTGACAAAATATTTAAAAGTATATAGCAGAGATTTAATTTCTCAATCTGTTGCATGTGTTAGTTATTACTAGTTGATAATTACTTTTGTCCAGGTCATTGTAACATGCCATTCAAAAAGTTGTTTTCTTTTTTTGATTTATCTTTGTAGCGAATTATGACTGGTTTCAAAACATTCCGTAAAAAGATCTTAATAAGGCACATAAATTGTTAAACTGTTACAAATGCATTCAAATTTAGTTTTTCTGTGTTCTGAGAACTTTCAAGCAATTTTAAGGACAGAGACAAAATAGGTTTACACTCATCAGTATAAACTTATTTGTCAGGAAGTAAATTAACATCAGAAGCTTTTCAAAGAAGTCTTCATTCTTAACTTTTTTTTGACTTCCTTTAAATTGACTCGATCTTACACTGAATACTGAATGTGATCCATACCTGTGTAATTACCATGTACATTTAAAAAATTCCCGGTGGTTGCCTGCCTAAGACTGCTTTACCTTATGTTAAGGAAATTGGGTATTAAAAATGTTACATCTGCCTGAAGTGTCAAATTACTCATTCTTATTGAAGGAAATAAAAGTAGTTAAGGTGTTCCAAGGGTTGACTTTAGTCTACAAAATAGATTAGGCAAAAATATGTAAGAAGCAATTGTAAACTCTTCTTTACAGATAGTTCTTGAAGTTTTTCTTTAGTTCCTGGAATACATAGTCATTGAAGTTGGATCTAAGGATACAAGTGGGAAAAGAAGAAGAAAATGGTTATTGGTTGCTTTTTATTCATGACGAACACAAAAATAAAACTAGATTTTGTGCAGTGACGTTTTTTTTTTTTTTTTAAGATTTATTTATTTATGTAGTGTCTATACCCAGCATTGGTCACAGACTCGGCGTTGTGAGTTCAAGAGACTCAGGCACCTCTCAGCCAGGTGCCCCTCAAGTGACTGTTTTTGAAACCTCAGACATGCTTTCATAAAATTGCTATAACCAAGGGAGGAAAACTATTTTAAATACGTAACTGAATATTGTTTCTGAGATTCTTTATGAGAGGTGATCTTAAAGGTATGTTACGTTGGGATAGGGCACCTGAGTGGCTCAGTCATTTGAGCGTCGGACTCCATTTCGGCTCAGGGCGTGATCTCCTGGTTCGGGAATTCAAGCCCTGCATCGGGCTCTGTGCTGACAGTGCGGAGCCTTCTTGGGGTTCCCTGTCTCCCTCTCTCTCTGCCCCTTCACCCCTGCCTCAAAAATAAATAAATAAACATTAAAAATAATAAGAAACGTGTCATACTTTGGGAAAAATAACATCCAGTTAAGTGCTAGTTTATATGCCACACGTTCATGTAAATACTGCTAATATTTCTAGTTACACTTGTTGAAGAGCATTAACATTACAGTGTAGTTCATCTTCAGTAAATGGACCATCCTGGTTCATTTTCGCCAACAGTTGTTACCTTACTATCTGGAAACTGTAACGTTAAACCCTAACGTTAAATGCAAACCAACAGTTGAGGTCTTTAGTTTTTTAGGAATCCATTCCATATTATTATTTCATCTTGGATTCTTACCCTGTACTTCTGCCACAAGGTACTGAAGGTTCGAAAAAAACGAACAAACCTGTCAAAATGATTCTGCAAAATCTTTCCTTTTTAAAAAATATTTTGGGGAGAGCACAAGTGGGTAAGGGGGCAGAGAGAGGGGGACGGGATCAGAGGCAGGCTCTGCACTGACAGGGTGACAACAGTGAGCCTGATGCAGGGCTCGAACTCACCAACAGTGAGATCATGACCTGAGTTGAAGTCGGACGCTCAACCGACTGAGCCACTCAGGTGCCCCACTGCAAAATCTTTCTGAAATGACCCAGAGAAGGATATCAATTGGTGTTCACCGGTACCTCTGTATAGAAACTGTGACTTCCTGGAATTCTACAAATACCCATTGCAGCCATACGCTGAGGGAATTGATGCCAAATGTTCAGCAGGACTTTTGACGTGTCCCAGATCGGTTTATTCATTAGTGTGAAAGAACTGCCTTAACCTCACAAAAGAGATGCAATTCAGGTTCAGTATCATGGGTGGCAAGTTCAAGTTAGGGAACAAAGGTACCACATGGAGCCCTGTGAACTCCACCGAAAGCAGCCTCTGGAAAAAGGAGCCCCAAGATGGGGATACTGCTGTTGGCTGATGGCTCTAACAGCCCCATAAGCCTTTTCATGTCCAGGTCACCCCAGGACTGAGTACATGTATGAAAAAGACTCTTACTGTGATCCTTCCTCTTTAAAATAGCATCTTGGGAGGCGCCTGGGTGGCTCAGTCGGTTGAGCGTCCAACTTCGGCTCAGGTCATGATCTCATCGTCCGTGAGTTCAAGCCCCACGTCGGGATCTGTGCTGACAGCTCAGAGCCTGGAGCCTGCTTTGGATTCTGTGTCTCCCTCTCTCTCTAACCCTCCCCTGCTCATGCTCTGTCTCTCTGTCTCAAAAATAAATAAACATTAAAAAATAAAATAAATAAATAAATAAATAAATAAATAAATAAAATAAAATAGCATCTTGGGCCCCGGGTGGCTCGGTCAGTTCAGCATCTTCAGCTCAGGGCATGATCTCGCGGTTCGTGGGTTTGAGCCCCGTGTTGAGCTCTGTGCTGACCGCGCAGAGCCTGCTTCGGAACTTCTGTCTCCCCCTCTCTTTGCCCCTCCCCTGCTTGTGTATTCTCTCCCTCTCAATAATAAACATTTAAAAAATAGTAATAATAAGTAAAATAGCATCGTGGCCACTACCTCAAAGTCGAGGATCTACCCATCCGCTCCTCGGTCACCTCAATCACCTGTTGTTGCTGCCTGGAGTCCTCACCATCAGCTCCCCATGGAGGTGTACATCCACGGCCAGATTCTCCTGAAGGAATTTCTCCACCTCTGTGTCTGCTTTTGTTTATTTGTGCCTGATGATTCACACCACTGACGGTGAACACCAGCGTCCTGCTGGGGAAGGCAGTATGCTCTCTGGAAACTGCAGGGTTTGGGGATTCGTCGAGGTCTTCTGCTCCCACACCTTCTCCAGAAGCAAGGTGACCTGGTCAGAAGGGAGTGAGGGTCCTATTGGGGCACAAGCCAGAGTTTGGAGTCCTCTCCAACACTTCAACATTGAGGCTTGTTTATATTTTTACCTATTAAAATTACTCTTCTCTGAACCTTTCTGCCCATTCAAATCTGGAAATGTCTAACCATCCAGAAGCTTCTGGCTGGCTCAGTTGGTAGAGAATGCAACTCTTGGTCCTGGGGTTGTGAGTTTGAGCCCCATGTTTGGTGAGGAGATTACTTTAAAAAAAAAAAAAGAAAGAAAAGAAAAAGAAAAAAGAGGGGTGCCTAGGTGGCCCAGTCGGTTAAGAGTCCGACTCTTCATTTCAGCTCAGGTCGTGATTTCATGGTTTGGGAGTTCGAGCCCCAGGTCCAGTTCTGCGCTGACAGCGTGGAGCCTGCTTGGGATTCTCTCTCTCCTATTCTCTCTGCCCCTTCACCCACCCCTTCTCAAATTAAATAAATAAATAAGAAAGAAATGTCTATCCAAACTATTGCCAGGGATATATTCAGTTAATACTCTCACCAAACTGGCCATAATTCTTATGCTCAGGCTTTTTTTTTTAAATCTTTTTTTTAACATTTATTTATTTTTGAGACAGAGACACAGAGCGTGAGCAGGGGAGGGGCAGAGAGAGAGGGAGACCCAGACTCCGAAGCAGGCTCCAGGCTCTGAGCTGTCAGCACAGAGCCCGATGTCGGACTCGAACTCACAAAGTGTGAGATTATGAGCTGAGCCAAAGTCAGATGCTTAACTGACTGCGCCACCCAGGTGCCACTCAGCCTAACTTCTTACTTGCTGGCTATGGGATCGATCCTATTAACCTTCCACCTACTAATAACCCTCCACCTCTCATGGCGATTTAAGTGTCATTCCTGTAAGACACAGTCGCTGTGATAAAATGAGTTTTTATAATCTCCAATATTCTGCAATATATCTCAGATCTTCAGGGGTAAAATGGCTTGAATTGGTTTGGATCCAAACATATTTGACTCCCACTCATGAAGTGTGTGTGTAAGCAGTCGGTAGCAAACATAAATGACACACAACCACTATGCATAAGTAAGAAAATAAGCTAAGGGCAAATAAAGAATGTGAACATGGAGGGCTTCTTTGTGAATAATAATGATACAGTCCAGAGTGCCGTCTAGTATGCGTGTGTCAAATTTGTACTATGTCCGGAAGCATCCTCATTTTTGAAAAATTGTTCGTGATGGGAACGTTTTAGTCATGCAGCTATAACATCATTAAAAATGGCTGAAAACTCCACATTCTTTTTTTTTTTTTTTGAAATGTCAAACATGCAATTCTTTAACTTTTTTTTAATGTTTTTATTTATTTTTGAAAGAGAGAGAAAGAGCATGGGCGGGGGAGGAGTAGAGAGAGAGGAGACACAGAATCAGAAGCAGGCTCCAGGCTCTGAGCTGTCAGCACAGAGCCCGATGCGGGGCTCGAACTCACAGACCGCCAGATCACGACCTGAGCCAAAGTCCGGACACTCAACCGACTGAACCATCCAGGCGCCCCTGAAAGCTCCACATTCTTAATCAACTGCTGATGTAACTGCTGTGGGTTGCTATGAAGTTAGCAAAACAGTGTGATGTCTGAGGCAGCAATGTCATCATAATTACATGAGTGAGTTAGTGAAGTTCTAGATGAGAATTCTGTCCCTCCTGGAGGTGATGGCTTTGGGCAAGGACACGTGTCCTATCTTACCTAAGATTGCCAACAGCTGCACTGATGAGAGTTCATATAAGCCTTCTAATGAGTGAGGACCTGGGCGTTCTGGATTGAGGGGGTTTATTTCTTGTTTTGTTTGCAATCCCGGAGCTACAAAGATAAGGACAAACATTTTGTGCTTCCTTTGGCATCTGTATGGAAAACTTTGCGTCCCAGAGGGAAACAATGTATATGCAGGGAGAAAGCAAGTCTGACCTGAGTGTAAAGCAGATACTAAATTCAGAAGCTGGTTTTTGTGGCCGGTCAGAGACTTCTTGTAGGCCTGGGGAAAATCATGGAGTCTGCTGCCTTTCCCCTTACTATCAGGTTAAATGAAAACTGAGAGCAAATTGTAAAGGACAGCGTGCAGTTGGAGGCTCAGATATCCAGCCCGGACTCTGGCTCTTGGTGATATTTGGAGATTTAGTGGGTTCATTATTAGATGAGCCTCAAACAGTGCCATAGCTCTGTGTCCTGAAGCTATGGGGATCCACACATCATGGGTGCAGCAATAATGCTAAAACAATTATATTTAACTCACAAGATATCCTTCCTTCCTGCCTTCCCAATCTCCAGGTGTGCTCCAAATGCTGGGGTTCATTTGCCACGATTTTCAGTAAAGCACGGGATGATCCCAAGACGTTATATTATGCCTTGGAAAGAAAATATGAAATTCAGGAACATGAATCTGAAGGTATTTTCCTCTAAATGTTCATAATAAAAAATTCATAGTTATAGTATAATTTAATATATCTATGAATAGACATATCTATAACTATACAAAAGCTATTTTTTTAAGCTTATTTATTTATTTTGAGAGAGAGTGGGAGAGGGGCAGAGATGGAGAGAGAGAGAGAGAGAGAGAGAGAGAGAGAGAGAGAGAGAAAGAGAGAATCCCAAGCAGGCTCCACGCTGTCTGCACAGAGCCCAACAAGGGACTCGAACTCACAAACCCTGAGATCATGACCTGAGCCAAAATCAGGAGTCAGACACTTAACCAATGGAACCACCCAGGCACCCCTACAAAAGCTATTTTTAAATTCATATTTATTTTTTCCAGCTTTCTAGGGAATAATACAGAAATATACATTTTTTAAATGGACAGCATGATGACTTAATAAACATACACACTGTGGAATCATTACCAGGCTCAAGATAATTAAGACATTCATCACCTCACATAGTTAACTCTTTTTTTCTCCTGGTGAACAGAAGACCCACTCTCTGCAACTTTCAAGTATGCAATACTGTGTTATTAACAGTATTCAGTTACCATGCTGAAAAGAGATCCTCAGACCTTCTTATTCTTATAAGGGAAAGTTTGTGCCCTTTGACTTGTGTCTCCCCACTCCCCCTCCCTCCTGGCAACCACCATTCTCCTGTCTGACAAAAACTATTTGATGTACTTTCATGTGAACTTGCAAGGAAGAGTTAAATAGCATTATCTATTCAAATAACCCAAAGATGAACTTAAAATAGATATTCCCAAAGGTTTCAGAGCTCTCTGTCTACCTTTCTGTCCACATAATGCCAACTCACAGTTAAGAACGGACTTAATTAGGGGCGCCTGGGTGGCTCAGTCGGTTGAGCATCCGACTTCAGCTCAGGTCCTGATCTCACTGTGCAGACGGCTCAGAGCCTGGAGCCTGCTTCCGATTCTGTGTCTCCCCTGCTCTCTCTTTGTCCCTCCCCCACTCAAGCGCTGTCTGTCTCTGTCTCTCAAAAACTAATAAACCTTAAAGAAAAAAAAAAAAAAAAAAAAAAAAAAGAACGGACCTAATTAATATTAATGAAGTATGTCATTAATATTAAAGCTGTGGTACAGAGCATGCATTTTTAAAGCTGTACTGCATATGTGGGTTGAGAGCTACAGGAACAGTTTAGCTAGATTTACAGATAAGACTCATTGCCCATTCACTGCTGCTATTCAGTATTTTCAACGCATTTTCCAAATTCAGATGAGCTGATCACTTGTGAAAAGATAAGTTGTTTCTTTGAAGGGGAATAGAATCTATTGTAATAATCAGACTATAATAGGAGACTTCAAATTAGGATTCCTAGGGGCGCCTGGGTGGCTCAGTTAGTTGGGTGTCCAACTTCAGCTCAGGTCGGGATCTCGCGGTTTGTGAGTTCGAGCCCCACGTTGGACTCTGTACGGACGGCTCAGAGCCTGGGGCCTGCTTCAGATTCTGTGTCTCCCTCTCTCTCTGCCTCTCCCCTACTCGCACTCTCTCTCAAAAATAAATAAGCATTTTTAAAAATGACCATTTTATATTTGAGAAAATTGAGTCTCACAGCAGGGCAAATGACTTGTACACGGTCATAAGCAGTGAGTAAGTAAGTACATAAGTAGTCAGCAGTCCACCCTGCTCTTGTGGATGGTCCAGACACCAGCCAGAGAGCATGCTTTAAAAAAAAGGCGGGGATGGGGGCGCCTGGGTGGCTCAGTCGGTTAAGTGTCCGACTTCAGCTCAGGTCATGATCTCGCAGTCCGTGAGTTCAAGCCCCGCGTCGGGCTCTGTGCTGACCGCTCAGAGCCTGGAGCCTGTTTCGGATTCTGTGTCTCCCTCTCTCTGACCCTCCCCCGTTCATGCTCTGTCTCTCTCTGTCTCAAAAATAAATAAACGTTAAAAAAAAAAAAAAAGGCGGGGATGTTATGTTGCTCTGTCCCTCAGACCTTCCTCCTTAGCGGGGTTAGTTAGAAAAACTATCGGGGAATCTCCATCTTCATCTAAAAAAGTGCTGTTTGGTGTGAATTATAGCAGATTTCCCCCCCTTAGCATGCAGAAGTGTGTGGGATCCACGCTGGCCCTTTCGAAGACTCTCTGTTTTTGAATCACAGCGAAAGGCTTTGTCATGGGGAAGATCGAAAAGTTGTCTTAAAGAAAGACCCACCAGAAATAAAAATTGCAGATATGCCTCTACATTCACCGCTCTCCAAATACCAAAGCACTGTGATTTCCCACGGCGTCAGGAGGCGTCTGGTCTGATGAAAGAATAAAGTGCCGAGGTGTTTCAATCTCAATCTCTTCCTTTCCCCATAAATGTTGAAGGCCATCGTACAATTGTATTTCACCTACAGGTTCCATTTGTTTAAAGGCTATAAGTCAGTTGTACATTTTATACATTACGAAAGCTTTTTTTTTAATGTTTATTTATTTTTGAGAGAGGAAGAAAGCATGCGAACGAGGAAGGGGCAGAGAGAGAGGGAGACAGAGGATCCCAAGCGGGCTCTGTGCTGAGAGCAGAGAGCTCAACGTGGGGCTTGAACTCACGAACCGTGAGATCATGACCTGAGCTGAAGTCGGACCTTCTGACCCACCCAAGAGCCTGTCTACTTTATAAAGGCTTTTGAAAGGAGATAGGCTCTGCGAACATCTAAGATAAAGTGGGGAGGCAAGGCAAACTCTCCCTGAAATTAATTTCACGCCAAATACTGAAGAACCCGAGGATGCATCCAATCCAACCATCTATCCCCACCGTGTTCCTCTTTGTCTTGTCCTCACCCCTTCGTTGTTCATCCCCTCCAAAACTCAGCCTCAGAGGAGCCAAGCTGAAACAGAGTGGCAGGACGTGGGATTGTTGTGCCTACTTTTCCGACTGCCCCAACGCCATGTTCCTGCCCCACCTCGCCAACACACTTCCCCCCACCAAATCTCTGCATCCTGGTAACTCATCACCATGGTAACTGGCAGTGTTTGGCAGATACCTCTTTGATACACCGCATGATTTTCTACTGGTTCACTGTATCTAAGTATCAATTTCCTGTAGCAAAGAATGGATAAACATAATTTAAAAACGTAAAGACGACCATATGCAAATGGTACACCACTGTGGAAGACGGTGTAGTGGTTTCTCAGGCAGTTAAACATAGAAGAATTACCTCATGATCCAGCATTTCCACCTCTGGGTATATGCCTAAAAGAATTGAAGGCAGGGGGGCACGCGGCTGGCCCAGTCTGTAGACTTTCAACTCTTAATCTTGGGGTTGTGTGTTTGAGCCCCACATTGGGTGTAGTGATAACTTTAAAAAGTCTTAAAGGGGCGGCTGGGTGGCTCAGTCAGTTATGCATCCGGCTTCGGCTCAGGTCATGATCTTGTGGTTTGTGAGTCCCAGCCCTGCATCAGGCTCTGTGTTGACAGCTCAGAGTCTGGAACCTGCTTCCGATTGTGTATCTTTCTCTCTCTCTCTCTCTCTCTGCCCCTCTCTTGTTCACACTCTGTCTCTCTCTCTCAAAAATAAACGTTAAAAAAAATTATTTTTAAGTCTTTAAAAAAAGAGAGAATTGGGATGCCTGGGTGGCTCAGTCGGTTAGGCTCCTGACTCTTGATTTTGGCTCAGGTCATTATCTCCTGGTTGGTGAGTTCGAGCCCCACATCAGTCTCCATGCTGAGACAGTAGGGAGCCTGCTTGGGATTCCCTCTATGCCCCCTTCCGTGTTCTCTCTCTCTCTCTCTCTCTCTTTCTCAAAATAAGGTAAATAAGTTTAAAAAAAAAAAAAGAATTGAAAGCAGGGACTCAAACAGGTATTTGTCTGTCAATGTTCATAGTAGTAGTATTCACAGTAGCCAAAACAGGGAAATAATTTAAATGTCCACTAACAGATGAATATATAAATAAAATGCAGTATATGCATGCAATGGAATATTTCTCAGCCGCGAAATGTAGTAAAAATTTGATACATACTACAACATGGAGGAATCTTGAAAACATGCTAATGAATAAGCCAGACACAAAAGGACAAACATTGTAATAATTTCTTTTGTATGAGATACCTAGATACCTAGAATAGTCAAATTCCTAGAGAAAGGAAGAAATAGCAGCCCCAAAGGCTACAGAGGAGGAGAGAATAGGCTGTCTAATGAGTACAGAGTTTCCGTTTGACATGGTGAAAAAGGTCTGGAAGTGGATGGTTGCACAACAAGGTGAACGTAGTTACTGCCACTGAATTGTACATTTTACCGCAAACTTTTTAAAGATTTTCTTTTTACTTTATTGTTTAAAGTTTACTTACTCATTGCTAAATGTTTTTATTTTTATTTTTTAATGGCTCTATTTGTTTTTGAGAGACAGCGTGGGCAGGGGAGGGGCAGAGAGAGAAGGGACAGAGGATCTGAAGTGGGCTGTGTGCTGAAAGCAGGGAGCCCAATGTGGGGCTTGAACCCGTGAACCATGAGATCATGACCTGAGCTGAAGTCAGACATTCAACTGACTGAGCCACCCAGGCACTAGTTATTTTTCATTGAGACAGAGAGAGAGAACAAGCAGGACAGGAGCAGAGAGAGGAGAGAGAATCCCGAGCAGGATCCAATCTGACAACGTGGCTCAGTCCCACGAACTGTGAGATCCTGACCTAAGCCGAAATCAAGAGTTGGATGCTTAACTGACTGAGTCACTCAGACGTCCCAAGATTTCCTTTACGTTTTTCAGTAATCTCTACACCCAGTGTTGGGCTTGAACCCACAACCCTGAGATCAAGAGTCGCATGTTATGCCAAGTGAGCCAGCCAGGTGCCCCGTACCTCAGTTTTTTTAAAAAAGATCATAGCGAGTCTAAACTATGCTTCATTCAGGCAGTGTTCATATCTGATTACCATATGAAGGAAATTATCATAAAAAAGGATATAGATGTCCACTTAGGACCAACTTAAAGATCAGTAAAGTAAATATATATATAAAGTAAGTATATATATACATATAATGAAGATAAAGTAAATATATATATATACCGGATATTAAAAAATTATTAAAGAAGAGAATTTAGGTGATACAAAAAACTCTAATACTTTAGGTGGATTGCCTTCCCTGAGAACTACAGAATGGGACAGAAGGCAAGAAGCTTGTATAGGATAAAGAATAAGAAACAAGGGTGGGGGGCGCCTGGGTGGCTCAGTCAGCTAAGCATCTGACTTCAGCTCAGGTCAGCTCAGATCATGATCTCACAGTTCGTGAGTTCGAGGCCCGCATCGGGCTCTATGCTGACAGCTCGGAGCCTGGAGCCTGCTTTGGATTCTCTGTCTCCCTTTGCCCCTCTGTCTCTCTCTGCCCCTCCCCTGCATGTGATCTCTCTGTCTCAAAAATAAATAAACATTAAAAAAAAAAAAAAAGAATAAGAAATAAGGAAGTAAGTATATAATCCATGGTTGGCTTGGCCTTGAGGATTGACTGGATATACTGTGTTTCTGACCAGGAAGAGCATTTCCGTGTGCTGACATGACATCCTGGACAGGAACAGTTCCATCCTGGACAAGAAATCTCTGGGATTTCCAAAGTCAAAAATGCCAGTTGATGTATTTTTCACGTACTGAGAACATTGGTGATCATACTTGATCTTTACTAGTTAGCTTCCTGGCGGGCCAAGGGGCCACCAAGAGCAGGTCTGGCAGAGGAGAGTCCCGCAAAGAAATTGAGCAGCAGCTGGAATGTGGCCAGCACCCTGCTCACCATGCTGTGTGTGTCAGTGCACTGACTGGGGCCCTGGCCGTATAGACACCAGTATGAAAGTACTCACCGATGGGCGCGTGGGTGGCTCAGTGGGTTAAGCGTCCGACTTCCACTCAGGTCATGATCTCAGGGTTCGGGGGTTCCAGCCCCGTGTGGGCGCTCTGTGCTGACAGCTCGGAGGCGGGAACCTGCTTCAGATTCTGGGTCTCCCTCTCTCTCTGCGCCTCCTCCACTCAGGCTCTGTCTCCCTCAAATAAATAAACATTAAAAAAAATATATGGAAAAATAAGTGTGACAAAACACTGAATTTTCATTCAGTAACCGGATTTACCCAGTTTTGCGCATAAAAGAGAATGTACGTCACCGGAAAACAATGCCGGAAGCCAGTGGATCAAAATGTTTATAATGTAATTTCTGGATGGTCGAGTTATGAATGAGTCTTATTTACATCCTTATGCCTTTATAAATTATCTGCACACACGCTCCCCGTGTGTGGGATCAGCCCTCTCCCTGCTCTGCTTGTCAGAATTCCTCACTTAATGCATTGTCAACTCTTTCACTAAACCTATTTCATATTCCATCTTTTCCTTTGCCACTTCTTCCCACCCTAACTTTTTTCAGGTCAGTTCTCAGCCGAAGACTTCTGCTTCTTGACCAGAAGAGGTCTCCGTTGCATTGCCCAAGAACAAAAATTTATTATTTTTAATTGAATTGAATTTAATTTTATATTCCACGCTTATTTATTTTTGAGAGAGAAAGAGAGAGGTAGAGAGCATGAGCAGGGGAGGGCAGAAAGAGAGGGGCACAGAGCCTCTGATCTGATCTGATCTGAAGCAGGCTTTGCACTGAAAGCAGAGAGCCAGATGTGGGGCTCAAACTCAAAACCATGAGATCATGACCTGAGCCAAAATCAAGAGCCAGATGCTTAACCAACTGAGCCAACCAGGTGCCCCCCAAAAACAGTTTTTAAAAAAAAAAGTTTTTTTTCAACGTTTATTTATTTTTGGGACAGAGAGAGACAGAGCATGAACGGGGGAGGGGCAGAGAGAGAGGGAGACAAAGAATCAGAAACAGGCTCCAGGCTCTGAGCCATCAGCCCAGAGCCCGACGCGGGGCTCGAACTCACGGACCGCGAGATCGTGACCTGGCTGAAGTCGGACGCTTAACCGGCTGTGCCACCCAGGCGCCCCCAAAAACAGTTTTTTAAAAAATATTTATTTAATTAAGGAAAATTTTGCCTTTACCTGTTGAAGGTATGGTGTTACAGAAGTTCGAGAGAAAAGTTTTTCATTGCCTCTGTACCTAACAAATTACCCAACAGTATTTTATCAACAAAGGGGAGTTTGAACCCTTAGGACTACCCCCGTTAGTACCTAGCACTTTATAGAGTCACAAACGAATTTCATCTGATATGTAAAAAATTGAAAGTAGAAAAAGAGAAAACAAGGAAGAATGTATTT
The DNA here is from genome assembly GCF_028749965.1 of Puma concolor. Taxonomy (NCBI): domain Eukaryota; kingdom Metazoa; phylum Chordata; class Mammalia; order Carnivora; family Felidae; genus Puma; species Puma concolor. Next base: position 136,601,470 of record NC_141667.1, on the reverse strand, counting down.
AAACAGGAAAACATAGCTTTTCGAGGGACAAATTAAAAACCATCAGTGAAGGGCTTCAGAGAGTATGGGCTTTATAGTTAGGCTGAATTGGGTAAAGTTTTGACTCCACTGTTTACTGTGTGGCTTGAAGCAAGCTTCATATACCCAACGCCTCTCCCTCACTTTCCCATCTGAAAAATGGGGCTAGCGATAGCTAATTCAGAACGTGGTTGTGTATAGTCTATTACATAACATGTAAACTGCTTGGCATATTCTTAGGCCTGTGGATGGGCATATGGGTTAGGTTACCAGTCAAATTTTAGCCATACCGTGGCTGACTTAGTTACAAAGTAGCTTTTTCGGAGAGGAAGAATATAGTGAATTCAGGAAATAGTAAGTCCTTGAAAATGAGAAGAGGAACATTTTTCTTTCTTTCTTTTAAAGTTAAAAAAATTTTTTTGATATAATTTATTGTCAAATTGGCTTACATACAACACCCAGTGCTCATCCCAACAAGTGCCCTCCTCAATGCCCATCACCCATTCTCCCCTCTCCCCGACCCCCTCCATCCCCCCTCAGTTTGTTCTCTGTATTTTAAGCATCTCTTATGGTTTGCCTCCCTCTCTCTCTGTAACTATTTTTCCCCTTTCCCTTCCCCCATGGTCTTCTGTTAAGTTTCCCAAGATCCACATATGAGTGAAATCATATGATACCCGTCCTTCTCTGACTTATTTCAATTTAAAGTTTATTTTAAGAGAGAGAGTGTGCGCATGCACAGAGGTGTGCACGTGAGTGAGTTGGGGAGGCGCAGAGAGGGAGAGAGCGAATCCCAAGCAGGCTCTGCACCATCAGCTCAGCGCTGGAAGTGGGGCTCGAACTCACCAACCACCAGATCATGACCTGAGCTGAAGTCCAACGCTTAACCAACTGAGCCACCCAGGCACCCCAAGAACGGGAACATTTTTCCTCTGCCATTTTGGCTTCAAATATTCCTGCCTAAGAGAAAACCAAAAAATTGACATCTCTAGTCTCTTTTACAGGCTAGGCTGGAATTTCTACTCCAAGCTGCCTGTTTCAAACAACTGTCTCGCTAAGAGTCTCAAATTCATCAGATGAGCTCATCTTCCCGCCCTTTTCTTCCTTTCAGACCTGCTTTTTTTTCCCTCCTGACTTGCATATTCCTAAAATTATCTACTATTGGTAGATACCATCAACTAATAATGCCCCACATTCTCAGTTTTCTGGGTCTCAGAAATCACTTTGGACTCTTTGTGTTCCCTTCTCTGACAAAACCGTTCAATCACATCTGTCCTTGCAGGTGGACAGGGGTGGAGACACAGCTATCCCTGTAGCGAGCTACTCTCCACCTTGCACCAAGTTATCGGTACTCTCCTGATCTGCTCTCTGCCCCCTCTCTCACCTTCCCCCATAGATATTTGGGGGCAGCTCAGTCCGTCCCGCATGCCGCTACTAGAGTAATTTTGCTAACGCCCTCTGTGCTACCTTCATTCTCCTGCTCAAAAATCATTCGTAGAAAGTTCCAGAGTCGGATGGTGGTGTCGGTTGCACGACAATGTGAATTACTCAATGCCACTGCCAATATACACTTTAACAAGGTTAGAATGGTAAGTTTTCTGATATGTCTGCTTTACCACACATACACACAATACGCGCACAAAAACCCGTCAATGATCCAAAGATGAGAGCATAGTGTTATATAAGGGCCATCACCATCCAAGCCCAGTCATCTTCACTGGGACAGTGTCTGGCATCCAGGACAGTGAAAGGGGCATTGGTGGTTATCTTACTGCCCATGACACGCATACTACCACCCCCACATGCTTGCCTTCACTGTGCTTTCTTTTTTTTTTTTTTATTTTTTATGTTTGTTTATTTTTGAAGGAGAGAGACAGAGCATGAGTGGGGGAGGGGCAGAGAGAGAAGGAGACCCAGAATCATAAACAGGCTCCAGGTTCTGAGCTACCAGCACAGAGCCTGACATGGAGCTCGAACCCATGAACCGTGAGACCATGACCTGAGCCAAAAGCAAATGCTTAACCGACTGAGCCACCCGGGTGCCCCCTCACTGTCCTTTCTTGGAGATCACTTCCCTCCATGGTCACTGGGCATGGCCTGTGCTTTGTCCTCAGTTTGGCCTCTTTTCCCCCACCTCAACCTCTCTAATATCACCATGCACTGATCTATGCATTCAAAGTACAGCTCAACCCTGTTTTGTCCACAAAGCGTTCAGTCTTCCATCTGTCATGTTGGAAGTAATCCTCCCTTTTTCTGGGCTCCCGTGGCACTTTTATATTGCTATTCTGCCTGTATAAATCCTCTGAAATTCTGAGACCATTCCTTAATCCTCCTGATATTTCCCCTTGCTTTGACTTTGGTGCTTGGCACAGAGGAGACTTTTCAGTGAATGTTTATTGAATGGCTGAGGCAAGAGACATAAGGAGGAATTGGAAAGGGCACCTGGGATCTTTGGAGAGCTTTGCACCACGCCTGACTCTAAGCACCCAACGCCCGATCACTGCCCCAAAGTATTCAAAGTATGTGGTTTCATGCAATACATTTTATTTTGCTATTTTTTGGAATATTGGTTTTTTCTGCTTCATCTCAGCCACGAAATTCCAAATAATGAAATTTCATGTTAATTGTGGGGCCAAAATGGAGTGGATTCACAGTTGATCTTCCTTAGATTCCCATAACACCTACTGTAGGAAAGGAATACTCTGTATTTCTCATTCTACATACACATTGGGTGCCCTGACAGTTCTTTACTATTGAATGGTCTAAGGACATAATTTGTAAGATAGTCAACAAATGTTGATACAATTGTACACATCTATTCATCATTATCTTTTCAATAAACTGTTGCTGAACAATATTTTACCTTCCAGGAAAATAACCTTGGAAGAATGTGTGCTTGTGCATAATATAACTTTGCCTCAGGCCAGAAGTATTATGTCTCGATCTCCATTGTAAAGATACAACTTCATTGTAAATGATTTGTCTGGGTTAATAGTGGACTCTGGACTTCCTAACTGTAGTGGAAAAGAGGACCTTTAAAAAAAATTTTTTAATGTTTATTTTTGAAAGAGAGAGGGACAGAGTGTGAGCAGGGGAGGCACAGAGAGAGAGACAGACACAGAATCTGAAGCAGGCTCCAGGCTCTGAGCTGTCAGCACAGAGCCTGATATGGGGCTTGAATTCACAAGCTGTGAGATCATGACCTGAGCCAAAGTCAGATGCTTAACTGACTAAGCCACCCAGGCACCCCAAAGAGGACCATTTTTACATAAGGAAAAAATTTAACTTACGTGGCAAGAAAACAAAACCGCAAAACAAAGAGCTTTGATCACAACTGAGGACTGGACCCTTTATCTAATACAAATGTGAATTCTTTATTTCAGAAAACAGCGTTTTCTCACAAAGACCTTAAAATGTTCCAACCAGGGGTGCCTGGATGGCTCAGTTGGTTAGGTGTCCAACTCTTGATCTCAGCTTAGGTCTTGATCTCAGGGTCATGAGTTCAAGCCCCACAATGGGCTCTGCACTGGGCACGAACCCTGCTTAAAACAAAATATTCTAACCAACTATCATAACTTCAAAAATGTAGTTCATTTTTTTTAAAAAGGATTAATCACAAGTGAACTGGACTTACTCTTTTCACAGACGATTTTGCTTTAAGTTTTAAGGAGAGAATAGGGGACACATGTTGACAACTGAATGTAGATGGAGTGAAGTAAGATTAAGTATGATTAGTGTCTTTTATTCAGTTTCCCACATTCATTCATGCACTCTTGTTTTTGTTCATCAAACATTTATTGAGCATATATAAGGTGTCAGATACTTAATCTGGGGAATGAATTTCAAGTTTCTGGTTTATTTCTTTTTTTAAATTTTTTAAGGTTTATTTTTAAGAGAGAGAGAGAGAGAGAGAGAGTGCGACTTGGGAAGGGGCAGAGAAAGAGGGAGACGCAGAATCTGAAGCAGGCTCCAGGCTCTGAGCTGTCAGCACAGAGCCTGACATGGGGCTTGAACCCACGAACCATGAGATCATGACCTGAGCTGAAGTCGGACGTTTAACCGACTGAGCCACCCGGGCAACTCTCTGGTCTATTTCTATAAGGAATTTTATTCTGTAATGGTTCTTGAAATTTAGTGTACATCAGAATTGCCTGGAAATTTTATTAAAGCACAGATTTATGGGCCCCACATCCAGAGATTCTAATTCAGTAGGTCTGAGATGGGGCCCAAGAATTTGCATTTATTTATTCATTTATTTATTCATTTATTTATTTGCTTTTTTATTTTGAGAGAGAGAGAGAGAGAGAGAAAGAAAGAAAGAGAAAACAAGCAGGGGAGGGACAGAGAGAAAGACAGAATCCCAAGCAGGCTCCACGCCATCAGGGCAGAGCCCGATGCGGGGCTCGATCTCACAAACTATGAGATCATGACCTGAGCTGAGATTAAGACTCAGACACTCAATGAACTGAGCCACGCAGGCAGTCCAAGAATTTGCATTTTTAACACACTGCCAGGTGAGGTTTATGTGTAGACCAGACTCTAAGTAACAGTGCATCTTTGTAGAAAGGGCTGCTATGCAAGAAGCCTACTGTGGCCAGTCCTTCCTTAAACGTGATAGTTTGTCCAAAGGTATTCCAAACCACAGCCCCCACAGCTAATACAGACTTAGAGAATTTGGACTATGGGTAAGTGGTGTTCACTCCCTAGAAGCAGTGATGATGTTTCTGCTGCTGCTACTTCAGGGCATTTACCATCAGGAAGCATTCTGATGGATAGGTGTTAGTGCCATACGGTGTGTAAGTTATTGTCATTACCATCCCTTCCTAGAGAGTTCAGACCTGTCTTTTGAAAATAGGACGTACTAGGAACAGTGAGAGAAGAGCCATCCTTCCCCACCAGATATGGAGTGCTGAGTCTTGAGTACTGGACCAGAAGCTGGTCATGGATAGTATATTCTGGGGCAAACAGAGACAACATTGACTTGAAGAACTTGAAGGGAGCAAAGATGGCTTAAACTGGATATGAAAGCACTAACCATAAAGGGAATATTGAAATGTTGGACTTCATTAAAATTAAAAACTTATTTTCATGGGGCACCTGGGTGGCTCAGTGGGTTGAGTGTCCAACTTCAGCTCAGGTCATGATCTTGCGGTTCGTGAGGTCGAGCCCCACATTGGGCTCTGGGCTGACAACTCAGAGCCTGGAGCTGGCTTTGGATTCTGTGTCCTCCTCTTTCTCTGGCCCTCCCCTGCTCATGCTCTGTCTCTCAAAAAATAAATAAATCGGTTTTAAAAAATTAAAAAAAACCTTTTCATCATAAGACTCCATTAAGAGAGTGGACAAGGAGAGAGTCACAGATTGGTAGAAAATGAAATACATAAATCCGAAGACCTCCATTCAGAAAGTGTAAAGAGCTTCTTCAAAGAATAGGAAACAGATGAGTGTAGGGAAGGACATTTTTAACTTTTTTCACGTATCTTCCCAGGTTCTTCTTCTGGGCCCCTGTAAAGTAGACTGACAAAGGACTGATTAAAAAGAGAAAAACAAACAGAAGTTTGTTACTACATGCAACATGCATACAAATGGGAGTATGCAGTGATGAGTAACTCAAAACAATGTTAGAACTTGAGTTTTATAGCATCTTAACAAAAGAATCATAATTTTGTAGAGAGTTGACAAAACAAAAGGGCTTTGAGCTTACAGAGGTTGCAGATTGAAGAGGGTGGTATTTGGAGAAACCATTGGTAGATAAGGGCCAATTTAAGCAAGATTTGTTATATAGAGGGGGTGCCTGGGTGGCTCAGTCTGTTAGCATCCAACTCAGTTTGAGTCATGATTTCATGGTCGGTGGGTTCGAGCCCCGCCTCGGGCTCTGTGCTGACAGCTCGGAGCCTGCAGCCTGCTTCGGATTCTGTGTGTCCCTCTCTCTCTGCCCCACCCCCGCTGGTTCTCTCTCTCTCTCTCTCTCTCTCTCTCAAAAATAAACATTTAAAAAATTAAAAAAAAAAGATTTGCTATATAGATTCCTCTGGGCTGATAAGGATGTAGAGTTGTCTCTGATGATTAACTTCTGTTTTCCTTGGTAGAGATGGAAGTTGGGGACAACTTCACAAGTGGATTTCCTGCATTGCCTGGGTGGTTCAGTCGATTAAGCATCTGACTCTTGATTGTGGCTCAGGTCATGATCTCATGGTTTGTGGGATCCAGTCCAATGAGGCTCCACAGTGATAGCACAGGATCCTGCATGGCATTCTCTCTCTCCCTCTCCCTCTGTCTCTCCCCTCTTCATCCCCCCCTCAAATAAATAAATAAACTTAAAAAAAAAACACAACAAATGATTTCCTGTTTTAGGCAAGTAGTGGGAAGGCAGAGAGCTTTTCTTGTATCTGCATCTTCTCAATTGCCCTTAGCTCAAAATAATCCTTACGCCAAACTGACATATCTGGGAATGGCATATTCTGCTACCCTTAATTAGCAATTCATTTTTTTAAATGGACCAAAGACAAACAGGTGTTAAACAAAAGGGAGTCTTCTCTGCTCTCTGGCAGCGTGAGGAAAAAGCATGCTCTTGATTCTCTACAAGCTTCTCGTCTCCTCTGGCAAGTCTTGGGCAAATCACACGTGCACACGCACGCACACTGTCTCTCTTTTCTGTTAATACGTTTCTATTTTGACATTATCGAGGCTCACAAGAATTTGTAAAAATAGGACAAAGAGTTCCCGTGCATTCTTTACTCGGCTTCCACGATGATAGTATCTTATATAACCATAGTAATTGGTCAAAACCAGGAAAATGGTTTTGTTAAAACACTATTAATTCAGGTGTAGAGATACAGAATTTATTTGGACTTCACCAGTTCTTAGATGCACTCTTTTTGGCGGGGGGCGGGGAGGAGTATATAGCTCTGTGAAATGTTATCAAAAGTATAGATTCAACTCACCATCATGACCCACTAGCACGCAGGGCGGTTTCATTACCACAAAGAAACTCTCTCACGTCACCTATTGATAGTCACATCTTTCCCCTGGATCTACTACTATTGATCTGTGTTCCAACACTATAATTTTGTCACTTCATGAATGTCATAGTAATAGAATCCTACAGTATGCAACCCTTTGACATCAGCTTTTCTAGGTGTAATGCTGTTGAGATCCATCCAATGTTTTGCACGTATCAGTAGTTTATTGTTCTTTACTGCTGAAGAGTATTCTACCATATGGATCTACCATAATTTGTTTGTCCATTCTTCCAGTCACTGTCCTTTGACTTGCATGCTGGAGGGTCCCCAGAGCACTTACAAGTCCAGGGCTTCATTAGGAAGGACTCACAAAACTCAGTGTATAATTATTCTCACGGCTGTGATTTGCTACAATAGAAAGACAGAAGCGACCAACATCAGCGAGGGGAGAAGGCACATGGTGTGAAGTCCAGGGACAGTTGGCATCAGCTTCCAGGAGTCTTCTTTCTGTGGAGTCACCCAGAACATGCTTGATTCCCCCAGCAATGAGTTGTGAGTATTCTGTTCTTTGGTTGCTCGGAATAACAAACTTGTTCATCCTTTTGGTCTTCCTGGGGAGTTAAAATAATTATGGGCAACCACAGCAAGGCTCGTTGCCATCCTGATATTGGAAGGCAAAGATCATGGTTGCCCTGGAATCTTCCTGAACAATTGCATGTGCATTTTATCCTGATTGCTAGGTGACCTGTCCTTGACTCATGCTACCTTTCAGAGGAGAGAGAAGCTTTAGAGAGTGAAAGGAATCAGGACAAATTCCAGGAGTGTTACCCAAAATTGGGTTTGCCACTTGATGAGTGTAGAGCCAAAAGATACAATCTCAGCAAGGAATAGGAAAAGGAAGGGTTTGGGTTCACCAGTAAGTAAAGGAGAACACCAGACATCTTTCCCAAAGCAGCATCCCCCCGAACAACACAACTGGGGAAGTTTTAAGCTAACGTTGCATATAGATTCACGAAGGAACTTGCACAATGGAGAATGCAGCATGGAAATGGGGCAAAAGTCATTTTAAGGTGTCTGAGTCCAGGTCAAGGTCACGGTTCTTACATTCTTTCACGTGATGGCTGGCAGCCTAAAATGACGTTTAAAAAAAAAATTTTAATGTTTATTTAGTTTTGAGAGAGACACAGAGTGTGGGCAGAGGAGGAGCACAGAGCGAGGGAGACACAGAATCCAAAGCAGGCTCCAGGCACAGCACAGAGCCTGATGCGGGGCTTAAACCCATGAGCCATGAGATTATGACCTGAGCCGAAGTTGGACACTTAACCAACTGAGCCACCCAAGTGCCCCTAAAATGACTTGTCTTGTTGCAAGAAAGCTTCTTTTTCTGGGCACCCCTAACTGTTTCTGCTTACAGGAGATGCAGAGGGTTTGAATCATGGGTGAGATGTGAGCAGATAAGTACTGGAAAGAAGTTTCTACATGTGGGGAAATATGAACAGAGGCAACAAGGAAGGAAGAAGCCATTGTGTTTGCAGGATGGTGAGAATATCCTGGGCAGAGCAGGAGTTTTCTCTTGGGAAATAAAAGAAGGTAATCGTAGGAAAAGGGATTCAGCTTATTGAGGACTTTAAATCGTCAAACGAGTGAGTAAAATAGATTACTGTAGAGAGTTATGTTAATGATCAAAATAGGGTTTTAGAAAAATGAATCTGTCACTAGTTCCAAGGATGGATGGGAGATTAAGAGAATAAGGACATTTGTTTGGAAATACATCCAGGTGAGAAGGCCCAGATTAGGATCAAAGCAATGTGCATGGAAACTAGGGGGCTCCCTCTCGACAGATTATTATTAGTGTGAATCATGTGCACAAGAGAGGCTTGTGCACGTGGAGACAGGATAGACCTGTACAGGAAGAGTTTCGTTGCACTTAGTAGTTACCTTTATAAATGAGGTCGGTAAGGCAGTATTAGGGAGAGCCATTTTAACCTCCACAAAAAGTTGTAAAATTAAAAAACAGATAATAACACAGAGAGGAAAACAGGTCATACAGAGAGGAAAAAAAAATCAACGTGTGGTATAGGAAGCAGCAAAAAGTGCATTTTTTAATGGTGAAGTATTTTTTTTAAAAGCCATATAGTGTGACTAATCTGTTTTCCCTTTCAGAGATGGTTCATTTAAGTACAGCTTCATTAGGAAGGAATAGATAAGGCACCCAAGGTCAAGATCCGACCCGCTTTGTTACCTTATGAAAATTCATGAAGGGGGAGATATCTAAGATCTGATGCATTGGAAAAAAATGTCTGAGGTGACGTGTGAGTGTGCGTTTTTAATGAAAGCGGGAAAAACCTTTCTTAAGGTTTATTTTATTTTTGAGACAGACAGAGCATGAACGGCGGAGGGGCAGAGAAAGAGGGAGACACAGAATCGGAAGCAGGCTCCAGGCTCTGAGCCATCAGCCCAGAGCCCGACGCGGGGCTCAAACTCACAGACCGCGAGATCGTGACCTGAGCTGAAGTCGGACGCTTAACCGACTGAGCCACCCAGGCGCCCCAGGAAAAGCCTTTCTAACGGTGTCGCTAGCTCCGATTTCCTCATGAGAATCACTCAGCTGTCACTTCTCCAGTTATTAAAAAGAAGTCATTCCTGGAGCGCGTTATTTATTTATCAGAAAACAAGTAAGTTACCACCACGCTTCAGAGATAGAACGTGTCTCAAGGAAGCAGTAATCAGAGTAAAAATCCTTTGTCCAGCTGCTCTGGGAGACGTGCAAGCACCGTCTCTCCCTTCCCCGCGTCTGTCACCACACTCTGCTCACATGGGGCTTCTTTCTGTATTTCAAACATGCCAAGTTGGCCCCCATCTCAGAACTACCTGGGATGCTCTTCCCAAGAGCTTCATACGGCTCACTCCTTCTCATTATTCAGTTTTTAAAGAGACAATCCTCTGTTTTTCTTTCTTTCTTTCTTTCTTTCTTTTTTTTTTTTTTAGTTTATTTATTTTGAGAGACAGAAACAGTGTGATTGGGGGAGGGGCAGAGAGAGAGAGGGAGAGAGGGAAAATCCCAAGCAGGCTCCACCCTGTCAGCATGGAGCCCCATAGGGGTCTCAAACTCACGAAACCGTGAGATCATGACCTGAGCCAAAATCAAGAATCGGATGCTTAACCGACTGAGCCATCTAGGCGCCCCATAAAGTGACTCTCCTCTTCTTCTTTTGTGTGTGTGTGTGTGTGTGTGTGTGTGTAACTCTCCTCTTCTTAGGGAGGTACAGTGGATGCTGTTGGGTGGCCTGCCCATATCCCTCTTAACGGGCTGTGTGTTCATCCCCCAGATGCTGTGGGTGTTGGCTGCTCAAAGCTCAGGGCTTTGTTCTTTTATGAAAGATTGCTCCTGGCTGACAGGAGCCTCCTCACCTGGTGGTGGTCCTGGAGACAATGGCCGAAGATTACATCCTCCCACCCAGGGGAGGGACGTGGCCAAGTGATGGAGGGACACCAGCCTCCTCACCTCTGGGTGGGACAGCTTTTTGGTGCAGTTCACGATTCAGGACTTCCCATGGGATCAGGCTGAGACTAGACTCCTTCCTAAGGACGTGTAATTGCCAAACTTCATCCCCTGCTGTATGCTACTTTTCCCACTCTCCTTAAGATCACTGAAACGGGAATTCCCACCCTTGGCTCTGTTCACCGGGAACATAATCTAAGATAGTTGGTGAAGAAGTGGAGTAGATCTAGAATTTGGGATTGGGAAAATCAACCACTAGATGGCAGTGTGAAACCCCATCGTCAGTGGGTAAAAAACGTTAGCCTTTAACTTGCTGGAGCGGGGCCTTTGCTGAGATTTTTACCTGTAGCAACTGGGACAAAATACAGGCAGAAGAGAATGCATTCAATTGTGCAAGGATGCTGGCAAATATTTAACATGTTTGGGGAAAACAGGAGAGGCTTGGGACACAGGACTGCTGGTATTATTTTTGCAACTTCTGAGTCTGTAGTTGTCTCAAAATCAAAAGTTAAAAATAAAAAGCAAGCAGGGCACTGGGTGGCCCAGTTGGTTAAGAGTCCAACTCTTAGTTTCAGCTCAGGTCATGATCTCACGGTGTGTGAGTTCGAGCCCCACATCGGGCTCCATGCCGATAGCACAGAGCCTGCTTGGGATTCTCTGTCTCCCTCTCTCTCTGCCCCTCCTCCACTCACTCTCTCTGCCTCTCTCTCAAAAATAAATAAATAAAACTTTAAAAAAAAAATTAAAAAATAAAAATAAATTAAAAGCAAGGAAATTAACTGCCGTAATGTGAAAACAATACTGTATCATAGGTGAAATGGTGGGTGTCTGTAGCATCCTCAAGGAGGTAAGAGATACGGAGACAATAGTTCCCACGTAACTGCCATGCAATTCAATAGCTTGTCCCCTCTGAAAAGTAAATGAATTGTGGCCCATGACTTGGATTACCAGAAACTCAAGCAAATAGCAGCCCCAATCAAAGTTGCTTGACTGAATGTGGTACCTTTACTAAAACAAATTAATATAGCTTTTGGTATGTGGTGTGGCAAATACTTCTTTTCTATGCCCATCAGAAAGGTGGGTCAGAAAGAGTTGGCATTTACAAGGAATGGATCATAGTATACACCTGCAACTTTGCCTCAGGCCGATTTTATTGCACCTAGGCTCTGTCATAATGTAATCCAAAGGGACCTCGATCATGTGGATGGTCCACAGAATATCACACTGGTCAGTCATATCGATAGCATGTTAAGTGAATCTGATAAGAAGGAAATGGCAAGTGGTCGGGAATGCTGGTAAGACACAAGCCCTTCAGGGGCTGGAAGATAAAAACTAAAAAGACGAAGAAGTCTGCCACAAAATAAACATTTTTTTTTTTAAGCTTGATTATTTATTTTGAGAGAGGGAGTGAGAGCGAGTGGTGGAGGGGCAGAGAGAGGGAGAATCCCGAGCAGGCTCCACACTGTCAGCACAGACCCCGATGTGGGCCTCGAACTCATGGACTGTGAGATCATGACCTGAGCCAAAATCAAGTCAGTCATTTCACCGACTGAGCTACCCAGGCGCCCCCACAAAGTAAACATTTTTAGAGGCACAGCGTTCTGGGGCTTACCAGGACATCTTTTCTCTGCTAAAGGATAAGAAATTGCACCTTGTGCCTCTTGCCACTAAAAAAGGCACAGAACATACAGGCATTTTGGAGGCAGTATTTATGACATCTGGGAAACACTGCTCTGGTCTAGCACCAGTTTAACTGGGACTCAGACCAGAAGAGAGCTCTGTCGTGGATCCAGGTTAGAGCATAAGAAACAGTGCTGCCTGGGCCATATGACCCAAAGGATTCTAGGGTACGAGGTTGATCCGTGGTAAATAAAAATGCTGTGTGAAATACTCAGGAAGCCCAAATGTGACCGTTGCAGGGTACTTGGGCAAGGCCATGCCACCTGCAGCAGAGAACTATGCGCTTCTCTGAGCAGCTTCAAATGGGAGCTTCTGACACACCGTTGGGACCCGGAAGAGACTCTTAATTACGAGACATCAGGCAGTTATGCAATGAGAGCTGCCCACCCTGGGCGAAGCTTGTTCCGACATAAGACCGGGGACCCCAGCAGCATTCCATTATAAGATGGAAACAGTGTGTCTCGAGACAGGACTCACGCAGGTCCCCAAGTTGTAGGTAAGCCGTACCAATGAGTACTTCAGATGGCACACCTCTCGCTACTCTTACGTGGACTTTTCCTTAAGCTCATAGCTTCTTGAAGTTTCCCCAAGACCAATGGATGGAGGAGGACAAATCCTCATCTTGGCATGTTAACACGGGTTGAAAATAGACAGCCACTACAGCCCATCTGGGCTAAAAGATGGGGGTGGAAACAAATTCTGCCAGCGGGTATCTGCTTTGGTGCTCCCGGTCACCTACTCTGTATGGAGAGAAAATGGCCCCCCAAAAGTTTATGTGGCAATTCACGGGCAGGGGCAAATGGCCTGGCGGGTCAGGTAGTGGCCTAGCAAAGAGCAAGATTAGAAAATCACGAAGGAGCACCTGGGTGGCTCAGCTGGTTAAGCCTCCAACTCTTGGTTTCAGCTCAGGTCCGTGATCTTGTGGTTTGTGGATTGGGGTCCTGCATTGGGCTCTACACTGACAGTGCAGAGCCTGCTCGGGATTCTCTCTCTCCTTCTCTCTGCCCTTCCCTCATTCATGCTCTCTCTAAATAAACAAACAAACTTAAAAAAAAAAAATCATGAAGAAGTAGGTCTAGAGGCAAGCATGTGAATGAATCAGCGGGAGGAGGCGAGAAGTGCTAGCCAATGTTCAGCAGATCTTATCTATTACAGACAAGGCAGTAACTGACCAAGCGACAGGAAGACTCACTCAGCAGATGCCAGAGAGCTTCCATCCTCAGCCACACAAGCCCTTGCACAACTGGCTTATGAACAGAGGAGCCGTGGTGGCAGCAGTGGGGTTTACGGGTGAGTTCAACATCGTGGGCTGCCTCCCCTCAAGGCTGATCTAGCTATTGCCACTGCCACATATCCACCCACCAGGAATAAAGAGCACTGGAGCTCTCCACACGGTACAACCCCTTGAGAAAACCACCCAGCTACTTGGTGGCTAAATGATCCTATCAGACCCCCTTCATGCTAGAAAGAACAACAATTCATCCTGCGCCTAATTGTATTTATCATCAACTGTGGACCACGTGCTACAGTTAGGGCGGTAGTATGTTCCAGAAAGCCTCCTTTTCTAAGTAACCAGAAATCGTACGAGCCAGAATCCTGCAGGACCTGCAACCAAACAGAGTGACATTAACATGGGGAACAATCGGCTCTGAGTGGTACAAAGGGTGGAGCAGAGCAGATGCTACCAGTGTCTTGTTAAATCCCCTTTACAGCGGCATCTGGGTGGCTCAGTCGGTTGACTCTTGATTTCGGCTCAGGTTCTGATCCCACAGTTCATGGGTTTGGCACGCCCCCCCCCCACCGCCCCCCACTGGGCTCTGCGCTCATGGTGTGAAGCCTGCTTGGGATTCTTTCTCTGTGCCCCTTCCCCTCCTGAGCGTACACACCGGTATTCTCTCTCTCCCCCTCTCTGCCCCTCCCCCTCCGCATGTGTGCTTGCGCCCTCTCTCTTTTTTCTCTCTTCTGCCCCTCCCCCTCCCGCACACACGTACTCTCTCTCTCTCTCTCTCTCTCTCTCTCTCAAAGAAAAAAAAAAAAAAGAACTTTAAATCCCCTTTACAGGCTGGAGTGCCAGTGTTGGCTGCTAATGCCTCACACCTATGCTCTGCCCCAAGACTTGCATTTGGCTGAAGGAAACTGTCTAAGTCACAGATGGCTGGGAGGTTAAGCCACTTCCCACCCAAGGTATTGCTTGGAGTCAATGACTTACTGACTGATGCAGAAATATAGGCCCAGACCTTTCACTTCGGGGAGGTTCTCTAAACATCTGTACTCCCACCTGTACAGTGCACAGAGGTGCTGTCCAGCCATGGACTACATTTCCCAGCCTGTCTTGCAACTAGACGGGGCCATATGAAGATTTATTTATTTATTTATTTAGAGTAGGGGAGGGACAGAGAGAGAGAGAGGGACAGAGAGAGAGAGAGAGAGAGAGAGAGAGATTCCCAAGTAGGCTCCATGCTGACAGCACAGAGCCTGACCTGGGGCTGGAACCTACGCAGAAACCGTGAGATTATGACCTGAGCTGAAACCAAGAGTCGGGTGCCTGAAAGACTGAGACGCTCAGGCGCCCCCATATGAAGGGCTCTCACCAATGGAATGTGAGAGGAGGTAAGGCATATTCTCTCAAGACCAAGATTGAGATGTCTTTTTCTGTTTCTTCTTTCCCTCATCCTCCTCCGGCACATAGATGACCCTACAGTAGGGAGGCCATCAGATCCAAGGAGTCTGGGTATCCAAGTTACCTTGTGGAAGACTGCCCCCAATTAGTCATACTTATATTGTTAAATGAGAAGTAAACTTTAATTCTGTTCAGCCATTAAACTTTGTGGGTTGTTTCATTATAGCAGCTGGCATTATTCTAATATACTCTTTACCTGTGAACTCTAAGGGGATTCCTGAAATACTAGGATGTTGAACTGGATGTTTCCAAGGTCAATTCTGATACAGATTCTCTGGTACATTTCCTTGAAAAATGGCTGCATGATGAGTTATTTCACTTGAGGTTTACTTTATTGAACAGTATCCCTTAATTATTCTGTAGTAAACATGGTAAAGTTCAAAATCACTGGATCAGATGAACTGGATTCCAGTTCCAAGCTCCTCTCCCAGCCTGTGACAGAGTCCTGTAAAATATGGCTTTACCTCTCCAAACCTCAGTTTCATCATCTGAAAAGTGCAAATTAAATATTAAATGTACAATATGACCTCTTAGATCCCTTCTAGTGCTTATATTTACTGATCCTCTATATTGTATTAAAATCAAATCTCTTCAAGAAATATACAGCATCAGCTTTTTATAAGCCGGGGGAGGAGTGGGAGCACAGGACTTTAGTGCATTAATACTGCATTAAACTTAACCTATAATAAACTTTTTAATCACAGAGTGTCTTTTATTATTGGACTTCAAAATTTGGAGATGAGTCAAAGACACTAGGTTCTTTGCTTTTGGCTCTAGGTAGTCAAGCTGTCTCAAATAGCTCAAATACTCCATTCAGTTAAGGCATAATTGGGGAAGATTTGTTTCAGAGCAGGGGGAAACGGGGCCAAGTGAGTCCAATGGGAAATGGCCGTATTTGGCAAGGCCAAGAAACACTCCAGGGCACTCGGCCATGACCGTGGCAATGACATATAGGCCCATGTTGAGAATTAATCCAACATTAAGCTTATAGGCTGAATGAAGTTTTGTTTCCTTTATAAACAAATAGGCATGGCTATGTTCCAATAAGATTTTGTTTACAGGTTTCAGTAATCATTTTTTTAAAATATAACAAACCTAAAGAAAGTCATTTAGAAGTCACAAAATTATTTTTTTTTTTTTTTTAAATTTTTTTTTCAACGTTTATTTATTTTTGGGACAGAGAGAGACAGAGCATGAACGGGGGAGGGGCAGAGAGAGAGGGAGACACAGAATCGGAAACAGGCTCCAGGCTCTGAGCCATCAGCCCAGAGTCTGACGCGGGGCTCGAACCCACGGACCGCGAGATTGTGACCTGGCTGAAGTCGGACGCTTAACCGACTGCGCCACCCAGGCGCCCCAGAAGTCACAAAATTATTAAAGAAAAATTTCCACAAGGAATTACAGATAAATCTTTTACCCTGGTAAATATCAAGTCTTCTAACATTCTGGGGGCACCTGGGTGGCTCAGTTGGCTAAGCGTCTGACTTTGGCTCACGTCATGATCTCATGGCTCTTGAGTTTGAGCCCTGTGCTTATAGCTCAGGGCCTGGAGCCGGCTTCAGAGTCCCTCTCTCTCTGCCCCTCTCCCACTCGCACTCTGTGTCTCTCTCTCTCAAAAATAAATAAACATAAAAAAATAAAGTCTTCTGGGGTGGCTGGGTGGCTCAGGCGGTTAAGCATCCAACTCTCATGGTTTCGTGGGTTCGAGCCCTGCGTTGGGCTCTGCATTGACAGTGCGGAGTCTGCTTGGGATTCTCTCTCTCCCTCTCTCTCTACCCCTCCTCCCCCCACGCTGTCTCTGTCTCTCTCAAAATAAATAAATAAAACTTAAAAAGTCTTCTAACATTCTGTGTCTCTGAATTAGATTTTCTTTCTCTTCTTTTTTTTTTTTTTTTTAAGTTTTTGTATTGGGCGGGGCATTTAACTAGTCTCTTGATGTTTGTGTAAGAAACTTAGGCCAAGCATATATAAGGAAGGTGTCAGAAAATATCTGGGGCTTTCTCTCACCTTTTATTAGACTGCCTTTGTCTTACCTTTTGCATTATATGCAGATTCTCATGCGGCTGATTTTCCCACAGGTGAGGATGAGGACCAATCCTCAGAGGTTGGAGGCTGGATTCAATTCATGCTTGGGATTACACTTTCCCCAAGAAGTAAATTGTGTCCCATTCTAGGGGTTCACTACGGCTTGAGCAATGACATTCCATGAAAACACTTAAAGGAAAAGAAAAGGCAGATGATCTTCTCAGCCTCTTTACCAAGGGTTTGGCACTGCTCAACTCTCTACAGACCTGGCTTCCCTGTGTTGGGCTGTTTATTCCTTACACTCCTGTTACTAGTATAAAGGGCACAGCTATTTCCTTAAGCACCTGGAGGTAAGGCATTGCTGGCTTTCTCCATTGAGGGCCTATGGAGTAATCACAAGTTTCAGTACATACAAATACACCACACCACTAAAGGACGTGTTGAAGGATCCAAGACCTGGTTCCATAAAGCTTCTAGAACATGCTTTAAGCATCACCTGGGCTTAAAATCTCAGCACCATCTGACCCCCACCCCCTTTTACCTTCTATAGCCAATCATGTGCAAGTTTACGATTATTCAACATACACAGGGTTTCTCATGTCATTCCATTCTAAGGCCACCATCACTGACCTCAGGCCCTGTCACTGACACGGTAGCATGAGACTACAGTCTTTCAGCCCCATCTTAGACATACTGGCGGATGAAGCACTTAAAGCCCATTTCCCATCATATCAAGTTCTGCTCAATTCTTGACCATGGTTTCCTATTGCATTTGCACGTCTAAATCCGCACAACCCAATCCCAGAATCTCTTAAAACGAAGCTCAAATTTGCATTTTCCAGCTTTAATTTCCTAGTATCTATTTCACACATCCAACTCAAATATAACTAACTACCTGAGAAAACTTAAGCTTTCTTACATATGTGCCTTTTTTAATACTCTGCCTTGATTCTTCTTTGAAACTTTTTCCCTATGAGTAGGGTCTGGGTTTGTTTTGTGTTTGCTTTTGGTTTTTTGTTTTTTCCTACTGCTCCAAATGCAGAGCCACCATCCACATAGCTACTTTGCAGTACACTGTTGTGGAATCAAATTAGGAAATGGAATCCCTCAGGTACAATTCAAGACCGTCCCATCATACATATCTGACAGGCACTGTTCTACAGTAAAGGATGTAAAATTGAACCCAACAGGAATAGGTTCCTGCCCTCATGGAGCTTAAATGGGAGGTGGCAGTGCTAGGGTATAAAGATATTAAATAAATACATAAATAAATAAGCAACATATTTAGAGTGTCATATGAGATGTGAACTATGGAGTAGGAAGGGGAATATCAGAGGAATATCAGAAGTGGTTGGAAAGGGGGGGGGGGAGTTGAAACATGGTGATCACAGAAGGTCCCACTGAGAAAGTGACATTTGAGCAAAATACTAAAAGGGGTAAAAATGAACTTGTGGCTACTGAGCATTCTAAAGATAGTCACAAGGCCTGCAAAGGCCCTGAGGCAGGAACTTATAGTGTTCTAGTAATAAATAGCAAAGATTACAGAGTGAGTCAGGTACTGTGTGGGAGGAGACAAGGTTGGAGGGTCTTAGTAGACTAAAAGCCGTTGGAAAGACTTTGGCTTTTACCCTAAACCAAATAGCTGGAGACAATGCAGGGCACTGAGTACAGGGGGTCAGTGATCTCTGCTATATTTTTAAAAGATCTAACTACTTGAAAGTAAACTGCGCAGGCCAGGGTAGAAGCAGGGAAACCATTTAGGAGCCTTTGTGATAAACTATGATGGTGACTTGGACCAGCATAATGGTGAAGGTTTTGAAAAGAGGTCAGATTCTAGAGATTTTTAAAAAATAGAGCTCCTGGGGTGCCTGGGTGGCTCAGTCAGTTAAGTGCCCAACTTTAGATCAGGTCTTGATCTCACGGTTTGTGGGTTTGAGCCCCGCATCAGGCTCTGTGCTGATTGCTCAGAGCCTGGAACCTGCTTCGGATTATGTGTCTCCCTCTCTATGTGCCTCCCCCACTCGCACTGAGTGTCT
Source organism: Puma concolor (assembly GCF_028749965.1). Taxonomy (NCBI): domain Eukaryota; kingdom Metazoa; phylum Chordata; class Mammalia; order Carnivora; family Felidae; genus Puma; species Puma concolor. The sequence goes on along the minus strand of NC_141667.1, from coordinate 136,582,573 downwards.
CTCTCTCTCAAAAATAAATAAACATAAATAAATAAATAAGAATAAGAACTGCTGACGGGTTGAATGTGGGATGTGTTTATCTCTCTCTTTGTTTTTTTCTTTGCTCATTTGTTTTGTTACTTATATTCCACATATGAATGAAATATGTAGTATTTGTCTTAATCTGACTTATTTCTCAGCACCATACTATCTAGCCCCATCCACGTCATTGCAAACGGCAAGATTTCATTCTTTTTTATGTCTGAACAATATTTCATTGTATATATACACCACATCTTCTTTATCCATTCATCTGTCGATGGACACTTGGACTGCTTCTGTAGTGTGGCTATAGTAAATAATGCTACAAAAAAACATAGGGGTGTATATATCCCTTTGAATTAGTGTTTTCACTAATTTTGAATTAGTTAGCACAACTACTAGGTTGTAGGGCAGTTCTATTTTTCACTTTTTTGTGGACTCTCCATACTGAGATTGGCTGCACCGGCTTGCATTCCCGCCAACAGGGCACAAAGGTACAAAGGTTCCCTTTTCTCCACATCTGGCCAACATCTGTTGTTTCCTGAGTCGTTAATTTTAGCCATTCTGACAGATGTGAGGTGATAGGGTTTTTTTTTTAATTTTTTTTTAACGTGTATTTATTTTTGAGACACAGAGAGACAGAGCATGAACAGGGGAGGGGCAGAGAGAGAGGGAGACACAGAATCTGAAACAGGCTCCAGGCTCTGAGCCGTCAGCACAGAGCCTGACGCGGGGCTCGAACTCACGGACCGCGAGATCGTGACCTGGCTGAAGTCGGACGCTTAACTGACTGCGCCACCGTGAGGTGATAGTTTATTGCAGTGTTTTTTGTTTTTGTTTAGAGAGGGAGAGGGTGCAAGTGAGTGAGGGGCAGAGAGAAAGAGGGGGGAGAGAGAGAGAGAGAGAGAGAGAGAGAGAGAGAGAGAGAGAGAGAAAGTTAAGCAAGGCTTAAGCTCACCCGGTGTAGGACTCGAACTCATGAATGGTGAGAGCGCGACCTGAGCCTAAGTTAGATGCTTAACCAACTGAGCCACCCAGGTGGCCCTCATTCCAGTTTTGATTCTCATTTCCCTGGTGGTAAGTGATGATGAGCATTTTTTCATGTGTCTGTTGGCCATCTGCCTGTCTTCTTTGGAGAAATTTTGGCGATAATTGCAAATAGTTTTGGTCTCATCCACAGTTTAATGAGAATGTTTCTTGTTAGCACACCCTGGGTTTTATCTCAGAGGCTTTCTCAGAAACCATACACAAGTGATATTAAACTACATTTTAAAAATTAGCATGACAGAAACCACCAAAAGCAAAGTCAAATGCAAGTGACAAACCATGAAACCGTATTTGTAGCTCATACTATAATACTGTTACCTAATAGTCAAAGAGCTCCTACAAAAAGATGAGAAACAATGATAAAAACCCAAAAGAAAAATTAACGGTGGATAAGAACAGACAGTTCATGAAAAAAGAGCCCCCTCTAAATGCTTTTTAAACATAAGACACTCAATATGACTCATAATAGCAAGTTAAAGCTATCATTAGATGATTTCCTCTTACCAGATTGACAAAGATCAAGAATGTAAATAACTCAGAGAATAAACCTTCTCAGAATCAACTTCTATGAAGGGCAAATTTAGCAATATCAATCAATATTTTAAATGCGTATCTCTGACCAAGCAATTTGACTTCTGGCTCTGTATGTTAGACATGTAATCACATATTTATGAAAAGATACACACACAGAGTTGTATGTTACAGTGTGGCACGTATTAAAAAAAATTGGACACAATTTCTATATGCAATAATAGAGTAATGGTTAAATAAATTGTGGTAACTCCATAGGAAGCATCCATTAAAAATAATAAGGCAGCCTTGCAAAACATACTATTAAGAGATAAATATATCATTAAAAGAAAAAAGCAAAGTGAAGAATGGTTTATTTTTTAAGCTGTCATATGCATGTATATTTATAACTACATGAAATATCTCTGCAAGTACGCATGGCAAACTGATAAATATGATTGCCTTTGGAAAGCAAGTGGGTGGCTGGAGAATAATTGTGGGAAGGAGCTTTTTAAGCAACAATTTTATTTATTTATTTACTCACTTATGAGAGAAAGAGACCCAAAGCACATAAGTGGTGGGGAGAGGGGCAGTGGGAGAGAGAGAGAGGGAGGGAGGGAGGGAGAGAGAGAGGGAGGGAGGGAGGGAGGGAGGGAGAGAGAGAGAGAGAGAGAGAGAGAGAGAGAGTGAGAAAGAGAATCTCAAGCAGGCTGCATGCTTAGCACAGAGCCCAACTTGGGGTGCCATCCCACAACCCTGGGATCATGACTGGAGCTGAAATCAAGAGTCAGATGCTCAACCGACCCAGCCACCCAGGTGGCCGTTTGCCAACAATTTTGGATGCAGTTTTCTGGAAATAGACACTGAGACAAAAATGAGTGCAGAAGGTTTACTAGGGAGTGCTCTCAGGAGATACACCTGCCGGGGAGCAGAGAAGGCGGAGTCGAGTAGAGGGAGATGACCCACCTCGTAAGTTGCAGCCGAAGCCTTGGCCTGTCCTGCAGTTGGGTGGGGGACTCCGGAGCTGGTTTAATTCTTCGGCATTGTCCCCAGCTGAGGCAAGGAAACTTCAGTATCCAGTCGTTGGCCCGGGGCTACCATCTGGGAGGGACGTAATCTTGGGAGAGGCAGCTCCTAGCAGCTGATGCCAATTGTTGTCAATGTTTCCAACAGCAGGGCTATGGGTTCCTGAGCCCTGAAGGGGGAATCGGGGAGGAAAACCTTTGAATTTGTTCCAAAATAACTAAATAGGATAACGTGGGTGGGGTAAGCAAGATGCCAGTACCCTACTCTGAAAGTTACAGGAGGCTGGGACCGAAAGCCTCGTTTAAAATGGTCTTTGAAGGTCGGTAGCATTCTAAGGAGATGAATCTGACATTGGAGCTTCTGTCTCATCGCAGAGGGTCCTTAGGTTCCTTCAGCACCCCCATTCCCCTTCAGTTTTCAGCTTAATTCGGTTTTTTTAAGATTTTTATTTTTATTATTTAAAAAAAAATTTTTTTTAACGTTTATTTATTTTTGAGACAGAGAGAGACAGAGCATGAACGGGGGAGGGTCAGAGAGAGAGGGAGACACAGAATCTGAAACAGGCTCTGGGCTCTGAGCTGTCAGCACAGAGCCCGATGCGGGGCTCGAACTCACGGACCGTGAGATCATGACCTGAGCCGAAGTCGGCCGCTTAACCGACTGAGCCACCCAGGCGCCCCTAAGATTTTTATTTTTAATAATCTCTGTACCCAACATGGGGCTTGAAGTCACAACCTTGATATCAAGCATCACATGCTTTACCAACTGAGCTAGCCAGGCACTCCTAAACATAATTCGTAACAGTAAAGGTTTTGTTTAAATGCTGCATTATGACTTTTATTGCCAGATATATATTTTTTTATGTTTATTATTATTATTATTATTATTTTGAGAGAGAGAGAAACAGAGCGCAAGTCAGGGAGCGACAGAGAGAGGGAGACACAGAATCCGAAGCAGGCTCTAGGCTTCGAGCTGTCAGCACAGAGCCTGAGATGGGGCTCCAACTCACAAACTGTGAGATCATGACCTGAGCCGAAGTCAGGTGCTTAACCGACTGAGCCACCTAGGCACCACGCCAGATATTTTATCTGCCCACTATCTAAGCCCTTCATTTTCCCAGGTAATGCTTGGCATTGTCTGTGGTTTTAATCTTTCCAGTGCATTATGTTCTCAGCACTTCCTGTTATAGGGTGCATTTATTTCCATTCAGTAAAACATGTTTAAACAACCAGCTTGGTCAACATTCTGCTGGTAATGCATTATATTTTTTAAAGCAACTGTTCTTCATGTATTTCTTTTTTTTTTTTTTATTTTAATGCTTAATTTTGGGAGAGAGAGAGAGCATGTATGAGTGGGGGAGGGGCAGAGACAGAGGGGGACAGAGGATCCAAAGCAGGCTCTGCAGTGACAGCAGTGAACCCGACGTGGGGCTCAAACCCACTAACCGTGAGATCACCACCTGAGCTGAAGTCGGATGCTCAACTGACCGAGCTACTCAGGCGCCCCTCATGTATTTCTGATTATAAAAGTAAAATGTGCGTATTGAAAATATTTTAGAAAAAAAAAACAGCAAAATAGAAAGAACAAAATAAAGACTACATGTAATTCCAGCTTCTAGAGACAAGTACTGTCAGTATGTTGTGGCTTAGTCCTACAGATTTTATTCTACATATACAGGGCACAGGTGGATATCTTACAATCAGACGTAGCAAACAATTAAAATGTGACCCTTTTACTTTAATGTCTGGAGTAAACTGAAGTCTGTTGGTGACAGTCATTGTAAAATTACGTGGCTTTAACTTATATTAAAAAAGAGCATCTTGTGAGGCACCCGGGTGACTCCATCGGTTAAGCGTCTGACTCTTGATTTTGGCTCAAGTCATGATCTCAGGGTTTCGTGAGATTGAACTCCAGATCGGACTCTGTGCTGACAGTGCACAGCCTGCTTGAAATTCTCTCTCTCTCTCTCTCTCTCTTTCTCTCTCCCTCTCTCTCTGCCCCTCCCCAACCCTCTCTCTGTCTCTCAAAATAGATAAATGAACTGAAAAAACAAGGGCATCTTGTGAATCTAGGAAGTCACTGCTAGAATATTTTTTTCATAATTTAGTCAGGCTATGAAGAGTTAACTTATTGATGCTACTAATCAATCCAGCTTTTGATCTCAGGGTCAAATATCCACATGGACAAATAAGCCAGAGTTTACTAATTTGTTGGCAAGACCACAGCTTTGCAAATTAGAGGGCTTGATACAGACATCACATGATTTTATACAGATGCTATGGTAAAAGAAGTGTCAGATGAGATCTTCCAAATGAACCAAATATGTTTTTGTATGTCTTATTGTTGTTTAGCTTGCCACATTAATTACCCTTTCACATATTTTCTCTGAAGTGTTCATCCAGTTATTTTCTGAACAGATGGTCCCCTGAAGTTACCTCATTCAGGGCAGGGTAATTAAGCATGGAAATTATGTTATGAAATATGGCCCTATCTTTCCATAAGATACGCTACAAAGTCTGGCAGGCCGGTGAATTTAAACAAAGTGTCTCCAGGTATGTTTTCAGCTGAGTGAAAGAGGCTCAGAGCCGGGTAAAACAGGTTACAAAAAGAGTGGAAGCTGTTGTTCTTGTATTTCTGGTTATAAGGGAAGAACTTTCAGAGCTCACTGGCTAGCCAACTAACTACCTGAGGTTTGCACTCATAAACCCTGAGTGAATATGTCAGACTTTTCTAGGGCTTGGCCTTTCTGCATGAAACTTTTGGATTACAAGATAGCTGTGAAGCATTTACTGCTTTGGTCTATTTGATGTTTTGGTTTTTAAGTCAGGCATTTGGCAATTGCACTAAATCTTCAAGATGTGAAGTGTAGTCTAGTTGATGATCTATGCGGTGATGGTCAACATGCTCGTAAGTTTTGGCCATCTGTTGAGATCTTTGTATCCCTCACAAGGATTGGAAGATTCAACACCAGTATTTATAGTGAGCGGGAACCAGGAATGCTAAACCTCCTGTAGGGTGTGGGAAGGTCTCACACAAGAAAGTTACCTTCAGTTTGTATGATTTGCCTGTCTTCCACCAGCGTTAACGCACTACAAATATAAATCGATGGTAATTTGATATGTTTTAATAGTGAAGAGTTTATGTTTTGTTTTTTTTTGTTTTTTTGTTTTTTGTGGTTTTTTTTTTTTTGAGAGAGAGAGAAACAGAGCATGGTGGGGGTGGGCAAGGGGGACAAAGAGAGAGAGGGAGACACAGAGTTCGAAGCAGGTTCCAGGCTCTGAGCTGTCAGCACAGAGTTTGACACGGGGCTCAAACTTGTGAACTGCGAGATCCTGACCTGAGTCAAAGTTGGACACTTAACTGACTGAGCCACCCAGGCGCCCCAATAATGAAGAGTTTATTGTTGTTGTTGTTCTAAGAAAAGTTACAAAAAAATCCCTGTAATTTTGGAGAAGGTGGTATGGACAAGGAAACCCAAATGAATTAAAGACATAGTCTCTGAATAATTTACTAAGTCTGAGATTCCTCTGTATGTGATGCATGATTATAAATACTAAAAAAAAAAATTGGCAGTAAATAAATTGGAAAGGGAGCTGTTAGTGCTGATTGAATAATTTCCCATTTTAAAAATGTATCTGTTATCACTGATGATATACGATAAGCCTCCCGTTGTATCACTTGTAGTATTGTTGAAATGATGCAGTGGCGTGAAAAAGTGTTTTGCGAATTCGCAGTTTTAGAAATCGGACAGCCCTGATGGGGTACATTAACCCTATTCACGTCTTCATTTGGCAGGGATATGGTACCTTCTCATTTTCTCCACGAAGACAGTATGTTGTCTTGGCATGTTATCATCAATTTATTTGAATCGCTTTCTCTTGTCATCTTCAAATATGAATCACATTTGTTCCTCTGCTGTTTAATTTTTCTGTTTTTTTTCGCATGGACTATCTTCTGGTCCTGTTATATCTCAAATCCAATCCTTTTTTTTTTTAATGTTTTTATTTATTTTTGAGAGAGAGAGAGAGAGACAGTGTGAGGGAGGGGCAGAGAGAGAGAGGGAGACACCAAATCTTAAGTAGGCTCCAGGTTCTGAGCTGTCAGCACAGAACCGGATGCTGGACTCAAACCCACAAACTGGGAGATAATGACCTGAGCCAAAGTCAGATGCTTAACTGACTGAGCCACCCACGTGCCCCTCAAATCCAATCCTTTTGATTACAATGTGTACAAGGATCTGACTGCTTCCTGTCTTGCAGTGTTTTACTACTATCCAAAGCGTGGTCCATTTTGTGGTCCAAAGTGTGGATATCAGTGAGAGCATCAGTCTCACTAGAAGCTGGATGGAATTGCAGAATCCACATCCCTCCCAGAACTAATGAGTCACAGTCTGCACTTTTGACAAGATTGCCAGGGCATTCATAAGTGCATCTAACTTTTGAGAGGCACTGAGATAATGGAGCCATACGCTATGGCTGATATATTGAAATACGGAACAATTACATAATATTTTATTACGGATTTTGTTACAGGCTGAGTTGTGTCCCCTCAGAATTCATATATTGAAGCCCTGACCCCCAGGACCCCAGAATGTGACTGTATTTGGAGACAGAACCTTTACAGAGGTAATTAAGCTAAAAGGAGGCCTTTCGGGTGGGGCTTAATCCAATCTGGGATCAAAACAGTGGTTTTGGCAAAAAAAAAAACAAACAAAAAAAAAACAGACACATCTTATCAGTGGAACAAAATAAACCTACAAAAGCTTACGTGGCCAATTAACCTAGGACAAAGGAGCCAAGAATATACAGTGGGGGAAAGGACTATCTGTTCAATAGATAGTGTTGGGAAAACTCGACAGCCACATATAGAAGAATGAAACTGGAGGGGCGCCTGGGTGACTCAGTCGGTTATGCGTCTGACTCTTGATTTTGGTTCAGGTCATGATCTCGTGGTTCATGAGTTCAAGGCCCTCAATGGGCTCTGTGCTGGCAGTGCAGAGCCTGCTTGGGATTCTCTCTCTCTCTCTCTCTCTCTCTCTCTCTCTCTCCCTCTCTCTCTCTCCCTCTCTCTCTCTCCCTCTCTCTCTCTCTCTGCCCCTCCTGTGTGCTCTCTTTCTCTCTCTCAAAATAAATAAGATAAACTTAAAAAAGAAGAAGAATGAAAGTGGACCCCGTATCCTACACCATACACAAAAATAAACTCAAACTGGATTGAAGACTCACACCCAAGATGTGAGACTGTAAAACTCCTAGAAGAAAACAAATCTATGATTTGTTTATTTTTGAGAGAGAGAGAGAGAGAGAGAGAGAGAGCGAGGAAGGAACAGAGAAAGAGGGAGGCACGGAATCTGAAGCAGGCTCCAGGGTCTGAGCTGTCAGCACAGAGCTTGATGTGGGGCTCGAACCCACCGACTGTGCATTCATGACCTGAGCCGAAGTTGGACGCTTAACCGACTGAGCCACCCAGGTGGCCCCAGTACATCCCTCTTGATTCAAGATATAAGAGAATGTGTTTTCTTTACATGTTTGGATGGAAGGGCCTTTCTTTTCTGATAATGTGTGTAAGTCTAGCTTTCTTGAATTGTGATTGCAGAGTGTGGCTTGAATTGCATCCACTGTTTGAACTCTGTTCAGGCTCTTTTGGGGACCCAGATATGGTTAGGGTTCAAAGGGCCCTTGAAATGCAGATATATTATCGACTTTAAGGGAACACGGTATACCGGGTTTTATTGCATCTGAGTCACAATGTCTTTCTTTTACATTTTAAAATCCCTGATTGGGATTTATCTTTCAATTTTTGGCATCTTATAATTCCTTTTGGCCAGATGGCACTTGTAATGTGGTTGTTATTGCTGGCACATGGACAAACGTGGTCACAGCTGTTTATATCATTACACTTCAGCTGAGTTATGTTTGCATTGCTGGCTCTATACATGTTGGGTTTAATTACCATTTTAAATATGGGCGAAAAGATTATAGTATATGTTTTGGCCCTGAAACTAAAGGTTACTGGGCACAGAGCAAAGCTTGGAAATAAAGCTGAAAGGTATAAACTTGATATTAGTAGAGCAAATATTGTTGATGGAAGAATTGCTATAATTCCACATTTTCTTGCAAAAATAACCAAAGACTTGGTAGAACCTTCAAATAATAAATGACAGTGAGGTATGAGTGGATGGATCTGTGTGACATTTTGTTCCTGAGATATGTGCAGGAGTAAACTTGTTGCACACCAGAGAGAGCAAACGAATTTAGGAGAAATTGCCAAGTCCCTCAAAAGAGCTGAAATAAATTTCACAACACACAGTTGATGTTCTTTTTCGTGCATTTTGCAGGCTACAATTAAGGCATTGTGTCACACTTTATTATTTTTTCCAAGTCACATTTATTTTGAGAGAGAGAGAGAGAGAGAACGAGTAGGGGAGGGGCAGAGAGAGAGGGAGAGAGAGAATCTCAAGCAGGCTCCCGCACTATCATTGCAGAGCTCCTTGCAGGGCTTGATCTCACTTTCCATCATGACCTGAGCAGAAGTCAAGAGTTGGACGCTTAGCCGAACCGAGTCACCCAGGCGCCCCCTTGTGTCACACTTGTGAATGATAACATTCATTCTCTCAGGGCTACCAAAAAAGTGATAGGTTTTACAGCTGATGACATCTTACACTCGAAGAAATGTGATAACATTGACCAGTTCTACCTTATCATGTTGTTTGTGTTGTCCATATCCTCACATCCTTTTTAAAAAGTCTATGTGAGGGGCGCCTGGGTGGCGCAGTCGGTTGAGCGTCCGACTTCAGCCAGGTCACGATCTCGCCGCCCGTGAGTTCGAGCCCCGCGTCAGGCTCTAGGCTGATGGCTCAGAGCCTGGAGCCTGTTTCCGATTCTGTGTCTCCCTCTCTTTCTGCCCCACCCCCGTTCATGCTCTGTCTCTCTCTGTCCCAAAAATAAAAATAAACGTTGAAAAAGAAAAATTTAAAAAAATAAAAAATAAAAAAATAAAAATAAAAAGTCTATGTGATCTGCTCTGGACCCTGAGATGCAATTAAAGTCTCCTAAGGTAAGTGTATCTAATTCTGTTGTATCTTTTGTAATATCTGTTCTTTGACTATTGCCACTGTGCTTTCAGAGCCTGTCTATCCCTGACTTTGTAAACCATATCAATTAATATTGTAAGTAGCACCACTTGGTCTCATTTTATGTGTGTTTGGCATGAATTCCTATTGCCTGATATTAAGATCCCAATCCCTGCTTTCCTTTAATCTGCATTTGTCCAGTTTACTTTTGCCCATTCTTTTATTTTCAACCTTTGTGAATCGTTTTGTTTTAGGTGTATTTCTTTTACATACTATAAAGTTTGGCTTCTGCTTTGTGATCTAATCTGAAAATCTGTTTATTTCTAAAAGGTACATAAGCACATTTTCGTTTTTTTTTTTTTTTTTTGATGTGACAGGGATATTTGATTTTTAAAAAATTATTTATTTATTTGTTTACTTATTTGCTCACTTATTTATTTTATTTTTCTTTTTTTATTAAATTTTTTTTAACATTTATTTATTTTTGAGACAGAGAGAGACAGAGCATGAACGGGGGAGGGGCAGAGAGAGAGAGGGAGACACAGAATCGGAAACAGGCTCCAGGCTCGGAGCCATCAGCCCAGAGCCCGACGCGGGGCTCGAACTCACGGACCACAAGATCATGACCTGAGCTGAAGTCGGACGCTTAACCGACTGAGCCACCCAGGCGCCCCTCACTTATTTATTTCAGAGGTGGGGGGAGTGCACAAGGAGGGAGAGGGGCAATGGGAGACAGAGAGAGAATCCTAAGCAGTTTTCATGCTCAGTGCCGAGCCTGACATGGGGCTGGATCCTGAGATCCTGGGATCATGATCTGAGCTGAGGTCAAGAGTAAGATGCTCAACCAACAGAGCCACCCATATTTGATCTTTTTTTATGTCATTTTATTTTATTTTTATTTAAAAAAAATTTTTTTTTAATGTTTATTTATTTTTGAGACAGAGCATGAACAGGGGAGGGGCAGAGAGAGAGGGAGACACAGAATCTGAAACAGGCTCCAGGCTCTGAGCTGTCAGCACAGAGCCCGACGCGGGGCTCGAACTCACGGACCATGAGATCATGACCTGAGCCAAAGTCGGATGCTTAACCGACCAAGCCACCCAGGTGCCCCATTTTTTTATGTCATTTTAAATGATACTTTGTTTTGATAATTCTAAAATTCTTTTGTGATATAATTTGTTTTTGTTCTTTTGATAATTCTGATTTTTTTTTTTGTTTGCATTTTTGGTGACTTCCTTTTTAAAGATTTTATTTTTAAGTAAGCTCTACACCCCACATGGGGCTCAGACTCACCACCCCGAGATCAAGAGTTGCATGTTCTACTGACTGAGCCAGCAGGCACCCCCATTTTTGTTGACTTTCATAATTTAAAATGTTTACTTTAGGAAATATATCTTTTGCAAATAATATATCTGATAAAGGGATTGTATCCAGAATTTGTTAAAAAATTCTCACAATTCAATACTAAAGACAAAAACCAAATTTAAAAATGGACAGAAGATTTGAATAAACACTTCCCCGAAGGAGATACGTGAATGGATAATAAAACATATGAAAAGATGCTCAAGTAGTTAGTATTAGGCAAATGCAAATCAAACCCACAATGAGACAGTACTTTGTATTTTCTAAGTCCTGGCCTGAATGTTTGTAACCTTTCAAAATTTGTATGTTGAAGCCCTAACTTCCTATGTGACTGTATTTGGAGTCAGGACCTTTATGGAGGTAACTAAGTTAATTGAAGTCATAAGGGCAGGACCCTAATCCAATAGGATTAGTGTTCTTATAAGAAGAAGAGAGACCATAGGTCTCTCTTTCTTCACACATACAAAGAAGTCACGATGTTAGCACACAGCAAGATGGTGTCTCCCTACAAGCCAGGAATAGAGTCTCACCAGGAACCAAAGTGGCTGGCACCATGATCTTGGCTTCCCACCCTCTAGAACCATGAGAAATCTTTCTGTTATTTAAGCCATTTGGTCTGTGGGATTGCGTTATGGTGACCCGACCTAATACACCCTTGAGTAGCTCTAATTGGAAAGATGAATCATTACACGTATTGTTGAAGACATAGAGAAATTAAAATCCTCATACATTGCTGGTGGGACTGTAAAATGATGTAAGCTGCTTAGAAAACAGTCTGCCCATTCCTCAAAATGTTAAATATACACTTCCTTTAAGACTCAGTAATTCCCCTCCTAGGCATGTCCCCAAAAGAAACACACGTGTGGAAAGCATATGTACTTACGAAACTTGTTCATGAACACTCATAACAGCATTATTCATGATAGTTAAAAAAACAGGAATAACTCAAATGTCCATCACCTGATGAATCCATAAACAAATGTGGTATGTGTGGACAATAAAATATTCATCAGTGAAAAGGAATGAAGTACGTGCTCTAACTTGGATGAACCTTGAAAATATGTTAAGTGAAATAAGCCAGACCCAAAAGGACAAATACTATAAGATTCCATTTATATGAGATAGCTAGAACAGTCAAATTCATAGAGAAAGAAAGTAGATTAGTGGTTACGAGGGGCCGCAGGAGAGCAAGGGGAGAGGTGGAAAATGGGGAGTGACTGCTAACAGGTATGGTCTTTTTGGAGGGACAAAAATGTTCCAATATTATATAGTGTTGATAGCACAACTCTGTGAAAACCAATGAATTGTATACTTTAAGTGGGTCACATTCATGGTGTATAAATTATATCTCAATGAAACTGCTAAAAACCAAAAAGAAAATTATACATGTGTGTGTGTGTATACATATGATTTTTTTTTTCAACATTTATTTATTTTTGGGACAGAGAGAGACAGAGCATGAACGGGGTAGGGGCAGAGAGAGAGGGAGACACAGAATCGGAAACAGGCTCCAGGCTCTGAGCCATCAGCCCAGAGCCCGACGCGGGGCTCGAACTCACGGACCGTGAGATCTTGACCTGGTTGAAGTCGGACGCTTAACCGACTGCGCCACCCAGGTGCCCCTACATATGATTTTTTTAAAGTAACCTCTACCCCCAACATGGGGCTCAAATTCATGACCCTGAAATCAAGAGTGAAATGCTCTCACAGAGCCAGCCAGGCACCCCAAAAGTTTTTTCCTAGTAAGACATGATTTAAAGTTCCCTGCACTTCAAACATGAAAAAATATATACAAATAATGTGTAAAACAGAGAAGACTATCATAATATCAGGCTGTAATAATAGGCTATAAGGGAAAAAAAGCATTATTTGAGTTAAAAAGGATCACTACATATTAATATGAGGCTCAATTAGGTAGAAGATATATACATGTTGTAAACTTTTATGAATTTACCAACATAGCACCAAATCTAGAAAGCAAAATTTATTAGCACTTTGAGAGGAAATGGGATAATTCCTTATCCAAGAAGGAGATTTTGATGTCTCTCTCTCAGTAAATGATCCTTAAGCAGAAGAAAAAAAAAAAAAATCAGCAGGGGTATTAAAGATTTAAACAAGGGGCACCTGGGTGGCTTGATTGGCTGAGCATCCGACTTCAGCTCAGGTCATGATCTCAGGATTCATGAGTTCAAGCCCCATGTAGGGCTCTGTGCTGACAACTCAGAGCCTGGAGCCTGCTTCTGATTCTGTGTCTCCCTTGCTCTCTGCCCCTCCCCCTGCTCATGCTCTGTCTCTGTCTCTCTCTTAAAAATCAATAAACATTAAAAAAAAAAAAAAAGATTTAGACACATGATTAACAAGCCAGATCTAATGGACATATAATCAGATACATTCCTGTCAAGCACATATGGAACATTTTTAAGATTTATTTATGTGGTAGGCCACAAAATATAGCACAGAACCATCCAAAAAAAGGATCACAGTGTCTGTAACACTATAAAATTCACTGAAATATTTTAAAAACTAATAAATTTCTAGGTCCTGAGAGAGAGGGAGGGGGAGAGAGAGAGGAGGGAGAGGGAGAGCGAGAGGCTAAAACCGTGCCCGCAGGCTAATGAGATCACGACCTGCGCAGGTGCCCGCTGCCCGCCAATCAGTACTGCGGGGGCGGGCGCTCGCTCTCTCGCTCTCGCTCTCCCCCCTCTCTCTCTCTTCCTCTCTCTCTCTCTCTCTCTCTCTCTCTCTCTCTCTCTTTCTCCATGATCTCACAGTTCAGGAGTTTTAGGCTGTGAGCAACACTTGAGGAGAGAGCAAGAGCGAAGGGGGGTGGGGGGAGACGGGGGGGGGGGGAGAGGCGGGGAAGAGTGGGGGGGAGAGGCGGGGAAGAGTGGGGGGGATCTCTCTCCCCTCTCTCTCTCCCTCTCCCTCTCATTCGAGGGGGGTAGTGAGAGAGGGGGTAGCGACAGCGGGGGCAGGGGGGAAGAACAGGGGGATCTCTCTCTCTCTGTCTCTGTCTCTCTCTCTCTCTCTCTCTCTCTCTCTGTGTACATGGGCAGGACAGATTAATAAGAAAGGAAAAAATTAGGAACCTGTTTCAAAGATTTTATGAAATAAATTTATGTAGTAGATCAAGATGAAATACAGAAACAACATACAAATAAATTGAATTAATAGGTTTAAAAGCTTTCCCTGCAAAATAAACCAAACATTTTGGTCTGAATAATTTTACAAGCAAGTTTTACCAAAAATTCAAGTGTGAGCTAATGGCAATCTTATTATCAACCATAGATAAAGAATAAACCCTTCCCAAATCATTTTAATAAGCTAGCATAACTTGATACCAAAAGACATATGAGAGAAGGATACAATTTAACCTCACTCATTAACATAAAGATAATAAAAATGCCAAGCAAAGTATTTGCAAATGAATTCAGGAGTATATAACAAAGATAATATCTCGCAGTCCATTTGGGTTGAGTCTGGATTTGCAAGGTTGAGCCAACAGGGGACAATGTGTTAGAGTACTTCACCATATTGAAACATTTCAACATGTGCAGAAAATTTTTTCCAGATGCAATTCCAGATGAAAGGTAAAACAATAAAGCTTTTAGAAGAAAAAATATGAGAATATCTTCTTGATCTTAGAAGAGGGAAAGAATTCTTAAACAGGATGTAAAATACACTAACCATAAAAGGAAAAATTATAAAATGGACTCTATTAATATTTGAATTTTTAGTTCATCAAAAGATACCATTAAGAGATTATAAAAGCAATTCACAGAGTGAGAGAAGATAGTCGGTAAACATGTATCTAATAAAGACTTATATCTAGAATATATAATAACTTCTACAGATCGATAGGAAAAAGGACAAATGATCCCAAAAGAAAATAGGGACATGATTTAAACAGTGACACCAAATAGGAGGATGTCTGAATAGACAACAAGCATGTGAAAAGCCATTCAATTTTATTACTAGTCAGGAAAATGCAAATTCAAACCACAGTAAGATACCATTAAAACTCACAAAAAAGGCTATCTTTTTTTTTTTTTTTGAGAGAGAGAGAGAGAGAGAGAGAGAATGAATGGGGAAGAGGGGCAGAGAGAGAGAGAGAAAGAGAGAGAATCTTAAGCAATCTCCACGCCCAGCACAAAGCCCAATGTGGGCGCTTGATCCCATGACCTGAGGTGAAACCAAGAGTTGGATGCTCAACTGACTGAGCCACCCAGGCACCCCCTCCAAAAGGGTAATATTAACAAGGCAGAAAATATCAAGTGTTGGCAAGGCTGTAGAGGAACTGGGATTCTCAGACAGTCCTGTCAAGAGTGTAAGTCAGTCCAACAACTCTGGAAAATGTTTGGTGATATCTATTCAGTCTGAACATAGTGCATCTCCTATACCAAAAATTTCACTCCTAAGTATATATGCAACAAAAATTCTTACATAAATCACCAAAAAACATGCACTAGAATTTTTATGGCGGCACTATTTGTGATAGTCCTCAAAAGGAAGCAATCCAAAAGTCTATCAACAGCAAAATGGAAAAAGCAAACTGTGGTACGTTTGCACCGTGGACAACCATACAGCAATGAAAAAGGATGAATCACTCATGTATTTTTTCTCAGGAGGCTACCAGACAATGTGGCTTTAATTAAGGGACTAAACCAAGATAAAGACATAGGTTCTGAGAAAACAAGGTTCCAATGCAATGGAAAGATGAAAGGATTCTCCAGAACAATGAAGGAGAGAGGTCCCAGAGCAAGAGTTATTCACCAGGCCTAGAGGGCCATTGATTCCTACTGGAATGCCCTGGGAAGCTCCAGGAGGGATCGCTGCACAGGGAACTGACTAAATACCTAACGTATCTGATCTTACTGAGAAAAGAATTTCAAAACCGAGGGAAAGTTTAGGGTTGGCTATGGTCTGAATGTTTGTGTCCCCTCCCAAATTTATATGTTAAAATCCTAACTCTCAACGGTGATGGTATCAGTAGGTGGGGCCTTTAGGGTGATTAGGTCACGAGGCCTTCATGGATGGGATTAGTACCTTTATAAGGACAGACCCCACAGAGCTTCCCAGTCCCTTCAGCCACGTGAGGGTACGATGAGAAGTCTACAGTCTGGAAGAGGACCCGACTGGACCGTGCTGGCACTCTGATCTTGGACCTCCAGCCTTCAGAACTGTGAGAACTTTCTGCTGTTTATAAGCTACCCAGTCTGTGGGACTTTCTTCTAGCAGCGCGAATGCGCTAAGACAGGGGTGACCCAGTAAGAAGTTCTATAGGGAGAAGATTGAGCAAATGCGAGGGAAGTAATGATTAAATCTAGGGTTGAAAACTAGAGTTGAGGCAGGGAGATATGACATACAGAAAAGGGGATATTCAGGTATACCACTTGGCTAGCATTTACATAGTCATAACAACGAAATACTGGACATTTATCTAAATACTTTGATAATGAGGGGCACCTGGGTGGCTCAGTCAGTTAAACATCCGGCTCTTGATTTCTGCTCAGGTCATGATCTCACGGTTCATGGGATCCAGCTGTTCGCAGGGAGCCTGCTTGGGACTCTCTCTCTCTCCGCGCTCTCTCTGCCCCCTCCCCTTTCTCCCTCTGTCTCAAAATAAACAAATAAACATCAAAAAAAATAAACACTTTTGTAATGTAACTCTCTTTGGAGTCAAGAGGATGAAAAGTATGCTTGCTGCCAAAGGCAGTGTATGTGGTGTGTGGGGGGGGGGGGGGCGGTGTGTAAGAGAGAGGACAGAGACAGACTGACAGACCAACCAAACACATATTAATTCCTCACCACCCCATAGTATGAAATCAGTAGGTAATGCCTAAAATGGGAAATTAAAGAAGTGGTAGTATAAGCACATTATTTAGAGACTTGGAGGTAAGTATTGAAATAATGACAAAAAATAGGTCAAAGCTCTGGGAAATGGGAAATGGCGACAAGATGTGAGTAGGGTGACAGGTTGCAGGGTAAAACAGCTGAGATTAAAACATTTTTTTAATTTGTTTTTTTTTTGTTTGTTTTTTAATAAGCCTTATGGAATCATTTGACTCTTTATACCGTGTATATATAATTTTTGGTAAAAAAAAAAAAAAAAAGTGTGGGGGCGCCTGGATGGCTCAGTTGGTTGAGTGTCCGACTTTAGCTCAGGTCATGATCTCACAGTTTGTGGATTCAAGCCCCGCATCAGGCTCGGTGCTGACAGCTCGGGGCCTGGAGCCTGCATTGGGTTCTGTGTCTCCTTCTCTCTCTGCCCCTCCCCCACTCAGGCTTTGTCTCTCTCTGTTTCTCAAAAATAAATAAATGTAAAAAAAAAATTCTTTTTCAAAAGTGTGGTCAATTGTGTTGAATGACCACCCCCCCCCCCCCCCCACCACACACACACAAAATAGGATAAAAAGTGATTATTTGGCAACGTGGGCTCTTTGATGACCCTGGAGAAGAACAATTTCCTTCTACAACAGAAATTAAGAATAGATCCAGATACCTGGCTGGCTCAGTCCACAGATTATGTGGCTCTTGATCTCAGGGCTCTGAGTCTGAGCCCCACGTTTGGTGTAGAGAATTTTTTTTTTTTTTTATGTAGACAAGTATTTTATTGGTCAGGATTTATGATGACAACAGCAAACAATTTATTTAAAAATATTTAGTTTCATGCCGACTCTTGGGGAAGGTCAGGGACTGAGGCTTGCATGCTCCACAGTCAAGAACGATATATAAAGAGAAGCTCTGCACCACACATGGACTGCTCTCGGTGAAATCCACTGCTGACACCATCTGCTGCTTGGCACATCCAAGGGCAGGGTAGAACCTGCATTAAAGCTACCCCAGGTAACCAGATATCTCCACCACTATAGATTCCAGGAGATTTGGTTTCCTGTGTGAAGCTGCGACATACAAAGTACAATCTGCTGAGTGAAACTCTCATGGCAAAAGAACTGGGAAATATCTTTTTTTTTTTTAATCAATTCAAATTTCATTACTTTGTTAGTAAATATAACATCTTGCCCTTTAATTTATTATTTTTTTTAGATTTACATCCAAGTCATTTAGCATATAGTGCAACAGTGATTTCAGGAGTCGGTTCCTTAATGCCTCTTACCCATTTAGCCCATCCCCCCTCCCACAATCCCTCCAGTAACCCTCTGTTTGTTCTCCATATTGAAGAGTCTCTCATGGTTTGTCGCCCTCCCTGTTCTTGTATTATTTTTGCTTCCCTTCCCTTACGTTCACCTGTTCTGTGTCTTAAAGTCCTCATATGAGTGAAGTCATATTTGTCTTTCTCTGACTAATTTTGCTCAGCATAATACCCTCTAGTTTCATCCACATAGTTGCAAATGGCAAGATTTCATTCTTTTTGATTGCTGAGTAATACTCCAGTGTGTGTGTATGTGTGTGTGTGTGTGTGTGTGTGTGTGTGTGTATACCACATCTTTTTTTTTTTTTTAACATTTATTGATTTTTGAGAGAAAGAGAGAGAGCACAACTTGGAGAGGGGCAAAGAGAGAGGGAGACACAGAATCGGAAGGAAGCTCCAGGCTCTGAGCTGTCAGCACAGAGCCCAATGTGGGGCTTGAACCCACGAGCTGCGAGATCATGACCTGAGCTGAGGTCAGACACTCAACCAAGTCACTCAGGCATTCCTATACCACATCTTCTTTATCCATTCATCCATCGATGGACATTTGGGCTCTTTCCATACTTTGGCTATTGTCGATAGTGCTGCTATAAACATTGGGGTGCATGCGCCCCTTCAAAACAGCACACCTGTATCCCGTGGATAAATGCCTAGTAGTGCAATTGCTGGGTCGTAGGGTAGTTCTATTTTTAATTTTTTGAGGAACCTCGATACCGTTTTCTGGAGTGGCTGTACCAGTTCCCATTCCCAGGTGTAGAGAGTTCTTAAAAATAAAATCTTTAAAAAAATATAATGGTAAATATTACAAACACTCAGCCAACATTACTTTTCCCAAGAATTGCACATATTTTCATTCAAGATGTATTTTTATTTTTATGGTTTTTCTCTCATCTCGCGTATATGCTGAACCTAGAAGAACTCCTCATGTAAATATTTTTAGTTTGTTGTTAATTGCAGGTTATCCACTGCCATTCTCTCTAAAGTCATTTGGAGGTAGAAAACTTCAAAAGATAAATAGTGTGTAATCTTGACAGCTTCCCGCCCACCCGGCTCTCACTGTAATTCTTCCCTTGCACCCGAGGGCTTTTCCCGGGTGAACTAGATATGAGTCATTCTTTGCTTTAAGAGATGGGTTCCATTATTGGCATCTTGAGGTTATAAAGCCACTGGCGAAGTCTAGGTGAAGACTGAAAAATTCAGATTCACATTTCCAGCTCCCCACCCTCCTCTCCCCACCCACCCCTCCTCACCTCCAACCAAGTTAAGATTCCATAGGAAAGGATAGAAAGAGGAGAGAGACCACACAGGGAGAAGGGGGTGGAGAAAGGCCAGGAGAGCCAGTGTCTGTGGTGGGTCTGCTTCTTAGAGGCCATCTAGTCTCCAGTCAGGTGAGGATGTTTCTGCTGTGTTGTTCCCGGAGTACCACCCCCGCCTCCGGGAATTCCATCCAGAACCCTGGACTCTGGAAAAGGTGAAGAAGGAGAGCCAGTCCTGTCTGTAACTTTGGCCATCTGCACACCAGGGAGTAAAACAGTTGTCTTTTTGCAGGGTGACTACATTAACATCAATAGTTTTATTCTTTTATTCGGTATTTTTTTCAGTAAGTTTTCAAATGAAACACGTTGCCTTTCTTTACTTCTAGAAGCATTAAATATTTCAGAGTACCTGGGTGGCTCAGTTGGTTAAGCGTCTGACTCAGACTCAGTCAGCTCAGGTCATGATCTCACGGTTTGTGAGTTCAAGTCCTGCGTCAGGCTCTGTGCTGACAGCTCAGAGCCTGGAGCCTGCTTGGGATTCTGTGTCTCTCTGTCTCTTTCTGCCACTTCCCTGCTTGTACTCTGTCTCTCTCTCCTCAAAATGCATAAACATTAAAAAAATTAAATATTTCGGGGCGCCTGGGTGGCGCAGTCGGTTAAGCGTCCGACTTCAGCCAGGTCACGATCTCGCGGTCCGGGAGTTCGAGCCCCGCGTCAGGCTCTGGGCTGATGGCTCAGAGCCTGGAGCCTGTTTCCGATTCTGAGTCTCCCTCTCTCTCTGCCCCTCTCCCGTTCATGCTCTGTCTCTCTCTGTCCCAAAAATAAATAAACGTTGAAAAAAAAAAACTTAAAAAAAAAAAATTAAATATTTCAAGATTATTAACACCAAAGTTGGTCAAATATATTCCATACTTTTCCCTTTATATAGCATTACATATTGAATAAGGCCATGAACCGCTGGAGGCCAAATGTGATTTATTAATTTATTTTAAATGTTTATTTATTTAATTAGAAAGAGAGTGAGCAGGGAAGGGGCAGAGAGAGAGGAGACAGAGAATCCCAAGCAGCTCCACACTGTCAACAGAGCTCAATGCAGGGCCTGCATCCACGAGCCGTGAGATCATGACCTGAACCGAAACCAAGAGCTGGACACTTAACCAACTGAGCCACCCAGGTGCCCCCGCCAAATGTGATTTAAAATACATACAATTCCAAAGAATGACGAAGTATGAAGTCATTTGTTTTGAGCTAATAAACTAGTTTCAGCTGAATTATCTGTAAGAGTTTTTTTCTTTGATGACCCAAATATTGTTTTGGAAAAACCTAGAAACTCACACACTTGTCAGAACTTGACCAATCCCACTTGCTATGCTAGGCAGATAGGAAGCGTGCCGGCAGTCCCAAGCACAGTAATCTTGCACGGACACTCTGCTTGCATAACATTGATTTCTGAGGCTTTAAGTACTTATCTAAACTAAACTTAGATAAAAGGGCAACGATCTAGTGCTTGAAAAATCCTATAAGGGTGCCTAACAATCGCTAACACTTACTTTAGTTTTAATCTTTTTTCGAACCCTTGGAGACTGAAAAGCGAGTTACCATTTTATATTTTAAGAGTTGGGCTTTGTGACGGTCAAAGTAGCGGTTTCCCTGCAGTCTGAAAGAGGAGTCCTTAAGCTGCATGCCAATACTGGTGCATTTTGCTAAGAATCCACCGTTTTAGAAGTGGAATAGAAAAGATATTTCTAAACGAAAGCTAAATTTTCTCAGAACACCCAAAAGTGCCCATAAATCCTGAGGCTGTTTCCACATCTGCATCGCAAAGCATGATGGCTAAAACATTAGGGAATCAGGCACCCTCTCTGGCATTTTAAGAGATACTAAATCATTCTTTTATGAAAAGATACAATGTGTGACTGAAAACATGAGACTGTCTTGAACCTGGAAACACGGATTTAATAATATTGGATGGACTATTGCTTTTGTTGCTGGAACTTACCCCTGAGGGCGTTTGAGTCTCCCAAGAGTACAGCAGCTGCCTTGAGCAAAGCAAAAGCAGGGTTTAGAAACAACTCATGTGAAAATGATTTAGGGAATGTAGCCAGCCGTTCTAGCAATTTCCACCCATTTTGAGGTTTTTATCAAAAAAAAAAAAAAAAAAAAAAAGCCAGTGTGCTCTTGGTCTGCATTAATAGGAAAGCATAGTTGACACTTGCTCCCTGCTTCAGAAGTGTGACATTTAATTCTGGATGTCGTATCTTGTAAGCAAAAGAGACCGCTGTCAAGTTCTCATGGAGAGAAATCAGGAGTGTGAAGGGCCTTGACACATGTCACACGGGGAAGAGTTGCACAAACTAACTTGAGCATGTGTAGCTTTTGAGAGAGTTGTCTCTCCGACTCTCGCTGTCTTTACTTTTTTTTTTTTTATTAAAAAAATTTTTGACATTTATTCATTTTTTGAAAGAGAGAGAAACAGAGCCCAAGTGGTGAGGGACAGAGAGAGGGAGGGAGACACAGAATCCAAAGCTGGCTCCAGCCTCTGAGCTTTCAGCCCAGAGCCCAACGTGGGGCTTGAACTTACAAACCATGAGATCATGACCTGAGCCGAAGTCAAACACCCAACCGACTGAGCCACTTAGGCTTTTACATTTATAGGAGGTTTTATTTACATAAAAGCCCCTGCTTTTACAGTTATGAAAGGTGATTTGTGGAAGACTGTTTGATTAGACCTAGCCCATATTGCCTCTGGATGTGGAATCTTGACCAAAGTTTGAAACTTGCAGGGAGATACATTGTGGCAAAATTTCCAAAATACCATTTTATTAATGTTTTCCAAACACAGGATGAGGGGCTTGGGAAAAAAAAAAAAAAAAGTGGACCTCAGTCTCTAGATCTGTCGAAATAGGCTGGACAATTCTTGGCAAGGAGATGTAAATATTGGGTGGGCTGTTAATGAGACAATCTTTAAAGTCATCTCCAGCACCCAATATGAAGATTTCAGAACTTCACAGCAATAGTATAAATGTTCTGTTCTCTTCAAAATGTAACTGAGGTATCCTGCATGATAATTAAAAAAAAATTTTTTTAGTATTTTATTTATTTTTAAGGGATAGGAGAGAGAGAGAGAGAGAGAGAGAGAGAGAGAGAGGCATGAGCAAGGGAGGGGCAGAGAGAGAGGGAGACACAGAATCCAAAGCAGACTCCAGGCTCTGAGCCGGATGCAGGGCTTGAACTCATGAGCCGAGAGATCATGACCTAAGCCAAAGGATCATGACCTAAGCCAAAGTCTGGTGCTTAACCGACTGAGCCCCCCAGGTGCCCGTCCCACATGATAATTTTCAGTGCAAGGGATGCCTCTCACGTGCACATCCTCAGATGATCTGCAAGTTTAGTTTCTATCCCGTTTCCCCCATCCCCACACCCAATGTATTTAGGACACCTCTACCCTTCTCACTCCTGCCTTACGGACTATCTACATCTAAAGAAGTTGCTCTAAACGTTTATTTTGTTTTTGAGACAGAGAAAAAGAGAGCGTGAGCGGGGAGGGGCAGAGAGCGAGGCAGACACAGAATCCGAAGCAGGCTCCAGGCTCTGAGCTGTCAGTGCAGAGTCCTTGCAGGCCTCAGACCCATGAACCGTGAGATCATGACCTGAGCCAAAGTTGGATGCTTAACCGACTGAGCCACCTAGGCACCCAGAAGTTGCTGTAGATCAGAAGGAGCCTCTATCCTGCTGTTGCTACCTCCAGAAGGAGGAAGTCGGGTATCCATCTGAAACCTGTATAATCAAAGAAATTCTCTACTTACATCTGTCTGTCACGTGGCATTGCTTGCCCTGTTCAAGGAAACATGGCTGAAACGGTCTCCCTAACACAGATGTGTCTCACCCTCTTGGCTGCTCTGCGAGGTACCTGCTCTTGTCCGTCACAGGGCCTGGACTCCCACCCAGACAACCTTTTAGACCCAGTCATTGTAGCGAGCCCCCAGGGTGCAAGCTGGTTTGTTCTGTATGCCTCCAAAGCTTAACCTCTGTACGCTATAGTGGGCAGCCGGGAGAGAGACATAGTCGAGAAACGTGGAAAGACTTGATGCATTCCCGTGAAGTTTGGCTCCTGAAAAGGACAAGGATTCCCATGTCATTTTACCAAACCCGCTTTGGAGAATGGGAGCCACTTTGACCCAAACGCCTAGTTTCCAAGTTTATTTTGGATTTACTAGCTAACGCGGGTATTGTAGCTTAACGATTAGGAGTGGGGGTTCTGACCTGGTCACAGAAAAGCATGATGGGAAAATATTTCCTGACCGGAGTGTTGCTTTTTAAATGTGAATTTTTATTTCTTTTTAGTTGTTTTAAACTGTTTACACCTTTTTCTTGATCTTAAAGATTGTGTAGATTGTGGCTGGGGAGGGATGAAGGGAGATTGAGTCTAAGGATAATGAAATAATCAGTGACTGAAGCCATTTTCTCATCATCCTTTGTTCTGAGCATTCTTTGTACCCTTCAGATATCCATCTTTTTCATTTGAAACCCAGGCCTTCCCTTGAAAGATCTTATTGTGTAAAAAGTTCCACAGGTCAATAATTTAGAGGAAAATGAGTATTTGGTCCAAGAAAGGAAAAATAGTCAAGAATTTAGGACTTTTATTCTTTCTTTTGTAATTGTGTAAAGAAATGAAGAAAAAAAAAGCCATAAAGAGCAGAATTTTAATGTGAAGACTTTCTTTGCCATAATCATTCGTTTTCGAGGCAGTGTCAATTTAGCCTGTGTGCAGAGTCCACTTCTCACATCTTTCCTCAAGTATCTTCTATTTTTGTCATGAATTCCCTTTCAATCAACCATTGGTTATTTAATATACATTCTTACAAGGTGCCTGGGTGGCTCAGTCAATTAAGCGTCTGACTCTAGCTCAGGTCATGATCTTGTGGTTCCTGAGTTCGAGCCCCACGTCAGGCTCTGTGCTGACAGCTCAGAGCCTGGAGCCTGCCTCGTATTCTGTGTCTCCCTCTCTCTCTGCCCCTCCTCCACTCACACTCTGTCTCTCTCAAAAATAAATAAACATTAAAAAGCTTTATTTTTTTACTTTTTTTTTTTTAATTTTTTTTCAACGTTTTTATTTATTTTTGGGACAGAGAGAGACAGAGCATGAACGGGGGAGGGGCAGAGAGAGAGGGAGACACAGAATCGGAAACAGGCTCCAGGCTCTGAGCCATCAGCCCAGAGCCCGACGCGGGGCTCAAACTCACGGACCGCGAGATCGTGACCTGGCTGAAGTCCGACGCTTAACCGACTACGCCACCCAGGCGCCCCTTAATATACATTCTTACAAGGTGCCTGGGTGGCTCAGTCAATTAAGCGTCTGACTCTAGCTCAGGTCATGATCTTGTGGTTCCTGAGTTCGAGCCCCACGTCAGGCTCTGTGCTGACAGCTCAGAGCCTGGAGCCTGCCTCGTATTCTGTGTCTCCCTCTCTCTCTGCCCCTCCTCCACTCACACTCTGTCTCTCTCAAAAATAAATAAACATTAAAAAGCTTTATTTTTTTATTTTTTTACTTTTTTTTAAGTTTTTTTTTTTTAAATAAATTCTTACTACTTAATGGGGAAAAAAAAAGGAGTGGGAGGTGCCCATCTGCCTGGATTCAGTCATTACTTCTTGAAGCCTCTGCTTCCTCATCCTTCCCTTACCGATCATAATAGCATTTACCTCACTGGGCACTTGTGCAAATTAAATGAAGTGATCCACATAAGAAGAAGATTTTTAGAAAATAATGAGCCTTCAATAAATTGTGGTTATAAACCACATGCCTCTCAAGAAGGTCCAGGAGCTGAAAATCCTAAGATTCCCAAGTACAAGTGGGGAATACCCACACAGAATGCTTTATGCTAAAATCATAGAATAAGGTCGTGTAGGATAGTATAAACACGGTAATTTAGGGACTAGTCTTCTATAGTGTCTAGTTATCTCCTTTTTCTTTAGAAATGTCATTAGGATTATAGTTTTTCCTCATACCTCAGTGTATCTGTCTTCAGAAGCACTGACCTTACTTTTTTTTCCTACTTAACCCTTTAGACTAGCCCAGGACCTTCTCTCTTATGATGAAAAGGCAAATTAAGGTAGAAAGTTAAAGAGACAGAGACAGAAAGGAGGCGGAAGAAGAGGAGGATGACGAGGAAGAGGTCAAAGAACTGGAGGGAAAGGGGGGGTGGACAAGAAGAAAGTAGAAAGAAGGGGAAGGAAAGTGAGGAGGAACAAGGAGAAGAAAAAGAAATTGGTTTCCTCCTTAAAAGAGACTGTCATCTCTTGTGGCCAGGTGCAAATTTTCTGCCCTTTACACACAAGTCTTTGTTCTCAGCCCTGATTGTTTTCTTAGGCTGAATCCCCAGAAGTAAACTGCTGAGAGAGGGAGTGAATATTTGTTAAACATTTTTGGACATATTATCAAGTTCCCCTGCTACAGCTCCTTTTGCCTGGTTTCTGGAAATCTCTCCTTGACTGGATTCCGGCATTCTACTGGCCACTCAGCTTATGTTGCCCACACTTGTTTGCACGGTTTGGGTGATAGAAAAGTTGTTCCCTACCACCCTCTACTTAAAACAAACAAACAAACAAACAAACAAACAAACAGACAGACAGACACAACTAGAGACTTCTATGGTGGATGATCATAGAGATTACACTTGTTTTATTGCTGGCATTAATGGGTTTCTGGTGTTTCACCACTAAATATAATGTTGGTGTTTGGTTGAAGATGTACACTCTTAAAATCAGGTCAAGGCGATATTCATTTTGCTCTAGTGAAAATTCTTGGTTTTGAGGTTCTTTCCCATCAGAAACAGAATCAGGGTAACGTCCCAGAAGGACATTTTGGAAGGCTGTTTGATCACTCATGGAATCTCTGGGAAGGCTGAAGATCTAAATGTAATCTATAAAAACAAGAAAGACTGGTAATCATGAAACTGGGAATTCCCTTGAAGTTTTGGATTATTGCTTACGCCTTGAATATCTCATGGGAAGCATCCAGTAATCTCAGGCTTGCAAATCTGAAATCATCTGGTTCGGGGCGCCTGGGTGGCTCAGTCGGTTAAGCGGCCGACTTCGGCTCAGGTCACGATCTCACGATCTGTGAGTTCGAGCCCCGCGTCGGGCTCTGTGCTGACAGCTCAGAGCCTGGAGCCTGTTTCCGATTCTGTGTCTCCCTCTCTCTCTGACCCTCCCCCATTCATGCTCTGTCTCTCTCTGTCTCAAAAATAAATAAACGTTAAAAAAAATTTTTTTTGAAATCATCTGGTTCAACTACCTCTTCTGATAATTGAGTCTTTGCTACAAGGTTCCTACCAAGCGGTGACCCATCAGATATGTGTAAATGCCAGTAAAGGTCTTGCTAATTTTCTTTGACTTCCTGTAGCATTTACCCAATGTTTCTCTTTTTATCCCTTAGGTCATCAGAACAAACCTAATGCATTTTTTTTTCTCTGCCTACCTTGCTTTTTTACCATTTTTCATAAGACACAATCATACTGATCTTTTAAAAATAAATTCAGGGGCGCCTGGGTAGCTCAGTCAGTTAAGCAGCTGACTTTGGCTCACATCACAATCTCACAGCTTGTGATTTCAAGCCCCCAATCGGGCTCTGTGCTGACAGCTTGGAGCCTGGAGCCTGCTTCGGATTCTGTGTCTCCCTCTCTGTCTCTGCCCCTCCCCTGCTCACACTCCGTGTCTCCCAAAAAATAAATAAATATTAAAACAATTTAAAAATAAATTCAAAATTTCTCTCTTTTTCCCTTTTTTTAATTTTTAATTTTTTTTTTTTTTATGTTTTATTTATTTATGAGACAGGGAGAGACAGAGCACGAACAGGGGAGGGTCAGAGAGAGGGAGACACAGAATCTGAAACAGGCTCCAGGCTCCGAGCTGTCGGCACAGAGCCCTACACAGGGTTCGAACTCACGGACTGAGAGATCATGACCTGAGCCGAAGTCAGCCGCTCAACCGACTGAGCCACCCAGGCGCCCCATCTCTCTTTTTCCCTTTTTATTTTTATTTATTTATTTTTTTTTAATTTTTTTTTTCAACGTTTATTTATTTTTGGGACAGAGAGAGACAGAGCATGAACGGGCGAGGGGCAGAGAGAGAGGGAGACACAGAATCGGAAACAGGCTCCAGGCTCTGAGCCATCAGCCCAGAGCCCGACGCGGGGCTCGAACTCACGGACCGTGAGATCGTGACCTGGTTGAAGTCGGACGCTTAACCGACTGCGCCACCCAGGCGCCCCTCTTTTTCCCTTTTTAAAAAAAATGTTTATTTTATTTTTCAGAGAGCACCAGTTGGGGAGGGGCAAAGGGAGGGGGACAGAGGATCTCAGGTGGGGTCGGCACTGACAACTGAGAGCCCGATGCGGAGTTCCAACTCACGAACTGTGAGATCACTACTTGAGCTGAGGTCTGAAGCTCAACCCACTGAGCCACCCACGTGCCCCTTGAACTTTATCTCATAAAAAATAAAAAGCTGGGAATCCAGACTGTAGCCAAAGTTGTTCCCCAAAACAAGTTAGGTTGAGATGTCTCTGCCACCCTTGGAGATTGTGCCACCTCTGCTGTCACCAGACTCAGTTCTAATTCACCCTTACTTCTCTGCATTACCACTCCTGAGGCAGAGTCCTGGGTGATCGGGTTGGGCTGGTGCTTGCACTGCGGCTCCCAGGGTCTCTTCGAGTGGTTCCCCATATCCCACCAAGATGGACACAACTCCGTATCCCATAATTGGATGCTGATGCTGGATAGTCAAAAATAGAAATGACGAAGTCTACTACCCATCTATTCTGACTTTATTAAAATATTTCCCCAGGAGTCGATAATGTTTACCCTTTCAGCATTTGAAACGACCATATGATTTTATGCTTCAGACCTGTTGCTATAGGAACTAAATTTGTAGATTGAGTTGAACCATCTTCCCGTTGTTGGGATAAAAGCCTCTTGGTTGTGATAATGTATTTTTTGAACATTTGAACATATGGTTGGATTCCATTGGCCGCTATTTTATTTAGGATTTTCATGGTTGGTTAATTTATCGGGGACATAGGTGTACATAATCCTTTTTAGGATTTGATATTGATATTTTGATTCATTATAAAATACTTTGGACAATTTTTCTATTTTTCTAATGTTTTATTTTTATTTGAGAGAGAAAGAGAGAGAGAGAGGCAGAGAGAGAGGGAGACACAGAATTCAAAGCAGGCTCCAGGCTCTGAGCTGTCAGCACAGAGCCCGACCCGGGGCTCATACTCACGAACAGTGAGATCATGAGCTGAGCTGAAGTCAAACACTCAACCAAATGAGCCACCCAAGTGCCCCTTCCCTCTCTATTTTTTGGGGCAGTTTAAATACTTGCAAATGTTTCTATATTATATACCATTTACTTCTTTTTTTTTAATTTATTTATTAGTTTTGAGACAGAGAGAGAGAGAGAGAGAGAGAGAGAGAGAGAGCACAAGTGGGGGAGGGGCAGAGAGAGAGGGAGGGAGAAAATCCCAAGCAGGCTCCATGCTGTAAGCAAGAAGATGCCCCGAGGCTGGATCCCACAAACTGTGAGATATCATGACTGGAGCCAAAATCAAGAGTTGGATGCTTAACCAACTGAGTCACCCAGGCATCCCACATTTTATGTACTTCTAAGTGTAATGTAGGGTATGTATGTAGTGTATATTATGTATATTAATATTATATATTAATTCATTTAATCTCTGCAACAACCATATGAGGTAAGTACCATTATTCCCATTTTACACAAGAAAAAAATTGGCAGAGTGGTTAAGTAACTTGCCCAAGACCACAATGTTAATCAGCATCAGAATGATGTTCCTGAACCCTAGAAAGCTTTTACCTGTGAAGTATATCGAGGAATGATATTAATACGAATAAGAAGCTCTTTAACAATTTAAAAAATAAAATCCCAGTACAGTGTCTCAAAGTATGATTATCCGACCAGCAACATCACTTAGATACTGAAGTTTCTGAAACAGAAACTGTGGGGTGCATCCAAACGATCTGTGTTTTAACAAGCCCTCCAGATGTTTCTGGTACAAGTTACAGTTGAAGAACCACGAAGCCAGAAATATTAACCATATTAGTCAAACATTCAGTGGAACATGGCTGAACCAAGAGGTAAGCGCAGATTCAAAGTGTAGGTTTGGAATCTTCCGGAATGTCTTTTGACGTTGCTTGCATAGCTCCTCTTCCTTTGGGGAATTGGTTCTCCCCCACAGCAGTACAATCGTGTGATTTTTGGTGGGGCTGCTAAACTGGGACCCTGCTCCGTGGGCACAGAACATTCCAGACATTCCTAATATCCCATTTATCTGGCTTTAGTAAGCAAAGGCACGCAACCCAAGTCAGGCCAAGGAAAATCCCTTCTGGGCTTTACATTTAGAGTTAGATGGGAATGTGTTTTGCTTTTTGCATTTTGAAGAGGAGGGCAGATGACTGAGGGATATTGTCTGATGATTTGCCCACCTGCATAGAAGAGAATAGATCAGAACAGTGAAAAAAAAAAAAACAAAAAACAAAGTTGAGAGAGAAACCTGACAAGCTCATCTGAGACCCTGGATGTGTCATCCTGAAACCAGCCCTACCCTGAATTTACCAGTTACACAAGCCAATAAACTCTCGTATGCTCGGACTACTTTGAGTTTGTTTCTGTCACTAGCCACAGGAAGTGTGCTGGCTAATACACTAGAGTCAGGGAGTATAGACACAGTGTTAACCTGTTCCATATTGGAAATATTTTAATTTTCAAATCTACTACTATTTTGGTAATACCAAAGGGCTTATCTAAAATTACATTTTCGTACTACGTCATACCTTAAACATTGTGTAACTAGTTAAAGTAATTTGGCCTTTTTATGATGTTGGTCCATAAACTTGCATTTTTTTTTTTTTTGAGCCCAAGCCATTATTTCCATCTGTCACCAGTAATCCATGACACTTTTGTTTCCTCGCAGCTGGCAGCTGCCACAGAAAATATCAATTCTAAACTGCCGCCTCCTTTGGGAGTTTGCTCACTTGGAAAGAAACTCAACAGGGCAAACCTTGGCAGCTCTCTTTCCTGCGTTTGGCTTAGCCGTAAGGAAAACCCTAACACATAGGAAGCACTCAATAATTATTTATTGAATAAATGAGATGAAACCCAGGAGACAATTAAAAAAAAAAATGAGGATTTTATTTCAGCAGCTAAATTCAGCATCCATCCATGAATTTAGGTAATTTATTCAGTTTGGCAAATCTTAAGTACTGTGGGTGAAGTGTGTGGTTACAGTAACAGAGGTCAGATCCCGGAATGTTTAAGCCTTAGGCAGGCACAGCTGGGACACCTGAGTTGCACACACCCCCGCCCGTGGGCTTTGTCAGGTGGTAGGTGAGCTATGAACGTTCAGCCAGGGCTACTTATCTCTGACCCAACTTTACCTCCTCAGCTGTCCAAGTGGATTAGTGTATTGTCTTGGCTCCTAGCCGAAGCTGGCTTAGATGTGTATTTCTGAAATGTTTATGGCCAGCGAGATTCCTGCCTGAGTGGTGCTAAGCACGTTATTTTGCTGAGATATCCCTAATGGAATATGAATTCCCATGAAAAATAAGCTCAGGGAGACCTGTTCATTCCAGTAGGAATACTAGAACAATCCCTTCATACATTGTGGTTTTCTTTGTGTTTCTGGCTTTTTTTTTTTTAATTGGCCTTGTTAAGAAGGAAATAATTAGTCTCCTGGTAGATTCATCTCCCCCCCCCACCCCCCCCAAGCAAACTTATTTAACCTGCAAATACAAGTGTCCTTCAGCTACCTGAGTCTAAAAAGTATATACTTTCAAGAATGAACCCTTTGGGGAAAAAAATCCATAAAATTGCAAATTTGGTATATTCCAGGTATACCTTGTGAATCCTTTCTGGTCATTCTGGGCATTCATAGAACTGAAAAGTATGTCTCGTGCTTTGAATCAATAATCTATTTTTGAGGAATTTTGGTGAATTGATACTGTAAGAAGGTCACAACACCTTAAATAGTCTGCTTTTATTGTTATTCTGTTTCCTTTGGGTAATTCCTTTAAATATCCTAAGGTTCTGATGCTCAGCAGACTTGATGAAGTAACTAAAAGGCTCTCAATGTCTAGAAACGTGAAACGTATCCTATACTCTTTTGGAGTTTTTATTGAGTAACATAGGTGTAATGATTCATATAGTAAACCCTCAATATCTGTAGTTAGTCCTAGTTCTTTACTCAAGCAGATTAGACAAGTGGCCATGTTAGAGGGATTTTCTGTAAATACCACACCAACACAACCAAACTCATGTAGCTCTCTGCTGACATTTATAACAAAAGATAATCCTGCAGATCTGTTTCTGCACACTGGATTTTTGCATGAGTTTTGGAAGAACACAATTTCACCTCCCTTTAAGCGGTTGAGAAATAAACAGAATCACATTGCTTATTATGGAAATACACAAGTTCCAATTTGCCAAAATAAAGTGTCTATGACACACACCTGGGAGGTTTTGGCATGCCCTAAAGACGCTGTTTGCCTTCTGTCATTATACATTTACCAAATGATTGTGAGTTTTGAATAATGCAGCGGGCGCTCCCATTTGGGCATGGAAAGCTTTGGGAATGTAAACTAAAAAAACAAAAGTAGTATTTTATATTGATATGACTATTACAAAATAGAAGTCAGTTCCTTTTTAAAACCTAAAGTCACATAATACCAAGGATGATGATGAAAAAAAGTTCAAAGTGTTTAAGAGCAAAAAAAAAAAAAAAAAAAAAAAACCCAAAACCTTTAGGGGCACCCGGGTGGGTCAGTCGGTTAAGCGTCTGACTTCACCCAGGTCATGAGTTCACAGCTAGTGAGTTTGAGCCCTGCATTGGACTCTGTGCTGAGTCTGGAGCCTGCTTCGGATTCTGTCTCCTTGTCTCTCTGCCCCTCCTTGACTCATGTACTGTCTCTCTCTCTCAAATATAAACATTTAAAAATTAAAAAAAAAAAAAAAAGAATAGCACTTACCTTAACATTTTTTTAATAAATAAAACTATATAAAAAATATTTTTCAAAACCTGTTAGAAGTTGCTGACTCAATCAGCTCTCCCGAATAACTGAATCAAATCGGGGGCGTGGGGGATTGTCAGAGCCCTCTGCCTCCCTCTGCTCAGCCGTATTCTGTGTTTTGTGTCATTGACCCAAACCCTCTTTTAAACTTTCTTGTTCCTTCCATGTGTTCCATTCTGGAAAAATCCAAACCATCCAGTCTGACCAAGCAACGCTCTATTAGTAGAATGTAAAGCTCCACCTTAGGCAGTAACTAAAGCCTCTGAAATTGCGGTTCCTCTGCCCTTTTGGACATTCCTTATTCTTACCTTCCCTGACCTGCCTCGGGCCACTGGTTCACTCTGGACAATTCATTTTAGACACGCCTCCCTGGCTGGTGCTCCCTAGGATAGGTTGGAGCTGTGCACAGTGTCTGAAGGTGAGAGATGTTCTGGTCCCCAACCTGACCCCGAGGACCAGCAGGACCAGAAGTTCATCCACTAGTGGTCAGCAGCCCAGTCCTGCCTGGCTCTTTTGGGCATTCCACCTCTGCTCTTAGTGGTTTCTGAATGAGCCCTTTCAGGCTCTCCGCGAGGGATAGATTCAGACCCTCCCTTCTGAATGGAAAGCCAAAGAAATCTCCGTATTTAACAACAACAAAAAACAAAATAAATAGAAATGTCTTTAAAATATTCTTAACATGTCAGAAAGAGCTAAACACTATTCCAACTGGCATTTAGTATAGGTTGATGAAACTCACTTAAAAATTGTTTAATCACTGAATTTCTTTATAATTTTTTTATTCGCCACGCTCTTATAAAGCACCAAATGGCAAAAGGGACTTTGTCCTGTGCACGCACACCCTCATTATTCCTCTCCCCCAGTTTTTTAATATGATAAGGCCTTAGAAGTTATGTCACCCAAAGCAAACCTTCTTAGTAAGAGAAAATGCATTTTCTGCTCGTGGATGTGTCCGCAAGCCAAGGAGAGAGACCTGAGAAGACACCAAACTTGCCAATACCTTAATTTCAGCTTCCTAGTCTCCAAACTATGAGAAAATGAGTGTCTGTTGTTGAAGCCACTCGATCTGTGGCATTTTATTATGTCAGCTCTGGCAAGCTAATACAGTATGTGTACCAATAATTGGACTCCTATGTATGTAAACACGAGAATTGAAAGTATATAACCGCACAAAAAATGTGTACATAAATGTTCACAGCAGCATTATTCATAACAGACCAAATCCCAAATATCCATCACGTGATGAATCGATAAAATGTGCCATCTATATACAAGGAAATATTATTCAGTAATTAAAAAGAATGTAATACCGGTATGCGTTACAACATGGATGAATCTTAAAAACAGTATGCTAAATGAAAGAAACAAGACGCGAAAAGCTGCATATAACATGATTCCATGTAAATGCAATGTCCAGAAAAGGCACAACTATAGTAACAGAAGGCCATTGTCAGAGATTGGAAATAGGAAGAAATGAAAAGTGATAGCTGATGAATTCTTTTAGGGGTGTTGAACACGGTTTGGAATTAGCAGTGATGGTTGCATCACTAAAACCCACTGAATTATACATTGAAAAAGATAATTTTATGGTATGTGAGTTGTATTGCAGTAAAAAATCCAAAATGTCTCATCTTATTATAAATTTATTATAAATACTATTTATTATTCATCCAATATGTCACACAGAAAGGAGGTAAATAGGCAAAGTTCAAAAACATGGTCAGACAAATACAGGGTTTGTATTTTAGCAACGGGAAGCTCAACTTCTTTTTTTTTTCCCCTTTCTATTGTGGTGTAAAATCAGAATTACAAATAAGTTTCAGCAAGAGCACACAGATTCCCCGCAAACATCTTTCACCCAGATTTCACAAATGTTAACATTGTATCGTATTTGTTTTATTCTTTTTTCTTTGCATTTATATATATAGTAGTATAATATAATGATAGCTAACATAAACAAAAATGTAACATATATAACATACTGTATAATAATATTACACACACACACACACACACACTTTTTCTAAATTGAGAATAAGTTGTAGATATGATGCCCCTTTATTCCTAACTACTTCAGTGTATATTTCCTAAAAATAAGAGCATCCTTTTTTTTTAAAATTTTTTAATGTTTATTTATTTTCAAGAGAGAGACAGAGTATGAGCACGGGAGGGACAGAGAGAACAGGGAGACACAGAATCTGAAGCAGGCTCCAGGCTCTGAGCTGTCAGCACAGAGCCCGATGTGGGGCTTGAACATGAATTGTGAGATCATAACCTGAGTTGAAGTTGGACACTTAACCAACTGAGCAACCCAGGCACCCCACTTTTAGATAACTACAAAGTCAGGAAATTATCATTGATACGATATTTCTGTCTAATCAACAGATGTTATTCAGATCTTTCTGATTACCTGCATAATGTCCTTTACATGAGAGAAGATCCTAGAACATGTACTGCCTTTGGTTCCATCTTTTTAGTCTCCATCAGTGGGGACACAGTTCCTCTGTCTTTTTTGTGTTTCCTTCGCGATTGAGATTAGGCATTTGTGGCGCAGAAGTCTCAGCGTATTATATCAGAAGCACTTTATATCAATTCGTTACCTATGTGGTGACTTTAGCATTGATCCCTGGCTAGAGAGGTCTGCCAGTTTCCTCCACGGCAGGGTAACTACTTTTCCCTTGGTAGTGAATAACATTGTGAGGAGCTACATACCACAAGCCACCTCATCTTCCAGGTGAGGGTGAGGGTGCTGAGGGGCTGTTTCTGCTCTCGCCAGCTTCCTTCTCCTCTGCACCGTCCCAGCCTTTGCCTGAGCTCTCTGCCCTGTGGGTGGGTCATCCTCAGGATCCAGCTGCTTCCCAGCCCTGATCACTAAGGACACTTCCTGGGCTGCGTTGTGATTGGTCCTTTTCTAAATGCTTACACGATGGTCAGCAGGCTGCATACTTCTTGGGGGCAGGATTGGGTTTTATACACATTTGTGTCTTGGAATGTGTTAAAGTGTGGTTTTTTTTTTTTCAATGAAGGAGCTCCTAGGTGAGAAGAGATCCAGTCAAAATGATTTGCTTAGGTTTTAACGGTTTTGTCACTTCACTGGGCCTTTAGACTTAACTGGGTAAATGACATGTAAAAAGAAGCCCTTTTGAAAGATAAAAATAAAGACGTAAATCCATCTTGCTTCAAAATCAAACAATTCACTTCTGGAAGAGACCTAGTTAACCAGATATTCCAATCCTGGTAATTTATAAGAGAAATTTGAGGGCTCCTGCACAGCTTAGTTAAGCATCTGACTCTTGACTTCAGCTCAGGTCCTGATCTCATGGTTTGTGAGCTCGGGCTCTGAGTTGGGTTCTGTGCTAGGGATGTGGAATCTGCTTGGGATTCTCTCTCTGTCACTCTCTCTGTGCCCTTTCCCAGCTCTCTCTCTCTCTCTCTCTCAAAATAAATAAACTTAAAAATATTTTTTAAAGATTCCCCACGATGAAGGTGAGCTGGGACCAAAACTCAGATCCCTGCCCAGGACTCCTTCAGAGGGCTAAATTACTTTTAGTCTTGGTCTAGCGCTTACACACACAAAGTAGAGTGAACAAATTTCCTGACCTTGGCAAATTAAGTGTGCTCCATTCATTTCTTTTTATTGAGGTAAAATTCATATAACATAAAATTAACCATTAATCATTTTATTTATTTATTTATTTATTTATTTATTTATTTATTTAATTTGAGAGAGATAGAGAACGAGGGAGAGGGACAGAGGGAGAAAGAGAGAGAATCTCAAGCAGGCTCCACACTCAGTGCCGAGGCTGACACAGGGCTCCCTCCAAGTCCCTGAGGTCATGACCTGAGCTGAAATCAAGTCAGACGGTCAACCGACTTGAGCCACTTAGGTGCCCCACTCTTAACCATTTTAAAGTATACAATTCAACAGCTTTTGTCGAATTAGATTTTGTCGCATTTAAAAAGTTAAAAAAAATTTTTTTTTTCAGTGTTTATTTATTTTTGGGACAGAGAGAGACAGAGCATGAACGGGGGAGGGGCAGAGAGAGAGGGAGACACAGAATCAGAAACAGGCTCCAGGCTCTGAGCCATCAGCCCAGAGCCCGACACGGGGCTCGAACTCACAGATCGTGAGATCGTGACCTGGCTGAAGTCGGACGCTTAACTGACTGCGCCACCCAGGCGCCCCATCGCATTTAAAAAGTTTTAATCTCACATGCGGTATTCTGTGAGATCCCTCCTCTTAAAATCCAGACAGAGTTATTTTCAGAGGCAGGGTGGGTGAAAGTTTGTGCAGAGAAGGATAAAATCAGTCCTTCCCGACTTCACCTCCTGTCCACCCCCGCCCAACCCAAAAACTCCAGCAAGGGAGAGGCTTAGTGAACCTTTTAGTGGAAACCTGCCAAAGGCAACAAATAAATCACTCCTTCAAGTGTCCTATGTGATTGCCAAAGTTTTTGCTGTCTTTTTATTTTCCCTGTTATGCTTTGGGTACAAAACAAACAAACAAACAAAAATCAAAAATCATAAAATGGGGCGAAAAAGTCCAGCAGCTTTGATGCCAATTTTGGTTTGACTCATCATCCCCCTGAAAAGAGCAAGGTCATGACTATTTAGGAAGCCCTGCGGAGGTTGGGGTGGTGGGCTTGTCACAGGTCTGACTCTCACCCAACCTTTGCAGCCTGAGTGGCTCCACCTCTCACATGGGTCTTTCCCCACATTTCCAGCCCACTGTGCGTCCTCTATTCTGGAGATTACTTTGGGGGGCAACTCATCTGGCTTCGAGGCAAAGCCCTGAATTTCTTCAGTGGTCTTTTTATAAACCTTGTTCGATCTCTTCAATCTGACTGAAGACCCTTTATATATAAAATCTCTATGTATTGTGCCTGGGTGGCTCAGTCGGTCTGTCCGACTTTGGCACAGGTCATGATCCCGCGGTTTTGAGCCCCGTGTGGGGCTCCGTGCTGACAGCTCGGAGCCTGGAGCCGGCTTCAGGTTCGGTGTCTCCCTCTGACTCTCTGCCCCTCCCCCACTCGCCCTCTGTCTCTCTTTCAAAAATAAACGTTAAAAAATTTGACATCTCTTTGTATTTACTGCTTTTCTTTAATTTGAGAAATACGTGTTAAGATACATCTGAAGTTCTTTCCCCATGCATGCCATTTGTCAGTCCCGTGTGGCACCTGAAGTTTATTTATTTTTTTTTTTTTAATTTTTTCCAACGTTTATTTATTTTTGGGACAGGGAGAGACAGAGCATGAACGGGGGAGGGTCAGAGAGAGAGGGAGACAGAGAATCGGAAACAGGCTCCAGGCTCTGAGCCAGCAGCCCAGAGCCTGACGCGGGGCTCGAACTCACGGACCGCAAGATCGTGACCTGGCTGAAGTCGGACGCTTAACCGACTGCGCCACCCAGGCGCCGTGTGGCACCTGAAGTTTAAATCCACATGGCTCTTCCTCCCTCTGAGGAGTAAATCTGAATAGGAAAGATAAATAAGATACGTATATTTGACAAATGTTTTTTTGAGCTTGCCTGAGGGTGCGTGCAGGGATCCAAAGGCGAATTAGACAAGCTTTTGGCACTCAGGGACTTACAGTGTGGTGAGAATTGTTACTTTGGGCTCACAGTAGCGCTCATTCAGTGAACTTAACTGAGCGATCCCTAGGAGATGTTTGAAATTCTCATTTAGATCAGGGGAAGTGTGGTCTTATAGGACATCCTCAGGAAAAGGTAAACCTAAGAATTATTTTAATGTCTTCTCTTATGAACAATTCCTTGAAGGATAAAAAAAAAACAACACTAATTAATTGGTGGAAGGGGGTAGGAGTCAATAAAAGGATGTTTTAGTTACATACAGATTGGAACTCTAATCCAAATGAACACATCTAGGGGCACCTGGGTGGCTCAGTTACTTAAGTGTCTGACTCTTGATTTTAGCTCAGGTCATGATCTTAGGGTTGTGAGATCAAGAAGAAGTCATGAAAATAAAATATTAGGAAAGAACACATCATTTAATGTGTTCATCACTCTACTATGGAATATTAGCAAGGCTTGCCTTTAACCGTAATATGTGGTTATAGTATTAAAGTCAAAGTGTGGGTGCCACTGGGCTGCCCCCTTCTCTCCAAGAACTTCCCACCGAGCCCACAAGGGTGGATTCTTGATTCTTCTAAGTCTTGTTTCTGTTTTTTGGTGCTACCGTATCATCATGGCTGACTGGTCCAGAGCTGAATCCTGAGGGAAGAAGGGACAGTCAGTTTCTCTTTGATCTAGAACCATTTGAGGCAGCAAGGACTTTATGCAGAAAATCTCTGCCTGTGTTTGTGCTCAGCGAGGTTCCCAGAGATGCTCTGTCTCTGCCCTCTCAAAGCCTGGTGTCCCTCTTTCCCTGCATTTAGCAGATGCTCCTGGGTTCTCCCACAAGTGCCTCCACCCTTTGGTTTTTTTGCTTAAACTCTCTCTGTCTTCTCCCCCCCAACCCCTCCCCCGCCTTTTTTTTTTTTTTTTTTTTTTTTTTTTTTGGTTACTTGCAACCAGAGGAAACTCAATTTAACATAAAACAACACACATGTCTAATGCGATGTTAGTTTAGTGCTAACGTGGAATATATGGTTTGTGGTAAAATGAAGATCACAGAGTCATGTTCTGCCTAATTCTGTCCTTTCTGGAGTACAAAAACTCTAAATAGCCACAACCAAAGTGTTTAGAATTACTCGAAGGTGAAGTTGAAGCAGTGTGTTAGAAAATGATTTAAGGAATTTGTAAGAAAATGTGGGACCTGCTAAATACTAAACTTTTTTTTTTGGTAAAGAATGTCTGTCTGTCTGTTAGACTTCCTTCCTTTTAGAAGCCCAGCATCACACGGGAGACTATTTTGAACCGTCCCTGCAAGTTACCATTCAGTTTTTTCTAACCCAATAAGAGCCTTCTTTTTGATTAAGCACCAGATATGAATGTTATGCTGACCCACTCAGGATGTAAAAGTCCTATGTCATTAGATGGCAGTGAGGTTTTAAAAACATTTGAACAGCAGGAAATAGAGCAGAACTCTCACCAACACATGCAGACTACAGTAGCAGCCACAAAGTATGTGGTATCCTGTTCTGCCACTTTCGTTGGGCTGGATGATGTTGTCTCACAGACCCACTTGTCTCTGGAAGAACTTAATAGGTGCAAATTGTTTAGTATGGAGGAGGGCAGCGTAATTATCCCCAGGGACTCTACAACGTCTCAAGTACAGATGAAAGCGACAATCTCGGTTTGGTCTAACACTCAGGGTGTTTCCCATCATTTTTTTTTTTTTTTTTTTTTTCCAGGGTGTTTCCCATCAAACTAAAATCTTAGTAAGCACCTCTGGTTTCTTCTTCATGATTTTCTCTCATGAAAACAAACTGAACGGTTCTCTCCTTCCCTTTCTTTTGGAAACAGCAATATCTCGCTGTACCTGAAAATCTCCATTCAGATTTGTCTGATCTCTTTTGTGCCCCTAAAGAAATGGCCTAAAAGTGGGGGCAGTGTTGGTTAAGTTAGAGGTGAGTGTTTTCTTTCCTTTTTTTTTTTTTTTTTTTTTGAGAATGAGAGAGAGAGGGGCGCCTGGGTGGCGCAGTCGGTTAAGCGTCCGACTTCAGCCAGGTCACGATCTCGCGGTCCGTGAGTTCGAGCCCCGCGTCAGGCTCTGGGCTGATGGCTCAGAGCCTGGAGCCTGTTTCCGATTCTGTGTCTCCCTCTCTCTCTGCCCCTCCCCCGTTCATGCTCTGTCTCTCTGTCCCAAAAATAAAAATAAATGTTGAAAAAAAAAATAAAAAAAAATAAAAAAAAAAAAAGAATGAGAGAGAGAAAGATGAGAGGGGAGGGGCAGAAAGAGAGGGAGATCTACACAGGGTTCAATCCCACGACCCTGGGATCATGACTGGAGCTGAAATCAAGAGGTAGACACTTAACTGACTGAGCCACCCAGGCGCCCTGGCTTCTGGTCTTGCATGTGTGTATCTGTGTAGACACGTGCATGTGTATTTCGATATCATCGTACCTTATCACAACCAAAAATTATGCTATCTACAGTCTTTCTAAATATGTGGATGGGAAACCATAATTAACCATGTCTAAATTATGTACATATAATTATAACTGTTGGAGTCACTGTTTTAGTATTCTTTCTTTGAAGTCCCATTTCTTTTTCTCACACTAATGTCCTAAGTCCCCAAGACATATATTGGACATCATACATCTAATGAAAGAACCAAGGTGGAAAGATGGTGGAAATGCTGTTCTGGAAATCCAGAGAACCACTCAGTATGCCCGTGATGACCCCTGAGTAGACAAACACTTCATTATTAGGAAGGGGATTATGTCCGTCCCTCCTTATCCTCAGCCTGTGGTTCTGTCAGAAACTACGAAATGTAAGCCAAGCATACTAGATTAGCTTTCTGCCTGGTTAATATATTATCTTCATTTCTAGAGAAGCATGTAAGCAAATGTGTCTCCCTCTTCCGGAACTTAATATATATGGATATCCTGAAAATTCTCATTCCGGACTGCAGCAAACATTTACATTTCATATGAATAAATGAAGATGTCATCTCTTGAGCTATTTATCTCCTTATCATCCCCATAAACCAGGATTTTTCAAAAGGGTTTTGTAAAAAAATAAACTCTTGGGGATCTTTTCCTTCTTTCCATTATTTAGGAATGGAAAAGGTACCTACCTTACTCTTTCTGTCAGCCTCAACCCACAGACTGTGAAAACACATCAGTCACTTAATTTACACTTCTAAAGGAAAACAACACACACACACACACACACACACACACACACAACCTAACAAAGCAAACTCTATGGTTCTCAGATCATCGTACTTTTCTAAATAAAGTTTATGGGTTTGTATCTCAACTGCTATACTGAAATCCCTAAAACCCCAAGGTGACAAAGCAAAAGAAAGGGACCTGTGCTCTTGGAATCTGCAGCATTCATGGGGGAGCCCGGTCGTGACTCTGCAGGGAACACTTCCACGTTCCCCAAGGAGCAAAGTTAACTTCTTGAGCAGCCCTTATTTCTGCCCCTTCTTCTTGAAGTATGTCCCACAAAGGCATAGGAAGAGATTGTGGTTTGCAGTCAAGCAGGCCTGGATTCTGCTTGTTCCTCAGAACCTTGCCCGTGAGGCCTTGACCAGTTCTGTCCGCATATGCTTCTTCCTTAGATGGATATAGCTCCCAGGATGGTGGCAGAATGGTCAGCAATCGTGACTGTGAAAGGGCGGGCCTACGCCAGCCGACTCCATCTTGTTCTGTGTCCTTCACCTTGACCACACCTCCTCCCCTTGAGTAACCCCCCCCTCACCTGCCTAACTGGACTCGGACCCTTCCCCAGGACCCTTCCCCAGCCAATCGGCTGAGGCCATAGCCATTACCTCACCAACTGCCCCAGGCCCCAATAAAACCTTTGTCCTTTTGAAACTTGCTCTCTTTCCCTGGTATCTCACCGCTGTGTCGGTGCAGGTAGGGGATTGAGCTCGAGCTAGCTCGAATAAAGGCTCTTTGCTTTTGCATCGGACTCGGCTCCCTAGTGGTCTTTGGGGATCACGAATTCTGGGCATAACAACTGTTCCTGGTGGAACAGAGATTACCAAAGTGACATCCTGAGAAATTTAACAGTGACTCTCCCTCATTCCACACAATCCTGAGACTTGAGTCATTTTTTCAGAAGATAGTAGCAGTGGGGAGGGCATCCTACCCCAGCATTCCTCATCTGTGTTGTGACACAGAGAAATGCCTTGTGATGTGAATGGGTATTCTGTCTCGGGGAGGCTGGAGGGCCTCAGGCTGCCCAAGGGCAGGGCCTATTTTTCTTATCTTTTCACTCTGGTGTCCGTATCAATATTCTCATTTCCATGCCAGGTGTGGCTGTGGTTGTGGGCCTGTAGGAAATGCTACACACAGCTCTTAGACTAGGGTAGACAGCAGTCTGGAGAGCAGTAGACAGTACTTATTCACGACGAATATCTGTAACCCCTGTGATTCAACAAATCCTTCTCAGGTCCATAAGGGGGCACGTACGAGGGCAATCGCCATGGCAGGTGCGATACAGGTGCCCACCCCTGGGGATGGGTGCTAGGCGTGGGAGGTGTCCACCCTGAAATCCAACGTAACAGCTTAGATGTAGACACAGCAAGACTGTGCTCAGGGAATAAAGGAAGAAAGCAAATGAGATCTACAACATGATGTCACTTACACAAACTGGACATTCGGGAGTACGAAATAACTATACATTTTATAATAACACAGGAGACAAAATAGTACACATTAAACACTCAGAACTATTGTCTGTGGGAAGTGGGAATAGGAGGGGAGAATGAAGGAAAAAGGAAAGGATGGATGAATGGATGGATGGATGGATAGGGAGATAGATTGGTAGATGGATGAATGAATGAAGGAGATAGATGGATGGATGAATGAAGGAGATAGATGGATGAATGAATGAATGAATGAATGAGTTGGGGCCCTGCGCAGAGGAATTGGGGATATGATTGCCTTAGCCCTTTGCTTTTGTATTCCTAAATAAAAAATAATTATCATTTTCTATGTGTGTGACTTTTTTTTTTTTAATGTTTATTTTTTTTTTGAGAGAGAGACAGAGACAGAACATGAGTGGGGAAGGAGCAGAGAAAGAGGCAGGCACAGAATCAGAGGCAGGCTCCAAGCTCTGAGCTGTCAGCACAGACCCCTACACAGGGCTCAAACTCATGAATGGCCAGATCATGACCTCAGCCGAAGTCAGATGCTTAACTGACTAAGCCACCCAGGCACCCCTATCATTTTCTACGTGTGTAACTTTTGAAAACTTGGGAA
This sequence comes from Puma concolor, assembly GCF_028749965.1. Lineage (NCBI taxonomy): Eukaryota > Metazoa > Chordata > Mammalia > Carnivora > Felidae > Puma > Puma concolor. The sequence goes on along the minus strand of NC_141667.1, from coordinate 136,539,205 downwards.
GCAACTGTTCTGGGCAGTGCAAACATTTCCTTAGAAGCCCCCAAAAGTAGCAATTAATAGGAATTTAACAAAAGCTAGATGTCAAACTTGGAGAGAAAAAATGTGCACATAACCTGTTTTTCCCATTATAATTACAGAAGGATGATTTGTAAAGACAGGCCATTACACTGAATTAACATGCAAAGTCACTAAATATATTATATGAATAGTTTTAAAGAAATGCAAACGGTGTTGAAAGAAGATCATTAGGTAACCTAGGGGGTGTAAACTTGGAGGATTCACACCACTTCCTGAGAATTGTAGGGAATAGTAGGGGCAGTATTTTCCCTTAGCCCTGTTCTGCTTGCCTTACCCCTGCCAAAAATGAGAGCCTGTTAGACCCTTCTGATTTCCACCCCCCACCCCCACCCCACCCCGTTCCCTGCCTGGTCAAAAGTATCTGGGAACTGTGTCTACAATGATTTTGAAACCAGTTTGGTTTGTCTTGAAGGTGGCTCTCCAGCTGGGCGCTAGGGAAGGAGGGGGTTGGGTAGGATTCAGAGAAACGCTGATGAGAGGGAAGGACTTTGCAGGTGTAGGGAGCAGCGTGATTGAGGGCATGGAGGTAGGAATGGGGAGGACCAACACAGGAGCTTGTCTAGACATGGAGAAACTGTGCCCTGATCCCTGCACAGCTGCGAGGTTCCCCAGGCCCAGGCCTCCCATTGCAGCTCAGACCCGACAGCTACAGGTGATCCCATGAGGGGACCTGTCTTGTGCTGGGTGGGCCTGGAGCCAGTAGCTGCTCAATGAAATCTCATAGATTAAAATAAAAAGCCTATCACTACCAAGCGTGGTTTTCATTTCCCCTGGATACTTCTTAACTTCCCTCTGGCTGTGCTGCCCATCTCTAGGTGACAGTCTGTCTCTGCCAAGTTCTACTTATTTGTTCCCTTCTGGTTCTTTCTTTCTTTCTAAGATTTTATTTTTAAGTAATTTCCACACCCAGTGTGGGGTTCGAACTCACAACCCCGAGATCAAAAGTTGCACACTCTACCGACTGAGCCAGCCAGCTAGGCGCCCCTGTTCCCTTCCATTTCTTTTCAAAAATGAATCTCTGATGTGTTTCAAAAATTTTTTTAACTTTATTTATTTTTGATAGAGAGAGACACAGAGCATGAGCAGGGGAGGGGCAGAGAGAGAGAGAGACACAGAATGTGAAGCAGGCTCCAGGCTCTGAGCTGTCAGCACAGAGTCCCACACCGGGCTCGAACTCATAAAGTGCCAAGATCCGTGACCTGAGCCCAAGTCGGCCGCTCAACCGACTGAGACACCCAGGTGCGCCCCTCTGGTGTGTTTCTTTCTTTTTTTTTTTTTTTTTTCCAACGTTTATTTATTTTTTGGGACAGAGAGAGACAGAGCATGAACGGGGGAGGGGGCATAGAAAGAGGGAGACACAGAATCGGAAACAGGCTCCAGGTTCTAAGCCATCAGCCCAGAGCCTGACGCGGGGCTTGAACTCACAGACCGTGAGATCGTGACCTGGCTGAAGTCGGACGCTTAACCGACTGCGCCACCCAGGCGCCCCACCTCTGGTGTGTTTCAAACCTGGGGACGTTTGTGTTTCTGTGGTCTCTAATATACCCGTCTAATGTGCTGCGAAAGGAAGTGACTAGTTGTCAGACAGGAGGAGCAATTTCTCAGTTCCCAAAAGATTGTGATGGATAGCACCAAATGCCAATGGTTTAAATAAAAATCCTAAATACTTTGAATAATTTTCATCAGTTTTGTTGAGATATAACTCACGTACCATACAATTCACCCATCTAAAGTGTGTAATTCCAATGGTTTTTAGTGTATGTCATTTTTAGTATTTTTAAATTGTGTTAAAAATATATATGGCAAACCTTGGCATTCTTTTCTATTTTTTATTAAAATTCCAGTTAAAAACATGCAGTGTACTGTTAGTTTCGGGTGTGGAATTTAGTGGTTCATCCCTTAAATATAATACCCAGTGCTCACCACAAGTACCCTCCTTAATTCCCATCCTCTTTTTCATCTATCCCCCCACCCTCCTCTGGTAACCATCAGTTTGTTTAAAGTTAAAAGCGTGTTTCTTGGTTTGCCTCTCTGTCTTTCTTTTCCCTTTGCTCATTTGTTTTGTTTTGTTTTGTTTTTTTAATTTCACATCTGAGCGAGATCAGTGATGTTTGTCTCTCTCTGACCGACTTACTTTTCTTAGCGTAATATTCTTTAGCTCCATCCGTGTCATTGCAAATGGCAAGACTTCATACGTTTTGATGGCTGAGTCGTATTCTATTGTATATGTATACCACAACTTCTTTACCCATTCGTCAGTCGTCAGTCGATGGACATTTGGGCTCTTTCCAGTGTTTGGCTATGGTTAATAATGCTGCTGTAAACATCAAGGTGCATGTACCCCTTCGAATTAGTACTTTTGTATACTTTGAGTAAATACTTACTAGTGCAGTTGCTGGATGGGAGAGTAGTTTTGTTTTTAACTTTTTTTTTTTATTTTTTTTTTCAACGTTTTATTTTATTTTTGGGACAGAGAGAGACAGAGCATGAACGGGGGAGGGGCAGAGAGAGGGAGACACAGAATCGGAAACAGGCTCCAGGCTCTGAGCCATCAGCCCAGAGCCTGACGCGGGGCTCGAACTCACGGACCGCGAGATCGTGACCTGGCTGAAGTCGGACGCTTAACCGACTGCGCCACCCAGGCGCCCCTGTTTTTAACTTTTTAAGGAACTTCCATGCTTACAAACCTTGGCATTTTAAGGATACAATTCAGAGGCATTAGTTACATTCGTGATGTTATTGCAATCCTCACCTCAATCTATTTCCAAACTCTTTCATCGCCCTCAAACATGAGAATATCACTGTACTATAGTTAGGCATAGATGGAAAGAGTTTTGTTGGTAAAAGAGGGTGTTGGACATCATCATCCTCTGCTGGTGGATCTCCGTGGCAGGTATCCTGACCACCCCCTGCTGTCTGTTTGCACCTGGGTGGGGAGCCTCAGCTTGGTGGTTCAGTCCCATTGTTACCTCAGGCTCCTCGCTGCTTTGCTCATCTCCAAGCCTGAAGGTTGGTCAGCTGGAGAGTTTTGTTTTCTCTTTCGGAGATCACAGGGACTGAGGAAATGTTACCAGGCATGTAGGCCAGAGGACTTCAGACATAAGCCTTGCATTTTGCACGTGTTTCTGCAACCATGTCCTTCAACTCCATTCCCCACTCCTATGTCTGCCTCCCCCAGGCGGACCATTTTCATGTGTTTAGTATACTCTATTTTGTTTTATGTATTTTTGTTTTATGTAATTGTAAAATGCCTACAGTTATTTTGTACTCCTGCATTTTTAACCGTGTAAGTTAGATATCTAAGTCTGGACCTAGATAAAGGGATAAGGTTTCCCTTCGTTGTTTCTAGATTATCACTGAAACTGGCCTTTTCCCCACATATCCTCCCGGACACACCTCCTTGACTTACATGAAGGAAAAATATACACGTGTCTCTTTACTAATACTCTGACCTTCAACTGGATGTCTTTTGTGCGCAGTATGTAGCTTCTAAGAGAAACTGTATTCCCTGGTTCCTGTCTTTTTAATTCAAAGTCACTATTCCAGAGGTTCTGTGTCCCTTTAGGGTTCCTAGTTGTAAGCACAGAGGCTGATTATGACGGCAGAAAATGAAGGTACTGAAGACGTACCAATTGCTCACAGAATCGTGGGACGGCTAGGGGTCAAAGAAGCTACATGCCAAGGGCCCCGGAACATGTCTGGGAAGGTCATTATTGCTGCCAAGAAAGAGTTGATGTTGTAGCTGCCGTCCCCCACCAACACTGTGTATAAGCTGATGCTCTGTCCCAGCTGCCTTCCGAAATTGGGTAGAGCTACTAGAACAAATCTGCCACATTTCTATTGCTTTGGGTCAAATTCTGGGCCAGTGCATCTGCTTGGCCAAACCTAGGCCTGCAAAAGAAATGGCTGGCTGGCTTTTTTAGCATCTATCGAGTGGGAGGCAGACCCTGTGTCTTGCTGAGACTCCAATGGTGAGGAGTTCTCCAAACATAAGAAGACAGTTCAGTGGGTGAGTGGGAAAAAAGTTACAGGTGTTCCCTACCGGCAGGAAACCTCTGGCGTTCTGTACAGGTCTGAGTCACAGCTTAATTTTACACAATTTCGAAGAATAATGTAGACTGGAGTTTGTCAGTCTCCCTTTCCTCCTGTTCTGAAAATGAAAAGATATCCTCGGGCACATTCTTTTAGAAAGTTTGTTTATTGAGGCAGAAATTCTGACTGCAAAACTTCACAGTATTTTTTTTTTTCAAATTTACACTGTTGTGGTTGGAATATATCTATGTATTTCATAGGCGCAAGTGTTTTTCATAGTAAGCTTAACTGAAGCTTCTCTCCAAGATTCTAATCATCTTTTTATTCTGAGCTAATATTTACAGCTTTGTAATTCTTTTTTTTTTTTTTTTTTTTTTTTTTTTTACTTATTTTGAGAGAGAGAGAGGGAACGCGTGTGCATGGGCAAGGGGGGGAGGGGCAGAGAGCGAGGGAGAGAAAGAGAGAGAGAAATCCCAAGCAGGCTCTGCACCAACAGTGTGGGGCTCGAACTCACGGACCACGAGATCATGACCTGAGCTGTCATCAAGAGTTGGACCCTTAACTAACTGAGCCACCCAGGTGCCCCACCTTTGTAATTTTCAAAGTTTGTTTTCTATCGCCTTTTGTTTTTTAAGCTGGCACTGTTACATTTTTTTTTTAAGTTTATTTATTTATTTTGAGAGAGAGGGAGCACAAACAGGGAAGGGGCAGAGAGAGAGGGAGAGAGAGGATCCCAAGCAGCTCTGAGCTGTCAATGAGGAGGCTCAATCCCATGAACTGTGAAATCCCAACCTGAGCTGAAATCAAGAGTCAGATGTTTAACCGACCGAATCACCCAGGCACTCCTAGATTTTCTTTAAAAAGTGTATAGCTTATATTACTATAAGGTAGAAGAGAAAAAATAAGTCATCACAAGAACAAAATACAGAAAAAAAATATACTGTTGTTTTTGTAACCAAATCCTAGTAAACCTAGTAACAAGGAGTTTTGTTAGTGAAACCTCAGTGTATTTAGATTGTTTTATGTCTCAGGTAAATAGGAAAATCATAATTCTTGTCTGTTAATTGATAGTCTATATTTGATTACTAGTTGGAAGTTTCACTCTTTTTATTCTGTGAATTCTCAAAATGTTAGTTGACTTCACTGATACTCTCTTTTTCTGGCATCTTTAATAAGTAATGGCCTTTGAGCTGTCATTGCTGCTTCATACCAAAGGTACCTCTCACCATTTCCTGTGGCTTTATGCTGAAAGGTACTATATTTACTTAATGATTTTATATCCTATTGCTGTCCCCCAAGTCCCAATCAAATCGGTGAGAGAGACTCAGTGTAGGAACTAGGTGCTTACCTTTCACGAGACAATTGTCAATTACAAAGCAGATTGGATTCCAGACCTAAAGATTGTCTTAGACAGAGTAGATGTTTTCAGTAAGACAACAGGCACCAGTGAAAGAGAACAGTGTTGGGGGGAAGGGGGAGGAGGTGATTTGTGCAATTTCCTTTAAAATTTTTAGAAATTCATGGTCTAGCGTGCTGCTGAAGCCTGTTCTTGTCTCTTGCTAGGATAGGCAAACGTCTGTGACCTCCCCAAGCCAGAGGATGCAGAAAGAAGCCGGTGCAGTAGGGGAAGGGAAGGCCAGCCAGATGGTGGAGGCATGGAAAGGAGGGTCAGAATAAGGGTGAGGGTTGGGGTGCTAATTAGCTTTTCTTGCCTTGCCAGCAGTCTGTGGCAAGCAGATGACTGCACCCTTAATACTACCCTTTTTCTGGCCAGCAGGCAGCAGTGGTTGATGCTGTGGTTACGCAGAGAGTGTGCTTTTTTTTTTCCCCCTCTTCAAAACGTGGAAGTGGTGGAGAGACATACAAAGCGAAAATCTTGGTTTAAGTATTATAAGATCTCAGGATAAGAGATCTTGTCTCTTTCCATCTTTTGCAAGGTGCCCATTAACTGCGTGCCCATTCCTATTTTGATAATATGAACTGGAAGCGATGTGTTCTTTACACTATAAAAATCAATGCGAACCAAACTGTGCTTGGATATCTAAAAAACAATCAATAAAATGACAAAAACGGGCTATGAAATCTAAACGCAACTCAACCTTAGAGAGAGGTCGGCTTACAGATAATTATAAAAATATTCAGTAGAGCACATGTCAGAAGTACATTGGCCTTTCTTTACACACGCTGTCAGTTTCTGTGGGGTGGGAACTGTGTCTGATTATTTTGTAATGTCTCTCGAGCTGGCCATACTGGTATTCACCGAAAGTTTACGAAACGGAATCAGATTCTAGTAAGGCAGTCACTACATGTACTATGCAATATTTGTACGGTTATTGACTCTATGCCAAGATAAATATTAGTAAGCATGACAATGTAAAACAGTTAACATTTTGAAAATGCAGTGTTGTTACAGGCACACATTTTTCTCAGTACTGGTATGATGTTTTATATGCTAAGTTGATGGGAAGCTTTTAAAATTGGGAAGTAAAAATTCTAATTACCTGTTTTTGTAGAGGAAGGGAATGGAATAAATATTTCCTTAGCACCGAATATGTACCAGATACACTGTGTGCACATTAACGTATTGAATTCTATCAACAACCTGGGTTTTACAAATGAGGAAATGGAGGTTCACAGATGTTAAGTAACTCGCTAGAGGTCACATAGTGTATGACTGTGCAGGATTCACACTTGGGTATTCCTGATTCTGAAGCCTGTGCTGTCCTGACTTTATGTTACCTGAACCCTAATAGATCTCCATTGGTCCCCCAAATATTTTCAGTTTTGTTTGTCCAGTGATCGGTCAAATCGGCCTCTGAAGCATTCTTCGTGTTCTTTCTCTCCTCCAGTTCCAATGAAAGAAAGAGATTTGCCATTCAGGTCTTTGGTCAGTCTCCTAACTCAGATCATTTGGGGAGCATTAAGAGACAAATGGGAAGTGAAATGGTGTGTTTCTGGTGATCTAGAACAGAGTACTAATTCTGATTATGACATACAGTGCTGTGATTCCCTTCCACCAAATTTCCAAACTGTCACATTCACTTGTACTTGTTAATATATGACACATGTAACTTATTCTTGTATTTGATTTTTGTCCTATGGCTGAACGTCTTTTAGATGTAGCAACATGTCTGATATTAACCAGAGTCCACTTGGGGTGGGTTATGTATCTATGGTTCTCTTTCTCAATGCTTAGCATGCAAGTCTCAATTTTTAAAATATGCATTTTTGATCAAGTAGTTTATTTCCTGCAATTTCTTCATCAACAATCGTAACCAAATTTGGAGGAAGCGTTTGAGATGACATAGTAAACCTGAAACTGAAATAGGCCGTTGGTATTGAAAGAGAAAAAGCTTTCCATTATATGTTATTATTTATCGCATAGTACTATTTTACCAATAATGGATAGTCATTTAAATAGATGTTAGGATCACATTCTTACTTTCAGACAAGAATAATAAAAAACTAAGTTTTCCAAATGGAATTCTTATAAAGTCTTCAAATAATTGTTTTGAGAAGTTTTATGAGTATCTCTTGACTCATGACTATGCAAGTCCTTTGCTCAAAGGAAGTATACAGAAGTATCTCTTAGATAAGGTGAACTCATGAAATATAAGAGAGTGGTGAAGGTCAGGGTCCTAAGAGCATCCTTATTGTATGTCGCTCTACTCCACTATGGATGCCCGTGGACAGGAAAGTAACAGTATTTCCTCATCTGCAGTGTCCCCCAAGGACATTCTTCTGCCTTAAAGAGTCTTACGATTTGGTTGAAATGACAAACCAAAAAGCAATATGCTAGGTGCCAAATGACTGCTGTAGGTGATAATGCCACAGGAGTTCATAGGAGGAATGACATTTTCAATGTTTTAGGGTGAAGCAGACATTTTGGATTCATTTTACTTTTAAAAATAAAATGTCTGGGCTCACCCCCTGTGACTTGCCTTTTCCCTGTGACAGTTGAGACCCCTTTTCTCCATTCCTCACTTTGAGATCAACGCAAAGGAAGTGTAGAGTAAATGACAAAAACGAAGAGGTTAAGATTAGAGAAGTGAAACCAATTTCTTTTGAATGACAACAGGTTTCTGAAAACTTCGTGAGGGAGCTGATTCAAGTCACCACAGGGTGATTTTTCTAAGTGAATGTCACAACGGAACTTGTCTACAGTCATGGCTGTCATGGCGGGTTGTCTGACCCAGTAGCTTCTGGTAGGTAATCGTGTACTTGCTTATATGGTTCTGCGTGTAACTCAAGAGCCCCAGCGAGACTAAGGGCAGGAGCTGTGTGCTATACTTTCTCTCTGTTGTCCACAACAGTGTCTCATAACTTTGAACTCTTTTTTAATAAACCTAAAATGCTCTCCTGCTCCCTCCAATCTAAAAAGCCCCTTAGAAACAGAGGCTTTCTGTCTTTCTCCACCACAGCCATTTGGGAATCACAGTTTTTACAAAGCCTGTTTGGCCGAGAAAATTTAAGACAAATTTTAAGTCGAGTCAAATTTTAAAATATGTATTATTAAACCTTAGGTATTTTTTTTTTGCTTTCGAAATATAAAATATGATATTATAATATTAAATATCCTTTATAAGTCACAAAGCTACCCCAGTTTCTGATAACTTCCTTTTTCCTCCCTTCTCATCCCCTTCCTTCTTAAAAATTGCTTCTCTACTTTTAGTGAATTAAACTGACGGTGTGCCTTCAGTTGTTTAGAAAGTTGTTATATCGGGGCGCCTGGGTGGCTCAGTCGGTTAGGCGTCCGACTTCGGCCCAGGTCATGATCTCATGGTCCGTGAGTTCGAGCCCCGCGTCGGGCTCTGTGCTGACAGCTCAGAGCCTTGAGCCTGTTTCAGATTCTGTGTCTCCCTCTCTCTCTGCCCCTCCCCTGCTCATGCTCTGTCTCTGTCTGTCTCAAAAATAAATAAACATTAAAAAAAATAAAAAAAAAAAAAGAAAGTTGTTATATTATTAAAAGAATTTAGGGGTACCTGGGTGACTCAGTCCATTAAGCATCCGGCTCAGCTTGGGTCATGATCTCATGGTTTGTGGGTTTGATTGAACCCCCTATGTTGGCTTTGCGCTGACAGTGCGGAGCCTGCTTGGGATTCTCTCTCTCTTCCTCTCTCTCTCCCTCTCTGCCCCTCCCCCACTCCCACTCTCTCTCAAAATAAATAAACTTAAAAAAACAAAAAGGATTTTGGTCCCTGGATTACTAGAGATCGGTATTTGTATGTGATCAATAGAATGATCAGTGACAAAATATATAATCTTACAAAGTAAAAAGAATATAGTAGTGAAAAGTAGAAACTATTTTTTCAGATTTCTTTCTTTTTTCTTCATGAAATTCTCAGTTTCGTAGTATTCATGTTCCAACATATTCCGATCTTTCTAAGACAAAAATGGCAGCAATTTTTTTCTTTCTTTCTTTTTTTTTACTTTTTAGTTTATTTCCTTATTTTGAGAGAGAGACAGAGTGGGGGCAGGGTGGAGAACAAGGGAGAGCGAGTCCCAAGCAGGCTCCGTGCTCAGCCCTTCAGCAGCCCTTCTTTTCAAGTCACAGCTTTCAGCCCGAACACCTCTGCCTTCATTACTCAAATACATTTTTTGTTTTATTATTTAAAAATGTTTAATTGAAGTATAATTAGCAATTATATTCGTTCAAATGCACCTTTGAAATCTCATCAAGTCATTGTTTTAAAAAAATTAAATAACCCAAAATCAATAAATAAACCAAAAAATGGCTGTGTTCACTTTCTAATTCCTGAAGAAATCACACAGATTGTATAGCATGGGTGGGCAACATGAAGAATTCACAGAAAATTTGAAATTCAAGCAACAAACAAGGTGGAAACTTGTCTACTTACAGAAAAAGGTAGAAAGTACATCTCAGGAGTTTTAAAATCTAAACTAAAAGAGACAAGAATATGGTTTTTTTAAGTTTTGGTAAAATTTACATACAATGAAATGAACATCTTAAGTGTACAATTTAGTGATTTAGTGAGCTTTGACAACTGTGTCCATGCACCCGTGAATGTATCATTCCAGAAAATTCCTTAATGCTCCCTCCCTTCCAATCAATTCTCACCACCTTGGACATCCACTGTCCTGATTTCTTTTTACAAAGATTCCAATTATTTGTTCTTGGATTTCATATAAATGAATCACATAAAATGTACTTTTTCTTTGCTCACTATAATGTTCGTGAGATTCATCTGCATGGTTGAACGTACCTGTGGCTCATTCTTTCTCATTGCTGAATAGTACTTATACCATGATTCACTTGTCTATTCTCTTGATGGGCATTTGGATGGTTTCCAGTTTGGTCTGTTATAAATAACACTAGCATAAACTTCTTCCACAAGTCTTTCAGTAGAAATGTGCTTTCATTTGTCTTAAGAGTAGAATTACTGGCCTGCAGGGTAGGTACTTTTTTTTTTTAATTTTTTTTTTTTAATGTTTATTTATTTTTGAGACAGAGAGAGACAGAGCATGAACAGGGGAGGGTCAGAGAGAGAGGGAGACACAGAATCTGAAGCAGGCTCTAGGCTCTGAGCTGTCAGCACAGAGCCCGATGCGGGGCTCGAACTCATGGACCGTGAGATCATGACCTGAGCCGAAGTCGGACGCCCAACCGACTGAGCCACCCAGGCACCCCACATTTTTTTTTTTAGGTTTATTTATTTGAGAGAGAGAGGGGAGGGGCAGAGAGAGGGAGAGAGAGAATCACAGGCAGGCTCCACACTGCCAGTACAGAGCCCAACATGGGGCTCGAACTCAAGAACCATGAGGTCATGACTTGAGCTGAAATTAAGAGTCAGATGCTTAATTGACTGAGCCACCCAGGTGCCTCTAGCATCATCTAACTTTATGGAAAAAATTCCTGAAAAATTGGTGCATAAAGCTAATTTTTTTGTAAATCAAATCACTTACTGAAATAAGTCTTCCCCTACTTTAACATCTAGCTCAAATTCTCTTTTTCTACAATGTCCTCTCATGCTGTCCTGGCCTGCGGGGATTTATTCATTCCCCAGATTTTAGCATTCCCAGTGATATGACACTTACCATTAACACCACTCCCTTGGACCTCTGTCTTTCACAGCTTGATTGATTGACCTATTTAATCCATGTATATATTTCATTTCTACACACACGATACCTTTATTGAGGGATCGAATCACATTTCACACTTAAAAAAATTTCTTTTGGGTGCTTGGGTGGCTCAGTCGGTTGAGTGTCGGACCTCGGCTCAGGTCATGATATCGTGGTTTGTGGGTTCGAGCCCCGCCTCGGGCTCTGGGCTGACAGCTCAGAGCCTGGAGCCTGCTCCAGATTCTGTGTCTCCTTCTCTCTCTGCCTCTGCTCTGCTTGCACTCTATCTCACTCTGTCTCTCAAAAATAAATGTAAAAAATTTTTTTTTCTTGCATAGGATGCAGCATAGTGCCTTGCACACAAGAGTTGCTCGATAAAATTTCCTGTTTAATTGGCTTTCTATCTTAGTTTTGCCTTAGGCAAGGTGTCGATGCAGTTTAAGTAATTTACTTGTTTTAATTATATGGCAATTTCCCCAATTTTCCATTTTTGTTGACTACTGGAAGCCAGGCCTAAAGATAATTGTTGACTAAAATCTGGTTCCTTTACCACCTTACTAATTCCTAGTTTAAAGCACCCTTTGCATATTGTGGTTTGAAATAAAAAGCACACCGTAGGAGATTAGGGAGTCCGTCTGGGGTTTCCCTCTAATTCTCCCTGGGGCCTGTGGTTTGCCATTTACAGGTCTCCACAAAGTACCGGATTCATCTTCCAGTCCCTGGAGGCTGACATGCTTCCAAGCCCAGCTCGGAGATCGTCTGTTTGCTCATAGTGACTTGCTCCCCAGCACAGAGGACCGTCTGGCTCTTGGTGTGCCTGCACTCCTCTGTCCATGCCTCTTTGTCAGTATCTGACATGTTGAGGCAGAATTTATTTCTGTTTGCCTGTCCACGACTGGCCTGTTGAGCTCCTCAGAGCAGGAATCATGTACCTCAGTGGCTTGTGCTCTGCATGTAGTAAGTCCTCCACGAATGTTTGATGAAGAAATGCATGGATTAATGGGTAGATGAAAATGGCTTTTTAGGTATCCTAAACCTTTAAGAGTTTCTATTGTATGTATGCACGTATGTACATAAGCTGTTCGCCCACTGTGGGGCTTGAACTCATAGCCTTAAGATAGACAAGCTCTGCTGACTGAGCCAGCCAGGCACCCCTGTATTTTAACATTTTTTAAAATATGCAGACCTTTAAAGAATTTTATCCAGAAAAGGACTATTTAGGTTAATTCTCTTACTCTCCCTTAGTGAGGTAGACACATATTGGGTTTTTTTTTTAATGTTTTTATTTATTTTTGAGACAGAGAGAGACAGAACATGAGCAGGGGAGGGGCAGAGAGAGAGGGAGACACGGAATCCGAAGCAGGCTCCATGCTCTGAGTTGTCAACACAGAGCCCGACACGGGGCTCGAACTCACAGACTGCAAGATCATGACCTGAGCTGAAGTCAGGCGCTCAACCGACTGAGCCCCCCAGGTGCCCTGACACATACTGTTTTTGCTCGTCCAGCATCCCTTGCCCAGCAACCCTTCATCACTTTTTGGGACATACTCCTCATTCTTCTTGGAATCCCATCCCACGTGGTTTGGTGAGGGTAGCCTTGACTCCAGACTCTCCCTGACCCCTGCCTATTATCGTGGTGGGTTTTGGCCTAGGCCTCACCAATCAAAGGATATAGTAATTGTTTCAGGGCTGAGCAAGCGACCCAAACAAGCAAATCTGTTTTCCTGAGATTAGCTATATTGGGACATACTAGGAGAACTTAGGTGTGGAGTGGCCCAGAAGCCAGCTTTTCCACCTTGTAGAGAGAGCTTGTGTTGGAATAAAACCTACAGGTGGAGAAAAGCAGTGTAAAGAGATGTGGAGGACCATTCTGATGACCAGGATTGCAATCTTCTAGTGGTGTGGACCAGTTTATATTTATATTTCAATCACATTCAAGTTTAATATCGCTCAGATTTTTCATTTTTCCTGTCTTCCCTGAGATTGATTCCAAATCTAAGGAGATTCTTTACAGCTGTTGGGAAAGCCATCTACTTTTTGGATTTACTCAGTTTCCACGCTGTGCTGGCCTTTTCCAGATTTCTTGTGGAAATTTCTTGTGATTTCTTGTGGCTCCTGAGTATGTTGTCCTCTGTCACTTCTGTCCTCAAGGCTTCTGCTGAGTTGTGCACAGTTCCACCATGCTTCCGGCGGCTCATTCATCCGGGTCAGTCTGCAGCTTTCCTCTCTCATTCTCTTATTTCAGTCTGTTGGCCTCTCTTAGCTCCTCTACATCCTTCTTTTTTTTTAACTTTAATTTTTTTTTTCAACGTTTATTTAGTTATTTGGGACAGAGAGAGACAGAGCATGAACGGGGGAGGGGCAGAGAGAGAGGAAGACACACAATCGGAAACAGGCTCCAGGCTCTGAGCCATCAGCCCAGAGCCCGACGCGGGGCTCGAACTCCCGGACCGCGAGATCGTGACCTGGCTGAAGTCGGACGCTTAACCGACTGCGCCACCCAGGCGCCCCTCTACATCCTTCTTTTATGGAAAAAAGGAAGGTGTGTTAGGATTCTCCAAAGAAATAGAGTTTTTGTTCTTTTCTGAGGGCAATTTTATTTTATTTTTATTATTTATTTTTTTAATTTAACTTTTTTTAAAATTTACATCCAAATTAGTTAGCATATAGTGCAACAATGATTTCGGGAGCAGATTCCTTAATCCCCCTTACCCATTTAGCCCATCCCCCCTCCCACGACCCCTCCAGTAACTCTGTTCTCCATATTTATGAGTCTCTTCTGTTTTGTCCCCCTCCCTGTTTTTATATTATTTTTGTTTCCCTTCCCTTATGTTCATCTGTTTTGTCTCTTAAAATCCTCATATGAGTGAAGTCGTATGATATTTGTCTTTCCCTGACTGACAAATTTCGCTTAGCATAATACCCTCCAGTTCCATCCACGTAATTGCAAATGGCAAGATTTCATTCTTTTTGATTGTAGAGTAATACTCCATTATATATATATACCGCATCTTCTTTATCCATTCACCCATCGATGGACATTTGGACTCTTTCCATACTTTGGCTTTCATGTGTTGGTTGGCCATCTGGAAGTCTTCTTTGGAGAAGTGTCTATTCATATCTTTTGCCCATTTCTTCACTGGATATTTGTTTTTTGGGTGTTGAGTTTGAGAAGTTCTTTGTAGATTTTGGATACTAACCCTTTATCTCATATGTCATTTGAAAATATCTTCTCCCATTCTGTCGGTTGCCTTTTAGTTTTGCTGATTGTTTCCTTCGCTGTGCAGAAGCTTATTTATTTTGATGAGGTCCCAGCAGTTCATTTTTGCTTTTGTTTCCCTTCCCTCCGGAGATGTGTTGAGTAAGAAGTTGCTGCGGCCAAGATTAAAGAGGTTTTTGCCTGCTTTCTCCTCGAGGATTTTGATGGCTTCCTGCCTTACATTTAGGTCTTTCATCCATTTTGAGGTTATTTTTGTGTATGGTGTAAAAAAGTGGTTCAGGTTCATTCTTCTGCATGTCGCTGTCCAGTTTTCCCAACACCACTTGCTGACGAGATCTTTATTCCATTGGATATTCTTTCCTGCTTTGTCAAAGATTAATTGGCCATATGTTTGTGGGTCCACTTCTGGGATATCTATTCTGCTCCATTGTTCTGAGTGTCTGTTCTTGTGCGAGTACAACAGTGTCTTGATGATTACAGCTTTGTAGTATAGCTTGAAGTCTGGGATTGTGATGCCTCCTGCTTTGGTTTTCTTTTTCAAGATCGCTTTGGCTATTCGGGGTCTTTCTGGTTCCATTCAAATTTTAGGATTGTTTGTTCTAGCTCTGTGAAGAATGCTGGTGTTATTTTGATAGGGATTGCATTGAATATGTAGATTGCTTTGAATAGTATTGACATGTTAACAATATTTGTTCTTTCTATCCAGGAGCATGGAATCTTTTTCCATTTTTTTGTGTCTCCTTCAATTTCTTTCATAATATTTCTATAGTTTTCAGTGTATAGATTTTTCACCTCTTTGTTAGATTTATTCCTAGGTATTTTATGGTTTTTGGTGCAATTGTAAATGGGATCGATTCCTTGATTTCTCTTTCTGTTGCTTCATTGTTGGCGAATAGGAATGCAACCGATTCCAAAGAAATAGATTTAACAGGATATGTATATATAGACAAATTTATTTTAAGGAATTGGCTCATGTGAATAGGGAGGTTAACCAAGTCCAAAACCTGTAGGGTATGTTGGCAAGCCAGGAGAGCCAGGAAAAAGCTACTGGGGCTGAGAAGGTTGGGATGGGAAGATGGAATGGACGGGACTGGCTCAGCCAGACTACCTTACTTTTCTTTTCTTTTTTTTTTAATTTTTTAACATTTATTTATTTTTGAGACAGAGAGAGACAGAGCATGAATGGGGGAGGGTCAGAGAGAGAGGGAGACACAGAATCCGAAACAGGCTCCAGGCTCTGAGCTGTCAGCACAGAGCCCAACGCGGGGCTCGAACTCACAGACGGTGGGATCATGACCTGAGCCGAAGTCGGACGCTCAACCGACTGAGCCACCCAGGCACCCCAAGACTACCTTACCTTTCAAATCTTTTCCTATACCTATATCAAAATTATTAAACTTAAAAGCTGAAAATGGTGTGATTGTCTTTCGTCCTGGTTTTACAATGCCATCCTGAGAAGAATGGTACCCCAGAATTGTGGTAATGAACACACTAACATCTGGTTGAAAATTCATTCTTTTATTTTAGAATGTCAACTATGCGAATATTGTATTTTCATTTTTCCTCTGCTTTCTTGAACTCAACCGTGGGGTCTGGAAACAAAGATGTTTTAGGTGAGAAACGTCTCATGTAATGAATACGTTTAAATGTTATTGTGTAGGGATAAAACCATCTATAAAGATAAATATGCTGGCTGACTGGAGACGGATCATGAAAAAGGAAAGCCCTTAACTTTTGAGTAGTGTCAGTTCCAATCAGACCACAAACAGCTGAACTATGTATAAACTCTACACTTAGACTCCAGTCTTTATTGTTATAATTATTATTTTTTACTCTAATGGTAAAGATGCAGAATATAGTGTGAGGGAGCATATCTTGGTAGGCTTTTAAAAATTAAAAAAAAAAAATCAGATACATAAATACTAGCTTATTAAATGGCTTTAAAGATATTCTTTTTAAATAAAGTAGTGTTATGACCATATTTTGGCATAAAGTAAAACTGAAATGCAAGCATGAAGATTGGTTTCTCTCTTTTTTTAAATAAATATTTATTTTAGAGAGAGACAGACAGACAGAGCACGAGTAGGGGAGAGGTAGAGAGAGAGAGAGGGAGACACAGAATCTCAAGCAGGCTCCAGGCTCGGAGCTGTCAGCACATAGCCTGATGTGGGGCTCAAACTCATGAACCCTGAGATCGTTACCTGAGTGGAAGTCGGATGCTTAACAGACTGAGCCACCCAGGGGCCATTGGTTTCTCTTTTTGATCAACTCATGCGTTTTCAGGAAAATGGAACGACGGAGTTAAAATAACTGTGCCATTTCTACTATTGCCAAATTATCCAGATCTTAACAATTTGGAAAACAGTTTTGAGTCATATGTAAATGTCATGCAGCTTTGCTAAGAGAAGAATGCTATTGAAGATGATAAAGACACCTTTATAACTATTTAGGTTCTTTTTATTAATATTGTTATTTTTGTTTATTTATTTATTTTGAGAGAGACAGAGGAGCAGGGGAGGGGCAGAGGGAGAGCAAGAATCCCAAGCAGCCTCTCACCCCAGCAGGGAGTCCAACATGGGGCTCAAGGTCAGGACTGTGAGGTCATGACCTGAGCCAAAATGAACAGCTGGTTGCTTAAGGGACTGAGCCACCCAGGCGCCCCTTAGTATCTTTTTAAAACACAAAAATCAAAATCAGAGTTTGAAGGGATTCTGGATAGTCATTCAACCTTCTGAAACCTGACTTATTGTTATGCTTTTATGGTAACTGGAAAAAATATTAACTTTGCAAAGTGTATTAAACAGAAACAATGTGGCCTGGAGGAACACCATGTATTTATTTCTTCTTGCATTCTTTCAGCAAACATATATTGAGGGGATGCCACCCAGCAATATGTTTCTTCATTGCGCCCTGCAGTCCTAGCTAGTCCATTTGTTTGCACTGTATGCTCAGCTAACTGCCAGCTGTCACTCCTCTCCCCTGGGACATAAGTGGGGTATTGCAAGCTTTCAGTATCTCCTTCCCTTCTTCCTGCCTCCCCACCTCCATCCTAGTCTGGGCCCCTTCTGTCCAGGTAGGACAGGTGTCCTGTATTTTTCTGTCCCAGATCCAAATGTCATACAGAAAGTAGGGCAAATGTCAATTAAGCTGTGTCTATGTTGTCAAGTAGGTCTGTGCAGTGGAAGGAGTATTGAAGAGGGAACCAATGTCGCGGCAACTTGAGGCTTGGTGGCGATGTGTATGGCCTAACCAGCAACGAGAACATGTGCCATGACAAGAAAGTAAAGATTTATAAAAACAAGGCAGAATATTTGAAAATACGATACCCTGGTAAATGTGAAAGCACTGTCACCAAAAACATAGTATTTGTTACTTCTGTTCTAATTAATTGGGAAACATATCGGCAGCGATGGGATTACGGGAATTATTTAAGAGGGCTGAACAGCCTCTTATTATGAAAGAGCAGGGGGAAGGCACTCCAGGTACAGGGTTAGGCATGGGAATAGTCAAGAGAGTAAGGCAAATGTACATTTAGTAAAGTTCTTGACCAAATGTTTGCAGAATTGGTTCATTTTATGGTAAGAGATTTTCCATTTTTTAAAAATTGCTTTTGGTTGGAGACATAGAATTACTACTAGGAAGAATTATTAGTCATTTCATATTATATGTTTAAAATTTAATCTTTATGAACCTCCTGGAATGTAGAAATCACTCCAATTTTTCTATGAGGAAACCAAGGAATAACTTCCATTGTTACACAGCAATCAATGGCAAATCCTTAATTGACTCCAATGTATTTGTTTCAGACAAAAGGACACAATCTGAGTCTCCTAAAAAGAATCTAAAATTGAAAGATTCTATCAGGAGAAAGCTTCATGAGCATGCCTGGGTGGCTCAGTCAGTTAAGCGTCTGACTCTTAGTTTCAACTCAGGTCATGATCTCCCTGTTTATGAGTTTGAGCCCTCCATTAGGCTCTCTGCCCCCCTCTCCTTAAAAAATAAACTTAAAAAAAAAAAAGGCTTTATGGGTTTGAGAGTAACAGAGGTTAGGCCTGATGACACTTCACATACAGTTTTAAAATTTTCAAAGTGGAAAGAAAATACTTTAATAAAAGATTCAAAATATATATATTTTTGGGGGGTGGAGGAGTATGGAGCAAAAACCAAACCATGGGTGGAGGGGATTTACATTCCAGGGCTGATTCCACCACGTCGGATCAGCATTCATCTTCCTTAGGTCTCATTTCTTCTCCAATAATCTGGATTTTTTAGACCCTCTTAAACAGAAGCTTTTCTTTTGTTATTTATTTATTTAAAAACTTAATGCTTATTTATTTTTGAGACACGGGGAGACAGAGCACGAGTGGGGGAGGGGCAGAGAGAGAGAGGGAGACACAGAATCCGAAGCAGGCTCCAGGCTCTGAGCTGTCAGCACAGAGCCCAAGGCGGGCCTCGAACTCCTCAAACTCACCCACCATGAGATCATGACCTGAGCTGTCGTGGGAGGCTTAGCCCACTGAGCCACCCAGGCGCCCCTAAAATAGAAGCTTTTCAATTCTTTCTCAGCGAGGTTAAGGAAAGGCATTTTAGGTAACAGGGCAGGAAATAGAACCATTGGTAAGGACAGTATCATCACTCAGGGTGCCCAGAAATCCCCCCAGGGTGATGATGCAGCCTGGTGCCCTTCACTACTTGTTATGTACGTAACTTAATATTTAAAGAACATCCTGGTCTTCATTTCTACCATTATTAAGGCAGCTAAGCTGTAATTACAGATGTGAGGGGTACTTTACTAATACATCGTGAGGTGGCCTAGGTTATAGTTAAGGGCTAGGCTCTGGGGTCAGCCGAAACTGCCTGGGTTCAAACGTTGTCCTGTCACTTGCTGGGCAGCCTTGAGGAATTTCGTCTGTTAAACGTGAATTTTCAAAGGAAAACAATCCCCATACCACAGAGCGTCTGCGTGGACGGATCAGTGCAGGGCACAGTAAAAGCCAATGAACGTTCGCCTCAAGGTAAAGGCTTTTCAAAGGGATTAACGGGACATTTGATTAGAACTAGCTGACAATTACATTTTAGAGGGATCCCTTTGTCAAGAAAAAAGTCGTTTCTACCTAAATTTGCACAAGCTTCGATTTTGCTGCATCGGACTTTAGTGAAGCAAGATAATTCACAGCTTGTGCTATTTACTTCTTGCGAGGCGGTTTTGATTTTATAAACCCTTTAATTGTTCAGAAACCAACCGATCAGGGACGGACCATCAGATCAGCACTGGTAGCAAATGACTCCAAGGTCAGGGTTTCTGGCTTCTGTGCGGTCTCTGTCGCTTCAAGACACGCGTACGTCGACTTGACTGGGAGGAGGTGTTTGGATACACCGTTTTCCGTCCCAGAGAAAAATAAAGGCTTGCATTTGGCACCGGCACATAGCGGGCTTTGAACCTCAGACAGCAGAGCCCATTACGTAACTCCACGGCTGCCGGGGATAAAGTTACAACGTCTGCGACTGTCCCGGCCTCCACGAGTTGTGCGAGCGGCTGTTACGGCCGTTTATGTTTGAATTTCCCTGAACCGCTGGGTGTGGGCTGCGGCGCTGGCCCGCCCCGGAAAACCTCCGGGCTCCTTCCCGCCACCCGCAGGCCCAGCCCCTCCGGGGGTCCCCGCGGGGTGGTGGGAAGGCCCGGCCGGCGCTGGGCCCTGGGCCGCCCGGCGAGCAGTCCTCGGCGCCTCGCTCCACCGCCCTCAGTCCGTCCCCAGCCACGCCCAGCCCCGCGCGCCAAGCTGACGGTTGCCGGAGGCCCCGATTTTGAATTTACAGGCCCAGCCCCCGAACCCCGGAGCGCGCCGCCGGCTCCCCATTGGCCGGCGACGGTCACGTGGAGGTGCCGGCGCGCGCCGGCCATGTTGGAGAGTGCGGCGCCACTGCCCGCGCCACCTCCGCCCCCCGCCGCCCTCCTCCCTCCCCACCCCCCCCGCCCGCCGCTCCGCGCCGCCTGAGAGGAAACAAAGTGCTGCGGGCGGGAGACTCGGTGGCGGCGGCGGCGCGCGGACCCAGCTCGGCCCCTCCCGGTCACCCTCGCCCCAAATCTTCCGGAGTGTGTGTGTGAGTGTGTGTGCGTGTTTTCTTAAAAGGGCATTTTACGATTGATTGATTGGCAGTCTTCCCCCTTTGCCCTTTGTGCCGTAACCCGGCTCCTGCCAACCCAGGTGCTTCTCCCTTCCCACGCCGGCTTCTCCGCGGGCGCGGGTCGTCGGTTTGTGCCTTCGGATCATCGCTTCGCCCTCTGCAGCTCCCTACGCGTCCCGTGCTGCCCGCGGCTTCCCCGCTCTGCTCTGCCCGCCAGCCGCCCCGCCGCCCGCCATGGCGACCGCGACCCCCGTGCCGCCGCGGTCGGGTAGCCGCACCGGCGGCCCCGCTACGCCGCTGAGCCCCACGCGGCTGTCGCGGCTGCAGGAGAAGGAGGAGCTGCGCGAGCTCAACGACCGCCTGGCCGTGTACATCGACAAGGTGCGCAGCCTGGAGACAGAGAACAGCGCGCTGCAGCTGCAGGTGACGGAGCGTGAGGAGGTGCGCGGACGCGAGCTCACCGGCCTCAAGGCGCTCTACGAGACCGAGCTGGCGGACGCGCGACGCGCGCTCGACGACACGGCCCGCGAGCGCGCCAAGCTGCAGATCGAGCTGGGCAAGTTCAAAGCCGAGCACGACCAGCTGCTCCTCAAGTGAGTGCTCGTCTGGGGGCCGCACTAGCTCACGCGAGGGGCGGGGGGCGCAGCCCCAGGGCGGGAGGACCGGGGCCGAGTGCCCACGCCCTTTGGAAGGCGAAAGAATACAGTGTTTCTTAGCGGGGAGAGGGGTCGCGGAGGAGGGTTCGAGTTGTAGCGACGGTGTGACCGAGAGATGCACATTTCCGACTGCCCGCTCTTTAGCAGGGCCGGGTGGAGCGCGCACCTGAGGCCGCCAAGGTGGATTGGCCAGCTTCGGACCTCGAACCCCGAGATCCAGAAGGGTTCTCCGGCCGGGAATGCCCGGCGGGCCCCAGGTGTGGGGAGGTGGCGTCTGGGCGCGCGCTCCAATGCGCGTTCCTGTTTCCGGCCGGGCCAGAGACAAAGCGGCTGGTGGGTTTGCGGCGCAGGGATGGCCGGCCGGGAAGATGGGCTGCCCGCCTCAAGAATGAATGAGCTGTGCGCGGGCGGAGAGAGGAAGGGGAGGGACCTGCCTCCAGCGTCCCCGTCTCCCGGGGGTGGGTCCCGCTTTGGCGCGCTCAATCTGGGCCCTGTGACATTTTGCAATCGTTCTACGCCTGTCTTGGGCGGGGTCTGAACTGAGCGCCTCTGCCGGCCCAGGCCGAGTTGGGGTTTTAAGCTCTTTAGCTTTCTCTAGGGAAAGGTGCCGTTTCTAAGAAGATAGTCGCGGGTCCCCTTGGGTGCTGAAAGCTGGGGTTTTGGATGGCGTGGCCACCGTTCTCTGATTCGTGGACCACATTACTCACCGCCCCCCCCCCCCCCCCGGCAGCAGTCTCCTTCCCCGAGCTTTTGCACCCCCTTAATGTAGTCAGTTGGTCTTTCTGGTAATGGAAAGACCTTTTCAGCGCCCGCGTCTGTCATTGTAATTAATGACAGGCCAGGGCAGGTGTAAGGGTTGTTGTGTAAACGTGAAGTGCTGTGGCGAGTTTGTAATTATTCCACCTAAGGAGGTCTGAGTTTTCAGACCAGGGCACTAGGATAAACTAGCAAGCCTTTGCTGAGCCTACCTTGACTTTCTGGTGAGCAAAAGGGCATACTTGTAATCAATCAGTAGGCAACTAGGGTTGATGTCATGCTTTAGATATTTGCTAAATTTGCTTCCAGAACTCGGTCTCCATCCTCCATTGTTCATTGAAATTTCTGGAGATGCTTGACTCCGACTTTGACTCTGTTTGCCCGTGAATGTCTTTCTGTCTGTGTGAATGCTCCTGTCTCTCTCTCTGATTTTGTATGCGTGAATCTACCCCTCCCCCTTATTAATATTTGAGAAATGGTTCATAAAAAGTGTGTGCACTTGATAAAAAAAATGGGCTGACTTCTGGTGAAAGACTGTTGACAATCTATTGTCTGTTTCCAGGAGGCAGTCGTGTTTAGCTCTTTTTGTGTTTATTTATTTGGGTGTTTAGTTTCGAAACTCAATAATAAGCTTATTTTTCTGTTTCTTGGATTTACCAACCTTTGGAGGCATCTTTTGAAATGGGTCATTGCACTCATATTACTGTCTAATTTTTGTTACTGAATTTCTTCAAATCCTAGATGCCGACTTGCTATGAAATGCACCACTAAGAAAAAAATGTCAGGACCAGCTATGTAGGATCCATTCTGTTGGGCCCATATTTGTTTCAGAGATGTTAAAATGTGACAGATTAAGCATCTGTTATGTGCCAGTCACTGTTGTATGTTGAGAGACTACAGAGATTGTTTTAAAGAAATAAATTATTGCCCTTGTGTTGCTGAATTGAGTACTGTAGGGGAGATACCTAACAAGCACATAAAGGTCCTATTTCATCTAATCTGAGGCATTTCGATGTTGATGCTTTTGTAATCTTTTCAGAAGTTAACTACGGAAGGTTTTTAATACAGTAACAAGACTGCCACCTGGCTGACTGTAGTTTTAAAAAGCTGCCTATGGAGGGGGAGGGGGAAATAGAGGAAGCCAGTCAAAAGATACATACAGTTACAAAATAAAGTAGTAGGAATGTCATGTATAACAGGATGTCTATAGGTCATCATGTGATATATAGGAAAGTTAAGAGGTAAAATCCTAACAGTTCTCATCACAAGGAGAAATTTTTTTCCTTTTTTCTTTTTGTATCTATGTGAGAAGATGTATGTTAACTGAACCTATTGTGTTAATCATTTCTCAGTATATGTAAATCAAACAGTTTGCTGTACACCATGAGCTTACACAGTGATGTGTGTCATTTGTCAATTAAAGTGTAAAAACATGCGGGGCACCTGGGTGGCTCAGTCGGTTAAGCATCCAACTTTGGCTCAGGTCGTGCTCTCACGGTTCATGGGTTTGAGCCCCATGTTGGGCTCTGTGCTGACAGCTGAGAGCCTGGAGCCTGGTTCAGATTCTGTCTCCCTCTCTCTGCCCCTCCCCCACTTGTGTTCTGTCTCTCAAAAATAAATAAACATTAAAAAAAGTGGAAAAAATGCTGTGTGTGGATTGTAAGATGCATACTAGTTTTAGCAAGATTAAAAAGTAAAATATACATGTATTACAATCAGTAAAATAATGTATGTGATATAATTTTACGTAATAACAGGTGCCAGGGTAATAAAGATAAAATAGGGTGAAGGGATGGTGTGGTTAAGGAATTTTGCTCCTAAATGGGCTTTCATTTTTCTTGTTGACTAAAGAAGTCTTTCTGAAAATATGTAATCTTAATATCTATTACATGAGTATTATTTTTTCCCTGAAGCTTTCTGTGCTTAAGATGTGCTGTGTGTAGGGGCGCCTGGGTGGTTCAGTCGGTTGAGTGACCAACTTGGCTCAGGTCATGATCTCGAGGTCTGTGAGTTCGAGCCCCGCGTCACGCTCTGTGCTGACAGCTCAGAGCCCAGAGCCTGCTTCGGATTCTGTGTCTTCCTCTCTCTCTGCCCCTCCCCCGCTCATGCTCTGTCAAAAATAAAAAAACTTTAAAAAAAAATTTTTTTTTCTTTTTTTTCAACGTTTTTTTTTTTTTTTATTTTATTTTTGGGACAGAGAGAGACAGAGCATGAACGGGGGAGGGGCAAAGAGAGAGGGAGACACAGAATCGGAAACAGGCTCCAGGCTCTGAGCCATCAGCCCAGAGCCCGACGCGGGGCTCGAACTCACGGAGCGCGAGATCGTGACCTGGCTGAAGTCGGACGCTTAACCGACTGCGCCACCCAGGCGCCCCCTTAAAAAAAAATTTTTTTTAAAAAAAACGTGCTGTGTGTAGCTGACATCCTAGGAATTGACCTGATTTCGACGCACTGTCCTAGATCACATACTTTTCTTTTCTTGGTTTCTTCCCTCATTTTGTTGGAGAACATCCTTAAGCAACTGACTCAGAAAAGATGGCAGGATGTAAACTTCCTTTTTTTTTTTTTTTTTTTAATTTATTGGTAGAAAGAGAGTACAAACAGGGAAGGGGCAGAGTGAGAAGGAGAATCCCAAGCAGACTCTTTGTTGTCAGCACCCTGAGTGGGACTCTCTCTCAGGAACTGTGAGATCATGACTTGAACCTGAATCAAGAGTTGGTCGCTTAATCACCGAGCCCCCGCAAGTTCCCCAGGATTTAAACTTTCTGAGTCCCATGTGTCTGAAAATAACTTTGTTTTGTCATGCTTGGTTAGTAGTTGGGTTAGGTATAGAATATTGGTTCTAACCTTTTTCCTCAGAACTTGGGAATTACGATATTGCTCCCTTGTCTTCTAGTGGCCTGTGTTGTAATATCTGTCTGATGTCAGTCACAGTTATTTTCTTTTGGTAATTGCTTTTGGTTTTCTTCTTTGGAAGCTTTGGAGTTTTCTTTTATCCTGATTTTTTGAAATTGGATGGCAATGAGTCTAGGAAAGGATATTTCTGTTATGCATCCCACCTGTTACAAGTGGTTTCTTTCTATTTAAAGTCTTGAACTTTATTTAGCTCTGGGAAATTTATTTTATTCCAAATCTTTCTGTTCCTTGTTTTCTTTCTTTTTTTCTGGTTGGGATGTTAACCACTTTTGTCTCTTGTCTCTTTTTTTTCTTTTTCCATTCTGGGAAATTACTTTGATTCTTCTCTAGTTGAGTAGTGACTTTTTATTTAATTACTTAATTTATTTTTCAGTAGTGACATTTTAAAGACTGAGGTCATGCTTTTAATTCCAAGAAATTTTTTTGTACAGATATTTCTCTTTTATTCAATTTGTTTCTATTTTATTTATTTTTTAATTTTTTTTTAACATTTATTTTTTTTGAGAGAGAGACAGAGTGTGAGCAGGGGAGGGGCAGAGAGAGACAAGGAGACACAGAATCTGAGCAGGTTCCAGGCTCTGAGCTCTCAGCTCAGAGCCCAATGCGGGGCTCAAACTCAAAAGCTGTGAGATCATGACCCGAACCGGAGTCAGATGCTTAACTGACTGAGCCACCCAGGCGCCCCAATTTGTTTGTTTTAAGGATGTATTATTTTCTTTAATCTGTCTGAAGGTAATATTTAGGATTTTCTTTTTAAAATACTTTTCACTGGATGATCTCTTTTTTCCTCCCTGTTCATTTGTTCTTTTTGTTTGGATTGGATTTTTTCTTGCAAGTGATTTTTGTCACATGTGTGATCCTTCTCGCTTGTCAACATTTACAAATGAATTGGTTGAGCATTAGTGCTTTAGTTGTTTAGGTAGCTCCTTCCCTGGCTTTTCTAATGGAAGAACACATTAGGACCTCTTTATATCTCATTGGGATGTGCTGTGGACTAACTGGTCGGAAAGCCTGCAGTTAGGCTAAGGGATGCTGAGGAGAATCAGATATAAAGCTGTTTCATGAGTTCATGCCCCCATTTTAAGTCTCCCTCACTTTCCCCTGTAGTCCTTATGTGCATATTTTGTGATATGTACTTTTATCTGCTTTTCATCGTTTTTTAGAAGTTCATTGGAATGTTTAATGATCCTTCTCCCATTCTCTTTGGTGCGACAGGTTTATTTATTTATTTATTTATTTTATTTTTAAAAAAAATTTTTTTTTTCAACGTTTATTTATTTTTGGGACAGGGAGAGACAGAGCATGAACGGGGGAGGGTCAGAGAGAGAGGGAGACAGAGAATCGGAAACAGGCTCCAGGCTCTGAGCCATCAGCCCAGAGCCTGACGCGGGGCTCAAACTCACGGACCGCAAGATCGTGACCTGGCTGAAGTCGGACGCTTAACCGACTGCGCCACCCAGGCGCCCCTATTTATTTTTTTAAAATGTTGATATATTTTTGAGAGAGAGTTAGAGGGGGCACAAGCGCGGGGGAGGGGCAGAGAGAAGGGAAGACAGAGGATCTGAAGTGGGCTGGTTGTGAGCTGACAGCAGAGAGCTGAGTGAGT
The DNA here is from genome assembly GCF_028749965.1 of Puma concolor. NCBI lineage: Eukaryota > Metazoa > Chordata > Mammalia > Carnivora > Felidae > Puma > Puma concolor. The sequence goes on along the minus strand of NC_141667.1, from coordinate 136,512,732 downwards.
CTTTAACTCATAAACTGTGAGATCAGGAACTGAACTGGAGTTGGATGCTTAACCGACTGAGCCACCCAGGCGCCCCGATACAAATTTATTTTATGTGGCATATTTAACTGCCTTTTAGGTCTAGTGGGTAGACTAATGCTGCCTGTATGTAGTAATTCTTGGAAATCTTGGGAATAATTTAATTTTGAGCAATAGTTGCAGTATAATTTGTAAGATGTAAAGCAAGAAGTTGTTTTTGTCTATTTGGGTCCATTTAGCTCTTTTATTTAAGAATAATTCTCTGTTTTTAATTTTTTATTCAGAGTTAAGAGTCTTTGTAAGTTAGTATATCATGTAAGTGGATTTAAAAAATCATAGATTCCGAAATTACTTATACCCTTTTTGCTTCCTCAGTACACAATGTACCTAAAGACAGAATAATTCTTGGAGATGCTTGGTCCTGCTGGAGAGAATTTGACATCCGCTTCCATCCATGTGGTCTCTCACAGGAACACATCTCAGATTTAAGATACAGCTACTCTGATTCAGTCCAAACCTAATTATATGTCATTGGAAGCTGTTTTGGTGAACAGTTTCCAAGAATGATGATGAGTGCCATCAGTCAACACTTGAAACAAAAAAGTAAAGGAAGATTGACATTGCAGAATTTCAGTGTTAACTCATTATACAGGAAAGGTAGATAGATGTAACAGAAAAGTAAGTTTGTTGGTCAATTGTTCAATAACTAATTTTATGGATGCATACTTTTTTTTTTTCATTTGCTGATACAGGTCCACAGTTTTTTATGTAAAATCCTTAAGGCCAGGTGTGTTATAGAAGTAAAAACAATTTCAATTTTAAGGTAATATGCGTGTACCATATAGAATACCCCCAGTGGGGTCTGGGGTGGCACTCCATTGTGAAACATGTTTCTGCAAGGAAAGATATTAATAGTTATAGTCAGTGGAGAAAGACAACTAAAAATAGCCTCATATCCATTTAGGTCAGGTTTTGCCACCAAATGAATTAATGAAAATTTTAGGTTTTAGAAACTCTGGAAGTGCATGTAAGAGAGTATGGATTTGTGTTTTTAAATTAACCGCTTCAAAAAAATAAAAAAAAATTTTTTTAATGTTTTTATTTATTTTTGAAGGAGAGAGGGAGACAGACCATGAGTGGGGGAGGAGCAGAGAGTGGGAGACGCAGAATCCGAAGCAGGCTCCAAGCTCTGAGCTGTCAGCACAGAGCCTGATGCGGGGCTCGAACCCACAAACCGTGAGATCCTGACCTGAGCCGAAGTTGGACGCTTAACCAACTGAGCCACCCAGGCACCCCCCAATTTTTTTTTAATGTTTATTTATTTTTGAGAGAGAGATAGAGTGCGAGTGGGGGAGGGGCAGAGAGAGAGGGAGACACAGAATCTGAAGCAGGATCCAGGCTCTAAGCTGTCAGCACAGAGCCTGATGCGGGGCTCGAACTCACGGACTGTGAGATCATGACCTGAGCCGAAGTCGGAGGCTCAACCGACTGAGCCACCCAGGCGCCCCTAGTAAGGAAACTTCTAATGGGAAATTTGGATTTGCGTGTGTGTAATTAAAAAATGCATACAGGTACTTATGCGCTACTAACAAGTATGTTGGGACACTGTCAACCACAATAGCATGAGGTTGGGTAGTATTGAGCAAGGGTACTTCGCAAAGTTGCAACTTCTTAGTTTTTTGTGGCTTGGGTACTGGAATTCTTTGAGCCTGTGTTTCCTCATCTGTATAATTGAGATAAGGAGTAAGTAGTAGTGTTGTGAATCTCAGCAAGAATTAAGACACTTATATCATTTTTTAGCCTCTTATTTACTTGTGTCATAATAATGGATGAATTTTTATCCAGTAATAGTTGGATAAAATATTGCTGATAATTTACCAAGGAAAGTTGCTAAAATTTTAGCACTTTTGAAGAGTACTGAAATGCAAATATGATAAAATAATTTTTCCTGTTACTTTCCTAGTGGTGAAAGGGGTTGGGATTTACTATAAATTTGGACTTAGTGCATATATATACTTTGTTGGCTTTCTACCTATTTTAGTCACAGAATGACATTTAGGGAAGGTGCACAGACTAAACAGCATCAGCAGGGTTGTTCTAACATTCGTATTCAGTTTTCAAACTTAAAATAATAAATGCTAACCTGCTTTAGGGAATTTTCTTTGGACATAGGATGATTTAAAAACAAAAACCTTCATCACATGTATTGCCTCGTCTTTCGGTTATGTCCTCATTTTGCTCTGGTAGAAGCAAGTTGATGGCAACACCCCGGCCTTAATATAAGAGCTATAAAACTGCATGCTAAACTTAATTTTCAGGGAAATACTTGGAAGGACGAAACCGCTAGAATTGGTGTCAAAATCTAGGAAGCAGATCCTAGGTAATTAAATTGTCATAACACTTCCTTCTTATGCTTTCAAAGGATGTCTGGTAGAGCAGGATATCTTTTAGAGTTGTTGGAATTTAATCCTTAGGTTTAATCCTATAAATTAGGTAGTCTTTTAGTGTACCCAGATTCAAGAAAGTAAACACAGGATGAAAGATAAAGCAGTAAAAAAATATGCTGTTGATTTTTTTTTTTTTTAATTTTAATGTTTATTTTTGAAGACAGACAGAACGTGAGTGGGAGAGGGGCAGAGAGAGAGGGAGGGAGACACAGAATCTGAAAAGGCTCCAGGCTCTGAGCTGTCAACACAGAGCCCGATCCCGGGCTCGAACCCATGATCTGTGAGATCATGACATTGGTGAAGTTGTTTGCCCAACCGACTGAGCCACCCAGGTGCCCCGATTCTTCCCACCCACCCCCCCCCCCCTCCTGCCAGCACAATCTATTAATGTTTGTCCTTTAATTTGTTCAGATGACATCACCTCGGGTATGTCTGAGTTAGAGATCTTCAGAATTTTATATCTTCAGTGTAGGTCTGTTCCATGCACAAATAGTGAGATTGAGGCTGAGGCATTACTTGAGTGATGGGAGCTTAACTGAAGTTCCCAATTATTATTGGGGTCTAAGGAAGTTTCCTAATCAGGGTTTTTAACTTCTTTTTTTCACTGTACTTCTGTGATAAGGGATTGTGTGTTGGCTGTTATATTTCGGGAATTAAAAAAAAAAAGCTTTCTTATTACACAAAAATTATGTTTGTTATGGGAAATTAAAAAATACAGGTAAATACCAAGAAGAAAGTAAAAATCATCCTTAGTTCCGTAAAAAAGAACTCTGAAGTTTTCCTGTTAATAAGCATATTGTTAACAAAAAATGATTCCTGTTAAATACTGATATGTAACCTTTTTTCATGCAGCACTGTTTTGTGATTATCTTCTCACATCAGCTAATGTACTATACTATCATTTAACACATTTTAAAGCTACACTGATAACTTTTATTGGTCACTTAGCTTGCTGTGACCAAGCATGTGTATTTCTCAGTGACTGTATGTCCCCAGTTTCTCCGAGATGGTTAGAGGGCCATGTTTATCTTCTCTTGCTGACAGTTAACAGGTTTTTTCCTCTGGTTAACTTAATGGTTAAATGTTAACTAATTGACTGGTTAAATGTTAACCACTGGATGAAGAAATGACAATTTTGCCAATTTTTGATGCTACCAGCAACAGATGAGTGTCTGAGGAATTTATTTAAATTTTGGAATCTTTCTAATTCTTGATCATTTTTATATTGTTAGGGTCATATTGCTGGTATAAAGGCATAAAATGATTGAAACTTAGGTTATAATCTTAGGTTTCTGCTGATATTTTTGGTGTATGACTAGATGATAAATGACGTTTTCCTTAGCTAATCTTTTTAGTTGGTCCTTTTTAAATATAATTTTTTGCCTTCACTGCATCTACATTTATTTTTTTTTTTTTTTTTTTTTTTTAAATTTTTTTTTTTTTTCAATGTTTATTTATTTTTGGGACAGAGAGAGACAGGGCATGAACGGGGGAGGGACAGAGAGAGAGGGAGACACAGAATCGGAAACAGGCTCCAGGCTCTGAGCCATCAGCCCAGAGCCCGACGCGGGGCTCGAACTCACGGACCGCGAGATCGTGACCTGGCTGAAGTCGGACGCTTAACCGACTGCGCCACCCAGGCGCCCCGACATCTACATTTATTAATCACAGATCAAATCAGAGCCCTTTTGGTGCTGGAAGGGGTCTTGGATCATGCAGTCTAACCAACTTGATTTGTGGATGCAGAAACTGAGAGCTAGATTAAAGTACTTATCAAAGATACAGGACAGAAGGTGCTAAGATTCATTTCGCGCTTAACATGTTTGCCACGCACTTTGCTAGATGCACTGTCTTTTAAGCCGTGTGATAACCCTGTTTGATGAGTGAGGATACTTCAGGCTAAGAGAATTTAGCAGATTAGTGGTAGAGCTAGACTAGGTCTGAGCTCTGTGTTACAGCGTTGTCAGAGAGTTTTTACATGGATCATTTATTTATTCATTTTTAAATAAGCTCTTTGGCCAACGTTGGGCTTGAACTCAACTCCAAGATAGAGTTGCATGCTCTACTGTCTGAGCCAGCCAGCCTCCCACCCACCCACCCCCATGTCATTTCTTGTAATCCTTACATCATTGCTGTTTTGCAGGTGTGATTTTGGTTTCTCTGCCTGAAGCAGGCTCACCATGCACTATCATTGACTTGGGACTTGAAATCTTACATAGGACGGCTGATTTTCAGGTCCATTTGGTTGTTACTTTTGCAGATGGTACTGGATGTGTGTTTTTCACAGTGATAGTTCATAGCTCCCTGGAGGTGATTGTGGATTTGTCAGGAGGGTGCAGTAATGGAAGCAGCTGTTGGAAATACTGAGGGCTTCTTTCGCTCATGAGGAAAGGGTGAAGATGAATTACTGAAAAAGACTTCTTTTATCTTCCTTCTTAGAAAACTACTTTCCTACTTTACTCTATGCCTTAATAATAATTTTAAGAGGAATTAAAATCTCTTAAGTCTTTAATACTCATGAGAGAAATATTGTTTTTTTTGAATTATTTTTTTGAGAAATGTTCTTTTCATTTTTTATTCACACATTTGTGGAAATAATACTATATGCCAGGCCTTGAACCAGATGCCGCGTATTAGATGGGACGCTCAGTTCTTGTTACCAAGTTGTTGACAGTCTCATGGGCAAAGCAGAAAACAAACACTATGCTATTGTGAACTGTTAATGTGGTACATTAATACAGTGTAATAAGTATTATGATAGCAGTATCTACATGGTGCTGTGGAAGAAAAGACTAAGGCAGACAGGAGCCTTCTGAAGTTTTGAAAGACATCGCCACGGAACTGGGCTGAGTGTTGGGAGGTAAGTAACTAGGAGTTGGCTGGAAAGCATTAGGAGAGGGTGGTTACCCAAATGGCAGTTAGTTTCCTCTAACTAGACCTGCACGCGTGCGTGTGTGCGTGTGTGTGTGTGTACATACCTACACATGCACGTATGTGGTAGAGGGCGGTTGGATTTTAGGAAATGAGCCTCAAGAATTTCAGGTAGAAAAGTGACATGAACAGAAGAATGGTCTGGCCATTCTATGGAGGAAACAAAGAGTACAGATAAAACCCAGGTAAGAACACTTGAGGCGGGCCCTGAGCTCAGGTAGGCAGTGGGAAAGGATAGAAAGTGGATTTAAGAGATACTAAGCATGGGAGAGTCAGGAGAAGAGTTGAGGGTGACCCTGCTTCCATGCATGGGTGCCTGGGGGAAGTGTTGCTTTTAGACCTTGATGGATAGGGGACTGGTTTAGAGAACCTACTCAAGGTTAGTGTGAATTAGTGGTGTTTGTTGGACTTCTAGGTGGAGATGTCACATGGCAATCTAGAGTACTTGCCTGGAGCTCTATGGAGAGACTTTGAATGGAGATACAGTTGCAGGAGCAGGGCTGATATTTGGGGATAAAGACAAAAGAGAGGAGGGGCAAAGATGTGGAAAACATCTTCATATGAGGACTGGGTAGAAAAAGGAAAAGTGGAGATGGTAAGCAATAGCCAGAGAAGCAGGACAAGAGTTGAGTCATGGGACAGAGATTTATAAAGCAATGCTAGGACAGTTTTGGTTAGATAAGTCCTAAAAGTTATTTATTACATTTGGTGGCTGGCAGATTATTGTTGATTGTGAGGAGTGCGTAATGCTAGTAACTTTGGCAGTGGGATCAAAGCCATGGGCTATAATGAAGGAAGGAGTGGGAAGAAAGATTGTGAGATTACTTGTATAAGAATGTTGGCTGTGAAGAGAAGACATTTTTAAAGTTTTATTTAAAGTAGATTCTCAGGGCACCTGGGTGGCTCAGTTGGTTAAGCGTCTACCTTCAGCTCAGGTCATGATCTCATGGTTCATGAGTTCAAGTCTCGCGTCGGGCTCTGTGCTGACAGCTCAGAGCCCGGAGCCTGCTTCATATTCTTGTGTCTGCCCCTCTCTTGCTTGCACGTGCTCTCAGAAATAAAATAATAAAAACATCAAAAAAAAGAAAAAAATAGATTCTCATTTCAATTTTGTATCACAAAACATTGGATAGGAGACCAGAACACTTACCCTCTAAGATAATGCACTTAACCCACTTTGCCTAAAACACTTTAGTAACCTCTAGGATAAAGACTAAGACCCTCAGTATTGCCTAATTGCAGGGTGACCATATAATTTAGCATCCAAACAGGGATGCTTTTGTGTGTGAAAGAGGGAGGTATAAATTATGCTGGGACAACTGGCATGAATGGAACTTGCCCTTTGCAAACTGGGACAAGATGGTCATCCTACCTCAGACTTCTTCTCTGCACGAGCTGGCTGCTTTCTGATTCCACCTGTATCTCCCACCATACTTGGTCTTGCTCTCTCTCCTCACTCTGAAGTCCTTTATTCAACCTTGTTTACTACGCTCCCTGTTAATAGGTCCTTTGCAAAAGTGATTTCCTTGTCTGGACTTCTCTTGTCCTTGGGTTAACGTCTCATCTCTCTGATGTCCACTGCATCCATTTTTTAGGGAAGTCCTTCCTGACTATCAGATGTTTTCAATTTGAGTCTTGGGAAAAAAAAAAAAAAAAAAAACAAAGCAAAAAACAACCCAGGACTATACAGCAGTGTGTATGTGCGTATATAATTTAAGGACTCCAAGGATTCTCCCAAGGCTTCTCATAAAAAGAAATTACCTTCAACTATTTTCACTGCTCATTTGGAATTTTTACCTAAATGACATTATTGACTTTGTGCTTTGAAAGATGGGGAATTGAGTTCTTCATTGTGTTCTCCATAACATATTTTCTTCCTGTGACTGGCCTCGTACGTTATATTTTGGACCGGTTTAGATCAGTTTTTTGGTATTTAAAGTATTAATTTAGTGTGGTGCTACAGATGCTTCTTTAACACCAATTAGCTCATATTTGGCTTTTAAATCGAGAAATGATATTACTGTAATTGGAGGTTGTATTGCTTTATATGTGACTTTTCCTAGTAAAGGAACCAGAAGGTCAAGAGTAGAATTTAGAGGTAGAGAAAGCCTTCAGTTGCACTTTCAGCTGTGTGTTATTTTAGTTTTATTATTTTTTAATCGAAGTGTAGTTGACACACTGTTACATTAGGTTCAGGTATACAACATAGTGATTCCATACTTGTATACTTACCCTGTGCTCACCACAAGTGTAGCTGCTGTCTGTTAAGGTATGACTCTACTTGAATACCATTGTACAACTCTGTTACAATACCAGTGACTGTATTCCCTGTACTGTGCCTTTATCCTTGTGACTTACTCATTAGGTAACTGGAAGCCTGTATTTTCCTCTCCCCTTCAGCTATTTTGCCCACGCCCCTCCCCTCTGGCAACCATCTGTTTGTTCTCTGCATTTATGAGTCTGTTTCTGCTTTTCACCTTTTTTTGAAGAAGATTAAACATGAGTGCTGCTCCCAGGATTCCCTCTCCCAAACAGGTACATTCCCTTTGGTATGTTCAGAGCTCTACTTCTTTCTGTCTCGTCTCAATTCCCGCAAGCCTGCATGACCACTCTTGTGCATTTATAAGTATCTCTTGAGGTAGTTATAGCCACACAACTCTCTGCCTGGGTTGTCCAAGTCATTTCCTGAGGTACTAGTTTTATATTATTATTGCTAGTGCTCTTGTTACAAAACTGCTTAGGTTTTGAGAGGATTGTTCCAACTTTATGTTTCCATTTGATCTGTTAGTGGAAGGGTTTTCAGGAACACATATGTTGTGTTATGGCAGAAATGCCTGGACGTACTATGGACATAATCTCCCACAGAACTGAGTAGTCATTAGTTTTTCTTCCCTATACCATCTTTTGTTTACTTACGGAAATGGCATTTTTTCCCACTTAGTTTTATCTATTTATATAGAAAGACTTGATACTAACTCTTAAAACATCAAGTCATTTGGAATCATGAGTTTTTTTTTTTTAATTTTCTTTTAACGTTTATTTATTTTTGAGACAGAGAGAGACAGAGCATGAACGGGGGAGGGGCAGAGAGAGAGGGAGACACAGAATCTGAAACCAGCTCCAGGCTCTGAGCCGTCAGCCCAGAGCCCGACGCGGGGCTCGAACTCACGGACCGCGAGATCGTGACCTGAGTTGAAGTTGGCCGCTTAACCGACTGAGCCACCCAGGCGCCCCGAGTTTTTTTTTTTTTTTTAATTAGCTTTATGTTATTGAAGAAATAACGTTTGGAGGCTTATGCTCTTCTCTATGGCTAGTTATGTCACATCAGCATGGATAGTTTGGCTATAGAATTCTAAGTTGTAAAGCATATTTCCTAGGATTTTGAAGTCATGCTTTATAGTTTGCTTTTGTTGTTGCTAAGAAGCACTATGAGTGAAAAATTTAAAAGCCTATAGTATCCTTTTTTGGTCCAGTTCTGAAGTTTCTTAAGAATGTCCCTTGGTGTGGATCTCTTTTCCTTCCATTGTGCTGGTCATGTGGTGATAGTTTTTCAGTCTGGAAATTCATGTCTTTCAGTCCTTGGCAACTTTAAAAAATTATTTGAGGTGACGAGTGGCTCTGTTGGTTGACATCTGACCTTTAATCTCGGCTCAGGTCATGATCTCATGGTTTCTAAGATTGAGCCCCACATGGGCCTCTGGCACTAACAATGCGGAGCCTGCTTGGGATTCTCTCTCTCTCTCTCTCTCTCTCTCTCTCTCTCAAAATAAATATATAAACAACACATTCTTTTATTCATGGTTTTCTCCTATTTTATACTTTCTGAGACTCATGTGATTCAGATGTTGGACTTCTTAAATTTTTAGTTTTCTCATTTAAAACTTTTTTTTCTCTGGTAGATATTCTCCATTTTACCTTCCAGTTTTTGCTGTCCTGTTTTAAATTTCTAATAGCTTCTTTTTACTGTCTCGATGTTTCCTTATAGTATCTTGATCTTGTTTACATTTCGTAGGTGCAGTACTTCCTCTTACCTTTTAAGAAGTCTCTTTTCCTTCACAGTTTTTGTTTGCTCCAAGTTAATTTCTTTTTCTGTTTATTTAGGTCTTTGTGTCTCACTGCAGGAAATGGAATCCACTAGATATTTTAAGCAGAAAAGAAAACTATATGGGATGCAGGTGGTTAGAAAAAATTATTAAAGGCGTTAGAGAGCTAGAATGATGGCTAGAACACTGTAGATTCTGGGAGCTTTTATGTCTCAGGCACCATTGAAGCCACTGAATTAAAAAAAACCAAAAAACAGTTTATAGCTACAGTTCAGGACCAGGAGGCTGCCACTGCTGTTGCTGCAAACCTGCCCCATGACACCTAGCAAACTGGAGATGGACATTGGGACACTGTTTTGGAAAAACTTCAGACCAGAAAAACGTCACATACCAATGTCTCTTACGAATATAGGTGCAAAAATTCCTGACCAAATACTAGCAAACCAAACCTACCAACATGTAAAAGGACTATATACTATCTCCATGTGGATTTTTTTACTTTTTTGTTTTGTTTTGTTTTGTTTTGTTTTGTTTTGTTTTGTTTTGTTTTAATTTTTTTTTCAATGTTTGTTTATTTTTGGGACAGAGAGAGACAGAGCATGAACGGGGGAGGGGCAGAGAGAGAGGGAGACACAGAATCGGAAACAGGCTCCAGGCTCTGAGCCATCAGCCCAGAGCCCGACGTGGGGCTCGAACTCACGGACCGCGAGATCGTGACCTGGCTGAAGTCGGACGCTTAACCGACTGCGCCACCCAGGCGCCCCCTGTTTTGTTTTTTAAAGTAGGCTCCATGCCCAGCGTGGGCCCCAATGCAGGGCTTGAACTCCCAACCCTGAGATCAAGACCTGACCTGGTGCTTAGGTACCCTGACCCCACCCGGGTCCCCTGATCACGTGGGTTTTATATTGGGAATGCAAGGTTGGTTCAGTCTGTGAAAGTCTATAATGTAATAAACCATATTAATAGAATGAAGGGCAAAAACCCTCTCACTAGATGCATAAGAAATATTTGACAAAGTACACTGTTCTTTCATTGTAAAAATATTCGAATGAGGAATAAAAGGGAGCTTCTTAACCTGATGAAGGTATCTATGAAAAATTTACGGCTAATATCCTGGATGGTCAAGACTGGCTGCTTTCTTCCTAAGACCAGGAACAGGACAAGGTCGCCCACTGTCACTACTTGTTAACATTATCAGTGTACCGGGTGTTCTAGCCAGGGCGATTAGGCAAGAAAAAGAAGTAAAAGGCATCCACATTAGGAACGGAGTGGTAAAACTGTTTCTATTTGCAGGTGCCATGCTTTCATAGGCGATCCTAAGGAATTTAATAAAAAAAAAAAAAACAAAAGCAAAACTCTTGAGAGCTAGTAAGTTCAACAAAGTTTACGACATGGGAGCAATATACAGAACTCAAGTATATTTCTGTACATTAGCCATGAAGAATGAGCAGTCTAAAAATGAAGGTAAGAAAACTCCATTTTTAGCAGCATCAGAGGGAATGAATTACATAGGAATAAATTGAACAGAAGTATAAGACTTGTACACTGAAAACTATAAATGAAAGACCTACATAAATGGAAAGATATCCCATGTTTATGGATTGGAAGATGTTAAGGTGCCATTTCTCCTCAAATTGACCTGCAGATTCAGTGCAATCTCTATCAAAGTCACAGCTGCCTTTTTGCAGACGTTGACAAGTTAAGCCTAAAATTCATACAGAAATTTGTGGTACCCAGAGTAGCCAAAACAATCTTGCCAAAAAACAAAATTGGAGGATTTAGTTTCTGATTTTAAATTTCACTCCAAAGCTCCATTAATGTGTGTGTTATTGACATAAGGACAGGAAAGCTTCAGGTTTTAATGATTGGTTTTCAGCAGGAAAATTGCCACAAGGACCAAGAAGGTGGTCCTGTGGTACTTCCTTCTTCCATACTCCTTATAGGTGCATTAGAGTTCCTCATTTTCCTCCCATATCCTAGCGTCTAGGCATTCTGGAAAATGTAATTTTTACCTTTCCAGTTGAGGAAAGCACAACTAGGAGGATGGAACAGACGTTGGGTGAGTTAAAAACGTGAGAGTTTTTCTCAGTTGTCTGATGACTGTTGTATGTCCCTTTATATTCAGAAGTGTTTCTCAGAAGCTGATAGAAAGCTGTGTGCATAAGTGGGGCTTCTTGACCAAGCTTCCCGGGGGTGATAGGGCAGGATCACGTCACTGGGAATACCCACTGTCATGTTTTCAAGTCTTCCTTGGGCTTTGCTGCCCAGCCTGCTGTAAGCTGAGAGAGGCTGAGAGCGGGTTCGGTGTCTGGAGAGTCCACTGAGCTCCCCTACCCTCTGTGTGGTACTGCTGCCTTCAGGTGTGTTGTGTAACTACCAGGTCTAGGAATCTGCCCCACTCTCCTCAGAGAGGAGATCTTTCATCTTTGCCACGGTGGATGAGGGTCCATTGACCCAGGAGTGTGGTATGGAGTGGTTATTTGCTTTGCTTTGTAATAGATTGTCAGCTAGTTGTACTTCGGAGTTACCAAGGTATCTCTTGTTATCAACAACATCTGCAGTATAAAGTAGGTTACTTCTCAGATATCCCTGTGCCTGGCTTAGGATTCAGCACTCTTGTGTTGGCTAAGCTCATTTTCACTTATCCGTCCATGTTCAGCTTCCAAGATTTTGTCGTTTTCCCTTTGCCTTTGTCATTGTGAATTTGTGCCTTTGCTTGTTTTAGTTGGGTTTCTGGAGTCATGTGTAATGTGATGTTTTAACCCAGAAGTTTCGGGAGTCCTGTTTAATGTGACATTTTTACCCTGAAGCTGTATCATGTACTCTTGGAGCGCTGTGTATCAAGAAGGCTGCCGACAAATTTGATGTGTTAAGACAATTCTATATGATTGATTGATTCCCTCATGAGAGTGGAGTCTCTTTGTGGACAGGGTTAGTGTCTGACTTTGTTTCCTGTTGCATCAGTACATTTTTCCAGTACCCTCTAGGCTCTTCTAAGATAATTATTGACTTAATGATTACCATTTTCTCAGGAGGCTATTTTCCTACAAGATTGGGTTGTGTGAAACCCATAGAGGAGCAGTAAAGTAGTCATACTAGTAATTTCTAACTTGTTTTTCTGATTTAATTTCCTTCAAAGTATTGATTATCTCTGCCATATATAAATGTGTTTACTGTGTGCCTCTGCCTACCAGAAAATACCTTCCATAAGAGCAGGGACTTGTTATATTTTGTTCACTGCTGGTTTCCAAGCCCTCTGATAAATGGTCAGGCACACAGTGGCGGTTACTGTTTTTTTTTTTTTTTTTTTTCCTTAATAAGTCAATTTTTGTTAGGATTTAAGGTCTAAGTCTGTGCTATAAGCAAGCACAGAAGTAACTATGTGAATCTCTTTCGTTCGAAGAAATAGATGTGAGGTCCAGTTTGAGTCTTATTTGGTATTTTTCCTAATTATAATCTAATTTCAATTAGGTTTTGCCTGATTGTGATTGGATTCCTGCTAATTTGTTGACTGCTCAGCTTATTGAATAACTAGCAAAATTTTACTCCCACAAAAAAATATTAATTTCAACCTTTGGGCTTGTATAGAAGCATCTTAGTCCTTTTACTTGTGCCAGAGGAGACCCTCGTTCATGGAAATTGTGATCATATGACTTTCTAGAGATTTTGTGTATTACATTGAGCTTAATTGCAGAGGAATTCATTTATTTTCCTCAGTAAAACTACTGTTGATCACATTCCTTTTTCCTTTGGAAAGGAAGATACTTTGGGGACAGAATTGAAGCTGGTGAATGAATATTGGAGCAAATGTTTATTTAACAGCGTTTTGAGTACATTGTTATTTGAAATAGATGAGTTTAACTAAAGACAAGGTTTGTGTTTGGGTATATTAATAATCCTTACCTTAAATTCAAAGGGAAGTTAATTTTTTCTTAAAAAGCCTAGACCATGGTTAGATAGATGGTAAAGGCCATGTTCATTTTGAACTCCAGGTGTGAAGAGAGCCTCAGAAGTTGCACTGATAGTCACTTGAATAATTGCTGTCGTGTGGAGTGGTGTCCAGCTGCCATCAGACAACTGTCAGAAGAATCTTACGGTGTATCCCAGCACAGGGCTCAAACAGCTGGCCATACTTGGCCTGGCTGTCCGTGTAGAGTAGGTCTCTTCTGGGGGATTTAAAATCCTTGCTTTGTGGTTATGTTAGAAATAACGGTTTATATAGAATGGTTTCTGTTGGGTTATCTGGCTGTAGGTGAAAAACGAAATAGCTTTTCCATTTCACCCTCTGTCATTTATTTGTTTTTTCTAAATAAGAATGGTCCTGAAGTGAAATGTTAGTGCTGAGTGCTGAGTTAAGAAAGGCAGCTGGACAGAGAAGGGGTGTCATTGGCATGGATTTCTTGTGTTCATTTTTCATTTTTTTTTTATCATCTCATTTCTATCTAGGGTATCACGATACGTGCATTAGGGAAAATTTTCAATCTGTTTGTTGTGTCTGTTCTTCAAAAAAAATTTTTTAATGTTTTTATTTTTGAGAAAGAGACAGAGTGCAAGCAGACAGGGGCAGAGAGAGAGAGACAGAGAGAGAGAGACTCTAAAGCAGGCTCCAGGCTGTTAACACAGAGCTTACTGTGGGGCTTGAACCCGTGAACCCTGAGGTCATGACCTGAGCCGAAGTCAGACACTTAACCGACTGAGCCACCCAGGTGCCTCGAGCGTCTATTTTTCTATAAGATGAACCTGACAATCTTTAAGGGCTTCTCCCAATTGCTAAGAAGTGATCTAAGACACCAGAGTTGCATAGTATTTTGCTGTAGAATATTATGAGTGGATTTTAAAACTGACTTGAGAGTGGTCTATTTTTGGTTTCCTTACACTATTCTTTTGCCTGACCTGTTAAAGTAGTAATAAAAAACCCCACATACTTGTATTTCTATTATTTATTTAGAAGCATGAATATTCCTGGTCTGGTTTTTTGTTTTGTTTTTGTTTTGTTTGTCAAATTTAGAGCTTTTACAATTCTATATTCTTAAGTCTCTCAGTATTTGTTGAACACAAATTTTTGCCCTTGTCCATGCTTGGTTATATGCAGCATAATAATCTTTGGTGAATTTCATGGAAATGACATTTAATATCCAGAAACTTTATTTATTTACTTACTTTCTTACATACATACAGAAACTACATACCTTTCTAGGTATGTAATTATTAGAACAACTGAGAGACCATCTATAATTTGGGTCTCTTATTTTGAATTGCTTAATGGAACTCTTTGTACCCATATATACTCTATATATGAAAATCAAAGAACAAGGGCAAAAGGGCTTTTTTTGAGAAAATACATTGAAAATTACGGCACTTGTGACAGAAGGAAACCAAACCGAAGCAAAGCATGTGTATAGTTCCTATCCTGAAAACTAACACAGATTCTTTGTTCACAGATACATTGTAGGTGATACAGAGAAGCTGAGCTCCAGGGTGGGTGCTTGGCTGGCTGGGTCAGTAGAGCATGTGACTTAATCTCAGGGTCTTGAGTTCAAACCTCATGTGGAGCTTACTTAAAATTTAAAAAAAAAAAAAAAGTTAAGCTCTAAGATTTTTTTTGTAGTTGTGCTACTGGCCAAACTAGACAATTCATTTAGCTGAGCATTTGTGATACAAACTGACCTGTGTGACCAACAAAATGTTAACAGAAGGGCAATAATTTGCCATTATCTAATTAAACTGTTGTGTAATGAGTTTCAGATTATGTTCTAAGTGTGTGTCCCTTTAAGTTTACTTCTTGGTTTCTGTTTTACACTAGTTCTTTGTTACTGTTTAAGTGGTTAATTATATTAATTCATTTTCAAATAGTTACTGTCATATGCTTATTAGGTCTTCAGTCACTTTCTGTGTGTTCTGTGTATGTAGTATGACTATTTAAAAAGTGCTCTACATTTATTACCTAGTAATGATGTATTTCCCCTAAGAGCTACCTTGAACATTCATTTTCTAGTGATTCTGTAATGGAGTGCATTTTATTTTTTAAATAAAAAACTTTTTTTTAAGTTTATATATTTGTTTTGAGAGAGAGAGACTGTGAGCTTGAACCAAAGAAGGGGAGAGAAAGAATCCTAAGCAGGTTCCATGTTTGCACAGAGCCCGATGTGGGGCTCAAGCTCACGAATCATGAGATCATGACCTGAGCCAAAATCAAGAGTTGAATGCTTAACCAACTGAGCCACCCAGGCACACCTCAAGTGCATTTTTGAATCTCCCATTTCTTTATTGGTGGAGGTTGTCGGAGTTGGGTTCACTTAGACAAAATGAAGGATACTTCAGTAGGAGACTTGAATCTTCCAAATGGAAAGGGTAGTGCAGACATCGAAGCAAGTTCAAGCACTGAGTTCCAGAGCCAGTAATTCAGTGCAGAAGCTAGGTTTGAAATTATGATCCTAAGACAAGTCAAGGTCAAAGAGGTGGTAGGATGAAAAACCAAGATGGTGAAAGCAGTGAAGTACAGTGGTGTTGTTGGTAAGTAGAAGGTGATCAGGAGTAATTCCGAAAGTGGCAAGTAAGCAGTTGCATTCAGGTTAGTCAGATAGACCCCAGGAGATTTTAGGGCTGGTTCCCAAAAGTTAATGGTACTAGGTTCTCTTGGGAAAGTATATCCATGCTGTATCATTGAAACTATGTCTGTTACTCTTGAGCCATTGCTATAGGATATTAACAGGAACGTAGGTGTCTCCTGTCAAGCTGAATATTTAATGGTCATATATTTGATTGGACCTGGTTACTTGTTATGCCTGGTGAAATTCAAGTTTTCTTGAAATGAAAGCTTTCGTTTTATTCATATTATTTTTATTAAGGGAAGCAATTTTTTTTTAAAGTTTATTTTATTTATTTTGAGAGAGAGTGAACTGGCAGGGTAGGGGCAGAGAGAGAATTCCAAGCAGGCTCTGTGCTGTCCGTGCACAGCCCAACACGGGGCTCGATCTTAGGAACCATGAGATCATGACCTGAGCTGAAATCAAGAATCGGACGCTTACCTGACTGAGCCACCCAGGTGCCCCTGAGGGAAGCAGTACTTAATTACGATAGAGTGTCAACTACATTTTATAAAGGTTTTCTGGGCTGCATTTGGAGTTTCGGTTCATCTGTAAGCATCTGCTGTAAACGAGCATGTTTTCTGACTTAATATTTAGCAGTGTGCATATTTCTAGTGGTAGATTCACATGCTGAATGAATGTAAATGAAAACACAGGAAAGTCTCCTTATCTGGAGGTAGGGAATAACTTAGGGTAGGTCAGCAACTATGAAGAAATCCAGTTAGGAAATATTGTCAAAGAGGGGCGTCTGGGTGGCTCATTGATTAAGTGTCCAACTTGAGCTCAGGTCATGATCTCAATGGTTCATGGGTTCGAGCCCCGTGTTGAGTTCTGCGCTGACAGCTCAGAGCCTGGAGCCTCCTTTGGATTCTGTGTCTCCCTATCTCTCTGCCCCCCCCCCCCCACACTCTGTCTTTCTCTCTCAAAAATAAACAACAGTAAAATATTGTCAAAGAAAAATGCCCACCATGCCCTTAAGCGATAGCTTCTGGTAACTTTGGTCTCCTGTCTCAGTTGCTGTTTGTTCCGGGGTAGCGTCAGATGCTACTCTATGCTTAGGTGGTGGCTATAGTCAATTAATGTGTTATGTTTTAGGATGTCAGTTCCACGGGTTTTTGTAATTTGACCAAGCACTGATAATTAGATCAAGACTTCCTGTGTCCTTTGTAATGAGTGAAAAATAATAATGCAGTTAGAAAACTGTCACAAGATTATGTGCTTTCTGCACAGCTCCCATGTGTCCTTGGTATTGGCAGCTCATGTGCCAGGTAAAACTCATTGATTCATAGCTTATTAGATGGAAAATTGCATGTGATCTTAATAATTTTCTTATGATACAGCCAGCCTAGGAAATTGGCAAGGGGATAGGGAGGGCCTCTGGTAATGTGAATTGTAGAGATGATAGAAGTATCACAGTTATTTTTTCCTTCTAGGAAAAAACATGGTATTTTTATATAGCGGGAAAAAGCAGAGTGAGTTTTTCTGGGGACTGTATGGGGGAATTTCTTTTAAGAATTACCAAAACAGTCATTATCTACAGATTGTGTAGAAGTTAGAGGGTAGTAAGTCATGGCCCTTGCCCTGAAAGAGTTTCAGTCTGTTGAAGTAGCCGAGTACATCCACAAACACGAGTTTGTATGGAAAGGGTAATATAAGATAGGTGCAAGGTGCAGTTATTTAACTCTCTTCCTTTTTCATCTTGTACCCGGGCACATAAAGCTTTTATTTGTAATTTTAAGCACATTTTCAACTTCTGACTTCTTTTCTGCCTAATTACTAATGTGACAGAGCTTTAAGAAAGAATTTGTAATGGAATAATTTATATTTTTACAGATTGGCAATGGTATAAGCAGCTAAGAACTTGACACCAAGTTTCGGCTGGTACCATTGGGTGGCTCAAGGTACCACACATCAGTATATCCTCCTCTCATCCATCCGCTTTACTCCACCACTCTTTGGTCTTGATTGTTGTTGCAGAATTCACCAAATTCTAGTCCTGTACTAGTGCACCATCTTACTTTTGACTTCTTGGATTTCCTGTACTTTTCAAGATGTTGCACGGTTTCTATCATTTACACTGTAACATTCTGAATTTGGAAATGTGCATGTTTCATTATCCATTAAATCAGTGAAATAAATAGAACATGCCATAGCCTATAAAATGGGTGTGATTTTTAAAATTCAGTATCCTTTCTGGCACAAAAACAGACACACAGACCAGTGGAATAGAATAGAGACTCCAGAATTGGACCCACAAAAGTATGGCCAACTCATCTTTGACAAAGCAGGAAAGAATATCCAATGGAAAACAGACAGTCTCTTTAACAAATGGTGCTGGGAGAACTGGACGGCAACATGCAGAAGAATGAAACTAGCTAGACGACTTTCTCACACCATTCACAAAAATAAACCCAAAATGGATAAAGGACCTGAATGTGAGACAGGAAACCATCAAAACCCTAGAGGAGAAAGCAGGAAAAAATCTCTTTCACCTCAGCAGCAGCAATTTCTTACTTGACACATCTCCAAAGGCAAGGGAATTAAAAGGAAAAATGAACTATTGGGACCTCATGAAGATAAAAAGCTTCTGCACAGCAAAGGAAACAACCAACAAAACTAAAAGGCAATCGACAGAATGGGAAAAGATACTTGCAAATGACATAGCGGACAAAGAGCTAGTACCCAAAATCTATAAAGAGGTCACCAAACTCCACACCCGAAAAACAAATGATCCAGTGAAGAAATGGGCAGAAAACATGAATAGACACTTCTCTAAAGAAGACATCCGGATGGCCAACAGGCACATGAAAAGATGCTCAACGTTGCTCCTCATCAGGAAAATACAAATCAAAACCACACTCAGATACCACCTCACGCCAGTCAGAGTGGCTAAAATGAACAAATCAGGAGACTATAGATGCTGGCGAGGATGTGGAGAAACGGGAACCCTCTTGCCCTGTTGGTGGGAATGCAAACTGGTGCAGCCACTCTGGAAAACAGTGTGGAGGTTCCTCAAAACATTAAAAATAGACCTACCCTATGACCCAGCAATAGCACTGCTAGGAATTTACCCAAGGGATACAGGAGCACTGATGCCTAGGGGCACCCGTACCCCAATGTTTATAGCAGCACTCTCAACAATAGCCAAATTATGGAAAGAGCCGAAATGTCCATCAACTGATGAATGGATAAAGAAATTGTGGTTTATATACACAATGGAATAGTATGTGGCAATGAGAAAGAATGAAATATGGCCCTTTGTAGCAACGTGGATGGAACTGGAGAGTGTGATGCTAAGTGAAATAAGTCATACAGAGAAAGACAGATACCATGTGTTTTCACTCTTATGTGGATCCTGAGAAACTTAACAGAAGACCATGGGGGAGGGGAAGGAAAAAAAAGAGAGGGAGGGAGGCAAACCATAAGAGACTCTTAAAAACTGAGAACAATCTGAGGGTTGATGGGGGGGGGGTAGGTGATGGGTATTCAGAAGGGCACCTGTTGGGATGAGCATTGGGTGTTGTATGGAAACCAATTTGACAATAAATTTCATATTAAAAAAAAAAATTCAGTATCCTTTCTGGTAGACCGTTTGGTTTCTGGGAAGCACAGGTTCTCTTTCCTGCCAAGAGGTACCACATTTGGAAGCACTACATAATGATCTGAGATTTAAATATTAGATACTGGTACCTAATAGTACCTAATATAGATACTGTGAGTATACAACTGACACTCAGTTCTGGTCCTCCTAGCAACCTGGCCTGGGCCACGTGCCTGTGAAAGACAGGCTTTCCTTCTCCCAGTCCAAAGTACCCCCCCCCCCCCCCACACACACACTGGATACTGGGGGGTGCGGAGATACTTGGACCTTGGGCCTGCCTCTAGCCAGACCTCACAGGCTCCTACTTGGCCAGGCTTCTAAACGTCAGCTTGCAACACCCCACCCCTGCTCCCTGGTTGTCCTTGGAGCCCCTTACCCCTTGGGACAAGGCAGTCCCCCACCACACAGGCCCCACAGGATAAGGCATATGGCAGGGAGGGCTGGCCTCACAGGCTGTGACCCCAGACTACAGACCTGGTCAGTTACCGGGTAAGACCCCTTCCCTGCCCAGGCAGGGGCAGACCCCGCCCTTCTCAAGACTCAGTCTTTCAGAACCTGTGGCAATTTCTGCCCATTGCCCCCACGCCCAGCCTGAATCTTACCAAGGCCCTCTCTGCCACCACCCAACCCCAGGCCCCAAATGTGGGCTCAGTCTGTAGCCCCTTAATTTATTCACTCACTCAGCAATAAATAAGCCACGTGTTATGCACAGACACACACACACACACACACGCACGCACAAAGATAGTGTAGTAGAATTTTTTGTGATTGTTAAGCAAGCCAGTATTTTTTGTGAATATTGTATAATCTGTAAAATATGAGTTTGTTTTAAATCATGTTTTATGACGTGTTTCTGCCCAGCTCTGCTCATTTATGTGGGACAGAACTCCTCACGAACACTGATTCTGTTCTAATGAATTCTCTGCTTTAGAACCTGGCCGTTGTATGAACTAAGCATTTTTGTTTTAAATTAATGACTGTATGGGATTGCTTTTTAACAACTAATTTTTCCCCTCTCCTGAACAAGACATCAGTGAAAGGATGCCATCTTGTGGTTTGTTAAAAATACAGAATTTAGGAAAAAAGTTACTGGGAAAGGACTGATGAGATTTTATATATATAGTTGTTCTATGATACCAAACGAGTAAGAGATGAATACTTTGGACAGGTTTTTTTTTTTCCATTTTATTTGAGTAGTATAAGATTAATTTAAAAATTCCTGTTAACTAAGGATTCCTCTTCTAGACCATTCTCAAACATCACTTGTAGAAACGTTCTTCGACAATAGCAGTTTAATTAAGAATTGTTATGGAGAATTTTGGTCTTGAGGCTTTCCTGGTGCCTAATAATTGTTTGGAATGAAAAAAATACTTTCCTTTAAAATATAATTATTTGACAAAATATATCCAAAGGAGCCTTAATTCTATAATATAGAACTTCATTTAATGAAAAGTGATGTAATTTAGAAGACAGAGAAACTTCAAATCTCATTTTGGAGGGTTAATAGTATAAACTGAAATAGTATTTCCTCGAGATATTAGGGAAGCCGTTATTTCTAAGTTAGGGAAATCTTAAAATCGCCTCTGTAAGAAATGGAAAGTGTTTGCAAGCCTGGGATCAGTTAGTTCTTATGTAATATTGAGGGAGTGTCTGCCTAAAATAAAACAGAAACAGACTCAGATATAGAGAACTAATATGGTTACCAGGGGGATGGGGGTTGGGTAAAATAGGTGAGGGGGATTAAGAGGTACAAACGAGTTATAAGTAAGCCATGGGGATATGTACAGTACAGTATAGGAAATGTGCTCCATAATAATGTAACAACTTTCTATGGTGACAGATGATAACTGCACGTATCATGGTAATAAGTATTTTGTAAATGAATATAAATGTCAAAATCATTGTGTTGAGCACCAGAAACTAATACATTGTGTATCAACTATACTTCAAATAAAAGTAAATTAAAAGATTTCTATATGATGTATTTTCAGGTCATAAAACTGCTTTTTAAAATAACTTCATTTTCATTTATTTAATCTCATTGTATATCTTGATTTATGTGTCCTGTGGGTCTTGGATTTAATGCTAATTTAATTTTATTTATTTATTTTAGCGTTTTATTCATTTTTGAGAGACAGAGGCAGAGTGCAAGTGGGGGAGGGGCAGAGAGAGGGAGATGCAGAATCCAAAGCAGGCTCCAGGCTCTGAGCTGTCAGCACAGAGCCCAGTGCGGGGCTCAAACCCACGGACTCTGAGATTATGACCTGAGCCGTAGTCGGCCGCTTAACCGACTGAACCACCCAGGCGCCCCATATTAATTGTATTTTAAAATAATACTTTTCTATTTCTTCAAAAACATCTTCTCTTATTGAAATATGTAGTGTCTCCTTATAGAACAAGAAGGGCATATGTTCTTAGTGACAGCCAAGATTTTGGAACAATGGCCTTATGGACTTCTTTTTTGACCTAGAATCATTAGTAATCATGGAAGGAAAGGCATTGAAAGAGAATGTTGTTATCCACCAGAGTTGTAGATGCAGTGCTCCTGAATTGCTCATCTAATTTTAGTAGATTATGGCAGCCTTTATTTAAACTGCATCTTCTTTTGTTTGCCCTTCAGCAAGGAGGGGGAAGGCTTCAAGTCAGGGGTATAATTTGGTATCTTGTACCTTTAAATGTCTTACAGTTATGCTAAGAAGGAATCGGATCTTAATGGAGCCCAGATCAAGCTTCGAGAATATGAAGCAGCATTGAATTCTAAAGATGCAGCTCTGGCCACTGCACTTGGTGACAAAAAAAGTTTAGAGGCAGATTTGGAGGATCTGAAGGATCAGATTGCCCAGGTAAGGCAAACTCTGCCTTTGAACCATATTGGGAGTTTAGTTGCTCCATCCGACTCGGTTGATTGATTGAGTTTTGAATTAAATTTGAAAATATTTTTTGTTTTTAAAATTTATCATGATTTTTTTTGTGGCTTACCTGAAAGATAGTCTTAACGCAGCTGACATACAAAGTATCTTCGCTTCTCAGTCATTGCACTTGTGGGTCATGCAGATCTTACTGGTGCTCTTTTTCGTTTTTGTTGTGCTTATGCTTATCTTTGCTCTCAAAACCTCTTTCGTTATTGCACCAAACTGTAAGATCGGAAAAGAAAAACTCATACCACTGCTCCACACGCAGGAAACAAATGAAAGTAGTGGTAAAAATCATCGGTATGTGCCTATTACTCGTTGGCAGTTACCAGATCTGAGAGGTTTTGGTGTGGCGTTCTGGGTGGGACCAGCAGTTGACTACACAGTTCTGTGATAAAGGTTGTAATAAGAGACTCTCATATATTGGTAAAAGAGAAGATAAAGATAAGAGATACGGAAGTTTTAAGACTTGATTAGATTCAGTCCATAGGTGTCTATTAAATTCATTACTAAATAATCGCTTTGTGATTTTCATCAATTTTTTTCCCTTATATTAGTTGGAAGCCTCCTTAGCTGCTGCCAAGAAACAGTTAGCAGATGAAACTTTACTTAAAGTGGATTTAGAGAATCGCTGTCAGAGCCTTACTGAGGACCTGGAGTTTCGTAAAAACATGTATGAGGAGGTAACTGTATAGTTTTGTTTTTGTAAGAAATGGGGGGATCCTAAAAGATTTGTTCTAACCATATATATATATATAAAGTTGGAGGGGTTTTCTAGATGAATTATTCAAGGCACTGCTGCTGAAATGTTGTATGTAAGAACTCAAACTCTTAAGATAAACAGATAGGATTTCACTTTATCTGATTCATAGAGGCTTGGTCATAGCAGTTAATATCAACCTGTTTAAGCATTTGTATTAGTTATCTGTTGCTTCGTTAATAAGTTACTCTAAAATTTACCAACTTTAAACCACAGATCTCTGTTATGTCACAGTTTCTGAAGGTCAGGAATCTGAGAGCTGCTTAACTAACTGCCTTGTTATTAGAGTCTCTCATGAGGCTGCCGTCAGGCTTTCATCCTGGACGGAGGAACCGCTTCTGAGCTCATGCACAGGTTGCTGGCATGAAGAGTCACTTCATCTTGGGCTTTTCCACGGGGCTGCTCATGATGAGAGAGAAAGAGAGAATGCAAGACAGAAGCCTCATTATCTGCTATAACCTTTCTAATCCCACAGAGTGATGTACCATCACTCTCTTACCACACAGACCAACCATGATGCACTGTGGGATTCTACAAGGGTGTGACTGTCAGGAGGCAGCAATCAAGATTGGGGATCATCTTGAAGGCAGGCTGCCCACAGCATTTACAGTTATATATGTATATTTTAAAATATTGTTTACAAGCCTTGACTTCTGTGGTCAAGCCTTGGTTGGGGAAGGTAGCAGCTGTTGCCAAAAAACAAGTAATAAAATTGAAGAGAACGGGGAATGTACGTATATTTTCTCAAAATTGAAGAGGATTGGAATGAACCCAGGGTATATGGAACCTGCAATTAAATACTTCATGATTTTAGAGGTAATATAATTTTTGAAAACTGTTAACAGTGATGTAAAAAATGGGGAATTAGTGTGGAACTTAAAATTTTTTGTTAATTGGCGAAAAAAATAATAAAATAGAAATTTGACTATTTTTGTAACTACATGCTATTAAAACATACAGGTATGGGGGGCACAGTGCACTTACTGGGCAAACAGACTTTGGACAACTCTTGAGTCATTTATTTAAAAGTGAAATACTAATACTTGCTATTTTTTTCTTAGAAGAGTGGTGACCATCAAAGTGGAATATTTTGTGTAGTTCCTTGTAAAGATTATAGCGAATGCTGTCATTTAATTGTTAACTACAGCTTTGCTTTATAAATGGAGATATTTTTATATTAAGTTGACTTACATTATTGTTTTGTTTTGATAAAATTGCCGATGGTGTATCATTACTTAGTTTTTATGCTGTGTGTGGACTCCTGCATCTTTAAACCAAGAATAGGGTATTGTTTTTTCCTTTGCAAGTCACGGATTCTACATAAAATAATAAATGAAAAATGGCACCAACAAAAAGTAGTATTTTGGGGGTTGCATAGCATCTTTGAATATTTTGGGTTTTGCCTTTTATGAGAGAATGAATGTAAAATATTCATGTTTTTAACAGAGGATATAATACTTTTCAATAATTATACTTAAGTTCCTTACTATGAACAATTAAGGATTAGGAGGCGAGAAAGAGGAAGATGAAAAACAGGAAGAGGAGGAAAGGAGGTAGACAAAGGGCAAAATCAGTAGGTGTTTAGTATTTGTTGAACTAAAAACCTTTCATTTGCGTGTTTTCATGATTTAAGTGTCATTTGCTTCATCAAGTTTATGTCAGCCCTGGGAGACAGAACTGGAATTTGAACCCTGGTTTTCAGATTCTGTCAAGCGCATTTTCCTCTGCAATGAACATTTAAAAGGAAGATGAGGAAATGCATAGGGAACCACGTGCAGGAAGAGGACACAAAAACAAATGTCGGTGGGTTATATCCCCCTCTTGTGGCCTCTTGAATTATTGCCATTAAAGACAGCTCTTTTGTATTTCCAGCGCTAGAAGCTGGAATGGAGGTTTTATTTTGGGACTTGTCTTTCTAGGCATCCTAGTTTTGGATACTTCTTTATAACATAAAGTGAAGGATTATGCCTACTATTTCTGATCTTAAATAGTGAATGATCATATGTACTTGAGAGAGTAAAGTAATATTGTTAATTTTTTTTTTTTTTAAACATTTATTTCTTTTTGGTAGAGAGAGAGAGAGCGAGCAAGCATGTGAGCAGGGAGGGGAGAGAGTGAGAGAGTGAGAATCCCAAGCAGGCCTTGCACTGTGAGCACAGAGCCTCATGTGGGTCTGGAACTCACAAACCATGAGATTGTGACCTGAGTTGGACGCTTAACTGACCGAGCCACCAAGGTGCCCCATTGTTAGTACAGTTTCATATCAGTTGATATTCATACCTTAGCACCAGCTGTTAAAATAAGTCACATAAATTAGCTTGCATCTTAGTATGTTTAAGTAGATAGTTTTATTATACATAAATCTTGTAGTTAAAGTTGCCCCGGTTGGCAAGTTTAACTTTTCACGTGGGTTTTTTCTAGAGATGTCCTGAGGATCATCATTACACCAGTGTAGAAAGACAGATGGTAATCAGTGCACATAGTTAATCCATGGTTGCATGGTACTTTTGTAAGTCTTCACGCCGTTCCTGGTCTTGAGAGAAGTATATAGCTGTGCCACTGAAAAGAAACACAAAATTCTTAGGGCTCTCGTTTCTGTCATTAGTTCCATCTCACAAATCTCCTTTGCAAGCAAAGGCAAAAGCGAGGTCTTTTCACCTGCCCGCTGTAGGAGAGACAAAGGGAGGTTAGCGTGTAACACTTAAAGTGGCCCAGATGTTGCTTGGATTGGTACTAGTGCAGCCGCGGTAGGTAACTTGGTTTCGTGTAATTGTTTCCCCCAGGAGATTAACGAGACCAGGAGGAAGCATGAAACTCGCTTGGTGGAGGTGGATTCTGGACGTCAGATTGAGTATGAGTACAAGCTGGCTCAGGCCCTTCACGAGATGCGAGAGCAACACGATGCCCAAGTGAAGCTGTACAAGGAGGAGCTGGAGCAGACTTACCATGCCAAAGTGAGCGGTCTCCTGTGAGCACGGGCTTGAGTCCTGAGAACCCTTGCATCAGGCACCCTGAAGAATATGACTTGATGGTTGCCTTGTTCTAGTTTTCCTAAATGAGTTCCTCTAGTCTCTATGAAAATAGAAAATGGACTTAAAAAAAGTTTTTTTTAATGTTTATTCATTTTTGAGAGACACAGACAGTGCGTGAGCGGGGAAGGGCCAGAGAGAGGGAGACACAGATCCGAAGCAGGCTCTGGGCTCTGAGCTGTCAGCCTAGAGCCCGATGCAGGGCTTGAACTCATGGACCATGAGATCATGACCTGAGCCAAAGTCGGCCACTTAACCGACTGAGCCACTGCGGCGCCTCGAAAATGGACTTTTTAAAAAAGTTTTCTATAACGTAAATGATACTAGAAATTATTCAAAGAAAGTAGGGTTATTTCACCCATATCAGGGGTAAGGGTTTCTTAATAGAGGTAAGTTGTGTCTTAATAGTTAAACCCAAGCCTTCTGAAAATACTTCCCTCCCCGTGGCCAGTACTAATCATGCTGTCCTACATGTGCATTTAACAGCGAATGAATGTCAGACGGCACCTCGTTCTGACTTGCATGGCATCATTGTGCATTGGTTGCGACCACCACAACTCAAGCTTTTTTGAACAGAGGCTAAATGGGAAGTGTGGTATTTCTTCCTCTGCCGCCATTATTCATCTAAAAATACTGTAGAAACTTTCCACTTGTGTTAGCAGATCATGCAAAAATCTTTAACACCAATGAGTGTAGGCTTTCCTCATAAAGGATTTTATCCCAGTGTGTGAAATGTAAATGATTTGATTAAAAAGAGTTAGTGGAAGACTTAGAAAAATTAAGGTCATCGAAATGTTGAATATAATTTCTGTTGAATGGCCTCAAACTGTTGATGTTGCTTTGAATTCATTTCTGAAGTAGTCCTTGGCTAGTGAAAGGGAGGGATCTTTGAAACCTTACATTGAATTGTCTGATACTCCATACTAGGCATTGTGCTGGGCAGTGAAGGAGCCAAAGTATAACGTAGGTTTCGTCCGTCACATAGACTGTGTCCCCAGAGGGAGCCAACAGACTAACAACGTCAGAAAAATGTGTCTGAGGCACACGCAGAGCTGAATGCTATGGGCATTTGGAGAAATAGGATGTTTCTGTCTAAGGGGCTATATTTTGCTTCTGAAAGGAAGTGTTCTACTTGGTGGGAAATAATCTATAAGTTAGTACTCTCTGCTTTTGGCTTTATCTTTTTTTTTTTTTTTTTTTTTTAAGTTTATTTATTTTGAGAGAATCCCAAGCAGGCTCCACACTGTCAGCTTGGAGCCACATGTGGGGCTGGAACTTACGAACGGTGAGATCATGACCTGAGCCGAGAGATCAAGAGTCAGACAGTTAACCGACTGGGCCTCCCAGGCGCCCCTGGCTTTATCTTCTCTAATTAGATTTGGTGGGTTAGAGATATGTGATGTTTATTTTTCTACAGACATCACCCACAATTAAGTTGCTAGTACCCAGTCTCCTCATTAGCAGTATTACCTAACACATTAGAAATAGGTAAAATATGTAAGTAATAAACTTTGGGGAGAGAACCTCATGTATTACCATTATTAAGCTCATATGTTGGGAATTGAACCTAAAGTCAGAAAGACGTGTAAGATAATTCATACCATGCCAGCAAACTTCATGATGCTTTTCCTGTTTCATCAGCCAGTTACTAGTAGGGCTTAGGTTTGAACCGAAATGCCTTGAGATGAATCATACTTCCTCATTGTTTGCTCTAAGTCACTAGATAAGGCTGACTCTTGTTTGTTCTTCTTTTAGCTGGAGAATGCCAGACTGTCATCAGAGATGAATACTTCTACTGTCAACAGTGCCAGGGAAGAGCTGATGGAAAGTCGTATGAGAATTGAGAGCCTTTCGTCTCAGCTTTCCAATCTACAGAAAGAGGTTAGTAAGTGTCTTCTTCCAAGAATAATGTAAGCTGCTCTTGAAGGCCACCTTGACCACTGTCGTCCACCTGCTTGGCTCAGCCTGATGTCATTGTGCAGAGAGCATCGTAGTTTTCTACACTCTTGTGTCACGGGGCTTTCCTGGTTTGTTCATTTTGCACTACATAAACGTCCCCTGGGTAGGACTGTTACTCCTAAATTAATAGATTACCCAGAACTGAAGAGGTTTCCCTTAGGAAGTGACATGCTGATTTATTTCTAGGGCTTACCCCTTGGACCCAGATTTTCTGAACCATCTAGCAGCCTCATCCTTTTTCTTCACATTTGGAAGCCTTAATAAGAAAAACATGCAAAAATTCTTTGTGAGTGGTAAATGCTTTGTGATTTTGGACAGATTCTCTCAATGTTTGAACTACGTAATAATTAGGGTCATCAGATGTAGCATTAGTTGCCTATTAAGAATTTAGCAACTGATTCATTCGTCAGTATACCTAAGTTGCAAATGATGACATTGCTGGTTGTGCTGACGAAGTGCCTCCCAGTTGTGATGGGGCCCTGAAGGTGCATCTCCAGGCGGTGGGGACGCCGCTCGAAACCGGTCTCAGTGTACGCGTGGTATTGATGTGGACACAAAGTACACAAGCGACTACTTAAGTATGCAGAATGCTTTGATAATCTGCCGCTCACCTTAATTACTTGGGAAGTAATTTCAGCCTCCGTTTCCCGTCAGGGAGGAAATTTTTGTTGTTTTAAATTTTCCCCATAAGAATAAACTCTATTCTTGATCAAGTTTTCCTTCCGTTTTATTTTATTTTATTTTATTTTATTTTATTTTATTTTATTTTATTTTATTTTATTTTATTTTATTTTTATTTTATTATTTTTAGTAAAATGTTTTTCTGATTATAAAACTGAAGACTTTTTTTTGCAAGAATTTAGAAAACAAGGTAAACAGTGAGTTACATAAAATGGGGTAATGTAAAAAAAAAAAAAGCGGGGGGCGGGGCATCTGGGTGGCTCAATGGGTAGAGCATCTGACTTTGGCTCAGGTCATGATCTCGCGGTCCGTGAGTTCGAGCCCTTCATCGGGCCCTGTGCTGACAGCTCAGAGCCTGGAGCCTGCTTCTGATTCTGTGTCTGCCTCTCTCTCTGCCCTTCCCCCGCTCATGCTTTATCTCTCTCACTCTCAAAAATGAATACATGTTAAAAAAAAAATTAAAAAAAAAAAAGAAAGAAACTTGTACATTGCTTGTTTTGTGTACTTTATTATTCATGACATAATTTAAAAAATTATTTTAGACCTATTTTGTCCTGACAGTATTTTGAAGTTTTCATGTAGCAATAGGACTACAAGGATCTTTGAGTTCACTCAGTCCGCACATAATCTTAGGCCAAAGGCGGAGAAGTGATTGAGTTCACTCAGTCTGACACAGATCTAGGTGAGTTTAAATACCTTGCCCAAGAGGCTGCAGGCTGATAGATGGGTTTTTCTCCTAGTTCCCTGTTTTTCCTTTTACCCCTCATACTCTTTAAAGATAATCTTTTTTTCCTTTGCACCATCTTAAGAGCTACCTTTCCAAAAAAAATAGGCTTCTGTGTTCCTACTATGTGTTGACATTTACTATTTTTCTCCATTTAATAAATCATACTCTAGTCATCCCCTTTCTCTGAATTTCACATGGCCCCTACACTTTTTTTTCTTGGCAGCTGCATATTCCACTTAGTTATGCTAGGTATAGATGTTTTACAGACAGAGGCACAGACTTGCCTGTTAAATAGTGATAGGTTGTGAAACTTGGTAGCCACCTTTCCTGACTCAGGCTCAGGGCTGTTTCCCTCTTGGCTTCTTAGTTATACTCCTGTCCTTGACAGTTTTTTGTTAACTTCTGGTTAATGGTCTTTAAACAGTGTTAGGCGGGGCCCTGGGGGTTTCCAGGAGCTAACTCCTTACGAAATAGGAGAGATGCACCTCCTTCAGCCAGAATAGTTTTAAATTTCTTTGACTTTGGGGAGCTGGAGGGGGCGGGGTGTCCTTCCTCTATTCATTACTGGTATCAGATTTTATGGTAAGTAATATATCTTGAGGAGTGTCTTCATTAGTTCATAAACTTTAGCCTCTTAGAAAGAGAAGCAAAAAGCCACCCCTCCCAGTATTTCCCATTGTGTATTTTAACTGCATTTGTTGTTGGGCCATACCTGTTTCCTCATGCTGCCTCTTAGGCCATACAGTTTCCTTTTGGTTATTTGACTTATGCTAGTGAGGTATTTCTTAAACTTGATTTAAAATTGACATAGCCTTGGGGCACCTGGCTGGCTCAGGCGGTAGAGCATGAGACTCTTGATCTCAGGGTTGGAAATTTGAGCCCACGTTGGGTGTAGAGATTGCTTAAACATAAAAAAAATAATAATACTAAAAAAATAAAATTGACATAGCCTTTAAAATGCTGACTTAAAATATTTTTAAATAACATAGATACGATAGTAGTAGTCTGTTTTGAAATTAGGAATTTCGTTTATTGCTTACAGCATTTCTTTTATTTCTGTCTAGTTTTTTAGTGGCCAAATTACTTGGTTGATCACAGTCTGTCTGGCTTGCAGAAGACTCTCCATTAGCACTTTGAAAGCACCTCTAAGTTGTTTTTTTTTTTTCTTTCTAACATTCAGACTCTGGAAGCTTCTATTGTAGCTAGACCCTAATAAACTAGTACAATTATGTTACATACTATTAAAACAAACAAACAAACAAACAAGACCCAGCAGAAGTCAGCTGTAAAGTATTTTAGAGTGAGGGGTAGGATCATACATGTAGATAATCTAGTTTGACTTCTTCATTTTTCAAATGTGGATACTGGTTTAGTGAGGTTAGTTACAGCTTGCCCAGAGTTTTGAAGGTACTTAATGGCAGACTTGCAAGAAGAATCTAGGTCTGTCTCTCATGTTGTATTCTTTGTGTACAGGTGTTGTGTAGCTATTTAAAATATCATTTATTTCTAGGGTTGCCTGGGTGGCTTGCTTGAGTATCCAACTCTTGATTTTGGCTCACATCATGATCCTGGGATTGTGGGATCGAGCCCTGCATCATGTTTCATGCTGAGCTTGGAACTTCCTTGAGATTCTCTGTTTCTCTCACTCTCTATCTGTCTCTCTCCCTCTGTCCCTCAACTCTACTTGTGCTCTCTCTCTCTCTAAAATTAAAAATATATATATACAATTTATTTCTAAATGATTCAGAGTAACTTTAAAACTTTTTTATACCTTGATTTTGTTTTTTCCCCACTTATATAGCTCTGTAATATCAGAGGCAGAAAAGTAGAGACATTTTTAGGTTTACAAATCTGGGCTCAGAGGTTACCTCTGAATCTTGGGTACTTCATGCCTTTCATCAACTCCTTTAATGTTTGTTTATTTTGCAAGAGAATGAGCAAGAGCTTGGGCAGGGGAGGGAAAGAGATAGAGTTCCAAGCAGGCTCCTCACTGTTAGTACAGAGCCTGACACGGGGCTCAAACCCAGAAACCGTGAGATCATGACCAGACCCAAAACAAAGAATTGGATGCTTAACCAGTTGAGCCACCCAGGCGCCCCTGCAAATGCAGTTTAAATGCAAGTTTTCGAGGTAGGGATTATGTTTAGTATCACTCTTAAGATGAATGCCTGCTTCTGATATGGACTGTCAGATGCTGCTCTAGATTTTAATTAATTATTTTTTAAATTACCTTTTTATTTTGGCATAATTCTGGATTTACAGAAAAGTTAGAAAGGTAGTACAGGCAGTTCCCCTGTCTCCCTCAACCAGTTTTCCCCCATTGTAAGCATCTTATATTATCATGGTATATTTGTCAAAATGAAAGCGCTGCTGTTGGTACAGTACTACTGACTAGACCGCAGACTATTTGGATTTTATCACATTTTCTATTGCACTTGTTTTCCTTCTCCAGGGTACCACCTGTCTCCCTAGTCTCATCAGGCCTGTGACAGTTTCTTAGGCTTTCCTTGTTTTTTTATGACCTTGAGAGTGTTGAGAAGAACTGGCCACTTACCGTGTATACTGTCTCCCAATCTGGGTTTGTGTGGTGTTTTTCTCATGATTAGACTGGGGTTCTGGGTTTTAAGTGCCTTTCTTGTCTCATCATGTCAGGGGTCACATGACATCATTGGTGATACTAACCTTCATCACTGGTTAAGGTAGTGTTTGCCAGGTTTCTCCACTGTCATTACCATTTCTTTCTTTTTATACTCTGTTCTTGGAAAGCAACCCACTAAGTCCAGCCCACTGTTGAGGGTTAAGGGATGGGAAATAAGCTCTCCATCCTGAAGGGGTATCTACATTTATTATTAAGTGGAATTCCCTAGTAAAGATGTGTCTCTTCTTTTTAAAAGTTATTTATATTTTATTCATTCATTTTGTTTATATTAGTATGGACTCATGGATATTTATTTTATCTTTTGGGTTAATCCAATTCTACATTCCTTTATTGGCTTAGATGGTCCCAGCTTTGGCTATTAGGAGTTCTGTCAGATTGCCTATCATGTCCCCCCCTTTTTAAGCACTTCTTTACTTTCTAGTACTGTAAGATACTCCAGGTTCATCTTGTATTTTCCCTGCACTAGCCCTAGAATCAGACATTTCTCCATGGAGCCTTGGTTCTTTTTATTAGAGAATAGTATATAGAAATGATGATCTGGACACTGAGTGTCTCACTGGTCTGGGGTGTCATTGCTTCTAGGCCCTTTTGTGGATGGAGCTAGCTGACATAGGTATTATGCTAAGCCGAGTTTACACACTTTCTATAATGTATTTCTGTCCACTTGTATTTATATTAAACAAAACCCAAGTTAATATAGATGTTTCTGACTAACCCCATCCCACAGGGTTCATTTTAGGTTTTCTTGTTTGCTTGTCTATAATTTTTCTCTTTGAGAGTAAAAAAACCTAGTTTCTCCCATCCTGTTTACTTATTTGTTCAACCCAAGTATAGATGTAAAGCACTTTCAAAAATTTTAACCCATACCCCTGTGAGAAACACATAAACCGATTAAAGGGTAGTGTTTCTGCACAGTGTAGATCCTCTTGATTTTTAGCCTTCTAGGTTTAATTTTTGCACGATACATGCCCTTTGGATTCTGCTCTGATGCAGCTACTTGTGATTCTAAGGGTGTGAACTATCTATCAGGCTTTTTGAGTTGATCACCTTTGTCATTTTTTGAGGTTACTGAGATGAATTCTGTCTTGGAGAAATGCAGAAGAATAATAACCTAGTGAGCCACAAGGTTCTCAGATGAACTTTCTGGCTTAGGCTGTGTGATTTCTCATTTTTTTAAATACCAAATGCAAAGTTTTATGCTTAAAATAGTATCTTACAAACCACACTATATTGTACAGTCTTTGTATGCTGCCTGATCATGAGAGTGCAGCAGTGCTAAAGGGACACTGTCCCTGGGAGTTACCAGAATCCCTTTCTGTGATTTCTGCATAATTCCAGCAGTTCTCCAAAGCATACTTTCACCCTTAGGTTTCTTTTGTCAGTGAGTTTCCTACCTTTTTCGTTCTTTACCACTGAGTTTCCTATCTTTTTTGTTCTTTACTTTTGTTAATTTATACTTTTGAGTGAAAAGGTTTTTAGGGGAGCCAGACTTGACTTTTACTAAAACCACAACTTTTAAAATTTTGTTTTATTTGGCTAAATACAGAAAAATTATATGTATGTTTATGACATACTGCATTTGAAGAATTTACCTCTTTTTAAAATCTTTTACAAGTCAAAACTTCCCAAGGGCTGTATTTTGCATTTGAGAGATTTTGGTTTTTAATTTTTTTTTAAGTTTACTTATTTTGAGAGATAGAGAATGTAAGTGGGAAGGGACTGAGAAAGAGGGAGATCATATATCTATCGATCTTAACAAAAAATATTCAGGCAGTCTTCTTATTTTATGTGTTGAGAGAGCCAGCCTGAGTGGGGGAGGGGCAGAGGAAGAGGGATAGAGAGAATCTTTTATTTATTTATTTATTTATTTATTTATTTATTTATTTATTTATTTATTTTTGAAAATTTTTAGCTTTCTTTGTTTTCCCATCCAGGAAATGGTTTAAGATAGGTGCTTTGTGCTAATGTTGAAACATTCCTAGAAAGTAATTGTGTTCCCTTGACTCTGAAGTCTAGAGCATGTTTGGAGAGGATTCAAGAGTTGGAGGACTTGCTCGCTAAAGAAAGAGACAACTCTAGACGCATGCTGTCTGACAAAGAGCGAGAGATGGCGGAAATAAGGGATCAGATGCAGCAACAGCTCAATGATTATGAACAACTTCTTGATGTAAAGTTAGCCCTGGACATGGAAATCAGTGCTTACAGGAAGCTCTTAGAGGGCGAAGAGGAGAGGTAAGTGACTTCGGTGTCACTCTGCCCCATACTTTTTGTCCTTCCCCTTTTTATTTAAGAGTAGTAAATAGGATTGAGCTTTTGCAAAAATTTTATTTTAACATTTAAGGCAACCTTAAATATTTTCTCTGTCATATTTTAACACTGGAGTATAGATATAAATAGAAATGGACCATCTATCTCTCTCTCAACAACAAAAATATTCAAGCAGTCTTTTTTATTGTATTGTATTCTATCGTATTCTATTTTATTTTATTGTTTGAGAAACCGAGCATGAGTGGGGGAGAGGCCAGAGGAAGGGGGATAGATTTTTTGTTTTTGGAATTTTTTTTAGCTTTATTGAGATATAATTGACAAATAGAATTGCAATATATTGAAAGTGTACAACATGATGATTTGGTATATGTATACATTGTGAAAAGATTTCCACCCCAGAGTTAATTAATATGTCAGTTAGGGAGAGAGAATCTTAAGCAGGCTCCATGCCCAGTGTGGAGCTTGACATGTGGCTGGATCTCGTGACCATGAGATCATGACCTGAACTGAAATCAGGAGTTGGATACGCTAACCAACTGAGCCACCCAGATGTCCCTGTTACTATTATTTTAAATGCTGGACTGTGTCAAGATGCAGAGTCTTTTTCTTGAGATTTTAAATATTATGTTGTAAAATACTACATTTGCTGAAAGAGACCTTTATGCTTATTTTTCAAATATGGTTAGTGTATAAATCCTTTGATACCTGTTCTTAGAAAAAAGTTTCAAAGCGTAAGTGTCTGATTTAGAATGAAAAGCCAGGGCGCCTGGGTGGCTCAGTTGGTTAAACATCCGACTTGAGGCCAGGTCATGGTCTCACAGATTGTGACTTCTGGCCCCGCGTCGGGCTCTGCGCTGACAGCTCAGAGCCTGGAGCCTGCTTTGGATTCTGTGTGTCCATCTTTCTCTGCCCATCTCCTGCTCATGCTTTGTCTCTCAAAAATAAATAAATGTTAAAAAAAAAAATTTGGAATGAGAAGCCATTTAGTTTCAGTGTTACATACATTGTAGTAGGTGGGTTGGTTCCTCTCCCCATGTTTTCCAGACTTCCTGCATAACAATTACATTCTGTTCCTAGGGAAAAACATTCCGATATTATTTTTTAAAGAACATTATGGTGGGCACTCTAGCACAAAGACTTTTGTCTTAGTTAAGATGTATATCAGCCTTGTTCAGCAGATCTTCAGTGATGTTTTGCTTTAGAAATGCATGTGCAGGATATTAATACCGTTTTTACTAAAGTTGGAAGTGCATAATTGTCTCATAAATGGATTATTTTTCCCCTGTAGATTGAAGCTCTCTCCAAGCCCTTCTTCTCGTGTGACAGTGTCCCGAGCATCCTCAAGTAGGAGCGTGCGCACGACCAGAGGGAAGCGGAAGAGAGTCGACGTAGAAGAGTCTGAGGCGAGCAGTAGCGTCAGCATCTCTCATTCCGCCTCGGCCACTGGCAATGTCTGCATTGAAGAGATCGATGTTGATGGGAAATTTATCCGCTTGAAGAACACTTCTGAACAGGTGAAAAACAGATTCCCCCTTTTTTTCTAGGAAGGCTTTGCTGATTGGTAGACTATTTTGCATTGCTAATAATTCCTCAGCCTTTATTTGGATTCAATAGTCTTCACAGAATAAGAGTTGCCCTCCTCTATTTTTTACTTAAATTCACGAAGTAAAATACACATTGAAATAGGAGGAGGAAGATGAGAGGGTACACTTAGTGATTTAAAGATGTCCTTCCTTAGCCTTTCTGTACAGAGCCACAGCTTTTTGTCACACTTGGCCATTCTCTCACAGTGGCCTTCCTAAGGATGAGTTGTTGTTACACCCTTCCCTAGCCAGATTGGTGGAAAAGTTGGAGTGGGAGTGTGAAAATGGGAGATATTTTTTCACAGCTGTTAACATCAGAAAAGGAAGGAAATGTGAGGCTAGAGTCAGATATATGCAGGGAGTATTTTGCTCTTTAAATGAATAAATGAATAAAAACTCATGATATAATTTATATGAAGAATTGTATGGAGCCCTATCTTGAAATTATTTGTTTAAAAGTTAGACAAAATATTCATAGCAGGGAATTGTGAGGTTTTGAGCTGGGGTTTTTGAGAGCTCAGAAGTGAAATTCCTTCCTGGCTAGGCATCATGGAGTTGGAGGCCATGCAGGGGTATGTGCGATGATGCTGGATGGCAGGCCTGGGGGTTCCATGGGGGGGGGGGGTGCAGTGGGATGAATGTCACTTCCTGAAGCATTGTTCAGGATTTGTCAAATGTTGTTTGTGAAAACCACTCCTTTTCTCACCAGAGCTATTGAAGCTGCCTTGTGTGTGTGTGTGTGTGTGTGTGTGTGTGTGTGTGTGTGTGTGTATGAATACATAATTTGGATGGGCAAAGGAAAGCTAGTAGTTCACATACTAAAAGAGAACAGGCTCTGTGCCCTTTTAGTCACGACTTTAAAACCTGAAGAAAAAGAGTAGCCTCTGCTGCTCCATTATTGTAGTTTGGCTGTTTTTCAAAAGGCCTAATAGCCCTGTGTTGAGTTATTCTACAGCTGGCTTTCATCCTGGTTTATTCCTGGCTTTGAGTTAGAGATGGATATAGATCAGTCCAGCTAATTGCTTTAAATACCCTGCACCTTTTCTCGGGTGTCAGGCAGCGCTGGGTAGCTTGGGGGCCCGCGGTGATAGACCTCACTTGGGACTGGCTCATTGCATCACTGACCCTTTTTCAGCCCCTCATGCTTTGAGGTAAGCACTTCTGCTTCTGTGGGCAGAAGTGGTATAGGTGCAAAAGATAAAGGACACATTTTCTTCCATCTGTTTTTAAGTTTATGTGTCTGTATTTTTTTAAAGCTTAAATTAATCAAATGTTAGATGTTTATAGTCATGATTATGACCGCTAGATGGTGTTGTAAATTTCAAAGACCTACCTGATCTAGCAGTGACTATGAACCATTTAGTTTGGTTCACATTCCTTTTATTCCAGTTTTGTCTTCTTTAAAATAAAGTACCTTAATATTAAAACTGTAGCACTATTGAAGTTACTGCTCTGCTAAATGACAAAACCATGTTTTCTTTTTATAGTAGGAAAATAGATTCCTAGGAAGACTCCCATAGAGCCTTCTTAGTTTAACTGCCTGTGTAAGTTCATTTATATGGTTATCTATCGCTTTCTGTATATTTCATGTGACCTTGTTTTACTCTTTTTGTGAATAGGATCAGCCAATGGGAGGCTGGGAAATGATCAGAAAAATTGGAGACACATCAGTCAGTTATAAATATACCTCAAGATATGTGCTGAAGGCAGGCCAGACTGTTACAGTAAGTGAATTTAATCATCATTTAATTTAACTTCAGTGTCTTAACTAACAGTTAAAGTAATTCAAGAAAATTTTTGGCTTCAAGGGAAGCATTTTAGAAGTGGGCATTAAAACATCTTTGACATTATTAGGGAATTACAAGTACTATTAAAGATTTTTAAAATCCTATTTTATTGAGAGTGGTAATTGACTATTAAAAGTGAAAGTATTGACCTGTGAATAATCTTTATTTTGTCTACTCCAGTAGATATAAAACAGCTGTCTCTTGACATTATTGTAGCCAGTCTGATTCAGGAGATACTGCTTAGCATAAAGAACTATTAGGATAATCTTTTAATGCTAAGGTATGCCTTAAAATGACAGTTGTCTGCCTTGGGTGACTGACCTTCAGCATCATTTGGGTAGTGCTTTGGTGTCCAGGACCCACCTCACCCTTAGTCACCATCTCTGGTGTTGGATTAGGGACCTGTGGTTTGAACAATAGTCATTAAGTGATAGATCCTAGAAAGAATCACTTTTTTTTTGAAGTTTATTTACTTAGAGGGAGAGAAAAAGAGCGTGTACGCATGTGAGTGGCAGAGGGAGGGAGACAGAGAATCCCAAACAGGCTCTGCGCTGTCAGCACGGAGCCCGACATGGGCTCGAGCTCGCAAACTATGAGGTCGTGACCTGAGCTGAAACCAAGAGTCAGACGCTTAACTGACTGAACCACCTAGGTGCCCCCAGAATCACTTTTTTAAACATAATTTAGCGAGGGTAACGTGGTTTTTACATACATAGTGTTTTACATTTCTAGATTTGCAGAGAGATGGGCTTTTTGTGTCACTCTATATTTTGAGTTCTAAGTGGTTCACTGACCGTTGGCTGTGCTCTGAAACATCACATCTTTAATAGTTACTAAATGTCATTAGCATACTTTCTATAGAAGTAGCATCATTGAGCAAACACAAAATTTCTTTATTTTTCTTAGTAGATTTTGTAAATTGTTAACTTTGATAAAGATGTGAAAATGGTTCATATTTTCGTTCTTGAAGGATATAGAAGTAACTTTTATCAATTTCTTTTAAAAATACTAAACACATATTTTTAAATTTATGATTGATACACATTTAGTGTTTAAGATCAGAGGCTCAAACTAGTTAGGACTTTTCTTTTAAAAAGTGTCCTAGAGCTTGATACCACATTGGGAAAATATGAGATGCTAATTTTGTAATAATGGGTAAAAAATGGAAACAAATATTCTAACCACACTATCTTTTCTTCTCATTAGTCATTACTATAGTGAGAGAAAATTGTTCAGTCCTCTTACATGTCTTTTGGAGGTTACATAATGTGGTGGAGAGAATCTGACATTTTAATTCAGAAGATTTCAGAATTGAGTGTGCTCTCTGTCTCTGTAAAGTAATGTGAAACCATTATGCCAATCATAGGCTTTTTCCATTAGATATAGTTCCTCAGGGACCAAATAGATAAATATACTATAGGTCTAGTGGAGCTCAATTATCATATAAAATAATGTGATTTTTTTTTTTTTTTTTTTTTTAAGTAGCTAGCCTTAAATATGATAAGAAGCTCTTTGGAACATGGTAGTGATAAGTAATCTTCCTGTAAAATTGTACTAGACAATAGCAAAGATTAATTTAAAGCTCTAGAACACAAAAAAAGAAGTACTTAATTTAAAATTTTCTTGTAGCCACATTAAAGTAAAAAAGATGTGAAATTAACTTC
The DNA here is from genome assembly GCF_028749965.1 of Puma concolor. NCBI lineage: Eukaryota > Metazoa > Chordata > Mammalia > Carnivora > Felidae > Puma > Puma concolor. The sequence continues at coordinate 136,473,076 of NC_141667.1, read as the reverse complement.
AGTGTTATATTTTATTTAATCCACTATATCCAGAATACTATTCTTTCAACATGTGATCAATATAAAAAATTATTAAGTCAGATATTTTACCTTTTTGTTTTAGAATTTATTTTTTTATTTTTTATTGTTTTTTAACGTTTATTTATTTTTGAGACAGAGAGAGACAGAGCATGAACAGGGGAGGGGCAGAGAGAGAGGGAGACACAGAATCTGAAATAGGCTCCAGGCTCTGAGCTGTCAGCACAGAGGTCCGATGCAGGGCTCGAACTCACGGACCGCGAGATCATGACCTGAGCTGAAGTCGGACGCTCAACCGACTGAGCCACCCAGGCGCCCCTACCTTTTTTTTTCTTTAAACTATGTGTTCAAACTTACAGCTGTCCTCACAGTACATCTCCATTTTGACCAGCCACATTTCAAATGCTCACAAACCACATATGGCTAGCACATGGAACAGGATGACTCTGGGATGTTTAATTTTTTTTTTTAACTTTTATTTATTATTGAGAGAGAGACAGAACATAAGCATGGGGGGGGACAGGGAACGGGAGAGACACAGAATCTGAAGCAGGATCCAGGTTCTGAGCTGTCAGCACAGAGCCCAACACGGGGCTCGAACTCACAAGCCATGAGATCATGACCTGAGCTGAAGTCGGACACCTGACTGACTGAGCCACCCAGGCACCCCAGACTCTGGGACATTTTAGATGTAGATTAAATTACCCAGTAAGGTTACTGACATTTTGTGATTATTAACAACACTAAACCAACTATATGATTCCATATGGACTAGTGAAAATGTCTTGCTTGAAACGAGGAAAACATTAACATTCCACAAGCCTGACAGCCCAGTTCCAGTTCATTTTTTGTTTTACCCCAGTAAATGCTCCTTGTCCGTTTCCAGCTATAATGCTGACGAAAGAAAGATCTTGAAGCTTCAGGTGAGCATCTACAGAGGATGGGCTCCCTCCTAGTTAGTAATTCATAGATTTTCCTCCCCATTTAAAAAGATGTCTGCCTGTATGATCTCCAGTCTTCATTTTGCCATCATGTAGCCATTTATATTGTAAAATAATTTATGGGGTGTAAGACTTTCCTTTCTATTTTCATACACTCTTTCAGAAGCATCAGGATTGGTGGTGGTGTCCCTACAGATGGAGGTTGTGGAGCTGGAGTGATTTGTCCCTGGCTCAGAGCCAGAGTTTCTGACTCACATTTTCTCCACTCTACCAATACTCTTTTGCCTATAAAATACATTAAAAATATGGCAGAATTTCCATGCTTATTAGGAGGGAAATGTAATTTTTTTGGTTTTGCCTATTTCAGTAGCATTCCTGTTTATCATTCCTGAGTAATGGGTGATTTGTTCCTTTCCTGTTTTCTTTTCGGAGTTCAGTATCAGACACTCCTGACGTATTGTGACAGAGCCCCTAGTTGGAGACCTACTAGTTTATATTAGAATATTCTAGGTGGGCTGTCTGCTGCAGAAGTTTTGAGAGAAGTTAGCGGTATCTCTTCACTTCCTGCTCTAGGCAGCTGGAGGCTACTATTGGAGCTGGTCAGAGGGCTCCACCCCGGAAGAATGGCCCATAAAACCCATAGAGTAACAGTAGCAACAGTGAGAGCTGAGCCTTGCCGAGTGAGCCAGCCCCTCTGTGCGGGTAGAGTAATCTCATGCGTTCCAGGTTTCACTTCTGTCATTTCATGCCTAATGAGAGTAAGGTGACTTGGACACATTCAGCTGACATGTTGAGAGGTAGGAGGTGAATATGGACAGCGTCCCCTCAGATCCCTGTGCATCACCATTCACCTTTATCGGTTGGGGAAGCCGAGGCCTAGAAAGGTTCTCCTGGATGCACAGTTACTCATACAGCAGTTCTCTGAACCTGGGACTCAGTTCTGAGAGTTAGAATCCGTTCTTTTATAAAGTGTCCAAGTCTCTTGGTTACTTTGCTGTTGTTGGGATGTGGGAGAGCTGGGATCTGGATCGACTGATGTCCTTTCTCTTTTCTAGATTTGGGCTGCAAATGCTGGTGTCACAGCCAGTCCTCCCACTGACCTCATCTGGAAGAACCAGAACTCTTGGGGCACTGGTGAAGATGTGAAGGTGATATTGAAAAATTCTCAGGGAGAGGTAAGGCCATTTTGTCAGCACTACCACAGTGTATGTTCCCCTTGAAAGTTCATTGTGCAAGACGATTTCTCTTCAGAAATCACATTGAAATGGGAAGTAGTTGATTGCTTACACCAGACCAAGGCCGCTCAGTAAATCCAAGTGAAGCTGACTTCAGATTTTAGGAGTGAAGTAGGAATGTATTGTGGACACTGAACATACAGGACAGTAGTTCTGTCTCCACTGCCGCTGGCTTTGTGACTTTCGGCAAGTTCCTTTACTTTAAGTCTTCTCATTTTACAGTGGAGATGATAAAGACAAGTAATATAATTGTGATGGTATTAATGGGAGGAATACAATATAAATGAGGTAATCGTTGGGAAATGCTTGCAACAGCATCTGGCCTCTGGTGACTGCTTATGTTTTCACCTTGTTGCTTGCTCAGAGTGTTTGTGAAACTGTGAGTTTGAAGACCGTGGAGTGTACATCTGCTTGATATTTCTATTTTTAACATGTCTGTCCTAGATTCTTATCAAAGAACCTTACCTACCCGTGCTGTCAGGTAAAGACACCCCTACCATATGTGCACGTGCATGCCCACCCAAGAAGTGGGAGTCTGCGGAGGAAGGAGCGGTTGCAGGCCAACTCGCAGCAGCCCCTTAGGGCTTCCTTCTCCGCCACTGTAATGCCGAGTGCAGACCTCTCACCTGTACGGGGCTTGTCCGGTTGACCTGTCTCATTACAGTAATCAGCACAGCACATTGAGGGTGAGGACCTACGGTGAATTTTCTTGGCACATATTTCAGTAAGAATTTACTGGATAAAAAAATTTTAATTAAACGTGGGCCTTCCCTTGAGTTCAGAGAAATAAAGTAACACGTTTGCGATGCGGGTGTGGGGTGTTTGCATCAGGAGCCTCGTGCCGTGCCACCTTCCTCTCTGTCTCTCACTGCACACATGCGCTGGTGTTGGGACCGCTCTTCACATGAATTCACGGTCTGCTGGATGAGGAGTGCCCTTGATCTCAGACTGAGAGTGGTTCTGATTCACCATAGACCTCAGTACGGTCGTGTGAGATTTCAGGGCACGCGTGAAGAATTCCCCTCCAGGTCCTTGGCTAGCCTCTCCGGTGGGGGTGTAGTTGACACTTGCTGTTGCTCACTCCGTCTTCAAGGTGTTGGATCTTCTCCGCAGGAGAAAGAAGAGGCTTCTTGCCGTCAGCACTTTGGAAACTTTCCCAGGGTCGCTGGGGCCGGCACCCAAGTGCTGCATTCCCCCGACACCTGACGTGGGCAGCACACGTGACACTCTCACAGTGTTGCCGAAAGTGGCGATTTGCTCAGGTTGAAAAGCACCGTTAGAAGGGGCCCTGGCAGATGAGATGGGCTTTTGTGAACCATGGAAATCCAGTCATCACCTGTGTACCATTCTTTTCTCTGTGAAAGCCTATCTAGTTAGAGGTAGTCTTATGGGAAGGTATTTGGAATGTAGCAGTTTAAAGCCCACAAGATAGAGTGACATGTGAACAAAGCAGATCCCGTGACTGGGGTCAGGCTTGAAGGTGGTATTACAGTGACGTTTCGATAAAGCTGACTGAAGCTTTGGTTTCTCTGCAGAACTTAAACCATTGAATATTAGATTATTTGCTTGGTCGGTTTTGTTCTTTTAACAAACTTCTGTCTTCTGCTTGCTAGGCTCTATTTAAAGTGACTTTTGTCAGATGAGGAAAATAGGATGAATACAGTTTCTATTTTTGCGGTTGCCAGCCAAGTAAATTTGGTATTTATTCGTTAATTCTGAAACCGTGTTTATTAGTAAATTCCAGACCATATTTGCAACAATCCATAATCACTACCATAAAGACCATTTTTCTGTAAGTTTGTAGGTAATTGGCATAAGTCAGTTTATTTTTTTACATGTATTTTCTTCTTGCCTGAGGCATTGGAAATGTCAGAAAACCCACTTAAACCAACCCTCCTGGGAATATCTGGGCTCACACACCCAGAAATCCAGCAGTAGTGGACTTGATCCAGGAGTTCACTCACTGTCACCAAGGATCTTCTTTGTCTGTTTGCTGAGCGTCTCTGTGGTTGATGTGGGATGGGTGCTGGAGTTCCTGGAAGTGCATCATTCCAGGTTGGCTTTTTGTGGGAAGGAGCCTCTTTCCCTGTGACATTCCCATCCTGGGCTTTACTCTCCTCGTACCAGCATGGCTCACAGGCTCCCTTCTAACCCGGTTCCTGGAGTCAGGAGGACAGAGCTTGAGGATTCTCTCTCTAGCAGCTTGATCCCCTCTGCTCCTTGTGACTCATTTGTCCCATCTCCACGGGAGAGATGGGTACCCAGGTGAAATTGGGGACTGTCACTGAGAAATGAGGGAGGAGGTGCTAGATGATTAAAAACACCAAGTGTTGACATGCTAAATGTTCTTCTGTGAGGGAAATAAGAAATAAAAAAGTCTCTACCTTCTGGAATATAGTCATAACTGAAGCTTTTATATATGTGAATGATTGCTTGTCTGTACAGAGATACCATAGTTTAATAGCTCCTCCATCGAAAAACAGCCCTGTAACATTTGCTGATTTCTGTGCTGTGGATATCCCATACTGTCACTGTGGTGTTTCCAGGATATCCGCATGTCATGACTGAGCACAGTTGGCAGAGGTGAGCGCATCAGCTGGTACTGGCTGGCTTCAGTGCATGCCTGAATAGTGTACCTGTGTGTGTGCAAGGCTTAACAGGGACAGACTCCTAATACATTTTACAGAGAGGCCATTTATATGTGTCTTTCAGGGCACTTGATAGGGTTGGATGAGAGGAACTTTTTGGATAAAGACACTTATTAGCGCCTTGACTAATAATTTCCTGGGCCCAAACCTTCCAACGATTTTTGGTTCTAAATGTGTTTTATGATTTTTCTATCAATTTTTAGACATTATTTAGTACACTGATTTTCTATACAGGCCTTCTGCATTGGATTATTTGGTGTTTAAATGTCATCACATGAAAGGTGCTTAACAGCAGGCTTATATTAAAAATAACTAAAGGGGCACCTGGGTGTCTCAGTTGGTTAAGCGTCCAACTTCAACTCAGGTCATGATCTCACAATTCGTGGGGTCGAGCCCTGTGTCAGTGACAGCTCAGAGCCTTGGAGCCTGCTTTGGATTCTGTGTCTCCCTCTCTCTGTCCCTCCCCTGCTCATGCTCTGTCTCTCTCTCTCAAAAATAAATAATAAAACATTAAAAAAAAAAAAAAAAGTAGTTAATGTGAGGGGCACCTGGGTGGCTCAGTTAGTTAAGTGTCCAGCTCTTGATTTCCGCTCAGGTCATGATCTCATGGGTTCGTGAGATTGAGCCCCGCATTGAGCTCTGTGCCGAGAGTGCAGAGCCTGGTTAGGATTCTGTCTCTCCCTCTCTCTCGGCCCCTCTCCCACATGTGCTCATGCCCATCCTCTCTCATTCGCTCCCTAAAAATAAACATTTTTAAAAAGTAGTTCAGGGGCACCTGGGTGGCTCAGTCGGTTAAGCGTCCAACTTCGGCTCATGTCATGATCTCACAGTTCGTGGGTTCGAGCCCTGCATCAGGCTCTGTGCTGACAGCTCAGAGCCTGGAGCCTGTTTCATATTCTGTGTCTCCCTCTCTCTCTCTCTGACCCACCCCTGTTCATGCTCTGTCTCTCTCTGTCTCAAAAATCAGTAAATGTTAAAAAAATTTATTTTATTTTATTTTTTTTTTTTTCAACGTTTATTTATTTTTGGGACAGAGAGAGACAGAGCATGAACGGGGGAGGGGCAGAGAGAGAGGGAGACACAGAATCGGAAACAGGCTCCAGGCTCCGAGCCATCAGCCCAGAGCCTGACGTGGGGCTCGAACTCACGGACCGCGAGATTGTGACCTGGCTGAAGTCGGACGCTTAACCGACTGCGCCACCCAGGCGCCCCAAAAAAATTTTTTTAAATAAAAAAAATAAAAATAAAAAGTAGTTCAAGTGAATTAACTTATAATTAACTTAGTTGGGCAAGTTCCTGCTTACGGAGTTTCACATTTGAGGAAAATAACGTCACATGCTTTAAGAATGTTTGCAAGATGAGGTGTATATGTTTGTCACGTGCTGCCTGAGCTGGAATGTGAGAATTCTGTAGCAGGGTTTCTTTGACTTTTCTTGCCTCATTTTAGGATGAATTGTGGAAGGCTGGGTACTCTGAGCACTTTTTGAGAATTCTTCTTCTATTTTGTATGCCGCCATCCCCCAATTGATATCTGACTTCAAAGAATTATAATTGATGTAAGGCTCACATGCTTTTTTGTTAGTGCTGATTTGGTCAGCACGCTGATGTTTGTGAAGTGGCTGTTCGTGTACCTGAGCACTGACTGACCTCACAGAGTTGAAGTTTCCAGCTGAGACTCTCACTCTCTGTCTTCCGTGGCCGTGTAACGTAATCAAAATTCCCCACAAAACACTAGTGTACTACCTTGCTTCATTTATGAGATATATCCCTGGACATAAATTTAAAGTTGAACTCTGATTTGTAAGACAACCTTCTTTGGTTTTCTTTCTCTGCTATTTTAAACGAGCTGGTTGTGTGTTAAATTCCAGATAAGCTTTTACTGACGGAATTTTAGCATCTTTGTCTGTGGAGTTATCCTTCTTGAGTGACCTTAGGACTTGGTACAGAATAAAATGAGATGCTCTGCAGCAGGCTGTAGGACACTCATTTACTTGCTGCCAGATCGTCAGGTCAGCCTCTTGCTTACACACAAATACTGCTGTGCTGTGCAAGTCAGCGTTCTCCACAGGAGAGGCATCTGTACTTGTGCCTTTCAGGAGAAAATGGAAACGGTGAATGATGAAACTATTTTCTGTGCAGAATACATTGGAGCTTCACTGGTGTGTTATTAGTAAATGGCGCTCATCTGTCTTGGTTCCATTTCCTGAGAGGAAAGTTGTTGAAGGTGGACTGTTGCCACCATGTTGCCTGCGATCACAGCATTTGGCCTTCAGCTTCATTTAATTCAGAATTTCTTCAGTGCCTTCTTTTTGCGAGGAGCCAGGACCTTGAAGCTGCATTCATGTTGAGTGTTACAAAGAGTCTCGTGTGCCAGATTGTTCACAGAGTTCTTTTTTTTTTTTTTTTTTTTTTTTAATTTTTTTTTTTTTTCAACGTTTATTTATTTTTGGGACAGAGAGAGACAGAGCATGAACGGGGGAGGGGCAGAAAGAGAGGGAGACACAGAATCGGAAACAGGCTCCAGGCTCTGAGCCATCAGCCCAGAGCCCGACGCGGGGCTCGAATTCACGGACCGCGAGATCGTGACCTGGCTGAAGTCGGACGCTTAACCGACTGCGCCACCCAGGCGCCCCTCACAGAGTTCTTAGTAAGCGAATGGGATCAGAAGCATTGGAATCTTTGCAGCCGGCATTTCAAATTGGATACCGGTAGCTCCTCTGTGGGGAATATTGAAAATCTAACAACTGCTACTAGTCGTGTAAAATATCCTGTTCACTAGCTAAAGCTATTGATGAAGCACTTTCTTCTTTTTTAGAAAATAATCCCTGATGCAGGAAAGGTGCTGTTTCTAAAAGTTAAGCAAAGATAAGTTCCCTCTCCCCAACTGCCTTTGCGATAGTTATGACGTTGACTTAAAAGTTACTCTTGTTTTCAGGAGGTTGCTCAAAGAAGTACAGTCTTTAAAACAACCATACCTGAAGAAGAGGAGGAGGAGGAAGCGGCACCTGAAGTGGTTGTTGAGGAAGAGATTTTCCACCAGCAGGTATCACTTTAATATATTTATTTAAAATTTTATTGAAAGAATTACACAGAAACCAAAATCAGCAGTGGATTTGGTCTTTTTCCCTATTACTTGAACCAGATGAGTGATTTGCCACCTGGGGTTTGTTTTTCCCGAGGGGACATTCAAGAATAGTACATTAGAGAGTGTTAGAGGAAAATGATAGCACTTCTTTAAAACAATTTTTTTCTCCTTATATCCAATTTCAGTTTTTATCATGTTTCATAATGTACATAATATGCAGGACGTGTTGTGTATCACTTATAAATAAGTATATATGGGTTGGAATGCATGCTCAAAATTATTTACTGGAGAGTTCTGTGATAGAGGTTTATTTTAGATCACTAATTAGAGTATCTGCATATAAACTTAAAAAAGCCAGAGTAATATTCTACTGCAGTGGGAAACAAAAATTCTTGCTATATTAAATTCCAAGGGGCGCCTGGATGGCTCAGTCGGTTAAACTATATTAAATTCCAAATCATCTAATTATAAGATAGATTTTAGCTGATGCTTGGGCTTTTGAGAGCCCTTGAAATAAACTCCAAATTTGATTTTAATTAATTAAATTGGAATTATTAATAAGTAATAAGCCTTCAGTTTATAGTCTCAAGCTGTTTGAGTCAGGTGATTAATCAAAATTCCTACCCTTATCCTTATAAGACTTTGTTTCTATGTTTCCAGCTTTATAAGTCGGTTCATTTTGCTTCATTGGCCCCAGTCCTACTCCGAATAAACATTCTCTTAGGTGGTTAACCCCCAGGGTTGAGAACCACTTGATGGGGGTTGTATGAGGTAGAACGAACTTTGGGATACTTCCTAATACATTTTGGAGGACTGTTCAAGAACAGCTACTTTAGCCTTAACTTTCACAAGAAACCAGGACAAGATCCATTTCCTGCCCCCAGTGGGAAGCATTATAATGAGTGGAAGTAAAATAACAATGTAAGAGATCTCTCAAGGTGGCAGAGAAGTGGCTCAGAGTATGATTTGTAGCAGGTCAGATGCTGGAGAAGACTGTCTAGGCCACCAGAATTGTTGAGAAGATCCCTGGGAAGTATGCTTGTCCAGTAATTTGAAAGTTGGGCAGTTATTTGGGTATCAGAAGACCCACAGTGGTGTTTGCATTACCTGTTGGCTGCATTAACATACACTCCAAAACATAAGTGACTTAGAACAAGTGTTTCTTACTTGTCTTGATTCTGTGGTTTGACTGGGCTCAGCTGGGCAAGTCTTTTGCTCCATGTGATGGAGAGAAAGTTAATGACACAGTTGTATTCAGCTGGGATCTTGGCTGGGGCTGGAATGTTCTCCTTGTTTCTCTCCATGTTGCTTTATCTTTTTTTTTTTTTTTTTTAAGTTTATTTATTTATTTTGGGAGAGACTGAGATAGTGTGAGTTGGGGAGGGGCAGAGAGAGCGGGAGACAGAATCCCAAGCAGACTCCACATTGTCAGCACAGAGCCTGATGCGGGACTTAAACCCACGAAACCGTGAGATCACGCATGACCTGAGCTGAAACCAAGAGTCGGACACTTAACAAACTGAGCTACCCAGGCGCCCCCACGTTGTTTTATCTTTTGGTAGTTTAGCTGAAATCTTGTTTATAACATGGCAGCTGGCTTCCATAAGGGGGAGAAAGAGAGCACCAGATCTCTTAAAGGCTAGGCCCATATTCTCTTAGACAAAGTGAGTCTGTAGGCCATATTCAGCCGTAGGCAAGGGCAAATAGTCCTCAGCTCTGATGGGGAGGAGTGAGGCAGAGAACCTGCGGTGATCTTCTGTTCACCACAAAGGACGTGTTAGGTGTATCTGTCCAGTTGTATCGTAGGATACACGTCATACATAGATGAAATGGGAAGCTTTGGTGGTAAGTGTGCAGTCTGGGCTGCCTGGGCAGAGAGCTTCTGCACACGTTGGAGCCAAGGAGATGCTAATACTGATCTGCAGTTGACTCCAGAAGGGAGATTAGAGAGACACTGAGGGACTGTGAATGGAGGTTCATTAAGACCTAGTGACTGAACTTGAGAGGGGAGAGAAGGAGAAGAAGGCAGATGTGTGAGGCGTTTAGCTTTGGTGATCAGAGTAGATAATGATGTCAAGTTTTAAAAGAGGGGAGATGGAAGGGTAGATATTTTGAATTCTCATTAGAGAATGGGTCCAGTGGCCTTTCGAATTGATAAGGTTTTTTTGGTGGCCTTCAAGAAACCAATTTCAGCCAAGTCTGGTGGTAAGTGACAGGTCCGACTGTGTGGTTTTAAGGAATTAGTGCGTGGTGAAAGACAAGAACAGAGAGAGCCATGTTGACTTCACGTCTGAGGACGATGCCGGAGCCTGTGCTTTGGGATGTGCAAGCAGAGGACCCAGCCGGCTGGGCTCCCTGATGTGGTTGTTCACAATGGAGCCTGCTGACCTCCTGTTTCCGGTTAGAAAAGAAGGTTTTTTATTGAATAGTGACTTTCAGCCTTAGCTGCATATCATTAATTACTTAGGGAGTTTTAAAATTATATATAAATAGATATACTTCCCCACTTAAATGAGAAATTCTTATCTAGAGACCCAGATCAGAATTTTTTTTTTTTGAAGCTCTTCAGGATCTGAATGTGCAGCTGGAGTTTAGTGTCACTGTTGTGGAATTTGTTGGAAGAAGTTTATAAGAGGAGGTTAAAAATGAGAAAATGATAAAGTTTCATTTGAAGTTAGGTAATACGGTTTTGTCCCATCTCTGCCTTATTTTAAAGTGCTGTCCTCCATTTTCTTAGCACTGATTTTTCTTTCTGCTTTTCCTCGTCAGGGAACCCCAAGAGCATCCAATAGAAGCTGTGCAATTATGTAAACTTCTCAAGTCAACGGTCTTCCTCAACACAAAGAAATACGGTAATCCTTACCAACATGCAGTGCAGAGCCTTCTCAGAAGCACAGAATATTTTTATATTTCCTTTATGTGAATTTTTAAGCTGCGAATCTGATGGCCTTAATTTCCTTTTTTGACACTGAAAAAGTTTTGTAAAAGAAACCATATCCATACACTTTGTTGCAAGATGTGAATTATTGACACTGAACTAACTGTGTACTGTTTGGAAAGGGTTCCTCAAATTTTTTGACATTTTTTTGTATGTGTGTTTTTTTAAGTTCTTACAAGAAGGGGACGGGAGGGTAAATAAACCACTGTGTGTCTGGGTATAATTTGAAGATTGCTCCATCTAGATTAGCAATCTGCTCTTGATTACTCTCTGCTATATATAACGGTGCTGTGAGGGGGGGGCATTTTTCAATATATCAAACTTTTGTACTGAATTTTTTTGTAATAAACAATCAAGGCTACAAAAAATTTTTTTTAATAGAAAAGAGAAATTTTGTAAGAAGGCAATATTAACCTAATCATCATGTAAGCACTCTTGGATGAAGGATTCCACAAAACTTTGTTTTATGGTTACTTCTCTTAGATTCTTAATTCATGCGGGGATAGCGGGTGGGAGGGACGGGTTTCTCTTAAAATGCATTAGCTGTGTTTTTAAAGATAGTGTAACTTGCTTTAATTTCCTATGATACATTAACAAATAAAAGCTGTTTTAATATTAATTGGTCTCTTTTAACTTTAAAAACCTGATTTGGGGGGAAGAAGAGTATTGTTTTACCTGTGCTTTTCATAAAAATAATTTGGCTTCTTGTTTAACGTAGATGTTTCTTGGGGGGTGCCTGGATGGCTCAGTCGGTTGAGCATCTGACTCTTGATATCGGCTCAGGTCATGATCCCAGGGTCGTGGGACTGAGCCTCGAATTGGGCTCCATCCTGAGCGTTCTCTCTCTTTCTCTCTCTCTCTCTCTCTCTCTGCCTCTCCTCCACTCGCACTCGCTCTCAAAAAAAAAAATTAAAATAAAAAATTAAACTAGGTGTTTCTTTAAGCTTTGATAATGAGGAAACCACAAACCACTCTGAGGTCTTTACCCCTCCTCCCCCTTTCAGTACTCTGTCTTCATCAATAGCAGTAATAATAATAAAAGTAATAATAGGGGCACCTGGGTGGCTCAGGTGGTTAAGCTTCCGACTTCAACTCAGGTCTTGACCTCATGGTTCTTGAGTTTGAGCCCCGTGTTGGGCTCTATGCTGACCGCTCAGAGCCTGCTTGGGATTCTGTGTCTCCCTCTCTGTCTCTGCCCCTCCCCACTGTGTGCTCGTGTGCTCTCTCTCTCTCTCTCTCTCTCTCTCTCTCTCTCTCTCTCTCTCAGAAATGAATAAACATTAAAAAAAATAATAGTAGCTTATGTTTTGGGGTCAGATACCGTGCTCAGTGCTTTATATTTTTTAGCTTATTAACAATTAGACCTTTCAAAATCTCCTTTAATAGGAAAGTCAAATGGGAACAGGGACAGTGGCAGAAGACACTGAGGAAGATACTCCTTTTAAAGGGAGAAGAGGGAGAGAATACTCTTCTAGAATCTAGTTTTACCGACTTATAAAATAGAGAAAAGATATCCGTAACCGTACCTGTTAGAGGATTAAGGTATGAGCGATGTGACAGGGAGGCCATGTGCTTATGGGGTGGCTTTGTCATGTATAGTGGTAATCTATAGTCGTTCGTTAGGTAATCTAGTCGTTCATTAGGGGTTTGGGCCAGTTTTGTCTTGCGATTGCTTTCTCCAAGTGTGTTCATCTTGTGGGAAGTGGAATGCCTGCACCATCCGTCGAACGAACAGATGATAAATTTCGGAAGCTAGCCCGGAGTCAGTGTTTGGTTTTCCCTTAAAATATTCCTGCAGTAAGCTGCGCAAAGACTCCCGGCTTTCACTGGAAAATAACTCACAAAGTCTCAGAATTACTGTGCTCTGCAGATTTACTGCATACGCTGGTGCCATCACAGACACAAGATAAATGCCGGGCAAGATACGGTGTCAGGTGAAGCAGATAAAATGATAACTTCTCAGCACAGATTTGTCTTCACAATGAGCGTGGCACTGCAGTGTGCAGTCAGACTCGGCTTTGACAGATTTTGCCACAAGATGGGGTTCTTGTCATCAAAATGCACTCAGGGTGCTTGCCTTCTGGGTAAGTCAGGTTCTAGAAATCAACCCTTTTTAGTAAGGTGGGCACTAAGAATCGACGGCCGTGACACGGAAGAGTAGTAGGTACTCCGGCGATGTAGACGCACGTCTGGTGATGTAGGGGGAAAATCCGGGACCCTGTACCCACGCGGTTTGGTGCCCTGGGTGTGTTGCAAGCAGAAGCTGGTGGCGTTCACTTAGTCTGACAAAGGTGAAACTACAGGTTCTCTGAAAACGAGCTGCGCGTGTATCTGTTCCCACGGAGCAGGAGAGGAAAAGGCCCGAGCACCTGCCTCCTGTGTATGCTCTGTGTCTCCACATCCACGGAGCTTTGGGATACATTTCTGGATTACTGACCTGTTTTACACCCAGCATGAGGTTTCCCTTCCGCTTTCTCTTTGGTTTTCTGGTCTCACCCCTGTGTTTGGACAGGGATTTTTTTTTTTTATTCTTTCTTTTTTTTTTTTTAATTTCTCTTGTGGGTAGGTCTCCTCTCTGTTCTTCACTGAGAAAATTCTGGGTGCTCCTATTTTGTTGAATATGATCTCTTTCCTGTTTGCTGTTCTTCCCTTCTGGGGTTTCTTTTAGATTTTTTATCAAACCCATTCTCTTTCATGTAGATTTCTCTGTGTTGTTGTATTCTCAGTAATTTCTTTCTATTTATCTCTGTATTTTTTTATCCTGCTCATTGAGTTTGTAATTTCTATACTTTTCATTTCTGGAATTTGATTTTTTTTCAAATTCAGCTCTTCACTATAGTTCTTTTCTTCTTTTAAAGGGTCATTTTAGGCACACTTGTATGGTTTCTAACATATTTTCCTGAGTTCTTATGGAGAGCCTAATTTGGTTTGCCAAAATGGTTTGAGAGCCAAAAATGGTTTGCTTCCTCATGGGGTTTTTAGATTGTGAACTTCCCTTCAACAGATGTTTATTCTGTGAGTGGTTTGTGTGCCTAACATACAGGGTAGTTTGGTGCTTTTCTGTTCCAGCTCCCCAATGATGATAGTGGATTGGACCTTTGTTGCTGTTTTCTCATCTGGTGGTAGTGAAAAAAAATCCACTTGGATGCTGGTGCATGGGTATTCTTTATTTCTCACAGGTAACTTCCACATGCTCCCCCTCGGTCTGCATCAGAAGTTTGCCATTGGGGTGCCTGGGTGGCTCAGTCAGTTGAGTGTGCGACTCTTGATTTTGGCTCAGATCACGATCCCAGGGTCATGGGATTAAGACCCTTGTCTGCTCTGCGCAGAGTGTGAAGCCTGCTTGGGATTTTTTCTCCCCCCCCCCCCCCCCACCCCTCACCGATGCGTGCACACGTTTTCGCTCTAGCAAAAAAAAAAAAAAAAAAAGTTTGCCTTTGCTCTGGGTCTTTGGCCTCCATCCTGAAAGTTTCCATTTCACACTCTGAATTCTTGTTCCTTTATGGCACCTGGGCATTTTTGGTTCTCATTTTAAGCCTGGCTCTCTATTAAAACAAAGATTACAGGTTATCAATTTTATAGTGATAGAAGGAGCCCCTCCTTGTCAGTTATTTCCTCATCACACACCAATACAAGCATGTGCACATTGATTTGCCTGTGTGTATGTGTACGTATTTTACGAGAGATGCTGATTCTAAATCATGTTCCCTTTGGTTTCAGTTTCTCACCCACCATCCCTTTCATGGAATCTTAAATTACAAAGAAACTTATTTGAATGCCCTTTCTTTTCCTGGCCAAATCACATGGAGAACAGAATGACTTGGGCCCCTTGAAGCAATGTTCTGGTATTTCCACGTAGTTACCTAGGAAAGCCCAGAATTCTGAAACTGGGAACACTCCTTCCCTCCCTTGCCAGAAGAAAAAAAAGGCACAGAAGGACGTAATATTTAGTATTCTGTGTTTCTGCCATTTGTCTGTCTTACTAGGGAGACTTTCAGTACTAAACTGATGGCAGCGAGGAAAATATTTAGGCAAAACACAAGTAAAGCTCACAGGAGTTGTTTTCAAGGTGTTGTGGAGGGAGCTTCATGTGAGCACGCTGAACGGGAAGAATAGTTAATCAGTGGGGAATGGATGCAGCTTGGCTGATCTGGAGGGTCATGCAAAGAGAAGGGCAGAGGATCATCGTGGAGGCTGACCAGTCACCAGTTGGCCCTGGAGACCGGCACCGGACCTAGAGTGCGAACCCGCACCCCTTCTCTCATTTCTCTTACATATTTGCCTTCACTTTTAACAGCACAGTAAGTCCTGTCTTTTGCTGACTTTTCACCAGAGGCTAAAATGCACCTCTCAGTTCAAGGAGACAGCCGGTTCAGTAGCTTAAGTAGTGTTACAATGATAAAGCACATATCCACCCAGATTTATTATGTGAGTGCTTCCTCCACCAATCTGAACTGGAATTCTCAGTTTAAGTGTCAGCCAAGTTTGCTCTCAGAGAAACACAGCTCTTGTTCCATTTCAGGAGTTTTTATACCTCCTTTGGCTTTGTAGTGCTTCAAATGGGCCCTGGTGTGTGGAGCCTAATGGTTTCTCTGAAAATTTCTTATACCATTTTCTTAAACATTGCTGTTGGTTTATTTGATTTAGAATAAGAAAATCCTCACTTGCCTTCTTAAAAATGTTTACTATCTTTGAGAGAGAGAATGCAAGCAGGGGAGGGACAGAGAGAGGGGGACAGAAGATCCAAAGCAGCCTCCGTGCTGACAGCAGCCAGCCTGATGTATGTGGGGCTTGAACTCACGAACCATGAGATCATGACCTAAATCAAAGTCAGATGTTCAACTGACTGAGCCACCCATGTGCCCCCACTTGCCTTTTAAGCCTCCTTTCATGACGCACTCAGCCCTCAGAGTGGGTGTCCTAATCCTCTTGGCCCTGTCACATCCACCAGGCTTCACTTTCCCCACACATCCAGCATTGGGGGCAGATCTCCCCATGGAACTGTAATAGAGTGGAGGTACCTACACCAGTATTTCTTTTTCCTCAGTGTTTGTAATACAATCTGGGTAATTATTTTCAAAGGGCCTAGTTTGTTGAATACACCAGATTCTTTTTTTTTTTAATTTATTTTAATGTTTATTTATTTATTTATTGAGAGACCAAGCACGTGAGCGGGGGAGGGGCAGAGAGAGGGAGACAGAGAAACTAAAGCAGGCTCCAGGCTCTGAATTGTCAGCACAGAGCCCGACACAGGGCTCGAACCCATGAACTGTAAGCTCATGACTTGAGCTGAAGCCGGACGATTAACCGGCTGAGCCACCCAGGTGCCCCCATCGGAGTGTTTCCATAACTGCCTTCCATATAGGCCTGTGTGCCAGGACTTACCTTAAGCTCCCAGTGTTAGCTAGAGTGTCCACAGTGTCACCAGAGGGACACGGGTGTCCTGTGCTGAGTTGGTCTCATCTGGCAGAGGCTAGCTTTCTAGTTTAGTGGCTGAGCGTGGTCTTCAGAGGACTTGTTCATTGTCTCACTTCCCCGAAGTCTGAATCCCAGAACCCTTCTTTTCTTTTCCCTTCTTTTTCTCCAGGCTCTCCATTTGAGCCAGGGAGAGTCCCAGCTCACACCACCCTTC
The DNA here is from genome assembly GCF_028749965.1 of Puma concolor. Lineage (NCBI taxonomy): Eukaryota > Metazoa > Chordata > Mammalia > Carnivora > Felidae > Puma > Puma concolor. Next base: position 136,456,579 of record NC_141667.1, on the reverse strand, counting down.
ACCAAAGGCTACTTTGTGGCCCAGCTGTTGGCCACTGGAACATTGTCTTCCCAAGCCTGGGATTGTGAAACCACCCAGCCTTCCTTCCTCTTTGCTGCTAGCTCCCCTCCCCCACTCCTTTGTTACCTTCCAGCCAGTGTCAAGAGGGGACTGAACCCAGGCTAAATGTGGAGCCAGAATTTTCCTATGATTCATTCTCTCAGTTGCTCTTTTCTTTTAAGTCTTTGTCCTGCTGAGAGAAAAACTGGAAATTTGAACCTTAGAAAAAAGGAGCTGAAAAGTCTTGATTAAGTGCCTGTTGTGTAATCATCCCTCTACTGGCACCGAGGGGATGGTGGGTCTGGCCCGGACTCAGCTGCAGCTGCGGGCCACCAGGAACAGTGCTTAGGTTTATAATATCGGAGGGGTCCTTGGGTGGGGAAGGAAAGGTTTGGGCACAGAGAGGCATGTTTGGGAGGCTCAGGGTGGCCTCCTGCCAGAAGTTCCTACAGGAGTCTGAAGCAGGGCCCCTGGCTGTGTCATGCACCTGGGAGACTAGGGACGCAACTAAGAGAAAACAGCAGGGACAGGGTTCTGGAAATGCAGTGTGGCACATCAAAGATTTCCTTACTTAAAAAAATTTTGTTTTTTTTTTTTAAAAAAAACTTATTTTTGACAGAGATACAGAGCATGAGCGGGGAGGGGCAGAGAGAGAGGGAGACACAGAATCGGAAGCAGGCTCCAGGCTCCGAGCTGTCAGCACAGAGCCCGACGTGGGGCTCGAACTCACAGACTGAGAGATCATGACCTGAGCCAAAGGCGGACGCTCAACCGCCTGAGCCACCCAGGGGCCCCTATTTTTTTTAATTAAAAATTTTTATTTGTTTATTTTTGAGAATGGGGGAGGGGCAGAGAGAGAGAGAGAGAGGGAGACACAAAATCCCAACCAGGCTCCAGGCTCTGTTCTGTCAGCACAGAGCCCGACGTGGGGCTCGAACTCACAGACTGAGAGATCATGACCTGAGCCAAAGGCGGACGCTCAACCGCCTGAGCCACCCAGGGGCCCCTATTTTTTTTAATTAAAAATTTTTATTTGTTTATTTTTGAGAATGGGGGAGGGGCAGAGAGAGAGAGAGAGAGGGAGACACAAAATCCCAACCAGGCTCCAGGCTCTGTTCTGTCAGCACAGAGCCCGACGTGGGGCTCGAACTCACAGACTGAGAGATCATGACCTGAGCCAAAGGCGGACGCTCAACCGCCTGAGCCACCCAGGGGCCCCTATTTTTTTTAATTAAAAATTTTTATTTGTTTATTTTTGCGAATGGGGGAGGGGCAGAGAGAGAGAGAGAGAGAGGGAGACACAAAATCCCAACCAGGCTCCAGGCTCTGTTCTGTCAGCACAGAGCCGGACTTGGGGCTCGAACCCACAAACCATGAGATCATGCCCTGAGCTGAAATCGGATGCTTAAACGACTGAGCCACCCAGGTGCCCCTTTTGACGGTTACTTTTGAGAGAGAGAGAGAGCAGAAGCAGGGGAGGGGCGGAGAGAGGGAGCCACAGAATCCAAAGCAGGCTCCAGACCCAGAGCTGTCAGTGCAGATCCCAGCGCGGGGCTCACCGTGGGGGTCCACCTCCTGGACCTGGAAGTCATGACCTGAGCTGAAGTCAAACGCTTAACCGACTGACCCATCCAGGCACCCCTAAAGGTTTCCTAACTTAAAGTTTGCTGTACCGCACTGGGTAAGGGGTATCCTTGCTTTGCAGACTGGCTGTCTTGCCTAGAGGTGAAGTCATTTATTCACTCATTCATTCCTTCAGCAACCATACCCCGGGGAATTTGCGTTTGCCTGGCGGCCACCGCCAAACAAGGCTTCTGGAATACGGAGCTGAGAGATCCAGTGGTTTTCTGAAAAACTCGTTCTGTTCACACAGGCCTGTATCCGACAGCTCTGCCTACTTTATCCCCGGCAGCTGTCAGAAAATAATTCACACAGCCGGTTTACAAATGAAAACCGTGCTATTCGTTGTCCAGAATGAACGGGAACAATTCCAGCTGTCAGATAATCCCCACATCCCTAGTTCAAATCTCTGTTGCGAATGTTCCTCAAATTAATGGCGAATGTAATAAATATTACTGGCGTGGTGCAGTTTAGCAAGCGCTTTCTCGCATGTATTTCGACCTCACTTGTGCCTCTCAGCCTGTAAAGCCGTGGCTTGGTCGGGACAGGCCGGCTGACTGCTCTCCGGGAGGCTCGCCCCCGCTCGCCCCTCCCCCCCGCTCGCCCCTCCCCCACTACGACGCGCCCCTCCCCCTGCCGTGCCTTCCTGGCTCCTCCCCCCGGCCTCCGCCTCGTTCTGTTCTCCGGGGTCGGAATCACAGCGGGCGCGCGCTCCCTGCGCGCCGCCCTTCCCGGAGCCGGAGCGGGCTGCCTCCCCTGCAGGATGCATTTTTCCTGCCGTCAGGGAGGTAATGAAGTGTTGTGATGTAAAAGTCACCTCTGGGGGATAGTCACCATTAGGTAAGCTAAACAGAGGTGGTGGAGACGCAACAAGTCCTGCAGAGCAGGCCGGGCCTCGGTGAGGCAACGTGTTACTAATGTATCTGGGAACTGTGGGACGTGTCCCGGGGCGGGAACAAGCACCCCCAGTCCTCCTAGCGGGTGGTGGACGGCCTGTGAGTAACGGCAATGATTGCAACTGGTGGTGATTCAGCTCTGATTAGTAAGGAGGTGAAAGAAAAAAATAGTGGTGTTGTTTTTTCGTTACATGATAGAGAATTAACCATTGTGTAAACCATGCCCCGTGCGGTCCTGGGTTATGTTCCAAGTTTGTACTTCCCCACATGGGTGGGCCTTCTCCTCAGACGGGCTGTAAATAGAAAAGGCAGCATTTTTTCACCTTTGAACCAGCTTTGGGAATGGAAACCCCTGGAGACTGCAGCACTTAGTGACAAGAAGCCGCTGTCCCAGAAAGTGTGGTCTAGAGAAAGCTGACATTCCTGCTTCTCAATTTGCTGATCTGCAAACCGAGACCAAAAGTCCTGTGGCAAAAAAGAGTGTTGATGGGCGTATTAGATCCCGAGGAAAGATCACGCCAGGACAGTAGGTCTAAATAAATAGTGATTTGTTTAAGTGTATTTATTTATTTGGAGAGAGAGAGCGAGCATGAACGGGGCAGAGAGAGAGAGAGAGGGAGAGAGAGAATCCCAAGCAGGCTCCACACCGTTAGGCAGAGCCCGATGCTGGGCCCGAACAAACGAGCCAGGAGATCATGCATGACCTGAGCCGAAACCGAGAGTCGGACACTTAACCGAATGAGCCCCCCAGGTGCCCCCGATAGGTAGTCATTTAAAGCGAATGGTTACTTAAGAATTTTTGACAAGGGGTGTCGGCAAGTAGGGTGAGGTTCTCATCGCACGGCTGTTCGTGTCTGGAAGTCTCCGTGTGAGAACAGTGCAGGTCAGAGCTGACGCTTCTCCCCGTCAGCTGAGTGCTCAGGCAAGGAATGCCTCTGAGAATGCCGGAAGCATCCCACCCTTCGCTCATTTGGTGAATAGATGTTAACCCCACAGACGTCTCTGAGCGCTCGAAGAGTGCCAAGCTGCGCCCTGGGCCTCGGGAAGGCAGTGTTGCGCGCAGAGAAATCTTGCCCTGACGCCGACGGGGCTGCAGCTCCGGGAGGGCATCAGCCGAACAATCGCACAGATACGTCCCCGCACAGCCGTGGGACGGCACCACACAGCTGGCTTCGAGACACCTGGTCTCCCATGGGAGATGGCCATTGGGAGAACGCGTCCGGTTGGAAGCCGGGTTTCAAAGACGGGTTCTCGCCACCTGGGAAGAGCTCCCCTGCGCACACCTTCACAGTCACGACAGGTGTGATTTTCACTGTGTTCAAGTTCTTTGGCTTCGTGCGTAGTAGGGTTACTGGAGCCTGTTGGAAATGGTGGCCGCCGCCTCGCCCAGCATTAGCTAAGGGGACATCGGGTGGTCCCAAAGGGCCGTTTCGCTCTAGCCTGGGTCAGTCCAACTGCCAGTCTCAGGGCTCCCTTGTGCAGATGGAGGCGGAACAGTGAAGAGCGGTCAGATCCCCAGGGGGGTATCCGCACCAGCCACGGCCTGCGTCTTGGCCCGTCTCCCTGGTGCTCTTGGACCTGAAATTGACAGGCACCGATTCAAGGGTGTAGGTCACCCATTGTTACCATGGGAGGCGAACGTGCCCACGTCTGTCAGGTCCTTCACCCAGCCCCCGAGAGGAATTCAGAACCGTCCCGGGACTCTCCGAGACTAGACTCTGCCCTCTGTCACTGATGGGGTTTGGGCTGGAACCTGGAAGCTCCTGGAAATTGGGAGTTTTGGGGATCGAAGGCTGCCCGAAGATAGGCTTTGTGAGTCACTCACGTAGAGAAACCCATACCTGAAAGGGGATCATTCCCCACCCCTCCAACATTGCCACCCCCCCAGCCAGGTGCAGACAGGTGTGTAAAAGCAACATCAAATCAGGGATAGCATAGCAACATCGGCTTTTCTTTTTTCTTTGAAAAGCCAATATTAGATGACTACTTCCCAGTTAGAAGCTTTGGAAAGTGCACTCTGAGTTTTCCGTTTTAGACAAATGTCGGCTCTCCCCTGCCATGGTCCCCACTGTACCGATTTGTTCCAAATCATTTAAACATGTAGTCCTGTGGCTCGCTCCCCCGTGCAGAGGTGCGGCGTCCCTGTCAGATCCGTCTCCATTTCTACTGGAAGAAGACATTGGGAGCTCTGTCAACACTTGTGACAGGTTGGCCACACTGGCACCTTTGTTGCTTAAAACCAAAGAGGACAGTGACGGTCCAGGTGCCCCATGTGCTCAGGGCTCAAATGGGACCACGGAGAGGATTTCTGGAGCATGTTTGGCAGTCACTTCTGAGTTTTCCGTCGGGACCCAAACGCTTAGAAAATCTTTTCGCTCATGCCAATTGGCCATCCTTCCCTCTCAGCGCTTTCCCGGCGCACAGGGCCTGCGCGCTGCTGGAAAGTCGTGTCTGCGCTCTGCACAAAAGCTGCCTGCCGACCTGCTGTGCGTGATCCACGGGGCTGAGATGACAGGGTCTCGCTTGATGTTGGCTGTGGGTGGATTTCAGGTTTTCATTTAAGTAAAGAATAGTTTAAGCCTTCAGCTGGGAGAGGGGGTTAATGTGTCCGTGGGCGAAGCCTCGGGGGTTCTAATGCAGCAGGTGATCCACCAGCATAGCCCTCTCCCCTCCACACCCCCACACCCCCAGGTGGCCAGAAGAAACTGTGGCTCTTTGGCAGCTCTTTGCCAAAATGCTGGGTGGAGGTTGGGAAACACTGAATTGTGAAATTTAAGGCAAGGCGACGGGGTGCTCTTGTCATCTTTGGCACGTGCATCCTAAGTGACAGGAACGAGAGCAGACCTCATTTAATGGGCGGCCAAAGGGTGCCGGGCTATTCTGAACCAATCTGTTGGTCAGCGTGCTACCTTCGACAGGCTCGGTAGCCAATGCTGAATGACTTGGGATGGTTTCAGTGGAGAGACAAGAGTTCACTGATGCTGTGTCTGTGGGGGAAGCCAGGAGGCCGACAGGATTCCAGGAGGCTTTGTGTGAAGGGCCTGCTCACTTCCAAGAAACAACGGGCGGAGCAGGAAATGTGGACATACGTGCTACTCATTAAATGACTTGTTCATATGGCAGATTGTCCCTATCTGGGGGTGCGTGACCCCTGTTATGTTCACAGGAGCCACCAGGAGGTTGTGGAGACAGATGTATCCTCTCCTTATCTCCGATCTCCTGACCCCCGAGGTGCCTGTGGCCCCTTCTTCCCCCGAATCCTCTCTGGATTCACTGTTGATTCTCACACTTGCTGCCTCATTCTTTTTCCTCCTCACGCAACCTGATTCCAGGCACTTTTTCCTTGAGTGATGCTCATTGTGGCCACATGGAGCTGTCGTGAGGCATGTGGGACGGGAGAAGAGAAGATGATGGGGTTTCAGAAGACTTCACCTTGATTTTGATAAATGAAAGGAGGTGGCCTATCCCCATATTTAAAGCAAGGCAACGGGCAAGAGCACCCCGTTGCCTTGCTTTAAATTTCAGAATTCAGTGTTCCCCAACCTCCGCCCACACCCACATGCTTTATTAGAGGAGAATCAGGGCTTCAGGGGAACCTGTGGCGATTTCTGTTTCCAGAGTGTGGTGGGTGGCTTCAGTTCAGCAGGACTGGTCTGGTCAGTGACAGCCTCACCAGCACTGTGCAGTCTCAGCAGGACGTGTCTTTGGGGTGTTTTTGTTTTTTTTTTTTTTAAGTTTATTTGAGAGAGAGAGTACAAGCAGGGAAGGGGCAGAGAGAGAGAGAGAGGGAAAAAAAAATGCCAAGCAGGCTCTGAGCTGTTAGCACAGAGCCCAGTGTGGGGCTCAAACTCACGAACTGTGAGATCACGAGCTGAGCTGAAATCAAGAAAGAGCTGGCCTCTTAACTGACTGAGTCGCCTGGGTGGCCCAGGTCATGTGGTTTTTAGGTCAGAAGCTCTGAGGCTGGTTGGCTTCTATCCACGATGGGAAGAAAAGCATCATTCTGGCACAGACCTGGAGGCCCCTTCTCTGACCTTCTCCTGGCAATCAGTGCACAGGCTGTTCACAGTCCGTGCTGTCGAACCTGATGTAGTTTCGCTTCAGCAGGGCAAACACCAAAATAGTCAGCCTTGGCCACGTATAGCATCTCTAAGGACAGTCACCAACTTTGAGCCTCTAGCCTCTAGTTACAATGCACTGCTGCTTTCTCACCGTTGCATGCTGTTCATGCAAGCCTCTGACTCTGATTGTGCTAGCTGCAGCCCACGCTCTCCTCAGCTTCCTGGTCTCAGCTTTCGGACAGCGCTGGTGTCAGGCTGGGCCCAACTTGCTCTATTTTATTTTATTTTATTTTATTTATTTTATTTTATTTTATTTTATTTTATTTTAATTTTATTTTATTATTTAATTTATTATTTTATATTTTATCTTATCTTATTTTATTTTATTTATTTTATTTTATTTTATATTTTATTTTATCTTATTTTATTTTATTTTAATTTATTTTATTTTATTTTATATTATATTTTATCTTATTTTATTTATTTTATTTTATTTATTTTATTTTATTTTATTATTTTATATTATATTTTATTTTATTTTATATTTTATTTTATTTATTTTATTTTATTATTTTATTTTATATTTTATCTTATTTTATTTATTTTATTTTATTTTATATTTTATTTTATCTTTTATTTTATTTTTATTTTATTTATTTTATTTTATTATTTTATTTTATTTATTTTATTTTATTTTAATTTAATTTATTTTATTTTATTTTATTTTATATTTTATCTTATTTTATTTATTTTATTTATTTTATTTTATTTTATTATTTTATATTATATTATATTTTATTATTTTATATTTTATTTTATTTATTTTATTTTATTTTATTATTTTATATTATATTATATTTTATTATTTTATATTTTATTTTATTTATTTTATTTTATTTTATTATTTTATATTATATTATATTTTATTATTTTATATTTTATTTTATTTATTTTATTTTATTTTATTATTTTATTTTATATTTTATCTTATTTTATTTTATTTATTTTATTTTATATTTTATTTTATCTTTTATTTTATTTTTATTTTATTTTATTTTATATTTTATTTTATTTTATTTTATTTATTTTATTTTATTATTTTATATTTTATTTTATTTTATTTTATTATTTTATATTTTATTTTATTTATTTTATTTTATTTATTTTATTTTATTTATTTTATTTTATTTTATTTTATTTTAATTTTTTATTTGTTTATTTTATTTAAGTTTATTTATTTATTTTGAAAGAGAGACAGAGACAGTGAGAGAGAAGGAGGGAAAGGAGAGACAGAATCCCAAGCAGGCTCCGAGCTGTCACCACAGAGCTGGACACAGGGGCTCGATCCCATGAACTGTGAGATCATGGCCTGAGCTGAAATCAGGAGTCAGTTTAACTGACTGAGCCACCCAGGTGTCCCACCAACTTGTTCTGTTTTTTTAAATTACTTTTTACAATGCAAAATTTAAGCATATGTATATGTGGAGAGAAGAGTCAACCCTGTGTGCCCATCAGCCAGCTTCAACAGTTGCCCATATGTGGTCAGTCTGGTTTCTTCCCTACTCCCTCCCTCTGCTCTGCCATCTGGTGGATTATTTTATTTTTTTAAATGTTTATTTCTTTTTGAGAGACAGCACGAATGGGGGAGAGGCACGGGGCGGGGGGGACAGAATATCTGAAGTGGGCTCTGTGTTGACAGCAGCCAGCTGGATGTGGGGCTCCAACGCAGAACCGTGAGATCATGACCACAGCTGAAGTCAGGTGCCCCCCACTGGATTATTTTAAAGCAAATACCACATATTACATAACTGCAGATATTCCTTCAAAATGTATCTCCAAGAGACTGGGACTTTTTCTAAACAGAACCATAGTTCTATTATCATACCTAAAACAAATAATTTCCTTTAAAAATTTTTCTTTCCTCCTTTCCTTTTTCCTATTTATTTTTTTAACTTACATCCAAGTTAGTTAGCATATAGTGCAACAATGATTTCAAGAGTAGAGGCCAGTGCTCATCCATAACGCCCCTTACGCATTAGCCCACCCCCATCCCACAACCCCTCCAGCAAACTTCTGTTTGTTCTCTATATTTAAGGGTCTCTTCTGTTTTGTCCCCCTCCCTGTTTGTATATTATTTTTGCTTCCCTTGTGTTCATCTGTTCTGTGTCTTAAAGTCCTCATATGAGTGAAGTCATATGATTTTTGTCTTTCTCTGGCTGACTAATTTCACTTAGCATAATACCCTCCAGTTCCATTCACATAGTTGCAAATGGCAAGATTTCATTTTTTTGATTGCTGAGTAATACTCTATTGTGTATATATACCACATCTTCTTTATCCAGTCATCCATCGATGGACATTTGGGCTCTTTCCATACTTTGGCTATTGTGGATAGTGCTGCTATAAACATGGGGGTGCATGTGTCCCTTCGAAACAGCACACCTGTATCCCTTGGATAAATACCTAGTAGTGCAATTGCTGGGTCGCAGGGTAGTTCTATTTTTAATTTTTTGAGGAACCTCCATACTGTTTTCCAGAGTGGCTGCACCAGTTTGCATTTCCACCAGCAGTGCCGAAGACATCCTCTTTATCTGCATCCTCATCAACATCTGCTGTTGCTTAAGTTGTTGATGTGAGCCATTCTGACAGGTGTGAGATGGTATCTCATTGTGGATTTGATTTGTATTTCCCTGATGATGAGTGATGTTGAGCATTTTTTCATGTGTCGGTTGGCCATCTGGATGTCTTCTTTGGAGAAGTGCCTATTAATGTCTTCTGCCCATTTCTTCACTGGATTATTTGTTTTTTGGGTATTGAGTTTGGTAAGTTCTTTATAGATTTTGGATACTAACTTTATCTGATATGTCATTTTCAAATATCTTCTCCTATTCTGTCAGTTCCCTTTGAGTTTTGCTGATTTGTTTCCTTCACTGTGCAGAAGCTTTTTATTTTGATCAAGTCCCAATAGTTCATTTTTGCTTTTGTTTCCCTTGCCTCCAGAGACATGTTGAGTAAGAAGTTGCTGCCACCAAGGTCAAAGAGGTTTTTGCCTGCTTTCTCCTTGAAGATTTTGATGGCTTCCTGTCTTACGTTTAGGTCTTTCATCCGTTTTGAGTTTATTTTTTGTGTATGGTATAAGAAAGTGGTCCAGGTTCATTCTTCTGTATGTCGCTGTCCAGGTTTCCTAACACCATTTGCTGAAGAGACTGCCTTTATTCCATTGGATATTCTTTCCTGCTTTGTCAGAGATTAGTTGGCCATACGTTTGTGGGTCCATTTCTGGATTCTCTATTCTGTTCCATTGATCCATGTGTCTATTTTTGTGCCAGTACCATACTGTCTTGGTGATTACAGCTTTGTAATACAGCTTCAAATCCGGGAGTGTGATGCCTCCAGTTTTGTTTTTCTTTTTCAGGATTGCTTTGGCTATTCGGGGTCTTTTTTGGTTCCATACAAATTTTAGGATTGTTTGTTCTAGCTCTGTGAAGATTGGTGGTGGTATTTTGATAGGGATTGCACTGAATATGTAGATTGCTTTGACATTTTAACAATATTTGTTCTTCAATCCAGGAGCATGGAATATTTTTCCATTTTTTTTGTGTCTTACTCAATTTCTTTGGTAAAGCTTTCTATAGTTTCATGTAGAGATTTTTCACCTCTTTGGTTAGGTTTATTCTTAGGTATTTTATAGTTTTTGGTGCAATTGTAAATGGGATCGATTCCTTGATTTCACTTTCTGTTGCTTCTTTATTTGTGTATAGGAATGCAACCAATTTCTGTGCACTGATTTTATATCCTCCCACTTTGCTGAATTCATGGATCAGCTCTAGTGGTTTTTTGGTGGAATCTTTTGGGCTTTCCATATAGAGTATCATGTCATTTTCAAAGACTGAAAGTTTGACTTTCTTCTTGCTGATTTGGATGCCTTTTACTCCTTTGTGTTGTCTGACTGCTGAGGCTAAGACTTCCAATACTGTGTGGAATAATAGTGGTGAGAGTGGACATCCTTGTTGTGTTTCTTAGGGGAAAAGCTCTTAGTTTTTCCCCATTGAGGATGATATTAACACTGAGTCTTTCATATATGGCTTTTATGATCTCGAGGTATGATCCTTCTACCCCTACTTTCTTGGGCTTTTTTTTCAAGAAAGGATGCTGTATTTTGTCAAATGCTTTCTCTGCATCTATTGAGAGGATCATGTTGTTCTTGTCCTTTCTTTTATTTATGTGATGTATAACATTGATTGTTTTGTGGAAATTGAACCAGTGCCCTGCATCCCAAGTATAAACTTGGTTGTGGTGAATAATTCTTTTAATGTATTATTGGATCTGGTTGGCTAGTATCTTGTTGAGGATTTTTGCATCCTTGTTCATTAGGGAAACTGGTCTCTAGTTCTCCTTTTTAGTGGGGTCTTTGTCTGGTTTTGGAATCAAGGTAATGCTGTCTTCATAGAACGAGTTTGGAAGTTTTTCTTCATTTCTATTTTTTGGAACAGCTTCAAAAGAATAGGTGGTAACTCTTCTTTAAATGTTTGGTAAAATTCCCCTGGAAAGCCACGAAGCCCTGGACTCTTGTTTTTTGGGAGATTTTTGACTACTGATTCCATTTCTTTACTGGTTATGGGTCTTTTCAACTTTTCTATTTCTTATTTCACTTTTGGTAGTTCATATGTTTCTAGGAATTTGTTCCTTTCTTCTGGATTGCCCATTAAAATTTTTTTTTAATGTTTATTTATTTTTGAGAGACAGAGACAGAGCATGAGCAGGGGAAGAGCAGAGAGAGAGAGAGGGAGACACAGAATCCAAAGGAGGCTCCAGGCTCTGAGCTGTCAACACAGAGCCCGATGCGGGGCTTGAACCCACAAGCTGTGAGATCATGACCTGAGCTGAAGTCGGATGCTCAATGAACTGAGCTACCCAGGCACCCCCATTGCCCATTTTATTGGTGTATAATCGCTCACAATATTCTTTTATTATTGTTGGTTTTTCTGCTGTGTTGGTTGTGATCTCTCCTCTTTCATTCTTGATTTTATTTATTTGGGTCCTTTCCTTTTCTTTTTGATCAAACTGGCTAGGGATTTATCAATTTTGTTAATTCTTTCAAAGAACCAGCTCCTGGTTTCATTGATCTGTTCTACTGTTTCTGTTTTGTTTAGTTTCAATATCATTGATTTCTGCTCTAATCTTTATTATTTCCTGTCTTCTACTAGTTTTGAGTTTATTTGCTGTTCTTTTTCCAGTTCTTTAAGGTGTAAGGTTAGGTTGTGAATCTGAGATCTTTCTTCCTTGTTTAGGAAGTCCTGGATACTTTCCTCTTATGACTGCCTTTGCTGTGTCCCAGAGGTTTTGGGCTGTGGTGATATCATTTTCATTGGCTTCCATGTACTTTTTAATTTCCTCTTTAACTTCTTGGTTAGCCCACTTATTGTTCAGTAGGATGTTCTTAGTCTTTGGAGACTTTTTTTTTCCGAAGTTTTTCTTGTGGCTGATTTTGAGTTTCATAGCGTTGTGGTCTGAAAATATGCATGGTATGCATGGTATGACCTTTTTGTACTTGTTGAGGGCTGATTTATGTTACAGTATGTGATCTGTTCTGGAGAATGTTCCATGTGCCCTCAAGGAGAGTGTGGTCACAAACACCTTTAGTTTTTGTTTGTCTGGGAAACTTTTTATTTATGTCTCCTATTGTGAATGACAGTCTTCCTGGATGAAGAATTCTTGGCATATTTTTCTGATCCAGCACATTGAATATATCCTGCCACTCCCTTCTAGCCTGCCATGTTTCTGTGGATAGGTCTTTGGCGAGCCCAATCTGTCTTCTCTTGTAGACTGAGGACGTTTTTTCTTTTCCTGCTTTCATGATTCTTTCCTTGCTTGAGTATTTTGTGAATTTGACTGTGATATGCCTTGTTAATTTTTTTTTTTTTTAATTTTTTTTTTTTCAACGTTTATTTATTTTTGGGACAGAGAGAGACAGAGCATGAACGGGCGAGGGGCAGAGAGAGTGGGAGACACAGAATCGGAAACAGGCTCCAGGCTCTGAGCCATCAGCCCAGAGCCCGACGCGGGGCTCGAACTCACGGACCGCGAGATCGTGACCTGGCTGAAGTCGGACGCTTAACCGACTGCGCCACCCAGGCGCCCCAGTTGTTAATTTTTTTAAAAAATATTTATTCATTTTTGAAAGACAGAGAGACAGAGCACAAGCAGGGGTAGGGTGGAGAGAGAGGGGGACACAGAATCTGAAGCAGGCTCCAGGCTCTGAGCTGTCAGCACAGAGATCGACGTGGGGCTCGAACTCACGAACCGCGAGATCATGACCTGAGTCAAAGTTGGACTCTCAACTGACTCAGCCACCCAGGTGCCCCTGATATGCCTTGTTGATGGTCAGTTTTTGTTGAATCTAATGTGAGTTCTTTGTGCTTCCTGGATTTTGATGTCTGTATCTTTCCCCAGGTTAGGAAAGTTTTCCACTGTGATTTGCTCACATAAACCTTCTACCCCTTTTTCTCTCTCTTCATCTTCTGTGACCTCTATGATTCTGATGTTATTCCTTTTTAATGAGTCACTGAGTTCTCTAATTCTTATATCATGCTCTTTTACCTTAGTCTGTCTCTATTTTTCTACTGCATTAGTCTTTATAAGTTTGTCCTCTGTATCTCTGATTCACTGCTCTGCTTCATCCATCTTTGCCGCCGTGGTATCCATTTGAGATTGCAGCTCAGTTATAACATTTTAGATTTCATCCCAACTAGCTTTTACTTCTTTTATCTCCACAGAAAGGGATTCTAATCTATTTTCAACCCCAGCTAGTTTTCTTATTATTGTGATTCTAAATTCTGGTTTGGACATCTTGCTTGTATCTGTGTTGATTAAGTCCATGGTTGTCATTTCTTCCTGTTCTTTCTTTTGGGGTGAATTCCTTCAATTTGCCATTTTGAAGGAAGAAAAGGAATTAATAAAGTAAAAAAAAAAAAAAATTAAAAAATTAAAAACAGCATAAAATAATCAAATAAAGGTTGTTAGATCCTTGGTGTGTTTTGATCTGGTTGTTGAAAGAAGTTTGATAGAATAGAGAAAAGAAAAAAGGAGAAAAAAAAGGAAAACATTTCAAAATTTGAAAAAATGAATAAGTAAAATGAAATGATGAAAGTAACCTAGAATTTAACAAATTTACAAAAAAGTAAACAATATAGAAGAAAATTAAAGAAAAAATCTTTTTTATATAAAAACAGAAGATAAAAATAATTTTTTCTCTTTCTGTATTCAAGAATAAGAAAAGGAAAGAAAAAGAAAAAAAGTAGAATAGATGGACCAGCGAACAGAATGAAATATGATTGAAATTACATCCAGTTTTCCCTAGAAGTCAAATTATGAAGTACTGTCTACTCTGTAAACTAAGGAGGCGGAGAGACTTGTTGTGTTCCTCAAGAGCGTGGTTGGCACAGTTGGCTTAGTTTAACGTCTCCATTCTCCACTAGGTGCCATTGCTTAGCTAACTGGGGTAGATTGTTGTGGCACATGTAGGCGTGTATGCACATGCACAGGTGAAAATGGTGTCACTCAGCTACCCAGTCTCTGGTTTCAGAACTCTGTGCTCTCCTGACAGGCAGTCAAGCACTCCTCCTTTGTCTCTGGCTTCCATCCACTCCCCACTTCTACACTGTCTGTGACCAAGCCTTCAGGCTGCCAGATAGCACCTCCCTCCTGAGTTTTATCTCAGATGCGGCTGTGTTTCTCAACCCCTCACTTCTGAGGGACTGCAGCTTTCACCTCAGACCCTCTGGGGGAGGGTCTCCCTGAGCAATGGCTGGGTGCCGGTCCGCCCCCAGGAACCTTCAAGCAACTGTGCTGCTGCTGATGTCCAGAAACTGTGCCTGGGCACCAGCCCACCCCAGAAAAAGTTCATGTGGTCATGTAGCAGCAGTGTTTCAGGGGCTACGGGAAACCACATCACACATCTTGCACTGGGCTTCACCCCAGTGTCCCTCTTCTGACACCAGAAAATGTGGCTGATCTCCAAGATCTGCTGGGTCCCTTGCCTGTAGGAGGTATCACAGCCTCTATCATATGTCCTCCCAGCAGGGGAACTGCCACTCCCCATGTGGCCATAAGACCCCTCAGACCTCGCTCTCTGTTCCTGGGGATTCACCCTTCCCACCAGAGCACTGCCAGATATTGAGCTGTGGAGTTTCAGATTCTTTGCTCCCCCTGTTTTTAGAGTCTTAATGGAATTTAAATCCTTTGCTTTCTCCTTTCTACCTTTTATCCTCTGTCCCATGCAGCTGTTTCCACTCTTGCCTTTTCTCTCCAGCTGCTTTCATTGGGGGGGGGGGGGGTGCTTTTCTCCATCCTCTCTCCACAAGCAAAAACAGCTCCCTGCCCTCTGCAGCTTCTCTCCCCCAGTTCAACTCTCCACACCACATGACTGCCAAATTCTGTGGTTCAAGTTGTGCAGATTGTTGTGTTAATCCTCAAATCAGTTTTCTAGGTGTGCAAGATGGTTTAGTGTTGTTCTGGCTGCATTTCAGGGAAGAGAGAGGCAAAAATCACTTCCATCCTCCTCTACCATCTTGGCCCCCTCCCCACAAATTATTTCTTTTTATTTCTTAAAATATTTTTTAATGTTTATTTATTTTAGAGACAGACAGAGTATGAGCCGGGGAGGGGCAGAGAGAGAGGGCAGGAGACACAGAACGTGAAGTAGGCTCCAGGCTCCGAGCTGTCAGCACAGAGACCAGTGCAGGGCTTGAACTTGCAAACTGTGAGATCATGGCCTGAGTTGAAGCCAGACTCAACTGACTGAGCCATCCAGACGCCCCAAATTATTTCTTAATATGATCAAATATGTAGTGTTCAAACTTCCCTGTCTCATGATGTTTTCTTTGCCTTTGGTTTTCTGAATCAGGATCCAAACCCAGTCCACATGTTATGTTTTTTGATAGATGTTGTAAGTCTTCCAAATGAAACATCCAGCTCACAGTGTCAGTAGCGCTGCTGTTGAGAAACCCTGTGACTGGTGCAATTTGACAATGTTTTTGCCCCTCTCGTTCCTGTAAACCAGCAGTTAGATAACAGTGCTTGATCATTTTCAAGTTCTGTTGTTTCACAAGAATATCTCGTGGGTGTTTCTGTACTTCCCATTGCATCATGTCAGAAGATATGTCATGTCAGCCTTTTGCTTTTCTGTGATATTAAGATTGATTTGTGGGTTTTGTGGAGGCTCTGATCCTTTTCATTATAAAGTTCCTTATCGGCCAGTGGTTTCAGCATCTGTTAATGATCATTAGACAGATTGATTATTTCATTTAGATTCTGTCATTATTTCTACATTTGTTTGGTGAAAGTCTTCTCTAAAGAACTGTAATTCATCAATTATACCCCAAGGTACAGAATACACAAAGTAGTTTTTAAAAAGCACTTATCAGCACAATGATTTGGTTCTTTAGCGTGCTCCAGAGGTGACTTGGGAGCTTTTTTATTTTAAGTATCATTGTAAACTCATGAATTTTACCAGAGAATATGTGTAACAATTCATGAGTTGTTCCTTTTAAAACAAAATGTTTATTTATTTTGAGAGAGAGTACAAGCAGGGAATGGGTAGAGAGAGAGGGAGAGAGAGAATTCCAAGCAGGCTCTGCCCTCTCAGCATGGGGCTCGATCCCATGAACCGTGAGATCATGACCTGAACTGAAACCAAGAGTTGGATACTTAACCCACTGAGGCACCCAGGTGCCCCAAGTCATTCCTTTTTGATGCCCATATAGTTCCATCTTAGGTTGGTGGGAGCCTGTTTAAGTTGTATCCTGTGTCCGCTGGATACAACCACTGTAGTTTTCTTTGCTTTCTGGTATGACAAGGTGTTTCAGATTCCTCTAACACATTTTCTTTCCTGACCTAGAGTCAGACCTTTCTCCAAGGAGATCTTCTTCCTTTTAGTAGGACAATGGTATGTAGCAACCATAAGCGGGGCTGCCCAGTTTTTGAAGACCTTGTGTAAGTGTTGACAAACCTGTAAGAGATGCAGGTGTACATGGAGGTCTTGCACGTGGATGTGATCACCTACCACAGCATTTTTACCAGGTGCATGAAACAGAATACATCCCATCTCTTTCCTCTCAAATAGTGTATGCTTGAGAGTTCCTTGATCCTGGCTGATCTTGCCTGAGTCTCATTCCTCATCCTTCCTATCTGGTATGAAGGAGACTTATCACCAGTGTGGAAATCCCTTTGCCCCTAGTAGCTGGCACAGGCTTCTGAAAGTGGAGTCTCAGGCTGAGGACTTGGAGAGGGTTCTGCAGGATTTCTGAGGTTGCTCTGGTAGGACCCCCCACCCCCCTGCTTCCAGAATGGTGCATGCCTTGGGGGTGGGGGAGTGTCTCCTCATGCACAGACCCCTAACTCAGGGCCACTAATTTTGTCATAAGATGTTGCCTACAAAGAGTCCCATGCCTTCAGATGGACTGCAGAATAGATGGAGAATAGGTTGATCCTTATGACAGAGTCTGAGACCGCTTACCATGGACTCTGCTTAATCTGTCTCCATGGTCTGGGGCCAAGCTCACCAGGAGCCCTTAGCTGCTGAGAGGCCCTGAAGAGGGTGAGCTCTCAGTGATGTCCTGTGAACCTCACCAAGCTGCCTGGCACCCTCAGCTACTGAACCAGAGGCATCAAATAGAGCCGGCTCTGCATTTGTTAGGCAAGGGGAGTGAAAGGAAGGTAAGTGATGGAGAAAACCCAGTGACATTTTTGAACTCCAAATGGATTTTAAATGATAGCAAAGTTAATTGCAAATTTCCCAAAAGCCAGTCTGAACTTCTAGACTGTTCCATTCTGTTTAAAGGGCAAGAAAACATAGTTCTAGTTGTTACACTGTAAAAGTAGTGCCCCTTGCCCATCACCGGGGCATCCTCATGCCTCCATGGCACCACCTGGGCTGTGAGGGGTGCCCTGCAGAGGTGCCCTCACAGCATCTCCCAGACATTTTCTCCCACAAATCTCAAGATTGACTTAAAAAAAAATCCTAACGTCAGCAGCCTTTAAGCCTTGTCTGAGAATAAAACACACTTCTTATGTCTGCTAAGTGTTTCTTATTTGCAGCTGGGTTGAAAGTCACAGCTGCCTCCTCTTGTGAACAGGGAGGAGGAGTGGGTAGCGCATGGTTAGTCATCTTCATACAGGACAGGCCCACGTGGCCCCATCCTTTCCTGCCCTTTGCAAACTCAGGGTCCCCAGGAGCCAGGGAGCCAGATGAGGTTGTCCAGAGTTTTAGAACAAGAAAGGACCTAATTTCAACATTGTTGTTCTTCTTTCCAGTGAAATCTAGCCAGATCCCCACTATACAGAGCAGACATCAAGTAGTTGACTGGAGTTGAGGCACCAGAGCCAAGGCTGGGGGGCTCCTTCCAGGCCCTGTCTCCACAGCACCTCCAGAAGTGCTGATGGTAGAAAGTAGGGCAGTCGTACCCTGACCGTTGGCTTCTTTCCCCTCCTCCCCCCACTCCACCCTGGAAGTGCTGAAGAAGTAAGAGGATGGGTGGTGAATCTGAGAAAAGGATATAAAAACCTAGAAACACTTGGGCTACAACAGGTGTGGATGTGGAAGGGCTCATTGACATAGCTGGGAGACAACTATGGGGGGGATGCTGTGTCCCTTTCTCTGTCCTGTATAGCACTTTTGGATGGATCAAGGCCTGCTTTATCACATCCCAGAAAGAAAAGAGCAGTGCCAGTGTGGTGCCACCAGGTCATTGGGGTGACATTAGGGCTGTATTGCATCCATGCTGGGGTAGGTGCGGATAACTTCTGTATAGGCTGTTTTGCCAGCTGAATGGAGTTTCCCACTTCTGTTCTCGAAATGCAAGTTGGTTGCAATCCAGGGCAGGGAAAAATGGTGAAAATCCAGGCATCAGGAAATGGTGATCAGGAAAGAGGTATGGGGATGTTCCCTGAGGGATGCAGTCACTTGCTGAGGTGTGGCATGTGGACAGTCGTTGAGTCCAAATGCCAGCACGGAGCATCTCCCTCCTCTTCCGCTGGCCCACTGGGATTTAGCTGCCCTCGTTGTGGGCACATGTCAGTAGCCAAGGTTGTTGATGCTCAGGAAAGTATGGGAACACAGGAAAAAATAATGAGAGATGAAATAAGATGGTAGAATTCTGACCCAAAATATCTGTTTAATGTAAATTTAAATAGATAAACTCACCAATTCAAAGGTAAGAGATTTTCAGATAAAAAAAAATTAGCAGCATGCTATCTACAGGAGGCATAAAAGAACGAAGAAATGTTTAATACAAATTCAGACAAAAGAGAATTTTAAAACATCAAGATGGACAAACACAATATAGGAATATTATAATTTGGTAAGGAAAAATCCATTAAAAAGATGTAATGGCAAAGATAAACCTGTAAATATTGCCACAAATACATAAAGCAGCTACCAACAGGGTTAAAAGAAGTAAATAAATCAACAGTTGTAATGAAATTTTATATGTCCCCCTCAGAAACTGACAGATCAAGCATGAAAAAAAGCAAAGTTGGAAGATGTAAATAATTAATACACTGTAGCTTGTTTATTTATATGTACATATATGTATATACATTTGCAAAAAATCAACCATGTATCAAGCCACAAATAAATGCCACAATTACCAAGAATCAACATTACTGAAATCATTGTTCTTAGACCATAGTGTAAAAATAACTGAAATACAAAACAAAAGAACACTACCCTTACCCCATGCTTATTTGCTGAAAGAGAAAAATCTCCCCACTAAATGACTCTGGGGATAAAGACAAGGAACATAAGAGAAATTTAAAAAATACCTAGAACTAAAATTTAAACATTGAAAATTTCCAAAAATTGTAGGAGATAAAGTAGTACCTAGAGGAAAATTTATAACTTTAAATAATCCTTCTAAGAACAAAGACAACAAAAAGATGGAAACGAGAGGGAATTACACACACACACACACACACACACACACACACACACACAAAACAAAAAGGAAGGCCATAATAAAGGTAACGCTAAAATCAATAAAGCAGAAGGCAAAGAGGATGAGAGAGAGAATAGCAAGAAAATTCTAAGCTTATTTTTTTTCAAGATGAATGAAATGCACAATTAATTCAGATTGGCTAGACAAAAGAATAAAAAAGAAGATGGAAATAAAACACTGAATGAAGAAGGAAATTGGAAGCAAATGAGTGAAAGTGAGGACCAGCCACTGGCTGCACCAGAATCTGACTGGGATGAAGTGAGTGCCCCCGAGAGGGGTAACCTGGTATGGGATGTCAAAGCTAGAGAAAGGTGAAGGGGATGTCTCCACAGGGGAGGGGATGTCTGTGGAGGTGAGAAAGTGGTTACCTACAGAGACACTAATTATATAGGTAAATAAATTAAGGGCAATGAAAGCCAGCTTTCTCCTGGTAGCTGAAGAAGCTATAAATATGGCAACTATAAACATGATTGAACTTTATGGCACTGGATTTGAATTGGTGCTATTGGTGTGAACTCTTGATTTTCAATATATAGAGAGAGGGATACACAAAATCTTTTTTTAGTGTTCATTTATTTATTTTTGAGAGAGAGAGAAAGAGAGAGCGAGAGGGGAAGGGACAGAGAGAGAGGGGAGAGAGAATCTCAAGCAGACTCCACTCTGCCAGTACAGAACCCAATGCCGGCCTTGAACTCATGAACCACGATATCATGACCTGAGCCAAAACCAAGAGTCAAATGCTTAATGGACGGAGCCACCCAGGTGCCTCAGGGATGTACAAAATCTTAAGTAAGATTGATCCAAGATCAAAAGGATGGCTTAACAGTAGCAAGTCTTACTACTTGGATTAAGGTAGTAGAAAGTCAGGTGTAGTTATTATTACTAGTTCAGTTTGGTATTTAAAATAATGATGTAAAAATTCACAAAATACTAGAAAGAGAAAGGAAACAGAAACTCAACAAAATTATAGAAGAAAAACGTATAGCAAGTATCTTTGGTGGAGAAACTCTGACCCCCTCATTAAGACTTGGAATCCAGCCAGTGTGCCTGCTGTCATGACTGCCATGGAAGGGTCCGAGAGGACCTGGCCACTGCACCCGGCCAGGGAAGAGCAGGCTTAGAAGGGAATCATCAACCTTCAAGAACTAACAGCAGGTTCAGCCAAGATGCTAGTACAGGATAATACTAGCCAACAAGAAAAGAGAATAGAAAATAGGAAAATAAGATACAAAATAGAAATAAGATACTGTGCCTTGGTGGCTCAGTTAAGTGTCCAACTTTGGCTCAGGTCATGGTCTAATGGTTCGTGAGTTCAAGCCCTGCGTCGGGCTCTGTGCTGACAGCTCAGAGCCTGGAACCTGCTTCAGATGCTGTGTCTCCCTCTCTATCTGCCCTTCTGCTGCTCGCACTCTGTCTCTCTCTCTCAAAAATAAATAAAAACATTACAAAATTTAAAAAAAAGAAAATAAGTTACCGTTTACAATAGCAATACGACTAAAGGTGTTTAAGAATGAAACTAGCAAAGGACACAAGAATTTTACTGACAATGATTACAACTCTGTTTCAGGACACCGACAACACTTAAATAAGTGGTGTTATGCTATTTTCATCATATGGGATTGCTAAAAATTGCAAAGAGGGCAATTTTCATGAAATTAATGTATAAGTTCACTACAATTCCAATCAAAATTCCATCAGGACCTTTTAAACGAGTTAACAGAACTGTTCTAAAATTTATGCACAAGAATTAAAAGCTTGTCTATAAATAACTGAGTCAGTTTTGAAAAAAAAAAAAAGTAGAGCGAAATTGGCAAGGGGATAGGGTTGCTCATTCCACTAGATGCCGAGGCTCAGGATGAAGCCATAGGGAGAAAAACAGGAGGTAATGCAGGGCCACAGCAGTAGACAAAAGTCACAGATTGAGACTGCAGAAACAGACCCATGTCTACATGGAACTGGGTATATGACACAGGTGACACCACAAGTGAATGACAAAAGGGGAGATTGTTTTGTGGAAGGCGAGGGGGAACTTAGGGAGATAAAGCTGGATCCCTGTCTCATATCCTGCACAGAGGTAAACTCCAGATGGTTCAGAAGCCTAAGGGTAATACATGAAACCATAAAGGCAGAAAATCTGGGAAACTGTCTTTGTGATTTTATAACGAAAAAGGACTTGTTGAGGCACCTGGGTGACTCAGTCGGTTGAGCTTCTGACTCTTGATTTAGGCTTAGGTCATGATCCCAGGGTCATGGAATTGAGCCCTGCATCAGGTTCTGTGCTGAGTGTGGAACCTGCTTGAGATTCTCTCTCTCTTCCTCTGCCCCTGTCCCCAACTCATGATCTCTCTCTATATAAAATTAAAAAAAAAAAAAGACATTTAAATTTCAGTAAGACCACTCATAGTACAGAGTGTCTGATGACAACCAGATCTGGCTATGTCCAAGTTAAGGATTTCTGTTTAACAAAGTATATACAGCACAGGCAAAGTTAAGAGAGAGTTGAACAAATGACAAATGGAAGCACATTGAACTGACTAGGGAAAATATAAAGGGGAAGATCACCAACCCGGTAGGAAAAATTAAAAGTGTGCATTTGCACATATACAAGCAATGAAGACACAAGTTTGTATGGTCAGATTGGCCCAAAAGTAAAGACTAGCTAGCGGAGAAATTGCAAAACTCAGCTGCTACAGGGTAGTGTCTTAAGTGGTGTATTCCTTCTGGAGAACAATTCAAACATAGTGAAATTAACCATGTCAGTGTCCTAGAACCTGGCATTCCCATGCATGCATACCAGTCCAGAGGAATCTTCCAACAGGACTGGAAGGAGATGACTACCCGGGTGTCTGTTTCAGGGCCCTGTTGGCTGGGTCAGGGAGTTGGTGGTAGCACGAAGGGAATAGAAACATGAAATGGAATCCCAAGCCACCATTAGAAACAGTGACCTAGGCACACATGAAGCAACACAGATCTTAAGAACATAGTATTAAGTGGGGAGTGGGGTGGGTAAAGAATGAGATTTATAGCATAATCACCTTTTTTTGTAAATTAAGACATCTAGTAAAAAACAGTATGTTTTACAAAGTTCTATGCATATTCTGTTGACTGGATGCTTAAGGAAGGGAAGAGATGAGAGTGGAGACCAGGAATGAAAGGGAAACCACCATAAAATAGAAGCTGAGAGGCATCAAGGCATAGTGGTTGGCAGCATGGACTCCAGAGTCTGGGTCTGAATCCCAGATCTGCCTCTTACTAGCTCTGTTACCTTGAGCAAGTAACTAAATTCCCAGGTTAAGCTTCTGCATCTGTTCTAAGGGTCTGGTAGCGGATCTGCAAAGATGCAAAGACAGCCCCAAATGATTCTGCCCCTCCTGTCAGCAGGCAGGGCTTGTCACTGCTTTGACCAGTAGAATTCAAGGGAGGGGACAGCTCCAGGACTTCCAAGCCCAGCCCTTATGCAGGACAGAAGCTTCTTCCCTCTTAGAGCCCTGAGCTGCCATGGAAAGAGAGGGGCCTTTGAAGTTGAGATGCCAGGTGAAGAGGCAAGGCCACACATGGAAGGAGCACCTGGACCATCTGACTGAGACATCCAAGTGCAACCAGAAGGGGCGCCGCCCACAGACTGCCTGGCTGAGCCCTAGCCAACCCACGGAATGGTGAAATGCGATGAAATAGTGGTCTTAGAGCGATGAATTTTGGTGTGGTTTGTTAGGCACAAAGAGTTTGGCTCTAGGTACATACTTGTAGAATAAAACAGAAGAAGGACCCGTGTAGGCTGATGGTGACAGAAGTTGTCAGGGACTAAATGTATGATTAACTCAGGTCTTTGCATCTGGCCTTCACAAATATGATAAAACGTTTGATAGGGTTCATGTATTCATTTCCTTAATATGGTAACTGTGGATGGTGTAGGTGAAAAGTGTGTCTGAAAAGGAGTTTCTCAAAAGAAGCAGGGCTCCGAAGCTGATCTGGTGTTGTCTTTGTGCACAGAATTCAGAGTCTCTGCGAAGGCACTAGATGTATGAGCTCAGTGACTCATGAGTTCCTCATTTCTGGGAACACAGACAACTGATAGACTATATTTGTTTTCCTCTGTAGCACTAGATCCAGAACTAGCAAAAAAAAAAAAATTTTTTTTCATCTGTGATGAATTCTCAATTAGCCATAGTCTCCAGTGTCAGGAAATGCAAGGGTAACTGAAATCTACACATGATTCAAAGATCTCAATCAAGTCAGTAATTTCAGCCTCCAGAAGGGTCTCTTAGTTTTTATTCCAGGCACAGTGTGCTCAGTAAATATCTCTTGATCATTTAAAAGCAATCCCTCTTCTTTTTGAAAGGGATTTTTAAACTATTTGTTTATGGTCCTTCAAATCATTTATTAAAGTCGTTTGGCAAAACCCAAGCTAGGGCAGAATAACCCACACATCAGCCACAGTGAATGGACTGAACGGGGCAGAAGGGGTATTGCCATTCATTCATCAACTATCTCACAAGGATTGTCTGAGGTAGGTATTGCCCCCATTTTACAGAGGCAAAAAACTGAGGCGCAGGTAGGTGGGGTCACTTGTTCAGTCAGCAGCAGGGACACAGTAGAGCCAGGCTCAATGCTAGGTTGCCTGACTCATGGCTGGTTCTCTCCCACTCTATCGACCTGGGAAGCAGAGAGTTGGAATCACCCCACAACAACTAATCAACAAGGGAAAAGAGCCAATCCCTCGACACTGAGAACTCCAAA
The DNA here is from genome assembly GCF_028749965.1 of Puma concolor. Lineage (NCBI taxonomy): Eukaryota > Metazoa > Chordata > Mammalia > Carnivora > Felidae > Puma > Puma concolor. The sequence continues at coordinate 136,432,231 of NC_141667.1, read as the reverse complement.
TCCCAGGCACTAGATGCTGGTAGAATATACCGGCCCGTGCATTTTTGCAGAACTGACCCATTTTGCAGAGAGCATGCATTTGCCCAAGCATGGCCTTGGAGTACACATTTCTTGTGACTCCAGCCTCCACAGTCCCAGGTCTCTCGCGGCAGCCTGCCAGACCATAGACCCTCCACGTGCTTGGCCAGGAGGGTTGGCGTCCAGCCAGGTGCATCCATGTCCCGACACCTGGTCCAGAAATAATCCTGAACTCTGTACTTACCCACAAGTCCACCTCCTGTCCCATTAATGGCTTCGGAATCACCACCTGCATCTCTCATCCAGCTTTAGGTCTTATAGCTGTGTGGCTGACTTCGGGTAGCTTCTGGGAACATTATAAATCAAGGAGGAAAGGAAGCATGTGCCAATTTCCTTTCCCAGGTATCTTTTGTCCTCAGATTCTTTCTGCCTTGGGATTCTCCCTGGTGAGAGAGACTGAGGACGAAGTTTTTGCCTGGGGAGAAAGTGGAGCCTCCAGCTGGCCAGTGGCCCAAGTACAGATCAGCAGGCTGCTTTTTCTCTTTCCTTTTCTCCGTGGCTCCTCTACGCCCTCAGATGAGTCACTTTCACTAAAGATGAAGTAACTGTGGCTTCAGTCCAGCTGTAAGTGATAGTCCATGGCACTGTGGCACAGGAAAGGGAGACCAGGCCACGGAAGACAAATACAAGTAACTTCTAAGTCATGTCATTTATTTTTTCCCTCCATTGGATTTTCTAGCTCGTCTGAGCTTCTGCTCAGTAGTCTGAGCTGTAGAATTTGTGTGAACATTCCGTGTGCTCTGTATTCCCCAGATGTGAACATGCAGAAGCATGTACACACACACACACACACACACACACACACACCTGGGGCAGGCAAGAATGCACTGGATTTGTCTCAGCTGTCCCTTTCCCCTCTGGCTTCACTGTGACACACATTTGTCTCTACCCTATATCCTTAAGACATATGGTTAGGACAGGGTACAGCAAAGAGGGAGAAGAGAGGGCTGTTGAAGAAGTTGAAGGAAGGGAAGCTGTGAATCCCCAGGATCCTTTACTTGCCCCTCCTCATTCTTCCCCCTGCTTCATTCTTACTTTTCAAAAAGAAAGAATCAAAGCAAGAGGTCAAGGCTGGCAGTGACCAGTGCAGCACCTCTGCGCCCCTTCTTCCAGGCAGGTGCAACTTGGCTTGGTGACAGACACAGAGCCTGGACGGCAGTCCCCACCTGTCCCCGGCCTCTTGGCTGGTGCCTTGTGCACGTGCTGCAGTTCCTTATGCTCTCTAACCTTGAACGATGTCATAAAGGGCCAAGAGTGGATCAAGAACTTTGAGGATCTCAGATGGGTGCTGGGCTGCTAGAGCTCAGGGTCTCTCTCCTGAGGAGGACCCAAGCTGCTGGCCCAGGAAGCAAGGCACTGATGCTACTCTGGGCTCCCAGGAGTGTCCTGCCCACCACCCTGCAAGCAATCTACTCCTTGCGTTTGGACTCGGCTTTATTTACCCGGGTGGGGATGCAAGTATGGGGGAAAGACGTGTAGCACAGACCCAGTACCAATGTGCCAACCTTCCCAGTGCAGGGGCCTCAGCGAACTGCTGGGCACCTGTCTGCCTTTGATGTTTTGAGTCAATGTATCTCATCTCATGAACCAAGATGGCAGGGACTCCCTGCAGCCAACCTCAACAGGAAATGATCCCAGGAGTCTCTCACTTCCTTAATTCACGGAAGGAGCCGGGAGGAGAAAGGGGCTGGTCCTCTCATGACTGCTTGTGCCATTCAACTGAGAGGTGTCGCTGGTTAACCTGACAGCTCAGGGACCAGGGCTGGGTGGATGTTATTTATCCAATCTATTACAGGGCTGTAGTTCACAAGCTACCAAGTTGGACTCTTGGCTCTGGAAATTTAATGTGTGACAGCTGCATGCAGCCAGTGGTGTCCAGCATTTTAAAAAGGTCAATTAAGAAACGGTTGATGGCGGTGCAGCTAATGACAGCCTGGAGGGGTGAGCAGGGCCGAACAAACAGAAGGGCTGAGGCGTAGATTACTGGAACGGAGTGTCGAAGGGGAGCGTGGTGGGGAGGAAATCTATTGTCATCAGCCATAAAGCACATCTGAGTTTTGCAGCGGAGAGCGGTACAGCTGTTTCCCTCCCCAGGCAGCTCGGGGAGCAGTCTGTGAACGGGAGGGTGGGGGGGCTCGGCAGACAAAGGTGACACCTGCATCCGCTTGATCGATCTGCACACAAAAATCGTTCCCCTCCTGGCCGCCTGTTCCTTTGCACTTTTCCGCTCTCCCACTTGGGGAGCATAAGGCAGAAGCTGGAGCGATATTCAGAATGTGGGTCATGTTCTAGAAATCCATATTTTAAGCATTCCCCAACGCTGGGCTCCGCCTTCTCCTCCTGGGCGTGTGGGTAGGCGGCAGGCAGGCGGATGGGGGAGCCAGCGCCAGCAAGGGCTTTCCTCAGACGACACATGTGCCCCGTGGTTTCAGTGGCTACAAATGCAGGGTGCAGTTTAGAGCCTTTACACAGTGGTGGATAAAACAGGGACAGGAAGTCCTTAGCAAAGGTCTGTTTCAGCCTGTGACTGAATTGGCTCATGGTTGGGGGAAGGCACTGTGTGGGATGCGTTTTTAAAAAAATCAGACAAAGGGGCCATAAGCTGCTAGGACAGGTTTTTTGCCACATCTACCTGTCAAGCTAGAAATTCAATAGAGCAATGGGAATGCTAATTGATATGCAAAACAGGTCCAGGGTTCCTAGAAATGTCTAATGATCCACCAGTTCCTTGTGAAGGCAGAATTAAGACATGCACTAAACGAGATGGGAGTAAGAACACCAACCTTTTTGCTTGTCTTTTTTTTTTTTTTTTTTCTTTTCTTTTTAAAACCAACTTTGGGGAAACTTCACAGGTTTTATAATTAAAAAAAAGAATGTTGCAATCAGCGGGGTTTGTCTTTCACACACTGGATATTTATTATTAGAAAATAGCTTTTATCAGCTGGCAGTATCAAACAATTCGAAAGGAGCCTGCTTCTCGCCGTAATTTTCTTTCCCTCCTTAATGAAATTTAAATAAACAGTTCACTGTAGGGAGAGTTGCCACACCTTTTTTCCCCTTTAAAAACGGAATAAATGAAGTTTAGTACAAAACATCCTCCAAATAGGCCTTGTTCTGTAGCCATTACGCTGTCCCCTTGAGTGAGAGAGAAGAAGGCAATGAAAAAGACCACTCAAGTTATCAAATTACCCCCAAAGAATCTACAGTAGAAACTGGGAAACGCATAAACTAACCCAAACCAAACTCATCCAAACCAAGAAACCAGTTGTAACGTTGGCTTTTTCGACTGTAATTATCATCTGACTTTAATATATATACTTATATATATATATATATATATATATATTTGAAATAGTAATAAAAAAGGAAGCATTGAATTGCATCTTTAGCAGGACAACCTTCCTCATAGGTTAAAGAGGTGTTCAGAAAATCCCACATAGTATCTGCTAAATAAGCATGTTTGGCAGCTGAGCAAGTATCACGTGATTGCAGCATCCATGATTTGAAGTCAAACAGCATCTGCTCTCTTCCGGCCGAGTCCGTTGCTGGGGCGATGTGCTCACAAGGCTCAGGGTGTTCTGAGACCCACGGCTTAAGGAGGGGTTCGGGAGTGGCTCAGTGCATGGCCCCCGTGTGGAGACTTCCAAAACCCCAAACAACGAGCCAACCGACCAACCACACAAGCCTCAAACAATGGTCTCCTTTGAGTTCCTCTTGACAGAATGGGGGCCCAGCAAGGACTGCTGGTTAGAAGGTACGCTGACAGACTTTGGAATGAGGAGAATCACTCTCTGATTGGTCCGACGCCATTCGTTGTACAATCGACAGTGGTATCGAAATGACACCTGGGGTCAGGAGAGGAAAAAATAAGGGAAGGTTTCAGGTAAGCAGAAGCCGAGAATCAAACCAAGGAACGGAGAACGTCGTTTACAACAGCTCTGAACAGCTGGCGGTGGTACAGCGGGGCAGGCTGCATGGGCAAAATGGCTCTTGCAAGCGGCTGAGGGTTGGGAGGTTGGGACCAACCAGAGAAAACCCATGTGTGGGCACACGCAGGGCTCCCAGGGTGACTTCCTCCATTCCCCATAATACTGGATAAAATTAGGATATGAAGAGGAAATGAGGTTCCTTTGGAGTCTGGATTTAGTTTTGGGGTAGTAGTGTTTGGGCCCCAAAGCGTCAGTTGTGAAGCAAGTTAGCCACAAGCAGTTGGGCAGAGTGGGTATAGTGCTAGCCCTCCCCTAGGTGTGGGATATGGCAATGTGTCTTTCTGGTCTTCAGGTTAAATGAGAGGGATGCTCATGTATCCTCCTGCAGGTTGGACTCTGCACAGTTCAATATTCAGACTAGCAAATGTACCCTTCGAATTGTGCCATGCACAACCTGTACAACTGTACTAGCTGGCCCTGATCGGTGAACTCCAACTGCCTGTAGCTATGGTGTTCTATGGCTTCCAGTGGGGATGCTTTGGCATGGGCACCAGGTCCCTTGATAAATTCTTCTTGAGCCAGAACCTGGGGTAGGTTCAACTTCCGTGGGCATCTGCAATGCCTTGTGCCTACCTCAACATTGCATCGAGTGCTCTGTACCTTAGTGTATTTGTTTCTCTGTCTCCCTGCTCCAGAAGCATCTTGAGAGCGTGGTTTGAGTTGTATTCGCCTGTGTAAGCCTAGCACCTAGCACGTGCCTGGCACTTAGGAAGTTGCTCAGTAAAGTTTGCTGAGTGAATAAATATCCTATGCTTTCTGATTGCAACACTGCTTCAGATTCAAGCCTCTCTTATAGAATACACAACATTATAAGCAGTCAACTGATGGCCAATTGTGGCATAACTCCGCCGAAAAGTACTTGCTTCCCATGTAAATACACTGGAATGAGACACATCTGTGGTTTGTTTTGGAGAAGGCTAGCTTACAGCATTGATGGACTGCCCAGGCAGTTCAGAGTCTGTACTTTTGAAGATGCATAAACTGTCTTTAACACTGGGGGTAGGTTCCAGTTTGGGAGCATCCAGATGACGAGGTAGGTGCTGGGAAGGAAGATGCCCGTGAGCTTAGGCTGACAAATTACCCGGTATGGGCTGTTTAATAATCTGGGGTGGGCGGTTTGGGATGATCCCGGCACAGGATCCATGGTAATCAGAGGGCTGACCTATGGTTGGACCTCAGTGTTTCTCAAGCAGAGGAGAGCACAGGCCCTTGATCAGAAAGGGCTTACCAGTCGTCTGGCAGGATCATGAAATTCACGGCCACTAGCTCAAATTTCTGAGGCTAGAAAGCAGATGCCACAGGCTGAGTGCCAGTGAGATTTGGATATGAAAATATAAGCTTCTCAACTCACACAGATGTGCTTTTCTCCAAAAGGCCCTGAACATGCCAAAGTGGATCAGGTTTTTTTTTTTTTTTTCCTTAAGCTTGATTCTCATGTATCTATTCTGTCCTGCTACTGCTTGGTGCTACTCACGAATGTGAAACGGGTAGGCTGGAAAGCCCACTGTTCGGGGCTAAGAGCAGGGAAAGAGGAGAATGCAGACAAGTACTTAAAGAGCTTTGGCAGTCCTGGAAGTCGGGAATCTGGAAATACTATAGTAAAGCTGGGTTTCCAATCAAGAGACCCTTCTTCTGGGGGTGCCTGGGTGGCTCAGTCTGCTGTGTGTCCTACTAGTGATTTTGGCTCGGGTCATGATCTCACGGTTTGTGAGTCTGACGTCGGGGTGGGAGCAGGTAGGGGGGCAGTGGGATCTCTCTCCCTCTCTGCCCCTCCCCCGCTCATTCTCGCATGCACACTCGCCCTCGCACTCTCTCTCTCTCTCTCTCTCTCTCTCAAAATAAATAAACAAAAAAGAGACCCTAGGTGCCTGGGTGGCTCAGTCGGTTAAACATCCGAGTCTTGGTTTCGACCCATGGGTTCGTGAGTTCAAGCCCCATGTCGGGCTCTGTGCTGATGGCAGGGAGCCTGCTTGGGATTCTCTCTCTCCCTCTCTCTCTCTCTCTCTCTCTCTCTCTCTCTCTCTGTTTCTCTGTTCCTCCCCTGCTTATGCTGTCCCTGTCTCTCTCAAAAATAAATAAACTTAAAAAACAAAAGAGACCCTTCTGTATGTTAAAGAGCCGTGCATGCTGGACCTCAGTAAGCAGAGAAATAGCTGTGGGCGTCTGCAGATAGCTCCTTTTCTGATGCTGGGAGCAGACCCTGGGCTCTCGGGCCAGGCACCCCAGGCTTGGATCCCATCCTCTGCCTAGCGGCTCCACATTTGGGAGTGTTGCTTACCATCCCCAAGCTTGAGTATCCTCAGCTGCAAAATGTGAATGGTGGTATCTCAGAGTGCACAGAAAGCACTTAGCACAGTGCCTCACGTGCGCTAGTGTTCTCGGCCTGTTATTTTTGATGTGTTAAATATGGAAAGGAAGACAGTTTTGTGACGCTCCTTCTTAGACACAGGGGAACTGGGGGAAAAAGAGAAAAACAGGGCTGTTTCCCTTGCTCTCAGCGTGGCGGGGGGTCAGCAGCAGGTTGCATCACCTGGGAGCTTGTTAGAACATCAGAATTTTGGGTTCCACCCAGACCTAAGGAATCAGAGCGTGCATTTTAACAAGATCCCTAGGTGATTCACAGATACATTCCAGCCTGAGAAGCACTGCTTCAGGCGACCCAGGAGTCAACAACTTAGCAGTTCTCCTGGTGCCTTGGCCAGGAGGTAGAAAAATCAGCCCGCTTGTTGAGACAAACAAATGAGATCTTATTATGCATTAATCTATCTTCATCGCCGTTAACCATCACAGTCTGCAGGCAAATTCAATCAATAAGAAGAAAGCATCATATAAAGATGACTTCTTATCGGGGGACAGTAAAATAGATTGGGGCATGATGCAGACGGGGCCTTGGGTTTGCGCTTGCCCTGGGTTCAAGCTGAGCCTGGACCAGGAGCTCCAAGACGCCCCCTCCCTGCAGTGGGGCAGAATAGGAAGAAGGGAGGTTTGATTTAGAGAAAAAAAAAACAGGCAGTGACAGAAAAATAAACAACACAAACCAAAAAGAAGCTGTGGCAACTGTAACATTAGGAACTTCGTTTAGATATTTCTTAAATGTGTGAGTTTTTAATTTTTTATTTTGAGAGAGAGAAAATCCCAAGCAGGCTCTGCCCTGTCAGCATGGAGCCTGACTGGGGGCTCCATCCCATGAACTGCGAGATCATAACCTGAGCCTACATCGTAAGTCAGATGCTTAACCAACTGAGCCACCCAGGCGGCCCAAATGTCTGAGGTTTTAAGAAGAAAGGAGGAAGCAAGAGCACAGGGCCACTATTCTAAAAATACTGTTCCTTTTGGGGTGGGTTTCTTAAGGTGTATTCATTTCTTTGTCCAAAGGGTATTTATTAACCTGTTGTGGACCAGATCCTGCGAAGAGCTGTGGTCACAGACTGGGCAAGGAGGGCTAGACTACATCAGCATCCACCTCTCCCTGTCAGGGAGGGGACAGGCTGTTACCTAAGGTCTACTGTAACGTCACGGCAGGGTTTGGGAAATCTCGTTACGGATTTTTTATTCTGCCCTTTCTCTCCAGAGGTTTTGGCATGATTGAGGCTTGCTGATGGGGCCAGGGCCTTGTAAGTCACCTTCCCAGAAACGGACTGCTGCTCCCTGAACTCTGGCTGTACCGCGGAGGTGGGCTGTGTGAGCAAATGGGATGCGGAGCAGGACTGGGCACGGGGTCACATTCAACCCCCTCAGGCTACCGTGGGCTATTTGGGCTGCGGCTCAGCCAGCCGGCAGTGACCCTTGTTGGACAATGTCCTACGGAAGGTTTCCCCGTGTTATAAGGAGAATTCAAATGACTACCCCATCGGGCTGGGAGCAAGCCAGAGGAGACAGATCACTCATTCATTCCATTCTGTGCCTTAACTGGTTTCTGTGCTGAGTGCTGGTTCCATCAGGGACGCGGTGAGCTGAGGGGCTTCCCCCGGGTCACAGCACCGCCCCCCCCGCCCCCCTGCTCCCCACCTCTCAACGGGAGCTAATTATAAGTGCCACCCTGGATGTCTTCCTAACGCTGAGCGTGGACTCATCTCTCATCCGGCTTTTGACTATGCATGGAGCTCAAGTGGTTTGTGATGTGGGCGGTGACGTTTCTGGGGCACCTCTCCCCGGGATCTCGGCGGAGATGGCTCGCGCCCTGGACTCCGGGGTCCCTGGTACGGGTTTCCGCACGGCAGGTTCCAGAAGGCCCAGCTCCCCTGAGTTGCGCCAGATCTGCGCACAGACTGCAGAGGCAGGCCGGCTGACTCTGAGATGGTGGGGAGGCTGTGTGTCCCCCTTCGCTGCGCCCGTGAGGCCCTTTCAGGAAGGCTCCTCTGAGTAGCTGGGCTGGGACTGACACCGTGTTTGTTTACCTAAGACATTTTCACAGCATATTCTCCCAAAGCCTGACAGCTTGTTTACAATGGGTTTCTGCCGGAGGGCACTTTCCACGTGCTGTCAGCTCCTGACTTACGGCTCCTGCCAGGGCTGCTGGGTGCAGCATTTATCAGGGAGGGAGTTAGTCTAGATTCAGTAACTACTGTCGCGGGGCGTCGCGGTTTCCGCAACAGTCAAAGGGGAGAAAGCCTTTCTTTCCCTCCAAACGCTTTGCATCTTGTAGACGGCTGGGCATGCAGAGGAAGAAAGCCCTGTGCCTGTTCTGGGTGCTCTGATAAATGTTCCCGAAGTTTCCGCGCCTAATCATCACAGCATCGGGACCCAGGGTCTGTCGCCTGCTCCTCCACCTTTTTGCATAAGGCTGGTCAGAGAGGTTAAGTACTCTGTTCAGAGTTACACAGCTATTAGGATGTAAATCTTAGGTCCAACCACAGGGCCTTTGGATTCTAAATGCATATGTGCTCTTACCATGCAGCACTGCCTCTTGGAAACATTTCTGGAATAGAATATGTTCTCATTCTCCTGAAAGAGCCCTTGCTAGGTACCTTTCCCACCCAATCCCCTCTTTCATCTAAGATGGGTCGCATCCACATTCCCCTAGGATAACCTTTCCTTCCCTTTCCTTCCCTTTCCTTTCCCTTCCTTTCCCTTCCCTCCCCTCCCCTCCCCTCCCCTCCCCTCCCCTTCCTTTCCTTTCCTTTCCCTTCCTCCTCCACCCTTCTTTTCCTCTTTTGTAGTGGGAGTGGGAGCTGGTGGGGCTGGGTTTGGAAGGCAGAGGAAAGGAGCAAGTGTGAGCAAGTGCTAGAAGCTTCCACATGCTGACACACTGTGCTACGGGATATGAGAGTGGTACACTCTGGACAGGAAATACATATTAAATAACAATGGAATGTGTTCAGATTAGAAATGAGCAGGCACAGGAGAGTAATGCCAGGAAGCAGGGGGCCTGGTTTCTGAAACTGTTGTAGAGGCTAGTGACGCTCTTCGCTGCGGGTCCCAGAGGGAAACATAAAGCATGAGATCAATGCCGTGCCAACTGGTGCCCAAGCCATCAACTCACTTCATGAGTTCAGTGAACGGAAAGAACAGAGATGTTTAAGAATTCTTCCTCATGTACAGCAGGCACACTTATTGGGAACTGGTTTTCTTTGGTGGCGGCTTCTCATCTAGATAAATGAGTGTTTTTATGGGCAGCAGAGTCAATATCCCGACACAGAGAATAATCATCAGGCAAAGTGCAGCCCCACGTCCAACAAAGACTTGAGGCTGCGTCAGGAAGTAAGAAGAAAATAACCAGCAGGAGGATTCATGATGTGCGCAGGCAGTGACAGCAACAGTGGCCGAATGCATCATTCATAATACACTACAATCCCAGCAAAAGTGAGGAACATAAACCAGAGAAAGGAAACGCCATGCCTCATAACGGATGGAGTCCTAGAACGCTGGAGGGGAGAAATGTCTGGGGTGTGTGTGTTTGACTGATGGGCTCTCAGAAGCTGGGGCTTTTTCTTTACTTGATCTGCTCTTCCCAGCAGCACACCTACGTGTACACACACACACACACACACACACACACACACACACACACGCACACACGTGGTAATAAATCGCATCAGACTCTCTCACCAGCACCTGCAGGTCTGTCTCCCACGGGGCAGATAGGACATGTGACGGACAAGAGGGAAGTCTGCGCCAGCCTTGGGGCAGCCAGCTCCAGCTGCTCTGACCGCCCCCCCCCTCCCCGGACGGTGGGCCATACTTACTAGTGTCCAAAAGAGGTAAATAGTGAAGAGTGCGACAGTGAGTGCAATCAGTCCGACGGCCTCCAGCCGACTGCTAAAGTGCAGGTGGTCCACAGCGCCCCGCAGGCAGAGCCAGCCCGAGATGGTGGCCAGTGGAGTTATGAACAAGAAGCACACCATGTCTCCAAACAGAGTCCGCTTCTCATGCTGGGGGCCTGGGTTTCTGAGCCACTGCCGGGGAAAAGGGAGGAGAGAGAAGAGAAAAGCAAGGTCACGGTTAAATGCCAGGATGGCATGGAGATACACTACCCACAAGCTGTCTTCTTCTTCAGGAAACTGGGAACGGGCACTTCTGACCCATGCTGAGATCACAAGGCAGCATTAAGGGCTCATTCCCAGGCCCCGCCTCACCGGATTATAGTGACTATGGTGATAATTTAACGTGACAATAGTGATGATGATAAAAACAATAATTTGAACAGTGTCCTTGCTGTCGATGGCCTGCTGTTTCTGAAACGATGGTTATCATTTTAAATAGCAACCCCATGGGAAGGTAGAGAGGATGTTATTTCTGGAAGGTAATAGCTGAGATAGAAAAAGTGCTGTCATGTGGCCAAAGCCTTCCAGGATCTTGGCTCTGGGAGATGTCTACAGGAAAGGGTTAACTCAGCAGGCCGGGGTGGCTCAAATTGTGCATGTTCCCCTGAAAGACCCGTTTTCAAGACTGGCTCTTCAGAAATGAGCTCTGAGTCCTGGCAATATTTTGCCTTTTACGAGTGTCTTTGTTTGCCTGAGGCCTTGGGCCATATGGTAAGAGTATAATGAAATAGTTTATGCCAACAGCGTGATTTATGCTGAACACCTATGTTCGCTGTGGGGGCTGGAATATGAGCAGCTGAGGTCAGTCATGCAGGCGCTGAATGCCTATGTGACCGACCCCAATAAACACCCTGGACACCAAGGCTTGGGTTGATAACGCTTGGTATGTGTTGTCACAAATTGTTGCTAGAAAAATATTAAGCAGATTTGTATGACATTACTGGGAGGGGACACCTGGGAAGTCGCACCTGGTTTCTTCTGAACTTCACCCCGTCCATGCACCCTTTCCTTCTGCTGATTTTAGTTGGTGTCCTTTTGCTGTAATAAATTGTAACCATGAGTAAAAGAGCTTTTCTGATTCCTGTGAGTCCTTCTACTCAGTCATGGAGCCTGACGGTAGTTTTGGGGATCCCCCACAGAGTGAGACTCATGTGACTCCATGAACTGAGTGATGCCCCTCCTTGTTAGGACCCTGGACCTCCTCCTTAGGGTGGTCCCTGACGTTTTAATCGGGTTGCCCTCCTGACTGAGTCAACCCCAAAAAAGGGTGGGCAAAACTTTGTGGTTGTTGAAAGACCAGAGAGGAGAATTCCTACAGGAGGGGAACAGAGTTGCTGGGGAACTCAGTTGGGGAATTGCTGAATGCCTGCTGAAATGTTCTCCATAATCCATTCTGGGAAAAGTCATGCTTACGTATGGGTGTTGGTGCACGACAGTAATGACGTCAGGTGGCTTTTCTTCAGATTGGCATTGAAACATGTCTCCAAATACCCCTGCCTCACTACCCCATGTAGTAGTGGCTGTGCCCAAAGGGTCCAGAGGAGGGGGGGTTGAGCACAGTTAGGGGTGGGAGTGGCAAGAGACGCAGGCCGAGTCTGTTTTCCATCTTGTTTCCTAAACGAACGGGGGCTTAGCTGTGCCGTGGGCTGGCCCCCAAATGGGAGCACTGTGGGCTGCTGAGCACACATTCCAAATGGCCAGGGCTGCAGTTCCCACAGAAACATTGGTGGGTGAAAGCATCATGACAGGGGATATGAGAGTAGATGGTGCACAGTGGAGAGTAAAGGGAAGGCCATGGTCAAGGGCAGGAGGAAGAGACAGAGGAAGCAAGGTGAGGACAGAGCAATGGAAGGGCCAGCAAAAGCTTCAGGGAGTGACCAGAGGAGATGGGTGGCAGGGAGAGATGGTAAAAGGCAAGGAAGAGCTTTTCTGAAAGGTACCCTTTCCTTGAGTGTTTGCCTGGGGCCAATATTAAACCCACAGTGCCCAACATACCAGTTTCCAGGGACAACCCACCTTACCATTGTGCTGAGATGCTGAAAGAAGTCAACCTCAGCTCAGTAATGAGGAGGCAACTTGTCTGTGAATATAAATACAGCATTATAAAAAATTTCACATAAATCCCTAAGTGATCAAGTGCGAATGATGCTGACCCTGCTGCCTGTTGTCATGTTACCTTACACATCTCAGCAGCTTCAGAAAAATTCAAAGAGCTCTTATTAATTAACATTTTCTTGCCTAAACACTGGGAATATCGATCGCTGTGAGGTGGAAAGGGGAAATCAGGTACGATTATCCTAATTTTATGGAGGCTCAGTGAGGTTAAATGATCGCTCCAGGGGATTCGGAGGTCAAACTGAGGAGAGGACTCACATCGCTTCCCTCTTGCTCAAGTGTCCTATCAGTAAAATACTCGAAAAATATTAAAATTGCAAGACATGCAGAAATCCAGATCCTTAAACAATTTTGCTCGAATCGCAGCAACCTCATTCCCCTTGCAGATTTTCCCTGGAAGCAGATCTGGAAGCCTGGCCTCCCTTGTTGGAACATAGGAAATTCTCAGTAAATATGCAACAGATGTTCACAGACAAGCCGACCTCCCTGGCAAAGACTTTCCTCAATTTCTTCTGCTTGGGAATTCGGAATGCATTTTATGAAAATTAATTTAGAATTTTACTTATCTGTGTGGCCCTTAACATGACCCAGTGAAATGACTCAGGTGTGGAAGGAGGTAATTACAAGTCACTAGTTATCTCTGTCTGGTGTAAGATAAATTACAAAGGCAAGATGATTATTACTAATGCTGGTTCCTGGTTTCTCAGTTTCTAGTTGTGCTCTGATTTTCTATATTCTTTTTTTTAGATGTTTATTTATTTGGAGAGAGAGAGAGAGAGAGAGAGCTAAGAACGAGTGTTGGCAGGGGAGGGGTAGAGGGAGAAGGAGAAAGAATCTCAAGCAGGCTCCATGCTCACCATGGAGTCCAGCATGGGGCTCGATTCCACGACTGTGAGATCATGACCTGAGCCAAAATCAAGAGTCAGCTGCTTAATTGACAAAACCACCCAGGCGCTGGTGATTTTCTATATTCTTCAAAATTTTTCAGGCCTTTTTATATATCCATTATCACCCAAAATCTGGACTCTGCACATTATTAGCTATAAATATATGTGTGTTTATAAATGTATATATATATATGTATATAATATATATGTGTATGTATTGTATGTATACATATAATATATACATATATATGTGTGTTTATAAATGTATGTATATAAATATATATTTATAGTTAATGTGCAGAATCCAGACCATGAGTCATATAAATTTGCTCAACTTACTCTTTATGTTGTTTGCTGCTGGGTCATATTTAAGTATGAAGTTGTTTTTCTTTTTTTTTTTTAAGTAAGCTCTGTGCCCAGCTTGAGGCTCGAACTCATGACCCTGAGATCAAGAGCTGAATGCTGTACCAACTGAGCCAGCCAAGTGCCCAGGTATGAAGTTACACCCTAGGTAGCGTTATATCAAAATCGGTGACTTCTTCAGAATCCCAGGTGTCATTTATGTTTTACACAAATGTTAAGTCCCATGAACAGGACCACTGGTAGTATCTGTTGCTGAGAAAAACCCTGCCCTCTGCCACAGTAAGAATGTCTGTCAAAGCATCCAAGTTGGTCGAGAACAGGATATTTATACAAGCAGAGATTATAACTGAGAAAATCTGATTACACCTCAAATTTCCAGCAAGCGGGGGGATGTCTAAATAAATTAGGAAAACAAAATAAATTATGGAATTTACTTAGAGCAGAATACCATCGAGTAATTTCAAATGATAATGCACATTTTATATTTCCTGACATGATGTACTGCTGAGCAGGAAGAGTTCTACTGGACAGAATGTGTAGTAAGATCCTGTATATATGATGAGATAGTTACATACACACAGACATTTACAAAGATTTACAAAGACATTACCTACAAAGATGGAGTGGATTTACACAGACAAAGACCAGAATGATACCCAGCAAGATAGTGGCTATTCTTGATGGTGGAATCATGAATGGCCTTTAATTTTTTTTCACTTTGTATGTATTCTCTAAAATGAACATGGATTCGCCATGTAGCTACGCATGTATGTATTAGTTGTGTACGAAACATTGGGAAAGAGAGAGGGGGACCCTGACTGAGAGACAGGGAGAGAAGAGGGAGGGAGCTGTCTAGCTAGTGCTTAGCAAACTATAGCAGTAAAAAAATAAGAAGAAAAATAAATAGTACTGACAGATGTTTGGGGCAAGCTCAGTGCTAGAAATCCGAGTTTATTATGCACTATCTCCCTGAGTCCTTGCAATAACTCTCTGAAGCATGTGCTAACATCATCCCCATTTTACAGATGCCGACACTGGGGAACAAAGAATAACTGACCTATGGGTGGACAGCAAGTAGGTGGCCGAGGCAGGATTCAAACCAGCCTCACTTTGCTGTTCCTTGATTTCCATGCTTACATTTTCTTTCTGCACCAAATGGCACTTGTGTGTATGTGTGTGTGCACGCGCAGTCACTAGATTTTTTGCAAGCTTTCAGCGAGGTGGGATATGGTAAATCCTGCCATTTTACTGTTTCATCAGGTAGGTGAAGGACTGGCTGGCCAGGATGGTATCGTGGTAACTTTATAAAATATTCTCCGGCTACTATTCCGTTCTATGTGAATTCTCTTACCAGATCACAATGCGGTCCAATCTGTGGGCGTTGAATCACAGCTTCACTTTGGCATAATTCGTAACAGACAAAGGGTTGATCTCAATTATTGTTCACTGTGGTTTTTTGCTCCTCTGTGTCTCCTGCCTCTCTAATCAGTTCTACGTATTATACACAGAATATTAAACCTATTCTGTAGCAGTATCTTCATTTCCCAAACATTTAATAAAAGAGCAGCCTTCGGCAGAATGGCAGGTTTGTTTGTATGTCTGTGTTGCCACCCGACCTGACCTGAGGTGGACCCTTTAGAACACTGGCATCTCGCACGTTCAGCATTTACAATGCTAAATCAATGACAGGAGCTTATGTTGACTCACACCTTGTGAAATGCAGAGCACTCTCTTATATGCCACATGAAGTAATTGCTTTACTCTCTGATAATCTTTGAAGGCGGTGCCACTACACCACCATTTTACCGATAGGGAAACTGAGGCACAGAGAAGAGTGGTGTTGGCTTTGGTCCATGCACTCTAGCTCTAAAGACTGTGCTCCAAAACAATCTGTTCTGTCATCATTCTTTTTTTATTTTTTATTTTTTTTTTAATGTTTATTTCTGAGAGAGAGAAAGAAAGAGAGAGACAGCGTGAGCATGAGTGGGGGCGGAGCAGAGAGAGGGAGACACAGAATCCGAAGCAGGCTCCAGGCTCAGAGCTGTCAGCACAGAGCCCAATGTGGGGCTGAAACTCACGAACTGCAAGATCTTGACCTGAGCCGAAGTCGGACGCTTAACCGACTGAGCCACCCAGGCGCCCCTCCGTCATCATCCTTGAAGAGGCTTTAGTTTAACATTGGTCTTCTGCTTATACTTGGGGGTTAGCTGTGGCCGATGTTTGAGAATACTAATTTATTTGGCATCTCTCACCTGGCCGGCTCACCTCCTTGGCCGCCAGGGGATCTGTCGGCAACCTGGGCACCCTTCCGGCCTTCTGTTCTCTGCTTCCATCAGAAACGTAAAGCAGGGAGACTGCACCATTAAAAGCCCTGGCACTGAGCTGCCTATTTTTCTGTGGTGATCTCATTCCAATCGCTAACTCGTTCCTGAACCCGGAGATTGATCTGCTCTTGGAAATACGTACAAAAACCAACCACTCAACCAACCATCTAAACAAAACAGAACCCCGTCCCATGGTAATCAGCACTGTAGGGCCATAGACAGCAGAGGGAATGAAAGCATCATTCCACCGGTGACACAGCATCACTCACTGGCCGTAAGTGTACATCCAAGGTGAGCCGGGAACCAGTGATTCCTTTCAAGGTGGAGTAACTGTGGGTTCGGATATAATTACAGTGTCAATTTGTTAAATCCCTTCTTGGGGAGTAGGGGCAAAGGGGGTGCAGTGCTATAGGACATTAGATTCTGCCTCCCAGCCTCCGAGTTAATCGGCTTAAATCCTCAAGGCAGATAGGACAGCCTGCAGGTCAGTTTGTACTAGAACCAGATTACACTCTGGTGGCTAATAGCTCTGATCGATTACAGCCTTCCCCATGAATCTCCTTAATGAGAAACCATCACGAGAATGGGAGAAACTGATAGAAGGGATAACAACTGATAGGACCACCACAAATTTATGGAGAGGAAAAAGAAAAAGAAGGCATGGTCTCACAATGTTGTCTCATGTGGGTTTATCCGCTTGAGTGTCTCTTGTTAATATGACACTTGGCAGAGTTGTTAACCAAGGGCTTACCTTCCTTGGGATGGGTCTTATTTTTGAAGCCCAACTCATTTTACACTAAGCTGTCTTGCTTGCCTGGGGAGCGGCGAAGTGGAAGGGGCAGTGCTGTGATTAGACGGTAGATGATGGGTCCTTTCCATGATTTAGAAATGACCGTGAAACATGAAAACCATGCATTTCAGTTAATGGAGGCACAAAAGAGAACAAAAACAAACAAACCTACTCCTACCGGTGTTCTCAATCCCTGAATTCCAGTCTGTCAGTCAATTTCCAGGACAGCTGAAGTCTCACAGAAAGAAATTCCGATGCCGGGGAGCTGAGGAGATGCTTGTTTGGGACATCCATCAGTGGATGCTGACACTGCTCACAGCAATGCGCCTCAAATGAAAACTTCACAGAGGATTTGCTCATGATCCTAAAATGTCCTTCTCCAGCCTTGGCCTCTGTCCAAAGCTCCAGATGCGCATATTCAACAGCCCGCTCAACATCTCCACTTAGATGACTAACAGGCGACTTAAACTCAATCCGTCCGAAACAGAACTCTTGATTTAGTACTTAACTTCACAACCTCTCTTTTCTCCACGTCTCCTCCATCTCAGTGAATGACATCACCACCCACCCAGTCGCTCAGCCATCCATTTCCTTTCTGTCTTGTGCCTAGCCCTCCAGGAAGTCCTATCAGCACCACCTTCAATAAGTCTGGAGTCTGTGCACTTCTTCCCACGTCCACTGCCTCTATCCCCGGGCCACGATCATCTCTTACTTGGGAGGCAATAGCCTCCCGGCTTCCATTCTGGCTTCCCTACAGTCCGGCCCCAAAACCAGGGAGAGAGACCTTGTACATACATCAGTCAGAGGATTTTGAACCTTTGCTTAAGGCTCTCCAGTGGTCAGAACTGTGTCTGTACTCTTGACCTAGGACTACAAGAAGACCTGACCTCACACCTGCTTACCTCTCTGACTACGTCTCCTACCACCTCTCCCCCTTCATTTCCAACCTTTACCCTGTGGCTGTTCCCGTATGGGAGGCAGGCTTTGTCCACATTCTTGTACGGTTGGCTCCTTCCGATCACTTAGGTCTCAGCTCAGAGGGTAACTTAGCACTGCAAACACTCCTGAACCTACAAACAGTGCCTTGCTCTATTTTCTACAGAGCACATGGCACTCTCTGAAAAGATGCTCTCTTTATTTATTTGTTTGTTCCCTTGTTTACATTTTGTTCCCTACTTCAGTGAGAACTCCGTGATGACAGGGACTTCATTTTTGTTCATTATTGCATGCCTCAATCCAAGAACAGTGCTGGAATGCAGTCGATGCTTAATGAAAATGAATGAGCAAACATCTGGATGCCAGGACCCCTGACCAGAAATGATCTTACAATATGAGTTAGACCAATGAAATTGGTTGGTAAAGAGACACTTTTGTTGGTGAGTAGACATCAAGTGCTGAGGTTCACTGCGTTCAGCCTTCTGGACGGGAGATGGTATTCCTGAACATTTTGCTCTTTGTAGGTTTCCAAGAGAAATATCTACATGTTGTTTTGTTGCTATGAGGTGTAAAACCTGTATTTTCTGTTCAAGCTTTTTTTCCCCCTGAGATGTAAATAATTGTGGAATGCCATCTATTTCTCCATAGGTCATGAGATAGCATGACAAATACACTAAATTATTTAAGGTCCTTTCTAGTGTTTTAGTCACAATTACTATCTTTTTTTATACCCCCCTCCCCCCTTTTTTTTTTACTACCTTGAACTACATGAGAATGAGACAATATCAGATGCCCATTTAAAAATTATACAACCCCGGCTCAACCAAAAATATGTACTGAGTGACTATTATGTGCCAGATACGTTCACTGAATTTAATAACACCAGCTGGTGTTGTTATTCCCATTTTGAATTACGATATTAAGCCTCATTGATGTTGAGGTACTTGTTCAAGGTTACAGGGCAGAGGAGCCAGGGTTTGAGATCTCCAGCCTAATGTTCTTTCAGCTCTTTCTTTCAGCTTGCTTTTGCACTACATACAATCTTACCCAAAATTTTTTTTATTAAAAAAATGCTTAAGGTGGCTCAGTCAGTTAAGCATCTGACTCTTGATTTCAGCTCAGGTCATGATCTCACGGTTGGTGAGATTGAGCCCCATGTTGTTGACAGTGCAGAACCTGCTTGGGATTCTCTCTCTCTCTCCCTCTCTCTCTGCCCCTCCCTGCTGCACGCACTCTCTGTCTCTCAAAATAAATGAACATTAAAAAATGTTTAGTTGAAGTGTAATAATGGACGTATAATGCTATACAGTATCAGTTTCACATATAACTACATGAAATCTTGATCCTAATTTGTTTGCCCGTACAGGCTGGGGAAGTAGCCGGAGGAGACAGGAGACTGCTTCTAGTGTCCCCTGTTGGCTCCCCCAAATGCTGTGTGACCCTCATCCAGTTTTTTCACCTCTCTGGGGGCAGTAAAATAACAGAGGTCCCTCTCACAGGGGTGAGGAAGGTTCAGCTTCGAAGGGAGTGGTGCAAGACCGTCTCTCTTTGGCTCAAGTTCCCACTTCTGTTCAAAACATCAGGTTCAACTAGAGACTGGGTGTATCATCTTCTGAGCTCGGGCTGTGTGTTTGCTGCTCCCTAAACGTCTTTCCATCTGTGCAAGCAACACCTCACACTTGACACGGTCCACAATGGGGCACTGGGTTCACCTCCATCACCCAGCTCCCGCCTGCATTGTCCCAGACCTGGGCGTTGCAAGACCAATACTGGTGGCTCTGGTGCACACCCTCGACCCCATCCTTCCTCGATGCCCCACCCCCCACATGCAACCAATCAGCAGGTCCTGTTGGTTCTTCTGGAATACATCTTGAACTCGTTCGCGTCTCTCTCTCTCTCCAGTGTCACTAGTCTTCCAAGCCACTACTCTCCCCTGAGCCACATAATTGCCTCCTCACCCTCCTGTTCCTGTTATCCGAGAATCCAGTGTCTGCACAGCAGCAAACTCACATCACTTCTCTTGCTTAGAATTCCCTGGCGGCTCCCCAGGGCATGTAGTCTAAGGCTTCTGAACGGCCCACAAGCCCTGTGTGTTTGTACCCTGGGCTCTGCAGACCCCCAAGCAGGCCAAGGACAGGATTCATGGGATCTGTGATTGGGGGGATTTTCACAGCCTCTAATTGAAATCTGGCATCTCACTGAGTTATGCAGAAGATCTTATGGGTTGGAGCAGCACTTGTGGCTTTGTGATCAATAAAAAAATCACAGCTGTTTCCCATCCCATTAAACTGTTGCAGACATCTTGACATATTGCTCCTTCATGGTTGGTTATTAGATCTGCCACAGAATGTGTTAAAGAAGCACTTCGATTTTATATCCCAGCTTTTGTCTTTTTAATACTTTGATCGCTGTGTTATAATGTAATGGGTTGTCCCTGTATTCCTACGTTTTTTTATTTTATGTAATTAAAAACATGATCTGAGAGAAGGGATCCACAGACTTCAACAGACTGCCACTGGGTCCTCTATGGAAAAGTTTAGGCACCTGGAATCTGGTTCCTCTGATCTCTCAAGCAATGCTCCTTCTTTTTCCATGTTTCTTCCTGATTCAGAAAAGCGTGAGGACCTCTGCAGGGGTTCTCTTCTGTCTAGTACTCTCCTTCCCATGGCCAGCTCCTTCTTGGCCACACCTCTACTCAAAGATCATTCTTCAGAGAGGACTTCACGAATCACCATGCATTCTCTCACCACGTTACTCTTCACAACAACTTGTTTCTTTCTTTATAACTTTTATCACCATCAGAAACAACCTTTTTATTCATTTGTTTATCCCATGTCTTTCTCCCCAGCGGGTAAGCTCTCTTAGTACATAATAACATTCTCCTGGCGTGTTCAGTTATAAAATTCCCGCTTCCTGAAATACTTAGTTTGTGCTTGATAAATATTAGCTGAAGAAGAATATAAATCCTCCTGACTCACAGGATCACTTTGAGTGGAAACAGGATGAGTTTAACTGAAATCCATCCCTACGTACATAAAGACCATTCACCCTGACCCTACTGGTCAAACACCGTAAAGTGATTTTTTGCCACAGACACACGGTTAGAGCAGTTGCTCTGGCATTCACAGGTGTGATTTGGCTGAAGCATAAGTCACATTCAAGGGCACCCTGGAGATTTGTGACAGTCCCTGGAGGACTTAGGCCAATAGGCCAATTAATGGGCTACAATGCGTCATAAATACCATATTTGTACCTGAGATGCTGTAATTTGGTGCTGGCATTATTTAAAACAAACGCTACACATGCCGACATCAACGGTTTGAAGTTTTCCAAAGAGGAGATGAGCCGCACAGCAGGACTAGATGGCAGCGTAATTTCATATATTCACTCGCAACTTCAGATATAAGCAAAATGGGAATCATTTTGCTCTAATTATTTTAGATCATCCCTGTGCAGACGTGATCACAGCCAAATGGAGACTGCTTATCCGGAATATGAGAGGATGCTGCACGATTCTGTGGCATATGTGATCAATGTGAAGCCAGAGACAAAAGGAGACGAGATCAAGAGAGGACGGAGGACAAGAAAACAGAAATTTCTAGAAGAAATTAGTAATTGACAAGCATAGTGCCCAAAATAGAAATGATTTCTGGGAGGCAATGGTCTCATACTGTGTAGTCTGTTATCAACAGGACCCCACCAGCCACCCCAGGTCCCTGAGCCCTGTTTCTTTTGGCTGTTTTGGGGCTCCTGGCCCTGCATCCAGTACAGTTGCTGGCATCTGACACCCTGTCTTCTGGCCTGCTGTGGGCCATAAGCTTCGAATAATGACTTCCAGCAGAAGGACAGGATCACAGGGCAAAAGGTGCCTGGACAATGGACCAAGTAAGAGCCCCATTTGGAATCTTGAACAAAAGCTGAGATTATGATGGATAATGTGAACAAGGATAACAAATCTCTATCTTGATCCCTGGGAACAGTGAGAGAGAGAGAGGGAATAGAGAGAAACCAAATTCAAAACCAGGTCGTCAAAACGGGACCACATTTAAAGATCAGTGTCCCTCCGAGGGAGTGAGGGAGGATATGAGTGCAAGAACTCTCCAGGCAGAGTGTGGTGGAGGGGTTGTAGTGAAACATGAGGTACCTGTAGGACTGTGAACAGAAGGCACAGTCTCACCAGGACCACATACCCCTGAAATAAGCAAGAACAGCGGCACTTTGAGAAAGGGGAAGATTTCTGCCGGATGGAAGAACCGTGAAGCTGTGGAAACAGAGGAACTTTTAGAGTCACAATCCCTATAGCCTGGTGTTTTGCTGCCGAAAAGGACCCCAACTATATAGGATGGCCCAGTCAACTTTGCTGACGTGCAATGCCTCTGAGCGGTGACTGGATCTGGAACCTCCCAGGGCTCCCTTTGAGCCAGTGGCCTAAGTTCATGTGCTGATACCTCTTTATTTTTGTTTGAAATGTCCTGTCCTCAAATTTCAAAGGTATCCCCGTAGCATGCAAGCAATTTAGATGGTGCTGCCCACTCCCTGTGCACATTGTCTAAGCTCTTCATGATTTTCAAGATTTCAGATATGTCCTTCCTGAGCCTCCTCACATCTAGATTAGAGAGTCTCCCTCTGGATGTCCAGGGCAACCCAGCCACCTGTTTTTGTCACTCCTCTGGACTGGTTGGATCTCCTTCATTGGTTACAGAGCTCTGAATATAATGAGGCAAAAATATGCCTTGGTGGGATATGAGGGGAGGGCCCTGTTTTCCACTCGCTGGCGTCGCTTCTCTTGATTATGTTCAATGTTTATAGACCGTTTTGCTACAAATACTCACAGAGCTGTCTTCAGGGAAGACATTCTTAAAGGGGTAGGGGCAACAGTTCAAATGACAAAGGTCATGACATCAAGGACTGGCATTTATGGAAGGGCAAGCAGGAGTCCGGCTGGATGCACATAGTTGTTGTCTTGGGGGAAAACGCTTGTCCAGCTGGGAGACATACATTTTTAGCTTGAGTGATCCTGAGACATGTGCCCCCAGTATGTCCCTATGCGGAACCAAGCCAACCATGGAAGAGCCTGAGTTAATAACTAGCTCAGTCCTGTATATATGCATAACTGAATCACTGGCTCTCCCCCTCCAGACCAGCAAATCATATCCACTCTTGGGGCGCCCACAGAATTATAAAGCAGCCTCCTCATGGAAGAGGGAGTTTGCAGCCAAGTGTTAAGAAATTTCACTTACTTTTCTTGTTTAAAACATTTTACGGGTGGGGTGCCTGGGTGGCTCAGTTGGTTGGGCGTCTGACCTTGGTGCAGGTCATGATCTCACCGTTCCTGAGTTCGAGCCCCACGTCGGGCTCTGTGCTGACACCTCGGAGCCTGGAGCCCGTTTTGGATTCTGTGTCTCCCTCTCTGTTTCTGCCCTTCCCCCATTTGTGCTCTGTCTCTCTCTCAAAAATAAATAAACATTAAAAAAAATAAATGAAACACACACAACATTTTAAGGGTGTGGGAGACACTTTGGGAAACCCTACATGTTCCTTTGCAGTTTATGTAACTGTCTTTTCAGATCAGGGGTCTTTGACCAGGGCGCAGGGCTTTGGAAAACCTGTGACCCCCGCTTTGAGACTGTATTTGAGCACTAGACATCTGTGCATTTCAGAGGAGACAGTTCAAGCTTTTATCAAATTCTCAAACATATCTGAGGGTAAGAAATGCTATTCCAGAGCATTTCCTTAAATTGTCTTGAGACACTGCTTGGGTCCAGTTCAACTTTCTGAGCTTTGAAAAATTTAAGAATGTGGGCAGTAGGATTTGACTGGCTTCTGAGAAGCCGTAATTTTTCCTTAGACACTGGTTTAAAAAAATTGCCCTAGGGCACAAAATGTGATATTTAAAAAATTAATTGTATAGTTGCAGGGCAGCAGAATCATGAAAGCGACCAAATTAAATTAATGGGCTTAAAGGAAGAAAAGGATTTATATTGAGCAAAGATGGAAAAAATTCAGACAATGTAAAAAAATCAATGTGCCATATGATTTCCATACAATAAAAGATTAAAAAACGAATAGCGTTTCAGCTCATAGACTGTTATGGGGAAAAGGCAAAACTTCAAGAGGAAAAAGGACTATTGACATCTGTGTCAATCTGCCCTTTTCCTCCTTCCTAAAATGGCTGTATACACAAATAGAACATTAATATTTTATTTTATTTTATTTTATTTTATTTTATTTTATTTTATTTTATTTTATTTTATTTTATTTTAGAGAGTGAGTGGGAGAAAGGGGCAGGGGGGAGAGAGAGAGAGAGAGAGAGAGAGAGAGAGAGAGAGAGAGAGAGAATCTTAAGCGGTCTCCATGCTCAGCATGGAGCCCAATGCGAGGTTCTGTCCCCCAACCCTGGGATCGTGACCTGAACCAAAATCAAGAGTCAGATGCTGAACTGACTGAGCCACCTAGGGCCCCCCGCAAATAGAGCACTAGGCTCCTAGAACAGGGGTAAGCACTAGTCAATGATAATGAGTAGGAATCGTATATTAAGGAGGATATCAGGAGAGAATCAAAAATACATAAAATAATAGCAAGGACGGTTAAGATACATTTTCTATAAAGTCTGAGACTAGACCTTGCAAATGTTATGCTAAGTGAAGGAAGCCAATCACAGAGGACCACATACTGTAGGGTTCAATTTCTAGGAAATTCCCAGAATAGGCAAATCCATAGAGACATAAAATAGTTTAGTAGAATACCCTGTCACCAAATGGTACACTTTAAATGGGTGAACTGTATGGTATATGAATTACATCTCATTAAAGCTGCTTAAAAAGTCTGAGACCTGGAAAATTCCCTGGGTAAAAAATAATTTGAAGTGTCTTGTAGATTCCCCTAAAGAATCTTACCATCCCGTGCGGATTTTCGTTTGTAGGCATTTCCTTTCGCCATGCCACATCTTCATCTAATTGGGTTATTTTTCAGATAGGTATCTGTCAGGTATGTTTTCCCAACAGATGAAAATGTGTTTATTTTGGTGGATGCACGACTTCTGGGTTTCAACATGAGAATCATAGATTTTAAAGCAGATACGTCAGTGTTTAGAAGGACATTAGAATGCTTTTATTCTCCCATCTCTCATGCCTTTCCTCCTGGTATCTCCTACTTTTCATGCAAAGATGAAGTCTTTGCAAGTAGGAAAATAGGAAGGGTGGCATGATTTTCTAGGATGGTGGTTATTTCCTCTTCGTCTCGCAATTTCTGCTTTTACTGATTCTTCCCAGATAGAAGTTCTTAAATGCCTATAAATTCTCTTTTATAACATTCCTGCTGCAACCACCTGCCAGCATATTATATATACTATATTAGCCTATATTTTCCTCCAAGCCCCAAAAGATTTTGAACCTTGTCATTTATTCCAGCTTCCCGTTTCTAATAGTGTTGCTGGAAGTGAAGTAATGATCAAGTGATGAGTAGAAAATATTTCCTTTTCTTCTTTTTAAAGTTTATTTCTTTGAGAGAGAGATACAGAGCAAGCAGGGGAGGGGCAGAGAGAGAGAGGGAGAGAGAGAGAATCCCAAGCAGGCTCCACGCTGTCAGCACAGAACCCGATGCTGGGCTCGAACGCACCAACTGTGACATCATAACCTGAGCTGAAACCAAGAGTCGGACTCTTAACCAACTGAGCCACTCAGGCACACCTCCTTTCCTTCTTTTAATCTGAGCTCACTCTTCACAAACACATCTTACACATTTTCATAAATGGCACATCTAAGAATTAAACCCATTTTTCAGTAAACTAAAAGCTTCAGTAGAGTTTTCTCTCTCCCTCACATTATGCATATACAGTCCTAACTTTCCTCTCACATATCCGTCGCAGTGTAAATCTATCCAACTCTGTAATAATGGATTGCAAAGAAAAGTTTTATCAGACAATATCACAGGGTCCTATCTGAAGCATACAGGCAGGCTGTTGATGAGGCAGAGAAATACACAGTTAGTGAAAAATAAAGGAGGGAAGCCAAGCTACAGGACCTGACAGGGTCTTTCTTATCTTTCCCCAAATCTGCAGCACCTGTCAGGGAAGGGAAACAAAGAATTGAGGCAATTATACAAATAATTCAAGAGAAAAGCCGGTGTTTTCCTTCATGAGTTGCAAAACCAGTTTTGCCAACCCGAAAGATCTAGATGACAGTCTTTAAAGACATTTATCTCACAAATGTGGGCGACCACATTAGGAGTGATTAACCTTCACAACTGTTCATAAGGAGGGAAAAGGTGAACAATATTGTGTTCACCGGGCTTTCTAATGACATCTCTCTTAGGAGAAATCTCAGAAGAAATTGGTGACATAATAACTCAGTAAAACGAAGACTCAAATGTTGAAAAGGAGTAACCAGATGAGAAGAAACAAAGAAGGGGTGTGAAATCCTTGGAAAGGAAGAAACTTTTCTAGCTCCTAACGGGTTGCTGTACCTAAGAGCGTAGACTACATCAGACTAGGGCAGAAAGAGGCACAAAGAAGGAATGCTATTCCACAATCCTGGCTCTCAATCAGAACCAGCCCAAGTCTGTTCTTCTGCTTGGTTTTGCTTTAAAATATTTTTAAAAATATTTATTTATTTTTGAGAGAGATAGAGCGCAAGTGGGGGAAGGGTACAGAGAGAGAGGGAGACACAGAATCTGAAGCAGGCTTCAGGCTCTGAGCTGACAGCACAGAGCCCAGCGTAGCGCTTGAACCCATGAACTGTTAGATCATGACCTGAGCCAAAGTCGGAGGCTTAACTGACCGAGCCACCCAGGCGCCCCTGTGTGTGTGTTTTTAATCGACTTTATTTTTTAGGGCAATTTTAGGTTCATAGCAAAATTGAGTTCCCGTATGCCTCCTGCCCTCCCAACATACACAGGCTCCCCCATTATCAACATCCCCACCTGAGTGGTGCATTTGTTACAGTCAGTAACCTACATGGACACACTGTTATGGCCCAGAGTCGTCCTTTACAGTAGGGTTCATTCTTAGTATTGTTCATTTTATGGGTCTGCACAAATGCAAAATGACACGCACCCACCATTGTTCAGGGAAGGTTGACTGCCTTAAAAATCCTGTGTTCATCCTTCCCACCCTGTAACAAATTCAGTGTCAAGAGGAGATCACAGCTTTAATCATCCATACAGTTAGTCTCTTAGAAAGGCTGGCAATTGGGAAGAAGCCCTTGGCTCTGTGTGTGCTTGTGCATATGCATGTCAACGAACAAGTGAGAGGGAGTACTTTTCCAGCTGAGACAGAAGAATCCAGGCATGGTGGGGACAGCACAGATGAGGGGCTGTGGCGATCTAGATTCTTCTGCCTTCTCCACTTACTGGCCCTGTGGCTGAGAGTGTTTAAGATCTCTGAAGAGGGAGGGGTACCTGGGTGGCTCAATTGGTTAAGTGTCTGACTTCGGCTCAGGTCATGATCTCCTGGTTTGTGCGTTCGAGCCCTGCGTCGGGCTCTGTGCTGACAGCTCAGAGCCTGGAGCCTGCTTCGGATGCTGTGTCTCCCTCTGTCTCTGCCCCTTGCCTGCTTGCACTCTGTCTCTCTTTCTCAAAAATAAATAAACGTTAAGGAAAAAAAAAGATCTCCTAAGAGGGACCTAACATCTCAGAGTCTCAGTTTCTTTACCTACAAAATGGGTTACTATCTGTTACAGGGATCGTATCTTTATATGGATGCGGACTTTGAAATAAGATGGGTATAGAAACGGTATGGCATAGAATAGTTCCCTTTCCCTTAAAAAGGGGGAAATAATTTAATAAGAAGAAAACTCTGGGAGGTGAACACCGTCGGGACAGAAACAGGTGGACTCAAAGTGAAATCAATTAATGCCCCTGTATTTGGGTGTCACGTCAAGATCTGTGCCTATTCTGAAAAAAACAAAGTTTTTGGTGACAACAGGCAGAGAGCAGGCTATCACTCTGAATGAACAGCCACTGATCTCCCACTTCCTAACAGAAGACCCTTCTCCACTTTGCTCATTCGAGTACAATTGTCCATCAGGCAGCATTTAACTATAATCATGTACCGCTTGCTATATTTCACACCATTATTTGTTTAATAATGCGTATTCTTTCTTTGGAGTTATTGACACTTAAAACTGAAGAGACCAGAGCAGGTGCTGGCAGGAGCCCTCGGCAGGGGGGCTGTGTGCATATAGTCTAACTCTGCATCTGAAACCTGGGCCAGGGGGTACGCAATCAATGTCTCCTTTCCGTTCAAGCTGGTGCCTCTTACTCCCGCCCGGGAGCTAAATGCGCCTTGTTATTTTGGCAGACCTTAGGGAGAGATCATTACCACCAGCTTTAGTCATTCAGTGACATCGCGTTGCTCCTCTCTCAGACTCCCCTTTACGCAGCTCTCCTGCCGGCTGCCCCGGGACATTTTCACCTCCACCCACCACCACTCTGAACTCCCACGGAATAACTTCTAATCACATGCCTTTGAAAGAAGCGGACCTCTCAGTGGCCAACGCTGGCTGGGCTAGTTGTTCTCACGTTTGAAGTTAGCTAAAAGGGTCCAGAATCTCACGGGCTTATCAGTCTCCTTTTGTTTACTTCCTCTTATTCTTGGCCCAGATGTGTTTAAGGAAAACCTGGCTCCCTTTTCTCCTGTGTTTGAGAACACCTAAGGGGGAATTCGTGAAGACTACAGACATTTTCTCTCTGCACCCCCCCCCCCACCCCCGCAAAGAAGCTGTTCCTTGAAAGGTGTGTTGCTCTCAAAACGCTAAGGTTTGTTAATTCTAGGTGGTGGAGACACATCTGTTTGACACGTTATTCTTTGTCCTCCTTTGGATTTTTTTTAAAAACACAGAATTAAAACTAAAAAGTTGGGCGAAGCAACTCTTGGTGTTTTGCCTCTTTCTGTCTCGGCTTCTCGAGGTCCTCAGTGAGCCAGTGCAAGGGAGCAGGGCTGGACCGACAGAGGTCCTCTTGCGAACATGGATGCTAATTTGTATTTCAAACCGAGTTCACTGCGAGGATCAGTACAATTTAAAATAATAGAATCTGGTCATGTAATTCTTTTTATGCATGGTGCTGGATTTTCCCTCCAAATTAATCCTGTACCAGCAGTGGATGGGCTGAAAACACAGGCACCAAGCACTTAGCTCACTTCCATCTGGCACGGCCATGTGAACACTTCGGTTGGCTTGCTTTTTTAATGAAGTGATTTCTAATGAAGCAAGCTGTGAATTTAATAGCTACCTTAAAACAGCTTCTTTGTAACTAAGCTTTAAGTAAAGAAGCAACTGCCAAATTAGCCACCGACACCAAGAGGAAAGTTCAAGACAGAACAGCCACAAGGTGGAGGATTTCAGGCTGAGGTCATCTGGGATGTCATCTCAACTGCTGGCACCAGAGATGGTGTCCCGAGCCTGTGTGCAGGCTGGTGGCCCATCCAGAGACCTTACCAGAGGTTAAGGAAGCGCCTGGCCAATGCTAACGGTGGCTGCAGGGGTAAGGTATCTGAACTGTTGTTATCCTGACCCCTCCCAGGCTGGTACACCGTCTCTCCGTGGTTCATTTGCCGTGTGATTCTGAACCAGCCACTTCAGCTCACTTATAATGTGGGCACAACAGAAGGGATATCCTTGGGGTCGGTCTCTACTACCCAGAAAGAAAGATGCTGGTAGAAAAAAATGCACACAGAACACTCTTAAAGGTGGGAGAAATCACCCAGTTTCGCAATCAAAGGTAAATGGCAGGCAGATAATGCAAGGGGGCGAAGAGGGCCGGGTGGGTACGAGCAAGAGGTAAGGCCCGGGTGAACTGCCATCACTCATCAGATCTAGGGATATTCAAATTCCTTTATAAAAAAGGTGTAGGAGCGCCTGGGTGGCTCAGGCGGTTAAGCAAGACTCGGTTTTGGCTCGGGTCATGGTCTCGCGGTTTTGTGGGTTCAGTCCCCACATTGGGCTCTGTGCTCCTGGCGTAGAGCCTACTTGGGATTCTCTCTCTTCTCCCTCTCTGCCCCTTCCCCGATCATGCTGTTTCTGTCTCTCTTTATATAAATAAAGAAACCCCAAAAAGATTCTTTAAAAAAAAAAGTGTTGATTGACAGCACACCTGAGCAAGCCAGTGTGTGAGCTCTGCTTTTCTTGACTGGGGTGGAAGCTAAGGCATAAAGATGAGCCATGACTTGTCCAAGGTCTCCCTGCACATCGTGAGTGGCCAGCCCAACATGGGTTACAGAGACGGGACATTAAGCCCCGCTTGGCAAGGTCACTGGCATGGATTTCTCAGTGGGAGGGCCTCCGCTCTGTTGTCCACAACATATACACAGGTTCCTCAACACAGTCCCCTTTCTGGTAACGGATACTTCCTTGTCTTTCGCGCTACGGGTCCTTCCTCTGCTTTGTGAGGCCTTAGCCTCATCTAGAGCGGTTGAGAGAGTTGCCGCACATTAGGAGGGGCCCAGTAGGCTGGGGGGCAGAGCAGGGGGAACCCACGCTCACCTGTCCTGAGCTCAGGTGGTGGCATCAGCTTGGGAGTGAGTGTGAGAAGTGGGAACTTCTTGGGCCACCTGGGTGGCTTAGTCGGTTAAGCATCTGACTCTTGGTTTCCGCTCAGGTCATGATCTCACAGTCGGTGAGTTCCAGCTCCAGGCACCTGACAGTGTGGAGCCTGCTTGGGGTTCTCTCTCTCCCTCTCTTTCTGCCCCTCCCCTACTCGTTCTTGCTGTCTCTCTCAAAATGAATAAACTTTTTTTTTTAAAGCGGTCTCCATTCTAATTTTTTTTTTTTTTTAACATTTATTTATTTTTGGAAGACAGAGACAGGGTGTGAGCCAGGGAGGGGCAGAGACAAGAGGGAGACACAGAATCTGAAGCAGGCTCTAGGCTCTGAGCTGTCAGCACAGAGTGCAACACGGGGCTTTGAACTCATAAACTGTGAGATCATGACCTAAGCTGAAGTCAGACACTTAACCAACTGAGCCACCCAGGCGCCCCTCAAAATGAATACGCTTAAAAAAAACAAAAAAAGAAGTGGGAACTTCTGTGGTTTCAACCGAAGTCCTTCCCTCCCACTTTACGGATGCCAGCATACGACCTTGTCGTCCATTTTGTCCCTCCAGAACAGGACACAGAGTAGGAGAGACAAGTCTGAGGGCAGTGCATGAGACCGGCTCACTTCTTCCTCGCCGAGGGATTGTGACCTAATGCAACCATGGTAAATCTATGTCTTCCTCTATCCAAGGGTCAATATGGGCTTTTCTCCACAAGCCTGAATGTTTCCCATTCGGCCTGATCCACCCTACTCCTGACCCTTTCTAACTTGGGCCAGCACTCTCCTGCTGAGTCCTGGAGTGCATGTTCTCCCCTCACTGGCCACCTGGTCACCATGCACACAGGGCTGCAATTGCCTGTCCTTCCTCAAAACCCGATTTAGGACCAACGACTGAGCAGGAGCCAGGATTGGTCAGAATCTTCTCACGTGCCCTGTAGCTCAAAGCTGTGTCACTAGCGTGTCTTGTGTAAGATCTTGTCCTGCTGTGTAAAGACGTGGTGTCACTTTCTTTGATTTACAACCATAGGCCGAAAGTATGAAAAAAGTTTGCAAGTGGGGGGAGGGGAGGTTCTCTGTTCTTGCATTTATTTAATGAGCAGACACCTCCTGACTGCCTATCACGTATAGCGATCATGGTCCAGCCACCCCCCTTACCAGGCTGCGCTCACGAATTGGCATGAAGAGGGGAGCATGCCTGCCTTCAAGGGATGGATTAGGTCGTACGCGTGCCTGGGAAGCGCCTTTAATCCCTTTATATCTCCTATGGTGTCATTCCCTAATTACCCCGATGCTAAAAAGGTTTGCTGATGAATATGAACACTCAGAAACCAAAAGCTCATCCATTCAAAACATAGATGTATCGAAAATCGCCAAGCAATGTCACTGCCTAAGTCTGATACATACATATTCAGAGGGTTTGAGGGAAGTCTTAAATCTAGTAAATAGCAAATGCCAAGGTACAAAGTGGTTTCTCCCCAGCAGTCCAACTCTGCTTCCTGCTGTGTAGCTGGAGATTATACTGAATCCAGGGCACTCCCTAGAAGCATTTTCCTCGAATGACTTAAATATATGTGTGTGTGTGTGTGTGTGTGTGTGTGTGTGTGTGTGTGTGTGTATATACACACACACACACACACACATATATATATATATATATATATATATATATATATATATGATAAATAAAAAGTTTGGGAGAAAAAAAAAAAATCCTTCTCTCCCTAGCTTTACATCCCACTGTTCTGAGTAACTGATCTGTGTGAAAACATTATCGGTCTCATTGTAGCTAACCCTCTGAGTCACAGGGAACAGCTTTTAAATTGTTCATACAGTTCTTATCAATCAGCTGGGTCTGTGTAAAGGAACTAGAAGTATGGAAACCTAATCACTCCCTCTGTGAAAAATCACCATGTCTCCTTGATCAGAGGAAGATCAGAGCGCAGAAAGCCTCCTCCCCGCCCCCCGCACCCCCCAGATTTGCACCATTTCCTGGCTATTTCATTTTAATCAGGACGTTGCTGAGCTGATCTATTACTTCATAAGTCCCCTGGGAAAGCATGGGTGTTACGGATACATGTCTCAGGAAAGCCCAGTGCCAGATACTCCCATCAGTGGAAACTCATGTTGCAAGCGTGCTGTTTGCACGTAATAAGATGGGTTTCCTTGGCAAACTGCTCAATCAGATACACAATCACAGTGGTAGTCGGGAGTCAAGGCACACGTTTTTGGGAAAGCATCATGGTACTTTTATTGGGTTTCTGTATTCTTCCCTTTGTTATAAAAGAATGGCATCAGAGTTCAATTTACAGAGAGAAATGAGGAAAACTAAAAATGAGCAGGAAGGAGCCCATAAAACCACCCGGGCTGGTCATTCAGTGAATCCTTTTATGGTTAGTGGATGTCTATTTACTGCGTTCTACCAGGTCATTATTCTTGGGGATACTTTATCTGACAAATTGCCACTGGGTAAAATTTCCATCATCGATGAAAAATACGTAGCCTTTATAAGACAGAAGTACTAGCTGTTGAGGTGTGAAATGTGTCTTATCTGCTCTTCCTTTCTGCTACGTGCAGTTTGAACGCTTCCCTTTCAAGCTTTGGCTGATTGACACAGACCTGAAGAGATTTACATAAGCTGGACTGGAGGAAATTCACCCATATCCAAATAAACCAGATGATCACAGTGTAGTTCTCTTGTTATACTGGCTTACTTAGCAGGAAAAAAAAAAAAATTAGGATATAATATTGGCAGTGATTTTACCAGAGGAGACTAAATGATTTGGTCTGGCCGTGGAGGTAGGAAGGTTAGTAGATGGGCACACACAGAGTCACCTTATTGAGTTATAAATCAAGTACCATGAAATGCTCTCATTTTTAAGTGTGGGATATAGCTTTTGAATGTATTCATAGAGACCAAGGATATAATGGAGAGCCCCCAGTTCATTGTCCTGCAGCTCTGAGAAACTGAGGCATGCCACACAGATGGACAGTGGCTAAATGGGGAGGTGATACCCACTTTGGAGGTGCTAATGAGAACCAGTCCATTGATTTTGGCCATGATGGGTAGAAACTCGTAGACAGAAACCTTGGGTTTCTGATCGGTTACAAATGAACATCCAGCTGCTGGGTGCGGAGAGTGCAGGAAAGGAATGGATGGGGCAGTGTCTTCTCAACAGTGGAGATATGGAGGATGAGGTTTACTTTGAAGGAAGGACTGGGGGAGTTTATGGAAGAGTGTGAGAGTCTGAGGTGTGACAGTGATTCTGACCACTGCTAACCCCTGGGTGCTGACAAATAACATTTATAAATGACTTTTTCAACCACTTCCTCTAGCAAACAAGAAGCTGTTATTATTATGTTGATTTTGAAATTCACTGTTACAGAATTTTCGTGCCTTAATGAGAAGGCAGATCCAACTGGTACGTAATGATTAACGCAATTGGAAGAGTGCAAACAAGAAATAAAGTAAAGCTACTCCGAATGCTTAACCCCAATAGGCAGGTTTTGCTGATTTTCCAGAAAAAAAATTCATGGTTATCTCGAGATAAAAATATTAAGCAAAGCTCAGTGTGGATAAGCCTGCCCTTTGGTAAGAGAGGAAAAGTCAATTAGTAACGTCATTTGTTTAAAACTATGCCTGCACCTGGTTCTCATTTGTCCTCCAGCTGAGAAACCAAAGACAACTTCTTTTTATTGCTTGTGGTCAAACAGCAAGTTCATTTCGCCATGGGATGATCAAACGGCCAGCCTCCCCCGGCTTGAGAAGGTTTGCCTTTCACTTTCAACTTGTTCAATCATCATTAACTCTGAAAAATGTCACATTCCATTTGTGCAATGAAAATTTCACCACTGGTGACCGTTTGGGTGAAGTTTTTGTAGGCATGGCCCTAAATCTTACAGAGCACCTCACACATTCTCAAGGTCATTTGCCCTGTTTCCTTGTTTAGTGACAGTTGCCTAAGGTCCCAGAGTCTGTGGCCAAGCATAGGCCACTTTGAAGAACTTTTGTGTATAGGTACATGTTTCTGTCTCTGAGATGGAAGGGGTTCACTGGGTGATTCGATGCAGGCAATTTAGCTGAGAAAAACCAAGATGTGTGCATGTGAAATGCACACGTGTGCACACACACACATACACACACACATACACACACTGGGGTTTTTACCAAGTGAAAGTAAGAGTCTTCTTTACCGGGGAGAGACCAGTCAAGACCACTGGATGCACAGCCCTTTTAAAGCAGAGTTGTTTTTTTTGTTTGGGTTTTTTTTGTTTTTGGTTTTTAACTCTGGGAAGTTAGCTTCCCTGGGGAAGCCGCAATACCAACTTGGGGAGGTTCCAGAAAGTTTCTGGAAAGGACAAGTAGGCTTCTTTTTTAACTTTTGCCTTCGGGCTTGAGAAATCTTCCACCTCCCTTGTTTATTATTTAATTATGTACCTCCCCATGCACCTTCTGCAGAGAAGTTCTGGAATGTAAATCCCAGTGAACGTGCCATGGGGCCAGATCCCTGACAGGCACTCTACAAATATGAATTTCTGAGAGTGGATGTCAAGCAGCAACGCTGCTAAATTAAGAGGTCACTTGATCCAGAGTCTTAAAGTATAGGGTGAATTGAGGCAAGTCCAATAAATTTTACGCCATTTGGCAAGTAAGCCATTGCTAAAACAGGCCCCAGTTACAGGTCCTGATTAAATTCTCAAGGTCAAACCCAAGAGCATGTACATACAGAGTTCTCCAGAGCCTTAAGTGCTGAGGCGCTAACATACTGTTTTAAATAGTCTCTGAGAAGGGCGTCTTGATTTCTAGCTCTAGCTTAATGCCCAAGTTTCGCTGGGTCAGCTGCTGAAATAAAGAGTGGGTTATCAGCGGGTCTGGATTATAGGCACATAATCTTGATCTTGGTCTCTCTCAATTAGCTCCAGCTCATAATATATTAGAATAGTTATTATTGCTAACATCCAATTTTTAACTGTCTAATAGACATTGAGGGTAGGAGAGAGGGCAAAATAGTCTAGTGATATTTTCCACTTCCCCTAGCTAATGCATAGACCAGACCCTTGGTCTAACGTAGAAATGTGTGGCTCCTAAAATATGAAAGAGTGTCCTGCCATTTTAATAGCTGGGTTGAAATGCCTTCCTTTTAAGAAAAGAGATTCCAATATTAGGTTATTAACTGAAAAAAGCTTGTGTATAATTTCCTAAGAGAGATTTTTTTTTTTTATTCAAACACTTGGATATGTACTTGGTATTCTTCTAAGTGCTTTAGAAATCTTAATTCATGTAATCCTCATAGTAATTTCAAGAGGTAAAGTTACTTACCGAAGGTCATGGCACTACTCAAATCTAGGAAGTCTGGGTCTGTATCCATTATACTATGCAGCTATATTTTTTCACAGAGACCTCGCAGAGTATGCAAGCCAAATGCCCACGTATCTGTTGCTTCAACTGGGGCAGAGGGTATGCAAAGTGAAAGTATTGTCTCACTTCTCAGGAACGGGAAAATGGACAGCAACTTTATAAACTTCCCCTTTCTCCTCACACTGCTTTCCCATCTCCTGTCTCCACTTCATGGAGATCACTTTTCTACTGTCGGCTCCAGAGTGAGCTCGTGAGCCGTTTCTCTGTGTCACGCACACACATGCACACGCACACACACACTTACACATTGCTCCCGCTGTGCTTCATTGAGCTGCGTGGGGTTTGTGATCTGGGCATCAAAGCAGACATCATTTGCTCATTAGAGCTAAGTTTTCAGGACGTGCCCCAATTACTGACCTCCACTAACGGCCTGGGTTTGCGCTCGACTGCAAACTTGAAGTGGCAGAGTTCACAGTAGCTGGTGTTTGAGGATGACAGCCAGTGCTCCAGGCAGCTCCGATGAATTGTCCCCAAGGTCCCTGTGCATTCGCAGGGAGAGAGCAAGTCCTCTTGGCTGCTGCCCTCGTGGCAGATTCTGCACATCGGCCGGTCATTGAAGGGGCTGCAAGAGAAGGAGGGGGGCCTGCTGGTCACCAGGCTGGAGACCATCACCAAGAGGATGGTCCTCTGGCTCTGCGTCCCTCAGACCCTCCCCAGTGGCAGCTGCTCCAACAGACGCTCGCTTTCAAACCCTAGATGTACGCTCTGTGTACATGGGGGGAGGGGGGGGTCCTTGGGCATCTCCCTTCGCCAATATAAAGAAGCAGGGGATGGCCCGGGACCAAAAGTGGGTGAAAGCGAGCAGTGTGTTATTTTTGTCTTGGACGTGAATGTTGTTCAGGCAGACTCCCGATCGAAAAATAAAAACTACTCCTCACCCTTAAAAACAGAAATTGTTTTTTTTTTTTTTTTTTAAATTTTTTTTTCAACGTTTATTTATTTTTGGGACAGAGAGAGACAGAGCATGAACGGGGGAGGGGCAGAGAGAGAGGGAGACACAGAATCGGAAACAGGCTCCAGGCTCCGAGCCATCAGCCCAGAGCCTGACGCGGGGCTCGAACTCCCAGACCGCGAGATCATGACCTGGCTGAAGTCGGACGCTTAACCGACTACGCCACCCAGGTGCCCCAAACAGAAATTGTTTTGAAAAGACACCAACTGTAGTTTCCAGGCAAACTTCGTCTTTTGAATCAAGCCAGGACACTTGGAAAAACTCACGGGTTCTTTTCCTTTCTCCTTCCGTATGGGTGGGAGAATGAGGGGTGGGAAGTTAACTGGCAGCCAGCTCTCAAGCTGTTGCACAGAACTGAGGTCTGAGCCAGAGCCGTGAGCTGAGCGGCAGGTGATCCTTTGAGCTTTCCTAGGATGCTAAGGATATTAAGCTCAACGCAAGTAATGGGTGTGTCTCACAGAGGTGGCCTGAGTCTAGAGCTCTGCCATGAATTTAGAAAAACCAGCCCTGCGCATTTCTTGAAGGCACACGGTGTGGTGGTTCCTGAGGCAGGTTCTGGAGTGGTGCCTGGGCCTGAACCCCAGCTCTGGTGCCTACCCACACTGGCTAATTTGGTGCGATTAATGTCATGTCTCTGTATGTTAGTTTCCTCATCTCTAAGACAGGCACAAAGAATGGTGCCTTCCTCTTTTTTTTTTTTTTAATATGAAATTTATTGTCAAGTTGGTTTCCACACCCAGTGCTCATCCCAACAGGTGCCCTCCTCAATACCCATCACCCACCCTCCCTTCCCTCCCACCCCCCATCAACCTTCAGATTGTTCTCAGTTTTTAAGAGTCTCTTATGGTTTGGCTCCCTCCCTCTCTAACTACTTTTTTTCCTTCCCCTCCCCCATGGTCTTCTGTTAAGGTTCTCGGGATCCACCTAAGAGTGAAAACATATGGTATCTGTCTTTCTCTGTATGGCTTATTTCACTTAGCATCACACTCTCCAGTTCCATCCACGTTGCTACAAAACGCCATAGTTCATTCTTTCTCATTGCCAAGTAGTATTCCATTGTGTATATAAACTATAATTTCTTTATCCATTCATCAGTTGATGGACATTTAGGCTCTTTCCATAATTTGGCTATTGTTGAGAGTGCTGCTATCAACATTGGGGTACAAGTGCCCCTATGCATCAGCACTCCTGTATCCCTTGGGTAAATTCCTAGCAGTGCTATTGCTGGGTCATAGGGTAGATCTATTTTTAATGTTTTGAGGAACCTCCACACTGTTTTCCAGAGCGGCTGCACGAATGGTGTCTTCCTCTTGTGTGACTGTGAGGAGAAGTGACAGTTCAAATCAGAAGCTTAGAATAGGGACCAGCCTGTAGTACATGCGTAGTTAGTGGTAACTATTTCTGCTCGCAGAAAAACTCAGGTCAGGAAAAGTCCAATGACATGGCTCTCATCAGGGAAGTTAGTAGCCAATGGAGGGCTCAAACTGACATGGCCTCACCTCCCAGTGCACACTGTGTCTTTGTGAGAGGACTATTCCTTTCTGATGGACATATTCTTATGTTGCTTCTCATATTTTTCTTTACTGGGCATTAGGTTTTAAACTATGTTATCACTGTATGTGCCAACCTGAAGAACAGCCTCTGCACCGGTCCTTGCCCAACCTAGACCCATCCCTCTCTTTGACACCATCTTTGGTCCAAATGGAAATGGCCATGGAAGTATGGAAGTAACTGCTGTTTCCCAAGACCTTTCTGGGATGATCCTGGGAACCAGTGAAGGCTTAAAAGAGGAAAAAAATCTTCCCACTTGCCCAGAAATGGGATCCACTCATGCTCAGGGCTGAGAGAAAGAAGTTTAAGGAGTAGAGTTGACTTTGTCTCTGACTATTCCTGGCCTCCTTCATTCCCACTGAGCCAAATGCACGTGAAAGTCGAAAATCGTCTGGTGTACCTGAGCACCTGGTAGAACACGTGAAAATGCCTGATCTGTGCGCCTGCGCGCACGCACACAGACAGACACAGACAGACAGACAGACACACACACACACACACACTCACACAGCTGGCTCATAGGTCTAAGTCAAGCCTGTTCTTCTGATTAAACAAGGTGTCTGAAGGCTTCAGGGTACACCCGGTCATCTGTCTCAGTTAGCAGGTGAGCAATGGTGCTCATTGCCTCATCATATTCTGAGTCCTAAACCAATTGTTAGAAGCTTTCCAAGAGGTGGGAACATATATATTGACTTTCTTCTACTTTATCCCTTTGGCAGAAGGCGGTGTGTGGGGAATGTTTACAAGATGCATGAGTGTGTAAGTCTGTGTCTGGTGGCTTCTGTGTCCAGGCTGGGGTAACGGAAAACGCTGTGGTGCTACCCACAGTCCTGCTGCAGTTGCATGTGGGCCTGTATCTCTACTGTAGGGCTTGGTTGCATTCCTCAGACACAGATAAGCAGTCAACATGTGAGTTACTGGCCCAACCTTCCAGAATCAGGAGTGGCGGTGCCGGCATCTTAGGGCAGGTCCAGTGTTGACAGGCATTTTACATTATTAGATCAAAGTTGCACGTAACTGTTCTGCAAGAAAGCTGGAGAAGCCAAGGAGCACGTATTGGCCGGACAGCTCATGGCTCTCAGTCTGCCACCAGACAAGGGGAGCGCTCCAGGGACCAAGTGCCGGCCTGGATAAGCCATCTCGGGGCTGCTCAGAGCCCATGGCCTTGTTTTGTTTCATCATCCAAGGGAGACAAGCTGTGGGGGCAGGCAGGGTATGTTGTGAAGGATCAGGGGTGAAGGGCCCATGGGGCGCAAAGGAGGGGGCAACAGAAGTGCCCCCACTCCTGAGTGGGGACATACCACAGAAGCGACTCACCCAGGAATAGTGCTCCCACCAGGCGGTGCTGATTAGCACAAGCACTAGGAAGGTCACTTCAGAAGTTTTGCCCACAAGTCTAATCACTTTGGCTTTGTCACTGGAATTCAGGTGCCTCCTTCCCTCCTTTCTAACAAAGAGCTACTTTTGTTAGCACATGGCGACAGAGAGTGTAATTTACCATAGCATTGTCCAAATAACACAGGTAAAGAAAGCCATCCTGTGTCCTGTGGGATCCTTCCCTGCCTGGCTCTCTGCAAGTGTTTTAAGTGGAGAACTCAGGAGTGTGGATTTTAGCATTACACCCCATTGCTATAGAAACGCTGATCAGAGAACTTGTATAGTTTTTTCTTCCCTCAGCACCTCCTCTCACCTGACACAAAGCCCTGAGCACTGTTTACATTCCTTTTAGCATCCTGCATCTGACAGAGTGCTCCGGCTCAGTTACAGATTCATTTATTTAATAGCGGTACTACCTCTGGGTGGCAAGAGTCCGCACTACTGTTGACAGCAGCTGCCCGTCCTTGGCCGAAACTTGCATGACATACTGCGGCTGCCCATTCACGAGGCTGCCACAGTCGTCCACGGTCTTCACCACGGGCGCAGCCGAGCTGGTGCAGTCTGGCAGCACTTCCGGCAGGTGACTGCAGCGGCTGGTTGTCATGGTAACAGACAGCAATTACTCTGCTAATGGCTTCCACGTTCATGCAAGATTTCCATCTAGGAGAGATCAGAAAACAGTTTACTTGGGCAGGGTGGTTAATAGAAAATGGAGAACTACGGGCCACCAACATCGCCGTGTTGTCATTTAATAGGAATAACACGGGGAGCCTAGACGTGGTGCATTATCTTGTTACCATGTAACACGTGTGTGCACACACACAGAACCCACGAGAAACAGTGGATGTGGTTGTGAACAAGATGGCGGGCATACGTAAATAGCAGTGTACGTGAACATTTAGGATCCCTGCTCTTGGAGGGGA
Organism: Puma concolor; assembly: GCF_028749965.1. NCBI lineage: Eukaryota > Metazoa > Chordata > Mammalia > Carnivora > Felidae > Puma > Puma concolor. The sequence continues at coordinate 136,391,737 of NC_141667.1, read as the reverse complement.
GAGGGCGTGATGGCTCTGGAGCCAGATCTGAAGAGGAGATAAGCAGTTCTCCTGCTCTGTGCCAGAGAAGCAATAAGTCTTTGTTGACACTCTCTCAAAGTTACTAGAATCTTTATTAAAACCGCTCGCAACTCTTTTTTTCTTGTAAGCAATTTATTTTCCATTCGGCTTCATTCTGAGATGCTAAGATTAAAAAAAGAGAGTAAGGGAAAGAAAAAAAAAAGACTTTGGCCAAGTAGCACCTTCTAGGACAATATTTGCCAAAGTGAATCGTTCAATTAATGTACCACATTTCTGACCATTGCCATATCTGTGTCCCATAATACAATTATCTACTTAATATATCTTGACAACTAACTTCCTTTAAAAACTTAACCTATTTTAGCCTTGTCTTAAATAGTTATTCATGAGAAATGATTAGTTGGATGAGGTCGTTATATTGTTTCCTAATGGACATCACAATCAAGACATTAGAATTGAGTTTTTGTTAGTGGAATACCTAAAATCCAGGGACACTGCATCATCATAGAGGAACGGAAGAAATGATGACGAATGAGCTCTCTATAGGCTCTTAAAATCCATTCTTAGTAAAGGCCTTGCCTCCCTGACACACAGTCTGTCACAGGGCCTGCAAGGATTTCTGTCCCCGATCAGTGTGGTGGGGGCTTGAACCAGACCTCAAATTAAAAGCACCCAGATGCACCGGTGTGAGCAACCCCACCGTATCCAGTAACAGGTCCGCATGTGATACATGAGAAACAGACATCTTTACAGAAACTTGCAGGCATTGAATCTCACCTCTAGGAATATGGCTATTTCTGCCCAGCCTGCTCATCTCAAGCTCCAGAGCCCATGATAGCCCAGACTCTATAGACAGAGGCAGGATTGGTTGACGGATGGAGTTCACATCAACAACCAGACTGGATGGTAAAGGCCCCAAATCAAAATAAATCCACCTCACAGCCCCCAAAAGATTTTTGGAATTCCTCAATGGGTTGCTTTCTCCTAGCTGTTTCTCCTGGTTATTATACAGTACTTGACTCCTATGGGTCTGGGAAACAGGATCATCCCAACTTCCAGAACAATCTGCATCTACTGGCTGTTATTAGGATGAGAACATAGTGCTTGCAGGTGAACTTGAACTGACACTATCCCTCCCGAAAAGCACATGTCAAGGAGCCTGGCCATCAGGGGCAACTGGACAGGAACGGAATCCCCTCCTTGTGCTGAGGTGTCTGGCTGGCCTTGCTCCAGCATGTTCCTGTTCCTGTCCTTGGCCGTCACCATTGCTCTTAGTGTTTGTGATCTGGCCTGTCCTGGGAGACCTCTGGAAGCCGGAAGTGAGGACGGGGTAGTGGACAACCAGCCCTGGTCAGAGGCCCAATGTAGGGACACAGGCAGGGCTGTCCCCACATGTTGTCGTCACCTCCCTGGTGGGCTTTCCAACCACCAGGCACTGGGCAGTCAAGGACACACCCGGATAATTAGCCAGTGTGGTTTTGCTTTTTATTTTTTATTATTTTTTAAAAGTTTCTTCATTTATTTTGAGAAAGAGAGAGTGGGACTTTGAGCATGCATAGGGGAGGGGCAGAGAGAGAGGGAAACAGAATCCCGAGCAGACTCCGCGCTGTCAGCCCAGAGCCTGAAGCGCGGCCCAAACCCACGAACCATGAGATCATGACCTACGCTGAAACCAAGAGTCGGACACTTTACCAACTGAGCCACCCAGGTACCCCTGGTTTTGCTTTTTAAATAGGATTTGTTGCCTTTGTTTGTTTGTTTTTAATACTGTAAAAGCCAGAAATGTATGTTATAGAAAGTACAGAAAAGTACAAAGAAAACAACACGACTCACAGATGATCCCACCACTTGGATAACCACAGTAAACTTTCTGGGTGGATGTCTTTTTAATTTTTGGCAGGGTTGACAGGGCGGAGTTGATTTGTAACTGAGGCCAGATTTTTTTTTTTTTTTTTTTTTTAGTAATTGAGTTATAGTAGCTCTCAGGCCACAGAACAAAAGGATGTTCAAAGACCGACTTCTAAAACTCTGTCTACTCCCCCTTCCCTATCCCTGCTCTTATAAAACCCCATTGACGCGATCTTAAATTCTAATAATGCCTCCTAGTCACCAAGTGTAACTTCCTGGCACAGCTCTCTTGCCTCACAAGGCAGCCATAGATAAAGAGCCAGGGGTGTGTTGGCAGGAAAAGCAGACACAGTGACCTTCTTGCCGCATGGAATCATTATGTCTGGATGCATTCTATGAGTCTATTTTCAGGTTCTGCATAACTTCAACTCCTAGGACCAAACGCTCCCTCCCTATGCTCGATGGCATGGGGAGGAGGCAGAGGAGAGATGCACAGAGGGAGAAGATGAGACCCAGGCAGTCAGTAATTAAGCTAACTCTAGTGACGGGACATCACTCAGGCACACAATGTCCCCAAGTTCGTTCACTTATAACCCAGATTAAGTTCTCATCAAAGGAAGCAATTCTAAATATATGACCTAAATCTGCAATAAAATGCCCTTACAACAATTCACGAAGTAGAGTTCCCTTTAAACTTATTTTATATCTGTAATTTCACTTCTGGGTGATATACTTCATCATTTAATTTCCCTTCTCAAAGGCAAAAGGGATCATCAGCGGTCTGATCAGTTCATTTCATTCACAGTGGGTGCTGGGCACGGAGTTGAGCATAAAGGGAAGGAAGGCTCCTCTATGTTGCCTTCTCCTGCAAGCAAGCCCTGAACCCAACTTGGGACCTGATGGATATGATGCTCCAGTCCAGCACTCACTGAATACACCACCATATTCACAGACCACCATGCATCAGCATAATCTTGAGGTACCAAGCCTGGCATGCCCATGATGAGTTCACACACTTTGAAGAGATCATGTCTTTTTTTTTTTTTTTAATATTTATTTATTTATTTTGAGGGAGACGGCACAAGCAGGGGAGGGGCAGAAAGACAGGGAGGGAGAGAGACAGAGAGAGACAGAGAGAGAGAGACAGAGAGAGAGAATCTAAAGCAGGCTCCAGGCATGCTCAGCATGGAGCCTGAGGTGGGGCTTGATCCCACGACCACGAGATCATGACCTGAGCCAAAATCAAGAGTCAGACACTTAATCCACTGAACCACCCACGGGTGCCCCTACAAGATCATATCTTGAATTGAAAATTGGATAGAAGGGATTATGCAGAGCATGGGCACCTGAGATCATGGTGGGAAGGGCTAAGTTGGTTCTGACCCCACAAGAGTGGATCTAGTCATCTCCCCAGGTGGAGGAGGAGGAGACTGTCCCCAGTCTCAGTCAAAAGGAAGCACAGAGGCCTAGACCGGGCCTGGGGCAGGAGTGGGCCTGTGTAGGCTGCATGCACCAATTGGCATACATATGTTGCAGCAGGGGCAGTGACAAATGGCCCACTGCATTTCCCTGTCTCCTTTAGGGCCACCTGGGAAAACAGCAGGCTGTTGCTGTGGACGCTGGAAAGAGCTGAGCTGTCGGTTTGCAGCCTAACTGGGCTTCCACTGGTCTTTCTGCAAAATTTCAAGCACCAATTCGACCGCTTTCTTATCAACACTGCTGCTCTTGTGGGAACATGTCTTCCTGGTTCAGCCAAGAATTCTGCTGTCTGGGATTGTTCAGGACAAAACCACAGTGCCCGTGGGGGGTGGTGTGTCTGTGTAAACTTGAACATCAGATTGCACTGGTAGGGCAGGTCCTTTGTTGGCCAGGCTTGACACCTTGTATTCTTTCTTTCTCAGGCTGTGAATAGAACATGATTTGGCATCGGCCAAATCCATCTGCACAGAGTGAAAAGGAAGGCGCTAGGTGCAGGAGAGGGAGCCGGCAAAAGAGGAGGGAGTGGCTAAATGAATGAAAGCCTGATGAGACCATTGTGAAGATTAAAAAGGCCTGTTTGTTAAACTGTGACCCCTTTAAAGGACAGTACAGGTTTTACCAAAGCAAGAACCCAGCCGGGCTACAGCTAATTGCTGCCATGTTTCTGAACGGTCTGCCTTTGGTAAGTGATTTCCATGGGAACATGGCTGGCACCACGAGGATGCGGCCGGAGGACGTGGGGGAGGGGAAGGCAGGGGCCCTCTGTTCACCTCCTCAGCCACCCTGGCCCCAGCAGTCCCTGAAACCTCCCTGAGGATCACAGAGTTATGGGAGGAAGCTCTGTTCTCAGAGGCAGGGCACCCACACCTGCACCTTGGCTCATTGCTCACCTGGCTAAATCACATAGCCTCTCAGCCTTTGTGGAGATCTCTTGCGTATTTGGAATAAAGGCACTAATATTCCTGAGCCACTTGATCGGGTTGTTTGTGAGGCCTAAAATAATACCTGTGAACACGCTCCGTAAACTGGGATGAGCCGCGTGCAGGGGACTATTGCCACGTTAACCTTAATTTCTGCTCTTTTTTCTAGGCTGAGTTGCATCTTGTTTCTCTCTTTGAAAACTCCCTTCCCCCGTGGCTGGTCAGTTTCCACCATGCTGTACCTCTGGATCATGCTTGAGCTCTGACGTTGTACTGCTCCGTCTCTCTTGGTGGGGGAGCACAAAGGGACCCTCTTCCCTGAACATCTATTTCTCTTCCTCAGCCCTGTCTCCTTCAGATCCCTGCACACAGGTTGTCACCTGTCCATGATGAATGTTTAGTGAAGGTATGTATTATGTTTGAGAGATTTGGGTTTATTTGTTACAGCAGCTGCCATTATCTTAGCTTATCTAGTATGTGATAAATATACTAGGAAATAAAATGCAAGCCACGCCCCCAAGTGCCTGCTTCTATCAGAACTGTATTTTCAGCGGCAACTCAACTTGAATCTTAGTTGTAGGACAACAAGATGTCTGGGGGAGGAATCTGTTATGTTGGCACCTCTGTTTGGGTGTACAAGTTATCATGGGGTTTAAAGGTGAAAATAAGAGCATAAGAGTATGTGTGTTAGCTGGCACTAACCTGGTCAGGAAGGCTGCCTGGGCAGTGGACTAAGCAGGCCCAAGCCTGGAGAGGCAATCTGTGGCAAGAATGGACCTCCAAATTCGATGCTAGTAATTCCTGAGATTTTTAGGAAGCACGCTCCTCAGGTCTCAATATGTTCTAGAAGGGTGCCCTGTCACTCTCACAACCAGAGTCGGTCCACAAAGCAAATCCAAGAAGCGAATGTATTCATTCTTTTGTCCGCTCAAAGAAATATTTTCTGAGAGATGACTAGGTACTCCTTCGAAGTTGCTGATGGTGTAGTGTCCAGACCTTTCAAGCCAGGCTTTGCATTTCTTGAGGAATGTTTCCCAGACCCTCTTCGGGGCTGCAGAGCCATGAGGGGAAGGCATCTTTCCACTAGCAATCATGCCTTTGCTTACTCGGGGGAAACTGCCCTACATTTGTGGGGGGCTGGAGGATGGAAATGCACAACTGAGGAATGGCTCGATGGCTTTCTGCTCCCACAGAACTGCACATCATTCACCCTGGTCCAGGATTCAGAAGGTGGACCTCCGTTTTACATGATACTTGCCTCAGGAGTATCTCTAAAACGTCCCTTCGCCTTCCTAGAGGGGCTGCATACTCAGGGGGGCAAGGCCTCCAAGGATGAGACCAATGAGCGGGCAGGACAAGTCAGTTGGTGATCGAAACGAAAAAAAAAAAAAGGCAATAAAGGCTGTCCAGGAACTTCCCCCTCTGAGGGAGACTTTTAGACTCTGAATTCTAAGAACAGTCTCTGAGAATTAAGAATGCTCTTTGATAGAACATTTCCTTGGCTTTTGAGGCATGTTATAACCAGGCAGTGCCCTGCATGCCTGATGAACTGACTTGGGAGTATCTGGAATGTTCAGACAAAATGAAGGCAGGCGGGAAATCACACACTGACCTTCCTTTCCAATGAAAATGGAGCAAATGACTAATTTCAAAACCATTAACATGTAAAAGCGGCATATTTCTTCTGAGGACAGGGCACAAAGGCTCTCTAAGGAGATTGCTGGGACATGATTACCAGCAACATTCAAGTTTTCAAAAACACGCCAAGGAGGCTATTCACTAAGAGTGGGTAGCGGTAAAGTAGCTGCTTCATTAAACTGAAATAGCCTCGGCAGAGCTGTGCTTACAGACCCACGCTACCAAATTATACGTTTCTTTTCTGGATGCTTCACTGACCTCATTATGTGGAGCGAAGGGTTTGTCATTCCAAATAAAGTGACCGTCCAAGTCTTTATAAACATGTCCGTCAAGCGCCTCATGAGACTGCGCACTGCCACACTGCCTGGCCCAGTGGGTTAAAAACCAAAAAAGCAAAAAACAAAAACAACAACAAAAAAAACTTGCCTTTTTGTTTTCTCATTATGCTCCGCTTACGTGTGCACTGTCACACTTGCATAGCAGAGTAAGCAGGCGAAATGCCGGTTTCCGAGCATTAAGGAGGTTTTGATGTGGGGGTAAAGACACTTTCTTGAGGAAAGCGTAAACACCGGTGATGAATCAGGCGGGGGGAGAAAAAAATCCAGACTAGCATGAAGGCAAGTTGGATCCAGAGAGTTCCAATCACACAGTGTCTTTTTGAAAGTGACACACGGAGTTATTTATCCCTTCCCTGTTATTAGTTTTGATTATCCATCCATGTTGTTATTTTATTTTTTTTTTCATGTTGTTATTTTTGACTTTCAGCCACAAGAAGCACCAGAAGTTTCGGGCTAATTTTTTTTTTTTTTCATTTAAAATTACAAATTTTCTCTTCAGGCAGGTAAAATCCTCTCGTTCTGCTGAAGGCAAATCAAGTAACAATTATAGTGTTTATACATATTTTTTCCCCCTCAAGAAGTACTCATAAAATTAATTCGGATTTTGGAGGCTATCCATTTTTTCATTTAATTTTAATTATAGAGATGAAAATGGCAATTAAAAATCCCACAACTGCCTTGTGTGTTCAAAGACACAGCGGCAGCTGAGTCACACTTGCAAGTGACAACAGGACCCGGGACACAGACCCCTGCTTCCCAAGGCGGGGGTGGGCGTGGGGCAGGGCTCTCTGATGAGTTCTGGGGACCGGGGAGCAATCAGGACACATCAGAAATGTTTAAGTGACAAGTTGAAAAACCACAGAGGGGAGCAGGCAAAAGAGAGTAAGACATTCCGGGACATCGCAGGGAGATGAAAAAGAAAAGCGTATTCTTCAAATGACATTTGGCATGCCTAGCACCCAACAGCTGCCTGTCTAGCCTAAGGAAAAGTGTGGAGGGTACAACATGCTAACCAGGATATCTGGTGATACAGGGGGTAAATGTTTCAGCTCCAAAGGAGGGCAGAATAAACCCTAAGAACCAGAAGTCCCCGGTCGGTCGCTTCACTCGTATTCATTTTCTACAAGCATCCAGGTGAATGCCCACCATAAAGGAAGTTGTACCTCACTCACCTTTTCTGTGCAAACAGCCCTGTGCCCGGTGTGTAGGTGTGCCTAACCTCAGCCGCCCACCCCCGAGAATAAAGCCAGCTGTTAGCGTATTTTCAGCCCCGGTGCCTTGGGGCTTTCCCCGTCTGCATTTCACCAAGACCATGGGGAGGCTGCACTCTTGCCCTCTCCCAGGGTCTTGTCCAAGCTCTACGTTCTGCCAGATTCTGGGGGCCCAGGCCTCACTTCAGGCCCTTGAGGTCCCAAGAGACTTGGCTCCATTACCCTTGGCTTCAGCGCAAGGTTGACTTAAGTGACTCAGCGTGGTGAGGAGTATTAAGGCAAGCACAGAGTAAAGATGAAAACTCTTTGGATCTCACTTTTCAGCCCTGTCTTTGGCATTACAGAGGGACTCCCTATCGTGTGCTTCATAACATTAAAAGCCTCCCAAATTCCACATGTGCTCATTATCTCACATGTGCTCTAGAGACGTGCCGGAGCCTCTGGGTGTCTTTGCGTTGCTTTTGTACATATTTGGCTTTGGGGTCAGGAGCACTCTGGGATGGTGGGGGGAAGGGGACAGAGCCCTGGCTTATAACTGCCACCCAGCGCTTATGAATGGACGAGACTTACCCGGCGCTAAGCCTCATTTTCCTCCCTGACACTGAGGACCTGGGATAGGTGTGTGCCTGGCATGTGGAAGGCACTTGGTAACAGACGGTGCTTAAGACTGTAGTGCAGCGGGGTCAGCTTACAACAGCTGGGGGCCAGGGAGGGTGTGAGGGGTTCCTTCCAGATCCCTTACCTGGCTCATCCCCTCTACAAGCCCTCCTTGCTACCCTCGCATCTGCCCAAGCAAACATCTCACGGAAGCACAACCGCTGACATCTGCTTTGACAGTCTTGTGTAAATATAGCTAAAAAGCACAAAAACATCCCCCTGGAATGACTCTTCTTGGCCCTTCGACTCTGTTCCCTGCCTCTCCGCGACACACACTCACACACATACGCATACATGCAGAGACAAGCCACAGCTTCTTTTTTGGTGCTTCCTGAAAATAAACGGGTCTAGTCTTTTAAATCAAGGTGCAAACAAGCACACGAAAACGCACCACACAGCCAACGACTGAGTTATCCGTGATCACTTGATCACTTAATCTCTTCACAGGGTCTTCTGGATTCTTGTTCTTCACCCCCTACTGGCGGGGAATGAGGCCTCTTTCTTCCTTCCTACCTACCTCGATGCAAAGCATTCAATGAACTCCTTCAAAGGAACCTGAGGAGTCACTTTGTCCTCGTGGGAGCACATGCCCCCTTCTGGCCTTTGCTCCTTTCGCTGCCTGGTCCAGCTTACCCTGCGTCTTGACATCAATCCCTGCATCTGACACAGCCCCCATTCGCTGGAGTATTGGCTTCATCTGGGCTTTTTCGGTGTGAGGACCAGCCAGTGCTGTCCCCAAGCCTCCCGTGCAGGTGAGTATGTTATTTTTTCTTTTTAAGTTTATTTTTAAAATTTACTTTGAGAAAGAGAGACAGAAAGAGAGACAGGCAGAGAGGAGGAGAGACAGAATTCCAAGCTGGCTCTGTGCTGTCAGCGCAGAGCCCGACGTGGGGCTAGAGCTCACAAACTATGAGGTCATGACCTAAGCTGAGCTGAAGAGTCAGCCGACTCAACTGACGCTCAACCGACTAAGCCACTTGGGTGCCCCAGCCGCTGAGTATTTTTAAAGCCTGTTAGAAATATCGCAGCACATCACGTACATGGAGGACTGTTTTCACCAGAACATCCCGTTAGGCCCCGTGGCCGCTTAGAAAGAAGGTCCTGAATCAAATATCTGGTCTGTTCATTTCTTTGTATATCCAGCCCCGCCAAAAAGAAGGGGTGAGTTTCCTTAACCTGATCCAGCCTGTTTGACAGAAACAAAACAACTTTATACTGACACTGAATTAAATTCTCATCCAAGATAAAACAGTCAAATATTATACAGAGGTCTGTCTATCTTTACTTTTAAATTTTCATCTGATGGGTTTTCCTTCAGAACATACAAAAAAAATTACACTATTAATAGCAATAGTGTGAATATATTTTTCTATTTTCATAGCACTATTCATTTGCCATTCTCTAAGTGCTTAATAAATACAGTGGGTCTTTACTGCCTTCCAGGGTGAAAATAACAGTTATGCCCCCACGGAGCTCATTCATTTGCTTTATGGGCTAAAAAATCTCTAGTGTGTCACAAATTAACAAAATGTTCCTGAGGACTGTGTTTTATTCTTGAATCTCCAATTTCACTAATAAATGTGAAAAACACATGTAGCCAGATAAGCCCCTGGAGACCAACCACTGCGGATGCTGAAGAAAGCAAGTTATTCCAGCTAAGATCAGCATTCACTTTTCCACCAGAGACTATTTGTTACCCAAATTCCCCTCCAATTGCTTGATGTAAGGCAATGGAATTGGTTTGCAGTGACTACCCCCAAAAGCTAACAAAACAAGTTTTTCTTTTAAAAAAGGATACCTTCAAAAAATAATCCTTTTTTTTTTTTTTTTTTAATCATCAGATAATGACCTTTTTCTAGTCACGGCCCCAGTGGATCCACACACTCCCACCTCTGAGAGAGATCTGTTATTCTTCTCCTTAATATTTTCAGCATGAAGAATTTTAAGCAGAGAGAATACTAAGTAAACTGACGTAGATATACTCCCATCATGCCAATTTAACAACGAATCAAAATTTTGCCACACTTGTTTCTCCTTCCCTCCTTTTCTTCTTTCCTATGAAGATTATTTTAATGTTTATTTATTTTGAAAGAGCGTGTGTGCATGCGTGTGCACGACTGGGGGGAGGGGCAGAGAGAGAGAGAGGGAGAGAGAATCCCAAGCAGGTTCCGTGCTGATATTGGGGTTCGATCCCACCAACTGTGAGATCATGACCTGAGCTGAAATCAAGAGTAGGATGCTCAACCGACTGAGCCACCCAGGCACCCCAGTATGCAACATTTAGATGTCTATTTATGTACCTCTTACTTGCCACCTCCTTTTCTTCTCCCTGCCACTATCTTGCTGAAGAAAGCCACATTCAAAATTGGCTTTCTTGTGGTATCATTTAATTTGTTCCTCTATCCCCTATGTTTTCTGTAAACGTGTAAGTGGCCTTGATAGAGTTCAATTCTTAGGCAACAATAGCTCATAGGTGACACTGTATACTTCTCATTGTATCACATCAGGAGACACCTAATGGGTGTCCCATTTTTAATGGGTTCAAGTGATGGCGGATGATTCCCTCATCCTTCCCCATCAATATTCTAATGGTCTAATGATTGCACCCATGGATGACAGTCGCTTGAAGCAATTATTTTATTTGGGGGCCACAAAATTAAGCTTTCCAAGTGGAACCTCCCTTCACCTTTAGTAGCAAGAATTCTGGAAACAACTTTCCTTCATCAACCAGTGCAATCTGGTTATGCTGAAGTCTGATTTGCATAGAAAACGCATGATCGCTGTTTAATTCTTTCCTTTGATTGTCAACTTTCAGAGTAAGGAATCTGTGCCTTAGTTACATGGTACAGTAACTGAGTTGTTTTGTTATCGTGTGTATTATTCTTGAAGGTCCACCTGTTTTTACTGAAATTAAGGAAAAAAACAAGTCAGACCACCTCACCATAACTAACCCTCCTTCTCATATTGAGAACTGGACTTGTGGTTTAAATGGACACAAAATAACTCAAGGGCCTGGTCTCTGCCACTGAGCGCTCTCAGTAAGAAGGCCAAGCACTGGTTCTCTCACCTGCTCTGGTGTCTGACTTTGTCTTTTTTTTTTTTTTTTTTTTAATGTTTATTTTTGAGAGAGAGAGAGACAGAGCACAAGCAGGGGAGGGCCAGAGAGAGAAGGAGACACAGAATCCTGAAACAGGCTCCAGGCTCTGAGCGGTCAGCACAGAGCCCGATGTGGGGCTTGAACCCATGAACCGTGAGATCATGACCTGAGCCGAAGGTGGATGCTTAACCAAGACTGAGCCCCCCAGGCGCCCTGGTGTCTGACTTTGTCTTGACGGTTGATGGAGTCTTTCCTTAAGCCGAACTTCCCTCATAGACCGAGGCCTTCTGCATTGACTAATCTCCTGGGAAAATGAAAACAAATCTAAAAGATCGCCTCTTTTGCTTACTGCGACACAGACCACTTGGTGTCACTTGCCCCCGTAGACTTCCGCCATCATATTATTTACTGGATGCATCTGAAGGAAGCAGACTGGCAGAACCACATGGCTTCAGACTGACTAGCTGAGGTCACTGGGCCTGTATCAGTTGGACCTTGTCTGTGACTCATCGGGAAGCCATTCTCACCCAATGAAGCCTGCAGGTGCCATCTGGCTTGGCCACACCCTGCTCCGGGGTTGCGGTAATAACACAGTAACGTGCTGGGCAAGCTTCCACCGGCGGAAAAATACGCACTGTGGGTGAAATCTGCCCATGTAATGAGAAACAGTTCCCCTTTTCTCTTCTCACTAATAAGGGTGAAAACATTTAGGCCATTCATGGGTATTCCCCAAAGAGGCATTTATAAGTCTTCTTTAGCAATGGCTGATGAGTGTCTCTGAGACTGACAGGAATCCAGGGTCTTTTTGGCTCTCTAAGAGCAGAGACATTTTCTGCCCATTACTGCCTTGTTTTACTGACAGGCACCTGTCAGTTAGACATTAAAACAGAGTGATAATGGGGAGATAATATGCTGGCTCTGTCCACACACTTCAAGAGGGAAGCACTCAAGAAAAATGTGTATTTTGGGAAACCTAGATGCTCATGTGCCCATCTGCATTTCTATTTAGTTTGAAATTGAGTGCAGAATAATAAAGCAGTGAGAAGAGGGATAACAGGGAGACCCGGATCAGAAGAGCTTCCCAAGTGGCCCTGCAGACGCCAGTGTGGGTGTCCTGCTCTAAGCAGGGGGAATGGCTTAAGAAATGCATGCCAGACAGGAGGAGCAGGACAGACGCTCCCCCCTCCCCTCCCCGCGCCGGCAGGCTTCACTGGAACTCCCTGAGAGCTGCTGAACTAAGGAACTGGCAGAAAAATATCTTCCAGGACTTTGTAAATGGAGGACTTTCACACATTCTGCAAAAGTGCAAATACCCTCTTTTGAGAGAGAGGTGAAAAAGGAAGTGCACACTATAAATAAACTAATAAAAGCAATTCGATTCCTTCTGCGAATCTTTCTAGTAAATAGTTCTCTGTCAGAAAGTAATATTGTTACTCAGATATTTGGACCTCCGGTAGTATCTTCGGGTCCTGACTTCTTGGCTAATGCGTATCTTCTAGTACACACACACACACACACACACACACACACAGACAGGCCCCATATAATACCCTCTTTATTTTCTTCAATCCAATAAAACGTCAATGTATTCAGTTAATGATTATAATATAATGCCATCTTAATGCTAACTAGTCACCATAAAATCTTACCATCGTGGACTTTAGCCATGGAGCCCAGGGACTATTGAAGTGTAATCCCCACTGCAAAGTTGTCCTATGAGCACAACAGGAGGACAGCAGGTGCTGTCACATCCAGTGGCAATGGTCAACTTGACTAGCATAGATGCCAGAAATCACTCGCCTCCCCGCTAAAAAGTGTTGGAATTTTCTTTCTAAAATACCAAGTGGGAGAAAGCTCTCTCTGCAAAGCTCTCTCTGCTGCAGTGATTCAGCATGTGGGATTTGGAGTTGAACACTGTTGGTTTGAATCCTGGCTCTTCCGTCTATCAGTTATGACTCCTCAAGCTGGGGATAAAATGGTGCCCATTTCATATTTGAGAATGAAATGAAACAGTGTATCTAAAGTACACAGCAAACACTGCTGGCTGCAATGATTGGGCCAGGGCCACGGCAACCGCACAGGTCTCCAGGGTACACTGTCACTTTCAGTATTTCTGTTCAAGCCAAGAGACATTTATTACAGTACTGACACTAATAGGGGAGGCAACAAACTGCTTTGACAAGCAGAGTGGGGAAGCAAAAGACAAAAACAAAAACAACTCACGAGCTTAGGAATCAGGCACACGGTTTTGAATACTGGCTCTTGCCACCAGTTACCAGGGCTCGGTTTTGGATAAGTGACTTGACTTCCCTGCACATCAATTTGCCCATCTGTGAAAAAGAGAAAGTGACTTCCTTACAGGGTGGTCGTGCCCTCAGCTGACAGGGTATGTAAAGTGCCTCGCCCATTGTGTGTCCACTCAGTGGTCTCTGTCATTATTATTAGAATACTACGTGAAGCTCTGGGGAGGGACAGAGGTGGGCCTGATGCATCTTGTCACTGGGTGGTGTGACTCTGGGGATCCTGGGCTGGGGCAGATGGACCAGCACGTGCCAGGGGAACAGCGGGTTGAGACAGAACACACACACACACACACACACACACACACACACACACACACACAGAGGCATCCTAGGAATCTAAAAGAAATTACGTATTAGAAGGCGAGGTGTGTAGAGAGTATTATCTTAAAACATAGCATCAATCCAATACAGAATATAAAACTGTCTCCCTTTGTTTTTGCTGGCAGGCAAATCTGAGGCTCTGGGGAGCCAGATGGGCCACGATTACTCTTGGAACCTTCCCTTTATCTTCCATGGGTTGGCCCAAGAGCCAGGTACCATTGTGGCCCCAGATGAGGTAGCTACCCTGAAGCATTTAAGATGGACACAGAGGAATGAATGGTCCTGCTCTTTGCTGGGGAGGGCATGTCTTTGGACTTTCCTAACAACAGAGGAGACAATTAAACGGAGTCCGTCATTTCATTTCCATCCGTTGATGTCAACACTCCTAAAACCAGGCCCTCACTTATCTTGTTTACACAGTGCTCAGCACTGGGCCCACTTAGATGTTTACTAGGTACATGAGAGAAATACATGTTCTTTCAGTAAAGGAGGGATATGCAGAAAGGGAAATGTCCGACTTTTTGGATATTGGGTTGTTAAGGATCTGGACACTTGAAAGAGGTTGAATATACCGTATCATGCTTTTTATTAAGTTCTCCTTTCAAGGTGACATAAAATACGTGTCCTGTTTGCCAGGGGAGAAAATGCAACCAAAGCTAATCCATGATGACGGTGTGTATGTATGCAAATGAGGCATGCGGATTTCTCTAGCTTGGTCTATTCATAAACTGGACTGATTGCTTAGATTTACAACCGATGATCACTAGGGTAAATTCAATAACAGAATTTTCTGCTCTAAATGTAGCATTCTCTTCAGTATCTTTTTACAGCCCTTAAGTGGTTTTTGATGTACACGAAACTAAAAGCTTGTAGAATTAAAAATTACACAAATAATGAAGATGAGTTCCTAGGTGAATTACCCATTACTGTGGAGGTTTTTGGATAGTTTCATTAAAAAGAGTAAAAAGGCCATCTAAAGATACTTGTGTATCTACAAATGATTGTAAAGTCATTGTCTTTATTTCTTTCCAACTCCCATAAGCCTCTTTTATTAGTTTCAAGGAATAAAACTCCAATCTGCTTCAGTAAACTGCATTATTTTTTAAACTACAAAACATACGTGGTTTCTTTACATGAGCAATCTTCGTTAATGGCAATGCAGCCATTGGGAAGACCACACTAAAACGTGTAGTTTATAGATCTTCCCTCTACCTTCTAGCTCTTCTCTACCTTCTTCTTCTTTTTAAAAACAATATTATTAAGATCTAATGCTTTAAAGTTTTTTAAATTTTAATTAAAAAAAATTAACTCCAGTGTTGTATTAATTTCAGGTGTACAATGTAGTGACTCAACAATTCTCTACATGACTCCATTCTCATCATGGTAAGTGTACCCTTAACCCCCTTCGCTTATTTCACCCATTCCCCCACCTCCCCCGCCCCTGCCACCTGCCCTCTGGTAACCATCAGTTCTCTAGTTAAGAGTCTGTTTTTTGGTTAGTCTCTTTTATTTATTTATTTTTTTTAAGTTTATTTATTTAATTTTGAGAGAGAGGGAGAGAGAGAGAGGGAGACAGAGAATCCCAAGCAGGCTCCATGCAGAGCCTGATGTTGGGCCCGAGCCCATGAACCATGAGATCATGACCTGAGCCAAAATCAAGAGCCAGTTGCTTAACTGACTGGACCATCCAGGAGCCCCTTGTTTGTTTTGTTTCTTAAATTCCACATATGAGTGAAATCAGATGGTACTTGTCTTTCTCTGAGTGACTTATTTTGCTTAGCATTGTATTCTCTAGATCTGTCCATGTTGTTGCAAAAAGACCCAATACTTTTTAACAAGTGCCTGGCACATAATGAGCTCTTAAAAATATCTGCTGACTCACTGAATGAATAAATGAATTCACTATCTTAATATCAAATTCTGGATCCAAGTTTAAAGTCATGCAACAAAGGGCTGAAACAGTTAGTTCTCTTACTTAGAAGTACAATCCTTTCTATCTGACTTCTTTAAGTGTGTTTTTTTTTTCTTTTTGGGGGAGAGAGGTGCAGAGTCCAACGTGGGGCTCGATCCCATGACCCTGGGATCACGACCGGAGTCCAAATCAAGAGTCGGACGCTTAACTGACTGAGCCACCCAGGTGCCCCTAACTTCTAGGCAGTCCAGTATCCCCTCTGCTATTAAATCGTTGCCAACATTTTATTTTTTTCCGTGAATCTTGAATAATCCTTTTATGTGTGTGGAGTTTTTTTTTTTTTTTTTTTTTTAATTGAAGGAGAATCCTGAATAATCCTTTTGTTCATGACCAGACTTGGAATCAGGTGCTCGTTGGTACAGGTCATTAATAGGCGGACTATGAATTTGAACTCTTAACCTAAACATGGCTTGCAAGTATCTCTAAAATAAAGAATCTCTAATTTCCCTTCCTATTCCCTCCTGTGCACATAGTCTCCTTAAGCTGACATGGCGTGTGTTGTTTAAAAAATCAAAGAATGAGGGGCGCCTGGGTGGCGCAGTTGGTTAAGCGTCCGACTTCAGCCAGGTCACGATCTCGCGCTCCGTGAGTTCGAGCCCCGCATCGGGCTCTGGGCTGATGGCTCAGAGCCTGGAGCCTGTTTCCGATTCTGTGTCTCCCTCTCTCTCTGCCCCTCCCCCGTTCATGCTCTGTCTCTCTCTGTCCCAAAAATAAATAAACGTTGAAAAAAAAATTTAAAAAATCAAAGAATGAATGAATACATGAATAAATTTTCCCGTCAATTCGGAACCCTTTGAAAGTGCAGAAAAGGAGGATCTGTGGCTCAAAGATCTACCGAAACTTAGGTTCCTGATCTGTGGCTTGAGTAGAAGCATGGTGGAAGCTGGATCTCTGTGGGACCCTGACTTGGAAGTCATGGAGAGATTATTTTTCCCATGGTTGATAAAATGGCTGGCTATAGTTGAGATGGTACTATTACTTCCGTATTCAGGTGACTGAGCTCTTATGAGCTGGTGCTGTAATCTAACCATCATATGACCAGGTTTCTATTTGTCACAAGATACCATGTGCACAAGTTGAGGAAGCCTGTCCCTTCTGTTTCTGAATGATGCGAAGTAACAAAACCACTAGAAATAGCTATTGTTGTAAAGAAAAAAAAAAAAAAGGTTGCTATTTCAGAGTCACCTGTAGGGAATGGTTGGGATAGGTAGGCAGGCCACGGAGGCACAGGATTCAGGGTGTAATGGTTAATTTTATGTGTCAATTTGACTGGGCCACAGGGTGCCCAGATCTTCGGTCAAATATTATTCTGGGTGTTCCTGTGAGGGATATTTTTGGATGAGTTTCACATTTAAATCCATAGACTGAGTAAAGCAGATTGCTCTCCCTCATGTGGGTGGGTCTCATCCAATAAGGTGAAGACCTGAATAAAACAAAAGGCTGAGTCTCCCTTGAATGAGAGGGAATTCCTCCTGCCCGACTGCCTTTGCACCGGGATGTGCTTTTTCCTGCCTTCAGATTCTCACTGAAACACTGGCTTTCCTTGGGTCTCCAATCTGCCGGCCTATGACCTAGAATTTACATCATTGGCCCTTCTGGGTCTCCAGCTTGCCTGTTAACCCTGCAGATCTTGAAACCTGTCAGCCCCCATAATCACATGAGTTAATTCCTTATAATAAATCTCTTTATATCTGTCTATCTATCAGCTATCATCATCATCATCAATCTATCATCTCCTATTCCGTTGGTTATGCTTCTTTGAAGAACACTAATACAGCAGGAAATGCCAAAAAGGTGATAATCTAAAAAGTGTATATGTACATACACGTATATATCCATGAAGCAAAAAATGAAGATAAAATCCATAAACAAAAATAAAAAATGATAATAAAATAAAATAAAAATCCATAAAGCAAAATTTAACCAAGTTCCCAATTTCCTTCCTGGTGATGCTCAGGCCATGTAAAAGGTAACCTACAATCTTTGATGACACTCTATGCAGAGGGTGGATGACTGGGGTAGGCTGGGCAGAGATGACATGGGCAAGGGTGATGAGCCTCCACACACAGTGCAGAGCAATTTGCTGGTTTCTGCTGCTAGTCTTACAATGGCTGGACCTTTCTTTTCAGGAATCTTTCTTTTAGGATATAATGCTTGAGTCTTTTCTTTATGGAACCCATTTTAGGGGCATGATCAGAAATGCAAACAGGGAAGTATGCACAGCCCACACCCACACTTCTCTTTTATATTCTCCAGTGTTCCTTTCAAGTGGCACAGACAACTGCCCAAAAGTGGGGGAAAGATTAAGTAAACAGATCATACCCATTTCATGGATTATTAGTGGGGCCATTAACATTACTTTTATACTACAGGTGTACTGGCACTGGAAAATACAATATAAGGCTATAAGGCCATATGAAAAAAAAGTAGGCTATACAAATACCTATCTATAATTTCAACTACCAAAGGGAGAAAGATGCTATATCAACATGTGAACAGTGGTTTTCTCCAGGTAATAAGCAATTCTTGTTTCGTTTTTATTGTGCAGGCATTTTGTATTTTCCAAAATAAAATGTATTTTTATCATATTTAGACTAAAAAGGATAAACAAATAACATCCTATAGCCCTCAAGAGGGGAAGCACATTAAACCACCTTTGGAAAATGATAAACACAAAAACCAAACGAGAGCAATCCAATCCCAAACTCAAAAAGGCCTATGTCCTCATCATAAATAATCCAAAATCAACCAAGACCACTTCCTTTCTTCTCTAGGTGCAGACATGACACTAGAGATATCCAGGGAAGGATATGCAACAACCCCTCTCCAAGGCAGCCTGCTCCAGGAAGCAGCTGGTTTAGTGGGAAGACCCCTGGGTCAGACCCCGAGGCCCTGGGTGCTTTGCCTCGGACAGGCATGGGGACCCCACTGTATCAATTATATTCCCTCAGCTTTGGCTCTTCATCAGTAATACATGAGAACTAAATAGTCCTCAAGGAGCTCCACAGGGCGTTGTCATTATAAAATGGAGTGGTACCTGTGCAAATACCCCCACGTACAAAGCACTACAGTGACGTAACACGGTCATCAGTGGTCTCCAACACCAGGTTCATGAGCGAATCCTCCAGTGGCCCGTCCTCCCCCACCTTGGTGGCGGCCGCAGATGTCAACAGTGGAGAGACGAAATGACCCAGACAGGATACTCTCTCTTCCCCGCCCCCCCCACATAAATACAATGTGCCTAAATTAACATTTGGTTAGCTTGTTTCTTTTTAACCAGAGACATGCCAATTTAGATGAAAAATCCATATACTTAACATGAGTCATATCCTTGCTAGAGAAGACAAATCTATAAACAGGAGCTGTAATAATCAGCCAAACTTTTCTAAAGCATCATTTACATTCCTGTTTGGAATTTCTATATCCAAATTGCCTGCCCATCAATTGTATATTTAAACCATGTGGCCTTAGGAGAACTGGTGGGTATTTTCACTTGTTTCAGAAATGAGGAAGCCAAAGCAAAGGGATTCTATGATTTTCCCAGCCCCCTGAAGTTCGTGGAAAAACTTGGTAGCTCCATCTCTGACCTCGATTTCTTTAAGATTTTTTTTTTTTAAGTTTTTATCTATTTTTGAGACAGAGAGAGACAGAGCATGAATGGCGGAGGGGCAGAGAGAGAGGGAGACACAGAATCAGAAGCAGGTTCCAGGCTCTGAGCCATCAGCCCAGAGCCCGACGCGGGGCTCGAACTCACGGACGGCGAGATCGTGACCTGAGCTGAAGTCGGACGCTTAACTGACTGAGCCACCCAGGCGCCCCTAAGATTTTTTTTTAAGTTTACTTATTTATATTGAGAGAGACAGAGACAGTGTGAGTGGGGGAGGAGCAGAGAGTGAGGCAGAGAGAGCATCCCAAGCAGGCTCTGCACTACCAGTGCAGAGCCTGACGCAGGGTTCAAACCCACGAAACTTGAGATCATGACCAGAGCTGAAATTGTCCAAGAGTCGGATGCTTAACCAAGTGAGCCACCCAAGCTCCCCTCTCTGATCTCAATTTCTCTGCCAGGCTCCCATAATTATTATTTAATAGTGATGAGGTGTCTACATGATGCAAGGTGCCCTTAGTCATTCTGGCTGGGGTGATAAGGAAGACTAGGGCAAGAGGAATAGAACTGAAAACTTTTTTTCGTCCTCCAGAGTTGGAGTTAACAAAGTTGGTGATTTCTCCTGTTATGACAAGTATATTCCACAAAAAACTTCAGAGTTTCCTAATACATTGAGTAGGACTGCATTTGCTTAACGGGAAAGTACATGCTCTTTTGATAAGACTCAAATTTTGAAACAAGAAGAATTCTTGGTATTTAATGCTTGGGCAAGACAGTGTGGAACAGCTACAAGATTTCATGATTAACTTTTATAATATGCAGTTGCAATGGCCATCATGGACGCTGATGAGTTCCTCAGACTTTTTCAATTCACATTTTACTAACTTAGAGGAGAGGAGTGCATAATTCTCAGCTCTGTTGATCTGATTCTATTGAACATTCCCCTCCTCTCCCCAAGTTGGGAGTTAACATGGAGGACACAACAGAGAAAATACGAAAAAAACTGAAAGCCGAGTCACGTTCCTTAGTATTCCCAAAGTCTCAGGCTGCAGATGAAACTTCTTTTCCTATCTGTGAGTCACCACATATTTTCCTGGGTATCACAACTCATTCACTTCCCTTTTTGTGCCATGATTTAATTTTTCCCTGTAGCACTTTCAAACTGTAGGCAAGAAAGTTCTGCGAGCTGTCCTACTGAATTATAGAAAATTAGAATCTGGTTTGGGGGAAATAACTTCACATGTGCATTACAATGAAGAAAATGTCACAGTTCGTCAGTTTTTCAGAAGCCAAAATAAATAATTTTCCTTATTTCTTCCAAACAAGGGGGAAAAAATACAGTGATCTCCTTTGCTATTATAATCAGGTATCTGGGGAGTAGGGGAGAAGTCTAAGATCGTCCTCTCTTTGAATAAAAGTGAATTCTGTGGATATATTAGTCACTAAAGTTGCAAATGGCTCTTTTTCTTAGAAAACGTCGTGAAAGTTGCCAGAGGTTGCCCATTTTTTTGGATACTGTGTGATGATAACACAGGTACAAATTCCAATTAGCGTCCCGTTCTACAACAAACAGAACCTTATGCCAGAGGTTGATTATAACAGGTGACCCTCAGCTGAAACTCTGTTATTATTAATTTTTCACAGACAACACCACCCTGTTGGGTATACCTTCCCTATTCGAGAAGGTTAGGACCAGCGTCTCACCTATATACCTCCCTGTCCCCCATGCCCTTTCTTTTTCACTTGAAAGGAAGGCTGCCCCAAATGGTATCAACTGTTTAGCCAGGATAGACAAAAGGTCTCCGGAGTGGTTGAAATGAAAGAACACAAACTAGCAACTAGCACTCTCCTGGCTTCTACCTGTGTCTCCATTTCCTTCTGATCCCCTAACCTTACCTGTACCATTGTGCGAGTGACCACCTGCGGTACGACCACCTTTGGAACATGGGACAGTATTCAGAGATAAGACGGCTCTAATGATCTTGGAAGAACTGGAGGACATCCTTGTTGGTGCTTTAAAAATAACTTATAATTATTTAAAAAGTCACTGTAATTTTAACAGCCAGAGATTCTTCTGGACTAAAGGTACTTAAGCCCCATATAGGAGAATTGAATAGAAAGGGAATCCAAATACCACTGGATTCCTATTACTCGAGGTTGTTATGTTCTGTAAATTGCTGTCAATGCTGAATTAACCAATGCTGAACCATTGCTCCTAACAGAAACCCAGTGCTGGGTTCCTGCAAGGCTCTGGGCATAACATTTTCATCAAGTGATAACCTTTCGTCACTACATAACCTTACTTTATGTGTGTTTCTGTTTAAAGATACTTATTTAACATGTTTTGTTGATTCATTAACAGTGAACCCAGGGCCCACAATACTACAACCCATGCCTGAATTAAACTTATGTGACTCTTCTTCTTATAGAAGTTAGATAATGCAAGTTATCGAACTTCTGTTTTTCTCTGTAAGACCTATCGTAGCCTTCTGTGCTTGGGAACACTAGAAAGCACATCGGCATTTCTGCCATTTTAAAGAGCAAAATCACCAACAAAAAGCCCACACGGGCACAGTGGGAAAAGGACGCTTGTTTACATTATGAGATCTGAAAGAGCTGAGCGTCGCCTTGCTCCACCTCAGCTGGGAACATGTGTGTCAGGTGACTCGAATTTTTTGCTACCCTGTGCGTGTCCGCAAATCACCGTGAAAGCACTGCAAGTATTGATTTTGGGGTTACAAATAAATTTTCACAAGTAGGTGAATTCTCAGTTGTGGAATCTGTGAATAATAAGGATTGAGTGGAGAAGTTCTACTCCTTATCCATCAGCAGATCTTGCTTTATCTCTCTTTCTCCTTGACACTGATACAGCTTCAATTAACCTGATCTTTGATGCTAAACATTGAGATATATATACATATATATGTATGTATATATATGGGTTTTTTTGTTTTTTTTTTTTGCCAGATGGCCATTCTAATTGTAGTGCAGGTGTGTATTATGCTTTATGCTTGTTTTTTTTAAAGTAAATCATTGTGAAAAGCTTTGCTTTTCAAAAATTAATGAGCGTGGGGCGCCCCGGTGGCTCAGCCGAGACCTACTTCGGCTCAGGTTATGATCTCATGACCCATATCGGGCTCTCTGCTGTCAGAGCAGAGCCCACGTTGGATCCTCTGTCCCTCGGCCCCAGCCTGCTGGCGCTCCCTTTCTCAAAAATAAATAAATATAAAAACAAATTAATGAGCATCATTAGGAGTGATGGAAAGTGTAAAACCCATCAGTTCACAAAATCCCCTCCAATTTTCTATTGTAGAAAGAACACAGCGTTGAGACCACATTATCACTGAACAGACAGAGATGTTAACTACCGTTGGTGCCTTACAACTGACTCTGGTTCAGCAAAGTTATGTTCAGAATTTCACAGAAAACTGATAAACAATTACTAAGTACTGTGGGAAGAGAGAGATCCTCAAGTATAAGTGTGGAAAACGAGGCCTCAGTCCTCTAAAGCCCCTCGTGCCGAGCCGCCTTTCAGGAGCTTCCTAACACTGTGGGTGAGATTAGAAGTTCAAACCTAGTTTTTAAAAACGTTGTTGCCTTCTCTCAACTGTGGGGGAAAACGTTGACATCAGCCACCCAACAGGGAAGTGTAATAAATAGGAAAAAAAGAAAAAAAGAGAAACAGAAAAAAGAAGTGTAATAAATAGGAAAAAAAGAGAAACAGGTGGGAAAATTCACACTCGTTAGAAACAGTTCTCAGAACTGTGCTTGGTTTTTCAAAACTGAAGCCAAAGCATGTGTTATGTATGTGACAGTAGAGTCCCTCAGAGTATAGTCTGAATAAGGCAGGACTGAGGTCCAGCGTAACATTAAAGGAAGATTCTGGCAGAGGCACTGTTTGCACTTGGGCCCTGATCCCAGAAGAGCACATTCCTTCATTCATGTGTTGGTTTATCGGTGACGGCTTCAGGGAAGCGCCTGGGGGTTCCTCCTGCTGGTGGCGCTGTTGGCAGTCACCTGGACACCTGCACCACCATTGTTCGCACCCAGCCTGTGGAAGAGGTCTGGGAAGGAAATGAGAGTCAGGTCCTCTAAGGGGTCAGCGTGCAGTGACGGTATCTTATAACAACGTTATCATCATGTTAGCTGATCTACACGGCCCTGTGCAATGTTGGCCGCCATTGCTGGTTTAGAGAATCATGGTGCTGAGACTCAAGGTTGGGGTCTTCCTGCCTTGTATTTCTTACCTAAAACTAACTTCATTTCCCCATGACAGCTTATCTTAGACACCGAAAGGAAGCCTTCTTGAGCATTTGGAGCTATTTAATCACACTGTGGCTTTTAAAACAATGGCATCACAGGAGCACCTGGGTGGCGCAGTTGAGCGTCTGACTTGATTTCGGCTCAGGTTATGATCTCAGGGTCATGGGATTGAGCCTCACATCTGCTCCATGCCGAGAGCGGGGAGGCTGTTGGGGATTATCTCTCTCCCTCTCTCTCTGCTCCTTCTCCGCTTGTGTGCACAGGCACGTGTGTGTGTGTGTGTGTGTGCGCTCTCTGTCAAAATACATAAACACTAAAAAAAAGGTTATCGCAGCACAGTTTCTACCACTCCCTGTGTGGTTTGATAAACAATCAAAACCTTGAATCTCAATAGGGGAGGGGATAGCAACTTTTTAGGAGACCTACTAGTTATTTTAGGACCGAAGTCAGCAAACCTTTTCTGTAAAGAGCCAGACAGGAAATATTTTAGGCTTCGCAGGCAGGCCCTATGATCTCTGTTACAAAGACTCAACTCCGCCATTGTAGTGTGAAAAAGGCCACAGGCAATATTAGCTACATTGCCTGGCTATAAAAAACTTCAAATAAAACTTCATTCCTGGAAAATAAAATTTGAATTTCATGTAATTTTCACACATCACAAAATACTAATCTTTGTTTTACTTTTGTAATGTAATTTTAAGAATATAAAGACCATGCTTTTGGTTCAAAAGCAAACACGGGCCCTGCCCTAAAGGGGTGTGCCATCTAAAGTGAGGACTGTAGACACAGACATAGAAAGAAAACACAGAAAGAACTATATACCGCACGGGCTCTTTATTTATTTTTGAGAAAGAGACAGAGAGAGCCCAGGAGGGGCAGAGAGAGAGAGGGAGAGAATTCCAAGCAAGCTTCACACTGTCAGTGCAGAGTCTGACGCGGGACTCGTACTCACGAAACGTTGAGATCATGACCTGAGCCGAAATCAAGAGTCAGGTGCTCAACCGACTGAGTCACCCAGGCACCCCAAGACTTTTTTCTTTTTCTGTTTTTTTTTTTAACATGTTTTGCAACTTCCTCAGAAACACACTGAGCTCAAACACCCGGTGCAACTGTATCTCTACTTGTACTAACGCACTACTCCATTGCAAGGTTTTCTTTTCCTATGATCGACATCAATAAAGCATGAGAAAGTACCTTAGTGTCTCACAGAAGAGACAAAAAAAAAAAAAAAAAAAAAACCCACACTGTAATGGAAGTTAGAAAAATAATATTGAGGGTGCACTATGGAACAAGCCCAGTTGTAAGTATTCGGCATGGATTATCCAATTTAATCTTCATAGCAGTCCTCTGAGGGTTGATTAGTAGTAGCAGGAAATGATGGCACAAAAAGGTTACAAGACCAAGTTCACACAGCCAAGGGGTGGAACAGAATCTGAACCCAGGTATCCAATTCTTTAAAACTCACTCTTTTTTTTTTTTTTAAATTTAAATCCAAGTTAGGTAACATACAGCATAATAATGATTTCAGGAAGAGAATTTAGTGATTCATCTCTTATGTAGAACACCCAGGGCTCATCCCAACAAGTGTCCTCCTTAATGCCCCTCACCCCTTTAGCCCTTCCCCCACCCAACACCCCACCAGCAACCCTGTTTGTTCTCTGTATTTAAGAGTCTCTTATGGTTTGCTTCTCTCTCTGTTTTTATCTTATTTTTGCTTCCCTTCCCATATGTTCATCTGTTTTGTATCTTAAATTCCACATGAGTGAAATCATATGATATTTGTCTTTCTCTGAATGACTTATTTTGCGTACATAATACAATCCAGTTCCATCCACGTTGTTGAAGATGGCAAGATTTCACTCTTTTTGATCGCTGAGTAATATTACATTATATATATATGTATATATACACATGTACATATACATATATATACATGTATATGTATATATACATACATGTACACACACACACATACCACATCTTCTTTATCCATTCATCTGTTGATGGACATTTGGGCTCTTTACATACTTTGGCTATTGTCGATAGTGATGCTATAAACACGGGGGTGCATGTGCCCCTTTGAATTTATCTTTTTGATAAATACCTAGTAGTGCAATTGCTGGATCATAGGATAGTTCTACTTTTAATTTAAAATTTTTTTTATGTTTATTTTTGAGAGAGAGGGACAGAGTGTGAGTTGAGGAGGGCAGAGAGAGAGGGAGACACAGATTCTAAAGTAGGCTCCAGCTCTGAGCTGTCAATGCAGGGCTTGAACCCACGAAGGGTGAGATCATGACTGGAGCCAAAGTTGGACACTCAACTGACTGAGCCACCCAGGCACCCCTATTTTTAAATTTTTGAGGAACCTCCACACTGTTTTACAGAGTGACTGCACCGGTTTGCATTGCCACCAACAATGCAAAAGAGAGCCTCTTTCTCCTCATCCTCGCCAGCATCTGTTGTTGCCTGAGTTGTTGATGTGAGCCATTCTGACAGGTGTGAGGTGGTATCTCATGGTGGTTTTGACTTGTATTTCCCTGATGAGGAGTGACATTGAGCATCTTTTTCATGTGTCTGTTGGCCATCTGGATGTCTTCTTTGGAAAAGTGTCTATTCAAGTCTTTTGTCCATTTCTTCACTGGATTATTAGTTTTTTGGGTGTTGAGTTTGTAAGGGTTTTTTTTTTTTTTTTTTCTTTTACTGTTTGTTTACTTTTGAGTGAGAGACAGAGCGCGAGTTGGGGAGGGGCAGAGAGAGATGGAGACAGAATCCGAAGCAGGCTCCAGACTCTGAGATGTCAGCAGAAAGCCCGATACGGGGCTTGAACCCACAAACCGTGAGATCATGACCCGAGCCAGAGTCAAATGCTTAACTGACTGAGCCACCCAGGTGCCCCTGAGTTTGTAAGTTCTTTATAGATTTTGGATACTAACCCTGTATCTGATATGTCATTTGCAGATACCTTCTCCCATTCCATCGGTTGCTTTTTAGTTTTGCTGACTGCTTCCTTTGCTGTGCAGAAGCTTTTTATTTTGATGAGATCCCAATAGTTCATTTCTGCTTTTGTCTCCCTTGTCTCTGGAGACATGTCAAGTAAGAAGTTGCTGTGGCCGAGGTCAAAGAGGTTGTTGCCTGTTTTCTCCTCTAGGATTTGGATGGCTTCCTGTCTTATGCTTAGGTCTTTCATCCATTTTGAGTTTATTTTTATGTATGGTGTAAGAAGGTGGTCCAAGTTCATTCTTCTGCATGGCGCTGTCCAGTTTTCCCAGCAGTATTTGCCGAAGAAACGGTCTTTTTTCCGTTGGATATTCTTTCCTGCTTTGTCAAAGATTAGTTGGCCATACGTTTGTGGGTCCATTTCTGGGTTCTCCGTTCTGTTCCATTGGTCTGAGGGTCTGTTCTTGTGCCAGCGCC
The DNA here is from genome assembly GCF_028749965.1 of Puma concolor. Lineage (NCBI taxonomy): Eukaryota > Metazoa > Chordata > Mammalia > Carnivora > Felidae > Puma > Puma concolor. The sequence continues at coordinate 136,364,651 of NC_141667.1, read as the reverse complement.
ATACTGTCTTGATGATTACAGCTTTGTAATACAGCTTGAAGTCCGGGATTGTAATGCCTCCTGCTTTGGTTTTATTTCTCAGGATTGCCTTATTTAAGCCCCACTCTTAAGTGCTCACAATCCCATCTCTCACTGCTGAGGGGTCTTGTCACCAATGGCTGTCACTCACTTGGTATTCCTTTCCCAAGATACTGTGTCATGTGTGGCTGGCCTGTGTGCACACGTGCACAGGCACAACACTCCTCACACCTGGGCAGTCCTTGTTCTTCCCTGCACCATTATCCTCTCTGCTTCAATCTCTGCATTTGCCCAAATGTCTATTTTCCCACGACAAGCAGGGACGTCGATATGGGAAGCCACCCTGAACAGTAAACGGACGTGGGGCTAAAACTCAAGAAAAACTTTGTTCTAGCTCAGGTGTGAACTGTGTAATCCTGTGGGGAGATAGTTTCTTCATCGACTAAATAACACCCCTCCTCCTAACTTTTCTGTGAAAACAATCACATGATGCACTGTGTGTGGAAATATGGTATAGTCTGTAAGGAAGCAGTGATTGTTGGTTACTCTTATTATTTTTTCTAAGTGTTTATTTTTTGAGAGAGCACAAGTGGGAGCGGGAGAGGGGCAGAGAGAGAGGGAGACGGGGGATCCGAAGCAGTCTCTGGACTGACAGCAGCGAGCCCAGTGTGGGGCTCAAACTCAACAAACTGCAAGATCACACCATGAGGGGAAGTCAGATGCTCAACCAACCGAGCCACCCAGGCACCCCCCTGTTGGTTATTATTTTTATTACACCCGGCCTTTACCCTTTCCTCTCCCATTCCTTCCTTACTCATTGGGAAGAAGCAACACATTTCACTATCTCAATATGTCTCAAAACACCAGCCCATTATCTTGCCCTTGCCTGCCCTTCTTATTCACCGAGGAGATATACAATGGTCAGCAAGACAGAGATGATCCTTGCCTTCCCCCAGGTCAGAGAGGATGAGACAGACATCCAGCGGTATGCGCTGGAGCCCATCTAAACAATCCCATTGATGCCTTTCCAAGTTCAGATTCAGTGAAGCCATGTTGATGGCTTCAAATTGGCAAGTGTGGAAGTATTTACACCAAGGAAATGGGCAAATGCTAAATCACCCCTCCTCCCCCCGCCCGCCGCCCCCTATTCCCCAGAGAGCTGGTTGCTGGACATTTACCAGCACACCCCTGGAGATAGAAACATGTGCAACAGGGCAGAGAAAAATACACTGTGGTCTGCACGTTCACAGGGAGGCACTTATCATGACTGTGGAGGGTGGGGGTGGGGTGGGCACAGGTCCCAGAGGAAATGAGGTTTAAACTGACACCTAGATACGGTCTAAATAAGAGGAGCAAAACAAGCAAAGGGAGAAGAGAGTTCCAGGAAGTCCTAGAGTGTCAGCACAGCTGAAGGAAGTTCCTTCGGGCTGTAGTGCAGAGGGAGGGAGGAGGAAAGGAGTAAAATGAAGCTACAGAGGTTAAAAAGTTCAACCCGACCCTGCGGGTAATGAGTGGTTACCAGTGGGCTTTGAGCAGGTAGGGTCAAGGTTACGAGCGGGTTCAGAGTCAGAGCGATCGCCTTTGAAATCTGGCTCTCCCAGCTGGCACCTCCAGCTTCTTCCGTCAGCTGAGGCTCATCTGTACAATGAGGGTCGTTGCGGTACTCAGACCTCCTGGTGGTGGTTGTGAAGCCGCAGGGAAAGCGTGCGGCACCTGCCTGGCTCCTCAGAGTTGCCGGGCAGACATTCAAGCACAGACTAGCCAACCGCAGAGCAGAGGCGCACGTTCTCCTGGGAGGACCTGTTTCTGCAGCCCCTGCCCACCTTCAAACACCGGTATTCTGCTAGTCGGGGACGGTGTTTCTCGTCCTCTGGGGGGTGACTTACTGGTGGCTTGTGAAATCCACAAGTGTCTTGGGCAGCACTTAAGGAAGACACAGAATTAAATGGAATTAGGCAAAAAACAAGGGCTGGCGTCCTTTGTACTTTGCAAGGTAAGTTCTGTCTCGTGTTTGGGTGTGCTGGATTGCCATGTAAAACTGATCCCTGAGGGCTACAGTTAAAAAAAAAAAAACAGTTAAAAAGTGTGAAAGCTGCTCTTAATCAGGAAGCTACCTGAGCTCTGGGGGCTGGGAGACGAGAGGGTGAGGCAAGCGGGGCCAGCCTGGCTTTCCCCTCTCCTAGAGATCGTTAATGTCTCCGGTAGGGGATTTATTCCCCCAGGTCTCCCAAGGCTTTTTAGCTTCCAGTAAAAATTGATGCTCCCTGAACCAGGTAGGACCTTAGGCTTTATCTGCTGATGAGCAGCCAGAGTAACTGACAGCCCATGAAAGTGACCCTTAAAGCCAAGAGCCAGGGAGGGAGACCGTATCTTCTTAGTGGGGGTGGTTGCTTGTTTGGGAGGCAAAAGGAGGGCTATTAAGCACCCCCGACGGCCCCATTAGTAATCACAACCCCACCGTGAGTCCAAGTCCGTAACTAAAACCAACCAAGACAAGTCACTGCCCACTGGCTTAGTGCATGAAGGAACTCATGCATGGAACTGACATTTAGTTTGGTGTGTCCCAGAAAGATAATTCTATATATGAATAGATTTTAGAATAATTTGCTTTCATCATATGTCAAAACATATCCAGTTTGCCCTTTGGAGTTGCAGAAACCATTTGGCATTTCTTTTTTCCTCTGCAGTTTTAAAAAATGGAAAGTAATGGCAGATGCCTGGTCAGTGTTTGGGAGAAACAAATGCCCTACCGCAAGACGATCTGGTTTCCTCGAGTCCTCAGGGCTCATTCCCCAGGCATGGGCAATTGGCACTAGATTAGCTGCCCACATTTATTGACAAAGGAATTAATCTTCACCAGTGGTGTTTTTTTAAAGCCCATTCTTTCCAGGAAGCTGCAGCAGAGCATCGGGCCTCCTTCATTTTTCCCTTTCTTCCTTTCCCTGCTGACAAAAGTGGCTAAAAATAACCTCGTAAACCCTTGATTCCACTGAGGAAGGTGAGGGAGCAAAAGAACAAAAGAATGTCTTTTCCCCAGTGCAGGCCGCCCAGTGCCCAGTTCAGGCATCAAGTGAAATCACAGACATCAGGAGATTGCCTTTTAGATGGGTTGAGGAAGGTGTATGCGTGTGTGTGGGGGGGGGGGGGGGGTGGGGAGGGAGGCATGAACAATGTGAGGACAGTTACCCTGACATGACAACTGTGTATCTGGTCAGACAAAACATGTCCATCCATGATCTCTAGGTATGCAGCACCCGCCTTAACTGCATTTTCCTACTATGCTTCTCACTTAACAAAATCATCTTCTGGGGGAGGGAGAAAGCAGTATACGCTTCCTAAGTCAATAAACCAATGCTGGGAGCACCTTAGTGGCTCAGTTACTTATGCGTCTGATATTGATTTCAGCTCAGGTTATGATCTCAAGGGTTCATAGGATCGAGCCCTGCGTCCAGCTCTGTGCTGACAGTGCTGAACCTGCTTGGGATTTTCTCTCTTTCCCCACCCCCACCCCTCCCCCTCCCTCACTTGCTCCCTGTCTCAAAAATGAATAAACTTAAAACAAATTAAAATGAACACTGAGCCAGGAACTGCCCATTTCCATTCCATACACTCTACTGAAAGTCCCCCTCAGTTAGACCCTAGGTAAAGTGCACGGCTCTGTTGGCTATCTTCCAAGGAGTGCTCAGCCTGTTAATAACTGAGAGCATCTCCTGTATGCGCCAGACTAGGGTTTGTGCAGAAAGGCACAAAGCAAGAGAGAAAAACCACAATAGTTGCATGAAGAGATGCATGAGAGAATGAAGGGTTGAAAGGTTGTGGCACTGGGGTTTCTCTGGTCCATGGAGTTATGCATAATGATCTTTGAGCTAGGTTCAATGGGGTGATGTCTTTTTTTTTTTTTTTTTTATGTTTATTTTTGAGAGAAAGAGAGACAGAGCATGAGTCGGGGAGGGGCAGAGACAGAGGGAGACACAGAATCTGAAGCAGGCTCCAGGCTCTGGTGCAGGGCTCGAACTCACAGACTGAGATCATAACCTGAGCCAAAGTTGGACACTTAACCGACTGAGCCACCCACACTCCCCCAGTGGGGGTTATGTCTTAAACTCCCATGGATTTCAGTATGGCTGTGTCACCCATGACAGGATGGCAGCATGGAACTTGGTGATCTACATGGTAAGACTAGTGTCGAAAGAGGACGTACAGACCCCAGGGAATTAACAAACATGATGGACCTTCCATATGTTGGTGCTGACATGGCATTAACTGTCTGATTGGCAGAGGTAGCCTGAGGAAGGTGTTGTGATGAGGGTAGGTTTCTTGGCTAGGCAGTATTCGTCGCATGTGATTTTATGGGTGTGTGCCTTTATTGGTTTGCAGCTATGGAGTTGGGAAGGTGAAAAAGGTGGGTGTGGAGAGAGGAGGGAGAATTTTTCCTTCCATGAAGCTTTATCAAGACGATATACCAGTGAAGGAAATACCGTTAAAAGACAATGTTTAGGAGGTAAACAGTTATACATGCATTTAAATCTAAATGCCATTCCCATCACGTACATGTGTTAAAGAAAACAAGATACCAACAGCTAATAACTTAAAGAGTTCAAATTCATCCTCCGTAAAGGATTTAATTATTCTGTTAAACTGATTTCCCATTAAAGATTGTAACACGGAGATCATTTAAATACAGAAAAAAATATGGTGACACTACAATGGTCAGTATATGTCTAAACAACATTTATAGGGGTTTTGATGGAACAGGAAATAGAGAGTGTCCTCTGTGACAAAGATCACATTCCATACAATGAGAGTCCTAGAAAGGTGGAGCTATACACTGAAAGACCTAAACCCTTTTGTCTTTGCAAATTCTGGAGCTAGAGCCCCAGTTGTAAAAGGAAAAGACCCCATCTCTCTCCAATCTAACAACACTTCATGAAAGACTGAGCCCTTGATAAGGTGGATTGCCTCCAATGATACCCTAGAGGGACAGACATATGGCGCCTGGCCTGGTTCCCCTGGCTTCCCTTCTGGTTCTCAAGGGAATCATAGAATTCTCAGCATACACGGGCAGATGTTATTAGAGGGTTGGGATCAGAGAGGCAGAGGTGCTTATAGAGAATAGTTAGATTAGGGTTAAGTCATCTGAGAAGGGAGGGGTTGAACCTGGTAGAAATTCCTGGGATCTCAGGGAGAATCAGGAATGATCAGGAAATAAGAGGTGGCAGAAGGAAAGGAGATAGCTTCCATGATCCTAAAGGCTGATCTTAGAAAGGGGTCTGAACTGGTTAAACAAACTGTACACATTCGTATCATGGAATGCTGGGTCACGCCTCCCAGTATGACCACCACCCCTGACCATTCCTCCAGTACCCCAACTCCAACAAGCTTTCAATTTCCCTGGAACCTCTAATCCATTGATTCTTCTCCCTTTTGACTCTACCTCATCCTCTTGATGATTGTCCTTTGGTCCTGAACCCATTTAAACAAAAACTCCATCCTTAGAAGCCATCTGTTTGCATGTACCCACAACTCTTGCCTCTTTCCTGTCTATCCTCTTGGCAAGGGCACGATCCAGTTCTTTGCCAATTCTACGCCTATACCCTTTGCTGCTGAAGATGACTGGAGAAAAACACAGAGCTGCACCGAATGGAAATTTGTGACTGCAAGACCGAGCCCGGAATGCTGCCCCACAATCATTCTTCGTTTTTCTCTTTCTGGACCCTTCCCAACAGCATACACATACATGGCTGGTTATTTCTCCCACCTCAAAAAATCCTCTTTTCTCTGCCTTGTGTAGCTCTTACCTCATTTCTCTGCTCCCCCTGCAGCAAATCTCATCAAAAGAGGTTTCTTTCTGTCCTCCCATTCTCTGTCTCTTGCAGCTTTATGAAGGTATAACTGAAGTACCCTACCATGTACATATTTAAAGTGTACAATTTGATTGGTTTTGACATATGTGTATACTGAGAGATCATTACCACAGTCATGATAATGAAGCTATCGATAACCCTCAAGAGTCTCCTTCAGTACCTTTCCTTTTGTCCTCCACCCATTCTAATGAGCCTTCTGCCAGCACCACTCCAAAGAAACTCCTGGTCAAGGTCACTGGTTATCTACATGTTCCTGAATCGAACGGTCGATCCTCAGTCCTTACCTTACTTGACCTCTGCAGCATGTTGACCTATTTATTTTCTCCTTCCATCTTGACACACTTTCTTCTCTTGGCTTCCAGGACATCGTAATTGATTGGGTTTCCTCCCCTTTTCACTATCCTCTTACCCTAAAGAGCCCTAGGATGCAGTCCATGGTGCCCCTTTCCTCTCTGTCTAAACTCACTTCCTTCATAATCCTCAACCAGTAACACGATTAATCCCAAATTTCTCTCCATCCTGGACCTCTCTCTTCTACTCCTTACTCGTACATCCCACTGCCTAGGTAAGATCTCCACTTCTCTCCAGTGTACCATGTTGAAAGCCGAACTCCTGTATCTACCCCCCTACAAAATTTGCTCTCCCACAGTCGTCCTTATCTTGGTCAACGACATCTCCATCCTTCCAGATGCTCGGGCAGCCAACAGCTTATTCTTGTACTTATTCTTGACTTTTTTCTTTGTGTTACCACCACCAGATCCATCAGAAAATCTGCTTAATTTTACTTTCAAAACCTAGGCAGAATCTAACCACTTTTACTGCCTCCACTGCTTCCAACTTGGTCATTTCTTGCTTGGCTTACTTTGATGGTCTCCTAATCTTCTTTTCCCTATAGTGTGTTTTCTATAAGGCAGCCACATAGATTCTTTTAAAAATGAAGCTAGGAGGTTCCCTGTGTGGCTCAGTCGGTTAACTGTCTGAATCTTGATTTCGGCCCAGTTCATGATCTCATGGTTCCTGAGTTCAAGCCCTGCATCCGGCTCCACACTGACAGTGCAGAGCCTGCTTGGGATTCTCTATCTCCCTGTCTCTGTTCCTCCCCCATTCCCACTTTCTCTCTCTCTGAAAATAAATAAACTTAAAAAAATGAAGCTAGGTCACATGATCCCTTGCTCATAAACCTTCCTATGGCTCCCCATTTCTCTCAGAATCACAGCCAACTTCCTTACAATGGCCTAAAGGGCCCTACACATTCTAGTCCTCCCCCCTGCTTTATCTCTCCATCCCATGTTGACCTCACTCCATTCCAGCCACAGTGGCCTTTGCACTAGCTGTTCATTCTGGCTTTAAGTGCTTTCTTCCTGGCACAGCCACTCTGGCAAACAGTCTGGAAGTTCCTCAAAAAATTAAATACAGAGTTACCATCTGATCCAGCAATTCCACTCCTAGGTATATACCTGCTAGAATTGAAAACAAGGCTTCCGGGGCGCCTGGGTGGCGCAGTCGGTTAAGCGTCCGACTTCAGCCAGGTCACGATCTCGCGGTCCGTGAGTTCGAGCCCCGCGTCGGGCTCTGGGCTGATGGCTCAGAGCCTGAAGCCTGTTTCCGATTCTGTGTCTCCCTCTCTCTCTGCCCCTCCCCCGTTCATGCTCTGTCCCTCTCTGTCGCAAAAATAAATAAACGTTGAAAAAAAATTAAAAAAAAAAAAGAAAACAAGGCTTCCAACGAAAACTTACACATGAATGTTCAAGGCAGCATTGTTCCCAGTACCCCAAAGTGGAAATGCTCAGTGTCCATCAACTGATGAATGGATCAACAAATGTGGCATATCCACACAACAAAATATTATTCAGCCATAAAAGAATGAAGTACTGATACGTGCTACAACTTGGATGAAACTTCTAGACGTTATACTCAGCGAAAGAAGCCATACACAAGAGGTCTCATATTGTGACCGTTTCATTTACATGAAATGTCCAGAAGAGGCAAAGCCATAGGGACAGAAAGTTGGCAACACCAAGTTGCCAGGGGCTGTGGGGAAAGGGCAATGGCAAGTGACTGCGACTGGGCACAGGGTCTTGTTGGGGGTGCTGATAATGTTACGGATTACTCCTGTGCCTCCATCAAGGCTCTGCTCAAGTATCATTTTTCAGTGAAAATTTCAAACACCCTACCACCCTCCTCGCTCTTCTCATCCCTCTTATCCTGCCTTATATTTTAATCCTTGTACTATGTGTCAGTTTCCGACATGATACACACTTTGCTTACTGTGTCAATTGTCATTTCCTCCCCCTAAAATGGAAGCTTCCTGACTTCAGACATTTTTGTCTGCTTGTCTACTTACGTAGTACAAGTATCTGGAGTACTACCTTGTGCATCAATAAATATTGACCGAATGAATAAATTAATACCAAGAAGACATGAAGATTGATATGCAAAAGAATACCGAATCATATGAAATAATAATTTATTCTTAAGTGAAAAAAGTAGATTAGCAAACAATATATAGTATTTACAGTATGATCCCTGAATTGTCAAGAAATAAAAATGTATTATGCATAGGAAATACATTAGGGAGGTGAGATACATTAAAATACATCACAATCCCTGAGTGTTGTGATTATAGTTAGTTATCGATTTATTTCTAAAAAAATGTGTTTGTATTTTCTAAACTGACAGGCTTTGGAATCAGGCAGATTTGGGATATAATCTGTGCTCCACTTCTTACAGGCTATGTAAATCTGAGCAAGTTATTTAACTCCTGGTGACTCAGTTTCCTCATCTTTAAATGGTATTAACCTTACTGGACTCGTTTGAAGATTAAATAATACATGTAAAGCATTCAGCATGTGCTTGGCACATGCTAGGCACTGAGTTATCATTACCTTTCTAAAAACCATGGAGTTCACATATTTAAAAAAAACCTTTTTTTAATGTTTTTTTAAATACATTTTTAATGTTTATTTATTTCTGAGACAGAGCATGAGCGAGGGAGGGGCAGAGAGAGAGGGAGACACAGAATCTGAAACAGGCTGCAGCACAGAACCTAACGTGGGGCTCGAACCCACGAACCACGAGATCATGACCTGAGCTGAAGTCGGACACACAATGGACTGAGCCACCCAGACACCCCGTTTAATGTTTATTTTTTGAGAGAGAGACAGAGTGTGAGCTGGGGAGGGGCAGAGAAAGAGGGAGACACAGAATCCGAAGCAGGCTCCAGGCTCTGAACTATCAGCACAGAGCCTGATGCAGGGCTTAAACTCAGGAACTGCAAGATCATGACCTGAGCCAAGGTCAGGTGCTCAACCAACTAAGCCACTCAGGCACCCCATAATTATGGAGTTCAAAATGTACTACTTCCTGAATTTTTTTTCATAAACATTTTGAGTCATACTCTTTTAGATTCCTTTGAGTGAACAATGAATGAGTATAGACTCTAACCTTTGTTATACATCTGTACACTCTCTTGATTCATTCAAGCCTTGAATCATCCATTTCTCTACTGACCAGGTCCACTGGACTCATTTGTTCCCTGTTGATTTTGGGTGATGTTTGACTCATCTGGCCAAGAGGAGATGACATGTACATAGCACTGTCTGCAAGGCACTGACCTTAATGTTTCCTTCTGAGTTGTTTGGGCATTTTTGTCCATTGTTGAGTGATTGCTCTGTAGGTTTTTTAGTTTTGGCACAACTGTAATCGAGGGTCTCTAATGCTTTAAGAAGGATACAGAAGTTACAACATAAAAAACTCAAAAGCAAGCTCTTGAGTTTTCTCTAGCTAGACTGTCTTCTTATGGGGAGGGGGAATCAGCAAGGCAGAGAAAATCGTAAATTTTCACCTCCCTTTTCAAAGTTATTGTAAAAGTGATGTATTCTCATGGAAATACAGATTCACTCATTAAAGGAGGATATACATGGAAGCAAAATACCTCTAGTTCACAAACTACTCCTAGTAGTAGTCCTGGAATTACAAGTGGTTACACTTGTAACAATTCTTGGTTTATCAAATTTAAGTAATATCAATTAATTCCTTGTTTTTAAAAAAATAGAGGGGCGCCTGGGTGGCGCAGTCGGTTAAGCGTCCGACTTCAACCAGGTCACGATCTCGCGGTCCGTGAGTTCGAGCCCCGCGTCGGGCTCTGGGCTGATGGCTCAGAGCCTGGAGCCTGTTTCCGATTCTGTGTCTCCCTCTCTCTCTGCCCCTCCCCCATTCATGCTCTGTCTCTCTCTGTCCCAAAAATAAATAAACGTTGAAAAAAAAAAAATTAGAAATTTAGCCCCCTCCCTTTTTTCCCTCCTTTTTCCTCTCCCTAAATTTTGTTATATTTTTTACTTTTAAGTTCTTTGTTAACTTTATAGGTTTAAATAATGGTCCTGTATTTTTCTTTTTTAGTTCATCACCTTCAGCCAGTATCTCTTAAGCTCCCCTCAGTTGTGTAAGTCGAGGAAACTGGCACCGTTCTACCTCCCTCTGTTGCTTCTCTTTTCCATCACTCACATAGATTCTCTCAGCCACATCATTAATTTTGCATTCTTAGGGTTTATAACTTAATTGTCTGTAATCACCATTGTCTTCCACAGATTCTTTACGAGTACGTTCTAGAAAACGAAAACCAAGAAAGCATTTTAACATTATGAGTCTCCATAGATACAATTCGCTTCAGAACTAAGTAGTGTGACTGGACACTGACAGAAGGTGATGTGGGTTTCCTTAATCCATATTGCTTGAAAGAGAATGCCCCAGGCCTCAAAGTGTGTTATAAAAGTGTTAATTACTTTGGGGGGGGCACATGGGTGGCTTAGTAGGTTAAGCATCCGACTTTGGCTCAAGTCATGATCTCATGGTTCATGGGTTTGAGATCTGCATCGGGCTCGCTGCTGTCAGCATGGAGCTTGGGATCCTCTGTCTCCCTCTCTCTCTGCCCCTCCCCTGCTCGCTCGCTTGCTCTCTCTCCCTGTCTATCTCAAAAACAAAAACAAAACTTAAAATTTTTTAAGTTATTTTTTACCAATTGCTCTAAATCACAACACATTTTCATTTGTTTCATAGTTGCACTATGTATTTCTTATGGAGCTTTTTGTTTTTCCTGACAGTTTGAATTGCCTTTATTTTATTTTTTTCTTGTTGGCAATAGTAGCCTATTTTTTACCCAAATGCTAAGATCATACATCTGGTTAATCAAATTGTAATAGAAAATCCACATTCTTCTTGAATTCACGCTTCCTGTTGCTCTCTGACTCACACAGTCAGACACACTGTGTAATTCAGACACACTGTTTTCTAAACATGCCACATCCCTAGGATTTCTTTTCATCACACTCTTTGAAATTAGGGTCAATATTTTCTCAAATATGTTCTCCTTTCTTTTGGGTCCTCTGCTTCCTTTGCCATAGAATATTCTCAAACAATTTTTCCCCCAGAGATCTTTATTCCAGACATTTCTAAAATTTTTATTTTCCCTTTCTCTCAATTAATAGCTTAATGATAAATAAATTCTAGGTTTCAAACTCTTTTCCTTCTGAGCTGTGAATTAATTTTTTCATGAGTTGCTGATGGCAAATAAAATGCCAGTCTGATTCTCATTTCTTTAAAGTGTTCCCCTTCTCTGAATATTGTTAGCATCTTTTCCTTCTCATTCGTGTTGAGAATTTCATAGAGTTTTGCCCTTTTAATCTGAAGCTCTGGGAAATGTTATTTCTTTAAATACTTGTATCACCCCTTTGTCTTTATTCTCTTTTTGGAGCTCTTAATCATATGTTGGACTTCTAGGATGGGCTGTCCATGTCCATGAAATATTCTTTTATATCTCCTTGTCTTTTTGTCCTAAGATCTAGGCCATATACTTGACTTTATTTTAAATGCAGAAAATGTGGGGCGCCTGGGTGGCTCAGTCGGTTGAGCATCTGACTTCAGCTCAGGTCACCATCTCGCGGCCCGCGAGTTCGAGCCCCGCGTCGGGCTCTGGGCTGATGGCTCGGAGCCTGGAGCCTGCTTCCGATTCTGTGTCTCCCTCTCTCTCTGCCCCTCCCCCGTTCATGCTCTGTCTCTCTTGGTCTCAAAAATAAACAAAAGTTAAAAAAAAAATAAATGCAGAAAATGGATTTTGAAAATTTCATCCACCATATTTTATTTTTATTTTTAGAGAGGGGGGAGGGGTAGAGGGAGAGAGAAAGAATCCCAAGCAGGCTCCATGCTTGGTGTGGAGCCCAATGCAGGGCTTGTTCCCATGACCCTGGGATCATGACCTGAGCCAAAATTAAGAGTTGGATGCTCAACCGACTGAAACACCCAGGTGACCCTCATCCACCAAATTTTTAATTTCCACTGTTTTTATTCCTTAAACTTCCATTTATATAGTCACTTCTTCTTATTTTCTGGATACAAATATTCTTTTTATTTAAAAAGTTTTACAGAGAAAATAAACACCTCTGTATTTACAGTTCAGAATTTTTTTTAAAGTTTACATTTTGTCATTTGTGCTTTAGATACTTTTCTTATTAAAAGAAATGAGATCACTGAGGTCAGCTGAAGTGGCCTTTTTTTCCCCCAACCCCTATCCCTGCTTCTGTTCTTCCCTCTTTGTCTTTCCTACCATCATTCACTTCTTACCAGAGGCAGTCACCGTTATAAATTTTGTTGGTTTTCTTCTAGTCCATGTTCTACTATTTTTAATATGTCACTATCTTTGAAGAGTACACAGTATTGTTTTATGTACATTAAATCTGTACCATAGTAGACATATTCCAGAAACATTTTGTTCACCCAATACTTGTTTAAAATTTGTCCATATTGAGGGCTGCCTGGGTGGCTCACTTGATTAAGCGTCTGACTTCAGCTCAGATCGTGATCTTGCAGTTTGTGGGTTTGAGCCCTGTGTCAGGCTCTGTGCTGACAGCTTGGAGCCTGGAGCCTGCTTTGGATTCTGTGTCTCCCTCTCTCTGCCCCTCTCTCACTTGTGCTCTCTCTCTCTCTCTCTCAAAAATAAATAAACATTAAAAAAGAAATCTATCCTTGTTGATACACAGGGATCCAGTTTGTTCATTTTCAACTGCTGTGAGCATCCTCATGATCATTCATTTAACAAATACTTATGTGCACCAAAAATGTTCCTGAAACCGTTCAGGTGGCTGGAGGCACAGCCACAAAGGAAACAAAATACGAACATAGCATATTTTATCTTTCCTCCGTCCACAGACATTAGGTTTTGCCATGACCAACGCTGCTTCAGTGACTGTTCTTGTACCAGGCTTTGATTGCATGTGCTTCTCTAGTGAATATTTCTAGAGGTAAAACTCTTTATCACAGGCCACATGTTCAATGTGACCAGGTATTGCCACCTTGCTGTCCAAAGTGGTGCATCAGATGGGATGCCCAGCAAGCTGAGAGAATTGTCTGTTCTGTTCATCCTGCTCTGCATTTGGAAAGTCATACTTCTTTTATTTTTGCCATGCTGATGGCCGAGGAATGGTGCCTCTTGGTTTTAGTAAGCATTTCCCCTAATTGTTAGTGAGGCTTAGCATCCCTTCTCCCATTTATTGGTCCTTTAAATCTTTGTGTACTCCCTGAAGGTATCCTTCGCTGCTCTTTTTTGTAGTTAGTTGTTTGTCTTTTTCTTACCAACTTGTAACGTTCTCCATCTATACAGTGTGGAAGCAAAAACATTTTCTGTTTTATGCATTGAAAATATATTTTTGCAATTCAGGGTTTGTGTCTTCACTTTATTTATAGCAGCTTCTGCATAAAAGAATTTTACTTCTTAATGCCATTTTTGCCTTTATGAACTGTCCTTTTTGTATACTGACTGAAAAATAATCTCTCCCCCACAGTCATAAAGAAATTCTCCCCTCTATTTCCTCTTAGTAATTTTAAAGGTTTATTTTACACACACAGGCCTCTAATTCATCTAAAATTACCCATCTGTATGAGTTAGGCATTAGTCTACCTTTTTTTCATAATGAGACCTAAATCATTAAATAATCTCTCTTTTTCTCCCTTATTTTTAATGCCTTGTCTACCCTCTGCCAAGTTCCCACATATATTTTGAAGATTGTTTCTGTGGTTTCTATGATGTTACAATGAATGGATCTGCGATTTGTCAGGTTCTTTTTTGAAACAATTCTCTTTTGCTCCCTAAGTTTCCCATCTTTCACCCAGTCTCAGTACTACTCTGTCTTCACTTACATTGACCATATTTTTAAACAGACCTCTTTATTTAAAGATGAGGAAACAGGGGGCACCTGGGTGGCTCGGGCGGTTGAGCATCTGACTCTTGATCTGGCTCAGGTGATGATCTCACATTTCATGGGTTCGAGCCCCACATTGGGCTCCACTGACAGCATGGAGCCTGCTTGGGATTCTCTCTCTCCATCTCTCTCTGCCCCTCCCCCACCCACTCACTCTCATTCTCTCTCTTCTTTAAAAAAAAAAAAAAGATGAGGAAATGGAATGAAGCAAATAAATACTCCTTTAAAACTTGATCATGTTCTTCCAATCCATGAGCACGGAATGTTTTTCCATTTCTTTGTATCTTCTTCCGTGCCCTTCATCAGCTTCCTATAGTTTTCAGCATACAGATCTTTTTACATCTTTGGTTAGATTTATTCCTAGGTATTTTATGCTTCTTGGTGCAATTGTGAATGGGATCCGTTTCTTTATTTGTCTTTCTGTTGCTTCATTATTAGTGTATAAGAATGCAACTGATTTCTGTACATTGATTTTGTATCCTGCGACTTTGCTGAATTCATGTGTCAGTTCTAGCAGACTTTTGGTGGAGTCTATCAGGTTTTCCATGCATAATATCATGTCATCTACAAAAAGTGAAAGCTTGACTTCATCTTTGCCAATTTTGATGCCTTTGATTTCCTTTTGTTGTCTGATTGCTGATGCTAGCACTTCCAACACTATATTAAACAACAGTAGTGAGAGTGGACATCCCTGTCATGTTCCTGATCTCAGGGGGAAAGCTCTCAGTTTTTCCCCATTGAGGATGATATTATCTGTGGGCTTTTCATAAATGGCTTTTATGATGTTTAAGTATGTTCCTTCTATCCCGACTTTCTCAAGGGTTTTTATTAAGAAAGGATGCTGAATTTTGTCATATGCCTTTTCTGCATCAATTGACAGGATCATATGGTTCTTTTCTCTTATTAATGTGATGTATCACATTGATTGATTTGCAAATGTTGAAACACCCCTGCAGCCCAGGAATGAATCCCACTTGATCATGGTGAATAATTCTTTTTATATGCTGTTGAATTCAATTTGCTAGTATCTTATTGAGAATTTTTGCATCCATATGCATTAGGGATATTGCCTGTAATTCTCTTTTTTTGCTGGGTCTCTGTCTGGTTTAGGAATCAAAGTAATGCTGGCTTCATAGAATGAGTCTGGAAGTTTTCCTTCCCTTTCTATTTTTTGGAACAGCTTGAGAAGGGTAGGTATTATCTCTGCTTTAAATGTCTGGTGGAATTCCCCAGGGAATTCATCTGGTCCTGGACTCTTATTTGTTGGGAGATTTTTGGTAACTGATTCAATTCCTTTGCTGGTTATGAGTCTGTTCAAGTTTTCTATTTCTTCCTGTTTGAGTTTTGGAAGTGTGTGGAATTCGTCCATTTCTTCCAGGTTGTCCAGTTTGTTGGCATATAATTTTTCATAGTATTCCCTGATAATTGCTTGTATTTCTGAGGGATTGGTTGTAATAATTCCATTTTCATTCATGATTTTACCTATTTAGGTCATCTCCCTTTTCTTTTTGAGAAGCCTGGCTAGGGGTTTATCAATTTTGTTTATTTTTTCAAAAAACCAACTCTTGGTTTCATTGATCTGCTCTACAGTTTTTTTAGATTCTATATTGTTTATTTCTGCTCTGATCTTTATTATTTCTCTTCTTCTGCTGGGTGTGGGGTTTCTTTGCTGTTCTGCTTCTATTTCCTTTAGGTGTGCTATTAGATTTTGTATTTGGGATTTTTCTTGTTTCCTGAGATAAGCTTGGATTGCAATGTATTTTCCTCTCAGGACTGCCTTTGCTGCATCCTAAAACATTTGGATTGTTGTATTTTCATCTTCATTTGTTTCCATATATTTTTAAATTTCTTCTCTAATTGCCTGGTTGACCCATTCATTCTTTAGTAGGGAAGAATAAATATTGTTAAAATGTCAATACTACCCAAAGCTATCTATACATTCAATGCAATCCCATTCAAAATTGCACCAGCATTCTTCTCAAAGCTAGAACAAGCAATCCTAAAATTTGTATGGAACTGCAAAAGACCCCGAATAGCCAAAGTAATTTTGAAGAAGACCACCAAAGTGGGAGGCATCACAATCCCACACTTTAGTCTCTACTACAAAGTTGTAATCATCAAGACAGCATAGTATTGGCACAAAAACAGACACATAGACCAATGGAATAGAATAGAAACCCCAGAATTAGGCCCATAAAAGTATGGCCAACTATCTTTGACAAAGCAGGAAAGAATATCCAATGGAAAACAGTCTCTTTAACAAATGGTGCTGGGAGAACTGGACAGCAACATGCAGAAGAATGAAACTAGACCACTTTCTTACACCATTCACAAAAATAAACTCAAAATGGATGAAGGACCTGAATGTGAGACACGAAACCATCAAAACCCTAGCGGAGAAAGCAGGAAAAAACCTCTCTGACCTCAGCCACAGCAATTTCTTACTTGACACATCCCCAAAGGCAATTAAAAGCAAAGGAATTAGGGGCGCCTGGGTGGCGCAGTCGGTTAAGCGTCCGACTTCAGCCAGGTCACGATCTCGCGGTCCGTGAGTTTGAGCTCCGTGTCAGGCTCTGGGCTGATGGCTTGGAGCCTGGAGCCTGTTTCCAATTCTGTGTCTGCCTCTCTCTCTGCCCCTCCCCCGTTCATGCTCTGTCTCTCTCTGTCCCAAAAATAAAAAAATAAAAAAACGTTGAAAAAAATAAAAGCAAAGGAATTAAAAGCAAAAATGAACTATTGGGACCTCATGAAGATAAAAAGCTTCTGCATTGCAAAGGAAACAATCAACAAAACTAAAAGGCAACCAATGGAATGGGAAAAGATATTTGCAAATGACATAGCAGACAAAGGGCTTGTGTCCAAAATCTGTAAAGAACTCACCAAATTCCATACCCGAAAAACAATCCAGTGAAGAAATGGGCAGAAAACATGAATAGACACTTCTCTAAAGAAGACATATGGATGGCCAACAGGCACATGAAAAGATGCTTAACGTCCCTTGTCATCAGGGAAATACAAATCAAAACCACACTCAGGTATTACCTCACGCCAGTCAGAGTGGCCAAAATTAACAAATCAGGAGACTATAGATGTTGGTGAGGATGTGGAGAAACGGGAACCCTCTTGCACTGTTGGTGGGAATGCAAACTGGTGCAGCCACTCTGGAAAACAGTGTGGAGGTTCCTCAAAACATTAAAAATAGACCTACCCTATGACCCAGCAATAGCACTGCTAGGAATTTACCCAAGGGATACAGGAGTGCTGATGCATAGGGGCACTTGTACCCCAATGTTGATAACAGCACTTTCAACAATAGCCAAATTATGGAAAGAGCCTAAATGTCCATCAGCTGATGAATGGATAAAGAAATTGTGGTTTATATACACAATGGAATACTACATGGCAATGAGAAAGAATGAAATATGGCCTTTTGTAGCAACGTGGATGGAACTGGAGAGTGTGATGCTAAGTGAAATAAGTCATACAGAGAAAGACAGATACCATATGTTTTCACTCCTATGTGGATCCTGAGAAACTTAACAGACGACCATGGGGGAGGGGAAGGGAAAAAAAAAAAGGTTAGGGAGGCAGTCAAAACATAACAGACTCTTAAAAACTGAGAATAAACTGAGGGTTGATGGGGGGTGGGAGGGAGGGGAGGGTGGGTGAGGGGTATTGAGGAGGGCACTTGTTGGGATGAGCACTGGGTGTTGTATGGAAATCAATCTGACAATAAATTTCATATTTAAATAAATAAATTTAATTAATTAAAAAAAAAAAACCTGATCATGTGTTTCTTGGCCATAGTGTTTTGTCTTTCTGATTTGTTTACTCATGTTCCCCCAATCTTTGATTTTGTTTTTGCCTTTCTCTTAGTGAATTCTCTATATATCTTCAAAATATTAACTCTTTGTTATTTGTATTTAAATTAAAAAAAAAAAATCCCGGGATGCCTGGTGGCTCAGTCAGTTAAGAGTTCAACTCTTGATTTTGGCTCAGGTCATGATCTTACTGTTGTGAGATCGAGCCCTGTGTCAGGCTCCACATTGGGCATGGAGCCTACTTAAGATTCTCTCTCTCTCCCTCTCCTTCTTCCTCTTCCCTGCTTGTGCACGCTCTCTTTCTTAAAAAAAAAAAAAAAAAAAAAAAAAAAAATCCTATCATTTGTCTTCTAGTTTTGTTTATAGTCTGTTTGACAAAAATTTTTAGATATTCTTCTCTGTGATATCCTTTATTATTCCTCTACTGAGAAAAATCTTCATTCCAAGAGCAGATTAAAATTTATCCTAGATTTTTTCTTTAAGTAGACTACACGTCCAGCATAGAGCCCAACAACAGGCTTGTGCTCATGACCCCGAGATCAAGACCTGAGCTGAGATCAAGAGTCAGATGCTCAACAGACTTAGCCACTCAAGTGCCCCTCATTGTAGATTTTCGGTGACTTTTATAATTTCATGAATTCTTCAATACATTTAAATTTTATTTTGGTGTATGGTATGATGTCAAAAGCCAGCTTTCATTTTCTCCAAATCGTTTATCAACTGGTTCAATCTTATTTATTGGTAACTTCTTCATGTGTATGCCACTGTTCTCAACAGTAAATCCCTATTCATCGTAGAATCTCTCCCTAGGCAATGCTTCATTAATCTATATTTGGAAAACATCACATTTCAAAGTTATGATAGCTTTATAATTCATTTCAGTAACTGTTAGACAAAGATCTCTTGTCTCCCACATTTTGTTGATCATTTTTTTTTAATTTTAAAAATTTTTTTTCCAATATATGAAATCTATTGTCAAATTGGTTTCCATACAACACCCAGTGCTCATCCCAAAAGGTGCCCTCCTCAATACCCATCACCCACCCTCCCTCCCTCCCACCCCCCCATCTTGTTGATCATTTCGATTTATTCTTCCTGGGTTATTGTTGTTTTCTTGTTTTCCCTTTGTTTTTTGTTTTTTTCTTAACCTTGAGTCACCATTTTAAAGTTGAGATTTTCTTTTTTTTTTTTAATTTTTTTTTTCAACGTTTTTATTTATTTTTGGGACAGAGAGAGACAGAGCATGAACGGGGGAGGGGCAGAGAGAGAGGGAGACACAGAATCGGAAACAGGCTCCAGGCTCCGAGCCACCAGCCCAGAGCCCGACGCGGGGCTCGAACTCACGGACCGCGAGATCGTGACCTGGCTGAAGTCGGACGCTTAACCGACTGCGCCACCCAGGCGCCCCATAAAGTTGAGATTTTCTTAAAAATGTGTTTCACCTGAAGAATAACATAGAAAAGAACTACATTTTGAAAATATTTAGTCTTCCTATCTAGCTACATAGCCTTTATTAGAGTTTGCTTTTATTTCTCTCAGCAAATAGTTCAGTTTTCCAAGTACTCATTTATTATTATTGAATATTTTACATCTTAGTAAATGGGATCTTTTCCATTATATTTTACACACACTTATTGCTCATTGACAGAAAAGCTATTGATTTTGGTTTATTGTGTAGATAGGGGTTTTTTTTAATTAAATTTTTATTCATTATATTTTGATTGATTCTCTTGTTTTTAGGTAAACAGAAACATCACCTATAAATGATGATCTTTTTCCTTCTTTCCACAGATTTCTGTTTCCTGGATGGGCTGTGGCTCCCAGCAGAATACTGAGTGATCACTTTGTGAAGGGAGTCTTGGTCCTGATCCTCATGAGGTATTAGTTTATTGTCCTTACCAGTTTACTAGTTAGTGTGCTCTGAGCTGTTATTCTGGTCTCAATGTTCTTGATCATATTAAGATACATGTTAGTTTCAGAAATGGTCTTGTGTACTTATCCTGAATTTTCAGCTTTTTTTTTTTTAAAGTTCAATTTTTTTTTAAATTTCTAAAAGCCCGTTGCTTTTGTATTCTGTATTTTTTTTCGTTTTTCGTGATCAAATTCTTCATATTCCATTTATTCTATGTCCCTAGTCTCTTCTGATTTACTCTATTTATTACTACTTTTAAAATAATTTATCTTTGAATCCAAAAAGTGTCTCATGACTGGATGGTACAGACAAGGAGAGGAAAGATCAAGGGTACCAAATAATCTTCAGGGTAAAACATCAAATGTGACAGATTTTTTAAAAATGCCACTTGTTCACTTGAAAAGAAATTGATTGATGACTGGCACACAGAGGAGAAAAGCTGGTAACTACCACTTTGGCTGACTTTTATATGCAAGATACAATTAAATTAAAGAGAAATGATCACAAAAGCCCACCACACACACACACACACACACACACACACACACACACACACACACAATAATGGAGTTATTTCAAAAAGACAGAGGATCAAAGTGTAAGAGCTCCACTGACTACAGGTGGAAAATAAAAAAAAAGTAGTATTGCACTATGAGCCCAAGTACGAAATCGGAGTCCATACTTCTACAAATAAGTGACTGAATAAATAAATCAAGGGAGGGGGAGGGAGAAGAGACCAATCTCCTGTGCAGAAGAAATCTGATTAAGTTATGTACATGCTCAGACTCAAGGAGGTGGAACATAACTCCCCGTTCCTCAAGTGTCGCTGGGCATGGTGACTTCGTTCCAGAGGATGCTGTATGGAAGAGAGGGAAGAAGAGCAACTTCACAGTGGAGAAACCTGGTAGACACCATCACCTCAGTCAGGTGATCACGGTCAACATCAAGCCGGAAAAGTCATGTTGATAACATGTGCCCTTCATGTGTGATGACACTGGCCCTTGACTTGCATTGTCTTCCTCTCCCAAACTCAGAACCCTAGATGCATCCTCATGGAGGGACATTCTACAAAATACTGACTTGTGGTTGTCAAAGTCACGGCATACGTGTGAGGAACTGTCACAACCAAGAGGAGCCTAAGGAGACATGCCAACTGACTGTCGGAACACAAAAAGCATATTACGTAAAATTCCATAAAAACTAAGGAAATGTGAATGAAGCATAATCTTGAGTTACTAAGAATGCATCAATATTGGTTCATTAGTTGTAACAAAGATACTATACTAATTTAAGGTGTTAGTGATAGAGGAAACTGGGTGGGAGGTATATGAGAACTTTTTTTTTTTTTTTCCTATCTGCAGTTTTTCTGTAAATACAAAACTGTTCTAAAAAATAAAGTTTATTTACTTATTAAAATTTTTTTAACATTTACTTATTATTGAGAGACAGAGCTTGAACAGGGGAGGGGGCAGAGAGAGAGGGAGACACAGAATCGGAAGCAGGCTCCAGGCTCTGAGCCGTCAGCACAGAGCCCGACCCTGTGCTCGAACTCACAAACTGCAAGATCATGACCTGAGCCGAAGTCGGCTGCTTAACTGACTGAGCCACCCAGGGGCCCCAATAAAGTTGATTTAAGAAATAATCACACCTTAATTCCTTGGTGTTCTTAAAGCTGCGATTACCACACACCATGGTGGAACACAACTGTAACTCATGAACGGCTAGCCCTGGTTGGCATTCCAACCAGCATCGCATCTGGGACTGATTACCAATGTACCTTTGTCTCCTAGATGATTGCTTGGTTATAGTTCTATAGAGGGTACTCAGTTAAATTCTAAAAGCTCCTCTGAGAAAACAGCAAGAACAAATGGACATAATTTGCAGTCAGAAGGGGTTGAGTTAGAGTTCTGGTGTGCTGTGAAGTCAAGCTATGTGATGTTCCTAGCTAGGTATCTTTTAAAGGGTGAGTTGACCATAGGTCAGTTTGGGTAGCCTGGCTTTAGCACGTCTTCGAGTAAATCAGGCAAGAAAATGAACTGTCGGGTGCCTGGGTGGTTCTCTTGGTTAAGCATCTGACTCTTGATTTTGGCTCAGGTCATGATCTCACAGTGGGATCATGTGGCATCCAGACTCGCGTCGGGCTCTGCCCTGATAGCGTGGAGCCTGCTTGGGATTCTCTCTCTCTCTCTCTCTCTCTCTCTCTCTCTCTTTCTCTCTCTCTCTCTCTCTCTCTCTGTCTGCCCCTCCCCCACTTGTGTGCACATGCACTCTCTCCCTTAAAATAAATAAACAGAAAAAACGAATTGGTACAGTTTCCAGGAGGCCCTAAGAGTTTTTGTATCTTAAGCCGAAAATTGCCATAAACTAAAAGTTGGTCTAAGTGGTTCCCATCACATAGAAATTGTTCTTCAAATTGTCTCCAGTCTCTGCCATTCTCTCCATCAACCCATGATTTATTAATTTTGTTTCAGAGACTTGAGTTCAGGCTGCATAAATCATGAATAAAGATTAGTTTAACAGTCACAATGCCCCCTGGGACAATGTTTCAAGTGAAGAAAACTCAAAATTGTCGCAGTGTGAAAATAATATGACAGTTGTATCAATATTTGCAAACTGAAGCGATATTCAGTACCCTTACAGAGGCGGGGAATAAATTCTATTCCTTCTCATTTTATGCAAACTCCAGAACTTTCCTTTTTAATTTTTTATCAATATTTTCCCCTTTGAGAATGTTTTGACAACAAGTCTCAGTTCACCCTGATCTGCCTCCACCTGTTAAGCAAATCAGACACTGACCTCTTGCTACTGCCTTGATGACTTAAATACTTTAGAGAAACAATATATTACCTGGCTCCCAAGCCATTCACAGTAATGACAGTTTGCCATCTTTATGCATTCAAAAACGAGAGAACTGTTAGTGTGGCAAATACCATGGTTTTAATATTCACAAGTGTATCACCTTGTTTCCACTGGCTTATTCTACTTGGCTTTTTAACCTTCATGAAACTCTAGTTGTTCATGTACTTAGATATGTAACTGTGATTCAGAAAAAATGACCAGGTAATAAATACTCTGGTTAGAAGCTAAATACTCACTGGAATGAGTTAAAAGTGGCTAGTGTTAAGGAGAAATGAGTCATTATTCAGGCAACTTAATTTTCTCTGACTTATATTATTCTCAGGTAGCCGATGGTGTGGTGAGGACCGACAATAAGATCACAGGGTAGAGGCTATCCTAGCTATGACTTAGAAGATCACACGACAGTAAGATCACATAGCTATTCTAGCGATGACTTCATACAGTTAATGGAATCTCTTGCTTTAAACATTTATTCCAAATGTCTGAATCCTGGGTGTGCTAGATGAAGAAAAGAGAGGAATAGAGTACGTACAAGGGAGCAAACCACAGTCTGTTAGACGAACTTCTCTCTCCACTTCCCGAATGATAGATATTTTGATGGAGAGCTTTCAACACGCTCTCTCGGTCAGCAATGAGGGGCATTGATTTATATACAGGCAGGGTTTGCACAGAGGGCTGTCAAAATAAAACTGTAGCGAATCATTAGAAGGCTGAATTCAATATGTTAAATCCCTAATCAGAGAGGCCAAAACCCAGACTCCGACATCTGTCTCGGGGAAGGGACCACCACGAGGCTGATGAAAGAGGGTTCGTGGAAAGGTCAGGAAAAAAATGCCAACAGTTACACTTACTATTATAAAAGAGTGTAGCACTGTTTGTGGTAAGCAATACAATTTGTTCCCTTTTTGTCCTATGTTGTCCCCTATTCATTTGAATAACTATGTTATCAAATCAATTTCATTAGCTAGTATGGGGGAATGAACAAAACCTGATTAAAATTCAAATTATAATCCCATCATGATGTAGTCTGCCCTGGTATTCTCCGAATCTAATAAGAAATTATGCCTCATCAAACATACATAATTTGGCTTGAAGTGGTATTAGTGGGAGGCCAAATTTATAGTCACAATAAAGTTGTCCGTGCTGGATATTTTCATTTCATAGCGCAAGATGCATTGGGTAACCTAGGTCCCCAGGCAATCATCTCATCATTCGGCCTCACTCTGGGTGGAGCTTGTTTATATCCTATAATTACACCATTAACAGCCACTGCTAAATATAAACACAAGGATGGATATGAATGATTGCTTCAGAACTGTGGTGGTGTCACCACACAATTACATTGACAGCCTCACTAGTGACAGCCCTGGAACTACCACGGTTACTCCTCCGCAGTGTAAACAAACAGCCATCTGAACACTTAACAGGAATACGCACTGTCTTTCTTTGTCCAATGAAACAGAGGTGCCAGCATCACATGAAGAAGTGAGGACGGGTCTATGCCGTGAGCCTAGTAGTTCTGCTACACATGTTAAGAGCCCAGGGGTGGAAGGGGTGCCTGGGTGACTCAGACGGTTAAGCGAGCATCTCTTGGTTTTGGCTCAAGTCATGACCTCACCACCGTGAGATGGAGCCCCATGTCGGGCTCAGTATGGAGCGCAGGGACTGCTTGGGATTCTCTCTCTCTGCCCCTCCCCTGCTCATTCTCTCGTCCTCTGTCTTTCAAAATGGATAAACTTAAAAAAAAGAAAAAAGAAAAACAAAAGGACCCAGGGGTGGAGGTTCTGGACACACCGCCAACATCTTAAGGATTCATGTCACAGGAGCCTCGCCATATGCATCTGCTGGTTGGTTCTGAAATCCACTTAACTGGCTGTGTCCCTGGGGGTTAGTCATTTCACTTCCACGGACCTTAACTTCTTCATGTGACAAAGGAGAGTATCAGGGCCATGTGTTTACGTACATATAAGATAACTCCATGCTTTCAGTAACAGCAACAAGAAAACTAAATATGAACTTGTGATTCTGTAATTTATTACTGAATCCATTTTGTTGTTATTTTTTTTTTAATAACAAAAGATTTCCTTTCTGTCCATGTGACTGTGGGCAGGTTTGTTGTTCTCTGAGCTTTAATTTTCTTATATATAAATTAAGATAATCACAGCACCTATCATGGTTTATAGACTATTGTGAGCATTACCCAGAAAATGTATGCAACATTTAGTCCAGTGCGTGGCACAGAGTAGGGACCTGATAGACAGGTTTTCATCTGTTTCCTAGCCTTTTTTGTTTTGATTATAAACAAGTGAGCAAAGATTGAATAGATTCATGATTGTCTACTTACAAGGGAAAGTATTTTTATGACCCGTTAGAAGTTTTTGTATGAATTCGTTGTCTAGAGAAGCAACATCTGAATTTGGGAAATACTTCAACAGAAATAAGTGATCCTAAAACAATGTATTTGTCCTTTAAAAAATAAACTAGGGTAATACATCGCCCTTGGTATTTTTGTCGCATGAAGCAAGACAGTATCAGGTGCAATACCCATAAAAACCAAAATAGAAGATTTGTTGTTTTTTTTTTAATTTTTTTTCAACGTTTTTTATTTATTTTTGGGACAGAGAGAGACAGAGCATGAACGGGGGAGGGGCAGAGAGAGAGGGAGACACAGAATCGGAAACAGGCTCCAGGCTCTGAGCCATCAGCCCAGAGCCCGACGCGGGGCTCGAACCCACAGACCGCGAGATCGTTACCTGGCTGAAGTCGGACGCTTAACCGACTGCGCCACCCAGGCGCCCCCAAAATAGAAGATTTGACCAATCTTAGGTAACTTGTCAAAGTTACCGGGTAGGGGAAAAAAAAAAAACCCTTAGGATGTTACTGCTAATTATTGGGGGGCGGGGAAGGGAAATGCTGCCTTAAAAAGAAAATTAAAAAGCAAGCGAAGTACCTGCATTTTCTGCTTGAGTAAATGGCATAAAAGATGTTTGCTACAGAGATTTATTTATTAGTTTGAACTAACAGAAGATCAGTTTGATCTAAGACACTGAAAATTTTTAGAACTGGAAGCTGACAGAAATTTAAGCTTAGTTTTTAAATTGGTGAATCTTTCAAGAAACAAAAAATCTAGGGAGTTTTTTCAGCAGTTGAAGAAAAGCAAGCGGAGAATCAATTCTTCCATCGTCTTCCGTTAGGAAAGCCAAAGGAAAATGGGCTAGGATGTCAAAATGTCAAGGATACTCATTTTAAACTCCTGAAGTTCGTCAAACTAATTCACCAATATTTTCTGGCATTCTCTCTCCTGTGTGTAACAGAAAACTGGCCTAAGGGGCGGCATCAGAGGGCTAAAGCGCCTCTCTAAAGAGCACTCCTACCTAGGGGCTTATTTTCAATATTTAATACAACACTGGACTGTCTCACACCTTCACCCATTCTGGCTGAGGGCGCTCGCTCCGTCAGTGAACTAGCTGCTTGGGCCAAGTGTCACAGATGTCAGCCGGTCCTTCAGTTGATACCTTAGAGGGTATCTGACAGAAGGATCTGGAACTATGGTTCGTTCGCATGACTTCACCCAGATTCTGCCAGACCGTAACCTCTGCCCTCCTCCCCACTTCCCCGCTGCTGTGTCTCACCCGTCCTTGGCCTGAGGTGGAACTAACACCGTAGGGTTAAGGGTGCAACACAGAGAAGATGACAAGATCCGCCCCAGTGCAGTGTTCCGGTCAGCAGATTTACCAATTTAAAAACATAATGCTGGTTAATCCGAGTTTCCCTGGTCGCTCTCCTTCCTACACATACCTAAACACATTCCATTTCCTAATTAACTTACTAACTGGTATGGTTTATTCCCCTCCTGACAGACTGCAATTTCTCCAGAGTTAGGAGCTAGGGCAGATGCAATACTGGCTATTGCATAAAGGCTAAGTGCAGGTGCAAAAAGAAACATTTACCAAATGGTTTCTAAATTGAGAGCCCGAATCTGGAGGGTTTCTCTCTTCCTAACGGTCCACGTCTTTGGAGAATTAAGCTTGAAGAATGATTTTCTGGAATTTTAAGATGTGCATCTAGTGAGCTTTCTCCTATGGTCCTGTTATGGTTGTTGGAGGCTGGGGTCCAGAGAGCCGGTGCCTCTTAATCCCTCAGCCCACCTTTTGGGATGAGCACTGGGTGTTGTATGGAAACCAGTTTGACAATAAATTTCATATATTTAAAAAAAAAAAAAATCCCTCAGCCCATGGGTCTGGTACATCTCCTGAGCATGTGGGATGTTGAGTTCTGAAAGGAAGCGGGAGGTTTCAGTGCCAGATCAGTAGAAACAGCTGAGGCAGAGGGCAGCATGGTGAGTCCAGGCTTCTGAGCAGGTGAGCCAGACTGGCACGAGGTGAGAGAAGGGTCACATCCCCCGCCCCCCCACCTCCCGCAGCCAGCCCCAGCAGGAGCAGAGGATGGGGAGGGAATGACCTTGTGGAGGATGGGGCTTATTGGCAGCTAATGGAACGGGGCTCTCCCTGACTTCCAAGGAGAGAGAGGCAGCAGGCTTCCTAGACAAAGCAAGGAGAGGGGATTTATCTTCCAGAACTCGAGCTGCATTTCCTATGATGACTTTTTCCTTCACTCACATTGGAACGTGTCTTTTTTAAAGCTTCCATTTCTTAAGCAATAAATATGAACTAGGAGCATTGCCAAGGGCTTTACCTACATGAGATCATTGTCCCCAGAACAATTATATGAGATAAGGATATTTATAACGCCCATCTCCCAGATTGCAGATGAGGGATCCAGAGCTCTCTGTGTGTTAAAGAACAGGCCCATGGAAAGAATTCACCATGTTCACACTGGTCTGACTACCTCTTTAGCTAGGGCTCTTTAACATTAAACTGTACTGCTCCTCTTTTGTGAACTGAGGCACTGACTTCACAGAAAGTCGATTTTGGAAAGGATAAACAACAAAAACTGCCAAGATGTTACACAGTCAAGGATTCATTCACAGCCATTGCCCACTCATTAGAAAGGAACATACATAAATGCTGTTTGGGAAGCCATTTTTAGCTATCACTGGCCAGGAAAAATGTTTTGTGCTTGAGACTTTAGTTTTATTTATTTTTATTTTATTATTATTTTTTAATGTTTGTTTATTTTTGAGAGTGAGACAGAAACAGAGTGCAAGCAAGGGAGGGACAGCAAGAAAGGGAGACACAGAATTGAAAGCAGGTTCCAGGCTCTGAGCCGTCAGCACGGAGCCTGACGTGGGGCTCAAACCCATGAACCGTGAGATCATGACCAGAGCTGAAGTCAGACGCTTAACCAACAGAGCCACCCAGATGCCCTGAAACTTTAGTTTTATTAATGGCATATTAATGATATAGAATGCTGATAATGATATATATAATTAATTTATAGTGTATCATTATTAACGCTGGTTGAAGCCTAAACAGGGTTTGGAACTGTATAGAGAAATGTTACAGAAATACAAGGTGAAACTCCTACAATAGCAGACAAAATAATGAATCAATGCGACATGAAAGTCACCTAGAGAGAGGATTTTATCTCTACTAGTTTGTAAGTCCTGGTAGAGGCTTTCATGGTCACTGTCCTGCATTCCTAGTGGGAGTATAAAATGGTGAAACTACTTGAGAGGTTTGGCAGTTTCTTATTATGTTAAACATATATTTAACACATGGCCCAAGAGAAATGGAAACATACGTCCATAAAAAGACTTGGGCCCTTTCATTCCTAACAGCCCCCAACAGAAAGCAAGAGGTGAATGGATTAGTAACTTTTGGTATATTCATATAAGGAATACTATTCAGTAATAAGATGGAATGAACTACTAATCCCATGCAGCAACATACATGTATGTCATAGCTGTGTTGAAAGAAGCTGGACCCAAGGACATACAGAGTATGAGCCTGTTTGTCTGAAATTCTAGAGGCAAAATTAATCAATAGTGTCAGAAATCACATCACTGGTTGCTTGGGGCAAGGTGGGTACATGGTCGGGCGACTGACCGCAAAGGGGCACATGATTCGAGAGAGGTGGAAATGTTCTGCGTATCGATGGAATGGTAGTTACATGGATGTGCGTACACATTTGTCAAAGGCATTCAGACCACATGCTCAAAATATTTTTTTGCATATGAATTATACCTCAGTAAAGTCGATTAAAAACAGAAAGGCCTACTGGCTTACAAAGGAGTATGCATTAAAAAACCAAAAATCTCTCCCTCTCTGTCGCTCTCCCCTGAAATGTTTTCTGTGTCTCATGCTCATTTCAGGAAGTTTATATCCTGTTATTTTTCCTTAGTTGCAAGACTGATTCTTGTTTGTGAAAGCCAAGTGGAAAAAAAATTAGAAAACTTTAAAATAAAGCTATTAAGGATTTCTAAACTACCTTAGCTGGATAATCAGATTTCCTCAATTGTTGAGGTTTTACTACTTGGAGCATTCTTAAAATGCTATTTTCTAAAACGAGTATTTACCTCCACATGCCTTAAATAACATTTACTGAACACAGTTTAATCCTCTCTGAATGCCTCCAGGTCATCGCTATGAATATCAAAAGTTGTAACATAGCGATGATGTCGGATTGTTATGGCACATATGACTCTGCTTCTGGGCTAAGTGGCCTCAGAATACTTAGGCTTTTTCAGCTGTTATATGTGCATCTTATTCTTGACTGTGTCTTGTTGGGCTGTCAGCAAATATATATATATATATATATATATATATATACATATATATATATATATTTATGTCCTCTCTCTCTCTCTCTCTCTATATATATATATATATATACACATTTTTTTTCCTCCTGTTTGTCTCCCTGTAGAAACTGCTTTTCTCTCAGCCTTCTAAGAGAATCGGACTAACAGAACCATATAGAGAGCAGTGGTCCCCAACCACTGATTGTCCAATCGGCAGTTGACTGGTTTCAAGTAAAGTACCTGGAAACTTGTCAAAACCATAGCAGCCCTGGCCCCGTCCTCGGTGATTCTAATTCAGTGTATATCACACATTATTTTTGATTATGGAAATATGCTTGGCCCCCCGGCCAAATCCACCTTGCTGCCTGTTTTTTAAAAACTGAAACAGAATTTACATACCATAAAATACACCCTTTTAGGTCTACCATTGAGTGGTTTTAGTATTTCACAAAGTTGTGTGGCCATCAGACTTCCCCCAGCCCCCGACAACCACGAATCCACTAGTCACATTTCTGTGTCTTTTGCCTATTCTGGACATTTAACGTAAATGGAATCACACAATATGTGGCTTTTTGTATCTGGCTTCTTTCACTTAATGTTTTCAAGGTTCATCCATGTCACAGCATGTATCAGTATTTCAAACTCCTTTCTAAAGGTAAATAATACCTCATTGTATAAATATACCACATTTTGTTTATCCACTCATTAGTTGATGGACATTTGAGTTGTTTCCACTTTTTGGCTTTAAGGAACAAGGCTGCTGCGAGCATTCATGTACAAGCTTTCATGTCTTCCGTTCTATTGGGTATATACCTAGGAGTGGAATTGCTGGGTCCTATGGTAACTCTGTTTTTAAGTTTTTGAGGGACTGCCAGGCTGTTTTCCCAAGTGGCTGTGCCATTTTATATTCCTACCAGCAACGTGTGAGGGTTCCAATTTCTCCAAATCCTTGTTGACTCTTGGTATCTTCTGTCTTTTTGATTCTAGCTATCTTAGTGTGATGTGCCGTCTCATTGTGTTTTTGACTCCTATTTCCCTAATGATGAATGATGTTGAGCATTTTTTTGTGTATCAGCCATGTGTACATCTTCTTTGGAGAAATGTCTGTTCAAATATTTGATTTTTAAAAGCAGGTTATTTGGGTTTTTTATCGTTGAGTTGTAAGTTGAGTTTTTAAAAATACGTTCTAGATACTAGACCCTCTTCAGATGTATGATTTCCAAGTATTTCCTACTCTTCACTCGCTCTCTTGATAGTGTCCTTTGAAGCACAAAGGTTTTAATTTTTAATTATCTATTTTTTGCTTGATTGCCTGTACTATAGGTGTCATAGCTAAGAAACTGTTGCCTAACCCAAGATCACGAAGATTTACACTTAAGTTTTCTTCTAAGTGTTTTATAGTTTTAGCTCTTACATTTAGGTTAAAAAAAAAAAAAAAGCTTCTCATGTGATTCTGAGGCACAACTAGTTTTAAAGACTGAGAAGATTTTGGCAGCCTCCAAGAATTTCTTTAAAAGGAACACGCTCTGGGGCACCTGGGTGGCTCAGTCAGTTGAGTATCCGACTTGATTTCGGCTCAGGTGATGATCTTGCCGTTCATGGGTTCAAGCCCCTATCAGGCTTGAACTGGTGGTGTGGATCCTGCTTGGGATTCTCTCTCTCTGCCTTGTGCTCTCTCTCTCTCTCTCAAAATAAATAAACTTAAAAAAAAAAGGAACAAGCTTTGGTGTGCAGTTTTCATAATATACATGTTGAATGATAAAAGGTCTTTTCGGTCTACTTTCTGGGTTACAGATGGCTAAGGTGTTCAGAGAGTTGATTCAGGAAGACTGTGTATTACTGTTTAGGTGTATGGTCACCTCTTAGTACCAAACAAACTAAAACAAGTTTAGGAGGAGCTCCTTACACGTTCCAAGTTTAACATACAGACTGTCATCTTAAGTCAGTTTCAACGTATGGTGCCCCATAGTTCTGATCCAGGTATTGGGAAATGTTGTGGAGAAAAGAAAGCAAAAGTCAGCAGCTGGGACCTAGCTAGCTTTCAAAGGACGATGGCACGATTGCCACATTTCTTCCATCTGCAGAAAGAAAGATAAGCAGGTACAACCACAAACCATCAGTTGCCAGTTGACAGTTTGTCCCAGAGACCCTGAGGCCAGTGGCTCTCAAACTCCAGTGAACGTCGTGATCACCAGAAGAGCTTGTAAAAACCCAGATTCCTGCGCCCCACTCCCAGAAATGCTGGGACCCTGATTTTGCCTTTTTGATATGCTAGCAGATTAGGTTAATGATGATGGCCCTAGGATTCCACTTTGAGGATAAATGGGTGGTCCATCCTGCCCTGTTGCTTCCAGAACATTGATCAAGCAAGCATTAAGCCAGAAGACTCATCTGGGGCTCCTCCTTGGTCGTGAACATGCTAAAAGTATATACCAAGGAAGTTATGAAGCCATAAATTATTTTAAAATCTTCATCACTGACAGTCTGATTTCAGGTTCCAAGGGTACGGTTATTTTTCCAAATGCCATTTGGTCACTTGGAAGAGTTTCCGGATTTCGATAAAAATAGCAGGGATCATCTAAATTGCATTGTTTCTCTTACATTTTTTTTTTTTATATTTGCTCTTACTCCATGCATGGAGACATCGACAGTGGTTAGGAATGCTATTCAGGAACATCTCCTGTGTTTGTGATAATGGATTTGACCTGTGGCCAAATGGTACTCATGAGAGATGTGGTTGTGACTTTGACAGATTGAGCCAAAGTTATATTCTGATGAACTGCAAAGGAATTTTATCAGTCCCAGGATGTCGGCCAGCTGAATTTGACAAAGGAGTGACTTTCCAAAATGTCCTGAGCAATTCATGTTTATTCCATCACCTCTATTTCCAGCGTTGTCAAAGGTCAGCTAAAAACTTCATTTTCCTAGTTTCTGCCATTTTCAGGACCACAAGTTTAAACCTGAGAACCAAATGTTAAGCTGTGTTCCTGCCTCTTACAAATCAGCAAGAACAGAGCTCAGCAAGCAGAGGGGAGTTTACAATTTTGCTGATGCCATAGAGACAGAATGAGACCTCAGCTTGTTTGGCTAGTCAGTAGAGAAGATAAGTAGAAAATGTCTCTGTGGGTAAATCTCAGAGATTCAGGGACAGAGAGAAATCTGTCAGGCCAGCCGCAAGAATATGTTTTGCATTTAGGTCCTTAAAACAGTACTAGAAGTCAGCTAATTATTTTTTGAGACAAGTGGAACGTTTGCTTTGAGAAGAGCCAAAAGTGCTGTGCCAACCCAGTCAGTCTGCAGCATCCCTGCAGCTGGCTCGGTGGGGCTCTGCTCTACTGTCGTTTGCAAACTCCCAAGCCCTCTGTCTCCCAGACCACCCACAGGAGGGATCTGGTATCCAGCCCTTACCATGCTCCAAGGAGCAAGTACACGTTTTCTTTTAAACAGACTGCAAACCAACCCAAAGAAAAGTTATCTTAGTATCCCTATGTCCACAGGAGGAAATGTGTACGTAGCATTTTAATCCCAGTGAGTGATATTAGTCACTAGGCTTCTTGGGAGTTCGACTCTGTTATCCCTCCCCCACTTTTCTAAATTATAATGTCAATAACTGCATTTGCACAAAAATCGCCCTAACTGGGTAGCTACTTCATTAAATTATCACATGATTCCTATTTTATAGGTACAAAATACTTGATCTCAGTGAACTGGCGACTTTAGAAACTTAGGAGGCAAATTAGAGCAATTACTAATAAATTATACGTGTGGTAACTAACAATTTGTCTATCACCTAGAAATATGAGGAAAAAATGCCAGACTTCTTGTTCCTGCACAGCTCTTTTCATTTTTCCCTTTCCAATACCAAAAGCTTGCATTATCCACACCGGTTCCGCCAAGATTGCTGTTGCTTTCCAGAGTCCAACGTTCATAACACAAAGTTAGGAACACAACGGTGGGATCTGCAGTCTGTTTGGGGTGGAGGGTGTGACTGCTTCAAATTAAAAACAAAAAAATAAAGGGGAAAAAAAAACCCACCCTAAGCCAAGAACTGAGTTTCACATCAGCTTTCCCTAAGTAAGTTCGCAGAGGAAATAATGGCCAGGAGGCAGGGGCAAAAATTCTCCTCGCTCATGATCACCATTCACCATCGCTACTATGTGGTGTTTCTGGGAGAGGCAGTTTGATGGCATTAGAGGAAGTTCTGTGTTATAAATCATCTGTAGTTCTGGGGGAGGAGGTGCGATTAGGTCAATTAACAAGATGATATCTTTCTCTTCTTTCGTGCTTGTCTCATCCAGCCCTCGGGTGTGCTGTTCCACATGAAAGGCATTGATGTCATTCATTAATTGTAGGTCAGGTTCCCTATCAGCATCTTCCTCCCACCTGGTACAGCCTTACCATCATCCACTCACATCCCCAGCCGGTTTCATCTTCTTTTTTTCTTTTTAAGTTTATTTCTTTTGAGAGAGAGAGAGAGAGAGAGAGTGGGGGAAGAGCAGAGACAGAGGGAGAGAGAGAATCCCCAGCAGTCTCCAAACTGTCAGCATGGAGCCCAACATGTAGCCTGATCTCACGAACCGTGAGATCATGACCTGAGCCCAAACCAAGAGTTGGAATCGCAACCGACTGAGCCACCCAGTCGTCCCTGGTTTCATTTTCTGTGGCTGCTGTAAAAATCCTAAGTGCGGCAAGAGAGGCATTTACAACCGTTTGCTTGAATTTATCCTCACTGGCCTCTTGTACGAATGAGGAGAGAAAAAAAAAAAGTATCCTGATCTTGGGGAAAAGAGGTCCAATGTCTAGGACCTAGATGTTGGGACAAGATGTAAAAAAAAAAAATAATAATAATAATGCTGGAAAAAGACCTGTAAATTTAAAAAGTTTTAGCTACCAATCCCAAATACCCTCCAGCAATGGAGAAAATTTGTTTTCTGCATGATTTATACACTGCATTTCCCCCTTATACCCAGCAAAAATTAGATACTTATTTCTCTACATTTCATGATGTCAGTTTTAAAATATATTCTTTTTACACTGAGTATAAGTATTTGTTTATAATCCATAGTTACACATTTTACTTTAAAATTTCATTATTTTTTCCCCCATACTGTTTCTTTAGTTATTTGTGCCACCTGCCTGGGTACAGGTAGATGTCACCATGTCATCATGTCTCCCTGGAGAGTCACATGGGCAAAAAGCTCCCTTGAGATGTTAGGGAGAGTAAAGAGTAATCACACTCACTGTTTTCTACTAGTACAATGAGCAGAGTTTAACAAGAGCAACCTCCTGGGAATTGCAAACACCTTTCTAAATAACCAGGGATGATGTGCTTTCACAACCTGACCTGCATAGTTCTGCAGGGGAGGGGGCAGGGGCGTGGGGCGGGGTGGGGGGGCGGGTGGTGACTGCCCTGTGCCCACAGACTTGTGTGTTGGGTCACACTAACTGGGGGAGTCAACACATCCTGCAGCAGCCTGTCATCTGTGGGGGCCTGAGCAGGTGCAGCCCTGTGGAATCCCACTCCTCTGGGGCTCGTGCCAGGCGAAGCAAGCGAGAGGCAGCACCGCTTTCACCTGCAGGGGATGCGCATGCAAAGCTGGCGGCCCGTAGGTCCTGCCCGTCCTGATTCCAGCAGAGACTCAGCCTCTCACCCCCCCTCAGACACTCAGCTAGACAATCCCAGGAGCTCGGAAGGCAGCACAGGGAGTTGGGGGGAAACCGTCCTTAACTCTCACACCCCGTTTGCCTAAAATGCATCGTGATGACCCCACTCAGTTCAGCAGTGCTAGAAATAAAAATGTTCGAGTGTGGGGCACCTGGGTGGCCCAGTCAGTTAAGCGTCCGACTTGGGCTCAGGTCACGATCTCACAGGTAGAAGGCTGGTGAGCTCCAGTCCCGCATCCGCCTCTGTGCTGACCCCCCCCCCCAGCCTTCTTCGGATTCTCTCTCTCTGCCCCTCCCCCACTTGCACTCTCTCTCCCCAAAACAACATTGAAAGCAATGTTTGTGAATTATTGTTTCTGCAACTATAAAGTAGTAAATTCTGTCTATTGGAATATACGTCACACCGTTTTGTAGTTCCTCACTATATAGAACTGCCCAAGGCGATGGCCGGCAACATTATCTAAAAACCTTCATTATAATCTAGGGGCAGAAGAATGCCTCATACTACAAAGCAAACTTTTTTAAGGTGGGGGACCCTCCTCCCAAGAGGGTCTGATTGCTGACGACGATGGTCCAGGCCCTTGGCTCCCAGCTTCCTCTGTCAAGGCTACGCCTAGCTGAGGGGAAAAAAGTCTGAAGTCACCACCCAAGGAGGTATAAGCCTCACCAGTCTTTTTGGCTAAAAGAGCATCTTGATTTTCTCCACATTTTGGCTTTGTTGTTCTTTGGATAATCAGAGGAGGAGGGAAACATAAGCAACCTTTTCATAATACTCTTGCTCTTGTATTTTGTTCAAAACTCACCACGGAAATGATTAAGAGCCTTAACTGGGGGGGTTTTCGCATCAAAATCAAAGGTGGCATATTTCAATATTTCGCATATTGATCAAAGGTGACAACTTTCTAGCCATGTTCATGTGATGAGCTCATTTAAAAATAGATTAGGAGGAGTCCTGACCACAATTTCAGATCACCATATGACACATGGAAATGGTAGCTATTTGAACAGTAAGAAAACAGGTGTTTGTTTTTTTTTCTGTAAACTACACTCGTTTTTATATATTCTGTCACAGTCTGGGCACGACTTTATCCCAATAAGTTCGTTTTTATCAATGATTTAAAAGCCTTAACAAAGGGGAGCCTGGGTGGCTCAGTCCATGAAGCATCTGGCTCTTGATTTTGGCTCAGGTAATGATCTCATGGTTCATGAGACTGAGCCCCGAGTCAGGCTTTGTGCTGACAGTAAGGAGCCTGCTTGGGATTCTCTCTCTTTCCTCTCTCTGCTCCTCCCCGACGCACACTCTCTCTCCCTCAAAATAAGTAAATAAACTTGAAAAAAACTTAGTGACAAGTTAAGTTGCATGTGATACCTGAAGTCATCTGGCTAACACAGTCCTACTGAAATCTTTCAACGTAGAACACAGCAGTCTCATAGTGAAACCTGACTACCACACTTTCGTGTTTTCCCACATGTAAGTTCAAGTTATGTTTTCACTGGTATAATATTCTGGTGAAGTTATACGAGAATCTACAGCTTGGGATCGTATTTCCTCATCAGCCAGACATCCTGGGATGCTCTCATTGCTAGCCTGGAGGTACACAGAACATGGGGATGGGGAAGGCATTCTCCCAGGTCTAGGCAAAGGAAAGTGTTCACAGACCAGTGTGAAGGGCAGGAGGCTTTTAGACAGTGGGTCAGGATCCGCGTGGGTGAAGTTAAAACCCAGAACAGCTGTACTGGCTAAAACTCATGGTTCAAAAGTCAACCTTCACGTGGACGCACTTGAATCAAGGGAATGTAAGGATCATTAAATAAGATCAGTCTTCTCTAAATGGAAGATGTACCTCATTTTCTCTCCATGCCATGTCATGTCCCAACAGGCATGTCCCTATGTGTCTTTTGGTTCCTTTTACTCCCTGGGGAGTGGCCTGCTTTTCTTACGCCTCTTTCTCTCTCTGGTGAATCCCCAGGGTGATGCTCAAAAAAAAAAAAAAAAAAAATCCTTCAATCAGGGGCCCACGGTCTTTTCTGTTTCTTTCTCTTCAAATAACTTTCTCGTACTTTCTTCTCCTTTGTCATCCAGGGAATGACAAAGGAAAACACTACCCCTCTATATTCATGGGGCTGAGACACACGTTAACTCTTTTTTTCTTTCTGCTCACTATACATTGCCGATAGGTCCTTTCCTGGTTACGTCTGGGTGTCCACACCTCAGTGCGGGGTAGCTTGTGGGTAAAATTACCCAGAGCTCAGTGGGGCTTGGGGACAAAACCTTATGTGACTCAGTCCATTTTGTTTTGTATTTTGCCAGCCTCTTCCCTTGGAGACCCACTCCCTTCTCGCTAGTTCGCCCTGCTTTCAAGTCCATGCCCGAGTTCCGTTGTCCCTTAGCTCCTCCACTGCTTGTGGTCCAGCTCGACTCCCTTTGCTTTGGGTCAGAGCTTGTGGAGACATCTGACCCTCTGTCGGGAGATTCAGCCCGCTGGTGGTGATTGCTGCTGGCCGTTTACACAGGTGTCCCCTGGCTCCTCACTCCCTCGGGGCATCCCTGTCCCCCAGCCCTGGGCAGCATGGGGAACACACCCATCCACCCCTTTGCCTGCTCACCCAGCAGGTGCTTGGGAGTGTGCCTGTGTGACAGCTTTCCTGACTGCGCTTACCCTCCACTGGTGCAGATTTACTTCTGGTCTCATCCTCTAAGGCAGGTCCCAGAAGCTTTTTTAAGAGAAAGGAAGGTCTGTGTGTTCGAGTGACGATGCCTACCGTAAACACCCTGTTATCTGGCCATATTTGGAGGCAGGGGTTGGTTTATCAACCGTGACCAGGCTGGCACCCCACCCAACATAATCAGCACGTGTGCATGTAACAGCGGGGCTCTGCTTTGGGTGTGAGAAAAATGGGCAGATACCAGGGTGCTGTGGGGTTCACACGAGGTCACACTGCTGAGGACAGTCTCAGTGTGCAATGTTTCTTGGATAAGGCAGGCCAGCCATGGCTGTTTTTAGTTGTGGATTCTATAATTGATCACTTTCCCCTCTTTGCATTGGCTGCTGGAAAGCTTAGTGCCAAACCTGAAGGATGCCTGGTTTGCATGAATTTGAATGGATTTTTTTTTAAATGTTTATTTATTTTTTGACAGAGAGAGAGACAGAGCATGAGCAGGGGAGGGGCAGCAAGAGAGGGAGACATAGACTCCAAAGCAGGCTCCAGGCTCTGAGCTGTCAGCACAGAGCCCGACGCGGGGCTCAAACTCACTAGCTGTGAGATCATGACCTGGGCCAAAGTTGGATGCTCAACCGGCTGAGCCACGCAGGTGCCCCAATTTGAATGGATGTTTATGAGTGACTTTGAATGAATTTTTACAATACCCTTACTTACTCACAAGTCCATTTTATGTATTTTTTTAATTTTTTTTTTTTTTTTTTTTTTTTTTTTTGAGAGAGAGAGAGAGAGAGCACGGAAACCGGGGAGAGGTGCAGAAGGAGAGATAGAATCTGAAGTAGGCTCCACACTCAGTGCAGAGCCCAGTGCAGGGCTCCATCCCACAGCCCTGGGATCATGACCTGAGGTGAAATCAAGAGTTGGATGCTCAACTGACTGAGCCATCCAGCGCCCCCATTTTATGTCTTTATCTTTGTTTTCTGTTTTCCCTTCCCATCTGCCTATAAGTTCTATTTCTCTGCCACCCAGCTTAAACCTTTACTGAATCAAGGTGGGACCATGAGTACACAAACATAAAAAACGAGGTAATCTTAGGAAAACAAAAATAGTCTCTTCTACACAATGGGTTGGGAGACAAATCCCTGGATAACAGTATCCACTAAACGTTGTAACGTACACATTCATGACACAGAAATACCGATTCCAGTAATTTATCCTACCCATACACAAGTGTGCGATATTTGTCACACTGTTTGTAACAGGAAAAAGGAAAATAAAGTAAATTCCTGGGCATGGCTCAATGCATCATCCTGCGTATGTACAACGGCACACCGTGCGGCTGTCCAAAAATGAGAGATGAGTTTATGTGTTCTAACATCAAGGGTGCCGTCAAGGTAATAAGTGAAGAATGTCAGTTGTTGGTAGGGTGGGGGTGGGGAGGACAGGAAGATATGTTTGTGACTTAACTTCCTCCTAACCCCCCCACAAATAGCAGGAATACTAAGGAGGGCTTGTTGCTTGTTGGATGGTGTAAACAAAATTGTCATCCTCGGCGCGGAAGCTTTCTCATAATTCACCCGGTATTAAATAACAGGAATGAGGAAGCAAAATTGCAGAAGCTTAGAAGTTCCGTTCTCTGAATTAGCACAGGCTACAGAGTGGGTGAAGATAGAGGAAAGACCAGAGTCTGGCCTTTGAAAGAGAAAAGCTTCAGCAGGTGGGGGTTGTCTAGTGGGCATTTTGATGAGAAATGCAGTGAATTTTCACTCTGTCTCCCACACTCTAAGTAAAACCTACCTCCCCACCTCCCAGTACTTTTGCAGTTGGATTTGTTTTGGAGGGAACGTGATAAAGTGCTGCGTCCAACCTAAAGGTCAGAGAGGCTCAAGGGCAGAGGTGGCCCAGAGTGACCACTGGCCCCATCTGGGTCACCAACAGATAATCAGGTCCCATGTGCAATTAGTTCTGTGCATACTGGGAACTACAGGTTGAAGACTAGGAAAAGACTGGAATATGGACAAAAGCCAATATGCCTAATCAACCCTATGCAAAAGCAGTGGTCCGGCTTAATAAATACTGAGATGAGTCTCCATACCCAAGATGACTTAGAGCTATTTAGATAAAAAGGGTTAAAGCATCGTAGGAGAGAAGATAATTCCAGAACATACCATGTATCACAGTAGCTGCTGGGGCGCGTGGATGGCTCAGTCGGTTAAGCGTCTGACTTAGGCTCAGGTCATGATCTCGCGGTTTGTGAGTTCGATCCCCACCTCATGCTCTGTGCTGACAGCTCGGAGACAGGAGCCTGCTTCGGATTCTTTGTCTCCCCCTCTCTCTACCCCTCCCCTGCTTGCACTCTCTCTCTCTTTCAAAAATAAATAAACATTTAAAAAAATTTTTTTTAAAAAGGAGCTGCAGTTACACACGTGAGAGATAGACAAAATGCTAGGTCTGACTGCATGAGTTGTAATAGGAATATTTTCTCCATCTGAAAAAAAAAAAAAGAGTGATGTCGTGTCCATTAAAAATTGCTCTTACTGCCCATCTCACCTCTGCCCCTTGCTCTCACATAGAACCGCGCTGCCTGGCTATTCCTTTGTGAGACTCTTGCATCTTCTGGAACCACCACTTCCGCATCCTGTGGGATCACCCCTCGTGAGGACCTACCCAATGGAGCAGGCCCCCTGAACATGCTTTAGGAACTGCCACACCCCTGGAATGTTATGCAAGTTAGTGTGTGTGTATACTTTTCTGGGGGGAAATGTACTGATTCAAATATGGCCCCCTAAATACCAAGCACCTCTTATGTTAGAAGCCTGATAATGGAACTCCTAAAAAAAAAAAAAAACAAAAAAACCCAAAAAAACTCATATTTCCAAGGCCTAGCACAAATCTTGGCAAACAGTTGGTACTTTAAAACACACACACACACACACACACACACACAACTCACGATGATTGAGAATACAGAATATGCCAGGTGCAGAGAGGTTTATTATTGTGACCCTTTATATGTGGGGAACATGAAGTCCTACTTGCGGATCCTTGTTGTGAGACTTTAAACACTCGATGTTGGCCCCTCTGTATAGATGCTATTAGATGACTGAATTACTGAATAAGATGACGAGTGGCAGCTACTAATACCTCCACGGTGCAGGTAAGGAAACTGAGGTAGCAGCACAGAGAGAGGGGAGTTGTGTCACACAGCCGTGTTACCTGTCTTCCAGCTAAGTGTGCTGTTCCTTATGGTCTCTGGGTTTGACACAGTGGTTATTTCTCTTGGACATGAGAGTGAAGTCCTGTACCCTAAACTGAACTCATTTCACCCATCTCTGAATTGAGGACTCTGGCATGTGTGGGAGAATCTTGTTCATCAGTAGGTGACACTTCACACTGGCAGGGACCGCGTCACCACGGACGTCCGGTCCGCAGCACAGAGCTACCCCTTGGCCTCACCACACTGTATGCCTTGAGAATGTGGGCCTGGGATCACCAGAACTTCAGAATTTTAAGAGAAACCAGAAACGTAGATTTTTAAGCGGAATGTCCTGAGTTTTACAGGTTGACAACTCACACATTTCTTGAAGACACAGTAAAGGCCAAACAAAATACATCATCTGAGGCTGGGTGGGCCCGTGGGCCACTAGCTGGCAAATGAAACTTTCATTCGGCGAACGTCCAGGGTGATCTTCTGGCCCAGCCAGGCAGATAAAGTATGTGGAGGAGAGGAGAAATTACTATTTTCAGTTTGGCAGCCTGTTAGCATCTTTACTGAAAGGTCTGGCGGGGGCGGGGGGGTGGGGGGTGGTTGAAAGAGAGTCTGAAGTTGTTTTGAGACTATCTGTGGATTTGAAATAAGCTCTCCGTGGCCCCGAACTGAAAATCCGGGGCGGGTAGGACCAGTTGTGCGTGACTCTCTCCCTGAAGCTACCAGTCAAGCTTTTCTGCTGCACAAAGAACTGTTCCAGTGCGCAGCGACACATGACTTCAGCATTCTTCAAGCGGTTGTTGGAGCGCAGTGCCCTGCTGAATGTGCAGAAAAATCCCCGACTCGCCGCGTGTCTTATTGCAGTGCGTGTGCTTCTGCGGGGCGGCAAATCAGCCTCCAGCCGTGAACAAATGACTTCTTCCAGGATTGCTCTGGATAGTTCGCTGTCCACTGAGAAAGAAAAGCTTCTCAGAAGAATGGAACTTCTCCTAACAGGAGGCCCCTACTTTGCCTTTTACTCTGTCAAGCAAGGCTGTGCAGAAGGCCGAATAAATGCGGACCTGTTTGGGGATCCGCGACTCTGGCACATGAGCATCTGGGGCTCTGAGCCCACTTCCCTGACAGTACAGCCTCAGGAGCTTCTGATGGCGAAAGCCAGGCAGAGGCATAATTTAGAAGAGGAGATGTTTCAGAATTGGTTTCCGCTCCAGCTGTAGGAATTGTATGTGGAGAAAACTTCCTGGAGACCCCTTTGCTTTAAATACGTTAGTAAAATGGATACGGAGTATTAATGTCCTTCGCAAGGCGTTGGGAAGTAACACTAAACGCCGTTCCCTTGCAACTGAAGGTGCCGTATACGTGTTTAGTTTGGAGAGGGATCCATGCTTGCGTATGCACAGTTTTCCTCCAAACTGGGGATTTTTCCAGCCCCCTTTCTTTAAACAACCACCAGAGAAAACATCACATCTGATACGTAAGCCAGCGGTAACAGAGTGCTAAAGTGTGGACAGCATCAAATATTATGTTTGGAGTGAGGCTTCCTTCTGCACAGGCTGCCAGGCAGGCTCATTTTACTTGTATAAGAACACTTTACTTGACTACTATGGTATTTAGAATCCCTGGTCTGGAGTCCTCCCAAAGTCTGCCGTGAAATAGCTAAGGCTGTTTCCAAACACTCCTTTCTACTT
The DNA here is from genome assembly GCF_028749965.1 of Puma concolor. Lineage (NCBI taxonomy): Eukaryota > Metazoa > Chordata > Mammalia > Carnivora > Felidae > Puma > Puma concolor. Next base: position 136,322,004 of record NC_141667.1, on the reverse strand, counting down.
TTGTTAACACTTTCCTCTCCTTTGAAGTCAGCTCGAAGGACTGCTTCAGGTTACCTCGCGTGTTTCGATACCCAGTTCCAACATGTCAGGAGGACAACCCAGCGATAATGAAACCTGGTGCCACTGTCCAAACATCTGTGCTGTTCAGGCTTAAAAATTGTGGACCAAGATCAAATGCATACTTTTTTCATTAAAAAAATTTTTTTTTAATTTTATTTTTGAGAGAGAGAGACAGAGAGAGACAGAGACAGAGACAGCGAGAGAAAGCATGTGAGTGAGCTGGGGAGGGGCCGAGCGAGGTGGGGGGGGACAGAGAATCCGAAGAGGGCTCGATGCTGACAGCAGAGAGCCTGATGTGAGGCTCGAAGTCATGAACCGTGAGATCATGAGCTGAGCTGAAGTCAGATGCTTAACCAACTGAGCCATCCAGGTGCCCCTCAAATGCATATTTTTAAAAAAAAAATTTTTTTTTCAACGTTTATTTATTTTTGGGACAGAGAGAGACAGAGCATGAACGGGGGAGGGGCAGAGAGAGAGGGAGACACAGAATCAGAAACAGGCTCCAGGCTCCGAGCCATCAGCCCAGAGCCCGACGCGGGGCTCGAACTCACGGACCGCGAGATTGTGACCTGGCTGAAGTCGGACGCCCAACCGACTGCGCCACCCAGGCACCCCTCAAATGCATATTTTAATGCAAATCCGAAGGAAAGACCTTGTGTTCAGTTTTTCCTTTTCTAGCCCAGTTTTTAAATACCCAAATATAGAAGAACCTGTATGTTAGAGGCCAGGTGAGAATGGTTCCCACAGGAAACAATCAAGGCACAAAGGATCATGAGCTTTTTCTCTACTGCATATAAATGCGGTTCTTGAGATAGAGAATGTAATTATTCCTTAAACTGTCCTCCCATGTCCTAATTTACAGGATTTTGTTTCTTGTGCTGACAGTTAAGGTAACCTATGAAGGGGGAGCTGAATAAAGGGTGTGTTGACTCTGCATAATGAGCCAAGGTGCCCACATCAAATTAAAGGTTGGATATAACTTGTAATTTTATTTTGGATTTTATTTTTGGTCGAGTAAATAATGACAGTTTAAGCGACATACATGTATACATACAGTAAAACCTGGGATTGCGAATAACTTGTTCTGTGAGTGTTCTGCAAGACGAGCAAATGTTTCTGATAAATTTTAACTTGATAAACGAGCGATGTCTTGCAATAAAATAGCACGTGATGCCGAACATCACGTGATCACAACTAAGCCGACGGTTCTTCTCTGTCTCTCTCTCCCTGTGGGATTGTGGGTGGTCTTCTCCCATACTGAGATGCTCGGTTGCAGGCCATGGCGTTTGGCAGAAATCAGTGATTTTTCAGAATTTTGGAAGGTGCCTACAACTGGCACTGGTGTATTTTTTGTTACTTCAAAGCACCTATGGACAGTCCTTTGCCTTTCCCTATAAGAGTAAGTTTAGGAATGCTTTGCTTCATTCTGGGTCACAGGATAGGTTCCTTGTTAAAGGTGCACCAAAAGAAAAAGATTCCATTGAGACAACAGATAGAAGTGATTCCGTTAGTGATAGTGAAAGTTGTCCTACACGATAACCCTCCTTTCTCCTGTCTCCCTCACACCAGCCACAAAGGGTTTCAAAGGTTAAGTGCAGGCTAATTTATTTTTCCTTTTATTTTGTATTTTCTTTATTATTTCTTTATGTATTTCTTTATTATTTTGTATTATAGTATTTGTATTTCTTTATTATTTTGTATTATTTTGTATTTTGTATAATCATTTTTACATGAGTGTTTTTGGGTTGTGGAATGAATTATCTGAGTTTCCGTTATTTCTTATGGGTAAATTCGCTTTGATAGACAGGTGCTTTGGATTGCAAGCATGTTTCTGGAACGAATTACGTTCGCAAACCAAGGTTTTACTGTACACCGTTATTTTTTAATTGAGATATAATTCATCTGCCACGTGATTCACCCATTGGAAATGGGTTTTAGTATATTCCCAGAGTTGTGTAACCACCCCCGGAATCAATTTTAGAAACTTGTCACTCCCAAAAGAGACTGCATACCATTAGCAGCCACCCCCCACTCCTCTCTTCCCACAGCCCCTGGAAACCGCAAATCTACTTTCTGTCACTATGGATTTGCGTACTGTGGACATTTTATACCAGTGGTGTCACATAGTATGTGGCCCTTCCAGTCCGTTTTTGTCACTTAGCACGTTTTCAAGAGGGAGATATGTATACACACAGACACAAGAGCACCGTCTGACGGCTCCAGAGGGACCTGGGCAGTTCTTGCCGTTCACCTTCTCCCCTTCTTTGGGGCGTTCACATCCCATCTGCACGCATTTGGGAAAGTGAGCGAGTCCTGCTGCGTCTCACGACAAATCTCCACTTGCCAGTGGCCGTCTCTGTGCCAAGATCTTGTAAAACCTCACACTCAACGTGTGCAACACGCTCTCAGCATCTTCCCTCTACACTTTTCCTCCTCGTCCCAGGATAATGGAGAGACAGGCTGTCCTCTTAGTGCTCGAGGGGACGCTGAGTGCTCAGCAGCTCTTCCCTGGGCGGCCGGGACCGCACCAAGAGGTTCTGACTTCCTCGTCTGCAAGTCCCCCAGATGATTCTAAAGTCTAGTTCTGGGATCTAACAGACTGCCTCAATGGCACGTGTCGTAGACCAAGCATGGGTTCTCACATCCGGAGACCTGGCTTCCAACCTCCTTCTACCGAAGGTTAGCTGCGGTACCTAGGGCACCTCAACGGTCTACCCTCCATTTCGCCATCTGTAACATGGGCTAACTAAATACGCCTTCATCGAAATGTTCTGAGTGTTAATTAAATCAGAGATGAAGTACAAAGCAGAGGGCCTGGCACAGAGAAGTTCCTCAGAAAGTAGGGGGCAGAGAGGGTATACATGCCTTGTTCTGAATTGTCTGTGTCACATCGCTAATATGGCTGGGTGACAACCAAGAACTAGTGTGTTTGAGTCCTTTTGTGAAAGGAGAAACGACCTCGCTGGCTGAGGGGAGTCCAGACCTTACAGGAGCACAGCCAGACGTAAACATTTTGTGCTGTTTTAGTTTCTTTATTATTACTATTCTTAAAGTTTTTTTTTTTTTTTTTTTTTTATTCTGAGGGAGGGGAGGGGCAGAGATAGAGGAGAGAGAGAATCCCAAGCAGGCTCCACACTGTCAGCGCAGAGCCTGATGTGGGGCTCTGTCTCACAACTGTGAGATCACATGACCTGAGCCGAAATCAAGAGTTGTTTTGTTTTTATTCACTATTAATTAATTAATTAATTCATATGTTTATTTATTTTAGAGAGTGAGCGGGGAAGGAGCAGGGAGAGAAAGCGGGAGAGAGAGGATCCGAAGCGGGCTCTTGTGCTGACAGCAGACAGCCTGATGTGGGGCTTGAACTCATGAACCGTGAGATCGTGACCTGAGCCAAAATCAAGAGTCTTAACTGACTGAGCCACCCAGGCATCCCTGTTTTAGTTTCTTTCAATGGAGGAAGGGGTGGGGGCACCTGGGTGGCTCAGTCAGTTAAGTGTCTGACTTTGGCTCAGGTCACGATCTCACGGTTCGTGGGCTCAGGACTCACGTTGGGTTCTGTGCTGACAGCTCACAGCCTGGAGCCTGCTTTGGATTCTGTGTCTCCTTCTCTCTCTGCCCCTCCCCTGCTCGGGTTCTGTGGCTCTGTCTCCAAAATAAATAAAAACATTTAAAAATTAAAAAAAAAAAAAAAAAGGCTTCCGGTGGGGTTAGCTGTGCACGCCTGCATTATCTCTCCTCTGCAGGAGGAGCAAGGAATAGGGAAACACGCAGAAGAATCATATAGCTGGATTGCACGCATAATGCCCAGCAGTTGCTCCACACCCCTAGAGGGACTTTGGCTTCCCCAGAGAGCTGCTCGTTTTTCAGTAACAAAGGGACAGATGATCCCTTCTGAAAAGTTGGCCTCAGGATGGGAGGGAAGGGGTAGGTGAGAGATCTGGCAGGGCCGTGGTGTGCCCATCCCTATCTGAGGACAGGAACTAGCCCTCTGCCTCAGACCCGGCTCTCGAGTCTGTGAGGCCACAGGCCGGTCACTTCCTCGGCTCAGGATCGTGTATCAGAAACAGCAACGCGGCAGCTCAGAACTCCGACTTAGGGCAGGGATCTAAATATGGCAGGGCTCGAATTCTCTGTTTTGGGTATCAGCAAAGACTATCGGAAGTGTCAGCAGGCTGAGAATGCAGACCTCGTGGGGAGCTAACTTTGGACTTGGAACGGCAGTTCACTCAGGGCCCCAAATCCACCCTCTCTGCCAACGTGATTTATGATGCCAGCTCAGCCCACTGAAGCTCAAATGGTCAAGGAGTCATGTCCCTCAACTTACGTTCCAGTTGTGCCCCCTGCACCTCCAGACACCTCACGGGCAGCAAATCAGAAGGAGCACAGGATGCAGGGGTTCGCTTGGAAGAGGCCTAACGTAAAGCCAAGGCCCAAGCCAAAAGAAAGCACTGAAAATCTGTGTGACTTTACCTTTTTCCTATCTTTTTATCTGTGTCCACCTTCCTTGAGGGTTTGCATATTTAATCGGTGTTGGCTATTTTTTTTTTGCCAATTCTTTTTTTTATTAAAAAAAAATTTTTTTTTAACATTTATTTATTTTTGAGACAGGGAGAGACAGAGCATGAATGGGGGAGGGTCAGAGAGAGAGGGAGACACAGAATCTGAAACAGGCTCCAGGCTCTGAGCGGTCAGCACAGAGCCCGACACGGGGCTCGAACCCACGGACAGTGACATCGTGACCTGAGCCGAAGTCAGACGTTAACCGACTGAGCCACCCAGGCGCCCCTTTTTTGCCAATTCTAACAGCAAAAAGTTGATCAGAAAATCTGAAACCTGGGGGTGCCTGGGTGACTCAGCTGGTTAAGCGTCTGAGTCTTGATTTTGCTCCAGGTCGTGATGTCACAGTCTGAGTTCGAAGCTCCTGTCACCGGCTTGGGATCCTCTCTCTCTCTTTCTCTCTCTCTAAATAAATAAACTTAAAAGACAGACAGACAGAGAGAGAATGCGAAATCTGCTATAATGTGACAGGGAGAGAGACAGAGGTTATTTAGATGAGGCTGAAGCAGGGTAAGACCTGCTTGCATGCAGGTGCCTTTGGATGGAACTGTATCATGTTCATGTGGGCCCCGCAATTTTAGGGGGCTGGAAGGGAAGAAACTGCCAGGGTTTCTCATGGCGTGGGGATGCTATCCGTCTTTTGAGTGATGCGATTCCCTAAGAAGGGAGTGTGTCACCCTCTAGGGAGGGCAGTGGCTCTGCGATGGGCCAGGTACACGGATGGGGGGGGGGCGGGCAGACAGGAGGTTGAGGAAAACTGGTGAACTTCCATATTCAGAAAAGAGGCCCCAGAACAAACAAAAACCGGAGCGACGTTGCTTGGGAAAGAAACAGGACAGGAACACCTTCCATGCCAGGACAGGGGGATGTGGGAAGGAATGAGACAAGCCCAGCAGAGGTGAGGCCCAGCCCAGGGGCAGCACACTGGAGAGAAAGTTCCGGAGGTAAAGCCCAGTGGGTCGGGGGGGGGGGGCTGACCGGGGAACCAGACGGGACACAGGCTGTGGCTCCAGGGCCTGCTGGCTCATTGCCAGAGCCCTGCCCAGGCCTCAAGTGAAAACAGAATGATCTGGCAGGAGTGCAGGGCCACTGAGAGCCGGTCAAGGTTCTTAAACCTTTTTGGGTCACGGGTCCCTTTTAGGATCTGAGGAAAACTACAGAGCCACTCCCCTCGAAAGCGCACTTCAGCTTCACGTTATTCCCCCTTCACTTCCGGGGCTTCAGGGGTCCCTGAAGGCCAGGTCACACACTGGAGGTTATGACGTCCGGGCCCAAAGGATGCTCCCATGCACTGAGAGAAGAGGAGTGATAACAGGAAATACTTGAAGGATTGTTTAATCCTTTGAACCTCTGGCAAATTGAGTGGAATCAGATGAGACCTGCCCTGAAACTGGTCTGAATAATACATAAAATGCAGTAAAGATGAGCGAGGCATTTAAGCTTTCGATGCGTGTGCAAGTCCAGTGGAATGACAGGGCCTGGTGGGGGGGGGGGCAGGGGAGAGGTCCCAGAAAAATTGAGGAAGAAAGAAAAATCGGAAACCAAAGGTAGAGAGTGCGTGGCAAGGAAACTGTCTCCTGGCCGGTGGCAGGAGAAGCTTGAGAACCACTGGGAACGGCTCTGGGTAATGGGGCTTTGCTCTTGGGGACCACACGTGGGTTCTGTCACTTGCGTTTCATACTAAATCAAGACACGTGGTATTTCTTTAAAAAATATCACTACAGGTTTGTAACAGGGAGTCTGTACTTGTAATGATGACTTTTTTTTTTTTTTTTTAACAAGGCGGTTGGTGAAGTGCATCTTGGCAGGTATGGGAGAGAAAGGGTTGCAAGTCTGTTTGCTATTAGTAAATTATGTGACGGGTTTGATTTGATTTTTTAAAAATGTTATTTATTTTGAGACACAGAGAGCGCGTGCACATGCAGGAGAGCAGGGGATGGGCAGAGAGACAGAGGGAGAGAGAATCCCAAGCAGGCTTCGTGCTGTCATCAGCAAGGGCCCCAATGTGGGGCTTGATCTCATAAACCATGAGATCATGGCCTGAGTGAGCCAAAATCAGGAGTCGGATGCTTAACCAACCGGGACACCCAGGGGCCCCTGATTTCTGAAAAGATGCATCTTGGGAGGTATGGGAGAGAAGGAGCTGCACCTCCATTTGCTATCAGTAAATGATGTGTTAGGTTTAATTTGATGGTTTTATATTAAGACTAGAAGCATGTCTTTTTTGTACAGATGAATTTTCAGCAGTTGTAGGAAGGCTCAAATTCTGAAAACACAAAGGGGTTCTTGATTCTGTTTTTTTTCTTTTTAATTTTTTTTTTTCAACGTTTATTTATTTTTGGGACAGAGAGAGACAGAGCATGAACGGGGGAGGGGCAGAGAGAGAGGGAGACACAGAATCGGAAACAGGCTCCAGGCTCTGAGCCGTCAGCCCAGAGCCTGACGCGGGGCTCGACCTCACGGACCGCGAGATCGTGACCTAGCTGAAGTCGGACGCTTAACCGACTGCGCCACCCAGGCACCCCTTGATTCTGTTTTTTAATGGCAGTGTAGTTGACATAAAATTAGCTTCAGGTATACAACATAGTGATTCAACACTACATACATTAGGAAATGGTCACCACCATAAATCCACTACAGTCTGTCATTATACAGAGTTGTCACAGTATTATTAACTATATTCCCTATGCCGTTCAGTGTATCCTTGTGTCTTATTTATCAGTGGTCTTTGATTCTTATTTTTTTTTTTATTTTTTAATGTTTATTTATTTTTGAGAGAGAGAGACAGAGTGTGAGCGGGCAAGAGGTAGAGAGTGGGAGACAAGAACCCAAAGCAGGCTTCAGGCTCTGAGCTGTCAGCACAGAGCATGACGTGGGGCTCAAACTCACTAACTGCGAGATCATAACCTGAGCTGAAGTCGGACGCTTAAGTGACTGAGCCCCCTGGGTGATCTAGTGGTCTTTGATTCTCAAACACACCTTTGCTGGGAGAGAGCCTAAAGCTGAGAGCAATTTTCATGGAGGACTATTTGGTCCATGGGTACAGAACACATACGGAAACAACAAGGTAGGTTGTTCAAGGAAACTTAACTTCTTATAAAGAAAGGGATAGTTTAGCATATTAGCAGAACATGACATGAATGTGAGTTCATTGCAAGCATATCTAACAGTAGTAGGATTTATAGAAATATGTTCATTGTCTAATGTTCCATAAGGATATGTGATACATCCAAAATAAGGAGCATAAAATTAAGAATCAGAAGACTTGGACTCAGGCAGATTCAGCAACTGTCAGGTACATGGCCTCAGCAAATTATTTACCATTTCAGACACCGCCCAAGTATCCCTCCTATAAAATGAGACTTAAAAGTGCCTGCTCCCACCCTACCTGACAAGTACTATCAAATTTGAGGAATGAATGAACTATCATAAATTGAAGCATTTGAATCATACCATTATCATACAGAGCTAAAGAATGTTTTTAAAAACTTAAGCACGTTTAAAAAAATTTTTTGAGCACCTACTTGGGACAAAGCACCGTTCTAGGTGCTGTGAATTACAGAGGCGAGTAAGCCCTTCAAAGAGCTTTGCTTGTGATTTTGAAAATTAAAATAATAAAGTTACGGGTCAGACTGAAGGCTGAGGATTCATATCGTGAAGATTTTTCAAATATTCAAAGTTGGAAGGACCTACATCCAAACAAACAGGAAAATAAGCAATTTCCTTTGGAGAGGTCCTTTTAGATAAAGTAAGTATTTGAAAAATTCCAAATAAGTACAATGCAGTAGACACCCCTAAGAATCAATATTGGAAATCTGTCTTGAGCAATATGTAAAGCAAATAAATACATGGGAGTTGAATCATGTGATGTTTTTGTTGCTGTTGTTTTTAATCTCAAAAAGGACTGCTGACCTCTGCCGACACGCCTGTATTTAGGAGAGGCACTTGCAGGAGCAATCAGGTTTTCTTTACAAGTAAACTTTGGTTTCTACAAGTAGAAGACAGTAGAATGAATAGAAGCGCTTATCTCCTTAGACTGTAACAAAATGTTAACACAAAGGGGAGGGATGTAACGCGGATACAACTGGGAGAGGAGCATCAGCGGAAGAAGAAAGATTGCAACAAATTTCTGGAGGTCAAGGAGAGGCTGGCCAAGAGAACAGAGCAGACGATGGTTAATTTTATGTGTGAACAGGGCTGTGGCGCCCAGGTGTTTGGGCAAACTCTAGTCTCTATGCTGCTGTGAAGGTATTCCGTAGATGGGATTACTATTTCTTACCATTTGACTTTAAGTAAAGGAGATTACCCTCCATAATTCGAGGGGTGGTGTATGTGCCTGGGCGTGTTAATCCAATCAGTTAAAAGCTTTAATAGCAAAATCTGAGGTCTCCCAGGGAAGGAATTCTGCCGCAAGACTGTAACACAGAAGTCCTGCCTGAGTCTCCAGCCTGCTGGCCGGCCCTGGGGATTTAGGAGTCCGAGACTTGCAACATCAAGTCTTACCTGAATTTCGAGCCCGTCGTCGGCCTGATCTACGGATTTTGGACTTTCCAGCCCCCACAGTCGTGCATGAGAGTCAGTGTCTCAAAATAAATCTATCTCTATCTCTCTCTCACTGTATCTGCATTTGTATCTGTAGCTAATTTTATATCTGTCATTTACATCTCTATCTCTTTGGTTCCTTCCTCTGGAGAAGAACCCTGGCTGATAGACACTGAGAGGTAAGAGCCTAGAACATGTAGGAGAAAACTTTGGGAGAGTGGAAGGGTGGGAGGACGTCAGAGCTGCCTGGCAGTGTCCCAGGAAAACCCCTGCCTCACCGGGCACCTGCAGCTGAGAATGGGACTCCAAAGGGGGTGAAAAGGAGAGCGGTTCACTGGGCCGGCGGAGACTCCTCGTGTTTCTCTCCCCCTCCCCACCCCCCGCCTTAGGTCCGTGCCCGATGCTAGAAACCCCAAATTTTACTTTTACAAGTCAAACTGTGCTATATGTAAGATATTAACATTAGGGGAAGCTGGGTGAGGGACATATACAGAAATTCTATTTTTTGGTAACCTTTTTGTAAATCTAAAATGAGTTCAAAATAAACCGTTAAAAAAAAAAAAACTGGCAAGAACTAGAAGGGCGAGAATATGTGCCAACATACTGTGCAGTAAAACCTTCTCCTCGGGCATTTTAAGCACCATTCCCGCCTCCCACCCCTGCCGCCAAACTCCTAACTAAAAGTCTAGCGCCTTCTTTTTCGTTTTTAAAATTTTTTATCTTTAAAATTTTTTTAACATTTGAGAGAGAGAGAGAGAGAGAAAACGAGAGCATGAGTGGGGGAGGGGCAGAGAGAGAAGGAGACAACAGAATCCAAAGCAGGCTCCAGGCTCTGAGCTGTCAGCACAGAGCCCGACGCGGGGCCTGAACTCACGAACCTCGAGAGCATAACCTGAGCTGAAGTCGGAGGCTTAACCGACTGAGCCACCCTCATGCGCCCAAATCTAGCCCCTTCTCAGTGTGGTTTCCATTTTGGACGGGGGGCGGGGGGAGTACCATGGCTTTTCAATATAATCATTTCTCCGTGCTACTTTATTTCTTTAACTGACACCTGTATCATTTTCACAAAAACTTAAAAGGAGAAAACAGAAAAGTTGGTTTACTTAGACATGAAGGAGATTGTACACACTTCACTGATGAAGAAAAAAGCCTATGATACTAGGACTAGAGGGGAACAATTTCAAATGCAGATGTAGAGGCTCAAGTAGCAAGACCATTTGGAAGTTTCTGAATTGACTTCTTTGTCAGAAAGCAAAGGAAGTTTTAATGGCAATTTAGCAACCCCTTCCCCTCCCCCAGATGCTATGGATCTTGCCAGCATACAAATGCCAGATCCCTGTAAATTTAAGTGTAAAAATGGAGCAAACGTTTCAATGGGTTGGGACACAGACCCAACTCGACCCCTTCCCTTGGCTCATCTTGACCCCTTCCCTCCGCTGAGGGGTGAGATCTGTGCAGTATTCAGTGCTACTATGGACCAGCAAACAATGCGTTGTGAACTACGTAAAGGGAAGAAACCTCTTACTGCTAGCACCGATATGAATACGCGAATCACGATCCGTACAGCACATCACTGATACTTGTGAACAGCTTCCTCTTCTATCATGCTCTGATCCTTAGCGTCTCCTGCAGTAATATCAACTTGCCCTAGGAATAAGAATGAAATTTAGCAGCATGATGGCGTCTTCTATTACAGCATTTTCTTGTCCCTAGTTTCATTATCGCTGTATTCTTTCCCTTGGCAAATGTACTCCATGGCCTGCTAAAACGTCTAGCATTGTGAACTCGCCATATGCCTAGCAAGCAAGAGTGCCCCCACATCTCTCCCTGCACTTGCTGCCTCTCGGAATCCACAGACGGGGCCTGCCAATTGGGCCTTCTTCAGGCCGTGTGCAATATACCAAGGTGAACAAGTCATCTGGCTGCAAGTGCTGGCAGCTCTGGGGGAAACAATTTACTGGACAGTAAGAGGGAAAGCCATCCCGTGGGTTTAGTTAATGCCCAACAGTCACAAAAGGGCTGGATGCCCCAGGGAATATGGTACAATCAAAACCTGTGACTGTCTCCCCGCCCCCACCCCCACCCAGCCCATCTTCTCTGCTCTCACATTCTGGTAACTTGGCTCTAAAAAGTGCACCCGCAGGCCCATCTGTAGCTGGAAACAAAACACACCTCTTCCTCTCCATACCACAGGTATCCTATTTATTGATCTTCCCCATTCTGTCCAAACTGGTGTCTATAAGAAGAACGTCAAATCAGCCCGATGGAACACAAGACATGTCTGACAATGCTGTAGAGCCTTTCCCAGTACCTCTGAGGAGGACACATGCTCGGGGAAGTAAGAACAGGTGCTTGCAACTCTGTGGCTGATAGGTGGGTACTGAATGGACATTTCCATTTGCTTCCATGAAGCAAAATCAGACAGAAAATGATCATTTTCCATTTACTCTCCCCCCCCCCCCCCCCGCCTCTCTTTCTGTTTTGTTAGAGTGGAGTTGAGGGTAAAGTACAAAAGCCCCACGGAGTCGAGTGCCCTTGGCTGAATGTTTTCCTTGGTCAGGATCACTCCATGAATTCCTACTCAAACACAGTGAGTAACCCGTTCCTGGAGGGTTACTGGCTGGATTTGCGGGTCACGGTGCCTGTATGGTTACCACAGAACTCTGAAGGTTACCAGAGGGCATCAGACATTCCACAAGTCACTGATTTTTTTTTTTCCTTCCTGTTTGGGATGCCCCCGCCGATTCTAAAGCCAGCTACCGTGACCCACAATAGGCCACAGGAGGACCAGGCCTCCAACGCAAATAGCCTTTGAACTGATTTTCCTGTTGAGCATAAAGGTGCTGACCATAGCCAAGGCCAGAAAGCACTCAGACATATTTCCCCTGCTTTAGGGCTGAGGCCAGGTGTGGAGGCCAACTCCATAATCCCTGATTTCAACCAAACATAAACTAGGTGATAAGAAGCCTCGCCTGCAAAGTGTCTCCACTGGTCAGGATCTGAAAGCTTTCGGGTGAGGAGGTAAAAGAAATCAGCTGTTAGGCAGTTGAGAGTTTGTCCAAGGCTTGGAAATATCACCTTTTAAAAGATGTGCCATCTTCAGATTCCCAGGACTCAACCTTGTCGATGACATCAGCACCAGGACACCCAGCGACTGCCTGAGGGCTGGGAAATGACTCTGTGGCCAGCTAGATTTTCTGAGCTTATCTGCAAAGCTACTCTAATCTCCTCTGAATATCAGGGCAGAGTCTTGCCAAGCAGCCAAACACTCACTTTAATCATTTTTAGTTAGGAGACAAAAAAAAGTTCTGTTTATAAAGAAAAAGCTTAACCCATTGAGTTGGGGTCCACATCCCTATTCTATTTCTCTTTTCCTCTCAACGTACCCACAGCTGAGGCAGGACAAGCAAAACAACACCTCGAGGGATCTTCAATCTCCCTGGAATATATAATCCTCTCGAAAGGATCTAAAACGGTGTGGATGTAACCTCAAAGGTGGACCTCCCTCGGTGAATATTACAGCAACGCAAAAACAGAAAATCCACTTTGAAAAATGATTCAGCAGTTTCTTATAAGAATTAAACATACACCTGTCATTCAACTCAGCAATCTCATGCTTAGGTATTTATTTAAGGTAGATGACAACACATATTCCCACACAAAAAATGGGATAGGAATGTTTATTCATAATGACCCCACTGTGGAAAGAACCCAGATGCCCTTCCACTGGTGAAGAGATAAACAGTAGTACATTTATACGATGAAGGGAATCCTACTGAGCAATAAAAAGGAACTAGCTACCGATGCACAGAGCAACATGGAGGGATCTCATTATGCTGTATGAAAGAAACCAGGCTCAGAAGCCTGCATGGCATATGATTTCCTTTATAGAACATCCTGGAAAAGGCAAAATTACAGGGTCAGAAAACAGGTCAGTAGTGGCCAGGGGCTAGGGGCTAGGTGTGCAAGGGAAGGTTGACTTCAAGAGGGCATAAAAGAAATTTGGGGAGTGCTGACGCTATCTTGTATCTTGATCACGATGGTCATCATACACCCGTATGCGTTTGTTAAAATACATGGTCCTATACACTAAAAAAAGGGTGAATTTAGTCCAAGTTACACCTCAATGAACCCAACCTGAAACTAAAACCTCAGTGTCAAAGGCTCAATGATTAACAAAGGCAGACGTCAAAACAACAGATTAACTTCCTGCCTACATCAAGATCTGGAGGCCTTCTCCCAGGACAGGTCCGGTGGGACTCAGAAGCCGTGTACTACTCAGTTACCTTTGGGCACAGAGTTTAAATAAAGCACTAATACATAAATCAATACGGCCACTGTGCCAGCATGCTACTGTGCATGAGGTTACTCATTTAGGATGTTCTGAAGCCTGTTCTTCGTGAGACAGCTTCTCATATTCTGACATTAAGGTGCTATTTATTTTCCAGGGTGGTGCATGGTTCCTACTTTGCTTCTCCTAGAGTTCTAACTGCTTGGATGCCACAGGTTACATGATCCCCGGAGTCAAGCAATTATTTCAGACAGAGAATTCAAGCCTGCCCTGTGCTTGTGTTTTCTATAAATGAAGAGGTAAGTAAAAAAACAAATGAATGAAGGCACCACATTAATCGTTAACAGTCCAGCTGGACATAACAAAGAGAAAAAAGGGACTTCCCTAATTCTGTGATATGCTTGTAGATGACTTGGCTCAGAATTATTTTTGGCAGAGAAATACTCACGTCCTGGGCATGCAAAGGTTTTTGCTTACTTTTCCACCGGATGCCACGACTATAGTATAATAGAGTGTCTCCATTTTGAATGGTTATGATTTGAAACTAGGCTTGCTTTCTCCCCTTTTTCCCAACAGAAAGGTTTACTGAGAATCCACTATATGGAAATAAATGCTAAGGGCAGATGGAATGAGAAACTCGAAGATGCAGCCTTTCAGCAGCCTACTACAGCTACCCAAGTACGTCCAGTGGAAGGCGGGGTGTGATGTGTGGTGAGCAGAAGCATAACTACGGCGCTAAGCAGCAAGGGGGAGGGGGACTGGATCTGTCTGGGAAGGCGGAATTCAAGCCCAGCTGTGGAGGATGAGATGTGGGACTGCAGACATTCCAGGCCAAGGAACTACTTTGCATAAAGGGCCTTATGGGTGCAGATTTGCTTAAATCACTTTTCAGCTGGCATCCTGGAGCCTGAAAGTCATGGGTATTACATTTGGGGAGGGGGGAAGGTGTGGGGAGGTGGGGGGAGGATTTCATGATCTTTAGGCCTCAGGCCTCTCTGTTCTCTGAGAGTCTGGTGCTCCCCTATTCCCTCACGCACTAGAGCATCACATGGTTACGTCACCTGCCTTGTTCATATAGAGTCATTTCAGCAGGGACCCAGGTCACTCGTGGTCGATCACTGGGTTATGAAGAGTCAAGTTTGGGAAACAATGACAACAGGGAAAGGGACAGGAGGGCACAGAGGTGGTGGCTTTAAACGGGGTTAGAGTACTTGCTCCCCTCCAGTGGGGTCTGGATCCAGGATCTTTAATCACCTCAGGGAGCAGTGTTAGTGAAAACACTAATAATGAATGCATGAGAACCTTCGCTGCCGCATTATCATTACCGATAAGACACCAGTAATCATCCAAAGGCTCATCATCAGGGAAACACTGTCCTCCTTTAGCAAGGGCGGGGATGGGAGGAAGAAGAGAATATCCTTCGTGGTCAATAGGCTTGCTATTTCTCACCACCTGATACCCCAAAGTGAAAGGACCAGGGAACTCAGGCCAGTCTTGCCTGTAGCTTCAGATCCTGTTTCTAACAGAAACAGTCGAGTAACCGATTTATCTTCCTAAATGCCAGTTTACCCAAAATGACTGGACACTGTATTTTTTTAGTAAGAGAATCCTTTTTCTGTATCTTCTCTCTCTCTCTCTCGAGACATTGTTAGGTCAGCAACAATTTCCATGTTCAATTAAGTTTATTTATTATTTTTAGTAATCTTTACCCCCAAGGTGGGGCTTGAACTCAACCCTGTGATCAAGAGTCACATGTTTTTCCGGCTGAGCCAGCCGGGCGTCTCTGTGTCGATTGAGTACATGTGGTCAACCTAGGCTTGACTGCTACCATTCCTGAGGAATGGGCCATGTGTGCCATAGCATCGATGTGGCAAGGAAACACGGCCAGTTATTTTAGAAGATGATCAAAATCAATAGTCGGCTGATTATTTATCATTAGCCAGGAGACACTGAAGCACTTTTAGTACAGAAACCCAGTGGAGGTTACTGGCACTCTAAGGACAACTGAGGAAATACTAAGGGGGAGGAAATAGAGTGTTAGCGTATTCCTGAAAGCCCTCCTTGCTGGCAGTGTAAAATAATCCTTTCAATGGCAGGAAATAACATATCTCACAACACGGGAATTCCTAGGTCGTGGGGGTTTTCTTTTACTTTATGTGGGTCACAGAGTAAACTGCAAAACTTGATGGGCAAGGAAAGGGGGGGTGGTGGTGGAAGGGGGATCATGGAAATGCAAAAGAAGCATCTTCCAAGTGGCCCCAGTGAGCCGAATAACCGCGAACCAATCGGGCTGGGCTGCTGATCAGAAAACAGAAGATGCTGACCTGTGGTGAACCAGAATTCTGCTCCAGCAGCTGAAGAGTAAAGCCCAAAGTTCCTGCTCCCTTTTCATGCCACTCCTCCGCTTTCCTCCACTTGGAGAACCCGCTCCAGCTTGGATCAGGGGTGAAACTGAAGCAGCTACCCTAAATGGGCTTTTGGCTTCGTACCAACAGGCTTGTTTCTTGACTTGACTCTCAGCAACCCCTGTGCAAACACTCAGCATTCCATGGCTGAGGCCACACACACACACACACACACACACACAGGGCAGCCATCAGGTGGGACTCAGGTGGGACGGCCGCAAATGTACTTTCACACCCTGGGGAGAAGAGGTGGGGGTGGGGAGGTGAGGTGGGGGAAGGCCAAGAATCGGGTGGAGAGGAGGGAGCTTCACGGACGCTATAAAATCCATGCCAGGAGGAAACGAACAGATATCTCCATGGATATCAACCTGAGAAAAGTGGTCTTTTCAACAAGAATCTCACTCCTTCGCCTGCACCACTTCTTCCCTGCCGATCCCAGGCCAGGCCAAAACAAACTGAAAGACGATTACGATTTGTGGTCAAGAGAACAAGCTCCAAAATATTTGTGGATGTGACTTCAGGAGGCCCCACGGTGACAGACTGAAGTACGACACTAAGACCTGGAAATGTGGTGCCACAGGCACAAGACATCAGGAGGAAGGTGCACCTGCCAAAAAACCGGAGAAGTTTCCAGAAAGTACCCTCTCAGCAACCCCGCTGAAGGAGAACTAGCATATTGAACTTTCCACATAATTGCTTTTCAGGTCTGTCTCCCAGATAATCCCTCAGTGAATACCTAAGTCAGCAAAACAACTGGAATTTTTATATTGATCGTGTAATACTGGCAGGTCTGTGAGCTATAGGCCTCAGTCGGGGCAAACACATAAAATATTGCCAGTTGGTATAAGAAGTTTTTAGCTAATGTAGATGGTTGAGAAAAGGACTTTTTTTTTTTTTTTTCTTCTTATATGGTGCCCATTTTTATGGCATTTAAGCCCCAACCAACTTCCAATGAGCCCATGAGAGCCAGCCCAGCACAACCTCCTGAGTAGCCTGCACCTTGGGGACAAGGAACCACCCTACAGGGCAAAAACCTAAATGACTTGACCTGCATCCTGGGCCTCCAAGCTTCAATCCTTGTTCTCCAGACTACTTTCTGACCGACTTTCAGATTGGGCCCTCCCTGTTCTACTCCCAGCCATAAACGGACCTCACTGCCACTGCACTTTCTGCACACACAGTCACCTGGTGGTAATGTGTCCCAGCCGATTTAGTCCCTGGTACTCTGGCATTTGAGGGGGGCAGCACTGCCCCTCAAAGACGGATGTATTTTCAAAACTTGCTGTTTGTTTCCAGAGGGCCAACTCTTCTCTAAATCAAATACGCGATCTAACCTGTTCAATAAACATACCAAACACCTTTCATTGCAAGACCGTCAGCACTAAGGGTATAGTGGATAAGGCACTGCCCTCCCCCTCACAGAACTGAGGCATTACTAATGCACCACGCTGGGTGGAAGTCAGACCAGCCCATCAAGGCCATGTTATGGAGCAAAGCAAATAATACCAATGCCTTACAGTCACCCCAAACTTCATAGTTTTCAAAGAGCTATTCCGTGTATTTTAAGATTCATGACGTTTTAACATTTTTATTTATTTTTCAGAGGCAGAGAGATACACAGCACGCGCAGGGGAGGGGCAGAGAGAGAGGGAGACAGAGAATTCGAAGCAGGCTCCAGGCTCTGAGCTGGCGGCACAGAGCCCAACGTGGGGCTCGAACCCACCAGTTGTGAGATCATGACCTGAGCCGAAGTCGGTGGCTGAATTAACTGAGCCGCCCCGGCACCCCTACTATTCATGATCTTAAGTCAAATTTTCACTAGTTGAAAGAGATCCTTCACATCATTTCCCCAACTTCATTTGTGCTGGGGCTGTTCCCCTCCCCTCTGGCAGACCCCCCTCATTAACTTCCCTATCCCCCAAACCTAGGAGGCATCATGCTTCCATCCGTTCCTTATCACACATAGTGAGATCATTATCAAGTCCCGTTTGTCCTTCCACCTTGAAATTATACACCGTCTCCATCACCACTGTTTTCATCTTCCCCAAGCCATCATCAGATCTCACCTGAATTATTCAGGTAGCCTCTTAATTGGTTCCTCTGCTTCCACTTGTGCCCACGTCCAATCTGTTCTCCATGCCACGGTGAATGATCAGGGAAAGTTGTGGTGGATTTGGTCCTGGCCACTTTTATTTGCTCTAGAACAGTGGGCGGTGTTAGAACACGAAGCAGGATGAGGAATAATCTGGATATGGCAGTGTCACTGACCTCACACCATCACTCCTCTTTGAAAAGGCAAGAATGAATTACTTTACATAAGCCTCAAGAAAGACAGCTGTAATCATTTGGATGCATGCCACTTAGAGACATGGCGGAATGGAAAAGACGCATAGTGACACATTCCAGAGGGCATGGAATGGGAAACAGAGGAAGACCAGGGATGAACAGAGTAGACTCGGTGAAGCATGACAAAGCACAAAAGGATGTAAAGAATGAAGCTGGGAAGCCAGTGAGGTTTCCCAGCCACCAGAAAGACATTAACCCTATTGCGAATGATGAAACCAGTTGAGAATTCCCTCCACACAGCGAGGCCTTGAAGGGTAAAGATCTCCCATTATCTCAGCCCCAATACCGTTTGTCTGGTGATCATCAGAAGACCAAGGCATAGAGATGAGGGTTCTATTTAAAATGTTTCTTAGTTGGCCAGTTCCTTCTCCACCTCTTGCTTTTAAGTCTGGCCTGTATGCAACTGGCACACCGTTTTGTGATTGAAACATGTACTGCCTGTCACTGTTCTTGGCGTCTCATTCGTTGAGAATAAACTCATGTTGTATTTGGATGGACAGAGAAACTTACGGTGTAAAAGATCTAAAGGGATGAAACGGACACAGAGATGATGGAAAGCAACTTCTCCAGCCCCACCCAGGCTGGAGCACACTGTTACTATGTTCCATCAGGGTTGGTCCGTTTGTTTTCTGCGCCGACTTAAAAACGGTTAGTTATTTCAGCATCCCAGTGCCGCAATGGCACTGGCACTAAGAATACCACATCGGAGTGGAAACTGTCAACAGGCCATTTCCCAGAGCCTGGACAACTATGCCTGCAGGTGAAACAGCATCACGTCGGAGCCTCTAGAAGGTGTTAGAGGCCATTAGCATCCCTTTAATATTTTTAACACACAGAATTCAAGCCCTGATCACATTTCAGGGTATATGCGCCCCTTGCTGCAAGCCCCCATTCCTTTCATAACTCAGACATTGGGGGGGGGAATTATTGTTTTCTGAACCAAAGCTTAGCCGTTACTACAGTGGAGAATCCTGGTGGGAACCTCTGCCTGGAGGGAGCGATCGATAACTGGAGTGGAGAGCAGAGGGCAGAGAGCAGACCGCAAGTCCCCCTGGACAGAGGACTTGAGGACAGAGATCCTGTCTTGTTTGTCTCTTTAGTCCCAGAACTTCGCAGGCGCTCAGCACTCACTAACGCTTGTTGAATTGAACTGACAGGTGTAAGAAAAGAAAAGAGAAGAGAAGAGCCCAGGGGTGGAGACCTGGTGAATGCGGTGGGAAGGGAACTAGAAAAATAAGTGTTTGGGGGGGAGGGTTTCGAGGAGTAAACAACTCTGGTAGGAAATGAGTGGAGGGAAAACAAATTAGAAAAAAAAAAAAAGGGAGAACCAAATGTCAGGATGCCACGAAAACATTCCAGGTGTGCATACGTGCACCAGACCCACACGCTCACGCACAGGTGGGCACAAGCACCCTCAATACCAGTGGGGAGTCAGAGCTCTCTACAGGGACAGAAGGGCAGGGGGGTCTTGGAGGCGCCCTGTTTGTTTCAGCTTCTGCTTCCCGCACCGGGGAAAGGGGAGGGAGGCTGGGGCAGCTGAGAGGTAAACAAACACCAGTTGGAGGCGGCACTCAGGCCACAGGTGTGTCCACGGGCAGTGTGGGCACAGACACTGGATTCCACGGGTCTTTCCTTCCAGGCACAGGAACATGAGGGATAAGCCCTCCTCACTAGTTCTGGAGGAGATCCCTCCCCGCCCCCCAGTCCTATTTCCTAACAATAAACCCAAATTACCTGACAGTCCACCTTGTTTTTATCATCTATATATAGCAATGAGGAAGCTGTTCCCTATAAATAGGTTTGCACAACTGGGCTGTGCCTTTTGCAAACATTAAAGTGGAAACGGCCCTGACGCAGATCAATAGTGCTTGCCTATTTCCCTGTGCTGCTCTGTTTATTTTTAGTCCCCACAAAGAGCCCAATATTTGTAGGAAAAACTGTACATCGCCTTCAAGAATATCACCAACTAATGACCTGAGCAGAAAAAACAATTTTGCATTTACTTTATTCCTATCGTTCCTTTTTTTTTTCTTTTTTCTTTTTTCCTTACAGGAATAAATTCAGACTCGGCAGGAATTTGTTCTACTACCTCATTACATAGATTCAGGCCTTTGGGGAAAGAGATCATGAAGCTTATAAAATTCCATACCTCCTTTATTACTGCCTGTTTTCTTCCATTTGCCAATTTATCTAAGAGTTCAGTGCTCTATTCCACAGGCAGGGGAGTGCATGCTGGTGCACGTAAACCCAAAGAGTGAGCTTTGGTTGCTTAGAAATAAGAAGGAGTGTGACCCACCCACGGCCTCACCTCCCTTCACTTGTACATCATCATTTAGTGCATGAAGGAAACAGAGTGGCAAACTGCAATCAGGAGCATCAGGACGTTCAGAATATAAAAGGGGCATTAGAAAAAGCACTGGGAGCTGAAGCCGGTAATTGACACTTGATTATCTACAAGTGTCGCCTTACCCATCTCTGCGTTTTCTATGAAGTTTATTTAGCAAAAGGCCCTCACACAGTTGGGCACACGCATTTAATGCTGGTCAAGTAAACAAGTTTCTCCCACACACAAAGGGAATTGTGATTATTGGTTGCACCCTGGAGTCCCTGCTGAAACTGTGGATTCCTTGGCGACCCAGATAGAGTTCCATCGTCCTGTTTGCATCCTCAGCTGCCAGACAGAAGCCTGTATGCAATGACATATGCTCAGCAGGTCTTGATTGAAAGATGAGATTATGGCATTGTGCGACCCTGCGTAAGTCACATAACTCCTTAGGGCATTCTTGTCCTCATCCAGGGGGTTTATCAGAGTCCGCGACAACAGCTATTCAGTGGGGCCGTGGGATCGCCCTGATTCTGGGCACAATTTTATTTGGCATCTGTGTATCATTTTTCTGAAAGAGGACACCTATCTTTTATTGTCTCAAAGATTCTGTGGCTATTCCCTGCCACCAAAAGTTTCAGAATCTTTAGCTGAGAGCTAGAGTCTCAAAAATTACTGAATTCGTGAATCCCAATACTTTGGAGCATGCATGCCATGCTTACTTACTAGATATGTGCGATATACTATATTAGGTGCATTATCAAACTAGCATCAAAATCACAAAAAGTATAAGGTAAATAAACAATATTTATTTCTTTATATATCTAAGAGTACAGATACTTTATCTTAGAAAATAATCATTTTATCAAGAATAGTGTGAATGAATATGCCTTATGTTTGAAAAGCTGGATTAATTATTTGTGATACGTTAATCTGAAGGTCTAGTTCCATGTTCGGTTTATTTTACATAGCTGGGTTTTAATGGCTGTCATAGTTCTAAGCAAAAAAAAAAAAAGAAAAATCACAGTGTGAACATTTCCAAACATTGTTTCTCACAATGTTCTCTCTATAATAAGTTTCGTTAAAATTCAGTTATCTTCTTATTCTTAAAATGACATCTTTATCTTGAAAGGACAAATTAGTTATGCTCTGTATTTTTAAACAATGACCCATAGGTAGCATACTAGAGTGGCTCATTATCACAGAGATGGTTAACAAAATAGGGAACCCTTTACTTTCTATAAGAAGAAAAATGAATGTAACTTATCTGTAAGTTTGACAACTCAATTATTTTTTGATAAGATAACCAGCAAAACTCTGTGTGGTACAGAAGATTTTCATGGTCCCTTCTCAACTTAATACAAAATATGGTATTGCTTTGACTACACTGTATATTACACATTTGTTTTTTATAAAATTAATTATGAAGTATCCCACAGCATTTTGTATACCTCTGGCTTCAACATCTTGGCTGCCCTAGCTTGCTTATGAATGATGCAGTGAATGAATTTATCTCTTATAACCTCACCCTGGAATCCTTCTCTAAGAAACAGCTGCTTCTCAAGAGGGAACACTACTTGGTTTTTCTAACAAAACATTTTCATAAAGATTGTGAATGAATTTCATCTAGTGATGGCTCACCAAAAGGGGGCACTTAGCGTATTTCATTGGTGAAACAGAAATGAGCAAATACAATAGGCTAGATCTAACATCTTACAAACGTAAAACAAGTCTTCTGCCCTCCGTAACCTGTTCCAATATGTATTTGCTTCTTCAAGATACAGTAACACCTTCAATAATACTTTCACAGCACTTTGTGACAGAGAAACTCATTTTAGATAGTTTTCAACATAGTATCTTATCTGGGTTTGTACTGGGAGGAAAAACAGTTTTTGGTTTTTTTAATTTTTATTTTTTTACATTTGTTTATTTTTGAGAAACAGACAAAGCATGAGTGGAGGGAGGGGAGGTGGGCAGAGAGAGAAGGAGACATAGAATCTGAAGCAGCCTCCAGGCTCTGAGCAAGAGGTCGGCACAGAGCCTGATGGGGGTTCGAACCCACAAACTGAGATCATGACCTGAGCCAAAGTCGGACGCTCAACTGACGGAGCCACCCAGCCGCCCCAGAAAGACAGTTTTTAAACATATGTAGCTTTTTTACTTCTGCATACAAGTAAAAACTTCAAAACAGGCTTCAGAACATCATTTAGTGAAATTTTATAAAGATCAGTAGGTGAATTTAAACATTGGTTTCACAAGCGCAGGGGTATTCTTATTTTTCTGTGGCACTTTCATATTATCATTTTTCAAGGCAAAGTATACACTTCCTTCCAATATATTCATTCTTAATGACAGTACATGTCAGTCTGTGTTTCATTCCATCATCTTGATAGTTTTGGAATTGGGGGCTAACGTTTGATCAGTACTGATTGTGTTACAGTTTTTAACTCCCAGCTTGGCTAATAAACCAAGAACCTAGAACAAAGTGTGTCCTAGAACAAAGTTGTCAATTCCATTTCAAACTGTTCACTTATTCTTGCTTGCACAGTTAGTGATACCTTTAAATTTATACTTTGTTTTTTTTTTTTTTACAAGATTCTTTCTTTGTTAAATTTTTAATGTTTATTTATTTTTGAGAGAGAGAGAGAGAGAGAGAGAGACAGAGGGAGAGGCAGAGGGGCAGAGAGAGAGGGAGACACAGAATCTGAAGCCAGCTCCAGGCTCTGAGCTGTCAGCACAGAGCCCGATGAAGGGCTTGAACTCATAGAATGTGAAATCATGACCTGAGCTGAAGTTGGATGCTTAACTGACTGAGCCACCCAGGTGCCCTTTTACTGGAATCTTTTTAAGCTGCTTGCCTTGATTGTTGTTGCTGTTTGGTTTTTGGTTTTTTGTGTTTTTGTTATTGTTGTTGTTGCTGTTGAGGGCTACTTTAGTTGAAACTAACATTAAGCCAATTAATTTCACCCAACATGTACAGATACAATGCAACATGCTGTGGACAAGTGAGCAACCATCGCCCCCACCCCTGACCCCGAACATACACCCTTCTGACTTAAAGAACAGGAGAGGGGTGCCTGGGTGGCGCAGTCGGTTAAGCGTCCGACTTCAGCCAGGTCACGATCTCGCGGTCCGTGGGTTCGAGCCCCGCGTCAGGCTCTGGGCTGATGGCTCAGAGCCTGGAGCCTGTTTCCGATTCTGTGTCTCCCTCTCTCTCTGCCCCTCCCCCGTTCATGCTCTGTCTCTCTCTGTCCCAAAAATAAATAAACGTTGAAAAAAAAAAAATTTAAAAAAAAAGAACAGGAGAGGGAGCAACTGTCAATCCATATATTAGTAAAACTTAATTTTTCTTATTTTTGGGGTATAAAAATGTGTACAAATTCCAGTATTTTCTTTCTTAGCCCCAGTGGTTTATCTTGCAAATTCCACCTTGGAAACCCTGATGTGGATAATCTCTGGTGCCATTTCCAGCTCAAAAATTAAAAATTAATGGATATTCTGCTAGCAGGGCACTGGCTCTCTTTGTTTGCTCAAAGAACTCCTATATAACCCCCTAATTTGTTTCCTGGCAGCTCCGGAGAAACCCTCCACCCAAAAACCCCGTGAGTGAGGAAGGAAGACAGGTCACCTGGCTGAGCTCTTCCCCTGCTGCCACCTAGGAGACAGTCTGGCTGAATCCATCCAGAAGAACTGGGTAGGTTGACAGGTCTCTATCTCCCCATTAGCCTACCCTTCACACTCCGCACACACGGACTAGCAGTTTTCAGCCTCAGCAAACATTAAAACATGAGATTATGGGGGCACCTGGGGTGGCTCAGTCGGTTGAGCATCCGACTTCAACTCAGGTCATGATCTCACTGTTCGTGATTTCAAGCCCCACTTTGGGCTCGCTGCCATCAGTCTTTTAGCTACAGAGCCCACTTCAGACCCTCTGTCCCCCTCTCTCTGCCTCCTCACCTGCTTGCACTAGTATATATAAAACAAACAAAAAACCATGGGATTATGATGTGTGGCGCAGCAAAAGTGTTCAGGGCACAAGAATTTCCCTTGGAAGGTTTGACAGCTGCAAGTGGGAGGGATGCGGCAGGGTCATGTGTTTTCAGAGTGGTTCTGGACAGCCCTGTTTTGTGTGGGAAGAAGAAACAAATTGTATTATGTGGAAGGGAAAAGTCTTCTAAATTTAGAGTCTTTTATCACCTGGATTGTTGTCTCTGAGCCTGCTTTCCTACGTTTGCCTGGCGAGGCGCAGGAGCTGGGGAAGTCCGGGAAGACTGACTGCATCCAGCAGCGACAGAGCCAGGTGCCAGGCAGCCTGCCAGAAAACGCAGTCCAGTGACCACAGCCTCTTTCAAGAGTCGGGGAGGACAGACATACATATCTAAGAGACATTCTTTGTTCGGAGGCAAGATCTGGTGACCCATGAGTAAAATCTCTTAAGGAATGGACTTAAAACAAGATAGGTAGGTTTTTAGAATAAAGACAGGACCAAAAGATCATCTCCGAACTTTCTCCAGTCACATTTCCTCCATCAAAACTAGCTTCTCTCCTGTTCCTCAAACAGCTCCTAAGGACTTTCTGAGGCCTCCAATTCCTTTCAGGGGTCAAACGCTCAAAAACCAGAGGCTCCTTCACAGAAGCTAAGGATAATTCACCCTTAGGAAATTAGCTTGATTGGTTATGTCTGTATTTGAGGACAGGGCGGTGTATTTCTTTCGTTGGAAAAAAGTTTTGTTAACAAAAAGACAACAAAAAACAATCCAGTCTAGGTTGTTTTCTGTATTTTAGAGATTCCACCAACATTATCATCAGAGAAACTGAAGATAAAAAAAGATTATTTGCATCTCCGTTAAAATTATAACACCCTTCTCATTAAGGTGTTTGGAAAATGACAAGATGGCTCTTACAAATGAAGTTTTTATTTGTGCTACTCCCTTGCCCACGGGTTTATAAGTGCTGGTATTGTATTTCCTATACAAAGAGACACAGGTTATTAACCGTGTGAATCCAGGCTGGGTTCCTGTTACATGTTTGTACACTGGATTCCCTCTCTTTATTTTCTTAGGAAACCAGAGCTCCACAACCTACCTCTCCCAATCACCACCACCCCCCACCACCAGAAATTGCTTCTTCTGCACTGAAGTATGAAACCTACTGGTTACTCTTATTTGGCATCTGTGATCAGACACATTGTATTTGAGTTCTTGGATACAACACAGATGAAAGAAACAGCCACAATAGGAACTTAAGCAGCCAACTAGCAACCTGGTGAGTGAGTACTCTCCTTACAAATAAAAGTTACCAACCAGAAATTTTTACAACTTGCTCCCTATAGCTAGGAAAAATAAACAGGCTTGAAAGATGAATAGAATCCTACCGCCGTGATGCCGGACCAAGTCCACAGAAATAATCCAGTTTTCCATTTCTTTCCCAGAAGGTGTATTGCTCTATATCTGCCTTTATCAGAGGCAGGACCAGGACCAGGCTCAGGGGTTCTGACTGGGGTGGAGGGAGAATGGGGCGCCTGGCCATCTGGTCATTTATAGTGATATCAAAGAGAAAACTCCTAGCAGAAACTCACATGAAACTAATAATTGCATAAGATGGTAAAGAGTTCTACCAGGCACCTAAAGATGTAAATATTTATTAGCTATGCATACATTTTTGAAACTAGAAAAGGGATTTTTCAAAGATTTCCAAAGCAAAGATCTACTTCACACACTCCAAAATATTTTCCAAGATGTTCCCACTATCAACTGACATTCTCTGACAGAGGCCTAGAAAATGAGCTAACTCCACAGCTCACAAGCAGCTTGCTTTATGATGGGTGTGAACCAGGCACACACAATGTCACAGCCAGTCTCAAGTGCCACATCCCTTGTGGTTTCTCCCATCAGAAGCCAGTATCTCTGACTGCCAGTTGGAAATCTTTTCCAGAATTTTCATTCCAGAGAGATTTCTCTAAGAGCTGTGCTTCCAACCCCCCTTTCCAACATTCTATCCCTGGATCAGGTATACAAATCTAGGCTCTGTATTTAAGCTGGAGAAGGAATAAAGAGTAAAAACACTGTCAAAATACTTATTCCACTGAGCCTCCACACCACCTCCCTGCCCCTCTTGAAAGTTACAAACTGCAGGAAATAATCCAGGTTCAAAGTAGAGTGTTTTAATCTGCATTAACGACCTTTGAAAGCGTGAGTTTGGGAAGGCCTCTGAGATTCAAGCAGTGAGACTTTCCACACAGAATGCATGGAATTTGTAAGCCAAGGTGCTTCTGTGAAGGACTCTGTGCTAGAAGTGAACGAATACTCGGGGCACTTGAGCAACAGATTCAAATTCAATCATCTCGGCAGGCTTTCACCTCCACTTCCAAATAGCTGTGGGCTCTCTGGGCTTGTGTTCAACTGCCTAATGTAGCATGAGGGGATGGCTTCTCTCTGAATCCAAGGCTCCATCTTGGCCTGTCCTCCCCTCCCCCCAAGTAAGGTATTGTCTCTCATGGGGGCAGACACAGGAGACCAGTGCTTTTCTTCCTAGCCTTTTCTTTAAACATGAGAATATGCAAACATATGCAAAATTAGGCATACTCTGTGGTGAAAATTCCCACAAATAAATAATAAATCTTCCTCATATTGCTCAAAGAAGAAAAGGCACGGTAACTAGATTCCCTAAAAGTGCCCCCCCCCCACATCCCCACCTTACCTTCAAATAAGAAGATAAATGAGATTTTTAAGAGAATTCATTTTTAATTGCTTATTCCTAGTGAGTGATTTCAAACGCCAGGTAGATCTGGGGCTACGATTCTGTACAGCTGAGTATTGCTTCTCATGTATACTTTTAGCATGTAAAGGCTGCCATTTTAATTGGTATTCAGAGGTCTGCCAATGTGCAGACCCAAGCAGTTCAATTATTTTGACCAACTGGGAAAGTGAGTTATCTAGAAACAAATGGGAATGACAGATTAAAAGGCTATCCTTGCTAATACTTTCAAATTGGGCTAAAGTTAGTTATACCCTGTTGAGTCCTTCCACTTAGGACGAACAATGCAGCAAAGCATGGCGAGATGTACTGCTTGGGCCTCTAATCTTAGCTGTGACATTTCCTGTCTCATGTTCTACCATCAATAGTGACCTACTTGCTATAACCATGTGATTTCCCAACTGGGGCTTTTGATGCTCACACATGGGAAACACAATTATTTTTATATTTAGCACAAAGTGTAGCCGTGAAACATTTCAAATGATTTTCAGTTGAACATATCCACACGAATCTTATTTTGCGGTAATCTTTTGTTTTGTTTTGTTTTGTGTTTTGCTTTGTCTTTTGGAAACAACAGTTACGACACATTAAAAACAAAGCTTTCACTCCCCCCGCCCCTTTTTTAAAAAGCAAACAGTGCACACGCTCCATTAGGCCAGTATCCAATAAATTGAAAACTAGCAAAAAGTGAAAGAATCTTGTCCTCGTTATCTCATCTGAAGAACTGGGCACACATGACTCTTGTTGAGAGTGATAGGGAACAACACTGCTGGTATTATGTAGGCTTGAAATCCTTAGCAAAATGAAAATAACTTATTAGTGGTAAGTAAAGACGAGACAGAAACTAGCACTCAGAGGTGGAACAGAAGTATACAAAAGACACAACCACAGGATTTTTTACGTAAAAAAACAGACAAAACTAAAAACTCACCAAAACACAACACAGAGTAGGATTACAAATACCTAGCAAGAAAGCCTTCCCATGCCACAAAATATGTCTGAGAGCCACTCAGGACAGCTGATTTACCAGGCAAAAGTCAAGCCGTCACACACAGTTTTCAAAATTAAGAAGACCGCCCTCAATAAAAATCTATGTCTGTCTGTATGCATGTAACACAGCAAACGACTGTTCAAAATTTTAAACCTTGTCAACTTCGATCCGCAAACCCTAACGACGTGAACAGAGGGGTCCCGCACTCTACTGAAGAGAACTTGCTCCATGTCACGTGTGAATAAGCACATTCCCAAAAGTTAACCAAACCTCCAAAACAGATGTCAGGAGCCTGCAGTATACCTATCTCGGTGACTCTCCCAAACTCTGTGGCTACACCAGCTCAGAAGCAGCTGCTTTTGTGAATCATAAAGGACCTTTCAAAGCACAGGGTGTTCACGCATGGAAAAGCACATGTTCTCTGCCTCTGCCAAAGAAGCTTCACGGCCGCCCCCCTCCAAGTACTTGGGAAATATTCCAGCAATATGTGTGTACCCATTATGGATTCCTTCTCATTGCTACTGCCGTGTGCTATACATTTTCTATAACCTCATGCTGTTTCCCACCCACACAGCTTAGAAAGAAAGAAAGAAAGAGAAAAAAAAAAAAAAACAAAGCCTTTGTCGAGCCATAAAAGGGCCAATCTACTGTATATGAAAACTACCCTGTCAAAAGCCGTCTCTCAAGAGTTTATGTAGACCATGAACCTGCCTAATTTCAATAATGATATGTTGGCTCAGCCCTTTAATTACCCATCTCATTGTCACCTGGATCTTGATGGGCTCTTCCCCAATCACACACCCAAA
Organism: Puma concolor; assembly: GCF_028749965.1. Taxonomy (NCBI): domain Eukaryota; kingdom Metazoa; phylum Chordata; class Mammalia; order Carnivora; family Felidae; genus Puma; species Puma concolor. The sequence continues at coordinate 136,292,924 of NC_141667.1, read as the reverse complement.
TCTACCTAGCTCATAAAGTGAGGAAGAAACGGCTCCCCTCCAGGACACACAGGAGGAAGGTACCATGCGAACAACATCGAAGTATCCTTTTCCATTTCCTCCCCATTCTGTGTTTTACAGACTTGTCTCTGATGCAAGACATAAAAACAATCTGGAAGAACTAGACTTAAAGATTACTCTCAAATATAGATGTGTTCTCACCATAACATTTAGATCTGCTTCTGGAAGTCTGATACGGGGGGTTTAGCTGAGAAGTGTATTTCATAGTAACGGCTCCAGCAGGTTTTTGTGATAGCGGGAAGCCCAGAAGGCAGGAAAGAGCACCACACGGGTTTAGACTCATTCCCCGAGTGGAGAGCGATGCCGTGGTTGGTGAGGTCACCTGAGGAAAGATCTGGGGAAGGTGAGCAGGTAGGAGGGGGATGTGAAGCTCCTGTCAAAGGTGAGATGATGATTTGTTTGGTTGAGTGGTAAAGTCACACTGGAGGCCTCAGAAAATGATGGTTCACAGCTCACTCAACAAATGACACAGCAACCCACAGAACGACAGGGAAAGGAAAACACAGACGCACATATTTTAGTCGAGAGGGTCCCGAGCTGAAAGCCAGAGAGAAACGCAGCTTCAGAGGAAGGCACTGATTCACTTCTGTCAGTCTCTTCCAAATTAACATGGGAGGTAAAGCTATTTTTCAATTTGCACCTTCATAATTACCTCAGAATAATTAAGAACACAGTTCTAGGAATACATTATTTTAGTGGATACGTGAGTTCAAGTGAAAATTTATGTGTAAGCAGAGAAAACAATTTTGTTTTAGTGAATTTGCCACTGCAAATTATCATGCAATTATAAGTCTTCCAATTTACAATTGAGCTTTATATGTACACCTCCATCTTTTAAGGGTTTATGTCTAACACTAAAGGAGGTGGCATCCTTAAAACTATAATCAAAATAAAAACCGAAGTTAAGAGTATTACTCAAATCTCCCTCTTCGACCAAGCTCTTTTAAAACCTTTATGTAATATTATTGTAGTAAGTCTACCTTCTCTCCAAAGAATTCTGATATCTATATCTTATTTTACCCTCACAGAGAGACTGAGAGAAAAGTAGATTTTGTTGTTTCCATATTTTATATGAAAAAAGCTACAGTGCATGCACTCAGCTCATTGACAACTGTCATCCATCTTTAGTCCTAGTGTGGGAGATAAAGGCAGATTATGGATCATTAGAAGTCAAAACTTCTAAATATTCCTTTCTTTATTAACTTAGTCGCTTGATTTTCCATTCGCTTTATAAACACAGCTAGGATCTCTGCCCTCGTGGAACTTCTATTCTAAGTGGGGGTGGGGGAGCAGACAGGCAAAACCAAGTAGACAGGTAAATTATGTAAGATCATGGCAAATACCATAGAGGACACAAAAACGGAGCAGAAACAGAGGATTGGAGGGTGGGGGGTCCCCTAAGGAGATCAGATGGGATGGTCCTGAGAGGTCACTGTGAAGGGGAGCCCTGAATGGAAAGAATGGAGCCGTAGGAGCTAAGGATGTGTGATCCAAGCAGACGAAACAGATGCAGAGTCAGGGGTGAGAATGAGACCAGCTTATGAGACAAACAACAAGGAAGCTAGTGTGGCTGGAAAACTAGTGAAGGCAAGTGAGTAAGTAATAAGGTCAGAGAGATGGGCAGGGCCCGATCACTTAAGGCCGTACAGGCAATGGTAGTCTTCTAACACAAAGAGAAGCCATGGAGGGCCAGGAAGGACATGGGCAGATGAACCGAAGTCTAAATCCTAGCTTAACCACTCAGTGGTTATGTGAGCTAAAAGCAAGTTACTGGCTCCTCTCGGATGCTAAGTTCCTAATTTATAAAAGGGCACTCGATAAATCATAGCCACTTACCATCATCGATAATCATTATTATTATTAATGCTGTGATATGTAAATAAAGTTGGTAAAAAATGTTTACATTCAAGTAGACTGATACTGCAAAAAAATATATCCAAAATACAGAATTCTTACGAAATGAGCAAATTGTTTTAATCTTTTTTTTTATTCAGTAAAGATCATATACTCCTCGAGGACACATAGACATAAATTAGTACATTTGAATCATTAGGGTTTATTGTGATTCTAATCAGAATAATTATTGATCTTGGCTCAATTCTTCGTCCTTAATTAGTCTGCATTGTGGCTTTTCTCTCCCTGTCAACCTAGCCTCGCCATTTTGTGTCCAGATGTGTATAGTATTTCAGTGGTACCTACCAGCCACACAGTAGTCATAAATGGAATTTCATGGTTACTTTCCAAGTTACAATGTATACTAAATACAGTTGCTTGCCAACATCTACTGCCCCCTCACTCCCATACACAGACTTCTTTCTTACTAACAGAATCCCAGTTTTGTTCACATTCACCTGCCCCCTCTCTCAAGCAATGATGGAGAATATCCTGCTAGTGATGGATGTACAGATGGGGCATGTGATCCTGTTCTGATCAATGAGATAAGAAGACAGGTCTTCTCAGACACTTCTTAGTAATATTTTAGTCTCCTTCAAAAGGAGATTGTACAAGGGGGTGGTCCATTTTCTGTGCTCTAGATATTGTCACGCCCACGAGTACCATCTGAACAACTGCAGCCATCTTGCCAAGAAGGTAAGACCCAGGCTTAGAGGGAAGTGGTCCCTAAGGATGACAGTGGCAGGGAGGTGCAAGGAACCTGTATCCTTGATGATGTAAATGTGCCACTGAATCAACCAATCCTGCTGCCTGCCCTACTTCTCACACGAGCTAATACACTTCCTTCCCGCGTAGGTCAGTTGGAGTTGGAGTCTTGTGCCGTGTGCGGAAGGTTTCCTAGCAAGTGGACCACATCACCTTCACATGGACATTTCCATTTGGAAGCATCCCTCGTTTCTTTGTCTCTGCGAAGGTCTAGGAATGGAACGAGGACTTCTGACTCTAGCTCAGTGCACTCCAAAGTTCTGGATATGGGGTGATCCAGCGTTGTAATTTACAATACTGGAACGGTCACCGGGAAAAGGCCAAGGGGAAAACACCCCGGAAGTCACAACAGGAAGATGGCGCTTGGGAGTAAGTAGCTGGTGCCGAATGGTCTATCTCTGGCTTTCCGTTTATAAACTTTGCCTTTCAGCTTTCGCCTGCCTAGTTGACATGTTTTTCCCTGAAGGCCTCAGTGAAGCACACCCCTCATTGGGCTTTTGTTTCGTAAGGCTTCCACTTCTGAGCTCTTATCCAATTATAAGAATTTCAACAGGGACCACGTAAGATCTAGCACAGATCCCACGCACCGGGCAGATGCTAAGGAAACCGAAGTAGCTTCGCACTCTCCTGGGACAAGAGGATTAAGGGGCAGAAACGCTCTGCAGAAGAGGTGCAGGTTTATGATTTGTTGTCAGGAGACAGACCCGCCTAGAAAGGAAGGGGGGAATATAATCATAATAGGGCACTGGCTATTTTTGCTTAGGCCATGTGGAGTTAGTTTGAAGTTGAAACTATCAGGGACGGATAAAATAAAATATCCATCTTGCAAAAAAAGCCTAGATGCTTACTGACTGTAGAGGGAAGGGTCGGACTGCGATTATTGGCAGCGGAGCGGCCAGTGGGGGTTGGGAATGAGGTAAAATAAAAGATCACATAAATGTCTAATGGTTCACAATAAGCAAAATGCAGTACGGCTTGAAACCAAATTAGCCATTCTGGTCTAAGAAGTATTTTTTTCTTTAAGAAAAATTACAGAATTATAAATTTAGCCCATAATGGAGAACAGAAAATATAAGGCACATAGGTTTTATAATTTTGTAGAGTATTTGAGAGATATTACTTATCAAATGGGGTGAACATAATAACTGGTGAAAATTTGCTAAGAGACCGTAATTAAAACAGAATAGCAAATGGTGCCTTAGCTCTTGAAGGGGTCACCATCGGGATGCCACTTAATGTCTTCATTACTGATCTGCGGCGAAAATGGAATTTCGTTCAATATAAGGATGGTGTCTAATTGTGCAATGTTGTCAAGGGCTGGAAAGTGGTAGAAAAATATCTGCGGAGGTTAGAAACAACACGACTTAAGTAGGTAGATCAGAGTAAAACAACCTGAAACACCCGAAATAAAAATTAGGTAAAATCAGTGGAGGAGAGGAAACCAAACACTGCGATCCTTCCAAAGGGAAAGCCAAAAGGGACCAGTGTTGGTGTTAGCTAGAAGGCAGTGACCCAGCCTCAAAAGGAAACAGTCCATGGTTGGTTAGAACAACAGATGAAGGACTTATCAGCGGAAGAGGCACCAGCGCACATGTCCTGTCTGTAAAGACATCAGGGCAGCCCAGTCCTTCTTTTCCCTATTCAGTGTCTACCTGTTCAGGTCTCTGTAGAAAGGTCCATCCCCTATATTGCAATGAATATGTCTATTGCTAGCAGAGGCTTGTGATCTTGTTTCCTAACAATACAAAAAGTGAGCAGGAGGCAGTAAGGGTGATTAAGCAGGTAAGGGGTGGGGGGTGGGGGTTGTCCCTGGCAAGTATGGGTAAGGCTGGTGAAAACTGAGGTTTTGATGGGGCGCCTGGGTGGCGCAGTCGGTTAAGTGTCCGACTTCAGCCAGGTCACGATCTCGCGGTCCGTGAGTTCGAGCCCCGCATCAGGCTCTGGGCTGATGGCTCGGAGCCTGGAGCCTGTTTCCGACTCTGTGTCTCCCTCTCTCTCTGCCCCTCCCTCGTTCATGCTCTGTCTCTCTCTGTCCCAAAAATAAATAAAAAACGTTGAAAAAAAAATTAAAAAAAAAAAAACAAAAAACTGAGGTTTTGCGAGATGAATTCCTTTCTCACTGGGTAAGGCCATCAGAGCATGTATTATCCCAGAGAGAAGTCGCATCACTGGGATCATCTCCTCAGCATGAGAAAGACACACTGGACTCCTCTAGGAAAGTCCTCTGGAAATGGTCAAAAATGCAGTTTCTCCTGCAGGGAAAAGGTTCGCGGGAACAACGATTATCATAGAGCTTTATAAAATAGAGTCCGTACCTGAACAGGAAGGATGGAGAATGTCCCTTTCCAGAGAGGAAAACGTGAGTGGAGGGTGGGACTAAAGGAAAGAGAAAAGTCGAAATCGGGGAGACCTAGAAGGTGAAGGATGAGAACTTTCTGGCTGTGAGAACCTCAGTTTATGTAACACAGTCACAAAGTATTAAGAGGAAGTTGTGGTATACAGGATGCTGAAACGCAGGTCTGAGAAAATGCCAAAGCAAAGCACCACAGGGAGAGCCTCCACCGGCTGCAGAGAAGGGCACGAGCAAGGGGTTCCACAGACGTTTGCCCCCCCCCCCCCATATAGACACCCTCAACCCCTGGTAGCCTGCAGCACCTAGATGAAAGAAGCTTTGAGACATGCAGGGGCAAGTGCTCCTGACTTAAAAGGTCCAAAAGACATCAGTGAGTCCATGACCTAATCTAGGATTGCTCATCTTCTCTGTTGCCTTGAATAATATTTAGACGTAATCACCCAGTTTTCTAATGGGATTTTCTTGGCAGGTAGGAGAAGAAAGCACCTATGTTAAGTGAGGCTTAACCTCCCAGATGGGACAGAAAACAAGGGTCCTTGATCTCTTGCAGTCATTTGAAGTGCATGAAGATCTCACCTAAAAGGGCGATGCTAAGGCCCTGACCCCAGGCAGTTACGCTTCCTTTTGCTGCCCCATAAACTCCACCTGGACACGCGGTCCGTGCAGCAGTTCAGCAACCCACTCTGAGGTAAGCACGTACCTAAGTCATCAGATGACATCATAAGCACAGTTGTGCAGGGGGTCGTTCTTGAACGAAAGGAGATTTAGAGATGAAAAACATTTATAAAAGTTAGTCTCGGCAATAAAAATCTGCTGGGATTATTATTTTTTAAAAAGCCTCACTGCACAAATGTCAAGGTTGCCCATTATGCTGAGCTTTGGTTGGCAGCGGCCTGTAGGCCCAGCAACCACCTGGTTCCTCCACGGCGCCCAGACCTCCGTGGCCAAAAGTAGCTGGTTGGCTGCCCTGGAAGGCAAGAGGGACCAAGCCGTCTGAGACTTGAAAAGATGTGCGTGGTCAGGCTGCCCCAAGTCTCCAAGTGGGGCCCGTGAGTTAGCTGCTTCCTCAAGACAGGACACAAGGAGTGTGAGAACACAAAAGGTACCAGGGGCCGTGGCCCAGACTAGTGGAAGGAGGGTGGAGATGGGGGCATTTCTGAACAAGTCACAACAGGGAGGCAGTGACAAGAGGAGGAAAAGCCAGGAATGAAGAGGAGGGGATATAAAGACGAAAGAGCAGGAACGGATAGCAGCTACATGAAGCATTGAGATTGGGGCCAACGCCGGAACTCTGGCACTGGGATTCAATTATCACTGCCATTTAAGCTGGTGGTGAGAGGTGCCTGGGTGGCCCAGTCAGTTAAGCGTCCGACTTCGGCTCAGGTCATGATCTCACGGCTTGGGAGTTCGAGCCCCGTGTCGGGCTCTGTGCTGACAGCTCAGGCTGGAGCTGCTTTGGATTCTGTGTTTCCTTCTCTCTCTGTCCCTCTCCTGCTCGTGCTCTGTCTTTGTCTCTCAAAAATAAACATTAAATAAATACACTGGCGGTGAGTATACGCGTGCACATCCTTCAGAGGGCTTGCAAGTGTTCACCTGTAATTCTCTGTGGCCCTCTAGCATACCTGGCAACTATTTCTTAAGCACCCTTTCTTGAGAAACTGGAAGGTGAGAGGCCCTGCCCTCCACGGGCTGCTGACCTGGAGGGAGTGCGGCTACAAGAGGGAAAGGTCCTGCTGACAGCATACAACCAGCCCAAAGAGGAACACAGAGAAGCTTCCCAAAGGCTCTAATGCTTGAACTGCAATGTGGAGTTAGTTAAGTAGAAAGGAGGTGCCACCCATGATAGGTACTCAGTCACTGTTTGTTAATTAATTTCAGTTTGTTCCGATTTGTAATGATTACCTGGAAAATCGTTCAAGGGCTAGGAGTTCGTTCTTATCCCCACTGTTTTTATTATGTCGATGAAAAAGATAAACCTGTCCATTTTCGAGTCTAGGGATATAATCCAAAAAAAAAAAAAAAAAAAAAAATACTAGACCTTACCTTTGGCTGAGATGGGGAGTACACTTATAGTTTTTCTAATTAGGAGACATCTTCTTGGTCTACTTGTCTCATAGCAAAAAGTTTTAAAAGCTTTTGAAAAGATCACGTTTTGCTCACTTGAAATATGTGTGTATATTTTAGCATAAACTACACTTGGCAGCTGCTAACATAATTGGATGGCTACGCCTTGCAAAAGCTTGATTTCTTTTTAATCAAATTTTTAGAATCATACTGGGTTTTTTGCCAGTGCTGCAATAGTGAGCAATAAATACATCATTAGATCAATGGTGTTCTGATGATGGATTACTCCAAAGATACTTCCAGCCAAGAAGACTAAGCCCATAGTCTCATTGTGCAAAGATGAATAAAATATTGTTTAAAACACAGATACGCAGTTAACATAACAAGGAAGAAAACATTGCAAAATAGAACACAACAGCCATGGGTTTATAATGTAGCAATATTGATCACGGATTTTCCTAAGTACTCTAGAGCAGCCATGCTATTATATATGCCTCTGATTAGACCCAGAGATGAGAAGGAAAAAGTTATAAAAAAGGAAACTAACAGAGGAAGGCCTGCTGCTATAATAAATTATTTAAAGCAAGCAGGGCGAGCGGGTTGTGAAGACAATATAAAACAGAATCAATGCCCCCAAGAAACCCCAAACCATCAGCACCTCTGTAAATTTCTCACCACTCTGTCTGGCGTGTTCCTGGGGCTTCTTCTTTCCCAGCACCCTCCCCATCCCATCCCACCCCTACCCTTCACATTTTGTCTGTTCGTTTCTGAGAACTTAACATTTGTTTTTCTTCTGTAACCTAGGATGTTGTCTTCAGTTCTATTTCTCATCTTCTATTAGAAGAGTGTCTGCAAGGCCACAGATGAACGCATCTGTCACTTCAATTATCTCCATCTTAAATTTCCCGTGGAAACAATAAGCTGGTAATATCTAACATGATACTTACAACATGACTTTGACATTACTCTTCTCTTCCTTTTTTCTTACCATTGTTGTAGTTAAATCCACAAAGTGAAAGCTAGAGTAAAACTTACGTAGCTCCATCAGTATTCTGTATGAGGACGTGTCTAGGACCAAAAATCTAAAGTAAAGGTAAGAACTTGGTAAGGGTATGTTGGGGGAAAAAGAGTCAAAATGGCTACAATTCAAGTATTAGGAGATGTTAAAAGGGCAGATTGACTTGAAAAGTAAATACTTTATAGGTAGATTTTGCCATGGGAATAGGGGTGGGGAAAGAAGGGTGAAAAAACGAGAAAATAAGTCGCCAAATTCCTTTTGCCAAAAGTATGCCATGGCTAAAAAAAAAAAAAAAAAGAAAAGAAAAAAGAATTGTTGCTTAGAAGCTTGCAGTGACCTATGGCCCAGTTTCAAGAAAAGTAGCATTCTACCATAGTTTTTTGAAGTAGGCATAAATCCCATTGTACAATCAGGCTGGGATTGTAACTTAGGCTTTTAAAATGTTCTGGGTCCCATTCGTCATGCAGAAGCTGGGCAAATGAAATATAAACAATTCTATTCTGCCAGCATAAAAACATTACTAGCAGCATAATAGGACTCATAAGCAAATGGAAACGTCTAAAATATGAGTCCAAAGAATTCTACATATAGGCTTTGCTGCCATCGTGCTCTGTGACCTTTAGCAAATTATTTGCCATTCTGGGTCAAGCCTGGCTGGTTAAGGTTAGGGTCATTGAACCAAGTATCACATATGGTGGTTAACTTTACAAAGAAAACTGTCCCAAGGTCACATTCACTATACAAAAAAATTTGAAGAAAGAGGTAAAAAAAATTATAGACGATATGAATGACTAAGCATAATCCTGTCATATTACCAGGATGCTAAAGAAAAAATAATTCAAATGCAAGGCCAATTTCTCAGTTATTGGTGTTATCTTTGAATGGGAAAGACAGGATCTAAATATTACCAGCCTTTTGTGGCTGCTGTTTGCTCATCTGGAAAAGAATCATCGTACTCAAAGGATTGTTAAGATAAGTGACCTATAAACATTTCTGCCAAGTGCTCCTTTAAATGGGAATTGCTCTGTGAAAGTCCCAGTAATGATCCAGTGGCCTGGAACAATCCAAGTTCAGTGTTCCAGACTATCCATGTCCTTTTGTCATCAGGCAAGTAAATATCCCAGGCACTTCTGAACTCTGAGAAGTCCATAGGTTTTCCTAAGTGCACGGATGGTAGAACGAGGGAAGGGCAACAACCTCTGATAGATCCATTGTCTTTAAAACCTTATCTAGAAGTTTAGGGGCGCCTGGGTGGCTCAGTCTGTTGAGCATCTGACTTCGGCTCAGGTCATGATCTCGCAGTTTGTGAGTTCCTAGCCCCGCATTGGGGCGCTGTGCTGACAGCTCAGAGCCTGGAGCCTGCTTCAGATTCTGTGTCTCCCTCTCTCTCTCTGCCCCTCCCCCACTCACGCTCTGTCTGTCTCTCTCTCTCAAAAAAAATAAATAAACATTAAAAAAAAAAACCTTATATAGAAGTTTTAAATTGAGAATTGTGCCAGTCTGAAATGGGAGAATGACTCTTTTTTTTATTTAAAAATTTTTTTTAAATGTTTATTTATTTTTGAGATGAGAGTGAGACAGAGCATGAGTGGGGGAGGGCCAGAGAGAGGGAGACCCAGAATCGGAAGCAGGCTCCAGGCTCTGAGCTGTCAGCACAGAGCCTGATGCGGGGCTTGAACCACGAACCGTGAGAACATGACCTGAGCTGAAGTCAGACGCCCAACTGACTGAGCCACCCAGGCGCCCCAAGAATAGGCTCTTAATGTGTATCAAACTGTACATAAAAAGGGAATTGGCAATAATTAATAAGTCCAAATTCACACTGATTTGAGAAGAGAAGTTATTAGCAATCAGTTTTCAACCCATCACTCTATGATGCTGAAAAAAATCTATCCAATTAATTGGACAGCTTGAAATACTTCTAAGATGAGTTTCAGAAAACGAGAATGTTTGGGCCTCTGGATAGGTGACCCGGACTCTCCCTTGAGCAAGAGGCAGATCAGCTACAGCTTCCTAAGGAGATCCTTGATCTTGTGTCAGTCTGTCCTAGTCCTACTGAGGTTCTAATTCCCAAGCGCAGATTGGCTTTAGAATCAAAGGTGGCTCCCAAGGACCGGGATTCTTTTACCTTCTAGGGAGAAATGTCCAACAATGTGAGTTATGACTGGCAAAGTCCCCTTGGAGCACCCCAGGAACCCACTTGACTTTGAATATAGACTGGAGGAACTGAGACTGGAGGGGTCTTAAATTACCTTGCTTCTCCAGAGAGACTTCCTTAGAATTGGGGCTAACCTAGAAGAGAGATAGCTGAGGATTCTAAACACTCCTGAATACAGGACAAAAGGTGCCATTGTTGAGGACAGAGTATTAGAGTGTTGCCTATAAATTTCACAAGGCTGATAAATGCCACCTGGAAATATCAGAACAATTACTTGTTAAATGACCTCACAGACTAGGGTCATTCTGTTATATCATAAATACCATGCCAGTGTTTCTTAAAATACGGTGAGGGGATCCCTGACGTCAGAATCACTCGAGGAGAGGGGGTGCTTGTTCAAAATACAGATAACTGAACCCCACCCCAGACTCCTGAATCAAATCTTAAAGAACAGAGTTCAGCCCACAAACTGAATTTCTAAGTTGATTCAGATGATCCATATCAAGGCAGGAGAATTATTTTGTCTTTGTAGTGCATGAGAAACTTAAAAGACACTCACAGATTAGAGATATGTATATTTTCTGCAAAATGTTTTAAGTACCATAAAAATAAAAACAAAACTTCTTGTGATGAGTTCTTAAGAACCATGCCAGTTTATTCTGCCCACATTAATAATAAACACCATTCTTAAAATGTAATTATGAGCATAAAATTATTGGCAAAAATATCAATTAGCTTTCTCAAAACTGTGCCTTTATTTTGTCACCAAAAGTAATTACGTTATTAAGGAAATTTATAGTTTTTTTAAGTATCAGTCACTTAGCTGCAGGAACTTATTAAGCTGTTTTACTCCTCCCATACCCTTTTAGTCATCAGAATTTTTGTGATAAAGGTTTTTTATTATTTCTTAAACTATAAATTGTGAACCACTGCAACCAGTGATTAGGCTGAATATGAATTTATATCCAGGTTATAAATTCCTAAAAACATGTTTCATTAGAATTACTAAGCCAGTCTTAACTCTGGTAGATTAAATAGCCTCTGCAATAAAGCTCTGTTTACGTCTATTAAGGATTTTTTTTTTTTTTTTTGGTGCAAAACAATTCAGTTTTAATGCATTCTCTTAAGAAGCAAAAGAAAACAGTTCCTGATATACATGCCACTGCAAAGCAGTAAACCAGTGTTGCATGGTAATGTGACAAACAGATTTCTTTTCTACAGGAATTTTTTTTTTCCTCTTATAAACTCTCTTTCCCCAAACCACGACCGTAATTATTTCACAAAATGTAGTTTGCCATTCCCGAAGAGTCAAACACTCCTTTTCTCCCTCACCAAAATCACAAGTTCAGGCTGAATACAGAATGAAAATAGAACTTGAGAGGCAGTCTTTGTTTGTAGCATGTTGTTCCTACTAAGGGTTGCCCCCTACCCACACTCCATCCTAGTGATCCAAATGAAGTGACTTAAGCGTACATATTATGTTTTAACAGATGGGCCGGCTGGCGGCTGCTGGGCTGTAAAACAGGAACTCGGAATCTGCACCGAGTGGTATTGAACTAAATGCTCATAAAGTTCATGGACATACACTGACCCAGACAGACCACGCAGATTCAGACATGCATACACACACACACACACACACACACACACACACACACACACACACACACACACACACTGATCATACACTCCATAGATCAGAGGGGCCATCTCTCCACCCAGGGCAAGTTCAAGGCTGTTTCCCCCTCCATATATTTCTATCTCATTCACCCATCAATTTTACACACACACGCACATCTACATATGCATATTCAAGCATGAACAGTTATATATCTCAACATTTTGGTATATTTTCAAAGACAAATTTTCCCCCAAATTGTGTTTCCAAGTCTCTAGTACACTCCGGAAGCTCTCATTCACATCAAATAAGAATGACAAGAAAATATTACATTTAATTCTATTTGGTCCACACATAATATAAAGGACATGTATGCAACTGTCCTCAGAAAAACCAGCTGCTTTTAACCCTTATCATTAAAACAGAGAAAAAATATCCCAGACTGGGTCACAAACGAAGTGTCTAATTTAACCTTGAATCCTCTGTTGTCAGTTCCTGTCACAACTTCATCGCTTAAAACACACACAACCGACCAGCCTGGTGGTCCCTTTCACGGTTTCGTCTTGGATTCTCCCAGGCTCCCTGCACTGGGACAGACAGCAGCTCCCCGCCTGGACCTAACGAAGTCTTTCCGACACACCTTGCAGGTGATGTGGAGGTCCGAGCACCTCTTGAGGGATGCGGATACAAGTGCTAATAGAAAGTAATTACTTTACCAAAGTTTAATATCCATGCTGTCAATTCCTTTCAGTAATTGCAAAGCACTGAAGCCCCTGTTACAGAACCTAGATGGTCGCTTAAGTTCTCTGACCGCTCAAGACCCACCCCGAACACGATGGTCCCTGGTTCAGGCTATGGATAGGACACTGTCGCGCCGCACCGCCTCTGGCGCTGGTTAATTTTTCAGAAACCCGTCCGCAAGCCATCTAGGAACTGTTGCCCGTACACGACAGGGCACCGAGGCCGCCCCCAGCGCGCGTGTCGTCGCCGCAGAGGGCCAAGGGACGCGTCCCCAGGCCCCACCTAATGATGGCAATTACAACATGCCAAGTTCGTGAGAACGCAGAGCCGCGTCCCGGACCGAGTTGCGACTCTCCGAAACAAGTTCGGGAGTGGGGATACTAGCAAGGAGTAAATCCCGCCTGGCCCTGACCTCCCCACAGCCGCCAAGCTAGGACCGACGCACCGACGCCCGCCAGGACCCGTCCAGTCCCCCCGCTCGCCGAACAGCTCCAAGAGGAGCCGCTCGCCTTGCGCGCGGCCACTCACCCTCCTCGCCGAGTCCCGATCACAAACCGACGCCCCTGCAGAGGGTCCTGAATCTCAAGTTGCCCCGAACCGGCGACCGTTCTGGCCCTAGCGGACCCGGCACACTGGTTCGGGAAGGCACCTCCGAGGGAGCACGACAAGCCCGGCGGGCGCCCGGCTCAGCAGCCGCCCGAACGCGTTGACAATTCGTGGACCAGCTTAGCGAATGAGGCGGACGGCGGAGCTGAGGCTACCCGGCTCTGGAGGGAGGCGGGGCCGCGCGGCGGGCGGGGCGGAGCCAGCCCTGGGCCAGCCCGGCGGGGCGGGGCGCCTTCCGCGCGTGACTGGCGGAGCCCGCAGCCAATTGCGGCGACTCCGGGAATCCGGGCGGCCGCGGGCAGTGCCGAGCGCCCGGCCCCGCCCCGCTGCCGCCGTCCAATCGCCTGCGGCTGAGGGCTGGATCTGAGACGCGCTGGCGGCGGGGAAGTTGGCTGCGGTGGGGTGCCTGGGCTGCGGGCTGGTGCTGTCGGGGTAGCTGCCTCGCGACCCGGATGCCTCGGGAGGGAAGTGGCGGCCCCGGAAGGCCCCTGCCTTAGAGAGGTCTGGGGCCGTCCAGAGCTCCAAGAGCCGCAGCGTGTCGGCGCGCTGTGAAGCGAGAAGCCCAGCCGCAGCGCGGACCGACTCCGGATTGACAACGCCCACACCTGGTGTCCGCGGGAGGCGCCGAATTTGGCGTCCCCAAAGGAGCCCCAGCGAGGAAACCGAGACCCAAAGAGGGTGAGTCCCGGGCCGCCTCACCCAGTCACCTTTGGAGGCCCGGGCCCGGAACTGGGAGCTCCGGGCTCCCTGGAAAAGGTTCTGGTTGCGGTTTGGTGGTTATCTTCAAAACAAAACTCCGACTCTGCGGACCTCCTGGAAAGTTCAATACACGTCCCCTCCTCAGCCGTGCTTTCATACCAACAGCAGCATTAGGAGGGAAGCCTACCGGCGCCTAGGCCCCCTTCCCGGCCCAAAGTGCCTGAGGCGCTTGGGCAGAGCCCGGGGGCGAAAGGGAGGCTCGGACGCTAGACGGCGCCGGAGGCCTCGATACCCAACCTAGGGTCGGGCTGCTCTGTCGGGGGACTTCCGTAGCATGGCTCCTGCTGCTGTTGTTCCTTGGGTCCGCCAGAGGGCCAGGGCCGCCCAATCCTCGCGAGCAGGAACGCCTCCAAGAGAGCCACAAGTGCCCACAATGCACGCTGTCGTCCCCTGCCCCTTCGGATGTTCCTGGACCAAGCTCAGAGACCTCCCTAGCGGCGGGCACCAGAGGATCCTGAGCTTTCTGGTCGGTCGCAGCTCAGTAGCCCCTCTGAGTAGGCTCTGTGGGCTCTGCCCTTCCTGGCCGGCCCGGTCACTTCTCCTTTTGTTGGCAGGGATGCTCTTCACCCTGTGTTTAAGCCCTTACCTTGGCTGAAGTATACACATACACGGAGCTGTAGGTATAGAGTCAAAAAGCAACGGGGTTGGGTGTTGCTTTCCAGGCTGAGGCCTAGAATGTTAGCAAGCTGTAGACCCATAGCTTTGGGTGCTGAGCGGCCAATGGGTGCCTGGAACTGCACCTGGCATAGGTAGGCACTCAAACCGTGTTAGTGAAAAGAACTTACGCATAGTAGGAAAAGGGTCAAGCTTTCTGGTGCCCTGACACCTTCATCACTGACCATTGGCTCCCTCAGATTCACAAGTCCTGAAGGTTTTAGTTCCTTGTGCGTGAGGGAGTATGGACTATTACAGGTGTTATTTCCGTAGCTGCTTGATCCTCCTGATGAGGGTCATTGGCAAGAAGGAAGGCAAAAGGCCTGTAGCTGGAAAGGAATTGAAATGGCCACTCCAGCAGGGAAGGCTACAGCTCTGAGGTGGGCTCTCTGGCCTGGTTTGAGTTTCAACTTGTGTCTATTCAGCTCCCTGTCTCAGCAGGGAAAGGTCCCTAAGACAGGTTGTCAAGCAAGAAAATCAGGCTCTGGACAGTCCTTAGTAGGCCTTAAAAACCGATTTGGATTGCAGAAATTACTCATTTAGTGAATCAAAGGACTGGTGTAGCCAAGGGAGTCCAGCCCATTCCATGGTAAGCAGTTGTTTACCATACTGCTGACTGGCTTGAGAGAATGGCCTTTGCCCACAAGGAATGAGCTGTAGACCAACTGAATGGAATATACACCAGATCTCTGCCTAGGTTGGGGTTGGAAGATAAGGGGAAAAGTATATTTCCTTGGATTCCTTACCCCACCCCACCCCCCAACTCCTGTCTATAACTAGAGGAAAAGTTTGCCAACAGTGTTTATCATGTTAACACCCTGTGAAGGTTTTTCACAGATGCTAGTGAGTATTTTAAAAATCACCTTGGTAATAGGAGCTAAACATTGGCTGTTGACTGTACATGCTATAGTATTTGTGTTAGATGATGAAACAAGGAAATAGGAAGTTTCTTTTTAGGAAATAAGAACTAGATGGGTGACTTCCATTTCCTGATTTCCAGGGTTTTCCATCTCTTTGTTCCATACAGACATAATTGCCATGGGGTTTCGGACAAGTAACTGGTTTTATTTTCCTTTATGGAGTGGATGGCATTTAGAGACAGCACATCTAGAATATATTCGTATTTCCGTACCATCTTCTGTTGTAATTGGTGTTTGATAGGAGTTTGTCACTCTGGCACAGACTTAATCCTTTGGCTGTCGTTCTCCCAGTGATCTCTTGAGTTTGGGCTGTCCCCGTATTCTACAAGGGAAAAAAATGAGATTTACTTGCATAAGAACGCATTGTAGTCCTATCTGTATGAAATAAATAGAAAACCAGGGAAATCTAGATACAGAAGACACTTGCTTAGTACTAACCTATTTCAGTGAAGACAATTTCTTTCCTTCAAAAGGATGAAGAAGTTTGTGGAATGGCTTGGGAATGAGAAGACTGAGTTGAGGCCATGGAAGCTGGGCTGGTCCTTTTGTGGATGGTGAGCAAATTTCCCTTCAGGCACTGTCACCCATCTGTGACACTGAAACAACATTTTGGAGCCTTGTAAATTTCAGCAGGATGTGACTGATAGGAGCCCTGGGTTCTAATCTGAGCTGTGAGTGCTCCTGGCAGTCACTTAACCTCTGTTTACCCCTGCTTCCTCTCCATAAAACAGCAGTGGCAGAATTGACCCGCTCTGTTTAGCTGCTTAAGGGGGACACTGTGACAGCGGTTAAAAAGCACTGCCAGTTCATGCCATTTATAGCAGTAGTGATTGTTGAAAAGGAGAACAAAATGATGTTGAAACAGGAAAACAGTGTGGTCTGAACAGTTCCTCTCTACACTTGGAATTTCTCTTCATTTTAATCTCGTTGGATTATTGTCCTTTTATTCCATAAATGGAAATGACGGAAAAGGGTCCTCACAGTCCTTGTTCTTTGATTACCTTGTTCTTTGATTGTCCTTGTTCTTTGTTTTGGGAGCTTTGCTCAACTGAATAGTGTTTTTCCCTATTTTCCGTTTCCACCACCTCTCTCATCATGTATTCACTTTGAAAATTATTCAGAAATTGAACAGGCTGAGCTAAAGACCTTAGCAAAGAAATGCAATCAGAAGCAGCAGATTCTAATACCAGCCCTGCCATAGGTTCGTTCTAGGACTACAGGCAAGCCATTAACCTGAGTTTTCCAACTACAAAACAGCAATCCTTCTGATTAATTTCACAGAAAGAAGAGATAACTCATGATAAGGCACTCTGAAATATTAATTCCCCTAGAGAGGACAAAATATCTTGTAGGTGATTTTGCAAACTCAAGTATGGTGTTAATTTGTCCGCAACTAGGAGCTATTTTTGTAACAGAGAGATTGCTCTGGCACAAGGTCTGCAGCCAGGGTGATACCACCCACAAAACAATGATCTCTCATGTGTTTAAATGATATTGCAGGCACCCCCTGTCAAAGTTCTATTGCCTCAGGTCCAACCAAGGAAAAATGTGATAACAGAAATGTGTGGGAAAGGGAAGCCTCTGTTGTACACAAACTTGGGATTTCCTCATGCATGCCCTGGAAAAAAATCTACACTGAACTTGTTAAAAATGGATGCCACCGTGTGAGGACAACTCTGATGAAAGGCTAGAATGATCTAAGGAAGATGGCCTGGCACATAAAACTACACACATTGGTCAGAAGGCCACCAGAAGAGATTAAAAAATACCGTTAATTTTAAAACTTCAGAATGAGTAACACTGAGGAATTTGGAAAGGGAGGGTCATGTACTCAAGAAGGAAAAACAGACTCCCAACCTAAGTTAAAAATAAGAACAGCAGGGTGTTCTGAGAAACAGGACAAACAATATGGGCTGAAGAAACATGATCGACTGAAGGTTTTATTTCCTTTCCGTTGCTTCCTAACTTTGAGACCTCGGACAAGGTGCTTAGCTTCTCTGAGATAATTGGGGTGGCGGTGAAGAATGTTGAGTTTTTTCTGCTTAGCTTATTATGAATCTCAAGCAAGAATCTCTGTGTAACTCTTAGCACAGGGCTGGGCTCATACTGGTCCTTCTGCTGATAATAACAATGCCTCATATTTATTGACACTCACTATATGTCCTGCGCTGTTCCATACTCTTCCATCTAATTACTCACTTGATGCTCACAATCCGCCCCTAATGTTGCTACTGTCTCTCCTTCCTCAGAGTTGCTATCTATGTGGAAGGACTGTTCTAAGATTTATATTCTTCTTTGGACTAAAAGTCAGCAGCCTCTTTTAGTAATAGTATTTGCAACTAGCATTGCCTGTTTTCCTACGGAAAGGGCTAATCCAGTCTTGCCTGGTACCTCAATTAGGCTGCATTGAGCACTTGGTAACATACAGTAAAGCGAGTGATAGGTTCAGAATTCAGGACAAAAATGGCCACAGAAAACAAATGGTGCTTCAAAACTCCAAACCACTTCCAGGTCTACAACTATAACCTCTTCAGTTTGGGCTTCCAGACAGTGTGCTCATCATCTGCATTTGGGGTTTAATGAAAGTTAGTTCCCTTGAGGCAGCAATGTGGGAACAGTAACTGGCTAAAGAAGGAAAAGAATGGATTATCCTTAAGAAATGAATTGTATCATTAGTTATTATGAATGCCCCAAATTATGACAGATTCATGTGTAAGTATGCCAGGGAAAAGTAGCCGTGAGCTATAATACACACAATCGTTTATTACCCAAGAGAATTTAGGTGCTAATGTGGATGGTTTTGCATCTGTGAGATTCTGAAACCCACAAAGGATTCCAAGATATAAAGCCAAATAAACCATAATACAGAGGGAAATGATTTTGATTATGTAACATTTATATATAGCATTTCATTTTACATTTTCAAATTGCTTTTCAGTCATTGGTTTATTCTTCATAGCACACCTGGGGAGTATATGCATGCTGTTATCCTCTGTTCACAGCTGAGGCGACTGAGACTGAAGGCAAAGTGTTTTGTCCAAGCGCACAACAGAGGCAGGGTGAGAAATCATGTATTTATTCAATCACGGGTCTTTTCAGCACCTCTCCTTGGCAAGGTACCACAGTGTGTGGCGTATAGCGATGGGTACTGTATGCGTGGTCCCTGACGTGCAGGGAGTCTGCTGGGGCAGTAAGCGTTTTGTGGATGGTGTTTCCAGGAGTGCTCTAGCCAGCAAGGACCAGGGTTTAGAGGAGGAGAAGGTGAGTCCCCTCACATTCCCGGAGACAGTGGGATTTGAGACCCTTGAAAGATGGGTAGAATTTTGGCAAAGAGAGGCTGAGGGTGGTGTGAATGCCAGAGCAAGGAAGGTGGGCACATTCAAGGTGTATTGGAGAATGTTTGACCACAGCAGGACGTTTGTCAAAAAAGCGCTGGTGAGGAGAAAGCAGATTTTCCAGCACACTGAATGCCCGGCTAAATATATAGATTTTAGCCTGTGGGCAGTGAGAGCTCGACTCCTCTCTGACTTCTTCCATTCCCTCATTATTCTAACACGCACTGAGTGCTAATATACACTTAGTCTCCAGATGTTTTCTCATACACTGGCTTTTCTAACCTTCACAGCATTCCAACGAGATACATATTATTATTCCTCCTTCAGTGGATGAGAAAACTAATGCATGTGGAAATTCAGACTTGCCCACCATTATGGAGCTCATAACTGACAGATGTGGAATTTGGAAGTAGGACTTTTGACTTCCTCATAGGTGTTTGTGGGAAGAAGGGTGCAGATTCTGGACATTGTATTCACAATGCTCATCTAATAATATGCCCTCCACCCTGGCTCAATGTCTTTCCAGAAAGGAAAAGTAAATGGAAGAAAAATAAAATTAATTTCTTAGCATGTAATTTATTTTATTTCTAAAGTCAGCTGCAGGTCAGTAAGAAAGACAAAGACAAATTGTGCTCTACGATTGATAACAAATGGCTGCATTTTGATAACTTTAGTGTTGTCAGTATCTTTAATATATTCGGATCTCAGCTTAGTGTTTCCACTAAGCCAGAATCTCTCTCTGGAGTTGGTCAATTCGGTCCCTAATCCTTTCCCCTTAGCATGCAACCTAACCCGTTTATTGTAGTGCCCTATGAGGTCTCCATCTCAGCTTGAATTTCGCCCATTAAGAAATAGCTTTTTCTCTTCAGATACAGGCTACTAATTAGCATTTTTACTGTTTAATCATCTGGGCTAAAATACAAGTGAGAGAAGTATTATTGTTAATCCAAAAATGCTTAGAAAGGAAACCGATTGCTTATTTAAATCTTCGTATAAAGAAATAAAGAGACGCCCTCAAGGGGTGGGTGAGATGAGAAAACTTAGGTGACATAAAAATTAAAACTGAAAATTTTAACATTTGTGAAATAGGGCACTTCTTATTGATCTGGTATTATGGAAGAGTGGGTTTTTTTGTTTTGTTTTTTGTTTGGTAAATTCCTGTCCGTGATCAGTCAGAGAAGTTTTCCTCTAGAGCAAATACCTAAATACCTGCAACAAATGACAGGCCACTGTTGACCCTATATGTGAAGAAAAACAGGAAACCACTAAAACGTAATATTTCAAAATCCTAAATCTAATGCGTAACGTTCTCCTTGTCTCTCAACCCTCTAGTGCCTTGTTTGGCTTTGCCTGGATTGTATTTTATGACTCGGGTTATAGAGAGATCCACAAATAAGTGGTTAAGTGTTTTTCCATGTTTTTTTTTGTTTGTTTGTTTCTTAAAGAAGTTGAAAGAAAGTAAAGTTAACATGTAAGGATCATTAAATTTCATCTAAGATCTTAAGGATTCTATGTGAAAGATAAAGAAAACAAGCACTGGACCAGAAAACTGTATCTGATTTCTCTTCTCTCTTAAAATGCCATAACTTTTTCCTGTGCTTTGTAGGAGAGCAATGGGCTGGGACAAGATGGTCTCTGTTTCACTGAGGAAAGTGATAAAACTAATCCATGTTGTCTTGGCTTCTAGATCTGCAAAGCAGGGATGCTTACCTTGAGATACAGAGAAAACAGAACTTTGAAAGACTCAGAGGAAATCATACAACTGATTGTAACCATTTGCATCTCTTTACAGAGGAAAAATCCACAATACATACATCTGGGGACTTTCCATATTTTTTTTATTTTTAAATTTTTTTTTTTTCAACGTTTATTTATTTTTGGGACAGAGAGAGACAGAGCATGAACGGGGGAGGGGCAGAGAGAGAGGGAGACACAGAATCGGAAACAGGCTCCAGGCTCTGAGCCATCAGCCCAGAGCCCGACGCGGGGCTCGAACTCACGGACCGCGAGATCGTGACCTGGCTGAAGTCGGACGCTTAACCGACTGCGCCACCCAGGCGCCCCGTTTCCATATTGATGGAAGAAAGTGTTCAGGATACCTAAGTGAATCCCATTGAAGGCATGTATTAGCATTAATTTCTCCTAACTATTAAAACTGAAGCTAACGTGGGTTCTTTCTCTTCTTAAGATGTGCAGCAAAAATGCTGAAACTCTCAAAGATGATTGAGGCCAAAACATGCCAGAATTAACCTTGTTTAAAAAACAAAAACTATGCGCAGTAGATAACTTTCCCAACCAATAAGACTGAGGCTCTTTTCACAGGAGCTTCTGAATTCTGAACAAGGTCTAACGGGATATTGCAGGGAGCAAAATACTGTGTGAGAAGTTAATGACATTTCATCTTGGTGTCTGGTGAAGGCCAATTTAGGATGCGTCTGGAAACAGGCATGTCAGCTGACTAAACCCTGGGAGTCTTTGTGGGGAGGTTATTGGTCTTGTCCTGGGTAAAGGACCCAAGGTCATTGAGTTATAGCATCTCAAGGTACTTTTCATGGCCTCTGCAGTAATCACTACAGTATTATCCTCAGGTATAAGTACTCAGTAAATATTTGTTTGATAGAATTTAATTGTTAGCAGGTTCTGAGCTTAACTAAAGCAGACAACTGCCCTTGGAAATACAACCAATCTCTCAGAAGTCCAAAGAGAAAAGAGCATAGTCAAGGTCGAGTGTCCCCAGAAAGGTCATGCTTGCTTAGAATTCATAGCTCAAATCAGCTGTGGTGGGCATGAGGGCACTAATTCTTATTCAGAGTCAAAGAAACTATTCACTTGCAAATGAATTGGAATATGTAATTGGACCTGGCCCCTGAAAGTTTTGTGGCCTTTTCAAAGCAAAATGGAAAAAGGGAAAACTATGGCTGTTTTCTGACTCCCTTTTCCAAGAACCTGAAAATATATTACAAATGAGTTCTTAGTTGTGGGTCACCATCCTTGCAAGACCTGTCTTTGGTTCCAAGGTTAGAAACTCTTCCTCTGCCTCCCGTTCTCACCGATCCCCAACTTGAGCTAGGTCTCAAAGTCTCATTTTGACCATATATTCTTTCAGCCACGTGGGGGAGGATGAGAAGAGGCTAAATATAGCCATGGAAAAAACAACCAGCAGACTAGAAAGCACCTTCAGGCTTAACATCAACAGTGAGTATGTAGCATCAGCTTACAGTCTTGTGTGAACACGCATGAATTTTTTCTAAGAATATTTTTCAGAAGAGTGTGTTTTTTAGATACAATCTCTAAATTGCATTATGAATGATAAATGAGAAGGTTAACAAACTATACTTCAGGGCTGTTTTACATATTTGCTGCCATGATTAGCTCTATCTTTGTGAGTACAGATTATGTCACTTTATTAGTCTTGCTGGAAAGGGAGAACTACTGTACTTTGGTGTTGGGAAAGTATCTTTGAGATGATGACGAAGATTGCAGGAAAGGCTTGGGTTTATTTTGGAATTTGTTTCATTTTAAAAGACTGTGACTAGGTCTTCATACCTGTCTAATAAGCATGCATGTAACATTTTTGTTTGCTGAGTGCCTTTCAGCCCCCATTAGTCTCCACAATACCCCTTGAGGGTGGGTCAGTATTACTGCCAACAGTTTACATTTGAGGAAGTTTAAGACACAAAGGGATTATGTGATTTGTACAAGGTCACCCAGCATGCAAGCCTAGCTAAGAAAAAATGACTGCAAAGCTCTTTCCAAATAAAAAGTGCCTTATAAATGTTAGGTAGTATTAATGGGCATGATCCCAGGATGAGTAAAATACTCTCTAGGAGTCAAGTGCTCATACATGCTTTATATGATTAATTCTTTTAACCTCAGGGCAACTTTTGATATAGGAATTCTTGAAATTGGCTATGCATCGGAAGCATCTTTATAGCTTTTAGAACCTGGATCCCTACCCAAGCTTAGAATCATACTCTGGGAGGCGGGACCCAAATAATTTGTATCTTGTAAAGCTCCACAGGGGATTCTGATGGTCAGCCAGGGTGGAGAACCACTGTGCTAGACAGACGGTAATAATAAACTCAGACAAGCCAAGAGCAACAAGAAAACACCGTGGAGTCCATTTAGGAGAAAAAGTCTAGCATCTTCCAGGCTTGTGTTTACCTACTTTGCCACTATTATTAACAAAGGAACTGCTTCCATGAAAAAAATCAACTGTAGGATCCATGTGTGGAGTTCCAGGAAATAGCGCCAAGATTAAAGTTTATTTAAGAACCACCTGTGTTTGTTATAATTTACTGGGTAAATTTATGGGGACTCTCCTTGTGTTATTACTGCTTCCACTCTAATATTTTTATTTGGAGTACCTTGTGTTATAATCGACAGTAAAAACCTCTGATATCTGCCCATTTATCCATCTTTCAAACATTTATTGAATACTTGGCATATGAGATTACGGAATGAAAATAATGTTCTTTGTCCATAGGAGTTTATCATCCAGTGATAAAACAGACCCAGGCCAAACAAACGGAAACCCTCTAGTACTAAGCCATACGTACTAAATGACAATCAAAGTCTACATGAGGCATTATAATTGCTAAAATGTTGTAACAACCCAAATGTCATTGATTTAAAAAATAAATAAAACATAGTGTATCCATACGTCGGACTGTTAACAATAAAATGGAATGAAGTACTGATGTGTGCTAAAACATGGATGAACTCTGGAAAAAATGTGTAAAATGAGAAAAGCCAGTCACAAAGAACCACGTATTGTAGGATTCCAGTTACATGAAGCTTTGTGAATAGGCAAATCTATAGAGATAGAAAGTAGATTAGGATTGCGTAGGGCGGGGGGAGGACAAATGGGAAGGCACTCTTAATGGGTACAGGATTCCTTTTTGGGGTGATTAAAATGTTCTAAAATTGTGATGACTGCACAAGTCTATACTAAAAAACATCACATTGTACACTTTACATGGGTGGATTGTATGGTATGTGACTCATATCTCAATAAACCATATATACACATATCTATGGTGCTTTATGAGCTTGGAGGAGACAGTGATTGATTTGGGTTGGAAGAAAGGGTGGAAAATTTCCTGGAGGAAGCTGCAATTGAATTGAAACAGAAGGGTGATTTTGTAAGATGGAAGGCTCCAAGATACGAAATGATGGTTTTTTAATGCAAGGGTAATTTATCTGGTATCAGTAGGAATTAGGATACATGAATGATACACTATATAGAGGCTAGATGCAGGGCTTTTACTATGATGCTGAATTCTCTAGTTTGGTCTTCGTTTCTGTGGGCATTGGAGAGCCATGATGGGTTTGTGAGTGATCCGATTTGGCCTGTGATTTGGAAGGATAATTGGAGGTGATGATAAAATGGATGGGAGATGGGGTGGGAGGCCAGTGAGCAGGGGAGACCGTTTAGGAGACTGGGCTTTTGCAGTACATAGGTAAGAGACGATAAATCCTTGAACTATGGTGGCAATAGCAGTGAATGCTGAAACAAGGAGACCGATTATAGGAAATGCTTAAGAAGTCAAATCTTAAAACTTGGTGGTGTTGGGGAGTAGGTAAGAAGACACAAGATACATACAACACAAATATTATTTTATTTTATTTTATTTTATTTTTATTTTATTTATTTTTTATTTTATTTTATTTTATTTTTTTTTAAATTTTTTTTTTTTTTCAACGTTTATTTATTTTTGGGACAGAGAGAGACAGAGCATGAACGGGGGAGGGGCAGAGAGAGAGAGGGAGACACAGAATCGGAAACAGGCTCCAGGTTCTGAGCCATCAGCCCAGAGCCTGACGCGGGGCTCGAACTCACGGACCGCGAGATCGTGACCTGGCTGAAGTCGGACGCTTAACCGACTGCGCCACCCAGGCGCCCCTATTTATTTTTTAAGTTTACTTATTTACTTGGTGGCGGGGGGTGGGGGGGAGGAGCAGGGAGAGAGGGAGAGATAGAATCTGAGGCAGGCTCCGTGCTGTCAGCAGAGGGGCTCAAACTCATGAATTGTGAGATCATGACCTGAGCCGAAACCAAGAGTCAGACACTTAACCAACTGAGCCACTGAGGCGCCCCTATTCTGTTCTGTTTTTTGAGAGAGAGTGTGTGCCCATAAGCACACCTGTGCAAGCATGGGGGAAGGGCAGAGAGAGGGAGAGAGAGAATCTTAAGCAAGGTCCATACTCTCAGAACAAAGCTGGGATGCAGGGCTCAATGTCAAGACCGTGAGATCATGACCTGCACTGAAATCAAGAGCTGGACATTTAACCGACTGAGCCACCAAAGCTTCCAGTATTTTAGACCACACCAGGGCCTGGGTACTCTTTTATTAAGTGACTTAGAATCATAATGCAAAAACTATTGTTGAAGTAACACCAAGCAGATAAATTGTAGCTCTTTGACAACTTGTCAACAAGGGTTTGATTACAGAGCCTCCTATTTCTTAACAAAGAAATATATATTGTGAATAAAAGGATGGATTGAAGAGAGAAATGCTAACCATTTTTTAAGCTCTTTGGAATCAGACCTTCCCTTGTTGGAAAGAAGCACTCCTTTATGGCCTACTCTGAATGACTAAGTATTTGCCTCTCGCTCAGATAGCTTCCCTAGAAACCCTTACTTTGGTGTGAGCAACTTAGATTTACTGCCAGGGCAACACCTCTCATCAAACGCCCACGCTGCCTCTTGGCTTGGTGCTCACCAGCAGGTGTTCATAAGCAGCATTTTGTTTTGCTTCTAATAAGAGCACAGTCTCAGAAAAGCATGGGCCGAATGTACCACACATTAGAACTTTCGCTTACAAGTGTTCTCAAAGGGGAGATCTGAAACTGTGGGAGTCTTTAGGATCAGGAATACAAAGACTGCCTTTTCCCTTAATCATGCCAGGCCACACCTGTGTTTTCCATAAGAAGGAGGGGCAGCCAGATACTGGGCAAGGTCAAATAGAGACAGTCTTTCCCATTGCGTGGCAGTGCATTCCCTGAGAATCTGTCATGGCCTTCTCCATGGGCTCTGGAAGGTGTTGGCAATGACGTTGCCTGCTGCTAGCCGAGTTTGGGAATAGCATCCCTGACAAGTGCCGTATGTGAGTTTAACCAAGCAGGAAACACCATTTAGAACACCACTTGCTGAGATGTGGCTCTTTTCTGTGCCTGTCAGTGAACAATGACTACAACAAACCCTGTTCAATCACAGTTGTTAGCAGAGCTAATTACAGCCGTCTCGGGTGGGAGCAATCCCAACAGATGCCTCTAAGGGACTTCCGTCACAGGTTCAAACATTGGCTTTGCAGGTAAGCAATGGAAACAGGCCCCTTGGGGGGCTTTAAACAACAGTTCTCTGCAACTCTGAACATGGATCCGTCTTCCCTCTACAGTTGGCGAGGGATCGTTTCAAAAGAGAACCGCCACCAAAAACGAAGGAGGAAAGGGACGTTTAAAGCCAGTAGGGTAAATGTTTTGGATTAAATGAGAGCAGAACTGGGTATTATTCCTTGGGCCGTCTTTGAGTCACTGCATGATTTGATGGAGGTCACTTCCCCTTTCTGGGCCTCACTGTTCTCCTCTCAGAAATAAAGATAATAATACTGGCTCTATTTATATCACAGATTGCTGAAAGAATAAAATAAAACAGTTTAAAAAAAATAAAAGTTGGGGAAAAATAGAAAATGCCATACAACTCTAGGTAGTGTAACTGTTATTCCCCTTCTCCGGTTCTACATTTTACTCACAAGTGATGAAAGGGAATAAGAAAAAAAATCTGTGCTATTGCAGAATCTTGGACTTTAGTTTCTTTCCTTTTTTTTTTTTTTTTTTTTTTTACATTTATTTATTTTTGAGAGAGAGAAGGAGTGTGAGTGCAGGAGGGGCAGAGAGAGAGGAAGACAGATGATCTGAAGCAGGCTCTGCACTGTGAGCACAGAGCCCAACGTGGGGCTTGAACTTACGAACCATGAGATCATGGACTGAGCTGAAATCAAGAGTCGGCTGCTTAACCAATTGAGCCACCCAGACGCCCCTCAGACTTTAGTTTCTGATGCCTCTGAATGGCACTATGGTTTGCTCATCTTCAGATTTGCCTCCCCCTCCCCAGTTCATTCTGGTGGAAACTCATCTTTAGTTTGAGGGGGTGGAGAAGACCCTGAGAATCTCAAGAGACCAAAACGCTGCATGCATCTAGTCTCATCTAAACTTCACTTGCTGCAGCCCGTCTTAAAGCCCTCCTCTCTCCATTTCCTGAGACACCTGATTTGGAAGGATGTCAGCCCTGAATGAGTCCCATAGTCAAACTGGGGCTCAAGAGGATACCTCCAGTACAGAACGGAAAATTTTTAAAGTGTGCTGAACCTGTCTTAATCTGGGTCTCTAACTATATTCTTGCTCCTGCTAAAAATCTCAGCATACTTCTAACCAAGCAAGGCATGTCTACTTATCTGATGGTGCTGTCAGTGATAGAAAAGGATCATATTACGGACTTGGCAGAGAAGAAAAAGATTTATTTCCAATGGTTGAAGATGTATCTTTTCCAGATAGGCAAAACCAGTCAGAACACTAAAAAATACCAATAGAAAGTGATCATGTTTTGTGAGCAGGAGAAACCATTCTTGACTTCACAACAATAAGGAACATTTATAAGGATCCCAAATCCATGGTTTAAAAAAAAAAAATGACAACAGGGTGCCCGTGGGATTATCAGACTCTTGCTTGCCCCCTTTAGGGTGAGGCGACATCTCCATTTAAATGAACTCCTTACATTCAGTGTTTCAGTTTCCTCCTCTCCCTTTTCTCCTCCCAATCATTATCTTTGTTTCAATGCTCAGCATAACGAAAAAGTCTAAGTAGGGAATTGCACATTATTGTAGGCTCTCTGCACCATTGGCAAAGTGATGCTGCTTCTTCCATATTTGTAATTATCTGTTCTACTCTTACTCCTGGAAAATGTATGGAGAATGACAGCAGTATCCTTTATTTCTCTTGAAGGCATTCTTGGGTCTCACTTGGTGTATAGGTTATAGAACATATCAAGAAATGTAATAATTGCATTTTTATGTAATCACACATATACAAATAGAAAATACCATTTTATTTATTTAAATTTTTTTTTTTAATGTCTGTTTATTTTTGAGGGAGAGAGAGACAGAGAGTGAGCAGGGGAGGGGCAGAGAGCAGGAGACACAGAATCCGAAATGGGTTCCAGGCTCTGAGCTGTCAGCACAGAGCCCAACGCGGGGCTTGAACTCACGAATCACGAGATCATGACCTGAGCCAAAGTCGGGCACTTAACACACTGAGCCACCCAGGCGTCTCTAGAAAATACCATTTTAAATGAATCGAGCAAAAGGGGGAAATAGATAATTATGTTTTAGCTATTATAGTTACTTGGTAGAGTAAAGAGGTTTAAAGAAAAAGATAAAATCCTTTGGTAACTCAAAGACTGTGATCACCCTGGACATGTTGCACCTGCCAGCTGGGAAGTTGTTTTATGCTAGTAGGTGAGAACTCCATTGCTTCTTTTGCCCTTGCAACCTTTTCTTTATTAAGGGCTTAGAGAAATGTGACATTGCTAAAAACTCTAACTTGAAAATACTTCACAGAGCAGGATCCTTGCCAAATTTAAGAATCTTGCTAGTTTGCAAGATGAGAGCTGTCATGCAGAACAAAAGGCTGATACTAGAAGTCAGCAATCACAATGGGAATAAATCCCACAGTCTGATTTCTGAATGTCTTAATCTCCTTCAACCTTAAAAGAGTGATGCTGGCCTTACTTTGGGATAACTTTACAAAGAGAACATAGGGGGAGGTGGAGTTAAATCCTGAAACTTAGCTCCTCTGGCAGTTCCTTCCCAACTTCTAACAGCTCTTTTTTACCAGGTCATGAATAGATGCCCGTTTTCACTTCTTAGCATTACATTCCTAACAAAAAAACATATGACACTGCCTCACTTGCCTGGCCGAGGAATAAGGGAGTTTCTCAGCTGGCTCAGGTCACGATATCACGGTTTGTGGGATTGTACCCCATATTGGGCTCTATGCAGATGACAGTGAGGAGCCTGCTTGGGATTCTCTCTCTCCCTGTATCTTTGCACCGCCCCCCCCCCAAATAAATAAATAAACTTAAAAAAAAGAAAAAAGACGACTTGGGATCATTGCTGGGGGTCTTCTGTGCAATACAGTGCTGCAGTAGAGCCTATCAGGGTTTCCCAGCGGAGTTGGATTGTGTTGTTGAATTGTGAGTAGCACAATGAGGCCATAGCCTGAAGTTTCCTTTAACTTGTATCCTCTCTCTTTCTTATTGTTTCCAAATTATTAAGAAAAGCTTCAATTAATATTAGCCCTACCTTATTTCTAAGGGTGAAAGCTTTCCATCAGGAATAGTTCAAATATAACATTTTGGCATGAAGAAAGGATGCCTTTGCCACTCAGTGTGGGCCTTTGGCTGGATTCTTCCTATTGTGTCCAATCTTTTGGCTGGTGCTGCTCCTATGAGCTTTTCTTCTCCATGTTTTGTGTGATTTTAGTGTTTCTCCCTTCTCCTGAAGCTTTATTCCTTCTATCCTTCGTAACTCCAAAGGACTTTGGCTTTGGTGGTCATTCTTTTTGAACGTGAGAGGGGAGGTAAAATGCTGAACATCAGCGTCTAAATGAAAGACCAGCTAGATGAGACCATTGTCTGTTGGCTATGCCTCACTGTTCATGGATTCCTGTTTAATAGAGAGATAGAAGATCTGTGCCCGGTGCAGGACTCTGGGTCCCAGTGTCAAAATATTTTGGTCTCTGTGGTGAACAAGAGCCCTGGGTCTGGTATGTGCGTCTGTGGATGGGGATGGGTTGCCATGGTCTACTCTCCAGTATCAAAGTCACTCTCGAAGCCCCAAACTACTGCCTAAATGCTTAGCTCTTCTAAGATAGGCTAAAAGTTATGGTACTTTCACAGATGGCTTGCCATTTTCGAGTATTGAGCTAATCGGTTAATCAATTCTTCAGCTCTTCTGATGCTTTTTGTTCTCTTAATTGTCCTCTTTAAACAAAATATGTTTGAAAACTTCCTGAAAGATAGACACTCTACAGCCTTTTCTGCACCTTCCACTTCCCATCCTACTGCAAATTTCTTTCAGGTTATATCTTCTTCCTTTTCCCTACCAAAATTTCTCTTAATAAGATTGACTCATCATTTGTATTAGTTTCTTATTGCTGCTGCAACAAATTACCACAAACTTGGTGGTGTAGAACAAAGAAGTTTATTCTTTTATAGTTCCATAGGGCAGAAGAAGCCCTAAATCACTTTCACCGGGCTGAAGTCAAGATGTTGGCAACACATGTTCCTTCTGAAGGCTCTAGGGGAGAATCTGTTTGTCTTTTCTAGCTTCTGGAGGCCACTTGGGTTCCTTGGCTCATGACCCTTTCTTGTATCATCCCAGCCTCTCGCTTCTGTTGTCATATCTCATACTTCATCTTCTGTAGTAGCTCCGTCTCCCTCTTGCAGGGACACTCGTGGTTAGATTTAGGACCCACTTGCATAATCCAGGGTAGCTTCCCTATCTTAAGATCCTTAACTTAATGGCATCTGCAAAGACCCTTTGTATATAAGGTAACATTCATAGGTTCTAGGGAATTAGGGCCTGGATACCTTTGTTGGGGGGGGGGGCGTTATTCAGTCTAACACAGCACTGATATACTAATTTTCAAGTCCAGTGTCGTCTTCTTTTAATTCCTCATCCTAGCTCTTTTGACATTAGATACTGTCACCTAGTCTGGGGAAAATTCCCTTTTCTGACTGTCAAGAAATGGCTCTTCTCCATTGATGTGATAACTTTGTTGCTTATCTCTCCCTTTAGAATGTAAGCCCCTGAGTAGGACCCTTGGCTGTCCGTCTGCTGCCCTGTCCTCACTGCATAGAATAGCACATGGTATTATCATATAATCAAAGGCAGCAAAGAATACAAATTAGATGACCTTTCCCCACTCCTCTTATTCTCTTTTTATTCTCCTGGTTTTTCCTCTGTCCATATGGTCAAGTTTGGTATTTCCCTGGGCTTAGTCCTAGCTCACTTTTCTCTGCCCGTGCTAGATGGATGCAGTTCCGGCCATATTATGGGGACTCTCGGATCTGCACCTCCAGCCCAAACCTCTGATTTGAACTTCCAACTTTAATCTTTACTGGATATCCCACAGGCATGGCAAATTCACCTTGTCCCACCTTTCCCATCCACCAAGCACAACCAAAAACTAACCTCCCTTCCTTTTATGCTCTCTGTCTCAAAGAAAAGTAAGTGCTAGGATTTACCCAGTAGCCACAGCAAGAAGGCTGGCGGTCATCTCAGACTTCATGCTGTCTTCTACTCTCTCTCCCCCACACCTCTCCAGTCAGTCATGAAGATTTGTCAACCTCTCTCTGAAATGTGTCTTGATACCTCTTTCTGTCTAACTCCCGTTGCCCTGGTTCAAGTCCTCATTACTCCCATGAGTAGGACATAAATCAACTTAGAAACTGTTCCTCTTGACTTCTCTTGAATATGATGGAGTGACATGCTCTCAAACCTGCTGCGTGATCGATCATTACCAGTCATCCTTTCAGTCTCTGCTGAGTGGGCAGTGACTGATTTGCTCACCACCTCACCTTGGCTCCCCGAGCTGACTGGATCAAGGATAGGCACGTGATCCAAGGGTGGCTTCGGCGATAGTCCCAGCCAGCCGACACGACTTGGGTGGCTGCTAGTAAATAACAAGCTGAGTAAAATCCCTCTTTTGGGATTTCAGAGTAACGAAGCTGGAGACTCAGACCCCTGTATTGCTGAACACAAGGATCAGCAGAAATGATGGGCACGGGCAAGCTGCCGTGATGAGAAAGCAGATACTGTGAGTAAGGAGGGGAGCTGGTGAGTCAGGAGGGGAAAGAAAGAGGCTGAGGCACCATGTCAACGGTGCTGCCTCTGTTTCTGTGGCTCTCCAAGACTGTTTCCTGCAGCCCGGCCCCACTGTGATTCTTGTTGTCAGATTTCCATGAGTTGCTGCATTATTATCAACAAACAGAACAACGCTAGTCTGAGTGAGCCCCTGCTTCCTGCAATAAATTGGCCAAAAGGATGTTTTCCAGTAAGCCCTTTTAATGTTGTATGAGACATCTGGAGAAAGCAACACTGTAACCAAGAGCAGCAATTGTTTATTCCACTCCTTTTTATTTCATTTTATTGTTTAAATGTTTGTTTATTTTGAGAGAAAAAGTGAGAGAGAAAGTGAGAGAGAAAGTGAGAGAGAGAGAGAGAGAGAGTCAGAGAGAGAATCCCAAGCAGGCTCCATGCTGTCAGTACAGAGCCCAGTGCAGTGCTTGAACTCACAAACCGTGGGATCATGACTTAAGCTGAAGTTAGATGCCCAACTGACTGAGCCATCCAGGTGCCCCCCACTCCTTTTTAAAGCATTAGCTTAGGAAAAAAAAAGTTTATATTGGTATTTACTTTGGAAGTGGGAGAATATTATGATGAGCTTCTTGAGTCAAAATTAGTCTTTATGTAAAAACAAATTGATGCCTGCAAACATAATTTCAGAAAGGAAAAGTATGAAAACAACTATAATAATTACTGAACATTGTCTAATACTTATCACCAGGGGGATAATCAAACTACCTATTAGATGCTGTGTTTCTAGATATCTACCTTTCTATTTTTCAGCTAGTGGAACAGAGGGTTTACTAAAGCCCTCCAGGATTCTTAGTCACATGACCACATTCCTGTCTCAAATGTGAATTAATAAGTAGATTGACAGAATATCTATAGGTAAAAAAACAACATTAGGCACATATAATCAATACTCTGAATGTGGAATACAATCAGAGAGCATCTTTATTTATGTCTCCCGCTATCCTTATAAAATGTATTCAGTGGTGGGATTTCTTACTCTGTTCAGGATAAAAAATAAAAACTGTAGTAAGTGTCAGGATTCTTCCAAGTATTCTCAGCCAGCAGAAAGTCCTGTGGTCACTTTATTTTTATTTTTATTGTTTTAAATATTTACTTATTTTTGGGAGAGCGCAAGTTGGGGAGGAGCAGAGAGAAAGGGACAGAAGATCCGAAGAGGGCTCCCTGCTGACAGGCTGACAGCCGTGAGCCCAGTGTAGGGCTCGAACTCTCGAACTCACGAACTCATGAGTTCACGACCTGAGCTGAAGTTGGACACTCAGCTGCTCAACCAGCTGAGCTACCCAGGTGCCCCACCGTGTCCACTTTAAACTGTGATTAATGTGTCTGTTGCTATGTCAAAAATCAAAAGTTAGAACTTGCTTTAAAGTTGTCTTACCTGCAGGGTAGTGTGAAGCCATGTGCTGGTGGGAAGCTGTGGAAGGGGAAGGCCTTCTTTCCTTGCTCCTGGAAGCTCTGGTTCTTGTAGAACTGGGATGGGGAAAGGCAGAAAACGTGGTCAGGGGCAGGAGTGTTGTCACTGAGTGGTGAAGCTGTGAGCTGGCTTCCAGCCTCCCAGGCCTGGTAGACATTTACAGTAGACATTTCACAGGGGCCTTTGCGGGGTTTTGGGAGATGTTTCACCTGCAGTTCCCTTGATTTCGGCAAATGCACTCTCCATCTCAATAGCTGCTTGCTTCCTCAGCCCCAAGGAGCCTAGGATTCTATCCCTGCTTCTCTCCTGAGGCCCCCCCAGCCTGCCCTCTCTCACATTGGGCCCACATCTGATCTATTCTTCTGGGGAAGCTCAGAGCGATGGCAGGTCTACACTCTGCAATTGGAGCGGCTTGCTAGTTCGTCTCTCACGTGGCTTGCCAGCAGGGCGTTAGACCGCTGCGTTCTTTCTCCCTACTACCTTGGGACACACATCAGGCTTTCTGACGAGTCCCCCGCACGTCCCTTTCTCTTGACATTAGGTGACCGCAACCTTTTACTTTAGTGAGAAGTGAAAGAACCCTTTACTTAAAAAAGAAAAACAAAAATCCTCCAGATATCCTGTCTTGTCAGTCTCCAGCAGTGTTTATGTGATGCAGTAACTCCTTTGGAATGTAACATCTACTGTTTTCATGGTGCGTCAGCCAACACTTTAACACCCTGAAAGTATACGGGTTTTTATTTACTTGTTTGAAATTCTTTTTTTTTTTATTAATGTTTTTTATTTATTTTGACAGAGAGGTAGAGAGAGAATCCCAAGCAGGCTCCTTGCTGTCAGCAAAAAGCCAGATGTAGGGCTTGATCTCACCAACTGTGAGATCATGACCCGATCTGAAATCAAGAGTCAGATGCTTAACCAATTGAGCCACCCAGGTGCCCCTACTTGTTTGAAAATCTAATGTCATAAATGTGTTGTTTGGATGAAGCCTCTGCACTTCCTGTACACCTACAACCACATGCTTATACTTAGGCAGGAAGTGCTCTGAAAGAACAAACTCCCAGGGTCTCTGGCCAGGCCATGGATTCTCTTTTAGCTCAGCAGACTCTAAACTCTCGGAACTTCTCTCACTGGTGACCCAGGAGAAGGATCAGCAACCCTAGGACACAGAGGACACATAGCTCTCAGGATGTCTGCAGCCACACAAATGGGCCGTCTTACCTATGGCCCCCTTCCCCATTGGCCTTAAAGATGTGAATGGCCCGCAGGGTTGCTGGAGAGTACTGCTGAGCTTGGCATGCTTGAGGACTATAAGGACCAAGGAGGATGGGATAGAGAGGCCAGATACCCCTGAAGGATCCTGAACCCAAAGGGCTTACTGTGGATGAGGGCAAGAAGTAAAGGAGGACATGGTTACAAGGGGGAAAAAAACCACATTACCTGAGGTCCCTCGCAGTGTAGACCCCAAATCTATTTGGCTGCATGTTCTTTACTCCAGCCACACAAAACCACCTGCAACTTTCTAAACATGCCATGCCCTTGCATATTCTTATTTTCCACATGCTGTTCCTTCAAATGGAACATGCTCCTTATTCCCAGCCCCACTCTATTGCTCCTATTCAACCATCAAATCCTAGTCTAATTTTCTGTGAAGATTTCTTGCTACATTCCCCATCTGGCCGCCTTGCCATTTTATACATGTCTCAGTTCTAGCCATCACTGCTTTATTAACTTGCCTCTCCCTGCTCCCCAGGAGACAGTGATGGTCTAAGACATAGACTCATTCATTACTGTCCTCCTACCACCTGCCATCGTGCTTCAGTGTTGTAGGGACTTCTCTTAGATCTCTATAGCTGTGCAACAATTGACCATGAACTTAGTAGCTTGAAACAACACACGTTTATCTCAGATTCTTTTTTTTTTCTTAAGTTTATTTTTGAGAGAGATTGAGATAAAGTGGGGGACGGGCAGAGAGAGGAGAGAGAGAGAGAGAGAGAGAGAGAATGAATCCCAGGCAGGCTCTTCACTTTTCGGTGCAGAGCCCAATGCAGGGCTGGAACTCACGATCAATGAGATCATGACCTAAGGGGAAATAGGACACTTAACTGACTGAGCCACCCAGGCACCCATATTATCTCAGTTTCTGCAGGTCAGAAGTATGTGCATGATGTGGCTGGATTCTCTCATCACAGTCTCAGCTGAAATCAAGGTGTTATGCAAGGCTCAGGTTCTCATATGGAGCTCAGGATCCTCTTCTAGGCTCACTGATTGTTGACAGAATTCATTTCTCGAAGCTGTAGGACTGATGTCCCCATTTTCCTGCCAGCTGTTGACCAATAACTACTCTCGGCTCCTAGCAGCCACCCACAGTTTCTTGCTATGTGGCCCCACTAGGCAGTTCACAACACTGATGCTTAGGCCAGCTGGAGCACATCTCGGATTTCTTCTGCAACCAGCCAGAGGGAACTCTGCTTTAAGAGGGCTCACCTGATGAGATCAGGCCCAACCAGGATGATCTTCGTTTTGCCATATGATGTAACATAAACACAGCAGTGATATTTCATCATATTCAGTGAGTTCCATCCACACTCGAAGGGGGAAGGAATTATACGAGGGTGAGGGTTTGCTGGGGTCATCCTAGAATATTGCCTGCCACAGGGCTCAACAAATAATATCAAATAAGATGTGTCCCAGAAATTTGTAAATTATAAACAGTGCTATTCAATTGTAATGGTTTTTTTTTTTTTTTTCCCTCTTGTCACTTTGGAAGGCTTTTTAAGTTGCTTCCAAATCTGTGTTGAGTACAGAATCATCGAGAATGTTGTATGTGACATAATACAAGGAGTTCCCTACAGTGAGCCCAGGTAGCACTGGAAATTCAGGGTGGGTAGCAAGACCTGGTCCAACAGCTGACTGGCTACATTACCTTAGGCTAAGTCCCTGAAACTCTCTGAACGTCAGATTTCTCATTGTGTATGAAATGAAGGGGTGGGACTAGACCATGTATAAAGTTGGCAGCTGTAATATTCTAGAATTTCTGAGACTAAATCATACTATTCAAATTAACATCTAGCCAAGTGACTCACAATATCCAAATTCATTAAAATAGTTCACAAAAGAATTTCATTATAGATGAAATTATAGTGACGTGATTTTAAGAGAAAAAGGCAATTTTGTTTTAAAGCGAAGCCATTGCTTTATTGGTCGAACCTGCCTAGATATAAGCCAGGGTACACAACCACATTTTTAATACTTTACCTAAATGGTGAAGAATATTGTCTTTAGATGACATAGCTATCCAGTTATGTCCAGAAGTGAATTTTCTCCAAGATATTAAAACCTGATACTGTTTTACAATTTGAATTAACTCAATTGATGATGAGTGAATAACTATCCAAGGCAGCCCTCAAATATTATGAATCAATTCACTGACTACGTGTAAAGCATGTTGAGATTCTTATATACATTTTGGAGGTTTAAATCCTTCTTTTGTTTTTCTCAAATGAAGTCTTTTTCACTAGGATAATTACTCTCTTCTACCCCCCAAAAAATGAATTCTAATTTTAAACAGGTATTATTAAATCCCACTGAAATAGGCTTCATGCAGATGTATTTGTTAAAACATCCCTTTATTGACTGTGCACAGTTATTAACAATTCACATTTCACTTTATCTACTGAGTAGAAGAGCATTTATTCTTTCATTAAAAAGTTAAGCCCTTAGGGCAGCAGCAGGGATGCAGAGCCTTCTTCCTATAAACTGTACCATCCAGTGTGCATGTGAAATGCTTCCATATTAATACAAAAAGGAAGAATAAATAAAACAGACAGACCTCTCCCACCCTCCATCATCCTCTCGCTGCCAATACACTCCTCTTATTTTATAAAATGCCCACAGTAAACCATTCCCACATCGGTACAGCCACCAATTGGAAAAGTAATGTCACCATTTATTGGGCACCACCTGGTCTAGAACGTCTGTAGGGTGTGTGAAAGGCCACGGTCATGTCCTCAGGAAGATGCCATCTGGACAGAGAGGGTGGAGGATCATAAACCTTGCTGCTCAAGTTTCTGGAGCTGCTTTTCAAGTTTTGAGATGTCTACTCGATGCATCATCAGAAACTGGCCATTCAAATGAAAGACAGGGATGTCAAATTTATACCTTTGATACCAAGCAGAGTTTTCTGGAAGTGTGATGTCCACCTCCTGTAAAATAAACTGAAACAGAGACAGACTAAAGCTCTGAATTTTGGAGACCACGGAATGATACAACAGCTACAGTGCCAACCTGATGCCCAGACTTGCTCTCATGTGGAGGGGTTTGCTGTGGTCTGAGGTCCCAAGTGATGTCATGTCCCTGATTTCCACAACTTGATTGATTTCATTATATTCCTTAACTCTCTGTTTTGCCATTTTTCTGCCACACCTGTTTACATTCAGCGTCAGGTCACTACTCCATTTCCAGTGAAATAAAATACGTCCCGACCGGGAGGCTGAGAATCAAGACAGATGTGCTTTGCATGCGAGAACGGGAAAGGTGTCATGGTTTGCTGCAGGAAAACACCTCGATGGAAATGACAGAGTAAGGTAAAAGGAATGCGGACAAAAGTTTAAAGAAAGCATCAACATGGCACCTGCTAGTTAGCTTTGATTCATATTAAGAGTCAGAGTAAGAAAACCAGCACTGCTCAGAGAAAAACACTTCGGGGTAATGAGTTTTGTGGAAATTAGCACTGAAATCTCTCTCTGAAGAATAGAAAGAAAATTTAAATGAAAAATCATTTAATTTCTTCCTAAAGAAAGGATCCAGGCAAACACTCTATACTACCTACGCTCTCCATTCCATGTACATAAAGCCACTCTGGTAGGCAGGTTTCCCCAGCTTTTTGAAAGTTTGCAGCAGGCCACTTGGCTGTTATGAAAGACCTACATTAGTACCTGTTTTGCTACCTGAAAAAAAAAAAAAATCGGAAAGGGATTTTTGCTTTCATGAAAAAAGGTGAAAGGTGAAAAAAGTGCTCAGCGTTTGGCCATTCTAGAGTCACGGCGCACCGTGAGCAGCGAGAGTGGTGCCGCCAAGCTCCTTCCCCGCAAACCTACGGCAGCATCCAACATCCAGCCCCTAGAGCTTTGAACTGTGTCTGTGAGCATCTGTGCTTTACCTCGGTTTATTCTGTGCATCCTTTAGCAAGATGTGTCCTGAAGTATCGGGAAAGCCTGAGAGAGGTTATTTTTTGGGTCTGGGAATGCCAAAAATTTTTTCTACATAAATTAACGTTAAATGCTCCTTTGCTTCTGACCACTTCGGCATATGAAGGTTGGATAGGAATGCTCTACTTGCAGATAGCGGAGGGGGAAACTGGTGTTACCCTGTTTTTATAAGCCTCCAGCGCTTCCTTGGCTTCATCACAAAGGGGGCATGGATCCTACAGGAAGGAAAAAATAAAGCCATTAAATCCAAGGAATGACATGTAGCCCAACAAAAACCACAAGAAGCAGATTATGCTTATTTTAAAGGATTTGTTTTTTCACCAGGTTAGTTATACTATTTTATTTCCAAAGCAAAACATTGCCATAGAATCCTATAAATAGCTAGAGTTTCACGGTAAACGGGCTGTCAGCACTTTTTAGTAGTTTTGATTTTTCACAATTAATAAATCTACCTATACATAAATGTATACACATATATACTAAATTTAGATGCTTACATTTGTTACACATGTATGTGTGTGTACATTAATATGTACATATCACATATACATACACATACATGTGTAACATGTGTAACAAATTAAGCATCTAGATTTAGTATATGTGTAAACATAGATACATACACAAACACACCATAATTTAAATGCTTATATTTTTTGTTACTGGCTTTATCTAATTCATATTGGGGAAGATTATCTTTCATTGACTCTAGTCCAAGGGCTTTGTCCTTCCTATGTCAGGAGCACTTTTCTGGCCTGGCTAACATGACCTAATAGCTGAGAGTCTGGTTTTGGAGGCGCTGAGCTTTGCCTGCCTGATTTTCCTCATCAGTCCACAGGAATAAACTCACTGAGATGGAGTTAGATAGTGATTGCCCCACCTTCAAAAAGGGAGAAATCTCTATTTACTTTAGATCATGACTGTACCAACTCTTCAATGGTTTTCCTTTTTTCTCATTACAAGCATCAGTAATAAATTTCCCAGGTTAATTCTCCACTATAGGAGCAAGCAACTTTTAGTGCCTGTTGTTGTTTGTATTCTTTAACCACCTAGTAGAGAAATCTGTTTAGAATGCTATGGATCTCTGGCAGATTTTAAAATCTTCTCAGCCCGAGACTCTATGAACAGCGACTAGCTATAGGTTCTCTTGCACGAGCTGAAAATAGACTCAACGTTACTGATGCTTATATAAAACCTGCTTTTTAACATGACAGGAAGAGGTGAGCTGTTATATAAAAGAAAGGCCCCTCCTCCAGCTTAACTCCCAGCTTGTTTCAAAATAAGGACCCAGATCCTCGAAAGGCAGTTTTTCTTCAGAAGGGTCTTTCTGGCCCTGACTTCCTGCTTCAGAGAATTAGGCTCATCATTTATTATGAGCATCATCAATAAACAGATTATGGATAGTCTGTTATGTTTCAAGATAATCATGTGAAATTTTCTGAGAAAGTTACAAAAAGTCAACATATTTTTTTATTATTTATTTTGAGAAAGAGCGAGAGAGTGTACAAGCTCGCGTGAACATGGGAGGGGCAGAGAGAGAGGGGGAGAGAGAATTCCAAGCAAGCTCTGTGCTGTAAACGCAGAGCCCGATGTGGGGCTTGATCCCACAAACCATGAGACCATGACCTGACCTGAAATCAAGATTCAGATGCTTAATCAACTGAGTCACCCAGGCACCCCCAACAGAGGATTTTATTTATTTATTTTTAAAGTTTACTTATTTATTTTGAGAGAGCAAGAGAGAGAGCATGAGAGTTGGGGAGGGGCAGAGAGAAAGGGAGAGAGACAGAGAATCCCCAGCCAGCTTCACACTGTCGGCATACAGCCCGAGGTGGGGCTTGAACTCATGAACCATGAGATGAAGACTTGAGCTGAATTTGGACACTCAACTTAGCCACCCAGGTGCCCCCCAACCAAGGATTTTAAAAGCAGAAGCAAAACAGGAACAAGCTAAACTACAGAAGGACCAAATATGCCAACATTTTGCTTTTATAATAAAAAACTCCATAGAACCTTGATCATGTTTTCTGTTTTTGTAAATATGAAAATCTGAGCAAGTTATCATGTGTATATGTATTTTTGTAAGGAGAGGTTCATCAAATTTTAAAGAGGCCTATGAACAGAAAAAGACCAGTGGTCTGGACCATTCAAACATCCTTATCTAGGACTTTCCGTGACACCAAAAGAGCACTTATTTACTCTGTCCCTGAAATACAGTGGACATTTGTTGGGTTGGCCATCCCATTCCCCTTTCTGGTAGCAGGAATTCTGTGCTTTTGCCTCACAGAACCCGCTCTCAGCAGTTGCTGACGTCATCCCTGAACAAGAAGGGTGGAACAGTTCACTTAGGCTGAGTCCATCAGCACATCCTCTCCCTCTCCCCGATTGACCTAGGCTGAGTCCATCAACACATCCTGTCCCTCTCCCCAGTTGATTAGGCTGAGTCCATCAGCACATCCTCTCCCTCTCCCCGACTGACTTAGGCTGAGTCCATCAGCACATCTTGTCCCTCTTCCCTATTGACTTAGGCTGAGTCCATCAACACATCCTATCCTTCGTCCCTATGAATGACTCAGGGATTGGCCAATCTTATGGCCAATATATGCCATATGGCCAATCTAATTGGCCAATTATATGCCTAATGACCTGAATCAAGGATTCATTACAAATTTTAAGCTAAATGGAAAATTAGTGTGGTTTTTTTCTTTTTTCTTTTTTTTTTTTTTGCAAATGTTTTTGGCTAACTTGTCTTTTGTTCATACTGACAAATAATGCAGAATTGTTAGGCCGAATGAGCACCATTAGCCTTAAGGGATTATTTTATTTTTGTGGTTAATTCTCATATGCATATATAGACACAGATGATGAAATATTTTTATTCCATAATTTCCAACAATGCATTATATACTTATGGATATAAAGAGAATTATAAACTATAGCCTCAACAAGAAATTCAATTTTAAAAAATGACTTAAACTTTACTATTAGACAGCCATCAAATATTTTCAGATTGCTAAAATGCCTGAAATCTGAAAAACCTAATAAACAAGAGAGCTTTTTTGCTTGAATCAGGACTATTATTCACTAAAGTTAAGTCCATTACCCTGTACTTATTTCTTTCTTTGATTATGGATCACACAAAGAAATGTTAACTAGCAAAAGGAAATTCAGCAATGTTTGTATTATAAATTTCAGGGGGAAAAAGCTCTTAAAAATTTTAAACAGTGGTGGCTTCAAACTAGTGTTAGGGATTAGAAAACAAGTACAGTCAATCCTTGTTATTTGTAGCTTTAATATTTGCAAAGTTGCTTATCATTGAAACTTATTTGTGGTGCTTCTGTGGTCATTCAAAAATATTTGAGGACTTGCACAGAGAAGTGAAAAATCTGAGTCACTCAAAAGTGTCCATTCCCAGCTGAGGTCAAACAAAACAGTGGTCCACCTTATTGTTTCAGGTCTCCTACTGTCAACAAGTGTCCTTTTCATGATCTACTGACGGCCATGCTTTTTGCATGTTTGTACTTTTTGTTGATTTTGCCACCTAGAATGGTCCCCGCACACTGCTGAAGTGCTTTCTAGTGTTTCTAAACACAAGAAAGCTGTGATGTGCCTTACAGAGAAAATATTGTGTTATATAAACTTTGTTCAGGCATGAGATGTGGTGCTGTTGGCCATGAATTTGACGTTGATGAATCAACAATATATATTAAATAAA
Organism: Puma concolor; assembly: GCF_028749965.1. Lineage (NCBI taxonomy): Eukaryota > Metazoa > Chordata > Mammalia > Carnivora > Felidae > Puma > Puma concolor. Next base: position 136,250,706 of record NC_141667.1, on the reverse strand, counting down.
GTGTCTTTAAATAGAAACATACATCAAACAAGTTTATGTATTGATCAGTTGACAAAAATGTTGTGACCAGAAACTCACAGGAATCAAACCTTGGATTTCCCCTGGGAGGAACGGTTTGGTGTTCACTAATTCAGTGTTTGTGGTGACTTCATAGAACATAGCTACCACAAATGAAAAGAATTAACTGTATTTCTTAGTGATATATTTATAAACATCATCTATTCTGATAGTTCTTTCTTCTGACATAGGGATCAAATGACTATTAACTATATTAGTTTACTCCCTGAAAATGGTGAGACATTGAGGTATCTGGGTAGAAAAGAGAGTATGCTGACAGTGTGGCGCCTACTTGGGGTTCTCCGTCTCTCTCTGTCTCCCTCTGCCTCTCCCCTGCTCACGCACACATGCTTTCTCTCGCTCAAACATTAAAAGAAAAGAGAGTAGTACTGTTCTAAGTGGATCTGAAAACTGGAGGAGCAGGTCTGAGGAAAGTTTGTTCCACTGCTTTTCCGTCAACTTTTTCCCCCTTTCTTCAATGTACAATTCTCTTCATCCAACATTCTAATACTTTTTGTTTTTGAAGCAGTAATTTTACTTTTTCACTCTGTACCTTTGTAAATAAGGTCAGCACAGGCAGAACAGTCTTAGAGGCAGAACGATTTCTCAAGAGGAGTCGAAAGGAGTATTTGGCAAGTTGCATGCTATTTCCTTGAAACCAGAGCATCTTAACTCTGCCAAAAGAAAAATAGACCAGTAAACTTATGTGCCCTAGATTTTGCTGTTTATAATATGAACAGTAAGCTGCAAGCCTCTGATGGAATTTAAAGACTTGAGAACTTCTTGGAGTCCAGGAGTGTCAGAGAGGCCCAGATGTTTGGCAAGTCTCCACAGTGCCTCAACATTCAGTGTATTCCAAACAAAACAGAACTTAGAATGGGAAAATATCCATATTTATGGATGATCTGTGTGCCTAATCACTTGGTTTCTGCAAGCAAACTGCATGGGTTTGTTCATTTGAATACAAAATTAAATTTCACCTGCAGATTGTGCCAGCATCCTGATTCCCTAAAATGTGGAGGTTTCCTGAGATGGTTTTTATTTGCAGAGATAGCTTATCTTATTGGCAAGCTTTCAATGACACACAGCCACCTTCATGGTAAAGGAACCAGTAATTAAGCAGCACAAATCCCCAAATGAAGGTTAAGGCTGTTTTTTAGGATATCCATATCCCCCTCCCCCACCGCCTGCTGCAAAAGATGGGGAAACACAGTAGTAAGAGGAACTATAGGGGAGAATTGGATCGAGTTGACTTGTCAGAAACAAAGATCTACTCAACTCCTTCAGTATTTTAAAAGGAGATTGCCATCGTTTTTTAAAACATACACAAATGTACTGGTGTTACTACTGGAGATACTCCAATACGAACAGCTTGGTAATAGCAGCATGTCAAACACTAGGCTTTGAAGCTCCCCCATCTTGCTACTTTTCTCGACATGAGACAGCCTACTTATTCCTAGTTATTCTACTGAGCCTCCAGCTTTGTCCTTAAAACTACAAATATGGTAATTTCACTTTTAAAACACATATGCACTGTTGACTTATCATTAATCAATATTCTCAAGATGAATTCATTCCTGGGATATCCATTTTTTAACTTTGCTTTACTCTTTCTCTCCAACTTCACCTCACCTTCCCTTCCTTATCTTGGCACGCTGCAGCCACAGAGATTCTCTTTTGTTCCTTGAATACCCAAAGATCATTTCTTCATCAGGATCTCTGCAGTCGATGTCCTTTTGCATAAAAAGCTCTTAGGTAGCTTCTCATTTGTCCTGGGTCATGCTTTAGTGACTGCCTTACCAAGGTTGACTAGCCCACCACACTGCATCCTTATGCTTCACTGTAGTTTTATCTTTTTTTTTTTTTAATGTTTATTCATTTCCTGAGAGAGAGAGAGAGAGAGAGCGCAAGCAGGGGAGGGGCAGAGAGAGAGGGAGTCACAGAATTGGAAGCAGGCTCTAGGCTCCAAGCTGTCAGCACAGAGCCCGACGCGGGGCTCAAACTTATGAACTGCGAGATCATGACCTGAGTTGTAATAGGATGCTTAACAGACTGAGCCACCAAGGCGCCCCAGTTTTATCTTTTACTGCCTTAAACTATTTATTTACCTCTGTGTCTCTTCTACTACAATGTGAGTGCCATAGGGGCAGGTACTTTTTCACCCGTGTCCCCAAGCATCTGTAATTAACTTGGCATATAGTAGGTGTTCAGATATTTGTTTGAATATTTAAGGTATTGGAGTGAGTCTTTCTCTACCTCTTTTTCTCACCTCTAACCCTGATCAGACACTCATTGTGCACAGTGGTCACTAATTAAGCAGATCATATGTCATAGCTAAAGGTTAGTGTTCCTCAGGGTGCCCACAAGACTATGGGCACTACAGTTGGTCCCAACCCTTTCACCACCAACTCAGATCTCTGCCTGCTCTACTCCACAGAGCATGACTCTATTAATTATGTGCTAATCTCTACTGCTGACTAGGCTTCCTAGTGTAAGATTAGTCTTAAACTCATTCAAACAGAATTATATGATATTGGAGAAAAATACCATCTCATGTCAAACTAATGTAAAGACCAGAGAACAAAAAGATTGGATTCTGATCTGTAAAACGATAATCTTTCCTTCACTCTTAAACTGGTAGCCTTCCACTTGTCCCTGGATCTCCCTGCTAACTGAGTGATCTCCCTAACGCATAGGAGGGAATGTGATGAGCACTGTGCAAGGATCTGCTACTCAGCATTATTCCAAGATGGAAAGTAGATCTAAACAGTTTCACAGTACGCTGTGCTACTCTCAACCAAGTGGTAAGCCCTGGCATACACATTTTCTATAAATTCAGCAGAATCAACAACTGCAGTACGTAAATGTGGTTGAAAACAACAGCTTCCAAGCATGGCTTTGTCTACACATGATATAAATGAGGAGGGAAGGTCTCTGTTTGCCATGTTTACTCTAGGTAACAATTTCTCCCCTGTTGGTTTTGGGAACCAAAACCAGGTTGGGTGTAGGTTGGGAAGGCCCTACACCCACAGTGGCACATCTTCCTGGGGAATGGAATTTAAAAAGCTGTACTATATGAAGGAGAAAGGAAGCAAAATATTAGTTTCGTTAAAGACAGAACCACAGATCTTAGAAATGAGAAGGATCAGGCCCTCTATGGCAGTGACCTAAGACTATCACCAGGATAGTGAACTGTACCTACATGCTTCTGGTGGAGGGGTTTAAGATTTATTGATGTCTCGCTGGTAAGGAAAAGAACTTACTGCTTTTACCTAGCTGAGTTGAGATGTTAAAGGCTTTAAAAAAAAATTCACATTCACAATGGAAATCTGCTTCGGTATTTCCAACATGACAAAACACAGCATGTGGTCTTGGTTGCACCCAAGACAAATAAAACCTGTCATAGTAAACAGAGATGCTATTCATTCCAGATTTGCTGAAATATTTGTTCACCCAACCCAGAGAGCTGAGTCTTTAGTGATGCTACAACCATTCTATTTAAAATTCGTTCTCTTTCCATTATTAGTCTCCATCTCTACCTTTTCTCATGTACTTAATCACTTAAACATGGCGTATTTGTTTACTGAGAAATGCCTTACTTAGCATTATGTAATTTTACTACCTGTGTATCTCCCAAATGCCCTAAGGCACATGCATTTTACCACATTGTTAAATTAACTTTTTTTCTTTGTAAGCACTGTAGGAGAATATTATATTAGAGTATGATATGAAAAAAAGCTCCCTATACCTCTCCTAGGCAGAAATAAGATATTAAGGCTGCAATTCTGAACACTGGAGTCCCCTTAGTTTTAGAAATAAATGAAAAACGATATGCTCCAATTGGAACTCTCTAATACTCTTCTTAGAATATTTTACTAACTCTGTAAACCCTAACACTATTGCTGTCAATGTCACACTCACTGAATCATGCCTTCTTGAAGTAAAATCTTAATATGGGCTACTCTGTCAATGTGACATTTTCATTAGCTCTATTATTTTTGAACAGTATCTCAGCATTATAAAAAAATACTCTGAAAGGCAGTCTCTGTCTGTTAGCTCATGACTGGGAGAGGACAGCACCTTTTTGATTATGTCATTGAATTTAGTCATGAAACTTGTGTCCTTACTACACATAGACACAATTTTATCCTTTGTATTTTGTTACATGCCTCTGTGATATGAGCAAAAAGAGCTGTGTTCATAATATCAAAGAAGCACAATTGGGTCACCTTTGTCACAGACAAAAAAAAAAAAAAAGTAAAAGGCCTAAGACTGGATTTAGAATGTGCCTAAAACAAATTCCACAGCCTAACAATAAAGATGGTGACTCCTGCTGTTTCAAGTCCACTGCTGCTCAGAGGCGTGGATCACCCTGAAAGAGAAAGGGAATGCCGGCTTTTCAACAAACTGAGGCTGACTCCAGTGGTCTTTATGGCGGAATCAAATACAACATGGGGGAGGACTGATTAGACCCATTCAGCCCTCCTTGAAGCAAGATAAGGAAAATAACTTAACTTTATAGCATCTTCCCTGTGAGGCACTCAAGGGCATACTATTAAAGCAACTGATTACAGTACAGAAAGAAGCCAGGGTCGTGTGAGCCTTTATTAGGGATTATTCATTTCTTGCATGAGGAGCTGCCCAGACTTGGGCTGCGTATCACTTACGTGGGGTCCCTGGATTCTTCAAACACTGCGTGTGTCTGATTAGAAGGGAAACAACATTGTTCTCGCCTGAGTAGAGAAACTGACCTTCACTGACCAGAATTTTTATTTCATACAAAGAACCTTTTGGCACGCTGGATCTCCAAGCTCACATGATCCCTCATCAGCAAGCTGCAGTGTTAGTTCATGTGCAAAATGAACAAGTCTGTCTAAACCCACATACTGCCTTGGTTATTAACAGGTAATGTTGGAGCTTCTTTGCAAGAGTATAATGTAAATTTAATGCTGAGCTGACATTAACCAAACACTATTACAGTAGCTCTTGCTGAACCTGTGTTCCACAAGGAGGGGCTCGGGGCTTCCATTTAGTCATTTGTGCCATATGAGATGCTAAGTCCTCATTTCACATTCATTACCACCTGAGTATAACGTTCCTATTTTTACCCAAATGACTGGAAACACACGTGTGTATGCACGCACGCACACACGCGCATGCACACACACGCACCACACACCTCTACCGAGAACAAAAGTGCATCATTTTAGATGACTGAAAGTGTACGTAATGAGGTGAGGTTGCTCTTGGGGGTCTTGTCTGGTCATTGGGCTCGAGCTAATCCAGGGAAACAGGGCCACCTGTTGCCTCGCCAGTGCTCCTCGGTGTCACCTGTGTCCAAGCCTCCTTCTCTCCAAACAAGTGGGAGCCCGGCCTGGGCTCTTGGGGGACGAGGACAGGCAGCATAAAGGGATGCAACCAAAGCTGAAAATGGAGCAGATACTGTGAGGCATCAACCCCAAGGGGCGAAGCGGGGCTAGAATGAGGCTATAGGATAGAAGCAGAGCTTGGGACCCTCAGTCACTGGCATGGGTGGGACCACCGGTGCTCAGCTCTTCAGCCTCGGCAGTCAGAGTCCCAGGCCAGGGGAACTGCCTAAGCCCTGGAGCCAACTGAGGCAAGGTGTTGCAACAAAGATCGGAGCTGACCACCCACCTGAGGCCCACTGGCACGTGGTGTCACGCTCAGCTTCCTTCTTCTCTTCTTTTTCTGAATTGAGGCACAATTAACATTTTATTAGTTTCAGGTGTACGAACATAATGATTCGATATTTGTATCTCCCATGAAACAATCAACACAGCCCCTTTCTGACCACGGAGTTGGACTGCTGATTCAAGCCCACACAGCACATGAAACCATACGTCATGGCCCAGGCCCGGGCAACGAGAAGAGGCCTCTCACACCACATGTCCACCTCCCTTCCTGCAGCTTCTTTTTCCAGATTTCAGTGCCAACAGCTTCACCACACAGGGGGCCAGAGAAGGCAGTAGAAAATCAGTCCCAGAAAGGAATGACTGGTCACATGAGTGCCTAGAGACAAAACCCCTTTTTTTCCCCCTTCACATTACTACCATGACTATGGGATTTCCAGGTATCTGGATGTCTCTATTTCCCTGTTTATACTCAGTGGTGCTATGTTAATTTTCATTCAGCACACCGTTCTGGTAAGTCCTTTAACTCTCTCAAGTGTGGGACTTGCCAATACAGTAAGATTACAATTTCACTGAAGGTATTTACACCTACCACTTAGTACAAGTGTCCTGTCCCCATATCCCACCTCCTTCAAATTCTCAGTAAATTAAGCCATTGTTTCCCCTTCATCCTGCTTGGTGTTTAGCCCATTTCTTTCCGCCCAAGTAAAACTCTCATGTGGAAAAGTCACCTCCACACACTAGATACAAGCAGCAAGAATAATAGAGGGATATACTTCAGCGGATTCAGGAGAAGGGAGTTAAACTCTTAACTGAAACAGTATAAATACAGGAGGGATTACAACCGGAACATTTAACGGCCACCTCTAAATGCTGTAAGGGAAGGAAAAGAAGAGTACTGTGGGCTGAGATCAGAGGTGGCTTCACAAGAGTAGGATCCTAAATCATCTCGGATTTGGATATGTACAGAAAAGGGGAAACATCTCAAAGGTGGGATTAGACACAAAGGCGCTGTAGTACGAATGCCATGGCCTGTTTGATGGGAGCCACTGAAGAGTTTTAAGCGACAGAGTGATATGATAAAAGCTCTGTTTTGGAAGACTGATCTAACAGCTGCATTCAGGATGGACGGCAGAGGAAAGGAGGACAGACAGAGGCGAGTAAGAGTTGAGGTCAGTTATGACAGCCTGGGTGTGGGATGAGAGTCATTCAACAATTATCTGATGTTTTCCAGGTGTTACATGCTATTGTAGGTGCTGGGTTCAGTGGTGACCAGGAAAGCAAGGTACCTGCCTTTGTGGCATCCATATTCCAGTGATGCTGCAGTCAAACAATATCAGATAGTGACAAGTAGAGGAAAGGGAGTAAGACAGGGTGATGTGATGGTAATTAAGGCAGGTCCTTGAAATAAGTACTCTGAGCAGGTGTTGGTTTTACTGAGACCAAAGGCTGAGAAGGTGCAAAAATCTGAAGGAGAAACATTTTGGAGAGAGGAATACTAAGTGCAATGGCTTTAAGGTGAGGACAACCTCAACTTACTGGGAGAAACCAATAGGAGCATGTGGCTTAAGCACAGTAAACAAGGAAGGGGATAGGACTCAAAAATAGTCTCTGGGGGGCAGATCACCTAAGTCCTCATGTGCTATGTTGAGGTTTTAATTACAGTTAGATTTAGAAGAAGGAAGTGATATGATCTCAAATACATTTCTAAAAGATCACTTTAGCTGCTGTGTAAAGAACGGATGGGGGTGGGGGACAGGGGCCCCGTTAGGGGGCCACTGCGTTAGTCAAGGTAAGAAAGGATGGTGGTGTAGACAAGGACAGAAATCGGGCCAATAGTACTTGGCAATCCCTTTAATGAGGGATTAAAGATGACGGTAAGAACAATTCCAGTTTTGGCCTTGAGCCTCTGGTGGGTGGCAATGCCATTGACTAAAATGAGGAAAACGGAGGCACGTACAGATTGAGGAGTATATGGGACAGCTCTATTAGGGACAAGTTGGAGCTCATGGAGAGAGTGGCCTCACAGGTTTGGTATTCAGGAGAGAAGCCAGGGCTCAAGATAAAAATTTGAGATTCTATCAATTTAGGGACTGTATTTACAGCTATGGAAACAGATGAGATCATCTGTTTAGATAATCTGGAAATTAGATTATCTGAATGATAGAGAGAAAGAAGAGGGCCCAGGACAGATCTCTGAGGCAATCCAGCATGTAGAAGTTGTGTAGAGAGGAGCCAGCAAAGGAAGCAGAAAGAAAGATTGGTGAGTTACAATGATACCCAGGAAAGTGTGTCATCACAGAGGCCAAGGGGAGAAGGTGCTTCCAGAACGAGAACAGGAGTAGTGAAAGAATCTACTACAGATCAGATGGGATGGGTCTGATGTTGCTTCAAAGCAGTGAAATCTTCCAACCAAGGCCTACCCCTAACATGAACTACCTGTCTGGTTTTTGCCTAAAATAACATCTTAACTAAAAGTATATATTTCTGGACAGAAGGACAGAAAGGACAGAAGTAGTGGATTGCAGAGGAGTGCAGGTAAACGTTGATTGGGTAGCTTCAAAAAGAGACAATAAATGTAAAAAAAATCTTTGGATAAGTTATAAAGCAGAATAGAGAAATCAGCCTTAACTTTATTACTAAAATGATACTAAAAGTAAGGTATTGTTACCAACAATTATGATGCTGATTCTATTGATTACACTGTGCTTTTACTGGCCTCAAGAGGAAGATTTAAACTTCTACTATAGCAGTCTCAGAAAAAGGAAATTGAAAAACTGAAAAATATTTCAAACAGAAATAGCCAAAAACTTGAGATTGTGGACATTACTTAAATAGGAATTTCTAAGACACGATATTGCCGATTGAACCAACATATTTACCTTCTACTCAGGAGGTCACTAAGTCCAGGTGAGACTGGCTGTCTATCTAGACCTTCCAATACCGTGGCACCAAATATTGGTTTAGCTTCCTCAGGCTTCAGAAAATAACAGAACAGGGCACTGAAATGTACTTTTGAGACGTCGAGGTTTCCCCTTGAAAGGTTTTAGACAAAGGCCAGTTCCTTTCCAGTTGCTTTTTGCGATACTTGCCATTGTATTTTCAAAGATTAAAAAAATTTTTACCAGTGATGTGCTTGATGCATGTCTATCAAACAAGCTGCCTAGGAAATGGTAAAGCTGGATTTTATTGATCATCTCTCAAGACAAAACTTGTTCCAAAGTAATTCTGAATAACTTGTGTAGGGAGGGTAAAATACCTGTAAATAAACACAGCTCCCACTAAATCCTCAGTTGGGCGGTGGTGGGGGGGGGAGCACAAGTGGGTAATTCCTCATTTAGAGTTTCAAAAATCACTCTTCATATAGAGTTTCGGCTGGAATTCAGCATGTTTGAATTCCTGGGTGCATTTCTGGGCGAGGATTTCATAGACCTAAACCCTGAAGACAGGCAACTGCCACTAATTAGCTCGGAGATGCTGGCAATTTGTCATCCGTTTAAGCTTCAGTTTCATCAGCTGCACAACAGAAACACGACCCCTTGTCCTGTTCCCTCATTTTACAGACAGGGAGAAACTGTGCCCACAGGCTTTGATATCAGATGTCCTCCTGATCAGAGAAGGGGCATCACACGCTGAAGAAATGGCACGGCAAATAGCCCGTGGCTTTGAAAGGCCCTAAACAAAGAATCTAGAGTAGTTTTTAACCAGACCATTTAGAGAGGACCAGAACTCCCACAGAGATCCAGGCAGAACTGCACGCTGGCTTCTCCAGCCCCTCAATCATAACCAGGAAGCCTTGGCATCGGAAAAGACCCAGCAGAGGAGGGGACGTTAGCATTGCCAGGAACTCGTTTTGCAACTGTTGGAGCCTCTGAGAGGGAAAAGCGCCTCCTAAAAGGCAGAATGATGTATTTTTCTCTCTTACTATTTGACACATTTTAAAAATAATTTTTAATGACAGACCCCCGTCATCTCTGCGCTCTTCTCCCCCTCCAGAAGCATGCTTGTGTTTGCCTCGCAAGCCGACAAATGTGAGGTGGAAGGGGAGAGGAATCCTTAGTGTGAACAAGAGTTTGTTTTAGAATCTCTGGACCTCAGCAGTCACACTTTCCAGATCATTGCTTTTAGAGCAGTCTCTGCTCGGTAATGGGGTTGGTGCACATGAAAATGTCAGGGAAGGGTTTGCAGAGGAACATTCAGCTGAGAAAACCAAAATGAAGATGCTAATCAGAAACAGCAGTGTACTCTTACTATGCATTCCCTCTAGCCCCCGGAGGTCCAGAGGGGATTCTGGACTAATTCCTGTTAACACAATAGGGCTAGGACACACTGCACCCCTCCTCTCCTCCAAAAGACACTCAGTCAGCGTCTGGCCCGGAGCCAGAGAGGCATATTCTGAATTCAGAGCGTGCAACAATGTTGAGTACAATTACGACATAATGGCTGCAAACTGTTCCTGAAAGCCAAGAAAACCTGAATGATGTGGTTGGGTTATATCATACATGAGGGCTTAATAGAGTTTAAAAACCAATTTGAAAATTTCTTCATTCCATAAAGATGGCATTAAGATGAGGGCAAAATCATTCTAGTTCAAGGGATGGGAACAAAGTGCATAAGGACTTATGCTGACTCCTTTCCACATTATCCTTCTTAACCAAAATGACCCATTCCCTTTGAAGATATCTGTGATATTTAATACTGACCCAGAAAGAAGGCATTTTCATTAAAGTATCTTAGTTTTATTGTACCCAGCTAGTAATGCCAGTTTCCTTGCTATTTACAAAGCACACAATCCCATTTCCAAAAACAACTCTCTGCCATTCAAAATCCATCCATGCAGGCAGTGTCTTCCATTCATCACTAATACTCTACTATTTCCAATTCATCTTGCCAAAGAGGCAAAGTTATCCCCATGACCACACGAGAGCTGAAAAGATGTTTCATTCATTTTTAGCCATTTTGTAGCAAGTGAGTGTAGAACCTCTGAGTTACTAAATCCAGCATTTTCTTGGACTTGTGATATCAACAATACCTAGACCTGCTCAGTCTTGATGTTGGAAACAGTGTACCCGTGAGGTCATGCTCCCCTAACCCTCAGTATAGAAGAGTCTATAATCCTCTGAATCCTACTCTGTGACAACATCTATCATGGAATATCTTCATATTTCGGAACTGGGAGGTGACTTTGCAGATCCCCTTGTTTTATGGATAAAGAAACTAATGTTTAACTGAAGCCTTTCACACTGCATTTTTTTGGTTCTTATATTGGTTTTCTATATTTTTTCCTTGAACAATGGCTTATTTTTATACATAATGAGACCACCGCAGAATTTCCAGAATGAGAAGGCATCTCCAAGTTCAACCTCCTTTCTTCACCACCCCCCCAAAAAAATCTCAGCAAGCTTTATACATAAATCCTCAGAGTATAGCAGATGAGATATCGCATTTTGTTTAAAGTTTAATTTAAAGATGGAGAGTGAGGAAAGGCTCAGCTTCAGACAGCAGAATTCTTTTATTATAAGAATGAGGTTTGGTCTCTAAATCTAAGAAGATAAAGATTAACTTCATTTTTGAACCTGGAGAAACAGAGCTGAACTTAGATCTCTCTCTCTCTTTTTTTTTTTTCCTCCAGTCTAATGTCCTAGGCTGCCTCAGCTGACTGGATTTCTATTAAGTAACAGTATTCTTCCTCCTGGCTCACTGGAAGAACTATGTATTTTAAAAAGTAAAGAATTAATAATCAAATCATTGAAACTCGTGTCCTTCCTCCCGACTAAGCTAGAAGCCATTTCCCCAAGATTTCATGATTAATATGAAAAAGTACAGGAACAAAGAAAGGAAGTTCATGTGTTTCCAGAAGTAACATTCTGGTTTCTGTGGCAATCCCACCGGCAACGGAAGGGAGCAGTGTATCCCACCTGCCTGCTCCATGACAACACAAAAAGCTGTCAACTTTGAACTCCTTGGGAATGTTAGCAAAGTAGAGAGGATGACTGTGGCTTTGTTTCTGTTGTATTTGGGCAACCTAGCCTTAAAATAACGACCATACATAGATCCTCTATCCTTAAGGCAGGACGAAACAAAGATACTAGTGCCCTAGGTAAGCTAGCAAATTAGTATGCTTCAAAAGGACACTCTTCAAATATTTGCTCAACAGGTCTTTGGGTGAGGAGTTGAGCATGGCAGGCTGGATGGAGGGTGGAGACAGCGCTCCTGGAGCCTTTCAGCTTGCATATTCCATTCAACACAACCAAGGCCCTGCAGCCGATCAGGTCATATCTCCTTGGAAGGCAGTTTGGTGACCACATACATACCGAGATTCTCAAACATGCACTTCCCTACTCCACGCTGTTCATCAAAACATTAGTAACTGCCGTATTTACACTGCATCTAGTAATCTCTTGAAAGATTACTGTTTTATATTCCTTTCTCTACCTGTTGCATTCCCAATGATGCTATAGATCCAACCTCCCTTCAGGGACACTGTCTTTTCATTTCTAAAGCATGTGCTGAGTGTTGGCAGCGTGTCAGGCACTAGAAATGTAAGAGTGTCAAGATGCTTTCTTTGCCCGTAAGGACCTCACACTTTGGGCAGAAGAAAGATTTACAAACAATGCAATACTGCAGTGATGAAGCCTACAGTAGTAAAACAGTTGTTAGTCATACTACTGGCGAAATGCTCTGAAATCCTTGGAGATGGATACTTTCTTAAAACAAAAGATATTTTGAGTTTTGTTCTGGAAACCCCATCTTTGGTAAGGATTAGAGTTGATGTTTTCTTTTTTTATTTTTAATAATTTTTTTTAACATTTTTATTTATTTTTGAGAGACAGAGAACATGAGCGGGGGAGAGGCAGAGAGAGAGAGAGAGACACACACACAAAGAAGCGGAAGCAGGCTGCAGGCTCTGCACCGTCAGTACAGAGACCAACGCGGGGCTTGAACTCACCAACTGTGAGATCACGACCTGAGCTGAAGTCGGACGCTTACCCAACTGAGCCACCCAGGTGCCCCCAGAATTTATGTTTTCATGACTCCATTTTCTTGTAACTGGGATGTTAGGGATGTGGGATAATTATCTATGAGAAACGTAGCCCAGACATCTCATTTTGCATATTCTTTCTCAAATGATTTTGTCCCTTGAACTTGCTATGGAGATGGATGAAGGAAGCTTGCCTAGTCCCTGCTACCTGTGTGGATCCCTGGATCCAGATGGTTTCTTCCCTTCAAAATAATTGCAAACGAGATTAAAGCTGCATGCAGGAACTATCCCAACTGGCTTTTGGCTTCCTCTGATGTACACCCCTTAAATAAAATAGTGGCAAAATTAGATTTAAAATAAGGAGCATAAAAACCTTACTATTTGTACCATATTACCTCAAGGTCTTGCTATGGTGTGAAACCCCGAACCCTGGCATTAGAGTAATTGAATGTAGCAGCCATCTAGAGTATGCACATGTTATGAAATACAAAAACTTTACAAACAAAAAATAACTTATTTTGAAGGCCTATCTCCACACTGCCTCTGGTACTTAAAGGTACAACAGAGCTAGGCATCTGGAATAAAATAGAAATACAGTCCAGTAAATTCCCAACTTGGAAAATCCTCATTTCTATTACCTTACCTGCCATCAATCTATCTAAATAAAACCACATAGCAACATTTTCTTCTAGTGAAGGAGACAAAAATAAAACAAAACTGATTCTTCCCCAGCAAGCGGCTACTACTGACCACAACAAGCATGAAGAAAGGAAATCTGGGGAGTTTGCCTGCCTAAAGCACCAGCTCCACGAATCTTAATTTTCACAACAGTACCTTTCTGGTTCCAGGCAATTCTTCAGCAGAACAGAACCCAGGTTATTAGGCTATGACATTTCACACAGAAGCAGGATTTAGCCCTGCCTTATCCTGATATTACCATAATCACTCAGTATTTCCAGGGGACACATCTTTTTCCAAGTGTTTTAAATCTCAATGTATACAGCTCCAAATAAGAACAAAGAGCTTCATATGCATTTTCATAAGTTATTCCTCATAAAATTACTAAATGAGAAGACTGCGGCCTGTAATAGCTACCTCAACTTGTACAGTGCCATGCACACTGAGACATGGTTCCAGTATGTCTCTTAACCAGTAACTGTTTAACCAAGGCAATGTATTACAAGAGCCCTGCTTATGGTGGGAAATGTGCTAGAAAGTGTTGGGGGCTTAACAGGTCCTAGACACTATCCCTGTTAAGGAGGAGCTTATAGCTTGTGGTCAAGCTGGGCCACACTGTATATATATTTATTTTATTAAAAATTTTTTTAATGTTTATTTTTTTGGGGAGACAGAGAGAGTGCAAGCAGGGGAGGGGCAGAGAGAGAGAGGGAGACACAGAATCTGAAGTAGGCTCCAGGCTCTGAGCTGTCAGCACAGAGCCTGACGTGGGGCTCAAACCCACGAAGCAGGGGATCATGACCTGAGCCGAAGCTGGATGCTTAACTAAGCCACGCAGGTGGCCCTGTGTATGTATATATGTATGTATGTGTGTGTATATATATGAAATACTTTATAATAAGAAACAAGAATAAAGATCATCCAGGAAAAACCTTGTTAAAGACAGCATTAGAAACAGGCACTTTCCTATTCATGTTAGTAATTTCACTGGGACTTCTTTACCTCTGGACCTATTAAAAAACTGTATGAGGGGTGCCTGTGTGGCTCAGTCCCTTGAGAATGGGACTCTTGATTTTGGCTCAAGTCATGATCTCACAGTTGTGAGATTGAGCTCTCCGCTCTCCCACTCCCAGGTCATGGAGCCTGCTTAGGATTCTCTCCTCCCTTTCTCCCACTCCCAGTCGCTCTCAAAAACAACAAACAAAACAAAAAAACCCTGCATCTTGTGGTATTCATCAGGGGAGACCAGCAAGGCTAAGTATTTGTTGAGAACTGTACAATTTCTGATTTAGTCTCACATTGTTCCCCACCCAGGGGACGGCTTTTGCCAGTAAAGCAGAGAGGAGGTCCAGAAAGCCCCGGGACTCACAACGTTGCCTACGGCACCTTTCAACCTTTTCACCCTCAATTAAAGGCCAACATGGCTGCTCAAAAATATTTATTTAAAAAGGCAGTCATGTCTGCGGGCTGCCAATTGAGATTATATTGCCACTTCACTGAATTGACTTAAACCCAGGACTGGGCATCTGTGAAAAACTGGAAAGAGAGTAAAGCTGAGATGTTTTCGGCTTTTTCTTTAAAAAACGCCTTTTCCCGCTCGTTACTTTGTTCACTTCCCAGAGCGCCATCGCACGCGCACGCACACACACACACACACACACACACACACGCGCGCGCGCGCGCCAATAATTCCCCCTCTCCCCCCCGCTGAAGTTCATGGATTAATGGCTCCCGGTTTAATTAAGTCCCCCCTAACAACAATCGAAATCGGCAGCGCATGGCACAGCGAAGGGCTCGCGTGCCCCGCCTCCCGCCCGCGTGCGGGTTGTGGGCGGGGATGTGAGCGCCCACCTGCTGCTGCCTGGCCATCCGCACGCACCTGAGCCGCCCGCCGACTTCGCCGCTTCCGCTTCGCGCCCGGCACTTCCGCCCGAGCCGGCCCGGCGCCCGCCCCCTGTCCCGCACTTCCGCGCCGGCCTGCTGCTGCTCGGATTTCCTTCTGGGACCTCGTGTCAGTCTTCTGAGGGTGGCGGCCGCGCCTGGGCTGTTGCGCGGGTAAGGAGACAGGCAAAAACCAAGGCCAAAGTGAAAAAGAAAACAAAATAAGCCCTTGGAAAAGTGACTCAGCCTGTTCGGGAACCATTTAATAACGAGCCAACTTTTTGTAAGGCTATTTTAACTCATTTCTGCGTTTGTTCACTCATTCATTTAACGCTTACTGCCTTCTTCCCCTGGGTTCTGGCTGAGCTAGGTTATGGGGAACAAGATGATGAATGAAAGTGGCAGCTGTACCCTTCTCAGATGTAAAGTTATGTAAACAAATCAGACATAAGGACATTATCCTTTAAATAGGTCATGCCTTCAGTGAGCTAAATGCATTGAAAGGGAAGGAATGTGTACCTATGAAATGATGCAAGTGACCACTTGAAGAAGTAGATTTTAGGCTGGGATGTGAAGCACCAGGTTGGGCAGGGACAGAGCTCTCTAGGCCTGGGGAAGGGGGCACTGGAGGGAGCCTGGCACGGACAGTGCCCAGAAGACTGACTAGTATGGCTGAGGCATAGAGGGAGAGGGGAGGGACGTGAAAACCGTCTGCATAGGATAGGCAGGAGCCAGGCCATGCCTAGGGCCTTTCTTTTAGTTTTGTGTTAAGGACAGCTGGAGGAATTTTTGTTTTACTCTGTTTTTGTTTGTGTGTGGGAAGGGGCTTGAATTGATTGCCTTTCCATACTGAAAGTCTCACTCATCTTTGGGAAGGAGATGAGAAGGGGCTGGGGTAGGTGAGAGCAGAGCACAAGTTGGAAAGGCAGGAGGCCCCTATGTAGTCCAGGGGTGAGGACCCAGGACTTGAATGGTGGTACTCGAAATAGTGAGAAAATAAAATAAGACTAGTGCTCAAAGCCAACATTGATTGCTCACATCAGCTTTACACTCATTAACTTGTTTAATCTTGAGAACCATCCTTTTAAGCCTTATTGCTACAATTTTGCAGATGAAAAAACAATAACTTGTCCTAATTCTCAGAACTAGAAAATGGTCAAGATGGGATTCCATCTCATCCTGTCTGATGCCAGTAACCATGAGCTTATCACTATACACTCAGTATGAATTTAGTGATTTAAAAAAAAGATAGAAAAAAAAAAAATAAGGTCAGGAATGCATCCCCTAAACAAACCACTCTAATGAGATGATATTGTTGGAGGACACATCTAGAAAGTAGAGTTCCCAAATTTTTACTGTATCATTCTAGCATTTGCTGACAGAAAAGAGGGCAATTTGTGACTGTCAATAGACTGCCTATGATTATTTTTGAGTTGATACACTGATAAGACCTAATGCCTTTCTGGGGGAAGAAAAAAAGTCAGTCTACAAAGTACACTCCACTGCACAGTTGCTGATACATTATTTTTAAAGAAGTTATCTTGAGTCTAGTTATAAACACCTTGGTGGAACATGCATGACTCACATTTTGTGGAGTGATAGAAAAGCTTCCTGGGAGTACAACTCCAAATCAGCTTCCACATCTCATTTCTTATTGGAAAACAAAATAAATTTGATTTATGAAAGCTGGTTTCACCCACTGCAGGAAAAGTATGACTTTGCCAAAGGCCAATAGTGAAGTCTTTTAGTATTTGTGGTGGGTAAATTTCGGTAAGGAGTCAAAAATTCACAAAAATCATCAGAATTTGAATTTGATAAGAATTTCTTGGGTTGTTCAGGCACAAGGTATGGTACCTCCTCATGATTGTTTTGGTTGAAGGTGCAAGTTCCATGAAATGGCTAAGAACTCACTGTACTCCAGGCCCAGTCTTTTCAGGAGTGCTTGACTAAATGCCACAAACCCAGAGGACAAGCTTTGCCTCTAGACACAGGGAAAACAGTGCTCAGCATTTGAGCTGTGCCTGGGAAAATGTCTGGAGTCTGAGTGGGAGAAGTTACAGTCTCCTAAATTAGAAATTAAAACTGTCAGAGCAAAATGAAACAACATTTATTAAATGGTCACAAAATATAATACTGTGTCAGCTTCATTAATTGCTGGATTTGTTGTTTATAACAATTTCACTACATTGGAAAATAGTTTGTAGATGAGATGCTCTTAACTGAAAGTTCCTGGATATACATGATGAGTGTTGAGAAATCACAGTGTATTTTTTTTTAAGTAAAACAATTTTTTTTCATTTTTATTTTTGAGAGAGAGAGAGAGAGCATGAGCAGGGGAGGGGCAGAGTGAGAGAGGGAGTCACAGAATCTGAAACAGGCTCCAGGCTCTGAGCTGTCAGCCCAGAGCCTGACACAGGGCTCAAACTCACGAACCGTGAGATCATGACCTGAGCTGAAGTCAGACGCTTAACTGACTGAGCCACCCAGGCGCCCTGAAATCACAGCATATTTTAAATTAATTACTTTAGCCAAATAATTTCAAAAGCAAAATTATAAAATTCTTCATAGCAAAATAATTAAATGTGGGATGTGTACACATTTTAACATATCTGAAGTGATGTACAAGTAAGAGCGTTTAGAGAATATGAAGGTCTTAGTATAGCAATAGGTCTTATACAGTTATGTTCGCTCCAAACATGCTTGTCAGGGGCGCCTGACCTATCTCTTGTCCTCCATCCAGGTCTGGGCTTCAGTTCCAAACTATACCCTGGGAATCTTGATAGGACTGGTGTCAGGATCTCTCACATGGGCTGAGTTCTTCTGGTGGATCTCAAGGCTCTTCCAGCTCTATGTTCACTCCTGAGACTAAAGGCTGCTCTGGAGGAAGCCTGCTGGTATAGGCTGGTCTGTACCTCCTGAGATAGCTTGAAGGGTGTCTTAAAGGACACATCACTCTTTCTTCTTCCAGAGATGACCTGGAACCAGGCTTCCCCCAAGGCCTCCTGAGGGCTGGGTGTGTGGTGTGAAGGGAGGTATCTTCACTCCCAGCTCCTTGGCTTTGCCTTTGGGAGAACAGGAGTAAAGGAAAGGCTTTTGATGTCACTGCTTTCCCTTGAGAATACCTTAAAACAATAATATGTGTCCTGACAGGTAGTGACTATCATGCCAACTCTATTTTACAGTAATCTGTCTCCATACTGCTACTCAAAAAACATGCGATCTGAACTTTGACTAGGAGGGACAGTCCCCAGTAATAGCCACAGTTGGGTGATGTTGACATAATCGTGATGGTGGAAGGATTTAGAAACCTGGTAGGTTTTCTCCCATGGCCTTTCTCGGGTCTTTACAGTGAGCTTATTTATTTATCTCACGAGTGTCTCATCCCCAGCACTGCAAACTCTGCAGGAAATGATCTGGAAGGGCCAGATATTGTGTTATGTTTAAGGTCATGGAGAAAAACAGTGGCAACCTCCCAAAGAAAAGACAGGCTTCTGAGTCTGGATGTGTTGGGTCAGCAGGGTCACTGTTGAACCCCCCCAGGCCAACCATTACAGGAAACAGAATTATAAGCCTGTCTTACTAGGAGGGAATGGACCTCAGAAGCCTGATTTCTATATTCCCCTTGACATTTAAAAAAACTCTGCTCTTGTGCCAGTGGAGAGTGAAGAAAATTTTAAAAGGAGAAAAATGTTTGTTTTAAGGCTTGCTCAGTAATCCACTTATGCTGTTTACATTAAAGAACCTTTCATGTAAACATCATTAATTATGTAGTATAAGAGCCAAATAAAAATGCTAAAAAATAAAAGTAATTGTGGGATAAATTAGTATAGCTTGAGTGCACATATATTATGCAGACACTCTAGACTTTTATATTTTATTGAGGGAGGTGGATTTGTGATTTTCTATGTTTGAGCTGCTAGGATGGAACCAACAGAAGTGACATTTTACAGATGGATACCAAAGCTGTTAAAGTTTAAACTCATACTGGCAATGAGACTGTGCTTTTTAACAGAGTCCTTGACTTATGCCTCCTCTCTAAATCTGTCTAGAAAAGGGGCGCCTGGGTGGCTCAGTGGATTAAGTGTCCGACTGGGCTCAGGTCATGATCTCGTGGTTCGTGAGTTCGAGCCCTGCATCAGGCTCTGTGCTGACAGCCCGGAACCCGGAGCCTGGAGCCTGCTTCGGATTCTGTGTCTCCCTCTCTCTCTGCCCCTCCCCCGTTCATGCTCTGTCTCTCTCTGTCTCAAAAATAAGTAAATGTTAAGTCTGTCTAGAAAAGATTCTGGGCAGAGATGTGGATTGAGTATCCCATGGATTTCCCCAGAAGGTTTTTTTGGAGCAGGACCATGATTATCTTCTCCAAAATCAGTAGCCTCCGTCGTACAGTCAAGTGCAATAACAGAAGACTGCTTGTGTCTGTGTTAAAGGAAGTGAATTGTGTGAAGAAGGGCAGGGACAGAAGCTGTTGAGGAAATATGGCACAGAGACCGTGGAGTAGCGATGACACTATGCATTTGTATCACCTTTTATAGTATTTCAGAAGTCTTCATGTACGTTATGAAAATTAATCCTTTACAATAATTTTGTAAACTAGGTGGGGTATGTATATTTTTACCAACCTCATTTGACAGACAAGGAAATTGAAGCTTAGGGAGGGAAGTCACAATGAAACAGGGATTGGAAAGCACTGCATAAGTTCTATCGTTTTTTTCTACTACCACATTCATATTACTTTTTAAACATAAATGAAAAAAAACATGGTGTAGTTCATAGCAATATTTTGTGCTATGTGGGATCTTTTAAGAACATGTGAGTGTATTTACATCATTTCCTCAGGGAAAGTTTTGTTTTACCTAGAAAGGCAGGAAATGGAGTTGAAATGGGAAAAGTTTTTTCATTTTTATGGATTAAACCCATCTGTTATTTTCACTAAGCCTCCTATCATGGAGGACGATAGATTTCTCACAACATAAAGAGATGAGAAAAGAGGAAAATGTGTTTCCTTTGTTCTCTGGTTCAGGTTCATACCCATCCATGGAGTCCTGTTCAGATAAAACAGGGCAGCCAGTTTACCCATCAGAAAGAAAAGACACTGCTGTCCTCAGATATGCCCCAACACTCTGGACAGTCTTGCACAGAATTAAAGTTAACACTTACCGCTCTGAGGAATTCTGAGGGATAATTTTTTTTTTTTCACTGCTTCGGGCATCTTTCAATACTATGCTTGGATATTTTGCTATATTATCTGTTACATCTGCACAAGACAAAATTAAGCAAAATTATCTTTCACTTATTTATTCAGAATAGTGCTTACTGAGTATGTACCTTGTGGCAGTAGGAGTTCAACTCTGGGGTTGAATCTAACAGACACGCTTCTTGTTGTAATGGAATTCACCATCAAGGGGGGGAGATGAATATTAATCACATGATCACAACAGTAAATACATACTGTAAGAGGCCCCTGCTCTGGTGAGAACAAGACTAGTAGATGATTAGGTAATTGGAAAATGCAGTTAAAGTGGCAAATCATTAAATATGTGTGTGTGTGTGTGTGTACGTACATATACATTTAACCCTTGAATAACAAGGGGGCCAGGGGCACCCACACCTCATAAATCCATGTATAACTTTTTGACTCCCCCCAAACTTAACTAATTTATGGCCTACTGTTGATTGGAAGCCTTGTTGATAACATAAAAATGGATGGACACATACTTTGTATGTTATATGTATTATATACTGTATTCTTACAACGAAGCAGTCTAGAGGAAAGAAAATGTTATTAAGAAAATCACAAGGGGCGGGCACCTGGGTGGCTCATGTGGTTAACGGTACAATTTCGGCTCAGGTCATGATCTCCCGGTCGGTGAGTTGGAGCCCCACATTGGGCTCTCTGTTGTCAGCGTGGAGCCTGCTTCAGATCCTCTTGCTTTCACTCCCTGCCCCTCACCCGCTTGTACTTTATCTCTCTCAAAAATAAATGAACATTAAAAAAAAAAGGAAATCACAAGGAAGAGAGAATACATTTACAGTACTTCACTGTGTTGAAACAAATCTGTGTATAAGTGGACCCACCCAGTTCAAACCCATGCTGTTCAAGAAGGGTCAGATGTGTATTTATATACACATACACATAAGTATATGTATACATTCATATATATATATATACATATATACATTTATATATGTGTGTGTATACATATATGTGTGTATACACATTGTAAATGTATGTGTGTGTATATATGTATATATATGTGTGTGTGTGTATATATATATATATATATATGTAAAACTTTTATTTTTTACTTAAAATACATAAATGAACATTTATTTGCCAAATTTGATAGGGTCACCCTTCTTGCATACAGCCTACTCAAATGCATATCATCTACAATTTTCAGTTTCTGATACTTTAATATAGAGGGAGAACTTAAAGACACTTGCAAAATAATTTGAGTTCATTTAAATTTTTATTATTTTTTTCCTCTGGTCCTTTACACTTGTCTTACCGATCACTAATCTAAGAGCAATTTCCTCCCAGCTTTTTCAAGTCTTTTCAAAGCATTTAACATTTTTTTTTAGTTTATTTATTTATTTTTGAGAGAGAGCACAAGCAGAAGGGGGGGGGGAGAGAGAGAAAGAGGGAGACACAGAATCTGAAGCAGGCTTCAGGCTCAGAGCTGTCAGTGTAGAGCCTGATGTGGGGCTTGAACCCATAAACTCTGAGATCATGACGTGAGCCAAAGTTGGATGCTTAACCGACTGAGCCATGCAGGCACCCCGTAACTTAGTTTTCATAGAAATGGCAACTCTCTTTTTATGTCCATATTTGATTAGTTGATGTGATATTTAATTAAACTACATAATTATAGTCACCAAGTACAACTGCCGTAAACAGGTTAGGGAACAAAAACAACCACTCTCAGTTGGCGGGGATAGAAGGGATGGGGGTATTAGGCTACAGAAGCCACAAGCATCTATCATGCTTTGGGCCATCAGTCAATACGTTTTACAGATGGATTTGAAAACGTCAGTAAATTCAACCCTCTCCCCCCCACCCCCCGCCCCCAGCTCAATCAAAAGAGTTTCTATTGTAATTAAAAACTAGTAAACATTACTAAGGAAAAGCAGTGGGTGCCATAAAGTTCTGTGATTGGGGAATGTGACTCAGTCCCAGGGCAGCAGGAGAGGCCTCTCACGGGAAATTACAGTTGAGCTGCCATCAGAGAGTAACTAGGCATTTGCTCAAAGAGGGGCTGGGACAGGGGTCTGGAGAAAGGAGTTCCAGGCAGCAAGAGCAGTAGAATCCATGCTGTGTGGAAAATAAGGAACTGAAAGAAGGCCAGTATGATCAACGCGAAGAGCGGAAGTGGGAGAGCAGTCCGGGATGAGGCAGATGGAAGGAGATGCCTGTTCACACCAGCTTTGTAGGCTCTGACAAGCATGCAGGTCTTCGTCCCTACTCATACCAGAAAGCTGTCAATGACTACGAAGCAAAAGGGTCTGCAGCAGCTAGTTTGTTTTGACCCCGAAATCTAATGGGGGCACTTGGATTGTTTTTATAATCTAAATACATTATAGCTAGAGGAGAAAACAATATTTTCATGACTGCTGGCACCTTTGGGAGGGAGCTGTCCTTGAATAAGAAAATACATTCGTTAGCTGCCCACGGGTCAAAGTTGGGGAGGCGTCAAGATAATAAAAGAGATGCTAAGTATCCCTGCCGAGAATGTGGGAGGGAAAGAGAGAGAAGGGTGGGGGGAAGGTGTTGTATTATTTTCCTAGGGCTGAGGTAACAAAATGCCACAAACTGGGGGGGTGGGGGGGGCTTAAAATAACAGACATTTATTCTGTCGCAGTATTGGAGGTGAGATATGTGAAATCGGTGTCAGCAGGGCCATGTTCTCTCATGGAGCTCTGGGTAGAATCTGCCTGTGCCTCTTCCTAGTTTCTGGCAGTGGCTGGAGATCTGTGGTGTTCTTGGCTTGCGGCTGCAGACTGCATCCCTCGAATCTCTACCCTGTGGTCTTAAGGCATTCTCCCTGTGTGCCTTTGTGCCCCTTCTTTACTTATAAGGACCCTAGTCAAATTGGATCAGTCCCACCCTTAATGACGCCATCTTAACTTGATTACGTCTGCATAGACTCTATTTCTTTCTTTCTTTTTTTTTAAGTTTATTTATTTTGAGAGAGAGAGAGAGAGAGAGAGAGAGAGAGAATCCCAAGCAGGTTGTGCACTGGCAGCGCAGAGCCTGACTCAGGGCTTGAACTCAAGAATCGTGAGATCATGACCTGGGTCGAAACCAAGAGTCAGACGCCTAACCAACTGAGCTACCCAGGCTCCCCAAGACTCTATTTCAGATGGTCACGTCTGCAGATGGTGGGGGTTTGGGCTCAAATATATCTTTTTGAGGGATATAATTCAACCCATAACAGGTGTGAAGGGAGAGTAGTGAGAAGAATCAGCAAAACCGTGGGAGCTTAAATGGTGAGGTTGGCTACACCCACTAAGAAATTGCTGATAGCTAAGCGGTTCTCAAGTACTTTTCTTACAGTGTAAGATGTGACAGCCTGCAAAACGTGTCCCCCATCACAGCCATGTGGTGGCTCCCTACTTTTCAGTGAAGTTTCTGCTAGCAAAAACTTGTTGGCAGAGGTGGTAAAGGTGAGGGGACAAGTGACAAGTGGAGTCTCTGAGAAGGATTCGGGTTCTATGTTAGGGCTACTGACATAAAAAGTGTGATCACAGGAAGTCTCAGAGTGAACATCAGTTTGGTAGAGGCTGAAAAGAGTAATTTTGTGACTGTAAAACCCTCTCTCTAACCCAGATATTTAGAGATATATTGGATTTCCACAGTCTCTAGCCTGGGGACTTGGGTCAACCTTCTCTCCAACTTGTTGGGATAGGACCAAGGTTGCAAATACAATTATTATTAAATATCTACCCTGCAATTTTTCTATCATCCTTTTTAGGGTACCGTGCATGATTTTGGCCAATCATAAGAGTGTGTGTTTTTTTTTTTTAAATGTTTATTTATTTTTGAGAGAGAGAGAGAGTGTGCATGCATGCACACAGCTGTGATGACAGCAGAGAGCCCGATGCAGGGCTCAAACTCAGGAACCGTGAGATCATGACCTGAGCCAAAGTCAGACGCTCAACCGACTGAGCCACCCAGGCTCTCCAAGTGTTTGCGATTTGCTTTTAAAAAAGAGCAAAAAACCCCTGTGTTCTGTATCTCTTGCCCTACCATCTTGTAAATCTACGCATTCCAAATAGATGACCACTTTGATGGCAGGAGGATGTTCTCTGAAGTTCAGTTTTCGCTTCTTGTCAGTCTCCTGCTTCACTTCATAGAAAACCCTTGTGATGCGTTTCTTTACTAGCAGAAGCTCTCATGTGCCGCTCCCTCAGGTTTGCGCCCGGCTCTCAAAACGAAGGGAATGATTTCCTGTAGTGAGTCCAGATGTTGTGTTCAGCACTATTGCGATTAGCCATCAAGTCTGAGAGCTGTATGAAATTACGTCTGTCTTTGAGGCCTGGGAGGGAAGACGATTTGGTAATAGTTTAACGTCCGTTGGGTGAAATCGTTGACATTGGGGAAGAACTACTGCCTCCATGAACGAGGATCCTACGCGGCACCTTTTCGGTTCATTTCTGCGCTCCATTTACATGGGTGTTTAACACGAATGTGCTTTTAAAACACGTAACAATTTCCTGAAAACCTAAGTAACTGGCAAATGGTTAGAATAATTAATAAGGCAGGTGTTTTGTGTTTTGTCTTCTGTACGCAGCTTGGAGAGAATGGGAACGATTTCAGCTGGCAAAGGTATCGTCTGTGGCCAGTATGTACTGCCTGTGTGGAAGCTTCCACCCGTACTGCAGGCACTTCACGGGCACTGAGACTGCTCAGGCAAAATGAAGCAAAAAGCAGAGCAATTACCCAGAGACTATGAATACAATACGATGTTGTGTTTGGACATTTAGGCAAGAAATCTTCAGGGTCTTCTCCCGCTTTGAGAATCCTGCCTGGGTTGTTGGTTGGAGAAGCTGGAGAGTGTTCTTCTTTAGCCCTGAAGGAGTTGGCTGACCGCTCCATCCCCCCCACAGTAAGCCAGAGAAATTGTGTCCTCTAGCTGATAAGGGCAGACGGGCCCCCTTGGTAAACTTGACAGTCATGCTCTTGAGCCTTGGAGAACCACCTGGTATCCCGTTGAACCAAGCCATATCTGCATGACTCCTGCCTGCTGAGGAAGGGTGTCTGCCCCAGAGAAGGCACACATGGCAGGGCCAGGAGTCCTGAGATGACCAGAAAATGCTGGCAGAATGGCCTGTGAGGTTCAACCCGAGGCCTCCTGCCATGTTGCTGGGCTTCCTAGCTCTGTATGGTCTTTGTTCCCATAATCCCTGTGTGGGTTTCTATACCCACAATTTCTGCTCTGCCCTTATCAAGTCCTTATAACAACCCTTTAAACACAGTATTTCAGCTGA
The DNA here is from genome assembly GCF_028749965.1 of Puma concolor. Taxonomy (NCBI): domain Eukaryota; kingdom Metazoa; phylum Chordata; class Mammalia; order Carnivora; family Felidae; genus Puma; species Puma concolor. The sequence goes on along the minus strand of NC_141667.1, from coordinate 136,224,969 downwards.
TGTCACAGGTGCCATTCTTTTGTGATACCCACATTTGGACCACCCCTTAAGGCCATGACTGTCTTCTCATAGCTCTATAGAAACTCTCGATGGCTGCCACACATTAAAAACATCAAAGCAGAGGGGGAAAAAAAAAGAAATCTCAGCTTAACCTAGCCATATAAACCACCCATTTGTGCTAGTTACTCTGCAGGCGTAAAGCATTCTTAACACTTAAACACTCATTCTGTTAATAGCAGTAAGTTAAGTTGGCCAAAATTCCAAAGAAACTTCTTGAAATGGTAATCAATTTTAAGGGATTCTTTATAAAATCGAGAGTGCTAGCTACTTTCTGGGGAAAAGGAAGACTAAAGGATAATAAGACTTTGGCAGATAGGAAGTTTGTGGGGATCAGTATTCTCATTAGTTAGAGAGACAAGACAGGAGTAATTGGCATAAGCTAGATGGAATAAAAGACATTTAATATAAGGAAAATCTCATTATAAGGACAAGAAAACTTTGGCATTGCCCTCTTGTACTGCTGGTGACAATTCAATTATAGGATTGTCATATTTCTTATTTTGTAATTGTTAATTGGTTAAGACATAGGACATCTTTGTGAAATTTCTCTTTCTTCTTCAGTGTGTGTGTGTGTGTGTGTGTGTGTGTGTGTGAAAATGAAGAAACAGAGACACAGCAGTGACTTATGTTACTAGCTCCATTCCTCTAGGGAAAGCTCACAACTCAGAATTACTCTTTCCTTCCACAGTGGAGAGGTAGATGGTCGCTTTGAAGACGTCTCTTCCCAGCTTTTACCTACCAGGGTCTAATTCTGGGGTTATTTGTGGCTTCCTGGTTTCACACTGGTCTCCTTTCTCTTCCTCACTGGCTGTCCCATAGATGCAGATGGTGAGACAGAAAACCCAATGAAATCATATTGTCAGTTCATGTTTCGCTGTATTTTCTCTGCTCGTCACCTGTTTTAAAAGCTTATCTGTTTGTATATCATCTCTTATAGCTTGCTTGGATTCCCCTTTCCTCTTGGTCTGGGGGAAGGGCAGGGGGACACAGAGAGAGAGAGGGAGAGAGAGGTGTTTAAAGTTCCCTGCCATCTGACGTCACCCGTGCTCTGCAGGTGATTTACATGCCACATGGTCTCCACCGTCTGTGTGCTGTAACTCGGTAACTCAGTGGTAGCTTGACCTTCAACAGCTGCTGAACCTCCTCGTTTCTGCACAGGGGTAGAGGAGGCCATTATTGCAAGGAAAGAACATGTGGCTTTCCAAATGGCATGAAATACATCTATTGCGACCAGATGAATTACATATTCATGAAAACTGTGTAACGGAAGACTACTCCGCTTGCCAGGCAGTCACCTTGGCCGAGCGCAAGGCTCGGTAAACAATGCAAAACTCTGGCTCCCTCATTTATTTACCTTGCCAGTCAACGTGCGCAGCACTGGGGCAGGTTTCTACGACCAGCCACGAGAGGAAAGCTGGGAAGAGCTCTGCGTTTCCAAGGAAAACTGAATTCCATGATGCTTACATTTTTATTTCGTATCAACAAATATTGATTGGACGTCCATTATTCTAACAGTATCCGAACAAAATTGTAATACTGTATTATTAGGAAAGTTTCTGCAAATGCTGGGAAGCTTCCCCTCCGCCCCCCCCCCCCCCATTAAATAAATATCCAATTAGTGTGTGTAAAACGACTCCCACCAAGATGATGAGTTTTGATGTCTGTGTTTCTTATTAATTCCTGACTTACTAGTAAAGGATCATGGTAATTATCCCTATTTTGCAGATGGCAAAAATGAAGCCAGAGGTGTTAAGTGACGTCCCAGGAACACTGTAAGTGGCAGAGTTAGGAAGAACATTGCTGTGTCTCGACTCCAAGTTCCTATTTACTTCACCAGAACACTGCACTCGTGTGGATTTGACTTTACTGTCAACATGTCAGTAACGATGACAACCCAAAAGGTGGTGACATTTAAAATGCTGTCCTTGGTCCTATTCGTAGCTCGTCCGGGGCATACTCCCAATGCTAGTTAGGTTCACGCACATGCTGAGCCTCCTAGCTGCAGCTCTTCCCCTTCTCCACCCTGTGATCTGTCCATCTTTACATTCTCCGCTGGGCTGGGTGTGCTAGTTGGGCACACTCACACCTGTTCACACCTTCTCTCAGTGCTCCTGGACTGCTAAAGCTACAGAGAGACTCCCTTGCAGTTAGGGGTCCAGATATGATTTCAGGCTCTGCTAATCAGGTGGATTTATGTAAGACTTAAGTTCAGAACGGAGTTAAATGGCAAGAGCTATGGGGTCTGTTAGACCTTTATCGATTGATCTATCTATTAATTATCTATCATCTATCTATCAATCGTCTGTCTTTCTGTCTATCTACCTACCTACCTACCTACCTACCTACCTACCTGCCTATCTTTCTATCTATCTCCCAGTAAGGATTTAGCAGGAATGAACAATTGTCATCTCTGGAGAGCTGCTAATGAGGTGCATTTCTGGAGCCAGCATTGCATTGGGGTCTTTGGATTCCTGTTTCCTGAAGGTGGCCAAGAGGGCAGCTCCCCCTGGGGTGCAGTTCTGCAGTATCCTTCTAGGACTGCTGTACAGACTCAGCATGGACCCAGTGCTCCTCCTGACCTTTCCATGATTTTGTTAGCACCTAGTTCCCTGTGTTAAATCTCTTGCTCCTTAAACAAGATAGTGTAGTTTCTCTGATCTGTAGCTGACTCCTGACTCATTCGCTGCTTAAAGATTACCTGTGAGCCTGCTGCATGCTGACTCAGTCTGTGTTTTATCACATCGTATTGCATTTACATTGTTCTGTGTGTGTGTGTGTGTGTGTGTGTGTGTGTGTGCGCGCTCATGAGCACGCGCATGTGTGTCTCTTTCTCCTTCCCGCTCCGCCCTAGTCCTCAGACTCTGAGGTTATTCATCTTTTAGTCCTGCTCTGGGTGGGATAAAGCCTGGCACATAATATTCACTTAAGAGATGTTTGTTCGAATAAATGGATGGATGACTAAACGCATAGAACCAAGTATCCTGTGATGCTTAGTTCACAGGAGAATGAAAACCTTGTTGAAAATGCAGTTTTATTCCATACATATGCCATTAGTGTATTTTATTTAATAAAAATGTAGAAAGGCACACACTTTTAGCTTGATATTAATCATTACCTTTTACTTAAACAGTCAAATGGGATTTGCTGCTCAGCTGTTAAATATTTTGCTGTCCCTGGAAAACCAGCAATGTGCATTGATGAATGTGAGCCTTGTGTCTTACCTCCTGTGTCCTACCCATTACATTTCTTCCTGGGTAAAATCTGAACAGGTGCTGTTAGATGCCTCATTAACTGCATGGAGCTACAGAAATTCTGGGTGAGATGATCCCTTACCAGAAACTAAGCCCTGCATTTATTAAACACTGCCCTGGACTTAAAGCATCGTGATTCTTTCTGTGTTACCATTGGTGACAGACACTGGCTTAAGGTGCCAAGAGCTTGAATTGCTGTTATCTCTTATCTTTTCTCTGATCCTCCCTTCTTTCCATCATTCAGCCTGCTCTCTACCATTTATCTGTTTCATTTCTCCATTAATATTTATTAAGTGCCTACAGGTTGCATAATAATAATATTATATTATTATTATTATTATTATTATTATCTTTTAAACTACTTAAAAGGCTTTTACAATTTGTAACTCATTTAATTCTTGCTAAAACTTTCTCAGGTTGGAAGGGCAGGCATTCATATTCTCATGCCACTGATGAACGTAGAAAGATGTAGAAAGGGTAAGTGTCCTGCTAAAACTGATGTAGTAGAACTGGGCCTAGGTGGTACCAGCTGCCCTGACTCTAGTTCACTGTTTGTCTCCATCCCATATTTCTTACGGCATGAAACAAGACTAAAGAGAGACACAAAGTAGACAATATCAAATCTTCAGGGCTTTGCCCTGTAGACCAGTATATTTTATACGTGAAGACACAGGGAATGTCTTGATGAAGGTTGGAATGTGCTTCCACTCAATTATGAAAGGTGTTTTTATTATCAAGGAATGTCTGTAGTGCATCTACATGAAGCACCCAAATGGTGAGAGCATGTGAGCCTGAGCTGGCAATGATGAATCCCTTTGGCCTTAATGATGCCACTGCAGCAGCAATCTGAGGAGGTCACCCACCCACAGCATCCTGACCTGGTCTGATGGCATAGGGGATATTAAGCAACATTTCCAAGTAGGAGAGCAGCCAGGGAGGGGAAGTGGGATGGCAGGATATCTCAGAGAACAAGTCAAATGGGGATCGATTGAAGGGTCTATGGAGGAGCAGGGGAGGGGTGGGGGGAATGGGACAGGAGACGCTGTGTATCATTTTCTGTGTGACACCAGAGAGCAAAATAATCACACAAGGTAGAATGACAGGGACGTAGGAGAAGACATTTTCTGACCATCACAGAGCTCTAAAACTGAGGTGGGCTGCCCTGGGAGGAATAAGCTCTTTGTCATTAGAAAGGTTCAAGAAGATGACCATCTATCAGGGCTCTGGTAAGGGAGCCTCCCTTGTGGGGAGATCAGATAGTCATCTGGTTGTCAGACTAATGCAGGCTGGGAGCTGGAGGAGAAGCAGGCCTAACCGGAGACTCTGATTCAGCAGCTCTGGGTGCAATCTGGAGAATCTCTGTCGGGAAACCACTGGACCGGATCCCTGGACTCCACAGTGGAGGGCAGAAGAAGGAGGACATTTCCTTCACATTTACATTTTATCTAAAAGGGGAAAAAAAAAGCAGGAGCAGAAGAAGAAAGCCTACTAATATTTAGTGTCTAGGGAAGCACACAATCTCTGTCGCATCTGAGGTGTCCCATCTGATACTGCGGTGAGCAGGAGCCCTTCAACACTGAAGCTCGCGGCCATGCCTTCCTTCCTTCATCCACACTGGCATGTTTCCATACATTGTAGTTGATTGTGCCCAGTTAGAGAAATGTATGGACTGTGTTATCTTAAATAATAGAATTGCAAATAGCAGAAGCTTTATAATATTTTGAATGAAATGGGGAATAACGATGACAACTTTTTTGTGTCACAGAGAAGTTTGTGGGCATTCTTAGGTCAAAATAATTAAAGCATAGTCAAAGTTGTACATTTTTCTTTTACAAAAAGACATGTGTCCAATTATACTGACCTCCTGTGATGACAAGTAGCTGTTGGTAGTAGGGCTCTTGGCAGAAATTTGTGAGAAACTAAACATACTCGGGGTGCCTGTCTGACTCAGTCAGTAGAGCATGTGACTCTTGATCTCAGGGTCATGGGTTCGAGACCCACGTTGGGCGTGGAGCCTATTAAAAAAAACTAAATGCACTTAGTATGTTTCACTTATATAAAGTTTAGTATGAACCAGGCATTGTTCTGTTTTATATGGGTTAAGTTAATGACTCTTCATGCAGTCTTTGATGGTAGGAACTAACTATACTTGACAGATGAGGAAACTGAGGCACAGAAAGGTGAAGTGACTTCCTTAAGATCACTCAGTTAGTCAGTGAAAGAGTGGGGTTTAAGTGAAAGCTTTTAATCAGTCAACTAATATAACTGACTCCTCTGAAAATATGAAATCAGTTACTTTTTCAAAGGAACTTATGCTATGGAGAATGCATTCTAAAAATAATGGCTGGAAACGTTTGCATCATTAATGTTATTTTTGTTGCCAAAGCTGTAGAAGTTTATAAACTTTAAAAAGGCATAACATCTCAAACTTAGGAAACATAGGAATAGAATTTCAAAACTGATTTAAAAACGAAGGATTCTGTGTATTTTGAACTCCTTTATTAAATAAATAAAAATATAGTAAATTCCAATTTGTTGACAAGAACAAATGACAGAGCAGGAAAAAAACTGAAATTGACTAGCAGATTTCTACAAACGCTTTCACATAATTGGTGGATGATTTAAAAAATAAGTTTCATGAGGGGAGCTCCTGGCTGGCTCAGTCAGTAGAGTATGCCACTCTTGATCTTGGGGTTGTGAGTTCGAGCCCCACGTTGGGTGTAGAGATTACTTTAAAAAGAAAAAGTTTCCGTGATTTACTAAGCACGACCAGCAATGCATCATCCCCCCCACCACGTGCCCCATTTGGATGGATGTATTTTTGAGAAGCATCTTTCCAAGCAGCGGCAGTCAGAAAAGTTACACCACACCAAATCCCTGCATCACAAAGTATGAAACAAAGAAAAAATAATGACTCCTATTCAATTGTATTATTCAGTAAAGAACTGTTATCAGCTGTGGCATCTGTTTAGTGAGAGCAGAATTCTTTATTCCTATTAATAAAAACAATAAAAAAGTTATTTTCAAACATTTTATCTACATCTTATCTTTTAAACTTTTTCTTATTTTGTAGGTTTCTGTAATGATCATAATGTATTGATGTAATAGTGTATGTATATAACATATAAGTGAATCTGTAAAAATAACAGGGTGCATGTTTAAACTAAGGTGGACCCATGGTCAGCAAGCTCAGAGGCCGCTGGATGTGATGTCCTTTAAGGTCCATTCCCTAGTTTGGAATCTTTGATTCTCAGGCAAATGCTGTGCTCTTATTTGGTGAGAGATAAAACCTAAGTGCTAGAGAGACACTTTCCTCCAAGGCAGGCGGCATCTCATTATCCAGCTCAGTGCCCAAATCCCAACCAAAAAAAAAAAGAAGGGTAAAAACCCACATTTCTGAGTGAATCAGCTTGATTTAAGACCCTGAGCTATCTGTGTTTTGTACAACATCTAATGCACTGTTGATGCTTAATAAATAACAAATTGTGATATTAATAATTAAGAATTGATGTTCTTGCTCCTGTGAAATGATTTGCAGGAGAATTATTCCCCATTCACTCATAAAGAAAAATGAGAGGCAGAGACAGAGCAATAGCTTTTAAGGAAATTTAGTTCCAGCTACTTTGTGTGTGTGTGGTTTTTAGCCCCCATCTCTGGTAAATCTGATGAATAACTGAGCAAGACAGACCCAGAGCCAGTCTACACTGCTTTCCCCTCCTTTTGTGTCCCTACCTTTAGGTAGGAATGTCTAGGTTGTTGAATTCTATGATTCTAAAGTGCTTGACAAACATTAATTAACTGGGGGGTCGTTCTTTGTTTGAAGAGAGTTATGTCTAATTGTGAATATGTCTCCACTTATCTGCTCCTTTCTTTTGAATGTGTTATTATCTAAAACGTGCAGTATCTGATTTGCTTGTACAGTTATTTTAGTAGGTTTTTTGAAATAGGTGGCAACCATGAAAAAAGGGACATATAGTCACCTTAGGGAGAAAAATAGTAATATTACAAACTTTAGGTTCATGTTCGTATTTGTGCATATTACATGCATCTACACACACGCACACACACACACACACACACACACACACACACACACACACACACACCTTTCCTGTTACGTGCAACCATCCTCTCTTTCAAGCCGTGGATTTTGGCGATAGTGATGACCCACCCTGAACTGGACTCCATTCCTTCTGAGCTAGGGGAATTGTTGAGATTTGCTTTTTAATAGCAGAAATTGGAAAAACTCTCCAGAAAAGGGAATTAATCCTCCTGCAAAAAGCAAGTGTAATTAGTCACTAGAGGAAACTGGCTCTGCATGCCAACAGAGTCCAGAAGATTGGCTGAGTGCTGTTGACTCCTTACCCTCCATGAACCCATCCTCCCACCCTACGCGGGAAGAGGGTGACGTTCGGACAGCAGCCACAGCGGACACTGGCAGCGTGGGCGTGGAGACCAGATGGGTTACAAAGTGCAGGAGACACTGGGCCTGTGTTTTGGCATAAGCAGTGCACCCTGTTAATTAGGAGCATAGCTTGGAACAGTGTCTTACCTAATTAGCCAGGGCAGGTATGTGCCTGTGCAGGGGTGGATTACAGATTTTTCTGTTGCTTGGAGAAATGTTCTATAGTAACAAAGGAACAAAATGTAAATTAATCCACAACCGCAGGATTTGTACGTATTACGCCTTTCAAAGCGAGCTTCTCGGTACGTCGCCTGTCATACCTTCTAGACGTATCCGTAGCCTGTAAATACTGAAGCTGATGTCACTCTTAGCTTCATCTGGGCGCTACTCCTCAGCTTTCAGAGGCAGTGTCATAGGGTGAAGATTACAGACTTTGATGTCACACACACCCCAATTCAAATCCTGCCTCCTCCATTTACTGGCTATGTTACACAACAGACTTTAAAATCCTCACCAGTAAGGGGCGCCTGGTGGTTCAGTCGGTTAAGCGGCCGACTTCGGCTTAGGTCATGATCTCGTGGTCCGTGAGTTCGAGCCCCACGTCGGGCTCTGTGCTGCCGGCTCAGAGCCTGGAACCTGTTTCGGATTCTGTGTCTCCCTCTCTCTGACCCTCCCCCGTTCATGCTCTGTCTCTCTCTGTCTCAAAAATAAATAAACGTTAAAAAAAAATTTTTTTTTTAAATAAAAAAAATCCTCACCAGTAAGATAGGAATCACAGTACTTGTTAGGGGCTGAATTGTGTATCCCACCTCCCCCAGCCCCTGCAAATTCATACATTGAGGTACTCACCTCCAGTGTCTCAGAATGTGACTGTGTTTGGAGACAGGGCCTCTAACGAGGTGTTTAAGTTAGGATGAGACTATCAGGGTGGGCCCCTCATCCAGTCTGACTGATGTCCTTAAAAAAATAGGAAATTGGACCCACAAAAGTGACTTTTAGGGATGCACAGGGGAGGACTGTGTGAAGAGGCACCCAAAGAGTGAACACTTGCAAGTCAAGGAGAACGGCCTAGAAAAGCCCTTTCCGTTATGGCCCTCAGAGGAAGCCAGCCCCCTGGCCCTCTGATGTTGGATTTGGAGCCTTCAAACCTGAGAGCAGATATATTGTGTTGTTGAGGCTGCCCAGGCTGTGCTGTTTTGTTATGGCAGCCCTAGAAAAAAACTAACACATTGTCTGTGAGAGGGTTATCACGCAACTAAAGGAGATAATTTTTGCATGGAGTCCCTGCCTATGTCCTAACTAAATGACCACTGTCACTGTCATGCAGCTATTCAGTGAATATTGTCTCCCTTCTCTTCCTCACTCAGGAGGCTGTCATTTCCCAGGATTCCTCAGCCATGCTCCGGAGATACCTGTTTGAAATCGGACTTCAGGCAAGCTGGTTCCTTCTCGTGTGGCTAAGACGATGCAGCCAACTCACCCTGTTAATGGAACGGTAAGCCACCTCTTCCCAAGGTGTTCCCGTTCTGTATTTTTCCCGCTGGCTTTTCTCGGTCCTGGCTCAAGGAGACAGCACCTCCTCTGGGATAGGCTGCAGAGTAGGTGAATCCACCTTGTTCTTGCCCTTCACAGTCTATGAGGGAAGGGTTTTCTGCCAGTGGCGGGGATAGCTGTAAAGACAGAGTGAGGATATCTGTTGCTCTGCTGGTGCTGTTTTGTGTTTCTGCCCTTTTCTTCTTTGACGTCAAGTGCTGGGATGACTAATGTCTCCATATTCCGTGCAAAGTCAAAGTAGATGCTACCGCAGGAACAAACACAAACACCTGTGGTGTTGCAGGTCTGGCTTCGGGGCCAAGTAAATTAGCACAGCCCCATAGTCACAGCATTTGCCCCAATTCCAGACAGAAAGGGTTGATGACTCACAGGCCTGCTGACCTGATGGCCTCACGTCCATGCCGTCATCTGGGAAGGCTGCCTGTGCTGCCCACTGCTCTCCTCCTGGGCCCACAAGGGAAGAGCTGCCGTGGTGACAGCATAGCACATGAAACCTGGGCTGGGGGACAGGGCTCTTTCTAAGATAGTTAGGAGGTAAGAGATTCTTCACGCATTGAATTCAAAAGGGTTCTCTTTCCTCTGTGAGTTAAGTTTGCTGACTGCAGTCATTTGTGTAGTCATTTCTTTGACCGGCATTTAGCACATGCCCACCAAGTGCAAACCACTGACGTGCTCTCTGAGGAGCATGATAATTACAGTAACAATAATTCTAATAAATGTTTTATTTTGTCATAACCACCGGTCTAGGCCCTTTATGTATTACTGTGGATTTTGTTGGTAACATTTTTGAATGTATGCTACTGTTACAGGAACTATGCTAAGCAGCTCGCCTGCACTTTATTTCTTCAAAAAAAAATTTTTTTTTTATTTAATTTTTTTTTTTTCAACGTTTATTTATTTTTGGGACAGAGAGAGACAGAGCATGAACGGGGGAGGGGCAGAGAGAGAGGGAGACACAGAATCGGAAACAGGCTCCAGGCTCTGAGCCATCAGCCCAGAGCCTGACTCGGGGCTCGAACTCACGGACCGCGAGATCGTGACCTGGCTGAAGTCGGACGCCCAACCGACTGCGCCACCCAGGCGCCCCCAAAAAAAATTTTTTTTAATGTTTATTTTTGACACAGAGACAGAGGGACAGAGTGAGAGAGGAGGAGGGGCAGAGAGAGATGGAGACGTAAATTTCCGAAGCAGGCGCCAGGCTCTGAGCTGTCAGCACAGAGCCCGACGCGGGTCTAGGACTCACGAGCCGTAAGATCATGACCTGAGCCGAAGTCAGACATTTAACCAACTGAGCCACCCAGGTGCCCCATGCCCTTATTTCTTAAAGTGACTTCCTGAGGAGGGTACTCTGAATCGCAGTTCACAGATGGGAAAGCTGAGGCTCAGATAATGCTGAAAGTCACATGGCTGGTAAATGCTAAAGTCAGTTGTAACAGTTACATTGTTCTCATCCCAAAGTCTATTCTTATTCAGTTGCACATAAAGATAGTTGAGAAGGAAACGTTCTATAATAATTGAGGTCCCTTGTGCCCTGCACTTGGAAATCATTCTCAGGGGAAACATTCTTCTTATAAACAACGTTAGCTTTATGTGACCAAATCATGTGTCTGGTGTGATTTTTCAGACTCTTGCCCTGGGTGCTGAAATATCTATTGCACACCCTGAAAGCAGCTCTTTATCGACATTTGAGAGCTGTTCCTTTGGGTGAAGGCTGTGCCCAATGGGGGAATGTTGATTCCATTATGTCCCTTGCACCTTCCTGTCAGTGTGTTGATCATGTCATATTCTCTTTGGGAGTGCTCTAGAGTTCAACTTGCCTTGAAACATGAAAGCAGGGAGAGCCAGAGCCATGGTATGTGTGAAGGTATGAGAGGTGTGCACCCCTCTGGGGATGAGCAGGCAGTGAGGTCCAAACCTGAGAGACTGACTGGTTTGTGTGGTTGGAGCTGGGGGACTTCCTGAAGCTCACGGCAGCTCTCTTTCCAAATCCATCTAATCTCCAGCTGGATGATGGCTTAGATAGAGACATTAGGGAGTAGGCAGAGCCAGGCTGCTTTGGGAATGAGATAAAACTCCATTACTCTGGAATTTATACCTAATCATGGTCATATCTGCCTATGTGCAGCCCATTTGAATGGAAATATGTTTCTGTTTAACCCAACTACAACCCACTGCTACTAATAACTAATATTAATATCATGACCATTTACAAAACACTTTTATAGGTTATCATCTCATTTGGTTATTCCGGCAAATTCTGGGGTGCATATTTTCTTTCCCTTTCCCTCTGGGGGAACTGAGATTCACATAGTGAAGTGATTTGCCCAGGGTCACCGAGCCGGGCAGTGGGACATGTGTGGAGAAGCATACCTCATCTTTGGGCAAGGCCACGGATCCTTTGGCCATATCAACCCGCCTCCTTGACCACACACTCATTACCCTTATGGAACCTGAGAATGCTGGGCTCCCAAATCACGGACCAGTTTCAATAAACAAAAAGGCTGACCTAAGTCTTTTTACTCCTTATGGGTACTCACCGTCTGTCTGAAGCCCAAATGATGGAAACATTCTCACCGTGGATGACTTTCAAGGATGTGCGGGTGGTTGAGAGCCAGCTGTGCTGCTGAATGCATTACCAGACAATGTCTGGGCTCTGGCCAGATTCCTCAGATTCCTTTTTACTGTTTGTGCATGCTGGTGGGTTTGGTGTGATTTGCTTTCAGTGGCCAGGCTTGTGGCTTTCTTTTTTTTTTTTCTTTTTTCTCCTCAGGGGATGGCCCTGACCAACAGGTATGGGAGTGCCTCTGGTCGGCCTGGATGACTGTGAGGTGTAGCTTACACCCTGGAGCTCCCTGGTGGCATCAGGTGAAGTCAGCTGTCTCTGGGTCTTTACCTGAGATCGCACCTTTGCCTGACTTGCTGCTAGCCAGTCCGGCTTCCCTCACCCCCTATCAGTGTTCTCTTAGAGACCTTTCTTGCCAGAACCTTTGCACATGAGTCCTTGTCTCCTACTTTGCTTCGAGGGAGCCTGGACTAAACATAAAGAAGTATGTTCCAGAATCTTCCGCTTGCCCTAGTTTTGTGTTTATTTCCGTGTGTTTGACTAAGGAGTTTCAAAGTTCATCACTTGTCTGACCTTCATTTATTTAAAATCGCTGAGGCTCTTTTTGAATCTCTAAAATGAAGGATAATAACACCTCTCCAGGCCATGGTAGGAATTTAAATTTTTTTTTTAATTTTTAAATGTTTATTTATTCTTGAGAGAGAGAGAGAGATCATGAGCAGAGAAGGAACAGCGAGAGAACGAGACAGAATCTGAAGCAGGCTCCAGGCTCCAAGCTGTCAGCACAGAGCCAGATACGGGGCTCGAACTCACGAACTGTGAGATCATGACCCTGGCTGAAGTCGGACTCTCAACCAGCTGAGCCACCAAGGCGCCCCTAATTTTGTTTTTTTAATGTTTATTTTTGAGAGAAAGAGAGAGACAGAAATAAGGTAGGTAAAGCACTTGGCATAATGTTCGTAGGTGGTGTTTGGGTATTATTTCCTATTCTAATATTTTGTGTGGAAATCTCTCTAGTGGCATTCTGGGAAACATGGCCAGGAGAATGAGTCACAGTCACAGAATAATTCTACCATAACACAGCCTGGTATCTCTGAATTTCATAGACTCATAGACAAAAGCCGTTTATGGCATGTAATCCGGTGTCTCAGGGCTTAGCAGACACCGATTGCAAATGCAGTCACATCAGATTAAGCCCCAAATGTCAATAGCAGTGAGCAGACCCCCATTTGACTGGCTTCTTATTGACTCAAGGAAGCCCAACCTTTATAGACTGTGCCCCTCACCCCCCGCCCTGCCTCCACGGGGTGATCACGTCCGTCCACAATTCTTCCTCAGCACTTTTTGCGGAGCCTCGACTTGGAGCTTTCTGTCCCATCCTTTCCAGAGTTGCTGATCCCAGCCCTGCCACTCCGTTCTTGTTGGCACGGCTGCTGCTAGTGAAGATGGAGAGAGCCCCCCAAGGAATGTCATTTTCAAAATGGTGCAGAACTGCTTCCCGCAAGGCCTGACATCCTCCTCATTGTGGTTTCTGTGAGTGCAAGAGGATCTTTCTTTTGTATTTTTTTGCGCTCTGCTGGGATTGGCCGTGCGATGCCGTGATTGCTGATGGAGTGCTTACAGCTGCAGAGGGCAGTGCCCGGACTCTGCAGTGGCCAGGCTCAATGATATAATATGCATAGGTGCTGGTAAAGCTGAAACCCACTGCCCTGAGTTGGATAAATCAGGAGTATCGTTACTGCGCCTCAAGGTCAGGGAACCTGATGGCTGCCACAGCTGACGGGCACCAAAAGAAGAGAACTCTTTCCTGTGTGTGTGTGTGTGTGTGTGTGTGTGTAGAGGGCGGAGGAGGTGGAGTGAGATGCGTGGGTGGGGAACAAGAAAAAGTGACAAAGGATCTATAATAATTTCACCAGCATTTTAATATATTTTCTTAAAAATTATTTTTTTAAATGTTTATTTTTGAGAGAGACAGAGTGTGAGCGGGGCAGGGACAGAGAGAGACGGAGACACAAAATCCTAAGCAGGCTCCAGGCTCTGGGCTGTCAGCACAGAGCCCGACGGGGCGGGGTGTGGGGGGGTGGGGCTTGAACTAATGAATCACGAGATCACGACCTAAGCAAAGTCGGATGCTTAACCGACTGAGTCACCCAAGCGCCCCTTAATATATTTTCAATTAACACCCAGAACGCTTTTCTCCTCAGGACAAATCTCAGGTGGCAATAAGTTCTGGAATCTGCCATCGTGTATAACCATAATCACTTCACCCCTCCAAATTCCAGCCCTGTTGCTGGGTCTTACAGCACAGATAAAGCAATTACTGTATAAAACCACAAGTGACTGTGGCAGCTTCAGCCTGTAAGGAAGTAGCATCATTTCTCTCTGGAGTAAATAGCCTTTTATTTAGCAAAGATGAGGCCCCCAGGGCGTGATTTGGGAGGAGGCGTCGAAACAAAGAGATAGCTAAGCCAATCAGCATAAAAAATAAATACGGGTTTTGTGGGGGGAGGGGGTGGGAGAGCTGAGAAAGGAGAAGAAGGAACCAGGAGAAATCAGGCATTAACCCAGAGTGCCCTGCGAGACCACAACCTGTTAGACCATCACCAGTGGCCAGATGATGTTCAAAGACAAGATTAAGGTTGTTCTGTGTTTGTGTTTTGTTTTACTGCTTGCTCGGTGCTGCTAGGTAATGGCCTGAGGTTAAGCCTGTGTCCCGTGGTGTTTCTGGGAAATCAAGAGAAAGAGTTTGCTCCAGATCGGAGAACTAGAATGCAGAGCGAATAGAGCAGCCTGGAGAGACTGAGAACTTCACTGGGGAAGGGAGAAATCAGAGGGGGAGCCTTTGGAGACTCACGGAGGTATTTCGGAAGAGACGGGGTTTCCATTAACCACGAGATGGGCAGAGTGTCAGCCAATTTTATGTAATTCTCAGGAACAAGGTGACCTCAAGTGATATCTGGATAGCAACCTAAGTACCCCCTCTTGCCGTCTTTTATCCACCTCAGCCCATCAAACTTGGCTGTGTGTGTCTGAGTCCCACTGGTTTCTAGGTTTTAGCCCTCTGCAGAAGCCCCGCAGATCCCGAATAAGTCACTGTATACAAATGGCTAAGCGGGAGGAAAATGTGTGTAATTGATGTGGTGAACAAGCAAAACCCGTAGGGGGTAATCAGAGCCAATTTATTCCCCCCCCACCCCCAAAACAGTGCATAAAATTTTTAGGTTGTCAAACATAATCTATATTCAGAAAGTCCAGCCTATAAAATATCAACACTCCAACCTTCACCTGAGGTCCAATCTTCTCCCTCCCCCAGTTACACTACTGGTTGGTGGGGAGAAGGTGGGCAGAGACTGGGCAGAGGTGGAGAACAGGAGCTAGAATGTGTTTCTGCCCTTCTAGGGCCAGAATATAGTAACAGAAGAAGGAGAGGTGAAGGAGAGGTAGGGAGCAGAAAAGGTCTCACGTGACTCAAACTCTCTCATGGGTTTGTGGTCTGTGGGCCTGACAGCTTTGATTCTTTGGAGAGTCCCGTCCCTGGAGGCCTTTCATCTGAAGCTCCATTGACCCAAGTAAAGGCATTTCCATTATGGCCAATTGGTCACTCCTTCTGTATCCTCCAGATATCTGGCAATGTCTTTAGCTTCTCTCCACTAGGGCCTGTGTCCCCCTTTGGGAACTCTTCTGGGACAGGACCAAAGCTGTCCTGTCAAATTCACTCTTGATACAACCCACTTCTGCCCGTGGGAAACGTTTGCCCCTTTTCCCCTTGACAAACTCTGAGAGTGTAGGCTGCCTCGTGCAGCCACTTATTTTTTGACTTCTTTGTCAGCTTGTTTTACGTTTGAAGTGAGAGACAGATAGCCGCTCATGTGTTCTCCAACTGTAGTCCTGTTAAAATCCTGTCAGCAGGCTGCAGATGAGCAACACATATTCCCCACCCTTCTAAAATGGCAGAACACAAAGGCTGCATCACCCTGTGCTCTTCAAAGGAAACCTCTTTCCCCAAGTCTGCCGAGCCCAGCTGTTTTTATGCCCTTTATATAAATGAAGAGTCTAAGAGATGTCTCACCCAATCTTGTCACCAACTCTGAAGTTTCTGCATGGAAATAGAAAACAATTTGGATTGTAGCATGTCGACTATGTGCCGTAGCTGATATGTTCCCTCTGATACACCTTGGCTTCTCTTTGTAATCGGACGTTCAGTTGGGCCATCAGACATGGTGGTTTATATCTGGATTCCAATAGTATGATGGTTCAAGTTTTGTCTTTTTCCCTCGGGAGATTCTTCAATCCCAGTGACAATAAGGGGAGACAGATGGTTAAAGGGAGGAAGGCTTTTTCCTCAGTCCATTTCCCGGAAGCATTTGTGGCTAAGTACCTGTCTCACTAAGCCTCCTTCTTACAATTAAGAAATGGCTGGGGAGACTCGGTGGCTCTGTCACTTAAGTGTCCGACTCTTGATTTCGAATCAGGTCATGATCTCACGGTTCAGGAGTTTGAGCCTACATCTGACTTCATGCTGACAGTGTGGAGCCTCCTTGGGATTCTCTCTCTGCCCCTCCCCTGCGCACTCTCTCTCTCTCAAAATAAATCAATGAACTTAAAAAAGACGGGCGCCTGGGGGCCCAGTTGGTTAAGCGACCGACTTCGGCTTAGGTCATGATCTCACTACTTGTGAGTTTAATCCTCGCAATCAAGCTCTGTGCTGACAGCTCAGAGCCAGGAGCCTGCTTTGGATTTCGTCTCCGTCTCTCTGCCCCTCCCCTGCTCGCACTCCGTCTGTCTGTCTGTCTCTCTCTCAAATATAAAATAAAAAACAAACCAAAACCAAAACCAAAACCAAAACCAAACAGACTAAAAGAAATGGCTAATGGTTCTCCTTTTTGACTCTTAGTAGAAGGGCAGCACATACTGAAGTTAAGGTACATTAGGATGTTTGTATCTGATTGGGTTTTAAAATGTTTTTCTAAGTATGGTATCATGAACCTTCCATGTTACTATCCAGCAGAGTACAGAGAAATACTGTAAAGCTTTGTAAGCATAGAGCAAGGCAGAAAGTGGTTTTTACTTCTCTCTTGCTCTTCTCTTCCTCCTACTTGGAAAATACACCTTGATTTTCATTTGCGCTGAGCTTTTCTTATACAAAGTAGTGGCCTTCATTTTGAAATTTGGAATTCGTTGTGATGCTTGGCTTAGAAGCTGTGTTCTGAAATCGGTGAAAGTTACATCAAATTACAGATTTAGCTTGTGCAGTGT
Source organism: Puma concolor (assembly GCF_028749965.1). Classification (NCBI taxonomy): domain Eukaryota; kingdom Metazoa; phylum Chordata; class Mammalia; order Carnivora; family Felidae; genus Puma; species Puma concolor. The sequence continues at coordinate 136,207,880 of NC_141667.1, read as the reverse complement.
GGTTGCCGGAGAACCCGGAGAAGTACACTCAGAAATAGAGCCTACGCTTTGGACCATAAGTGTCCCCTGAGATGTAGCTCTCCTAAATTGGCCTACTAGGTGGAGATTAATGAGGAAGGTGGTGTGTGTATGTGTGTGTGAATGTACCGTTTACTCACCCAATCAGTTTCAGTGAGGTAATACAAAGAAGGCAGAAGAAGCAGCTACGAGGGAGAAAAGTGGACAATGGGCACAGATAAACTCCTGCTCCATTCAGCCGTGCAAATTAGAACATAATACTAATTTTCTTAAAAAGGTCAGGCAGACAGTTTAGCAAAACAAACACCCGACAAAATCCTCCCTGCCATCTGCTTGGAGTCTGAGGCCTTGTTTAGTTTTACCTCCCCTCCCCTTGTTATTAGCCACATGACCCTAGGTTATTTACAACCTCTCTGAGCATCCCGTTTCTGCCTCTCTGAAATGGAGGCAAACCTATCTGTCATGCCGAAGTCTCATGTAAAGGGTTCACTGTTCATGAAGTTCCCCGCGCCCTGCACAGGGGGGCCTTGCCGTAAGGCATTATGGTCGAGTGACAGTTGACGTGATGGAGATCTGGAGATCTGGCGCTGGGACTTCAGGGTCTTGAATCAGGTTTTCAATTTCAATTTGAACATGTGCCCACTGGCTGTATTGACACAGCAGAAAGCCAAGGGCAGATTTGACAATGATTTGTTTAATTTGATTGATGTGATCGCAGAAGTGGGCCATTCGGTCTGCAGAATAGCTAGGCTGTAATGATCTGATATTGGCTGTCTACATTCATCAACCTAAGTGGGTAATTAGCAAAACACCATTTGACTTTGTGATGTATAGACAGTAATTGTGACTGTTTCCCAATTAAAAATCTCATCCAAAGTCGTGACTTTGGTTGTCACATCTGTGCAGATGATTTCCACATTTGTTCCTACCTCCATCTCTGAATTCTTTCTTAAAAGACTTTTATTTTTCCAGCACAGCCATCAGGCATCTTCTACACACACATTTTCCCTCATACATCTGCCCTTCTTCTATAATCCTCATTTCAGCAGTTCCCACCATGGTCGAGGTGAACTCTGACGTCTCCCTACCCTACACCTTCCACATTCTATTAGTGCCAGATTCTATCAGTTCTATGAAGTATCTTCACATCCTCCCCCTCCTCTGTAATTCTACAGCCCTGCTATCCTACGACTTCATCAAGGCCCCACCTATGGTGACAAACCCTGTAATTGGCCTTCCTTTTCCTCATTCCAATCTATCCTATACATTAATGCTCTCATCTTCCTTTTCTTCTGCTCCAAAAATCCCTGGGGGATTCTCCTTGCCTGTAGGATGGAGCCCGTATTCTTCCAACTGGCGTCCTAAGCATGGCAAGGCCTGGCTCCAACCTGTCTTTCCAACTTTATCTTGTCTTACTCACCTTCATGCACACTTCTGAGCAATGGATCCCTAGTTCCCTGCCCTGACTCATGCCCTCCTAGCTGCTCTGCTGTCTCACACAAGTTTTTTTCTGGAAGCTTGCTCCCTTCATTCAGCTCCCTAAACACCACTCTAAGGGCGACCTAATCTTCAAGAGCCGTTCAGGTGCCACTTCCTCACTGCCCTCCTTTAGGCTTTTTGTCTCTGTTCTGTACTCCACTACATGGTAACAAGACTTGTCCTACTTCCTCCTCTCTAGATTGTGAGTTCCTCCAGGGCAGGCTTTGTAACTAGTCATCTCTGTATTCAACAGGGTCTCCATATCTTGCATATAATGGTTGCTTCTTAAATAACCATTGAATAGATGAATGTCTATAAAGGAAGCAAGCTTTCCAGTCTATTTGTTTCTACTTTCTTGTGTGGAAAGCAACCACTTATTTGAATATTGGAAACTCATGTGTTTGGAATATTTTCCTCTGGGAATGCTCACTATGTTCCTATGGCTGTCTTCTTTCTGATGATGTGGGTCCTTTATCAGTGGTATGTGGCACTACTTATAGGGAAGAGGAAAGGAAATTCTAGAAAGTAGTTGACTGAAGAGGAAAATGAGCATAGAAATTCTTACTGTAAGTGGAATAAATAATATGTTTGCTGAGAGGGACATCTTGAAAGGCAACATTTTCTATTTTATCAAAAAATTTTTTTTTTCAACGTTTATTTATTTTTGGGACAGAGAGAGACAGAGCATGAACGGCGGAGGGGCAGAGAGAGAGGGAGACACAGAATCGGAAACAGGCTCCAGGCTCTGAGCCATCAGCCCAGAGCCCGACGCGGGGCTCGAACTCACGGACCGCGAGATCGTGACCTGGCTGAAGTCGGACGCTTAACCGACTGCGCCACCCAGGCGCCCCAACATTTTCTATTTTAAGAGAAATAATAATAACTTTACAAAGTAACATCTTAGTATTTTTTTTTAGGAGAAACTGAATTTGTAAGAACTGTAGAATAATCAAATCATTGAGAAATTGAGCTGGACTTTGCCTAGAATTCCGTAGCCACTGGGTTTGACAGGAGAGGAAAAAATGGCTGTTGGGCTTGAGAAAAGGACTAATGGAGACAAATTACAGGAATGGTAATCATTTTAACGGAACTTTGGAGTGATGAGCGTTCTGAGCTGATGGCCAAGAAAGAATTCTTTGGTGCAAAAAGGTGATTTTATTTATTTATTTATTTATTTATTTTTTTAATTTTTTTTTTTCAACGTTTATTTATTTTTGGGACAGAAAGAGACAGAGCATGAATGGGGGAGGGGCAGAGAGAGAGGGAGACACAGAATCTGAAACAGGCTCCAGGCTCTGAGCCATCAGCCCAGAGCCTGACGCGGGGCTCGAACTCCCGGACCGCGAGATCGTGACCTGGCTGAAGTCGGACGCTTAACCGACTGCGCCACCCAGGCGCCCCAAAAGGTGATTTTATTAATGCACGGGGACAAGACCCATGGGCAGAAAGAGTGGCACTGGGATTATGAAGACTGACTGATTATATACCTGGGAGTTGGAGGTAAAGTCAAAAGGGAGGCCTCCAGAAGGACTTTCATATGCTAAAGAAGACTAATAAGATCCCTGAGGCCTTGCTATTGTCAAGCTTAGGTTGTTTTTCCTCTAGTAAGGTATTAACTTTAGGCCAGTAGGGGGTTCCTGGAGAAGTAGTCTATTTGCCACAAGTATTTGTCAATGGGCTGCAGGTTATAAGGAAATTTTATTTTACCTGCCGTTTCCTTCTTGCCTTCCTTCCCACATCACTATGGAGGGGAGGGTGAGATTAGGGCTCCAGGAAACTGAGTCTATAGGTTTCTGGAGATTAGACTACCGAGAAGATTGCCTATTTCTTGTAATTTACTAAGACATTTGTAAACTGATGGAGATTCAGATCCTACATGACTGTGATCTCTATCAGTTAACCATTTGTTTTCTTTTCTTTCCTTTGTTCTTGGGCAGCCAGGAGTCCCTGAGGAATATCACACATATCCCACCTGGTGGGGGTGGGGGGAGGTGTTTGCAGCCTGTCAGCTTGCCTTATGTTCCCACATCACCCATTAGATTGGGGAACACAGTGAAAGAGAATATGGGCAAACCCAAGCAGTCATTTTAATGCAAAGGATAGTGTGAAGGATGGGGTGAGATTTGAGGATGGAGGCAGGATTTCATTGGGACACATTTTGTGGGAATAAAATAAAGTGGACATTTAACGGTTTATTCTTGGGCTCAACAAAAAGCCAACTCATTAAAATGTTCCACACTGAGATCTCTCCAGGGAATCTGAGTTGGAGCTTTCTGATGGTACAATGGGATTGGTGACGGTGACTGAAGGTGGTCCTGATAAGGGTCTTTGCTTAACATACTACTTTACACACAGTAGCTGTTAGGTTAAATGCTGTTGGGTTAAAAACCAGTATTAACTATTAAATATTCACAAAGGTTCAGATGTATATCTGCCTAGAGGCAAGAGAATGAGCTCTATGTACAGTCATTATATGCTTCAGATTTTCCAGAACATCTATTTTTTTTTTTTTTAAGTAGGTCCCACTCCCAGCGTGGAGCCCATGGTGGGGCTTGAACTCAAGGCTTGAACCTTTAGATCAAAACCTGAGCTGAGCTTAGAGTTGGATGATCAACTGACTGAGCCACCCAGGCACCCCTGGAACATCTATGGTTTTAAGTAATTTTGCTATTTTCAATACATGTTTAAATGTAAGACCAAAGTTTTGTGACAAAGTTCAGAACTCAGAGAAAAGCTCTGTTGGACATTTGGTGCAGAAAATGTGGAGATTGTAATTGTGGGGGGTCTATCGAGGTCCCTTCTGTTGGGGGAATTGATTCAGTTATAACTGATTTTATTGTCTTACAGATACTTTGTAAACTGAGATTGTGTTTGTTGGCCATACTAGGGCTAAAACTAATTTCAGGCTCTCCCCACCTCTCTTGTGTCCTCCCCACTTACTAACACGCAAGGGCTCAGGGTTAACAAGGAAATCAGAGTGTCAAGAGGAAGATCACGTAAAGGTCAACATGTCCCTATTCCCACTTTCATTTGCTCCCCAGTCTCCTGAAGGTGCCCTTGTCAAGGTCCCCACCACCTCCAAGTGGCTCGATCCATTGGCCGCCTTTTACTCTGTATCTTCTCTGACTGGTCAGCAGTATTTGGCACAATTGACGTTACCTCCTCCTTGAACTATTTCTCCCATTTGGCTTTCAGAACGCTTGTCTCCTCCTACCTAACCTCACTGGCTGATTTCCTCAGTCTCTGTTGCTGGATCATCATCTTCTCCGCAGCCCTGAAACATCAGTGAGTCCCGCAGCTCAGGCCTTAGACCCCTTCTCTAGCTATACTTACTCTCACTTTCATGACTCAGAAACCATCTACTGACTGATGACTCCATAATGTACGTCTCCAATCCCATTGTCTTCCTCAACTTCTGCCTTGTGTAAGCAGCTGACTGTCCCACATCTCCACTTGGATCTTTAATAGATATGTCACCATTTCCTCCGAGTTCTTACACAGAGTTTAACTATTTTTCCTTGCCTGAAAACTTTTAAGCTTCTAATTGAGCATATCTATGCTCAGAAGTATGTATAATTATCGTAAATACTTAACATAGCTTATTAAATTCAAAAGAGGTGATTTGTTTAAACTCACACATTGTAGCAATCATTAGCCTAATTTCAAAATGATTAAGTAAGTATTGGAAATGAATGCCATTCTTAAAAGTCATCACTACCTGTCTTTCACTGTCAGTATCGACATTATAAATGATAGGTGTGATTTTCAGGTGATTGCTGGGTGCTTTCTTCTTCATCTCTCAGAGTCATGATGTGTAACCCAAATCCAGCTGAAAGCTCAGTGGAGTTTGTATATGTAATTGATAATTTATGTTGGTACAGCTTTTTACAAATTGTTTTTTTTTTTAAATAATATATCATCTCAGATGCACTGAAAACTCTGAGTTAATTAAAGCAGGTTTCATTTTTTCTTGCCAAAAATTGAAGTTCGAAGAGACTGGTGATTTGTCCAAATCCACACAATATAAATGTTGGAGTTGCTTTTACAACCCTGGGTCATCTGACTCCAAATTCCATTCCTCTCCTGATGCTTTAAGTGATTTTTCCCTTCAAAGCAACATCCAGGAAGTTTTCAGGCAAAAAACACAGTAAAGCCGTGAGGAGAGGTATCATTTATTTTATTTGTAATTTTCAGTATCTGCACTATGTAATTTGTAATTTTCATATCTGCACTATTAAGAAAACTGCGCCATACCCTTGACATTTTTCCAGGGTAAGCACCCTGCCTTCGATATTCTACCGTGTTGATGCTTCCTAGTTTTTAAAATTATCTTTAATTATCCAAAAGATAAATAAATAAACTGGAGGAATAGGGAAAGAAGCAAATAACATAAACTTTCAAATCAACATTCCAAATGAAAAGAAATGTTTTGCCACACACATTTGGGCTTATAGTCTGTGATAAGCAGCAGACCAGTGTTCAGCTTCATGCTGCTTTTCTGAAGCCCCTTTATTTATTTTTCATTAATCTGTCTCCCTTGTGTGCCTGGTGCTCAGTAATCTGCTCATCTGTAGCATGATCTATACTATAATCCATCGCTTCTCCCTCCATGCATTTTAATGAAGCAATTTTTGCCTCCTTTACATAACTGCTGTCCTGATTTCATAGTACAACATAACCATTCATTGTCACATCATTGAAAGGAAATCTTTAAAGGAATACCTCAAAATGAGATAGATACAGAATTTTTTATGCCCTCCCCCCCTTTTTTAAGAGGGCTTTGTGAATTCAGCAGAATTTCATCATTTCATGTTCAGTAGATGCCCAGGTTTGGAATTAGATGACCCTGGACACCAATCCGAGTGAGAAGAACATCGGCCCCTGTGCCCTCTTCATGTCCCATCCCTTGGCGGGGTGCTTGGATTTCCTGCCCCATGCCCTGGGGTAGTGTTTGTAGCTGAAGAACCATAGCGGGCTGAGCAGGAAGTGCTAGCTTGTCCTTGCAGTTTGTTTCTGTCTTCCTGCTCGCTTGTTTTGCTCCTCTGTTGCCTGGTCACTGGCCTGGCCTTGTACCTTTTGCTCTGCTCTGCCCACTGGGCTTGGCACACTCTAGGCCTGTGTTTGTCTGCCCGGCTTCTGACCATTGCTCTTTGTGAGTCTCATTCGTGGCCTTGTTCTAATGCTGGTATCCTGGCTAATGTCCCTGTCCTGGCTGTTCAGGGAGCCAGGAAACTCCTTGTCCTGAACTTCTTCCACACCTTGCATCAGTCTGCATTCATTGCTTGTCTTTTCACCCCATTCTTTTTTGTAAAAAATTGTTTATTTGGGTTACCTGGGTGACTCAGTCGGTTAAGTGTCCGACTTCAGCTTGGGTCATGATCTTGTGGTTCGACGGTTCAAGCCCCGTGTCGGGCTCTATGCTGACAGCTCAGAGCCTGGAGTCTGTTTCAGATTCTGTGTCTCCCTCTCTGTCTGCCCCTCCCCAGCTCACACTCTGTCTCTCTCTGCCTCTCAAAAATGAATAAATGTTAAAAAAAAAGTTTATTTATTTATTTTGAGAGAGCACACACGTGCACGAGCAGAGGAGGAGCAAAGAGAGAAGGGGAGAGAGAATCCTAAGCAGGCTCCATGCTCAATCTCACAAACTGTGAGATCATGAGCTGAGCTGGAATCAAGAGTAGGACACTTAACTGGCTGAGCCACCCAGGCGCTCCATCTCTTCATCCCTTCTTAATCCTGCTTTAGATTTCTGGAACATTCATTCATTCATTCAGCAACCAACTATTAAATGCCTGAGGTGTGTTGTTGACGTAAAGATAAATAAGATATAGGCTTTGCCCATACGGAATTCACAAACTAGATGATAAACAGACATAAAAAGGGGCAAATCTAGATTCTGTGGGACCTGAAGCTTATACAAATTTGGGAGCCCTTACTAAGAAAAAGAATCCAAAATTCTGAATACTCATTTAGGAAAGGGCCTTGGAAGGGGTCTATATGAGCAGAGGCCCTAAATCTAGCTTCATTAACTACATGGTAAATTCACTTGTGCTTAAAGGGGGTCAAATTCTGGAGTAGAAATAAGCAAGGCACCAAGGAAGGGCAACTCATCCATACCTGGATGTCAGGGATGGTTTCCTGGTAAGGCTACCTCTAATCAGGTTTTTTTTTTTTTAAGTTTATTTATTATTTGAGAGAGAGAGAGAGATTGCGTACATGCACACACACGAGCAAGGGAGGGGCACAGAGACAGGGAGAGAGAGAAAATCTCAAGCGGGCTCTGCATTGTCAGCACAGAGCCCGACATGAGTCTCGAACTCAGGAACCGTGAGATCATGATCTGAGCCGAAATCAAGAGTCAGACATTTAACCGACTGAGTCCCCCAGGCGCCCTATTTCTAATCACTTTTAAAGGCTGACTACGTTTTAACTAGATGATGAGCAGGGGAAGGAGAAAGAGGCAGACAGGACATCCATGCAGAGGGTCCAGCATATAGGTGAAGACCACAGTAGTGAGTCCTGGGTGCTGGCAGCAGTGTTCTTTTGCTGGAGTGTAAAGAATGTTATGGGTAGAATGAAACTGTGAGGCTGGAGAAGGAAGCTGGTACTAAAGCCCTGAGCATCTATGCCACAGTCAGGATCTTGGGCTTTTCTTTTTACTTAGATTTTCATCTCACACAGACCACTCTGGCAAGAAAATATGCACGTGTGGATATCAGTTAGGGGATGTGGCAGTTGTTCCAACAAGAGGTGACAGAGCTGTGAACTAAAGTCATAACAGCAGGAGTAAAGAGAAGAGAGAGATTAGATGTAGGACTGATGGAGGGGAGAGAGGAACCATAGGCTTTCTACCCTGGGCCAGTGAGCGGATGGTAGATCATCAGATGAGAATGGGGGTAGAGACAGAAGATGGTTTAAAGGGAGACAATATGTTTAGTTTTAGGGCAACTCATTTAGAAAAAATGATGTTGAGTCTGAGGCTGGGGCAGAAGTGTGGGCACTAGGGGCAGGTTAAGAAAGCATTCATACATAGGTAGTGATTGAGAGCAAGGGAATGAATGAACTAACCTCGGGGGGTATGGAGATAAGGAAGCACAGGAACTTGGAAAGGGAACTTGGGAAGGTGTTGGAACAAACCACAGGGATGTCTGAGGACAGGAGAGTCCGGTGTCATAGCAGCAATAAGAGTAACCAATATCAATCTGCTAAATGCCCTAGTCTTGCAGTAAAAAGATCACAAAATTCGCCTTGGATTTGTTCACAGGAAGTAATGAGAGATGCAGATGAGGTCATGGTGGGAATAAACCAAATTTCCATAGACTGCGTGAGAGGCGGAAGGAGTGACGCCAGGGACATTGTAGGGAGAGTTTTGGAAGAGCAACGCTTAAGAGGTTTTGGGCTGTGATTGGCTCCAGTGACTAGTATCCAAGGGCACTTTTTCAAGATGGAAGATACTTCAGTATTTTTCTTTTTTTAAAGATGGTAGATGCTTGAGCATGTTTATAGACAGACAGAGAGGTTAAATATTCAGAAGGTGGGATGACACAAGGCCCTTTTATCTATGACCCTGTCTGCCCCTCTTCCCGGGGAACTCCCAGCTCTGGATCCTGTTTCTCCTTCCAGAAGATGAAATTTGTCCCTTTCCCATTTGGAGAATATAGGTCTGTCTGGTTGGTCTTCAGATCTTTTCTGTTTTCTGTCAACTCAGAGGTTCAGTGATTGATTTATTGAAGGCCCAAAGAAACATAAGAGTGTTTGCTGGCCTGTGGGGGTCCTGAGTCAGCACAGAATGAGAACAGAGGAAGAATAACATTGTTAGCCTCCGACATCCCTCTCTTTCTGTAATCCTTGCTTCCTCATGGACTTGGCTGGCAGGGAACTGTTGGCGTCAATGGGAATAGCCTTATTTTGGGGTGGAAAAAGTTCAGGAAGTGGTCAGTCTGCTCTTACTTCTGGAAACCTGTGACTGAGGCCGCTATTGAAAGCGCCGGTATCCATTCTAGAGGCTGAGGAACTCAAAAGCTCTGTCCCAGAAGCCATCTCAAAGCTGTGGTGCTGAGATCCCCATTTGCTAGCAGCCGAGAGCAGAGAAAAGTTGGCATGGACAATAAACGTGAAAATGCTTTATAAACCAGAACATGCTCTACAAACGTCAGTTATTACCTTCCGTTCTGAAAGCTGGCTGCAGAAATATTTGCCCAAAGACCCCACAGTAACTCAGAGGCACTTGTATTTCTTTTTAAAGCATGTGTTTTACTGTGGTGTAGGAAACTAAACTTCGTTTTCTGCCTAATGCCCACTTGACAGACTTGGGGCAATAAGAAGTCTCTGACCGTCTCTCGTGTACTGCCCAAGTGTGTGTTGGGGCAGGTCTGTTATCGAGTAACCACAACATGAAATGAAGAGCGCTTCTCCACCATGCCTCCTCGATGGCTGTGTGAATAATAAAGACCCAATAAACATCACAGCGCTAAAGCCCAATTAGTATTAGTGTGGAAAAGACTTTCATCCATTTCAGGGGAAAAATATATGTACTGCTGAGTTATAATCAGCGGAATGATGAGCAATATTGGCAAATAACAAACAAAAACAAAAACAAAACATTAGGATTCACGGTGGGTAACACATTTACCATTAGTGCTCAGAAATGGACTGAAGTTAAAAAAAAAGAAATTAAAAAAAAAAGAAATGGACTGAAGTTAAAACAGGAATATTAAAAAAAAAATGCAGGGGCGCATGGCTGGCTCAGTTGATAGAGCATGTTACTTTTGATCTCAGGGTTGGGAGTTCAAGCCCCATGTTGGGTACAGAGATTACTTAAGGGAAAAAACCCAAATAGGAGCATTGTCTTGTGCTGGTCTGATTTTTAGAGACAAGAGAATCCAAATCCAATCATTCATTCCCAAACCGATTTATCTGTATCTTACCTGTTGGTACATGAATATTGAATTCAAGCCTTTGTTCCTGGTTAAAACACACATTCTTGGGAAAAGTAGCATTTAAAATTTTTTATCATTATCCCTAAGTGTGAATGAGTTCCTGGTTTTTTCTCTGAAGTACGATGTCGGTTCCTAAGTAGGAGTGGGGGTGGGGGGGAGAGTCAAGGCAAGGGGCCGCCCAAGATTCAATTTCCCAGTTTGCCTGGGACCAGGGCAGAAGTGGTGGTATTTTACCCCGTACCCATCCTTCTCTGTGGTCCAAGAGCCCCAGTTTCCACTGTGGGTAAACCTGTGTCCTGCCTGAGACCACATTTCTAAATTTCCCCCATCTCACTCCTTCCACCGAGGGTTGCCAATCAGACACAGGCACAAGTTACTTGTAACTCTCAAGAACACTCCTTGAAAAAGGGACAGACCTCGAAGAAGCATTTTTTTGCCTTCCTACCTCATTTATCCTTCGTTCTGCTCCGAATGAAGATACGAACACCACAAAAGGCTGGTGCTCTAAGCAGCCACCTTAAAAGCATAAGGATAAGAATGAGCACTCTCAGAAAAGAGCTGAAAGTGACCTCGGTTTCCCCTAACAACAGGGACTTCTCACAGCAGCCCTGCGCGGCTCACCTTTGGATTTCTTATTACACAAGAAAGAAATAAATCTAAAACCATCCTTTTTTCAGGTCTCTGCCTACTCAGGGTTGAACTCAATTCCTAACTGATGCAGATGTAGATACATTTTGTAGTAAACACACACACACACACACACACACACACACACACACACACACACACACTAAAATAAAATTTTAAAACACTGGGCAGAGTTCCGTGTCCATATCTGGATTCCACACCCAAAGATGGATATGGACACTTGGTAAGCTTTCAGAGAAGACTCCTGCACACACATACTCGTATTACCTTGTCCAAGTACATTTATCAGACCCGTGATTGTCTGTTGTATGCCACTGAATCTCCTTGTTTTCAAGTCGTTCGCAATCTGTGATAGATCACACAGATGCAAGCATTATAAAATATTTGAAAAACAATAGCTGCAAAGTCAAGTTAAAAAGACTAGACATATTTGGAGAGCATATAAAAAGTGATATAGAATGTCTACCCGAGAGTATCATTGTGCAAAGAATTTTGACCTGGCAGTTCACATATCATGTGAGAGCAAAACCAGTGGCAAAGATATTGATCTAGAAAGGATTTTTAGTGAAATGGGAGTTCAGAGGTGAATTCACTGAGAAGCCAGGGACACTTACCCTTCAAGGCCCTCATCGACATGGGCTCCTTCTAACATCTTAGGAGATGGGCTAGACGCATGTCCCCATATTCGTCTGTGTTTCTAACATGTGCAAAAGCAATTCATTTTAATTGCAATCAGTTCAGATCACTGTTTCTTTCCCGTTTGACTTTCCCTGTGTCATGCTTCCCCTTTTGTTGGATGGTGGTGGAACAGGTGGGGCATTTCGGGGATCCAAGTAAGAGGAAATTGAGCCAAGGGTACGTTTAGTTTGCATTTAGTGGGACACAGTTATGGGGACCACAAGCACTTCCCTGCATAGTTACGTGATTCCTAGGCATCTGGCATGGGAATGGCTTCCAGGAATACTCCTTCTGTCCACCGTAGTGGCATCATGAGCTGAAGGTGTGGAGCCAGAGGTCACACAGAGTGATATCAATGTGTGTTGCGGCTTTCAGTACTAGAACTGTTTGAACAGCAGAGCAGAACCATGTGTGAAATGTATAGAGCCGGAAGCTACTCCAGATAATTCTTTCAATCATATTTATACTTAAAAATTTTTTTAATGTTTTATTTACTTTTTAGAGGTGGGGGAGGGGGAGAGGGCTAGGGGGAGAGGAGGACAGAAGATCCGAAGCAGGCTCCACGCTGACAGAAGCGAGCGCAACGTGGGGCTTGAACTTATGAACCCTGAGATCCTGACCAGAGCCAAAGTCGATTGCTTAACTGACTGACCCACCTAGGCGCCCCCGCAATCATTTGTATAATTTTTTATTGTATTTTTAAATCGTGGCAAAATAGACATGCCAGATTTACCATGTTCACCATTTTTTTTTAAAGTTTTTAAGTTTTGTATCTTTTTTTTTATTATGAAATTTATTGTCAAATTGGTTTCCATACAACACCCAGTGCTCATCCCAACAGGTGCCCTCCTCAATACCCATCACCCACCCATCCCTCTCTCCCACCCCCCATAAACCCTCAGTTTGTTCTCAGTTTTTAGGAGTCTCTTATGTTTTGGCTCCCTCCCTGTCTAACCATTTTTTTTCCTTCCCCTCCTCCATGGTCTTCTGTTAAGTTCCATGTTCACCATTTTTAAGTGCACAGTTCAGTGGCATTAAGAACATTTACATTATTCTGTAGCCATCACCACCATGTATCCACAAGACTCTTCACCATGCAAAACTGAAACTCTGGAGCCATTAAACAATAGGTCCCCCCATTTCCCGCTGCCACCGTCGCCCCTGTAATCACTATCCTACTTTCCGTCTCTATGAATTTGACTGCTCTAGATAACCTCATGTAAGTGGAATCATACAACATTTGTCCTTCTGTGACTGACATATTTCATATAGTGTAATGTCTGCAAGGTTCGTGTATGTTATAGCATGTGTCAGAATCTCATTCATTTTTAATGCTGTATAATATTCCATCGTACGGATTTACCACACTTTGTTTATCTGTTCATCTTTCGACGGACACCTCTTGGCTTTTGTGAATAATGCTGCTGTGAACATGGACGCAAATACCTCTTCAAGACCTTGCTTTCAATTCTTTTGGACATACCTGGCGTGAAAAATCTTATGTGGAGGATTATGTTCTCGTTGATGCCTAGTGAAAATGGAAGTTCTCTCCTATAAGGAATATTTTTTAATGCAGTGCGTGCAATTGCAAAAACTCCACATATATAGTCTTTTTCCTTTTCGATGGGAATTGCACAACATAGAATCTATCAGAATTCCTATACTCGCAGGCACAAACCTATAGTAGTACTACAAAACACTGATGATGTCCATGTGCGAAGGCCCGTTTTATGTATCCCAGCTATCAAAAAAATATTTTGATCAACCAAACACTGATGTGTCTTTCTATTTTCCCTAGAGGAAATCTTATACATTTAAAATTTTATAAAATGATTCTAATGAAGACTGATCAAACGTTATGGCAGGAGGGGCTGCTAATCTTTAAGTCTTCCCAGGAGAGTAAGAGAAAACATTTGTGTTCTATCCCTTTAAAGTGGCAAAGAGAGCAAGGGAAAAATACATACAGTCAAGCTGCCATATGAAAAGAGCCTCACCATTCGTATCCTGGCACACAAATGAGGAGGTTTAATAGAATTTGCGTCTAAATGAGCTTAGAGATCCTCTCATCAACCCCTCTAATTTTACAGAGGAAGTACATAAAGTCCCTGGAGGGTAAATGATGCTGCCAAGGTCAAGCCCTGTGGGTCACAGACAGGCCCCATTGCAGACCTTCTAGTCCTCAGTCTGGTGTGTTTTCTCTCTGTCACGTTCATGTTAGATGTGGTGGGGAAGTTTTAGACAGAGTTGTTCAATGCCATATTAATACCATTTTACAAAAATGGATTTAGAAATTTTTGCTGGAGGTTTAAAAATACTGAGTCAGTTCTCATTTATTTGGGTTGGCTTGAGCGTATGGCCTGCCTGAAGGTTTCAGAAAAGGGTAGATAAATTTTCAAGATCATTTTAGCCTTAATAGTGTATGATTTTCATTCATCCATCCTCTTTAGCAAGAATTTCTTGAGGCATCTTCTATAAACAGAGCATGATATTGCACACACAGAATAAAATAATAGGATGAAAAGTGGACTGTAAAACATGGAGCTCCCAGCTCGGATGCAGGGCAGAACCACCCCACTCAGGTGCCTAAGCAAAAGGACAGGAGGTCCTAGGTATAAACTGTACATAGGCGGTGACTGAATAAAATCTTCATTGGCCAAGGCCTCTGCTAGGGCTTCTGCCACGGAGGTGAACAAAACACCCAAATACAGTGCGTTTGGTTCACCTGAAAATGAGGGTGTGTGATAGTTGTGAATCCTTGCTATCATCGTTAAAAACTCCCATTGACTGAAACCAGCTGTTCCTGTTTCTGCTGTGTTGGGGAGAGGAGATGTTCAGTTTCCCAGCCTGTAAATAAACAACCATAGATGTTTTTTTGTTTTTTTTTTTTTGTTTTTTTTAAGCAAAATAAAACACCATCTGGGAGCTTAATATCCAGTTGGGGAGCAAACACTGTTCCCCACCCCCCAACCAGTATACCCACATGCAAATTTAATAAGAGTAGATGGCACTTATCAAAATTATGATAAAGAGAATGGAATGCAGTAACATCTGTGTGGGCACAAGTGCTCATTGAGCTTCTCCTTAAATTAAGATGCATGTAAACATTGTCTTACGCATTTAAGAGGCGTAAGCCATTATTTTCAGTGTTTTCCAAGGTAGGCATACTCCTCTTTATAACCATGTTGAGGTTGGAGTGTATAAGTGAGCAGGTGTCTCAGGTGGTAATGGATCCCCTTGCTGCAGTGGGACTCACAACAAGGAAGCTTATGCAAGCAGATGGCTAGGAGGTGGTCATTGCCCCAGCTTGGGTGGGAGAAAAGAATCAAGATAAATGTCTTGAAATCAGGTGCATTCTTATGTCCAGAATTTTATCCACTATTTCTTTTGGCAGTGGGGGATGGGGAAGTAGACGTAAAGTTATATTAGTCTAGTCTGCAGTCTTCAAATGAACAAGACAAGATGAATATATTAAAAAAAAAAATACAGTGGAACCCTTCCGTTTCCTACCTTGCCCTTTCTCTCAGTCGAGCCTCTCTGAGTTCTGGGCTCCCTGCTAGGAGATTCTCCTTAGCAAGGTGTGTGTGTGTGTGTGTGTGTGTGTGTGTGTGTGTGCGCGCGTGCGCGCATGCATGTACATGTTAGGGGGTGGTGGGGAGAGATGGAAGTTGATGTGAGATGGGTTTGTCAAGAGTTTATCAAAAATCAGAAGGAGAGTCTCTGTACCCTGCTTCCCAAGCAGAGTGCTGGGAAAGTGATAAAAGCCTAGAAAGAAAGGGAGCAATTTGAGACCAAAAGGGCCTTGTAACACTAAGACAGACCTGAGGAGGTTGAAAGACCCCAGAGAAGGGAATGTCTTCACAGAGTGTAGGCCTAGAGGGTGTGGACAAGTCTGTAGGTTCCAGCAGCTTTCCACATCCTAATCAAGCAAAGAATCACAAGATGATGGTGATGCCCACACACGTGGCTTTGGAAGGAAGGGATAGAGTCAGATGGATGGAATCAGGGGATGTCCTAGCCACCCTGCAGGGGCTGCAGCCAATGACCAGAGGCCTCCCTTCCCCAAACTTGGCATGACTTTGACCTCCTGGAACTTAGACACAACCCAAGGGCAAGTCTCAGGGTTTCCAACTGACCAGGGAACTTCCTGTTGTCTGAGGGGATTAGGCCTTCCATATAGAAATTAAGTCTTATGATACAAGAATAAAGTTTTATTTCTGGCACCCCAGAATTTATTCACTGAGATTCATACCCACTATACCAATTTATTTTTCTCCCTAAAATATGTCTTAAACAATTACTCTTGTCTTTCTTTGAACCGCTGAAGTTTCACAGGTATGATCTAGATAGAAATTCACACCCTATTCACACACTAGTCAAGGAGTCAGGACTGCTTGACTCCTTGTGGTTTCCAGCCAATTTCCTGGTAACTGTGCAGAGTTCAGAAACTTCAGACTAAAGATTTGACATGACACTCTGTAGAAATAAAGCCTTTAGCAAAACCCACCAGAGCTGTCTTTCAAATGACTGGACTCTCTTCTGGAAACATTTCTGGGCAGGCTGTTGTGGAGGTCTGTTATCTATTGAGACTCTCCCAGAATTTCGCAATGTGGAAATTGAATTCATCAATTCAGTGTTAGTTAAACTCTTATGCACTAAAAACAGTAGCACTTTAGTAGCAGGCAGGAAATGAGGGAATAGAGTATGTCCTAAGCCAAAGCTTACCAGCTCCCAATTTGCTGGAGGCAGGGAGGCTGAGGAGGGAGTGAGTGATCAAAGACCAAGTCCTATAAAACCACCTAAAACTTTATGGTCAGGTTGGTTTTAGCTGAGAAGCAAGGAAGGGAAGGCCAATTCCTCGAGTGCAGGATGAATGCTTGATAGGCACAAAAGTAAAGAGGTCTGTGAACCTGCATTGGTACTTAAGCAGGTGATCAAAAATAGAGATGGAAAGAAAGGCAAGATCAGGATTTCTACCCAGTTTAAGTCTTGCACACACTCTTTAAACTCCTCTCCCTCCCCTTTAAAAAAAATTGAAGTGAAATTCACACAGCATGAAATTAACTATATTAAAGTGTACAATTCAGTGGCTTTGAGCACATCCATGATGTTGTACAACCACTACCTGTATCAAGTTCTAAATTATTTTCATCACCCCTGAAGTGGTCACTCCCCATTGTCTTTTGTCCTTGATCCCTGACAATCACCAGTCTTCTTTCTGTCTCTATGCATGCACTTTTTTTTTGCATATTTATATAAACGGAATCATATAGGTGGCCTTTTGTGTCTGGCTTCTTTTATTTAGTTTAATGTTTCTTAAATTTTTTTTTTTTTCAACGTTTATTTATTTTTGGGACAGAGAGAGACAGAGCATGAACGGGGGAGGGGCAGAGAGAGAGGGAGACACAGAATCGGAAACAGGCTCCAGGCTCTGAGCCATCAGCCCAGAGCCTGACGCGGGGCTCGAACTCTCGGACCGCGAGATCGTGACCTGGCTGAAGTCGGACGCTTAACCGACTGCGCCACCCAGGCGCCCCATTAGTTTAATGTTTCTGAGGTTCACTCACGTCATCCTAGCATTAGAGTGCTTACTATTTGACACACTACTTTTTTTAAAAAAAAAATTTTTTTTTCAATGTTTATTTATTTTTGGGACAGAGAGAGACAGAGCATGAACGGGGGAGGGGCACAGAGAGGGAGACACAGAATCGGAAACAGGCTCCAGGCTCCGAGCCATCAGCCCAGAGCCTGACGCGGGGCTCGAACTCACGGACCGCGAGATCGTGACCTGGCTGAAGTCGGACGCTTAACCGACTGCGCCACCCAGGCGCCCCTTGACACACTACTTTTGATGGACCACAGAAAAAGTAACATTTACTTGTATATGTTTATCACAGTTTTGGAAAGAGGAGACTTAAGGTCTGGTTCATCTCTCCAAGTAGACCTCTTCCTATTCTGGATTCTTTATCCCCGTTTGAAATGGACATTGGTTGTGTTTGCTCACCCAGACTCAGAGCCCCGGATAATAGCTCTTGATGTTGTGTAAGGCATGGTCTTTCCCCCACTCAGCCTTTGGAGTTCAGGTTAACGCTGATCCAACTTCCTCATCCCAGAGTGGGCACTGTTCTCAGAATGCCTAATAAGGGTTCCCGTCTCCTTGGCTACAGTTCAAGAGGGCACATGCATGGATCCCTCTTGAAACTACAGAGATGTGTTTCCTTTCTGTTGGGCTTGAAGCTGGAAGGTGTAAGCCTGCTGGATGTCTCCATGTGGAGAGCCAAGCCAATTCAAAAGAAAGCAGAGGGAAAAGGTGTGAGAGAGCTGAGTCCTGGTCCCATTGTTTGACCACTTTGACCAGCCCTGTTTAATTAGTTACAAATCTTTTTTTTTTTTTTCTTTTCTTACCACAGTCTGAGTTGGATTTCTGTCACTTACAACCTG
Organism: Puma concolor; assembly: GCF_028749965.1. NCBI lineage: Eukaryota > Metazoa > Chordata > Mammalia > Carnivora > Felidae > Puma > Puma concolor. The sequence goes on along the minus strand of NC_141667.1, from coordinate 136,189,680 downwards.
TCACTGCAAGGCGTGAACACGACCATACTCACCTACATTTGGGGCAGTGTGGATGAGGACATTCTGACCCCACGCTCAGGAGAATCTTTAGTGTTATTTGAAGTGAGGACTCCCATACTCTGTCTTCTCAGTTTTTTTAGGTAGTGCTTTATACTTTTACAGTAGTAGTGAAAAAGTAAAACGCTATGGGGAGTTTTGATATTTGCCTACCTATCTATTCATATCTGTATCTTTAATCTTAAGAATTTTTAGTGTAAGTTTATGTGAAAGGAGAAAAAAATTCTAAACTTCTTTCTCTTTGGTTTCATGACATTAGATCCTTGATAGGGATATTCTTTTTAGTTCAATAGAATGAGGGGTAGAATTTCATTCAATAGCATAGAAAAAATGTGGGTCATTTTACCAGTAAAAAAAAACCTCAAGGAATAACATTTTATATCATCAAGGTCTTTCTGATTCAAGTTATCTTAAGCACTGCAAACAGAAAAAAAAAAAAGCTTTCAAAAATTAGAGTAGTTTTTTCCACTCATTCTTTTAGATTCTCATATTTCACAGTAATAAAGATGGTAACTTTGAATATTCCCTACAAATACTCACCCCTCCAATGTGACTCAAGGTTTTAAGATAAACTCCTGACTAAAATTTGGTAGAAAATCATTAAAAAAGAAAAATGAAAAAAAAAAAAAAAAAAAAGGGTGCCTGGGTGGCTCAGTTGGTTAAGCGTCTGACTTTGGCTCAGGTCACGATCTCACGGTTTATGGGTTCAAGCCCCGCATTGGGCTCTATGCTGACAGCTCAGAGCCTGGAGCCTGCTTCAGATTCTGTGTCTCTCTGTCTGCCCCTCCTCTGCTCACACTCTGTTTCTGTCGCTGTCTCTGTCTCTCAAAAATAAGTGAACATTAAAGAAAGTTAAAATTTGGTACAAAATAACCAGCAGAGAAGTTTCCTTCCATTTTCTCCTTTGCTTTAATTAAAGCAATTTAAAAATCCCTAAGTAATCCATTGGGATATTGGTATGGGTTGAGTTGTGTCCCCCCCATATTAAGTCTTAACCCCTACTACCAAGAATGTGAGCTTATTTGGAAAAAGGGTCATTGAAGATATAATTAGTCAAGATGAAGTCATATTGGAATAAGGTAGGCTCTAATTCAACATGACTGGTGTCCTCATAAGAAGATGGACTTGATGGGCGCCTGGGTGGCTCAGTCGGTTAAGCGGCCGACTTCAGCTCAGGTCGTGATCTCACGGTTCGTGAGTTCCAGCCCCGCGTCAGGCTCTGTGCTGACAGCTCAGAGCCTGGAGCCTGTTTCAAATTCTGTGTCTCCCTCTCTCTGACCCTCCCCTGTTCATGGTCTGTCTCTCCCTGTCTCAAAAATAAATAAAACGAAAAGAAATGGACTTGTGAAGACCGTGACACACAGTGAAGATCACCGTGTGACAAGAAAGGCAGAGACTGAAATTATGCATCTTCAAGCCAAGAAACACCAAAGATTGGGGGCAAACCCAAAAGAAGCTTCAGGGAGACTGAAGGAAGGATTTCACCTACGGATTTCAGGGGAGCATGGCCTTGCTGTCACCTTGATTTCAGAGCCGTGACCTCCAGATCTATGAGACAATACATTTCTCTTGTTTCTAAGTCATCTGCTTTTTGGAACATTGCTATGGCAGTGACAAGAAACTGACAAATGTTTATATTTGTATATAATAATAATTTTTTGAAATGATAAAAAAAAGGACACCATAAATAAGACCCCTACCCATATGAATAACAAGAGCCCTTGAGGTCTTTGCCACATCTACTCTGAGAATGAAGACCATCCTAAGCAACCAGACTTTTAATATGCCAGAAAATGTGAACCTCGATCTGAAGGGGGACGCATAGTTATTATAAGGATCCCAGAGACTTTAATCACATCCATATAAAACTCAGTTTCCTTGGGAAGAAAAAGAAGAGGCTGCAGGTTGACAAACGGTGTCACTCAGTGCAGGCTGCTATAATAGAATTCCACAGACTAGGTGGTTTATAAACAATTGAAATATATTTCTCACAGTTCTAGAGGCTGGAAGTCTAAGATCAAGACTCTAACAGATTGAGTGTCCAGTGAAGACCCACTTTCTGGTTCACAGATGGCAGTCTTGTCGCTGTCCTCTAATGGCAGAGGGGGAAAGGGAGCTCTCTTGAGGGTCTGTTATGTAAGGTCGCTAATCCCATTCATGAGGGCTTTGCCATCATGACCTAATCACCCCCCAAAGCCTCCTTCTCCAAATACCAGGACATTGGGGATTAGGTTTCAACAGATGAATTTGGGAGGAATACAAACATTCAGCCTAGAGTAGTGGGGACAGTGAAAGGAACTGGATACAGTTCAGATTATCAGCAGTCACGTACAGCACGTGATGAAGGGTGAGATACTGGGCTTCCATGGCAAGGTGAGGTCTATGTATTCTCACTTCTCCATCCTCATTAGTATTCAGTAGAAGGGTCTCTTGTTGAAATCTGTAATTTTGGGGGTGAAAAATACATTTGTACGGTTTGGGTGAGGCCAGCCATTGCTTGTACAGTATTTTAAGCCCAGAAACATGAGTTAAGTCTTGAAGGAAATGCCATTGCATTTGTATCATGTTTAGCTGCTTTGACTCAGACACAACAGTTAAAAGCAAGAATATCAGAAAAATTTGGGACGGTATATGTTTCTGAAAAGAAAACAACAACAACTAACAAACAGTTCAGCAGTCTGATGAATAAAATCTAAGAGTTGGAAACAAGATGGCATATGATTCCTAAGACCTCCTTGTGATACTTAAAAGATGCAGTGAACGTGTTCTATTGATTTCAGACTTCTTTTTTATTTTTTTTAATGTTTATTTATTTTTGAGACAGAGAGAGCATGAGCAGAGGAGGGCAGAGAGAGAGAGAGGGAGACACAGAATCTGAAGCAGGCTCCAGGCTCTGAGCTGTCAGCACAGAGCCCGATGCGGGGCTCGAACTCTCGAGCTGTCAGATCAGGACCTGAGCTGAAGCTGTACACCCAACTGACTGAGCCACCCAGGTGCCCCCAGACTTCTTATTAAAAGGGAGACCGCGAGAGAGACCCTGATAGGTCACTTGGCAATGTTCTGATCCACGATCCTTAAGAAAAAATCTGGCAATTTTGTGTTATAAGGTAGAAGACTATAATAATTACACAGCTCAAAATACCCCGAGGGCATTAGGGAAGCAGGTGGTGTCCTGAACAACTGCTGTTTGCTTGCACTTCACCCAACTTCTTGTTCAACCCAGAGGTTCTCAGACTCTTGCGTGAGAAGACTCTTGGTAGGACCTCTGCATTTCCTCCCTCCCTTCTCTTCCTCCCCTCCTCCCCCTTGCTCTATTTAAAACAATTCTATAAAACTATCAAACAGGATTTGTGAAAACACTGGTGCCCTTTAGATGGAATGCTAATGATAGAGCTGATTTATTTTTAATGTGATAGGTCTATTGTTTTTGCCAAACCATGGAAGAATCCAAACACGTACGAATCCAGACCAGCAGCCACTTGGAAGGCATTGCCAACTTCTCGCCATCCCTGGGCGGCACCTTGAGAATTGCTGTGATAATTACCTAGTGCAGTGCTTCTTAACCCTGGTTGCATATTAAAATCACCTGGGAAGATTTTAAAGCCTTCTCACTCCAGACCAATTAAATCAGAAACTCTAGGGACAGGACCTAGACATCCGCAATTTGTCAGAGATCCTCAGGTAATTCTAACCTGCAGCCAGGGCTGAGAACCAGTGGCTTAATGTCATGTTGCGTTACTGTTGGAGTCGGGACACTGTGGTAACAAGAGGCAGAAGTGAGCGCCCATCTCTGCCCCTCATAGCCCTCTGCTTTTTATCTGATTGGAGTTATATAAAGCCTAAGTGGAACTAAGATTAAGCTGGTAATTGTCATGGCAATGCCCTAGATTTTTCTATCAAATCCAATCTTATTTGTGATGGGAGACGCAGAAGTGACTCTAGTGATGTTAAAATATTTCTGCTGCTATTTAGAATATTCAGCATTAAACTCGATAGAGTTTTTGCATAAAATTTCAAACATGAAAACTTTTAGAAACAGCAGATCTCACCTGAATAAAAAAAAATTATCATTAATTGTAAAGTGTGCTTGATCACAGAGAATTATCTAGGCAATCAGCGTCATGTATAGCCTTTAATGCCTCCTGTCTGCTGAATGTGAGTTCTGCATATTGAGCACAAATTTGCAAATTTCTCTAGCTTATGCCTCATCACTCCCTTCTTTGATTAAATATAAAGTAAGTGGGATTTGAAAATCGTAAAGCTGGGAGGAACCTGTGGAAACCATTTTGTCTAGCCCCGTCACTTTGCACGTGTATGCCAAACCCAGGAAGAGAGTCAGGCTACTACTTTGGTCTTCTGTTAAATTCATGAATGCTCTATGGATGACTGAGGCATCTTTCTTTTTTTTTTTTTTTTTCAACGTTTATTTATTTTTGGGACAGAGAGAGACAGAGCATGAACGGGGGAGGGGCAGAGAGAGAGGGAGACACAGAATCGGAAACAGGCTCCAGGCTCTGAGCCATCAGCCCAGAGCCTGACGCGGGGCTCGAACTCCCGGACCGCGAGATCGTGACCTGGCTGAAGTCGGACGCTTAACCGACTGCGCCACCCAGGCGCCCCTGCCTTATTATTATTTTAAAATACACGTTCCTTCCTCCTATTCCCCTCCTACCACATAGGAAACTGTTCCAATGTATTTTTTTAATGTGCATCTTTTAGTTTGTATGCGTTCTTTGATGGTCCATATAAAAATGTAGTTTTAATGGTACTGTGTTCTATACTTCATTCTGTATCCTTTTTTCACTATATTTTTAATATTATACATGTTTCCATGTGTATTTCAAGTGTGTAGCCTTCTAAGTGCTTCCCCAGTCACAGGTAATGAGCACCTAGCTAGTCTCCAATGTTCTGTCCCTATGAACAACCTCGAATTGTATAACCTCTTGTATGTCCCGTTATAGATGTATGTGAGACTGTCTTTGTGATAGGTCCTCAGGAATGGGTTCTAGTTATGTTCACACTTAATCTGACCAAATGGTGCTTTCAATTTGCCGGGTTGCACCAGTATACATGCCCACCAACAAAGCATGATATTGTCATCTCTCCACCAACACCTGGCATGACCCAGCTTTCCAATATCTGCCGATAAAATAGAAGGAAGAGAATGTCTCGTTTTGGTTTTGTTATTTTAAAGAGACTTTATTTTTTATTTATTGTATTTATAAAATATTTAATGTTAATCTTTGAGGCAGAAAGAGACCGAGTATGAGCAGGGGAGGGGCAGGGAGCAAGGGAGACACAGAATCTGAAGCAGGTTCCAGGCTCGGAGCTGTCAGCACAGAGCCCAACTTGGGGCTCGAACCCACGAGCTATGAGGTCATGACCTGAGCAGAAGTCAGACGCTGAAGTGACTGAGCCACCCAGGCACCCCTAGACTTTATTTTTTAGAGACATTTTAGGTTCATAGTAAAATTGAGGGAAAAGTAAAAAGAATTCCCATATATAACCTTGTCCCCCATGAGCCTCCTCCACTATCAACATCCTGCACAAGAGTGGTTGGTACATTTGTTACAATTAATGAAGCTACAGTGACACATAATAGCCACTCAAAGTTCAAGTGTACATTAGGGTTCACTGTTGGTGTTGTAGAGTCTGTGGGTTTTGACAAATATATAACGACATATATCCACCATTATAGCATCATACAGAATACTTTTACTGCCCTAAGAATCTTCTTGCTCTCTGATTCATCCTTCCTCCCTCCCTAACCTCTGGCAACCACTGATTTCTTTTTATTTTTTAATTTTTTTCCTGTCTCTTGCTTTGCCCAGAATGTCATATACTTAGAGTCCTACAGTAAGTACCCTTTTCAGATTGACCTTTTCCGTTTCGTAATACGTGTTTAAAATACCTCTGTCATCTCATGGCTTAATGGCTGACTTCTTTTTAGCAATGAGTAATATTCCATTGTCTTGAGGTACCACAGTTTATCCATTTGCCTACTGAAGGGCATCTTGGTTGTGGCCGTTGAAAATAAAGCTACTATAAATATCTGGGTGCAGGTTTTTCGTACATTTTCAACTCATTTGAATAAATACCAAGAAGGGCCATTGTTGGATTACGTGGTAAGAGCATGTTTAGTTTTGTAAGAAACCGCTGAACTGTCTTCCCCAGAAGTTCTTCCAGTTTGCATTCCAGCAGTATTGAATGGGAGTTCCATTGTTCCACATCCTCACAAGAGTGTTTGGGATTTCAGCGTTGAGGATTTTGGCTATTCCAATAAGTGTTAGTGGTATCTGATTGTTGTTTCAGTTTGCATTTCTCTAATGACACACGATGTGGAGCCTCCTTTCGAATGCTCATCTGCTGACCGTGTATCTTCTTAGGTGAGGTGTCTATTTAGGTCTTTTGTCCTTTTATAAATCAGATTTTTAAAATTTTCTTACTGTTGAGTTTTAAGAGTTCTTTGTGTAGCTTGGATCACAGTTCATTGTTAGATGTGTCTTTTGCAAATAATTTTTCCCCGTCTGTGACTTGTCTTCTCATTCTCTTGACAATGTCTTTTGCAAAGCAGAAGTTTTTAATTTCTTTAAGAATTTTTTTTAATATTTATTCTTTATTTTTGACAGAGAGAGACAGAGTGCGAGCCAGGGAGAGGCAGAGAGAGAGAGGGAGGCACAGAATCCAAAGCAGGCTCCAGGCTCCTAGCTGTCAGCACAGAGCCTTACGCAGGGCTTGAATTCACGAACTGCGAGTTCATGACCTGAGCTGAGGTCGGAAGCTTAACTGGCTGAGCCACCCAGACGCCCCATGAAGTTTTTAATTTCAATGAAGTCCAGCTTTGCAATTATTTCTCGCACGGATCACGCCTTTGGTGTTATATCTAAAAAGTCATCAGCATACTCAAAGCCATTTAGATTTTCTTTCTAGATTAGATTTAATCGATTTTCTCTATTTTGTAATAATGGCTATGTTTAACCATCAGCTCACAAAATTCCTGAAGATTTAACAGTCAGCTCTTATGAGCTGCCATGAGCCAGCTGCAGCACACCAGCCTTGTGGGAATAGAGAAAATTGGACCTATTATTTACAGTACGTACCAGAATAAATTCCAAATGGATCAGAGACATAAATGTAAAAATAAAACGAAACCTTACAAGGAAAGACCAGGAAAGATGTGGATAAATTCCTGTATAACCTGGGAGTGGGGAACGTCTTCTGAATTATGGCTTAAAATCCATAAGCCTTAAGGGAAATGGGATTATATTAGTTTCATAAAATGAACTGAGAATTATCATTTCTTTTTGCATTTTTTGAACAATTTCTCTAACATGGGAATTGTGTTTGTAAAGGTTTAACAGAGTCCATTTTAAAAGCATCCAGGTCTAGAGATCTTTGGGGTGGAGTTTTAACTACCAGTTAAATTTCTTTAATCCTTGTGAATCTGTTTTAAATTACGTTTTTCTTCCTGTGCCAGTTTGGCATTTGGTGTAGTTTCAAGAAATTTATGCCTTTTATCTATCTTTGCTTTCAAAATCTCTAATTATTTCCTCATCTTCATTATTATTTTTTTTTTCAACGTTTATTTATTTTTGGGACAGAGAGAGACAGAGCATGAACGGGGGAGGAGCAGAGAGAGAGGGAGACACAGAATCGGAAACAGGCTCCAGGCTCTGAGCCATCAGCCCAGAGCCCGACGCGGGGCTCGAACTCACGGACCGCGAGATCGTGACCTGGCTGAAGTCGGACGCTTAACCGACTGCGCCACCCAGGCGCCCCTCATCTTCATTATTTGATCAGGTTTTACTTAGTTGTTTTTTTTTAACCTCTTTTCTTCTATCATGTAAGAAAATTATTATTTTTATCTTCTATCTATTATTTTTATCTTCTATCATGTAAGAAAATTATTATTTTGTTTCTCATTATATCCTTTCTTATATTCTTTTTTCTTCTTTGTTTTGATGTTCTTTTTGATCAGTTCTTGAGTTGGATGCTGAGTATATTTCTTTTCAACTTTTATTGTTTCCTGATAAACATATTTACATGTGTAAATGCTCTTCTAAATATTTGTTTAGTTATATCCCACACATTTTGTGTTTTCATGCTCATTTAATTCTAGATATGTCTTCATTTTGATTATAATTTCATTTTTAACCTATGAGTTATTTAGTAGTGTGGCTTTTTTAATTTCGTAATTTTTTTGATGTTTATTTATTTTTGAGAGAAAGAGAGAGAGAGAGAGAGAAAGAGAATGAGCGGGGGAGGGGCAGAGAGAGAGGGAGACAGAATCCAAAGCAGGCTCCAGGCTTGAGCTGCTGATGCAGGGCTCAAACCCACAAACCATGAGATCATGACCTGAGCTGAGGTTGGACCCTTAACCCACGGTGCCACCCAGGCGCCCCATTAATGTGGTATTTTTAAAGTATGGAACATTTAAAGAAATTCTGTTATTTATTTCTAAAGTTATTTCATTATGTTTGGAAGATGTAATGTATAAGACATTGCTCCTGGTGAGTTTATTGAGACTGCATGTAGGCCTGATACATTCATGTTACTTTGTGGGTGTTTCTAAAAATGTATATTTGCAATTTGTTGCATGAACTATTATGACATATATATATATATATATATATATATATATATGAAGATATTTATTATACACAGCATACCATTAGAACATACCTATCAAAGATGTGAACAGTATAATTAATAGTATAAGCCTACCAAGTATACCGTTTAGATAAAAATCTGCTTAATTTTTGTTTACTTAATACACTTCTGATAAGTGGGTATTAAAAATTACAACTATTTTTATGTTACTCTCTGTATGCTGTCAGTTACTGTAACCTATTATTAGGTTCATATATGTTTGTGATGGTTATATCTTCTTGCTTTATTGTTTTGTTTACCTTAAAAAAATTTTTTTTATCTTTATTTATTTTTGAGAGAGAGGGAGACAGTGTGTGAGTGGGGGAGGAACAGAGAGAGGGAGACACAGAATCCGAAACAGGCTTTAGGCTCTGAGCTGTCAGCACAGAGCCAGATGCGGAGCCAAACTCACATGACCTGAGCCACCCAGGCGCCCCTGTTTTGTTTACCTTTTACATCAACTTCATTTTTTGTCAGCTACTATCATTGCTGGTTTTCTTGGTGCGTCTTTTGGTTTTATGAATATTTCTCATAGACAACATGGTTTTGGATTTTATTTTTATATCCTAATACTATTAGAGAATACTTGTTTTTTATTTGTGAGTTAACTCCATTTACATTTATTGTAATTGCTGTTGTATTAGAAATGACTTCTCCTACCATATCTCATATTTTATTGCATTTTCTTTTTGTTTTCTCCTGGCTCAAAAAATTATTTTATTTTTGTTCAAGTGTGGCTGCCTTTAAGACCCTTATTCATGTTTACTTATTAATTTCTTGAACTTATCAATATCTGTATATTTCTTCTAACTAAACAAATAATTTAGTGTTTTGTGTGTGTGTGTGTGTGTGTGTGTGTATAAAATTATTATTGTACACACACACACACACACACACACGTCCTAATGGTTCTGCTTCTCTAATTGAACTCTATTATTCCCAAATACAGAAAGAGGGGACGGGTTAAAATAAGATAAGGAAAACTCCAAACCTAGAAACATCAAAATAAAACTTAAGAACCTCAAAGATGAGGAAAGAATTGTAAAAATTTCTAGAGAAAATAAAGAGATCATCAATGAGAACAAGAATTAGGTTAGACAGTGGGCACAAGGTGACAAATGGAAAAATACTTTTTAAATATTAAAGAAAAATAAATTTTAACCTAGATTTTATATTTATCTTTCAAATTGTCTTTCCAATGTAATGGCTTAAATATATATATATATATATGTGTATATATATATATATATATACACATATATATATACACACACATATAAATATATGAAATAGGGAGAGGGAAGATGGCGGCGTAGGAGGACGCTGGGCTCACCGCGCGTCCTGCTGATCACTTAGATTCCACCTACACCTGCCTAAATAACCCAGAAAACCACCAGAGGATTAGCAGAACGGAGTCGCCGGAGCCAAGCGCAGACGAGAGGCCCACGGAAGAGGGTAGGAAGGGCGGCGAGGCGGTGCGCGCTCCACGGACCGGCGGGAGGGAGCCGGGGCGGAGGGGCGGCTCGCCGCCCAAGCAGAGCCCCCGAGTCTGGCTTGCAAAAAGCGGAGGGGCCTGACGGACTGTGTTCCGACAGCAAGCGCGACTTAGCGTCTGGGAGGTCATAAGTGAACAGCTCTGCTCGGAAAGCGGGAAGGCTGGAGGACAAAGGGAAGGAGAGCTGCTGAGCCCCCCGGACGACAGAGCTCAGTTTGGTGGGGAACAAAGGCGCTCGCCAGCGCCATCTCCCCCGCCCATCCCCCAGCCAAAATCCCAAAGAGCACCAGTTCCTGCCAGGGAACTTGCTCGCTCCGCGCAAACACCCAACTCTGCGCTTCTGCGGAGCCAAACCTCCGGCAGCGGATCTGACTCCCTCCTGCTGCCACAGGGCCCCTCCTGAAGTGGATCACCTAAGGAGAAGCAAGCTAAGCCTGCCCCTCCTGCCCCCGTGCACCTTGCCTACCCACCCCAGCTAAGACGCCAGATCCCCAGCATCACAAGCCTGGCAGTGTGCAAGTAGCCCAGACGGGCCACCCCACCCCACAGTGAATCCCGCCCCTAGGAGAGGGGAAGAGAAGGCACGCACCAGTCTGACTGTGGCCCCAGCGGTGGGCTGGGGGCAGACATCAGGTCTGACTGCGGCTCCGCCCACCAACTCCAGTTATACACCACAGCACAGGGGAAGTGCCCTGCAGGTCCTCACCACACCAGGGACTATCCAAAATGACCAAGCGGAAGAATTCCCCTCAGAAGAATCTCCAGGAAATAACAACAGCTAATGAGCTGATCAAAAAGGATTTAAATAATATAACAGAAAGTGAATTTAGAATAATAGTCATAAAATTAATCGCTGGGCTTGAAAACAGTATAGCTGACAGCAGAGAATCTCTTGCTACAGAGATCAAGGGACTAAGGAACAGTCACGAGGAGCTGAAAAACGCTTTAAACAAAATGCATAACAAAATGGAAACCACCACGGCTCGGATTGAAGAGGCAGAGGAGAGAATAGGTGAACTAGAAGATAAAGTTATGGAAAAAGAGGAAGCTGAGAAAAAGAGAGATAAAAAAATCCAGGAGTATGAGGGGAAAATTAGAGAACTAAGTGATACACTAAAAAGAAATAATATACGCATAATTGGTATCCCAGAGGAGGAAGAGAGAGGGAAAGGTGCTGAAGGGGTACTTGAAGAAATAATAGCTGAGAACTTCCCTGAAGTGGGGAAGGAAAAAGGCATTGAAATCCAAGAGGCACAGAGAACTCCCTTCAGACGTAACTTGAATCGATCTTCTGCACGACATATCATAGTGAAACTGGCAAAATACAAGGATAAAGAGAAAATTCTGAAAGCAGCAAGGGGTAAACGTGCCCTCACATATAAAGGGAGACCTATAAGACTCGTGACTGATCTCTCTTTTGAAACATGGCAGGCCAGAAAGAATTGGCACGAGATTTTCAGTGTGCTAGACAGAAAAAATATGCAGCCTAGAATCCTTTATCCAGCAAGTCTGTCATTTAGAATAGAAGGAGAGATAAAGGTCTTCCCAAACAAACAAAAACTGAAGGAATTTGTCACCACTAAACCAGCCCTACAAGAGATCCTAAGGGGGACCCTGTGAGACAAAGTACCAGAGACATCACTACAAGCATAAAACATACAGACATCACAATGACTCTAAACCCATATCTTTCTATAATAACACTGAATGTAAATGGATTAAATGCGCCAACCAAAAGACATAGGGTATCAGAATGGATAAAAAAACAAGACCCATCTATTTGCTGTCTACAAGAGACGCATTTTAGACCTGAGGACACCTTTAGATTGAGAGTGAGGGGACGGAGAACTATTTATCATGCTACTGGAAGCCAAAAGAAAGCTGGAGTAGCCATCCTTATATCAGACAAACTAGACTTTAAATTAAAGGCTGTAACAAGAGATGAAGAAGGACATTATATAATAGTGACAGGGTCTATCCATCAGGAAGAGCTAACAATTATAAATGTCTATGCGCCGAATACCGGAGCGCCCAAATATATAAAACAATTACTCATAAACACAAGCAACCTTATTGATAAGAATGTGGTCATTGCAGGGGACTTTAACACCCCACTTACAGAAATGGATAGATCATCTAGACACACGGTCAATAAAGAAACAAGGGCCCTGAATGAGACATTGGATCAGATGGACTTGACAGATATATTTAGAACTCTGCATCCCAAAGCGACAGAATATACTTTCTTCTTGAGTGCACATGGAACATTCTCCAAGATAGATCATATACTGGGTCACAAAACAGCCCTTCATAAGTTTACAAGAATTGAAATCATACCATGCATACTTTCAGACCACAATGCTATGATGCTTGAAATCAACCACAGAAAAAAGTCTGGAAAACCTCCAAAAGCATGGAGGTTAAAGAACACCCTACTAACGAATGAGTGGGTCAACCAGACAATTAGAGAAGAAATTAAAAAATATATGGAAACAAACGAAAATGAAAATACAACAATCCAAACGCTTTGGGACGCAGCAAAGGCAGTCCTGAGAGGAAAATACATTGCAATCCAGGCCTATCTCAAGAAACAAGAAAAATCCCAAATACAAAATCTAACAGCACACCTAAAGGAACTAGAAGCAGAACAGCAAAGGCAGCCTAAACCCAGCAGAAGAAGAGAAATAATAAAGATCAGAGCAGAAATAAACAATATAGAATCTAAAAAAACTGTAGAGCAGATCAACGAAACCAAGAGTTGGTTTTTTGAAAAAATAAACAAAATTGACAAACCTCTAGCCAGGCTTCTCAAAAAGAAAAGGGAGATGACCCAAATAGATAAAATCATGAATGAAAATGGAATTATTACAACCAATCCCTCAGAGATACAAACAATTATCAGGGAATACTATGAAAAATTATATGCCAACAAATTGGACAACCTGGAAGAAATGGACAAATTCCTGAACACCCACACTCTTCCAAAACTCAATCAGGAGGAAATAGAAAGCTTGAACAGACCCATAACCAGCAAAGAAATTGAATCGGTTATCAAAAATCTCCCAACAAATAAGAGTCCAGGACCAGATGGCTTCCCAGGGGAGTTCTACCAGACGTTTAAAGCAGAGATAATACCTATCCTTCTCAAGCTATTCCGAGAAATAGAAAGGGAAGGAAAACTTCCAGACTCATTCTATGAAGCCAGTATTACTTTGTTTCCTAAACCAGACAGAGACCCAGTAAAAAAAGAGAACTACAGGCCAATATCCCTGATGAATATGGATGCAAAAATTCTCAATAAGATACTAGCAAATCGAATTCAACGGCATATAAAAAGAATTATTCACCATGATCAAGTGGGATTCATTCCTGGGATGCAGGGCTGGTTTAACATTCGCAAATCAATCAACGTGATACATCGCATTAACAAAAAAAAAGAGAAAAACCATATGATCCTGTCAATCGATGCAGAAAAGGCCTTTGACAAAATCCAGCACCCTTTCTTAATAAAAACCCTTGAGAAAGTCGGGATAGAAGGAACATACTTAAAGATCATAAAAGCCATTTATGAAAAGCCCACAGCTAACATCATCCTCAACGGGGAAAAACTGAGAGCTTTTTCCCTGACATCAGGAACACGACAGGGATGCCCACTCTCACCACTGTTGTTTAACATAGTGCTGGAAGTTCTAGCATCAGCAATCAGACAACAAAAGGAAATCAAAGGCATCAAAATTGGCAAAGATGAAGTCAAGCTTTCGCTTTTTGCAGATGACATGATATTATACATGGAAAATCCGATAGACTCCACCAAAAGTCTGCTAGAACTGATCCATGAATTCAGCAAAGTTGCAGGATACAAAATCAATGTACAGAAATCAGTTGCATTCTTATACACTAACAATGAAGCAACAGAAAGACAAATAAAGAAACTGATCCCATTCACAATTGCACCAAGAAGCATAAAATACCTAGGAATAAATCTAACCAAAGATGTAAAGGATCTGTATGCTGAAAACTATAGAAAGCTTATGAAAGTAATTGAAGAAGATTTAAAGAAATGGAAAGACAGGGGCGCCTGGGTGGCGCAGTCGGTTAAGCGTCCGACTTCAGCCAGGTCACGATCTCGCGGTCCGTGAGTTCGAGCCCCGCGTCAGGCTCTGGGCTGATGGCTCAGAGCCTGGAGCCTGTTTCTGATTCTGTGTCTCCCTCTCTCTCTGCCCCTCCCCCGTTCATGCTCTGTCTCTCTCTGTCCCAAAAATAAATAAAAACGTGGAAAAAAAAATTAAAAAAAAAAAGAAATGGAAAGACATTCCCTGCTCATGGATTGGAAGAATAAATATTGTCAAAATGTCAATACTACCCAAAGCTATCTACACATTCAATGCAATCCCAATCAAAATTGCACCAGCATTCTTCTCGAAACTAGAACAAGCAATCCTAAAATTCATATGGAACCACAAAAGGCCCCGAATAGCCAAAGTAATTTTGAAGAAGAAGACCAAAGCAGGAGGCATCACAATCCCAGACTTTAGCCTCTACTACAAAGCTGTCATCATCAAGACAGCATGGTATTGGCACAAAAACAGACACATAGACCAATGGAATAGAATAGAAACCCCAAAACTAGACCCACAAACGTATGGCCAACTAATCTTTGACAAAGCAGGAAAGAACATCCAATAGAAAAAAGACAGTCTCTTTAACAAATGGTGCTGGGAGACCTGGACAGCAACCTGCAGAAGGTTGAAACTAGACCACTTTCTGACACCATTCACAAAAATAAACTCAAAATGGATAAAAGACCTGAATGTGAGACAGGAAACCATCCAAACCTTAGAGGAGAAAGCAGGAAAAGACCTCTCTGACCTCAGCCGTAGCAATCTCTTACTCGACACATCCCCAAAGGCAAGGGAATTAAAAGCAAAAGTGAATTACTGGGACCTTATGAAGATAAAAAGCTTCTGCACAGCAAAGGAAACAACCAACAAAACTAAAAGGCAACCAACGGAATGGGAAAAGATATTTGCAAATGACATATCGGACAAAGGGCTAGTATCCAAAATCTATAAAGAGCTCACCAAACTCCACACCCGAAAAGCAAATAACCCAGTGAAGAAATGGGCAGAAAACATGAATAGACACTTCTCTAAAGAAGACATCCGGATGGCCAACAGGCACATGAAAAGATGTTCAGCGTCGCTCCTTATCAGGGAAATACAAATCAAAACCACACTCAGGTATCACCTCACGCCAGTCAGAGTGGCCAAAATGAACAAATCAGGAGACTATAGATGCTGGAGAGGATGTGGAGAAACGGGAACCCTCTTGCACTGTTGGTGGGAATGCAAATTGGTGCAGCCGCTCTGGAAAGCAGTGTGGAGGTTCCTCAGAAAATTAAAAATAGACCTACCCTATGACCCAGCAATAGCACTGCTAGGAATTTATCCAAGGGACACAGGAGTACTGATGCATAGGGGCACTTGTACCCCAATGTTCATAGCAGCACTCTCAACAATAGCCAAATGATGGAAAGAGCCTAAATGTCCATCAACTGATGAATGGATAAAGAAATTGTGGTTTATATACACAATGGAATACTACGTGGCAATGAGAAAAAATGAAATATGGCCTTTTGTAGCAACGTGGATGGAACTGGAGAGTGAGGTGCTAAGTGAAATAAGCCATACAGAGAAAGACAGATACCATATGGTTTCACTCTTATGTGGATCCTGAGAAACTTAACAGGAACCCATGGGGGAGGGGAAGGAAAAAAAAAAAAAAAGAGGTTAGAGTGGGAGAGAGCCAAAGCATAAGAGACTGTTGAGAACTGAGAACAAACTAAGGGTTGATGGGGGGTGGGAGAGAGGAGAGGGTGGGTGATGGGTATTGAGGAGGGCACCTTTTGGGATGAGCACTGGGTGTTGTATGGAAACCAATTTGACAATAAATTTCATATATAAATAAAAAATAAATAAATAAAAAAAATAAATAAAATAAAATAAAAATAAAAACCCACAAAAAAATAAATAAATAAATAAATAAATATATGAAATAAACAAATATATGTATATTTATTGTTAAAATATAAATATATTTATATTATATTATAATTTATAATATATTAGTTATAATTATATTTATAATATATTATATTATATTGTTAAAATATAAATATATTTATATATATACATATATTTGTTTGTTTATTTCATATAAGACTAAGAATGACATTATACTGAAAACATGTATTGGAAGCAGTGCTCAATATTCAAGAAATATGGTAAAGGTGACAAAGTCCCTGTTAAGGACCAGAGTGAGAAAAGGAACAAATTTACAAATATATCCAAATATTTTATATATATCCAAATATATATAAAATTGTAATATATCCAAATACATTACAAATATATCCAAAAACACCTATTTGAGATAATATAATATGAGTATATACTCCCCTTTGAGGGAAGGGGAATATATATATTGCAGGGATTTGACCTTATGAAATGTGAACACTGGTTAAAGAGTCTTTATAAGGCTATGGTGTTTACGTCGAGTGTTGGAGTCAGGAGGTTTGGAATAAAAGACGGAAGTAAAGAGGGGGTGATCAAGACAAGCCGGAACCCATAAACACAAGCCGGAGCCTGTGAGGACAGACCAAAACTCCTTTTAGTTCCTGTTGCCTCTAATCTTGATTTTACGTGTTTCCTACAGAAACTAGAGCCTTATATCATGATTAGCAAACACCCCTGGTCTGGGGGTCAGTGAATCTTCGTGGGGATCTGCAGAAGGTGCAACTGTTGGAAACTCCCCGGCTGCTTCACAGTCGTGAGGTGAGCTGGCAGGTGAGCAAGAGTGCCCTGCAAACCTTTCACAGGGATCTTGCTTATGGCCCATCTAAATGGAAATGCACAGGAAATGGGGTTTGGGGAAACCAGAGTCAGCCTGGTCAAGCGGCCACAAAGCCAGTGCTCATACGTGTTAGTACCCTTGCTCCTACCCTCCACGTCTTCGAGCTCTCTTCTGTATTTCCTCTCTTTACCCTTTACTGCTGACCTCTAGGAGAGTTTGTCCATCTGAGCTTTCAACTCACTGATTTATTCATCACCTTTATCCATCTTGCTTTATATCTTAACTAGTGTTTTAGTTACTTCAGCTGTTACTTATTTCATACCTTATATTCAGTTTGGTCCCCTTTAAAAAAATGTTTGTTTGTTTGTTTGTTTGTTTATTTAGAGGCAGAGAATCCCAAGCAGGCTTTGCACTGTTAGTGCAGAGCCCAATGTAGGGCTCGATCTCATGATCCATGAAATCATGACCTGAGCCCAAATCAAGAATCTGATGCTTACTCAACTGAGCCACCCAGGAGCTTCTCAATTTGGTCCTTTTTAAATGTTTTCTTATTCTTACTTCATGTTGCTTACATCAACGTTAACTTTTTTTATTTATTTTTTTTAATTTTTTAATGTTTATTTAATTTTGAGACAGAGAGAGCGAGACAGAGCACGAGTGGGGAAGTAGCAGACAGAGAGAGGGAGACACAGAATCCAAAGCAGGCTCCAGGCTCTGAGCTGTCAGCACAGAGCCCCATGTGGGCTCAAATTCACGAACTGCGAGATCATGACCTGAGCCAAAGCCTGCCGCCTAACTGACTGAGCCACCCAGGCTCCCAACATCAGCGTTAACTTCTTAATGTATTTGTTGTCATTAATTTCTCATTCCATCTCTTGGCATAATTCTGATTCATGTGGTCTATACTGTCGAATTTGCCTATCTTTCTAACATAGTAGCTGTAATCCTTACATGGATTTCTGGGTTTTTTTTTTCTTTCTGTTTTTTTGTCTTTTTTGGCCCCAAGATCTCTTGCTCCCTTTGACTACCAGCTACTATGCATGGTTATGGATTGGGACATGGCTCCAGCCCAGACTCTAATTGACGTACCTGTAAGTGAATTAAGCCAGGGAAGAGAGCCCCGGGGCCACAGAACTGTTGGTGATCATTCCCATTTGCCCACCATCCAGAAATAACTTCTCTAGTGTGTATTTCCTATTTAAGGGAAATGGGAAACAGGCTCTAGACTCTGAAAACATTACAGTCTCTGTTGATTTGCTCTCCTTGCCCTGGGGGTTCAGAGTGGGAGGGATCCAGTGGTGAATACCCAAGGGTAGCTGGTCAGGGCACATTCCCTCTTTTCATCCCTCCTCACTTCCGTGGGGCTTTTGCTCTGCCCTTGTTGTACCCTGCTGACCCCTGCAGTCTCAGCTGTTGCTGCCAGTTTCTGTGGTGATTAACAAACTGATTGTCCACCTCGGGGAGAAGCAACAGAAAGTTGTCCTCCTCTGGCTGCCCTCCCCAGGCTGAAGCCATTCTCCCCACCAACCCCCTGCCATGTCCCTGCCAACCACCCCCCCCCCCCCGCCCCCATCCGTTTCCTGAGTCTGCAGACTTCCCAGAGACTTTTTATAGTGCTTTATTTTATTTTATTCTTTGTTGTTAGTTCCTCAAATTCGAGTTTCCCCTCCGGCTTCTGTAGTTTCTTTAGGGTTGATTTTCAGGAAGGAGCCAGTGGCTAATGTAGTTTGTCATCTTGACAGGAGTAGAGAATGGTTTATAGAATGAGCAGGTGTAGCAACAGAAAGGGGAGAGAATCTGAGACAGCAGTTGCAGGAATCTTAAGAGAGGAAGGCTACAAATGAACCTCAAGAGGTGTTTTTTCTGCATTTAATTTAAAATTATTCATTAATATTTAATATGTATGAGCATGTATGTATAAGTGTGTATATGGACATATGTATGTATGTATATGACTTTAAAAGTGAAATAATGCTATCAGGCTTATCATTGAAAAACAGCAATCTCTGGGGCACCTGGGTAGCTCAGTGGATTAAGTGTCTGACTCCTGATTTTGACTCAGGTCATGATCTCACAGTTCATGAGTTTGAGCCCTGCCTGGGGCTCTGTGCTGACAGTGAGGATCCTGCTTGGGATTCTCTTTCCCTCTCTCCCACGTAAGCTTTCTTTCTCTCTCAAAGTAAATGAATAAACTTAAAAAAAAAATAGCAATCTTCACCCTTTCCTACCCCAATATTGTGCCCCACGGCAACAATTTTCAACTTAAAAAAAAAAAAACAACCTTTCTTAAAAAATAATTAAAAAATTTTTAAAAACCTTCTTGAAGTGTTTATTTCCACATTAAAAAAAAATTTTTTTTAATGTTTATTTGTTTTTGAGAGAGAGACAGAATGCGAGTGGGTTAGGGGCAGAGAGAGAGGGAGACACAGAATCGGAAACAGGCTCCAGGCTCCGAGCCATCAGCCCAGAGCCTGACACGGGGCTCGAACTCACGGACCGCGAGATCGTGACCTGGCTGAAGTCGGACGCTTAACCGACTGCGCCACCCAGGCGCCCCTCTCTTTCTATTTTCTTAGGGTTAATACTTGCCTTCCCCACCCCCAAGTGTTCAGCGCTCTCTGTGCCTCCCACAATTCTCTGAATACTTTGATAAGTGTTGAAAACATCAGGTAATCTAGCGGATTCTTTCCCTTCCCCATACCCTTCCCTCTGTGCAGACTTCATTTTCCTGCTTATCATCTCGGCAACTTCTTTTGCCTGCCTCCCGTGTTAGGCCTCCCATCTCCTAATTTTGTATCTCTCTCTTTCTTGAAACTTTCCCTTGTTTGGTGCTGAAACACCAGCAGTCTCTTTTGGCTGCTTCCCAAGAAAGAGTCCGTAGGAAGTTAAGTTTAAGTGTGGGTGTGGTGATCATTTGCCATTTAGGCAGCCCCAAATATTCGAATACCCCTTCCCATTTTGTTAACAGTTTCCCGTGTTATAAATTCTATATTCTTTTTTTTTAATATTTGTGTATTTATTTTGAGGTGGGGAGGGGCAGAGGGACAGAGAGAGTGAATCCCAAACAGGCTCCGTGCTATCAGCACAGTGCCCGACATGGGGCTTGATCCCACAAACCGTGAGATCATGACCTGAGCCGAAATCAAGAATTGGACACTTAACTGGTTGAACCACCCAGACGCCTCTAGAGCTTTTACTATTATGACTCTGTGAACAGCTTGTCTCTCTGTTTTTTTTTTTTTTTTTATGTTTATTTATTTATTTTGAGGGAGAGAGTGCAAGTGGGGGAAGGGCAGAGAGAGAAGAAGAGAAAGAATCCCAAGCAGGCTCAGTGCTGTCAGTGTAGAGCCCGATGCAGGACTCGATCCCACGAACCCTGAGATCATGACTTGAGCCGAAATCAAGAGTCAGATGCTTAAGCAACTGAGCCACCCAGGTGCCCCTATAAATTCTATATTCTTTTTTTTTTAATTTTTTTTTCAACGTTTTTTATTTATTTTTGGGACAGAGAGAGACAGAGCATGAACGGGGGAGGGGCAGAGAGAGAGGGAGACACAGAATCGGAAACAGGCTCCAGGCTCCGAGCCATCAGCCCAGAGCCTGACGCGGGGCTCGAACCCACGGACCGCGAGATCGCGAGATCGCAACCTGGCTGAAGTCGGACACTTAACCGACTGCGCCACCCAGGCGCCCCTAAATTCTATATTCTTAACAAAGAACCCTGTTCAGGTCGTTCTCCGGTTGTTGGATTGCAGACCTGTGATTTTGATCCTACCACTCAGCTGCATCCGTGCCAGAGTGAGAATCTGGATCCCCAGCCGTATTACTTGGGAAAGAGGCAGGGCCGAGGCTTCCACTTGGCCGGGGAATCTCTGGGTGAGGCAGCCCAGCAGGGTTCTGGAATCCAGCGTGTGACTGACGCATCTGATTTTGCAGCCTCCTGATGATGGCAGAGGCAGAGCCTGGATCTGGTGCCTGTGGTGATGGCAGCATCCTGATGCGGTGGCTTCTGTCCGAGGCACTGACTCCCTCAGTGGGCAGACCTGTGCTGGGGGGTCAGTCCTGGAAGTACAGTCCATTTTCTCCCAATCTGTGCACTCTCTGTATCTTGTAACTTGTCCCTTTGGCTTAAATTGGTGTGTTAGAGTCTGTTATAGTCTGCTATAACAGAATACCACAAACTTAAGGCCAACAGAAATGTATTTCTCACAGTTCGGGAGGCTGGACGTCCAAGGTCAGGTTCTGACGAGAATCCCCTTCCAGCTTGCCGACTGCTGACTTCTGAGTGTGCCCTCGCATGGTGGTAGGGACAAGGGAGCCCTTTTCGAAGGGCATCACTCTCATTCTTGAGGGTTCCACCTCGTGACCTCATCGCTTCCCAAAGGCACCCCCACCTTCTGATACCATCGCATTGGGGGTTAGAAAATTCTAAAATTCTAAAAATTCAACACGTGAGTTTGGGCGGTGAGGGGGAGACACAAACATTTAAACCGTAGCAAGTATCTAGAGTAACTTCTGCTGTGTTAGTCTAACCTGGACAATGTGCCTTGTATGCCTATAGGTATCGTGATTCTACTGCAAGACATGTGAGTTTGAAAGGGAACAGATTTCTAATTTGGAAACTCGTTTTCCTCAAAAACTAGAAAGCCTTTCTCCATTGCCTCTGGCTTTTAGTGTGGTTGCTGAGAATTCTGAAGCCATTCTTTTTCCTGGGTCTGTATGTGATTTACTTCTCTGCAAATCTTTTTTTGTTTTGTTTTGTATCGAAGTAGTATTTACTCTTAGTTTTTTGTTTTTTATGCTGTCAAGTCTATAAATGGTCATATTTTAAAGATTCAGAGAGTTCTGTGTGTTGTCTTATGAAAAAACAACTGTTTTCTGACTTTGTCCCCCCCCCCCCCCATCCCATTTCCTTACTGTTAGAAGCAACCACTTTCACTGCTAGTGTATGTGAATATATAATTAACGCATTTTTAGCACACATGAAGGGGATCCCGGGAAGTCTTTCAAAATTCTCACATTTGGCTTTATACATCAAAGTAGATAACTTCCTTGTACCTAAACAGACTTTGGGGTGTAGGCGTTAGAGACCCTGTAATAGCAGTTGGTGAGTTTTTCTTCCCCTTTCACTTATTTGGTGGTAGGATCTGAACCTAGGCTGAGATCTGAAAATGGAAGGAGGCTCTTCTTCCAGGGGATGACAAGTAAGAGATCTGGTGAATTGGGGTCCCTAAAGTTCCTGGCACCAGCACTTGGGATACGACTCCTGACATGGGGAAAAGGCTGGGGAGTGAAATCTAGAGAGCTGGAGTAGGAAGCTGCAGAAAAGTGGTATATGGAGCTTCTGAACTGAGCTGAGCCCTAAGAGATTGGAATCTGCCCCCCATGGAACCTATAAAAACCACTGTACCCCGGGCAGGGAAGTGTACAGGCGGAAGCTAGTCTCAGGCGGTCACTTTGGACCCTACTTAAGCACCGGGCGAAACAGCAGCATCAGACAGAGGAAGCCAGTCTAGGCTGTCTGGGCCTCAGCTACAACTGTGTATACCTTCGGTGTGCTTACTTGTTCCATGACAACCAGCTGCAGAAACTCTTACCAATTTCTTTGGCTTCAGGGGAGTACATTTGGTTTCTGGAGCAGCAAAGCAGTGAGATAAGAACAACCAAGATTCCTTCCTGAGACTCATTAGAATCCTGGAATTTCTACATGGATGGAGGGGACAAGGGATTCCAAGAGATAAACTGATTTCCTGCTAAAATGGTTATTGAGCGTGGCATCAGGGACCCCCGGGACAAGGCTGGCTGCTATTCAGGAGTCTATGAAGGGTGCCTGGGGGGCTCAGTTGGAGGAACCTGTGGCTCTTAATCTCAGGGTCGTGAGTTTGAGCCCCACGTGCAATGTAGAGATTACTTAAATAAAACTGAAAAAAGGAACAATCTGAAATAAGACATATTGGTTTACACATATTATGATTTACTTATCCTGTCTCTCAACTTCTCTCGACACTAGCAACTCGGGTTAGCTGTTGTTATGGACAGAATGTTTGTGTCCTTCCCCACTCCACCCCAAATTTCTATGTTGAAATCTGGACCCTACCCCCCTGCCCCCCACCCCCACCCCATGTGATGGTGTTAGGAGGCAGGGCCTCTGGGAGGTGATTAGGTCACAAAATTGGAACTTTTGACACTAATGAATGCGGTTAGTTTCTTTATGAAAGAGACCTGACAACTCTTGCCTCTTGTGCCGTGTGAGGACACAGTGAAGAGATGATCATGTTTGAATCAGGAAGCAGGATCTAACCAGACAGCAAGTCTGTGGGCACCTTGATCTTGGACTTCTCAGCCTCCGGAACTCTGAGAAATAAATGATGTTTAAGCCATTCAGTCTACAGTATTTTTACGACAGCAGCCTGAATGGACTAAGATACCTGTGCTTTCTTCCTTCCTCCCTTCCTCCCTCCCTCCTTCCTACCTTCTTTCCTTCCTGTCTGTCTTTCTTTCTTTCTTTCTTTCTTTCTTTCTTTCTTTCTTTCTTTCTTCTTTCCTCTTTATTTTTCTTTCTTTTTTCTTTCTCTTTATTTTTCCTTCCTTCCTTTTTCTTTCTTTCCCTTTCTTTTTTCTTTCTCTTTCTATCTTTATGTCTTTTTCCTTTCTTTCTTTCCTCTTTCTTCTTTCTTTCCCCTTCCTTCCTTCCTTCCTTCCTTCCTTCCTTCCTTCCTTCCTTCCTTCCTTTCTCTTTCTTTTTCTTTCTTTCTCTTTCTTTCTTTCTTTCTTTCTCTCTCTCTCTCTCTCTCTCTCTCTCTCTTAGCATGTCACGACAAAAGGTTGGGGAGAGGAAGGAGCCAAAAGTGGAAGGGATTAGAGCTGACATAATTTTATTTGTCCAAAGTCCACCCCGACTTGCCCATGTTAAACCAGACTAGTTTCTACTGCTCACAAGGATAGATTTGAATCCAATTTGTATATTCTGTGGTTTGAAAAGCCATTTCAAAACATTAACTTGTTTTTTGGAATACATTGGATTTTTTAAATCAAAGGGAAGAAAAGCATAGCAGCTTAAAGCTGAGCATAAGGAGCTCTGGCCTTTAGTTTCCCTAAGCAATAACTAAAAACAAGAAAACTCAAAACCAAAACCATAAAACAAAAACCCCAAATAAAAGAAACACGTGGTGCATCTGTAGATTCATACACCAGGATGAATAACACAGTTTCAACAGACAATGATAAGCCTGATAGGACTTGCAGGGCAGTATTGGCTGCAGAAGCTTTTCTGGAAATGAAAAGAGGCAAATAGCCCCAACCAGGCCCCACATCTGTGTCTCTCACTAAATGGCCTGTCTGTTCCATCACAGCCGTTTTCAAGGTCCTGGAAATCAGTTCCCTAGCTTAATCCAAGGTGAATTGGACCCAGGGAATCTTTCGGCCACACTCAATTCTCCCATAGCCATGTTTGCACAGACATTGTGTCAGCTGCCCTGATTCCTTGGGTGATGTGGGGGTGTAGCTATGACCGTGACTAATGATAGACACGCTTGTCCTTTGTAGGTAGGGAGAAAGGGCACTAAAGAACAGTTCCATGTGTTAAATGGAAGGTGTAGGTTGGAAATGAACAAACGGATTCCAATAAGATAAGGCAGATGATTTAAGTTTGATAACAAGTGGTTATAACTTGAAGAAATTCGAATATGAGAGGTTCTAGTCAAGCATTTTTCACTGGAAAAAGCAAATCTCTAAAGTAAGCAAAAGTAATCAGAATGTATCAACTCAAGAGAGAACAAGATATGGCACTTGGAAAGGAAAGGTAATAACGGCAATAATAATGTTCAGGCTCTGTTATTTTTTGAGGTTGGTTCAATAAAATGTAATGTAACATTAACAATTTCTTGGGAAAAAAAACCAATCAACTGCTCTTCTCTTTTTATCTATGGCTCTATCTTCCACATGAATTATTCACTGCTCTGGTTAGTCCCTTGATGCATCCCTGAAGACTTCTGGGATGTGAGGTTAATGATGAAAGTAAAATTTGTAGTATTTCATTTAAGGACAAATGTTAATTAAAGCTTTATTTATAAATGCTCATCTGTTTGTTTTGGACCCAAATGCCTCTTCATTTCTGCTAGTGATTTCACTTCATTCAAATCTAGGATTCTTCATGGGTATGTTGTAGTCTGAATGTTATTCCATCCTTTTCACTTCAAAATACTCTATTCACAAAAAACAGTGATTCCTTTCACATTGCTTGCTAAAGCCGTTATCCTTTCCCAGCCTCTGAGGGATGGCTATGTAATGTGTTACACTGAGAGCAAAATAAAGCTTGAGGCATTGTTTTCTAGGTGTTTCTGTTTACTAAGGCTGCACAGCAGAATCCTAACATAATGTTCAGCTTGGGTTTATTTTTCCAGGTATCTTGTATGATATTTTTGAGAGTCTTTTTTTAACCAAGGGCTTTATAAAGATAATAAAATACGTTTTTGAGAATAATTGAAACTAAATCCTGAAATTAAAACTAATTATCGAGTTTAGCATCAATACAGACAACAAACTACCAGCTGTCATCAAGTGGAATTTCAGCTAATTTTCTCCCTCTCCTACACGTGTGGCTCAGGGGATATTTTCTGTTAGTATATCTGTCCTCCTGGGTTCCTCTTTCCCTCGACAACAGTCCATATTCTTCAGTGTCCCAGGCTGTTTATTATGGGATGGGCTCATATTGCTGTTCTCAGACTGTTCTGTATGTATGTCATGGCTACTGTTTGCTTCAAGTCTAGGCCTTACCAGTTGTTTCTGTAGATCTGATTGAGTGTGGAATACTCTAGAAAATACCGATGTCCTCCTCTACCTGTGTGCCTGGGAGCAACTATGGGTTAGTGCCCATCCCTCCATTCTCTGCTTCTCATCTGAGCACTGTCCCACATCCACCTTCTCTCTTCCAGCTGTGGTATGGCCCTCCCACTGTTCTGTTGGGTGATGTGAGGGTTCTGTTCACTTTCTTTTGGCTGAAAGAGTTTTCTCCCTCATGGAGGTAAGGTGAAATAGATTCCTCCATTAAGTGCTACCAAGATGTTTTCTACTTAGTGCCATTAGACAACCCCTAAGTAACAGTGGTTCAGGAGATGTAGGACTCCCATCTACCACTCATCCAAGGAAACCACTTAGACACAAAGATATGTGTTGCAGGAGTTAGAATTGCTTGTACCTCCATAACCAACCAAATGAAGTTCCTTTACTTGGAAACTGGGTCTCTTCTTCACATACTTTGCCAAAATACATAGTCTGGCCAAAGGATGGAGGAGTCTTGATAATTTGTTCATCTTTTAAACCTTGCTAGTAAGATGAATCAGTGCCAATCAGACGGACATCAACTAGTCTAATCAGATGGACCAAACAGGTCAATTTTCAGAACCTATTTTCGTATCTAAACTGAGTCACTGCAGACCAATACAGAACTCATCCTTTTCCAAAAAACTACTATCTCTGTTAACCCTTCTACAGTTTGACATCATTAGGAAGGCACAAAGCACTTAAAGAGATGAATGAATTGTTACATCCACAATGGCTAACATAGTATTTATGTCACTTTACTAAGTGCCTTTTCTTTTTAATTAGTTTCATATTCCTAGGCTTTCCTTTTGTTTCTGCAATTCTTCTTAGGACAACTGAAGCAGAATCCAATATAAAATCTCTCTCCCTCCCCTTTCTCTTTCTCTCCCTCTCTCTCTTCCTTCCTTTCCTCCTATTCCTTCCAATTACTTTGGAAAGAAGTTTGGCTTACTACTTACTGGACATAGAATTGATAACTTGTTAACCCATACATTTTTTAATGCTGTCTGTATCAGATTAATCTCTAACAGCTTGGGGGAAAAAAAAAGAAGCTTGGGTCCCACTTCTAAACTACTGAAACAATCTGTAGGCATGAGATTTAAGAAGTCTGTGTTTTTAAAAATCTCTACTCTTAAAAATATTCTAATGTGCAGCCAGATTTGAGAACCCACAGCCTGAGTATTGCCTGCTGTAGCCATGATTTGTCAAATGCTGCATCTGATCACACTGATTGTGTTGGAGTTAGTCTCATTTCGTTTAACTCTCTCCTTGATGACCTGGCTACAGGGACAGAGTAGTGGCAAGGATAAGAGTGTGAATAGTCACATTAGACTGCCAAGTTCAAATTCTGACTTTACTCCTGTCAGTTTATTGAGCAAGTTATGTGATCTCTCCATGCTTCAGTTTATTCATCTGTAAAGTAGGCATTAAAAACAATCCTATCTGAGAGCATTGCTGGATGATTAAATAAGATGAAACACATAAAGCACTGAGAACAGCACCTGCTACCTAGTAAATGCTGGCCAAATCCTAGCCATTGCCATTCTGTGATCATGATGCAACAATCATAGAGGTCTCCTGGGTTTGGAAGGGCTTTGAAAGATGATCTGGACTTCAAGCAGTGGGATATTAGTATGATCCCATTTTACAGGTTAGAAAGCTCAGGTTCTTAATTGCTGTGCCTGCCCAAGATGATTCAAGATGAAAATAACAATGATTATAATAACAAAAATAATAACAAGTAATATCTGTTGTGTGGTTACTACATGGCAAACCCTGCAGGAAGTGTTTGAGGTAACATATCATTAACCCAGTGCTTTTCAACCTTTAACGTGCCCACAGAATCACCTGGTGGTCTCGTGAAAATGTAGATCCTGACTCCATAAGACTGGCATGGCGCTTGATAGGCTACATTTTGAACAAAACCCTGGGTGATGGTGGTACTCTGCTGGCCCAGGACTCGCACTTTGAGTAACACGGGTTTAACCTGAGCAACAGCCCTATGAGACGGCTGCTGTTTTTTGTCCCTATTTTGCATATAATAACTAAGGTTGTGAGGGTAAATATCTTTCTCAAGGTCACAGAACTTGTAGTGGTAGTACTGGGGCTTGGACCGATGGTCTCATTCCAGAGCCTGCCTTCTTAGCAACCACACCCGACTTCATTCATGCATATGTGACAGTGGTATCTATGCCTATTTGGCTTCTCTTACTAGGGACCAGAGTGTAGAACAAATGGCATATATTCCCCAAAGTTTTCAAGTCATGTTCCTACTTAAAGCAAAGATACCTAGGGAATGTTCCATATGGTTTTAATTGTACATCATAGCCCTGGCACTTTCGGCCAGAATGACCCATCCACGCCTGTGGCTTCTTTTGCCCATAAAAAAAAGTCTTAAATTCCAGCTGGTGTCAAGCCTAATGCTCAGGTCACTCCGGAGCGATAACACTGGCTCCCACCCTTTTTAACCGGACCTTCATTTGGCTTGAACTTATTTCGCCAAGTTTTGGATCCTTGGCTCTCCCTTACTTTTTTTGTCTTAGCAGCAGACCCAGAGATACATCTCTCAGACTCCTTTTGAAGAAAGAATGTGTTGCACAGCATCAAGGACTGGGCTTAGCTGACTCCTGCTGTTCACCCCTTCAGTCTGCTTCAGCTTTGGGGCTCAGGCCAAACTCTCAGGCCCCCAGGCCTGGCCACTTCCACCAGGGCTGATCCCTCTGAATCCACTCTTTGCTCAGCACCCCTCACTGGGCTGGTAGAGACCTTGTCAGCTTGGCATCATGTCACAGGTGTGACAGCTTCCCATAAGCAATCCTACTCTCTCCTTTTGTTTACACAAGTGTTACTGACCAGTACTGTAAAGATTTTGTCTCCTAGCCATCTTGGAGCCTCTCCCCAGAGGTCCCAACCAACAGCTCCCACTGCTCAAGGGAGACCTCCCTCTCAACCTAATCCAAGTTCCTGACCCTCAACTGGTGCCTGACCAAGCCTAGTCTGGTACTCAGTGGACATTCACCACAAGAGAGGTGCTTAGTTATACACAGTCACTCAATAAACAAGTGCATGTTGAGTGACCATTGTGTACTTCTATCTTTATAGGCATAATCACCTCTTCTCAATGTCTGAGATAAAGAACAAATGTGGCAGATTTATATACCGTGCCTCTATGTAGCCTTTGGTTCCTGTGGTGAATTGTTTGCTGGAGTTTTAACTTCAGCAACTAACATACTGTATTTGAGGATCGTTGGCAGCTGCCTACATAATTACAGTGTTGTAACATAGTGAGGAAAAACAAATGTCACCAAAATAAGATAAGAAGTGACTAGCTATGTCTCCGGTGAAAAAACACACATGAGTCAGCAACAATGAACTAGAGTTCACAAAGTCAATCACATGCTGGATACAGAAAAATAAAGAGTAAGACTGATGGTTGGGTTTTGGTTGTTGTTTCTTTTCGTTTGTTTGCTTGTTTATTTTCTAGCTTATTAATACTACACAGAGTCCTGGGTCTTGATTACAATTTCAGATAGGGAGACAGGCAGTTGTAAACCTGATTTAATTTAATGGGCTCTCAGAAAGCTCCCCATATTTAAATATCCCTATGTGGAGGGCTTTGGAGTTTTGAAGGAGGGCAAGAGGGGAAGGGACTGGTCGTTATTAAATGTGGGACATTTCTTAGAATTACAGGCCTGTGTCATTGCTTTTTAGATGTGTGTCTAGACATGTGTCAGTGATGACAGCAAAGTCTGGCCATCCGAGGGACGGATGAGATCTTTCAGTCTCTGGAGAGGGAGCACCAACTGAGAGATGGGGACGATGTCAGAGAAGAAGGAAACGGAAGAGAAATTCAACTTTGATTAGAGTGGACTGGGTACCAAAAAAGAGTCTGGGGAGAGACTAGAAGTAATTCATAAGGTGGAGGGTTGGGCAATAATATCTGTGGGATGAGCAGAAAGATTTGAAAAGTGCATTATTAGGTCAAAGAAAGGAAGTGAGCTCTCAAAGAAACCATGGTGCAAAGCTCACCAGAAAGTGGGCTTCACTTGATGCAGAAAGGGTAACAAGATTAGATCTAAAGTAGAATTTCTTGTCAACAAAGACGGACATCATAAATTAATAAGGGAGGTTGTGAGATTCATATTCATTGAGGATAGCTCCAGTATGTCCCTGTTTGAAGTTGAGAAAACAGGAAGCAACCAGTTTTAAAGCCCTTTTAGCCTCACAATTCTCTGATTTATGGGGGAAATTAACATCTTTACTCTTTCTATATCATCTACAGTCTGGTGCATGCAGTCAAGGTCTGAACGTGTAGTTTTCCGAATAACTAGCCTAGAAAGCTGCCAGAGCGCACACACAGTGAGGTGACTCTGTCACCCATGGAGCAGCTAAAATGACATCAATAAATCATAAAATATGCCCAAGAGGGCATTATAAATCATTTAGAGTTGTTATTAATATTTTAGACATGTTCATTTTTAGCAGTGTGTCAAATTTTAGTGTTTGCATTCCATTTTAATTCGGCACTTGATAATTGAAATACGAGACTGTTAAAAATGATTTTAGTTTTTTTTTTTCCTAATCATTTAAGGATTAAATAGAGTAAGGGAACTGATTGTTGGTAGCTTCATTCTCTCTGCAGTTCCTGCCTGACACCTTGGGCACTGATTCTCTTAGAGTGTGGTAGGGTGATAGCCATTGGTCTTCCGCCATAAGGTCATAGAATGGTGGTAGCCATTGGTCTTCGCCATAAGGTCATAGAATGGTGATAGCCATTGGTCTTCCGCCATAAGGTCATAGAATGGTGATAGCCATTGGTCTTCCGCCATAAGGTCATAGAATGGTGATAGCCATTGGTCTTCCGCCATAGAATGGTCAGATGCCCTTCCTGGTAGGTAATTCCGCTTCTGGGCTGTGGAGCTCTCACTGCTCAGGAAATGTAGCAGTGTGGTAGCTGGTAAGATGACCAGTTCATACCTGGTTATCCAGGACTTCACTGGTTTTAGCACTAAAAGTCTTGAGTTCCAGGAGATACATCAGTCCAGGTCAAACTGGGATGGTTTGTTATCCAGGCTTGTCTTGGAATCCAAAAGAATATTCTTTGGCAGTACTGGTGCCAGGAAAAATGGTAGATTCCAGCATATTTATCTTTCCTGCCTTCTTACATTCTTTCTGTGACCTGCGGTCCACTCTGTTCTTGATTTCTTTAGTGGCTTTATACCTTGTCAGAGCATGCTGACCAGACTGTCCCCCTGGGGGTATCTCCTCTTTAATTAATTATTAAAAGCATATCAAGTTATTGAGAATCTATTTTGTGCCCTGGAGTGTGCTAAGTATTTTATGTTAAAATATCACAAGTCTTAGGATATCATTATCACAAACATTAGCCTTACATATCAAGAAAGGTCTATGGTCAACTAAACGTACCTTCCCCTCTTCAAACATCATGCTTTAAAAAATAAATACTGATTTTCTTAATACTTACTGCTTATATAGGACACTTAGGTTCAGAAGATTAAGAAATTAGGCAAAGAACTGAGAACCGGTCATTGGAACCTGTCTGTATTCTAACCTATGGGTTTTTCCTGATCAGAATTCGATCCCCTTATGAACTTGCCCATTAATGCGTGTGGCTTCAGTGAGTGGATCTCAGCTAACAGATGCTAATAAATTTGTGAAAACTCATACTTCATGAATTATGACTTATCAGCCACCTCCTTATAGAATACTCATTTTCTTTTAAGAACTAACAGGCAGTTCAGGTAGCTGCCTTCAGGGGACCAGAGGTGTTTCAGAACGGGGCTGTGTGGACCAAGTGGCCCCACTTTTCTGAGAGTTGGTGAAGAGTAGAGACTGTATCTGCTGGAACTCTTGATTGCGAGTGACACAAACCTGACTCCAGCAGGATGAGAGAGAGGGTGGGTGGGGTCACTGGACTGCATAACTGAAAGGTCTAACGGTATCTCTGGCTTCAGGTGTGGACGATTCAGGTACTAAACAGCTTCGTCAGGACATTGTGCCTCTCGATGTCTCAGCTCTGCTTCCCTCTGGGTTGGCCCCATGACAGGCAACTTTTCTCATCACATTGATGGCCGGGAGCCTTCATCTTACATCTCCTCGGTTTACCAATATCTCGGAATTTAATCCAGCAGACTGATCTAAGTCACGTGACCGTCTCCTGGCCTATCACCCGGGCCAGGAGTGGGGACGGGGGACACACTTCTTGCCTAAGCCCAGGTCACACGTCCCCACTTGGATTTGGGGAGGGGAGAAAGTCTCATCTGAATCACATGCAAGGAGGAAAGGCGTGCCCTATCCAAGGGAAACTGAGGTATGTTACCAGAAGAAGTGGGAGGAAGAATTCTGAGCGCGGCGCAGCTAGAGATGGCCCCTGAAGTTGCTACTTAAATTGAGTTGGTTTGAAGATGAAGTGAGAAAATATTTAAAAAGCATTTTATAAACTAAAAACTACTGTGCAGTTAAAAAAAAAAAATACTTCCCTTTTAATTATAGATGTACCGCTGCACTTGGAGTGTAGAAATGAAAGGCTTTAAAAGCCTGCACTTTGATTTGATTAGATCAGTCTGTATAAACCAATGCAATTAAACCAGCATGCCTCACCGGGGCAGTACAGCTGCGGCAGAGTCTTTGTTTTCTGTTGCCCTCGTGGAGGAGAGGATCCCGGGAAGGGGAGGGGAGGGGAGGGGAGGCGAGGGGGGGTCGCGAGAGGGAAGAGAGGCTGTGTAGCCTTGCGTATCGAGAAAGACCCGGGGTCGACTCAGTATGCTCTCCCCTCATCAGATACCACACGTTAATTTAAAAAGTAAATATTGATCATCTTCGTACAAGTGAAGTTTCTGCGCAACTGACCGTAGGTGTAATGCGGTAAGTTTATCACGTAAGCGTCAACTTGAAACTAGTATTGAACCTATTTTTTCCCCTTTCGCTTCTGGGAGAGAACTTTGGTTTTTCCCTCCATTTTTATGCTGTTCAAAACCCTGCACAGCCACTCCCATGACTCAGGAAGTTTTTGCTTAGATGTCAAAACCTAGGAAGGCAGTTTTTCTCCAATTTTATTGGCAGTTCCTTCATGGAACTCCTCAGGAAGAAAGCAAGGTGTGCCCGCGCATACCCGGAGCATTCCCAGGGCGTTTTCTGCTCACACTGCCTGCCCTGAATTCATCTGGCTTCTAGGAAAAAAAAAAAAAAAAAAAAAAATTCCCTCAGGCCACATGCTGCAGCTATCAGGAGAGAAAGGATCTGTACAATCCTTCTCCCTCTCAAATCCCATTTATTCATTCTCCTTCACATTAAATGCTCATCTCCATTGAGAGTGTGCTTTAATTAAACCTAGAAACACTTAGAAATGGGAAACCTTGATTCCCAAAAAGACACATACAGAAAGGTGCACGGATATGTACATATAATTATACCTTTCATGGACATTTTATCATAAAAATGTATGTTCATAAAATTTTTTTATAAAAAGAATCGGAAAGAAGATTTACAATTCTCCCACATTCCACCACTTAGGTATCAGCACTATGACCGATGTGAAGTTTCTTCCAGTTTTTTCAGGGAGGAAAGAGGTCTGGCATTTGCATATTTTCTCATCTGTAAAAGTGAGATCGTGTTAAAGCACATTTATAATCAGCTTCCTTTCACATAACAGTATCTGATTAATATTCTTTTCTACAGCAGTTTGTTTCTTAAAGGAGTGATGTCTTATTTTTTTCGTACTTAAACATCTACTTTAAAGTATCTTGAGCAGAGCAGCAATTGCTAAATACAAATGTATAGATAATACAAATGTCTCTTTGCCTTCGTGTATGGCTGCCCCTGCCAAGAGAGATGTTTATATTTTAATATTGCTCTTTTGTAGACAATGCTTTAGTGCAAGCAAATGAATCTAACAATTGGTCCCACGGGGGACATTTTAAAGCAGAGTTCACTTATTATTTTCATCATGACACATAGTCTGTCCATCCATTTGCCCATAAAAGTGACCTCGCTCTGAAGAGATACTTACCCCTTCTTTCCCGGTGAATGTTTGTGGAGAGGAAGGAGGAATCAGAACCAATATTCATTTTAAATGGCATTGATTAAAGATCTTCCTGCTTATCCTTGGCATTGTATCAATGGCAACTGCACTCTTGAACACAATGCATGACTGGTAGACCAGTTAGCCCCAATCACATTTTAACATGTGTGTTCCTCAATTCAGTTGTCTGTGGCCTGCATTAATGTTAGACTTTGGAAAAGGAACAGGGAGCCATCCCCTATTAGCATATTTCTGTTACTTGTGTTTGTCAGAACCTTCCTCGAGGAACAAATATGTATTTTTTTCCTGTGCCAGTATCTTTGTAGGGTTGAAATGGCATTTCATCAGCTGAACAATATCATCCTACTTTCGAGTTGAGGAGATACGATGTTTCACTTGGGTAAAACAATACCAAGGATGGTGTTTGGAGGAAGGAAAGCTGCTGACTGGTAAGAATGGAAATGTCAGCTATCGTCAGACTGAAAGTGAGCCAGAAGGCTAACTTTTAAGAATCGGGGAATGAGCCTGCATCTTTGATCAGGGGAAGGCAGCGGAGTAGGAACCAGAGTGGCCTTGGGGAAGAACTTTTATCTGAATATTCCCTTACATGCCATGCAGTTTGATTATGGTATCTAACGGGTTGCAGAGGCCATAGCAAAAGCAACATCTGAGGTTCAGGCAAGGTGTCAAGAGGCAAATGGTAGTTAGCAACACATTAATTCCACTTCATACAAAAAGCTTCAGGTGTGCTAATTGCTGATGTCTCAGGTGGATCTCATCTGGGACCAGCAGGTGGAAACCTGTGGTGGGAAGCAGTTAGATATGGCTTCCCTGAAGGATCCTAGCTCAGAACTGTCAAACCTAACTTGACTCCTGGCACGACCAACAAGTTGTAGAAGGAAAAAAGGTAGGTAATGCTAGGATAATGGATCCATGGGAAAGCTGAAAACATTTTCAGAATTCCTGTTTCTGCAAGGGCATCATCCATCATGTTTGGTGGGGGGCGGGGGGGGGGGGTGGGTGGGTGGTAGGTGGTCTGACTACAAAGGCAGATGGGACCCCATGGAGTATTTTTATGTGCTAAAAAATTTGGATATGTTCTGTGTGTGTGATGGGAGAAGTGTTGAGGTGTGACAAGATCGATCCCGCCACGGAGATAGATTATTCGGGTCGGAATATGGGGATCAGAAAGCTGGAGAGGGTTAATAAGGAAGCCGAGGAAGCCCATGAGAAGGCTAGGCCACTTAAGAAAAAAGGACAAAGATATTTGTCGCCGCACTGTTTACAGGGGCAAAACAAACAAATGAAATAATATAAATACCAACCAATAGGAACAGAGCTCCGTAGTTGTGAAAAAGAATAAAGCAGTTCTCTCGACATGCTGATACGGAATATTCTGCAAGGTCTGTTAAGTGAAAATAGCCAGCTACAGAACAGTATGTATACTACTCCAAATATTTGAATGAAAATAAAAATGCATGTTTGCCTACGAATAGAGCCTAGTATCAAGGGTAGCTTTGGAGGGAGTCTGGGAAGGGAGAGGGGCTTATGATTCATTATACGGTCCTTTGTATTGTTTGAATTTTTCATGTGCAAGAATTACAATGTTTACGAACTTACTGTAAAGTAAGGATAGGAGAGAGGAGTTTTGGAATTTAGCGGTTCCAAGAGATGTGTTTCCCTAAAATCAAATCCCTTAATTGCAGCTATTGGGGTTTCTCATTTAGTATACAGCACCTTGCACCATTTTTAGGGTGGCGCCTGCCTCTCAGCCCTGTCCCTACTGTACCCTGCCCACCAGCCAGTCTGCCCGGGTGGGAGATGGCTTACGAGGGAAAGTTAGAGGAGCAAATTGGGACGATGGGCATTCTTCGTAAACCTTGCCCCCTTCACTGACCATTCTATGCTGTGACCTAGAATCCCACCTTCTTTCTTCCCGTAGCTACACAAGCCATTTTATGGAGATGCGAATAGCTAACAATTTTTACGTGGCACGGGGTTTCAGATGCCAATATTTGATGAATACTGCAAATTTTATTTAAAAACAGTTGTTATGACAACTGCAGCGAACACTGGGACTTCATGTTGTTAGCGGGGGGACGACTGCTCTCCCTGCAACCCCTGAGCCCATCCCTTCAAACCAACGTTGGTTCTTTTGTGGATTTTAAAATTTTAACTCCCGGTTATAATGTGTAAATATGAAACCAAGCTGAGAGCTCACTCCCAGTGGGTTATTCATGTGCTTGCCTTTTGTCCAAGACACTTCAGTTTTCTCGTGTTGCTCTGAGGCTTTGAAGAAAACAAAAATCCTAGAACTCTGTGGTATAGATTTTCCAGCTCCCTGAAGCACCCAGAATGGTTGTTTTTTTTTTTTTTCTCAGCCCTTTTGAATCGAGGAAAACAAGCCCCTTTTTTCTTAATATAGTTTTATTCACACATCATTAAGCTGATTTACCATATTATGCACCACTGTAGGTTAAGCAATCATGGCTTTCTCTCAACGAGAGAATGAAACAATTATTCTGAGTCTACCATAACAAAGGGATTTTGCCCAATTCTGAAAGTACACACCACTGGAGATTTTGTTCAAATCCCTGATTTTATTAAAGTTTACATGAAGGGAGGGGTAGAAATTAAGCAAATTATAAATACAGCAATGAAATGCTAAATTGTTAAGTAGAAGTGTGTGGTCCTTAGGGCCCAGTTGGCTAACAGAAAGCATCTCTGAGGAGTATTTTTTACCTGGGGGTTCATTGTTCCGTATGTGACTTTGGAAAGCGCATTTTGTTGACTGGGTTTGCTCTGTTTTGGAACCCCTCGATTCCATTTGTCTTCTTGAAACACACACGTAATTTTTGTTTTCCCTCGGCGAATGCTTGAATTTAAAATATTCTATGGTTTTCTCTAACACAACAAAGTGAGAAGGATCAAAAGTGATTATCCACTAATGTTTGCCACTCAGAGGCAGGATCAAACACAATAATGAGCCAGCAGCACACCGCACAGTTTGGAGATTAGTAAACAAGAGACCTCCATTGCCTTCAGTGAACAATCACCTGGAAGTGGAGACAGTGGCACGTCCTAATCAGTAAAATAAATGACCAGCTGCAAGGTTAAAAGCTCGTCATTCACCGAGCGTCCTTCGTATATGTGAAAGCATCTGGAAAGTAACCGGCCTCGGTATTAACTACACGCTCATTTGCAAGGCTTGGCAGCCTTTCTCCACTTGACACGTCCCTCATCACTCATCCCGTGGGCCCGGAGTGAGTAGGCTGTGCTCGGAAAAAGACAGCAAAAACTGGAATCCAGGCGGATTTTTACCCAATGGATGATTGCCAGCGGATGCAGAGACACAGAGGAGGACCTTAGAATGTTCAGTCTGTGTGTGCCCTTTTCCAGCTCTTTCAGACCCATCAATTTCCAGCCATCTTTTGATTGCTTTTTTGTTTTGTTTTGTTATTTTGTTAAAGGTCATCTTTTAAAGAGCAATTTAGGTTCACAGTAAAATCGAGAGGAAGGCACGGAGATTTCCCATATACCACCTGCCCCCACACATGGGTAGCCTTCCCCATAATCAACACCCCCCATCTGAGTGGAGCATTTGTGACAGTTGATGAACCTGTGCTGACACATCCTAATCACCCAAAGTCTATAGTTTCCCCTGGGGTTCACCCTTGGGGCTGTATATCGTACAGGTTTGGGAAATGTTTAATTGCATATATCCACTATTAGAGTATCGTACATAGTCGTTTCACTACCTTTGAGTCCTCTGTGCTCTGCCCGTTCATCCCTTCCTCTCCCCTCGTCCCTGGCAACCAGTCATCTTCTATCTTCATAGTTTGCCTTTTCCGGAATGTCATCTAGTTCGAATCATAGCCTTTGCGGATTGTCTTCTTTCACTTACTAGTATACGTTTAAGTTTCCAACATGTCTTTTATGGTTTGATAGGTCGTTTATTTTTAGCATTGAGTAGTATCCCATTGTCTGGATGTACTACAGCTTATTTATCCGTTCAGCTATTGAAGGTCTTGGCGGTTATGAATAAAGCTGCTATAAATGTCCTTGTGCACGTTTCTGTGTGTACATAAGTGTGGGCATATAGCAAGGAGCATAACTGTGGGACCATAGGTGAAGAATATGTTTGGTTTTATAACCACCGTTGCGTTCCCAACAGCAACGAATGAGGATTCCTGTTGCTTCACACCCTCACCAGGATTTGGCATTGTCAGTGTTGTGGAATTTGGTTGTTCCTATAGGAGTGTAATGGTATCTCATTATTGCTTGAATTTGCACTTCCCTGATGATATATCACGGGTAGCATCTTTTCGTGTGCTTATCGGTCATCAGTTTATCTTCTTTGGTGAGGTCAAAAGGCAACATGGATATTTCTGTGAATTAACGATTTCCTTTAAAAGTCTTCATTTAAAGTGACAGTACTTATGATACCTGATATTCTCAGCTGCTCTATAGAGGAAAAACTATAGGTTTACAGTCATGTCATGTGGATGCTTACAAAACGTCCCTTTCAAGGGGGACCCAATCACAAATTGGCAATATATTGCAGAAGAACTTCACATATACTGGAGAGGACAAAAAAAAAAAAAAAAAAAAAAAAAAAGCCTTTCTGGTGAAGTCTGGGAATAGCCTTCCTGTCAGGAGATAGAGCTCCCATATTATGTTCTATTGATTCTTGGAGCTCATTAGACAATGATATTAACAGCGAATCCTAAGATGTTACCCTATAGAGCTTTTACCATCCGAAGTAGAAGATGGGACCTCCTTAATACCTTCGCACAGCACGTTGCATCAAGTATTGCTCAACAGTTGTAGAAGACAAGCACCTCTGATGGTCACCTGTGCTTCACCTTTGAGGCTTGACTTCCATAGCTTCCCCCTACCCATGAACCCCTGTAGAATGTATGATATGGATGACTTTCTTTTTTTTTTTTTAACGTTTATTTATTTTTGAGACAGAGAGAGACAGAGCACGAATGGGGGAGGGTCAGAGAGAGGGAGACACAGAATCTGAAACAGGTTCCAGGCTCTGAGCTGTCAGCACAAAGCCCGATGTGGGGCTTGAACTCACAGACTGCGAAATCATGATCCGAGGCGAAGTCGGCCGCTTAACTGACTGAGCTACGCGCCCCGATATGGATGACTTTCTATGTGCCAAGTGCTAACAGAAAACTCACTAGCCAGGAGAGGTTAACTTACCATAAGCCTCTGTAGATCACGGGATGAGGCTTTCAGCACCGGACTTGAAAGTGGGTGACAACACTCAATGACTGGAAATAGTATCACTGTCTTTCAGACTGACTGAATTGAATGTGTGGCCAACCAATGCCTGCCTGATATTTTAGAGACTGTTTCTCCAGCTGAGTAATATTGACTCCTTGCAGAACAGTCCCAACAGGCCCGTGGCAGCCAGAGCTTCTGATCATAATGTTTATCAGATGAGAATTGCTAAGAGCTGAAGAAAAACCTGTTTACAGTTAGCTGAGAACTAGGGAGCCTGGGAACACTATTTTAATTACATATGTAAATTCCATACACAATATTTCTTCCCTTGAACACACTTTTCATAAGTTTCCCATTAAAATATCTGAAAGAGGGGCGCCTGGGTGGCGCAGTCGGTTAGGCGTCCGACTTCAGCCAGGTCACGATCTCGCGGTCCATGAGTTCGAGCCCTGCGTCAGGCTCTGGGCTGATGGCTCGGAGCCTGGAGCCTGTTTCCGATTCTGTGTCTCCCTCTCTCTCTGCCCCTCCCCCGTTCATGCTCTGTCTCTCTCTGTCCCAAAAATAAATTAAAAAAACGTTGAAAAAACATTAAAAAAAAAAATCTGAAAGAAAGGGACAGCACTCACATATGGAGAGTTGAGATACCCTTAGTATCCTGACACCTCTTGAAGATCCTTCCATTCAGTCTAATGTGCTCTCTCTTTTTTGGATACAGAAATGTATCTGGTTGGGTTCAGACAGCCCCTGCGGAAATGATAACATTGCTCAAGTTCACAGAAAATCAAAAGCCTGACGTGAGACTGAAAGGATAAATATTCTCCGAGGGGAGATGTCAGTTCTGCACTTGACCGTTGGAGTGGCCCAGATGTGGCCCATAACCTTGCTTTACTCTGTTTGGACTAAGAGACCTTGCCTATTGATTTGAAGATGCAGGGTCTGACTTTTGCTGCGGATGCAGGGCACATACCCAGGAGAGTGTTGAGGTGACACCCAAGAAGAGCATAAGCAACCAATCTTCCTTTGTTGAAGGTGGTGCCAAATGGTTTCCCAACAGTTTCTTTGGATACAGATTCCCAGCTGATGGTAAGCTAGCTGAGTCGAGGGACCCAGATAGTGGCTCTCTAGAGTTGCTGAAAAGGTAGGAAGGAATGAGTGCTCCTCGGTCCCTAAAGGCAGGTTGGGCATCTTTTGTGAGCGCCGGCTGGGCACTGACTCTGGTTCAAGTTCATTGATGACCCTGTCACTGGTAGACAGGGCAACCTGATAGCTGAAGCGATCTGACTGAAAAGGTACAAAATTCAAGCTTGAAAATGATGAATGAGTTCAGACTAAGTCAGTGGAGCTACCAGGTCCTTCACACTATGGATTATAAAACCATGAAACTTAATATCCCAAGGGGAAAGAAATTGGAGCTAAAGATTTTTTAGAACATTTCTATTCATAATGATGGAGCTAAATGTGTTAGTAAAGAGTACAAAAATATTTGCGGAGATGTGCCTTTTGCCTCTCTAATATCAGGGCAGGCAGTGTTTTCTTTGCACAGGGTTAGAGTCGAAAATGTGGGATCAAAAATCTTGTGTGTTAAATCATTCCGAGCTGAGTGGTAGGAATGGCCGCCTGATCCCCTGGCTCTGACATCAGGCTGGCTGTGACCTTGCCACGGAATTAGGATAGATCTGGGAATTGGAGAAGGGTCTCACTCATGGTCCACAGTGATCCCACATCTTTTTCCCATGGATGGTATCAGGGCTGTAGCTTCTCTGGGACTTCTTTGCACTGAGGAGATGCCCTACAGGATGCAGCACTTGAGCATGATCCCTGCTCTGTAACCCCAGAAGGCTGTGTTTGTGGGTACTGATGAGTAAGAAGCATCTCAACAAGGGCTGATGATGGAGTTCAGGGTTGAGGGTAGGGCCCAAATCCCTTCTCACATGGCCTTTTCCCATTTACCTTAAATTTCACTGAAGACATGGGACCCACCTCACCTACTCTCCTGTCCACTTTGATAGAACTGGGCCAAAGTGCAATTTTGTGTTCTTCTCCCTTTCCTCAGGCACAAGAGTTTCAGTGATCAGAGCTGAAATTTCTTAGTGACACAGATGTTATAACGCTCTGCCCAGTCCCCTGTTTTGGGGACAGCTAGGGGAACAAGTAACTATAAAAGTCTCAGAACAGGTTTCCTCCCACAGCACTGCTGGTAGGATGCTGACAGCAACAAGCAGTCACCCTTGGACTCGGAGTCACTTCTTTTTATTTAAGACTCCAGGGATTAAACAAGTGACATTTGACAAAACAAGGTTCCAAGCATTGTGGTGTGTTTCATTTACATCAGGCAAATCAATGCTTTAACCATCAGAAATCTTGTAAAGGTTTTATGTATAGTCTCATTTGAAGAAAAGATTACAAGTCTCCATTTGGGGTCCCTTGTCGGAGTGAGGCCTGACCTAACTGGCCTGGATCCCTCTGCAAAATGCCTGGGCAGCTAGACAGAGGCACTAAGCCCAGGTCTTTTGTGAACTCTTAGAAGAGGGAGCAGTGATGATTTAGAGTTTGGCTGAAAGTGACAATGTTCTGAAAATTATATCTTAAACAAGATTGTCTCT
Source organism: Puma concolor (assembly GCF_028749965.1). Taxonomy (NCBI): domain Eukaryota; kingdom Metazoa; phylum Chordata; class Mammalia; order Carnivora; family Felidae; genus Puma; species Puma concolor. The sequence continues at coordinate 136,147,925 of NC_141667.1, read as the reverse complement.
ATTTATTTCATAAAAAAGAAACCTGGACATACGGCAATCCAGGGCTGGTGTGGTAGCAACAGTGCCAGGAAACTGCTCTTGTTGTGCTGTGTTCTGTGTGTGGCCTCCATCCTCAGGGCCACCTCACAGTCCAAGATGGCTGCTTGGATCTAGCCATTACATCATCATTCCAAGCAGCAGCGTGGAGAGAGGGAGAGAAAATATTTACCCCTCCCTTACAAGAAGGTTTCTTGAACTTACAGCACAGCATTTCTTCGCTCAGGTCATTGGCCAAAACTAGTTATGTCCTAAGCTGACTGAAAAGGAAGCTGGGAAGAAATCTTGTAGGTGAAAAGCAATGTATCTTCCTTTTAAAAATTCAGAATTCTTTTAGGAGGAAGTTGAGGGGAGTAGATATGGAGAGGCCGCTAGCAGTGTCTGCCACAACGAGCTGACTCTCATGTTTTCCTGTCTCACAAGATCTTGGATTAAAGTTTTCTTAGGTTTTTATAGGTTTTGGATCAAAAGCCCCCACCATTGGATGACCAGGCCTTGACCTTCCTCATACACGTCTCAAACACCCCTCCCTTCACTGCCTGGAAAACTGGCATCCTTATGCTTTTGCTGTTTTTCTCTGTGTTATTTTATTTTTATTTGTTTATTTTGAGATAGAGACAGGGACAGAGAGAGAGAGAGTGAGAGAGAGAGAGGGAAAATCCCAAGCAGGCTCCATATGGTCACTGGAGAGTCCGATGTGGAGCTCAGACTCAGGAACCGCGAGATCATGACCTGAGCTGAAGTTGGACCCTTAGCCAACTGAGCCACCCAGGAGCCCCTATTTGTGTTCTTTTCAACCATCATTTGCTGCTGATCTGATTGCCAGTCTGAAATAGACTTGTAGTCCGTAAAGCCTGATATATTAGAAGTGGGCTGCTGTAATATCCCACTCTGTTAGGGAATTTAACTTCTGGTTTCCTTTGAGGAATGGCCCAGAGACCTTACCAAGTGCCAGCAATACAAGTAGACTCTGGAGCAGAACGAACACATCCTTTTCTGCTTCACTTGCTTTGATCCCCTGCAACCAGGAGGCTGTGCTGTTACTGGAGTCTGTCTCATTGATCTTGGCGTCATTCATGGACGTTGTCCATGCTGATGTTCATCACCTTGTGAAACTTAGGTCTGCAGAGGTTGCCAGCTAGGGCAGCGAGGTGATGGGTCATTTCATAGTACAATTGTTTTGGTAGAATATCTAGTTTCCTAGGTAAAATTTCTCTGCATTCTTTGGTCTCTGCTGGTTTTAATAGTATCAGTGTAACCACCTAGTCCTTTTCATCCTGGTATGTTTGGAGACCAGCAGGAGACTGGGTCAGGAAGAAATAAAGGATTATATGGGAAGAAGAATGCGGAGTTAGGGCCAAAATGCCATAACACAAACGGCATGGACATGGGATAGAGCACTTGGTGGCTTGCTTCCAGGCACAGATATAAGCCTCAACTCCAGAAGAGCCAGGCCCCCTGCCAGATCTTTTGTGACATTTAACTGAGTTTCTCTTCAGTATGATTTCTTTAATGAGAGTGAAAGAGGTGGAGTTCTAGCTGTGCTTCTGGGAATTTCACAGAAGCTTGCATATGCCCAGGGGATATTACCTGAATATTATCTGTGAGTGTGATAGGCCAAAAAGAAACATGGGTTTAGGGAATTACAGAAGTCTTTATTTGAGCTTTGTCAAGTCTCTTGATTAGTTGACCCATGATATTCTTGAATTTGACAGGAGAAATGTAGTATATTTGAACCTGATTGATTCAGCATATCCAATGGGTGCTTATTAATGGAGGTGGATGTCTAATGGGTGTAATGAGTCTTCTGTCCTTGTTTGTTGAAGATACAGAGGCATGCTGATTAAGTTTTCAGGTAATGTTAAATTGGCAGCGATAGCTAATATGCTAGATAGTAAGTTAGAAAGAATCCAGTTCCAAAAACTCCTCAGCAGTCTGAAGTGGTGAGATAAGCCAACAGCGTGAAGATTAATGAGAAATAAATTTGATGTGCTCTCTGGAGTCCAAACTACCAACTTTATGCATATATGTTGAAGGGTGCATGCTTAGGTCCACCATATTTGATTTTTCTTTAATGTTTGTTTATTTTTGAGAACAAGAGACAGAGCGTGAGCAGGGGAGGAACAGAGAGAGAGGGACACACAGAATCTGAAGTAGGCCCAGGCTCTGAGCTGTCAGCACAGAGCCTGATGCGGGGTTCGAACCCACGTACCTTGAGTTCGTGACCTGAGCCGAAGTTAGACGCTTAACCATCTGAGCCACCCAGGTGCCCCAGGTCCACCATTTTTGAGCGGCATTGTAACTGTCACTCATTCCTTTATTTGACAAATATTCTTCACCTTCTTTGTCAGTGCTGGGGGTTTGAAGGTAGACAAGATAGACATGATTCATTTTCTTATGGAAACAAACCAGAAGGAAAACAAAGAATGATTATGCAGTGGTGAATAAAAGCAGTATCTTAGGGAATGTATAGCCTTAATATCAAGGGAAGTTCACTTTGAGGAAGTGACATTAAAGCTGAGATCTGGAGGATGAGTAGGAGTTGGCTTCCCAGGCAATGGGGAGAGAAAGAATGATCCCGTAAGAGGGAACAACATGTGTAATGGCCTGGAAGTAATACGACATAAAATGCTGAAGGAAGGGGACGAGGTTTATTAAGACTATAGCATGAAGGGTGGGAAACGTAATGAGAGATGAAATTGGAGAGTGAAGACTGGAGTAGGTCTGGAAGGATTTTGCAAGTCAGGTCAAGAGCTTGGATAGTTTTTTTATTACGGACTCTAGCTGTCACACAATATTGCATTAGTTTCAGGTGTACATCATACTGATTCTGTGTGTGTGTGTCTGTGTGTGTGTGTGTGATGAGAAAGCATGAAAAAGTCTTAAGCAACAGTGACTTAGTCAGATTTTCATATTGGAAGTTTCCCACCAGCTTCACTGTAAAGAAGGGAAGAGGCAGGAGGGGGCATAATAGGTGCCTGGTGACCTGCTGGGAGCATGTTGTAGTCCTTGAGGTTAGAGACGTTGGTGGCCTCCTCCAGTGACAGTGCAGATGGAACCAAGTGGGCAGAGCTGAAAAGCAGAAAAAGAATCAGGACTTGGTGATGGTTTGGGTGTGGAGGCAAGAGAAGACTCCAGAGTGATTCTCAGGGGCGCCTGGGTGGCTCAGTCGGTTAAGCGTCCGATTTTGGCTCAGGTCATGATCTCGCGGTCTGTGAGTTCAAGCCCCGTGTCAGGCTCTGTGCTGACAGCTCAGAGCCTGGAGCCTGTTTCAGATTCTGTGTCTCCCTCTCTCTCTGACCCTCCCCCATTCATGCTCTGTGTCTCTCTGTCTCAAAAATAAATAAATGTTAAAAAAATTGAAAAAAGTGATTCTCAGGCTTCAGTCTTGGGACAACTGAGTGGATAGTAAAGCACTTTTTAATTTTGAGGAACAATGGGTGAGGAGCATCTTTGGGAGAAAAAATGATCTATTCAATTGGGACTTGTTGAGTTTGAGGTGATACGGTGTTTTCCAAATGGTGATGTCCAGTGGGCGGTTGAATAAAAATTATGGAAGAGGGAGAGATTTGGGCTGAAGATACGGATTTGAAAACAAACTCAATGAGCCAAAAAGAGAGAAGAAAAAAAAAAAGAATAAGAATTTGGTCTTTGGTCATATTTATAAAAGTAGGGAGCCTAAGAATAAAGAAAGTGATAGTTGTGGCGCTGGGGTATAAGATGGCCCAGGGGCAAAGATGCCTGGCTTTGCTTCCTACAGACTGTGTGAGCCTGAGGGTAATGACTTAAGGCTTTGAGTTTCACTGTCTTTATGATAAATTGGAGATTATTGAGATGAGACCCTGGAATGTGCAACTTTGTCACCCGAGGATGTGTTAAAGAGTTCGGGGCTGGTCAGCTTGGTATACAGGAGGTTTGAGACGGCAATTTACACATGCACCAAAGACTTCCAGAAGAAAAAGGAGATAGAATTGCCCAGTGGTACCCTGGAGGATCTAGGATAAACTGACAGGAGTTTCAGGGAGGCTGACCTCAGCTCATTATCACGGCAACCTGCTAATAGTCAAAACTCTCTAAAGATAGAACAGTTTGTTCTTCTGGCTAGAGGACTTCCTCCTTCCTGAATTAGAGATCCTATGACTGCAGCTGGAGTCCTAGCTGGTACTGGAGGTGGGGTTGGAACGAGTGCCTCGTTTGAATAGGGTGTTTATTTAGGGCCTGGCGTCCTTAATAAGCTCATTAAAATTTGTTACAACGTTCATGCTCACATTTGTTCTCTAACCATAAAAGAGATTGTTTTTCACCGCTAGGGCAGGGGCAGGAGTAGGGCAGGGGCTGCATGTTTTTTTAAATAGAAACACCTCCCTCACTTGAGCCCGCCTCCTGCAAAGGGCCAGCCCCCATGTCCCAAAGGCACACAGCATGGTGTCCTGGAGAGAGGGCACAGCACAGCCCCGGGGGACTGCTGTGAGGTTTTGTTTCTTTGGTGACCTCTCTTACCCCCTGAATGCTTCCTGATTCTTCCCCAGCTGAGCAGTCTCCACCCTCCTCCCCTTCACCCACCCTCTCAGCCCTCCGTCCAGGATACCCCTTCAGGGAAGGCACAGTGATACGTAATAAATAAAAAGAGGTCAAGATTTTAAATCTCACCATCCTGGGTTTATTTTCTGATAGTAAAATGGAAGGAAAATAGAGTGAAACCTTCATGATTTATGGGCCCCCTACCCTTCGGAGGTTTTCCAATTGCATCTTTGCGCTCTGCTTGACATTTATGATATAAGGTATTAATATCTGGAGAGAGAAGCTGCTGGTACTAATTATTCAAGCTTGCTCTGACAGTGAACTGGTGAGCAACACTCATATGTCAGATCCTATCTACGCATTAAGTCTTTAACTTAAAATAGGTGGGAATTATGAGGCGCTATGGGCTTTCTCTGTATAGATTCCACGGAAAGTCTATAGGATATATTAGTAAATCAGCCATGATGGGGTTGCTGAAAAGCAAGCCAATAAGTGTCTGATATATGGAATCTTCAGGAAAGTCTTTGACTTAAGAAATGTGCCAGAGACAATAAAATGCTACAAGGGAGAGAAAATGAAAATGATGGGGATTCACTTTTTTTTTTTTTTTTAACTCAGAAAGGAAAACGTTTGCCTCCTCTTCTAATTCTTCGAGTTGTCAGATGTGTCTTGTTTCTAGTAGCTATTTGTAAAATTAATCATTTCAACAGTATCAAACAGACTGAGTTTTTACACTTGATAAATTTTTGATGTTAAACCTTTGAAAAATGCAGGGATGTGATTTTTTTTTTTTCCTCTCAACAGTTTCTCCCCAGAAGCCGGTGTTAATTTGCAGATGCCAACACATGAGTAATGGTTTTATCTCAAAAGATTAATACACATTAAATCAACATAGGACTAAGGGCTCATGACTGTATTTATTGACTTTTGTCTTGCGAGAGTCCAGATTTTGTGATTCTGACAGATAGGCGGGCAGCCATCTCCTCACTGAGGGACAGTAGTTGTTAAGTTAATTGGTCAGTCAGCCTGGTGGACCCTCTTATGGCCTATCTAACAGCCAATCCCCTCTTCTTCCTTGTTAAAGAACACGGATGATTTTGTTTGGGAAGCAATGCGCTCTGTCCCAGCTAATGAGATAAGATTGGCATAAGCCAATTAAGGTAAACTATGCCTTTGCCTGTGACTGGTGTGAGGGCAAGAGGGTGACCGAATTCTGGCCCATAAAATGTAAGAGACGTAGGGTTTGAAGAAGTTGGAAGGAGAAGGGATGGTGGTTTCTGGAAAAGAAATAAGAAGAGATTATCATGTGGGAGTTAATCCTTTGTGCCTCTGCTAATTTCCTTGTCCGTTTTGGATGTGGTCGTGAGACAACTGGTAGCTGCAGCTTGGCAGGCTGCTGGGATCCTGAGTGGGGACCGTAGACAGTGCTGTGGGCGGCGGAATGGAAACATGGAAAGAGCCTGGGTTCTCCCTGATGTCATCAGGCCCCCAAACCTCTCTGCCTAACTCTGGATCTCTTTTTTAAAAAAAATTTTTTTTTTCAACGTTTATTTATTTTTGGGACAGAGAGAGACAGAGCATGAACGGGCGAGGGGCAGAGAGAGAGGGAGACACAGAATCGGAAACAGGCTCCAGGCTCTGAGCCATCAGCCCAGAGCCCGACGCGGGGCTCGAACTCACGGACCGCGAGATCGTGACCTGGTTGAAGTCGGACGCTTAACCGACTGCGCCACCCAGGCGCCCCTGGATCTCTTTTTTTAAAAGCAGCAACGTCGCGTTATAAGCCACTGTTAGTCATGTTTTCTGTATATTGCTACCGGAAATATTCCTAACAATTACAGTTAAGTCGTCAGGCCTGGGAATTGTTCTTGCTTTATGTTTTTTTAGTTTATAAAAGTCATACTTGCGTGTAGTATAACAAAATGTGAACGATATATAAAAGCATTAAGTGACGAATGAACAGCTATCATCCTCCCTCCTGGTACCACCTTCAGAAGAAAGCACTCCGCTTTTAATTACTTCGGATTTTAGTCCCTGATGCTTATAACTTAAAGTAACTTGTCTATTTGCCTATTCTGAATATATTATTTGGACAGTACCTGTTGCCTCCCCAGTCCGAAAGATGAGGAATGTATCTTCACCTTCCACTCCCTCCCATATTTATTGCATTTTCTTTATTGTTTACATTTGTAGCTTTAAATCAGTAAACACCACTTCTCACATTCTTACTCTATAAGCATTATTACCTTCAAAATAAAGTGAAGAAGTTTAATCCCTAGAAAAGAGAATGCAATTCTATATCATTAAACTATTCAAGAGAGCACATTCTAGGCATTAGATTCTCTTGCTTCATACTCAAATTCTTTGAAGTCATGCCACACTTGAGTTCATATTTGTACATTGTTTTTTTTTTTTTTTAATTTTCTTGGTGTTTATTTATTTTTGACGGAGAGAGACAGAGCATGAGCGGGGGAGGGGCAGAGAGAGAGGGAGGCACAGAATCGGAAACAAGCTCCAGCTCCGAGCTGTAAGCACAGAGCCTGACGCGGGGCTCGAACTCACAGACCGCGAGATCATGACCTGAGCCGAAGTCAGATGCTCAACCGACTGAGCCACCCAGGCGCCCCTGTAGAGTGGTTTCTTAAACAACTGTTTTTGCTCGCCTTTTATCTTGTTGCTAATTGCTTTACTTTTTTTTCTTGAGAGTGGAAACACAAATGTTTGCATTACATCACTGACATATCAACTCCCCTCGCCCCTCCCCCACCGTTTTTTACTTTCAGGTATACACCATAGTGATTCAACTTTTATATACATTATGAAGTGATCACCATGATAAATCTAGCTACCGTCTGTCACCATACAGTGTTGTTACAGTATTATGAACTCTATTCCTTACGCTGTATGTTGCATCCCTTTGTCTTACATATTTTATAACTAGCAATTTGTACCTTTTAATCCCCTTTCCCTCTTTCTCTCATATTCCCACCCCCTCCCCTCTGGCAACCATCTGATTGTTCTCTGTATCTACGAGTCTATTTCTGTTCTGTTTCGTTGCTTTTGTGTTTTACATTCCACATAGAAGTAAAAGATGAGGAATTTATTTTCAGCTTCTACTCTCTTCCATTTTTATTACATTTTTTATTATATAATGCTGCAGTAAACATAGGGGTGCATATATATTTTTTGAATTCGTGTTTTAGGATAAATACCCAAAGGTGAAATTGCTGAATCATATGGTAATTCTATTTTTACTTTTTTTGAGGAAACTTCATAGTGGAAGATTATAGTGGCTGTGCCATTTTTTCATTACCACCAATAGTGCGTGACGGCTCCCTTTTCTCCACATTCTCACCGACTCTTGTTATTTCTTGTCTTTTTGATACTAGCCATTCTAACAGGTGTGAGATGATACTTCATGGTAGTTTTCATTTGCATTTCCCTCATGATGAGTGATGTTGAGCATTTTTCATGTGTCTATTGTCCATCTGGGTATCTTCTTTAGAGAAATATCTATTCAGGTCTTCTCATCTTTTAACTGGATTTTAAGGTGTTTTTTTTTTTTTTTTTTTTTTTTTGCTATTTTTTGCTATTTATTCTTCATATATTTTGTATATTAACCCTTTATCAGTTATATCATTGGTTACAACATTTGCAAATGTCTTCTCTCATTCAGTAGGTTACCTTTACATTTTGTTGATTGTTTCCTTGGCTGTGAAAAAGCGTTTTAGTTTGAAGTATTCCCATTTGTTTATTTTTCCTTTATTGCCCTTGCCTGAGGAAACAGATAAAAAAAAAATAGTGGTAAGACCTATGTCCAAAAGTTTATTGCCCGAATTTTCTTCTAGGACTTTGGTTTCCAGTCTTACATTCAAGTCTTTAATCCATTTTGACTTTAATTTTGTAAAAGATGTAAGAAGATGGTCCAGTTTCATTTTTTGGCATGTGGTTGTCCAGTTTTCCCAGCATTACTTATTGAACAGATTGTCTTTTTCCCAGTGTATATTTTTGTCTTTGTCATAGATTAGTTGATCCTATAAGCATGGGTTGTTCGTTTTCTGGGATTTCTATTACACTCCTTTGATCTATGTGTCTATTTTTGTGTTAGTACCATACTGTTTTGATTACTACAGCCTTGTAGTATAATTTGAAGTCAGGGAGTCTGATACCTCCAGCTTTGTTTTTTTTTCGTTTTGTTTGCTTTTTTTGTTTTGTGTTTTCCCCTCAAGATCACCTTTGCTATTTGGGCTCTTTTGTGGTTCCATAGAAATTTTAGTATTGTTTGCTCTAGTTCTGTGAAAAATTCCATTGGTATTGTGACAGGAATTGTATTAAATCTGTAGATTGCATTGGTTAGTGTGGACACTTTACAATGCTAATTCTTTCAGTCTATGAGCATAGTGTGTCTTTCCATTTATTGTGTTGTCTTAAATTTCTTTCATCAATGTCTTATAATTTTCAGGATACAAGTCTTTCACCTCCTTGGCTGAATTTATTCCTAGGTATTTTATTTTATTTTGTGCACTTGTAAATGGAATTACTTTCTTAATTTCTATTTCTGGTAGTTAATTATTAATGTTTAGAAATGCAACAGATTTCTGTATATTAATTTTGTATCCTGCAGCTTTACTGAATTCATCTTTTTCATAGTATTTTTTTTTTTTTTTTTGAGTCCTTAGGATTTTCTGTGTATAGTATGTTGTCTGTAGATAGTTATATTTTTACTTCTTCCTTTCCGGTTTGGACATCTTTTATTTCTTTTTCTTTTCTGATTGCTGTGGCTAAGACTTCCAATAGTATGTTGAATTAAAATGGTGAGATTGGGCATCTTTTCCTTGTTCCTGATCTGAGATGGAAAGCTTTTAGCTCTTCACCATTGAGTATGATGTTGGCTGTGGGTTTGTCATATCTGGTCTTTATTATGTTGAGCTATGTCCCTTCTATACTGACCTTGTTAAGAGTTTTTATTATAAATGGATGTTGAATCTTGTCACATGCTTTTTCTGCATCTATTGAGATAATCATAGGATTTTTATCCTTCTTTTTGTTAATGTGTTGTGTCACATTGATTTGTGGATGGTGAACCATCCTTATATCGTTGGAATAAATCCTACTTGATCATGGTACAGGATCTGCTTAGTGTATTGTTGCAATTTAGTTTGATAATATTTTTCAAATGATGATTGCAAAATGATGACTTTTGCATCTATGTTTATTAGGGATCTTGGCCTTTGGGGTGTGTGTGTGTGTCTTTCATTTTGGTATCAGGGTAATGCTGGCCTCATTTAATGAGTTTGGAAGTATTTGTTTAGTTTTTTGGAATAGTTTGAAAAGGACAGGTATTATTTTTTCTTTAAGTGTTTGGTACAGTTTCACCTGTGAAGATACCTGGTCTTGGACTTTTGTGCTTGGGGACTTTTGTGTGTCTGAAACCTATTTAATTGCATTACCAGTAATTGGTCTATTCCAACTATTTCTTTTTGATTCATTCTTGGAAAATGGTATGTTTCTAAGAAGTTGTCTGTTTCTTCTAGGTTGTCCCATTTCTCGGCATATAATTATAATAGTCTCTGAAGATCGTTTGTATTTCTATAATATTGGTTATAACTTCCTCTGTTTTGTTTCTGATTTTATTTATTTGGATACTTTCTTTTGGTGTGTGTGTGTGTGTGTGTGTGTGTGTGTCTTGCTATAGGTTTATCAATTTTCTGTGTCTTTTCAAAGAAACAGCTCTTACTTTCATTGATCTTTTCCATTTGTTCTTTTTTTTTTTTTTTTTTTTTTTTTGGTCTCTCATTGATTTCCACTCTAATCTGTATTATGTCTTTTCTTATATTAACTTTGAGCTTTGTTCTTTTTGCTAGCTTCTTTAGGTATAAGGTTATATATTTTGAGATTTTTCTTGTTTGTTTTGGTGAGTCTGTATTGCTATGAACTTACCTCTTAGAACTGCTTTTGCTATGTCTGATAGATTTTGGACTGTTTTGTTTCCATTTTCTTTTGTCTCAAGGTACGTTTTGATTTCCTATTTGTTTTTTGGGGGCTTATTGGTTTTTTGATAGCATGCTGGTTAGTCTCCATGTGTTTGTTTTTTTCCCAGGTTTTTTTTTTTTCCTGTAATTGATTTCTAATTTTATACTGTTCTAGTTAGAAAATATGCTTGATATTATTTCAGTCTTCTTAAATTTATTGAGAGTTGTTTTGTGGTCTAACATGATACATGTTGGAAAATGATGTGCATTTGTAAAGAATGTGCATTCTGCTGTTTTGGGTTGGAATGCTCTATATATATCCATTAAGTCCATCTGTTCTAATGTGGTGTTTAAGTCCAGTGTTTCTTCATTGATATTCGATCTGGATGATCAACTCATTGTTATATGTGGGGTGTCAGAGTCCCCTACTATTACTGTATTTTGTCAGTTTCTTCCTTTATGTTTGATAATAATTGTGTGATGTATTTAGGTGCTCCTATGTTGGGTGTTTATATATTTATATGTGTCATATCCTCTTATTGGATTGAGCCCTTTATCAATATGTAATGTCGTTTTTTTTTTTTTTGGTCTCTTGTTACACCCACCCATTTTTAAAGGATATTAACATTTTTTTAATGTTTTTTTGAGAGAGACAGAGAGAATGCACAAGTGGGAGAGAGAGAAGGAGACACAGAATTCAAAGCAGGTTCCAGGCTCTGAGCTGTCAGCACAGAACCTGACATGGGGCTTGAACCCATGAACCACGAGATCATGACCTGAGCCAAAATGGACACTTAACTGACTGAGCCACCTGGGCTCCACTTCAAGTATATTTTAAAGCATTATATCAGTATTGCTACTCCAGCTTTCTTTTTGTTTCTATTTTCATGGAATATCATTTTCCATCTGGTCACTTTCCGTGTATGTCTTTAGTTCTGAAGCGAGTCTCTTGTAGGCAGCAAATAAACATGTTTTTTTAAATTTTTTTTTTTTCAATGTTTTATTTTTATTTTTGGGACAGAGAGAGACAGAGCATGAACGGGGGAGGGGCAGAGAGAGAGGGAGACACAGAATCGGAAACAGGCTCCAGGCTCTGAGCCATCAGCCCAGAGCCCGACGCGGGGCTCGAACTCACGGACCGCGAGATCGTGACCTGGCTGAAGTCGGACGCTTAACCGACTGCGCCACCCAGGCGCCCCTAAACATGTTTTTTTAATCCATTCTGTCCCATATGTCTTTTGATTGGAGCATTTAGTCTGTTCACACTTAAAGGAATTACTGATAGGTATGTACTTTTGGACATTATGTTGTTTGCTGGTTGTTCTTGTAGTTCTCTGTTCTTGTCTTCTCTTGCTCTTTTCCCTTGTGATTTGGTGACTTTCTTGAGAGTTAGGTTTATATTCCTTTCTCTTTTGTGTGTGTGCATCTCTTATAGGTATTGGGTTTGAGGTTACCATGAGGTTCATATGTAACTTCCTATATGTATAGAAATCTATTATGAATTGATGGTCACTTAAGTGTGACCATCATGTTCTCGAAGTACTATATTTTTACTCCTCCACCCACATTTTAGGTTTTTAAGATCCTATTTTCTATATCTTCTTAGTTTGTGTATCCTTTAACTAATAGTTGTAGGTCTAGATGATTTTACTAGTTTGCCTTTTAGTTTGCATACTGGTTGATCCAATCTATTTACCATACATGTAGTTTTACCAGTGAGATTTTTTTCATAATTTGCTAATTTCTAGTTATGGCCTTGTCTTATCCATTGAAAGAAATGCTTTTAATATGCCTTGTAAGGCTGGTTTGGTGTTGATAAACTCCTTTAGCTTCTGTGTGTCTAGGATACTAGTTTGCAAAGTTGCTGCGGAAAAACAAACTGATAGTGATTCTCTTGTACATAACTAGTTGTTTTTCTCTTGTTGCTTTTAAGATTCTCTTTTTTAATAGATTTTTTTAAAGTTTATTTTTTTATTTTGAGAGAGGCAGAGACAGCTGGCGTGGGGAAGGGGCAGAAAGAGAGGGATATAGAGAGAATCCCAAGCAGGCTCTGCACTACCTGCCCAGAGCCTGATGCGGGGCTTGAACTCATGAAACTGCGAGATCATGACCTGAGCCGAAACCAAGAGTCGGATGCTTAACTGACTGAGCCACCCAGGTGCCTCTAAGATTCTCTCTTTAACTGTTGACACTGTATTTTAATGTGTCTTGGTGTGGGGTAAACTTTGGATTTATCTTATTTGGGACTATGTTTTCTTCTAGGATTTGGATGTCTGTTTTCTTCATCAGTTTAGGGAAGTTTGTAGCCACTATTTTTCTAGTAGGTTTCTGATTCTTCCTATATCTTCTCCTTCTGGGATCCCTATAATGTGAATGTTAGTGTGCTTGATGTTCTAGAGGTCTTCCAAGCTGTCCTTGCTTTTAAAAATTCCTTTTTCTTTTTGTTTTTCTGATTATTTCTAGAATCTTGTTTTCAGATCATGGATTCTTTTCTTTCTTTCTTTCTTTCTTTCTTTCTTTCTTTCTTTCTTTCTTTCTTTCGAGAGTGAGTGAGCGTGAGCATACCAGCAGGGGAGAGGGGGAGAGTGAGAACAAGAGTGAGAGAGAGAGAGAGAGAGAGAGAGAGACAGAGAGAGTCTGAAGCAGACTCTACTCTCAGTATGGAGCCCAATGAAGGGCTCAATCCCACTATCCTGGGATTATGACCTGACCCAAATCAAGTGTTGGGTGCTTAACCCACTAACCCACACAGGCATCCCTTCTGCATCATTTAATCTGCTATTGATTCCCTCTAGTGTTTTTTTCATTTCAATTATATTTTTCAGCTGTCTTTTTAATATTTTCTGTCGCTGTGTTTAAGTTCTCACTGTGTTCATTCATTTTTCTCCTGAGTTCAGAGACTATTGCTGAGTTATGATAATTACTTTAAACTCTTAGATACCAGCTTAGTAATCATACTATGTGTTCAATGGAAAATACTTTTTAGAAGATATTCTTGTAGGTGTATGACTTCCTATTCTAATTTTGTCAATAACATATTCCTGCAGAACTATGAAAAGCCATTGTTCCTTTGTCTTGTAGCAGTATTGCAGATGAGAAGTTTGACATTTTTATTTCACTTTTTCTGTAAGTAACTTTTTCTTGATGCTCTTTTAGTTTTATTTCTTTTGGTGTTCAGTTTTGTAAGGATGGTTTTGGGACTGAGCATCTGTATATTTGCTCTAGTTAATATTCAATCTTAAATCTTATTGCTTTGTTTTCTTTCGGTTCTGTGATTTTTTTACTATTTCTTTTTAAAAATTATATCTAATTTACATGCCATAGGATTCACTGTTTTCAGGCACGTATCAATGGTTTTTTGCATATTCACAAAGGTTTGCAACCATAACCACTGTCTAGTTTTAGAACATTTACATCATTCTCAGAAGAAACCCCATTGCCATTATCCTTCATTCCCCATTCTTCCTTCCCCCAGCCCCTAGAAACCATCAATCTACTTTGTTTCTAGGATTTTATGTATTCTGGATTTTTCATATACATGGAATCATACAACATATGGCCTTTTGTATCTGGTTTCTTTCATTGGGTGGAATGTTTTCAAGATTCATCCATATCATCGTATATATCCGTACCTCATTCCTTCTCATGGCTGAACAATATGTCGTTGTCTGTATAATCCACATTTTATTGTTTTTATGTATCCACTCCTCTTTCTTTAATTTTTTCCACCATTCATTTCCTTCAGATTTGTTTAGCTGGGTAGTAGGACTTTTTATATGGATTCTCTACGATTTTAACCTTTTTTTTTTCATACCTTTGATTCCTTTGTTTTTGTTGAATATATTAGAAGATTTCCTTGGTTTTAATTTTCAACCCTTTTATTACATGTAAAAATCTTTAGCAAGCATATTTTTAATTTTCAGTAACTTTCTTATTTTTGTTTGTTCCTTTTATTTTAATAGGAAGCCTCTTTGGTTTGTTCTATTTTTGTCTACATGACCTTTAGTTCCCGTTTTATTGAGCATTTATCTAGATGTCCTGAGATAATTTAAGATGTCCCCAAATAGTTCTTTCGAAGGAGGTGAGGATCATTTCTTTAGGTAGTCATATCCACTGTGATGTGAATTGTATAAAATAAGGTCTTTTGGACTGACTGGTACTTTCTCTCCCTTCTGCTTCTGAATTTATCGGAATAGCTTAATGCCTTTATTAATTTTGGAGCCAGTCCTTCTGTTTGTCACCACTCTGTTCTGCTCTACAAGTGGATAAACTGTCCGGAACAGCTTGAGACCAAGTCAGATGTCACCAACTTCAGCCTTCTTTCTCTGCATACGTTTGTGCTTCTTCTTTAAACTTAGGCTTATTGCAGTATAATTGACATTCAGCAAAATTCATCCTTTCAAGATACTTAGTTTGATGAGTTTTGATAAGTGCATGTAGTCATGTTACTAGCATCATAAACAAGATGGAGAATAGTTTGCTCAATGCAAAACTTTGCTCTGGGTTCCTTCTCAAATCTGCCATCTTGGCTGTGGATTACTTTGGGTGTTGGTAGGAATCAGTCCTGTAGGTGACTGTCATTGCTTTCCCCTGCTGCTCTGTGGTTCTTCTGCTCTTATAAGGATCTCTACTAACCAGCAGAACCAAGGGTCTGACTGTGAGCTCTGTGGGTGGGACGCGCTGAGAGAAAGGCCTTCCTTGAGCGCACGTCAGTATGGAGTGGGTAGGCAGCATTTCTGCAGCTCAGATTCCACAGCCTGTAGTTGTTTTGATGCAAGGGGATTGGAGTGGGGTGGGAGGAGCTCCCTGGACTAGATATTTCATAAATACTCCTTTAGCTAATTACACTGGTTACTCCTCCTCCTGTTTCTGCTCTTGTTTCTTACCAGCCTCACGTTTAAGGGCTCCTAGGACACGGTGGCGAGAAATGGCTCCCACCTCTGTGGTAGCCTTCTTATATTTGCGTTCTGGGTCTCAGCTTCCTTCATTCTGGTTTATCTAGTAATATGATCCCATTTTCTTTCTTACTTATCAAAATATGTTTCTCACTGATAGTCTTGCCCCCTACTCAGCGTTACTCTAGCTGTATTTCTTTGTCATACATGCTATGTGAATGCTGTGAGGGAGTGGAAGTCAACACATATGCTTGGTGTGCCATCTTGAAGTGCAAGGATTCAAGGGACCGAATCATAAGAATCTATGGTAGGGATGCCTGGGTGGCTCAGTGGGTTAAGTGTCCAACTCTTGGGTTTCAGCTCAGGTCATGATCTTGTGGTTCATGAGATGGAGCCCCATATTGGGCTCCACCCTGACAGTGCAGGGCCTGCTTGGGATTCTCTCTCTCTCTCTCTCTCTGACCTTCCTCTGCTCATGCTCTCTCTCTCTTTCTCAAAAATAAATAAACTTAAAAAAAAAAGAATCTATGGTATATATGAGAGATCAGCAAGTAGTCACATTCCTTGAATGTCCTCTCAGGTGAAACATTTCAGGTAAAAGAAGATATATGATCTCTACCAGTGAATAGGCTCCCTGACTCCTGTTACCATTAGCATGTACTTTCGCTCTCGACATTGGAATTATTTATTTGTTTTTGAGTAAAATAAAATAGATTCCTAATTAAAAGAAAAACGAGGGGCGCCTGGGTGGCGCAGTCGGTTAAGCGTCCGACTTCAGCCAGGTCACGATCTCGCGGTCCATGAGTTCGAGCCCCGTGTCAGGCTCTGGGCTGATGGCTCAGAGCCTGGAGCCTGTTTCCGATTCTGTGTCTCCCTCTCTCTCTGCCCCTCCCCCGTTCATGCTCTGTCTCTCTCTGTCCCAAAAATAAATAAAAAACATTGAAAAAAAATGTTTTTAAAAGAAAAACGAGCAGAATCACAGTTTCAAGAAGTGTCCCAAGGACCCTTAGGTATTGGCATCTTAGAGAAGTTTCGTTTTAAACCCTATAAATAGGGCCTCACGGAAGGTTGCTTTCCCAGCCCATATAACATGTTCGTGATATCGATAGAAGCTACAATTTTAATTTTTACCAGTGTGGCACAGAGAAGCTTGATCTAGGTCATAAAGAAATTCAAAAGACAGTCAAAATATCGTATTGAAGTCTAGGGTGAATATAATTTTTTTTAATAGTTATTTTTTGAGAGAGAGAGAGAGAGGGAGAGAGAAAGTACAAGAGCAAGCAATGGAGGGGCAGAGAGAGAGAGAGGGGCACAGAGGATCCAAAGTGGGCTCTGCACTGACATCAGAGAGCCTGAAATGGAGCTCTTACTCACGAACCGTGAGATCGTGACTTGAGCCAAGTCGGACACTCGACCGAATGAGCCACCCAGGCACCCCTAATAGAGTGAGTACAAAAATACAGAATTTGCAATGCCTCACCGCTAATTTGTTCTGGGAAAATAAAAGCTTTAGAAAAGGAGAATAACTTTAAAAACAAAATCAAAGCACTTATGTCTCATTCCAAACCGTTGCTTACCACGAAGATACCTTTCATATTTGGTCTTTTCTTTCTCTTTTTTTTAAAAAAAGAGGTTAGAGTGGGAGAGAGCCAAAGCATAAGAGACTGTTAAAAACTGAGAACAAACTGAGGGTTGATGGGGGGTGGGAGGGAGGGGAGGGTGGGTGATGGGTATTGAGGAGGGCACCTTTTGGGATGAGCACTGGGTGTTGTATGGAAACCAATTTGTCAATAAATTTCATATATATATAAAAAAATAAATAAAATTGTAGCGAGGGGAGAAGGGGAAGTCTATTAAAAGAAATATTCTGTCGGGGCGCCTGGGTGGCGCAGTCGGTTAAGCGTCCGACTTCAGCCAGGTCACGATCTCACGGTTCGTGAGTTCGAGCCCCGCGTCAGGCTCTGGACTGATGGCTCGGAGCCTGGAGCCTGTTTCCGATTCTGTGTCTCCCTCTCTCTCTGCCCCTCCCCCGTTCATGCTCTGTCTCTCTCTGTCCCAAAAATAAATAAAAAACGTTGAAAAAAAAATTAAAAAAAAAAAAAAAGAAATATTCTGTCTTTGCATTGCAAAGAAAGAAGCTTCCTGCAGACACAGTTTTGAGCAGATAGTCTGTAATTTCCTCACCATGGGCTCGTGTAGTTACAATATTCTGTCAATAAGTTCCGTGCGTTCCATGAGGAGGGAGTGGAAGAGAGGGAGGCCATAGCTTTGAAACCTGTCATGAGAGGTTGGTGCCCAGCATGTTCTTTTGATCACCATTTTTCTGCCGGCCCTTACCTGAGATCTCTTTTGTTGTCCTTCCTTAGAATACGTGGACATATTGGGGCGCCTGGGTGGCTCAGTCGGTTAAGCGTCCGACTTCGGCTCAGGTCAGGATCTCGTGGTTCGTGAGTTCGAGCCCCGCGTCGGGCTCTGGGCTGACAGCTCAGAGCCTGGAGCCTGCTTGATTCTGTGTCTCCCTCTCTCTCTGCCCCTCCCCCGTTCATGCTCTGTCTCTCCCTGTCTCAAAAATAAATAAAACGTTAAAAAAAATTTTTTAAAAAAAGAATACGTGGACATATTAAAGGGCCATAGTAGGGGCCCTTGTATTTGAGATGGTGAGAAATCTGACTTTGACCTTGCAAAGCCCTATCAGGGATGCTACCCTACATGAGGACTTTGCTCCTGATACGTGATTTTATGCAGGTCAGTGATGTTTTGGGTAAAGCTGTCACCCCAGGCCTGGAATCTAACCCAGCTCTGTCATAAACGTCTAATTAGAACGGTTTCTACCTTCATACGGGCTCCATTTCTCACCTGTAAAGAGGGGATCGTAACATATGTCCGTCTTACCTGAAGTAACAGGTGCACCAACGTGCCTCAGTTTGGGAAAGCACAAAGCTCCCTGCAAATGGACGACTGTTACTGTGGCTTCCTTTTCCCCTGCTCTAGTTCCATGCCTGGCCCTGCCCACAAAAACCAGCCGCTCCTGCTTGTTCTGTGACCTGTGGTGGCACCGTGGGCACTCATGCATTGGGCTCTGTCACTGTCTGCCAGTAGTCACTCGGGTCCTTCGCCGATAATGTCCTCCCTGCCTGTGGGGCTGGGCCGCTCTCCAACAGCCAGCCTCTCTGGAATCAGGCTCTGCCTCACTGTCTGCCTTATTGTCCCACACCCAGACCTGGTCAGACCACAGTGGCCTCTCCCAGTCCCGGGTCACAAGGCCTGGGGGCCAGCCCTGAGCTGGAGATGAGGAAAGACGGGGGAGGTGCTGATTGAGTTTGTGTGTGAGCGTGCAAGGGTGAGGCTGAGCTGAGCTCACACATGAAGAATTTGAGGAATTGGGTGTAGGGAGAAGTTGTAGAAAGGGAAGCACGTGTTGGATGGGTGTGAAAGCAGCTAGTCCTGTGTGAGTGAGGAGGAAGCTAGACCAGGATGTGGATCTGAGAGCTTGACTTTGCTTGTTTTTTTTTTTTTTCACATCATTTCCCCCAGGGCTCCTGTGCCCTGTGGGCTTATTTCCCCTCCATTGTGTCTCTTCCCCTCCTCACTTAGCTGGGAGGGGACTGGGAGGGGGCTGGGAGGAAATGAGAAGCTCTGAGAGAGAGACACAGAGAGACATATACACACACTGAGAAAGAGTCAGAGAGAGAAAGAGAGAATTGCACTGCCCTCCAGCTGCCACAGCAGAAATGACGACAATAACCTGGCTTTCTGTCTGGACAGCGGGAAACCTTGGAAAAGCATGATGTTTGGGGAATTCTATCATTTGGACTTTGTTCTGAAAGGAAAAGTGAACAAATGAAAGAAACGGAAACAAGAGAGGCATATGTGAAAAAAATAAAAGGACGGGGCTTGTTCATTAGTGAATTTTTATGGTGGCTAAAATTTTTAGGTTTTGGTAGCTAAAAATGGGGTGTAGGCAGCCCATGAGACCGTCCTCTCCCTTCCTGTAGCATGCCCGTCTCATCCCCCGAGTGTCATGTAACATGGCGAGCCACAGCAACATGGCGTGTGGGCGGTGTGTCTGAGAATGAGCACTGTGAAGCATTCCATCGTGCTTTTTTCTCAGACCCAGTTCTTGAAGTCCCATTCATCAGGGAGAGGGTTGAGCTCATGGCAGGGGAAGCTGATAAGTCAAAGTGAAGCATGAAACCCTAGGTTGATAACCTGGAGCCCACAGGCTTGGAGCTGGCTGTGTTGCCCTCCTCCTGCAACGCTCCCCTTCCAGGCGAGAAGCCACAGAGGTCTAGGGCTGTGTGACCATCGCAGGAAGGGACACATGTGAGATTCTGCTCTGGGAAGTCCCAGAGTTGGAGTTGCTGCTTCACCCTCAGAAGAAAAGAAAATCCCCGGGTCAAGAGATTCACAAAGTGGAGTGATTGAAGGAAAAGAAAGAACAAGTGTTGAGTCTGTCTGGAAAGGAGACTGTGTGATTACCTGATTACTAGTACATTCCAACTGTCTTGTTCCTGATAGCAGCCCAGCGAAGCAAGTCAGCTTTATCATCCTATTGTGAAGATGAGGAGACTGAGGCACAGGTGGTTTATTTGCCAAAGTCAGACAGCCTTGTGCAGCATTCTGGAAGCTTTATGGAGCTCCCAGCCTCTTTTGTTCCAAAGTTTGTATTATTCCCCCTATGGGAATAATACAAGAAAAGCATATCATGTCTTGGTTACCCAACTGAGCTTTGATATTATAGTGCTGAAGGAGTATCTGAGGCTGTCTATTCTCTCTCTTTCAATATCTGCATTTCCAAGTTGAAGAGACCACATTACCCAGGATCAGGTAAGGCAGGCTTAGAATGCTTTCCCATCTCAGTGAGGGGAACTACCGTCTATTCAAGCCCTCTAGCTCAAAGCCTGGGTGATATCTTGGTGGCTCTCTTTCAGCTCACATATGGGGTCCAACTCTCATGTATCCAGTCCTTCTCCTTCTCTCTCCTGAATTTATACAGTAGTCTCCTAATCAGTATTTTTAATTCCTTGTTCTACCTGTTAGCCATAGTGATCTTTAAAAAAAAAAAAAAAAAAAAAAAAAAAAAAAAGAGGCTGTCACTTCTCTGCTTTAAGCACATCAAATACATCCTATATTCTTAAGTTAAAGTCTCATCTCCTCACTGTGGCTCCTAGGCTCTCCATGAGCTAACCCTGTTCTCCTGGCTTCACATAGGGTCTCTGTCCATACTAGGGGCTATCTCCTTTCTGTGACTTCAGCTTTTTCTCATCTTGGGCTGAGATGCCTGAAATTTCTTCCTTGGACTCTGGCCAGATTCATCAAACCTACTTAAATATCAGAGAAGACTTCCCTAAGCGCCATACTGGAAGCACCTGCCAACAGTTGCTATCTGTCACACTTGTCCATTTCTTTCTTTCAGAGCATTCTTCACTATCTGAAAGCTTTCTGGTTATCTGTGAATGTGTTAATCGTTTTTCTCCCTTAGAATGTAAGCTCTTTGAAGACCAGGAATTTCCCATTTTGTTTATCCCTGTTTTCTTTTTTCTTTGTCTTTTTAAATGTTTATTTATTTTTGAGGGAGAGAGACAGAACATGAGTAGGGGAGGAGCAGAGAGAGAGGGAGACAGAGAAGCAGGCTCCAGATTGAGCTGTCAGCACAGAGTCCAACGTGGGGCTTGAACTCACCAACTGCAAGATAATGATCTGAGCTGAAGTCGGATGCTTAACTGACTGAGCCACCCAGATGCCCCTTTTTAATTTTTTTTTAACATTTATTTATTTTTGCGAGACAGAGCATGAGTAGGGGAGGGGCAGGGAGAGAGGAGACACAGAATCCAAAGCAGGCTCCAGGCTCTGAGCTGTCAGCACAGAGCCTGGTGCAGGGCTTGAACCCATGAACCGTGAGATCATGACCTGAGCCCACTTTGGACACTCAACTGATGGAGCCACCTAGGTGCCCCGAGTTCATCCCTGTTTTCTAAGGCTTAACCCAGTGCCTGAAACATATAAAATGCTTTAAAATATTTGTTGAATAAATGGCCACATAAACTCAGGCTTCTTGATGCTTAGGCCAGAGTTCCTTACTTCACTAGCCCTTAATATATAAGGTTTGTGACATATTTGAGAGATGGAAAACAGGAAGTTTGCCCCCCCAGCAGCTAGTCGAGTCAGGAGAGTGGCTAACTGGGAAGAAGAAAGAGAGCCTGAACATGGGATGGGGAGCGTGGGAAGGGAGATCAGAGATGGAGTCATGGCTGGTCTGTGCCAAGATCTCCAGTGAATATTTCTTGAATTCTCCACAAACATTTGTGATGGAGTCTTATTACACATAACAGCAAATTCCAAAGCAGCAGTGACAGCAGGGAAGAATGAAAGGCTAAGGAAGCAAGTCCTGAGAAGAGAAAGTAGCTTTCTCTTGGATAACAGTTCCTTCATCTCAGCATTTTGCATGAATTTCACATATTTTTATTTGCACATTTGCCTTGAAAATAAAAATGAGCTGCATGGAACTGGGGGGTATTATGCTAAGCACAGTTAGCCAGCCAGAGAAAGAAAAAGATCTGTGACTTCACTCATATGTGGAATGTAAGATACAAAACAGATGAACATAGGGGAAGGAAGCAAAAATAATATAAAAACAGGAAGGGGGACAAAACATAAGAGACTCTTAAATACAGAGAACAAACAGAGGGTTGCTGGTGGGTGGGGAGATGGCTACATGGGTGAGGGGCCTTGAGGAGGACCCTCGTTGGGATGAGCCCTGGGTGTTACATGTAGGGGATGAATCACTGGATTCTACTCCTGAAATCAGTATTGCACTATATGCTAACTAACTTGGATGTAAATTAAAAAAAAAAGAAAGAAAACAATTTTAAACAAATAATGAAATAAAATAGGGAAGTAAACTAGATGCTGAACTTGATGCAAGATTGCACCTGTGATTCACAGTTCCTCTTTGTCTTTGGCTTACTTTATAATAAACTTGATTAAGAGTCTATAAAATAAAAAAGAAAAGAAAAGAAAAATGATCTTACTTACCTGATTTCAAAATGGAAATGATTAAAGCATACTTAAAGTTTTTCTTGCTATCTATGCTTCTAGTAACTGCAAAGCCTATGTGGCATATTCTGAGATATCAGGAAGGTCACTGCCCCGCAAAATTATCTTCCCCATTCTGCTCAAAGTACAGTGTGGCTTTAAAATGCTAAGAATTGATATCAACAAATACTGAGAATTGATGATGTTCCAACCTGTGAACCTTGACCATAACACACAGACTTCGGGGACCTTGAAGACTCTCTCTGTATTCTATTCCAGGTGACAGGACATAGTGGACCCCTCACAAAATATTTGCTGGTAAACGAATGCATATATGGTACTATGCCACATACTTGGGAAACAGACATCCCTCTCCTTCGAGTGCATAGTAGATGTTCAATAAGGTTTTATTATTTTGTTTAAGGTGTTTGATAGTGGGGAGGCAGCTAGGAGATTGGAGCACAAAGTTGGACAGGGTAAATGTCCCAAGAGAAGTTGCCGACAAGTAATATGGAGATGTAAAGAAGGAAATGAGGACTTGGAATTTCAGGATCAGGGAGAGTTTTGTGAAGGGAAAGTATTTAAAGATTAAAAAAAAAAATGGGCACTCATGTATTGAATGGGTGAGTGTACTTTGTCAAAGGGCAGAATATGCTGGGGAAAAACAACAACAACAACCCCCAAACAGAAAACGTCACGAGTGGAGTGTAAGACTCATGCTCCTCTCCACGTTGAGGAGATCGAGCTGTTGAGGCTCAGATTCCAGAGGAAGGAATTGGCATTGGGAATAACTCTTGAATCACAAACAGGAGTGTGCAAATGACTCTTTTGAGCCTTCATCTCACCTTGCTACAAGCAAATTCAGTGTGTCATTTGGGGGCTCTTCTCCCTCCCTCGGTATCTCAGAGACTTTTGGGGTTTCTTGAAAAACAGAGAACTTGCCCCTAATTTTTTGGCTCATACTGGTAGTTCTATTGTTACAGCCGTCACAGAACCTTAAAGGTAGTGGTTGTTTCTGGGCTCTCTTTGAGCTGCAGTGATCTTCATTTACATAGGAGCCCTGTTGCCCCGGGGACGGTCTCTCTTGTTTTACACCTGTCCTGCCCCTCAGAAGCCCTGGCTGCTCCCCCAGAGACTGTCGGGAGTAAACGCAGGTCTCTGCTGTTAGTAGAGACCACCATGCTTTTCTAATGTAGGGCAGACTCTGTTTTCTCCTTTGCCCCATCTTCCTCTGCCTCCCTCCAACATAATCCACCCGAGGGACTGAAGCCCCTGAATTCCAAACAGCAGGCAGGGTTAGTAGGGAATTTGCTTTGAAGCATCTGCTGCAAAGCTCCCCTGAAGCAAGGCAGCAATTAACCTGGCTACTTGATTGGCCTAGGAGAGGACATCACTGGTGATGCAAAGCACACATTAATAGTTAAATAAACTGTCCAACATCTACTTGATTGGGTGGGGCAATGAGAAGCCACTGAAAGTAAGTAATTGTGTTAGCATTTATTGTTCATTTTTTTTCTTCCATTGGTTTAAAGATGAAGGGGAAAATGCCAACCAAAAAGAAAAAAAAATGGTGGAGGATGCTAGCCTCTGGATTTGGTGGACACTGTCTTATAGGCAACCCCTTCTAAACTGGCCAGCTATCTCCTGGATGTTCATCTCCTTTTCCCTTTACTTTGGGTGGCCCTAGTCACAGGACAAGGAGTTTCCTGTTGCATGTTGGTGATAATCAACTCTTCATTTTTTCCTAGATGTCATATTAACTTGAAGGCTATCTTAGCAGAGATTGGACCTGAGACCATTAAAAAAAATTTTTTTTTTAATGTTTATCTATTTTGAGGGAGAGAGAAACAGAGTGCAAGCAGGGGAGGAGCAGAGAAAGAGGGAGACACAGAATCTGAAGCAGGCTCCAGGCTCTGAGCTGTCAGCACAGAGCCCGATGTGGGACTCGAACCACGAACCTTGAGATCATGACTTGAGCCGAAGTCAGACGCTCAACCGACTGAGCTACCCAGGCGCCCCCTGAGACCAATTTTTAAATAAGGCTTCTAGGTTGGTAGAAATTGCACTGAGTCAAGGAACAGGAATCTAGAAAACGGTGATTTAAAAAATTAGAGATTTTCAGGGGTGCCTGGGTGGCTCAGTCAGTTAAACGTTGGACTCTTGATTTTGGCTTAGGTTATGATCTTCTCGTTCGTGGGTTCAAGCCCTAAATTAGGCTCTGTGCTGACAGTGTTGAGACTACTTGGGATTCTCTCTCTCTCCCTCTCCCTCTGCCCCTCCTGTGGTCTCTCTCTCTTTCTCAAAATAAATAAATAAACTAAAAAAAAATTGAGGTTTTCTTATTCTTACATTTGGAAGTAGAAGGTCTAGTACTGATACTGGGGTTTCATGCAGCCCCCAGGACCGTCTTATGTTTCCACTCAGGAATCCTTACCTCGTTCTTGGGGCATCGAGTTTATAATATGGTCACTCCACCTATTACATCATGTATCCAGACAGGAAGAAGGGCAAGGACAAAGGATCTAGTCTGCCGAGGCTACCTGCCTTTTGAAGGGCTTTCCCAAAAGTCCCATCTGGTGACTTTCACCTATATTTCATTGTCCTGAAATGTGTCGCATGGCCATCTGTAGATGCAAGGGAGGCTGGGAATTGTAGCTTTCAGCTGGGCTCATTACCACCCTGACAAAAATTAAGGTTCTGTTAGTAAAGAAGAAAGGAGAATGGATATCAAGTAGGCACCTAGCCATGACTGCCACATTCCATATTATTTTGCCCTTTTGTTGAAGTTAGTGTGCCTTCTGGGAGAAAACCAAGTTTCAGCAAACAAAAGTAAATCTTCTGCAAACTCTTCTCTTCTCTGTGTACCTGTCCAAAGGCATAAAAGTGATTTTTGTATTGGTAATTCATATGATGCATGTTACAGTTTCCTCCATTAGTGAACATCATCCTGAATTGATTATGTTTGGGGGTGCATGTGTGTAGTTATTTACACAGCTGCCTCAAATGGCCAGTTGTTGATTAATCATCTTTTAGTACCTTCTCTCCTCTGACTTTTTACTTCTCTGTGTGGATACATCAACACGCACTTTGGGGCGCATGCGTTGGTTAAGCATCTGACTTCGGCTCAGGTCGTGATGTCATGGTTTGTGGGTTTGAGCCCCGCGTTGGGACCTGTGCCGACAGCTCAGAGCCCGGAGCCTGCTTTGGATTGTCTGTCTTCCTCTCTTTCTCTGCCCCTCCCCAACTCATACTTGCTCTCACACACACACACACTCTCTCTCTCTCAAAAATAACTAACATTAAAAAAAACAAAACAAAACATTTTCTTGCTCCCCGATCTTTGTATCAGAGCCAGTCCTCACTCATGACTGCTCTGCATTGTACCTTTCTTCATTACAGATTTAGTGTCATGGGTGCCTTAATTTCAGCATGCCCGAGTAAACTTAATGTCTGTCCCTTCCAAACTTTCTCGTCTTCTGTGTCGCTCATATCAATGAGTGTACATTCCCAGGTTTCAGGAGTCCTTCCTGAAACCTCCCTCATGTTCCTTCCTCCCCGCAACCGTTTGATGTTACAATCTTGTCCAGGTAGTATGCCACGTATTCTCATATTTGTCATCTTGTCTTGAATCCACTGCCACTTCTTGGGCTCACCCAGTTTGGACGAGCTGTGTTTAGCTATTTTGTTGCCACAATAAGTATCCCATGTTTTATTTCATTTCATGAATGGCTTCGCATGTAATCTAGGATGTGCAGCTCTCTGCGATGTTTTCCAATTACTGTGTTTTCATTTAGATGACATTTTAAAAATGTAAACAATTGTGGATCACCTGAACGGCTGCCTTGGTAGTGAGTGCCGACAATTGATTTCATTGCCTGTGTAGGTGTTTGTGTTTTGTATTGTACCAGCGGGCATTACTATAATTATCAATAGCCTACAGGAAAAAAAAGAAGGCAGAGGGACTTTGTCTTCCAATATGAGGCATTTGGGGCATATAAAGTTCAATGAAGGCGCTGTATTTTGTTATTTTAACAAAGGTTTCCTGCTAGTTCAAATAAGTAAAACTGTGGCCCTAGAGGTATAAGTTGCTGAATTCCAAATAACCTGTGCTGGTAGAGCGAGTCTGATGTTAGGAGTGGAAGTTTGTTTCTGTAGAAATGGTATCATTGGTCATGTTGAATGAATACCATCAATTTGAGTGCTATCTTTCTTTAAGTTTATTTATTTATTTTAAGAGAGAGAGTGCACAAGCAGGAGAGGGGTAGAAAACGAGGGAGAGAGAGAGAGAATCCCAGGTAGGCTCCGCGTTGTCAGCACAGAGCCCAACGACGAACTGTGACATCATGACCTGAGCCAAAACCAAGAGTTGGACGCTTAACTGACTGGGCCACCCAGGCACCCTGAATGTTATTATCTTTGTTAGTTTAAATGTAATGTTACTTTACATGTAATTTAAAAGATGCTTACCTGTAGTTTGAGGTTTGTACAAATCTAAACAGCAATATGCTAACGATACCCAAGTGGCACTTCAGGTCTATGTGAACTCTTTGTTTTAAAAAGGGTGCGTGTATCACTCAGGTGGGCTAGAGCAGGGTCAGCAAACTATCAGATAAAGAGCTGGATAGTAGATACTTTAGGCTCGGTGGCCATACAGTCTCTGTCAAAATGACTTAACTCTGATGTGGTGGCAGGAAAGCAGCCACAGATTAGATCTGACCAGATGAGCGTAGCTGTGTCCAATAAAACTTTTTTTACAGAGCCAGGCAACAGGCTTGATTGGGACTTCATGTCCAATGTGCTGACTCCAGGGCTAGAGAGTATGATCCCGGTTCCTGGGCTTGACAGACGGTCTCTTCATTCTCTCTAGATTCACCTCCTACCTGCTCTTCTGAACATTGGCTGTGCCCTAGACATTCCAGAGCTGCTTCATCTCCCAAGCATGTCACACTCTCCCAGGATTCCACACCTTAGTTCATGCACCCTGACACTTCCTTTCCCATCTTCTTAAACTAACTCCTACTCACCCTGGAAGATAAAACTTAAGGGGCCCTTGGGTGGCTCAATCCATTAAGCATCAGATTCTTGATCGCAGCTCAAGTCATCATCTCAGAATTCATGAGTTTGAGCCCCGGGTCAGGCTCTGAGCTGACAGCATAGAGCCTGCTTGCGATTCTCTCTCTCCCCCTCTCTCTGCCCTTCCTTTCTCTCTCTCTCTGTCTCTCCCCCTCCCTCCCTCCCTCCCTCCCTCACTTTCTCAAAACGAATGAATACAGTTTTGGAAACAAACAAAACAGAAGCAAACCAAACCAAACAAAACACACTTCCTCCCAGAAGATGTCTTTGGCCCCTTGTGACTGAGTTAATGCTTCTGTCTGCCCCCTCCTTGCTTCTTTAAATTCACTCCATACTCCCATAACATTTTCAAGAAACTCATCTGTGTTGTAACTGGACACTTACTTGACTATTTTACTGTCTTCTCTAGGCTGATCTCCCTCTTCTCTGTAGCACATGCTGTTCCATCCTTATAATTATTACCAATTTAGAGGATTGATGGAAAGAACAGAAGGGGGTGAGTGTGAATTTTACATTGATGACATATTTACCCCACGGAACTCAGAAATGCCCCGAGTATGCCTTCAATTGTCAGAGTTAGGTATTCTCCCATCTGTGGAAATGGGGGCTCGTGAGCTTTGAGAGTTTTGGAGAAATAAAGGGAATTTCATGTTTGTACATCCGGGTTTCGTGACTGTAAAACTGATGCCTGTGAAATGGATCAAAGTTAACTTTGACAAAGGGCAGGAAACAGATGAAAAATAAAGGAAAGAAGAAATAGAAGAAAACCTGCAGTGGATGTTTGGGGTATAGGTAGGTAGGCTGAGTTGGCGATGTAATAATTGAAGTCTGGGTTTCTGGGCAGGGGGGGGTCAGAGGGGGATGTTTAGGGAAGTGAGCCTGAGAGTGATGGAAGGAATGAGGGCGCTAACCCTGAGCCTTGGGCAGGGGGAAACTTGGGGATGCAGGGGTCAGCAGTGTTGGACTTTGCCTTTCCCTTTATCACTTTGCCTCTCCTTGCTTCTTGCCATTCCCTTCCTCTGTTTCTGTTTCGTCTAGATGTTTATACCCTGCCTTATCTTTTCCTGAACTAGCTATGACATGGTAAATATAAATATTGTGTTACTGATTTAAATGTTTTTCTTTTCTCTGTTTAAAGTGTTGATGTAGGTCAGTTGATCCTTGATCCCCTTTTTCTTAAAAGAATAACATGTCCCTTCTAGAAGTTTAAAATGTTTCTACCCTTGTTAAGAAAAAAAAAAAAAAAAATAAAGAAGAACTCTGCTATGGTTACGCATTTTAGGAGAAACTCAAATCCTAAAAATGGAAAGTTAAGGGTAGCTCTTTTTTCCTATTTGATAATATAATTATTACACCAAAGGGAAAAAAGTATATTAAAAATTAATCTTACTAAGCCACGAATGACTAGTGGTACAAATACTACAGGGAAAAGAAAGTAATTTTTTCAAAAAGAGGTAATGGGGTAAGATCAAGGAGAATGCCTAGGGCTCCCAGAATCAGCACCATCCTGCACACAAATAAACATAAGACGGTGGGTAAAGATACTGTGGCCGAATTTCCTAATCAGAAAAATATCTTTGAAATTTGAAAACCAAGTTGTGATTGTCAGATTTAAGAGTGATCTTAATACTAGACTATATTTTTGAGTCGATCTCTGAGCAGGACACTTTCTGTCTGTGATTGAGATCCTTCCATGGGATTGACAGTATTATATACATGCTTTCACACCAGACACAGGTCACACATATATCCCTGAGAAACAGGAGGTAATCAAATACTCCACAGGAAATGGCACTGGACACATTTTATTGTTAAGATTATTGCTTATGATTTGGGAAATGTTTTAACATTTGTCATCTGATCGTTAAAATCAAAACTCTTGTGTCCTAAGTAGTTTTCATTAGATGATGTTAGTGATTTTATGCAAACATGAAGACATTTTTACCAGATTATATTACTAACAGGGTCCAAATTTCAGGTAATATATATTTTTTTAATAAAGAAGACCTAGGGTCTTCCTTTAGTCAACTCAGGGACCTAAGTTAGTGGTCCTTCACTGGAAACATAATCATCATTACACCTTGTTGTGTGTGGTAGTAACTCAGTGCTCCCGACAACCACGTAAGGTGAGTTCTCTGACTGCCCACTTACAGATGTGCAAGCAGAGATAGAAGGGGTGGGTAACTTGCCCAAAGTCACACAGATGATGAGTGGCAGAGCCAGGGTGATGTCCCATACAGTCTGGCTCCTGAGGCCTTGGGCTTCACCTCCAAGCTTTGCTTCTTCTCACCATTCTTCCTCCCAAGTGCACCAGTTTTGTCAAATTGCTGTAGAAGATTCATTCCCTGTCACTGTGTGTTTGTGATCTATATGCACCTTTCGTGAATAAAACCGACAAAGCTTTGTCTGTATAAATGACCTGTGTTAATGTCTCTTGGCATTAAGATGCCTCGTGGGGAAGTAGAAATTATATTTTGCTGTCCTTGTCTGGATTCTTCAGTAATGGATTATGGCCACAGGATATGAAATCAACCTGTGGAAAAGCTGAAAGGATCATCATTAATAACGGCACACCTGACATCATATGGCGCCTGATGTGACATATCGAGAAGGATGCAACATCATCTATGTGATAGTAGTGCTAAAATGTTTCCCCTGAATCTAACCATGAGGGAACACTCAGACAAACACACATTTAAGGACATCCTGCATAGTCGCTGGCCTGGACTCTTCAAAGGCATCAGTGTCACGAAAGACAGAGAGGCCAAGGAGTTCTTTAAGATTGATGGAGCCAGGACGATGAAATGCAATGTATGATCCTTGTTTGGATTCTGGATCAGGAGAAAAAACAGCTGTAGAGGACATTGTTGGGACAAACAGGTCATTTTGAATATGCATTGCATATTAGATAATGTTAAGTCTCCTGAGTGTGGTAATTGTGTAAGAGAATGCCACTGCTCTTTCAAGCATAGAAAGGATATGTGTGTGTGTGTGTTTATAAAGTTAATAAAATATTAACAATTAGTGAATCTGCGTGAATGACAAATTGGTGATTATTGTACTGTTCTCACAACTTTTTGGAGGGTTTGAAATGTTCATAAATTTAAAAGATCTGTGTGGGAATGGTATAGTAAGTGGATACACACACATACATATATACACAAACACATATATATCACGCAGATATATACACACACATATACATACACACACATATACATACACACACCTATACACACATACACACCATATACACACACACATACACACATACACACATGCACACACACACATATATAGACACATATACACACATATACACACACATACACACATATACATACACACATATAGACACACACACATATACACACACACATATATACACACATATATATACACACATATACACACATATAGACACACACACATATAGACACACACATAGACACACACATATAGACACGTACATATATACATACACAGATATGTACACATACACACATATATACACATATATAGACACACACATATATAGACACACATATAGACACACACAAGCACTTGTGTGTTCTTCCCTCCACCTGTGGCTCCTCTCTCTCACTAGGATCCTCTTCTCCCTCTTTACCTACTTACTGCTTACTCATTCTTCAAACATCAATTCTTTGCCAAGTCCTTCCTGGTCTATCTGCTTAGGGTGAAACCCCGGTATGGGCTTCTAGGGTGATAGGACACATGTCTCTGGTAATATTTACCCCAACAGCAATGAAAATTCTGTGATTGGATTACTGCTTTCTGCTCTCACTAGGTTGCAGGCTCTCTCTTGTATTTGTTTTGCTTACCATGGTCACCATAGCAGGATCTTAGTAACTGATACATACTTTTAATACATGCTTTTTAAAATGGTTTTTTTTTTCCAGTAAAAATAATGAGAATTAAAAAAAACTTAACTAAATTTTTTAAGGTTTATTTATTTTTGAGAGAGAGAGAGAGAGAGAGAGAGAGAGAGAGACAGAGCGCTAGTGGGGGAGGGGCAGAGAGAGAGGGAGACAGAATCTGAAGCAGGCTCCAGGCTCTGAGAATGTCAGCACAGAGCCTGACACGGGCTTAAAAAATATTTAGAATTTTTATCTTTACCGAGTTCCATCGTACTTAACTTAAAAAAGAATAGGTATTTTCTTCTGAAGCTTCATTCCAGGTCTTTATTTTTTTCCCCTTCACTGAGGCTAATTTCAGTTCTGAAGTTTATATGATCCCCTCTGACAATATAGACACATTATTGTCATAATGCTCCTTGAAAAATGGGTTAAGTCACTTGGCTTCTGTTTACTTTCATAATCGATATGACTTCATGCAAAATGATGCAGCAGTTCACATCATTCTGTCAGTCCCCATGAAGGAAATACTGTTTTCCAAAATTAAAATTGTGAATCAACCCACAGGAGGATGTCGTCAAATAAACAAAGAATCATCGCTTATATTACACTGCCAAGTTTTTGATAAGCTTAATTCCTCTAAATGCATTTAACTTTAATGAAGAGTAATACAATTTAATAACAGCATAAAATGGAATCATTTATCTTTGCAGTCCAAAACATTGGGCAGATGTCCTCTCCTTAATATGTTGTTTCAATTGCAAGGTTTTTGTCCTTCCTCAGATTTGTCTTCCCTCATTTCTCTATGTGCGGTTTGGGGAGTGATCTATATGTACATGTTTAATTAAATCACTCATCAGCCTGTGGTTTTCATGGTTGGAAATCTCTGGGATGCGTTATTTCAAGTTCTTGAGGCATTGATACTTATACAACCCAATAAAACTTGGTAATTATTAGCATATTAGTCAAAATTGTTTCAGTTGGAAGTGACATAAAGCCAATCTCAAACTGACTTAAGCAAAAAGGGGAATTTATTGGCACCCATAACTGGGGAGACCAAAGGTGGATGTTGGTTTCACAAGCTCAGATGAGGTGGGTCGGGCTCTCCTCCTCTCCTGACTTGCTTTCCTCTGGGTTAACTTCATTCTCAGGTGGGCACTTGAGTTATGCCCAGCAAGGGAGTGTTCATATAACAATAGTAGGTCATTCGTTGATACAGGGGTGAACCTCAGATACTTACAAATGGGGCAGGGGGCTCCAGCCCAGCCCAAACTGGGGTTTGGAGTCTGCCTGGATATCTATTAGTTGAATCTGCGCTTTTTTTTTTTTTTTTTTTGGCTTAAGGAGGGGTTTTGTTAGAAAACTCTCTTGCGAGACGATCAAGTGGGGAGACACCATTAGTTTTTGAGCCTGTGAGAAAAGCAGAATTATAACCAAAGGTGAAATCATTGTTTTTATAAAGGATTTTTAAACTATGAAGGAAATGCAACACAGTTTTGGTGCTTGAAGGGCGTGATGGCTTTGAAATGCTTCCAGGAGACGACATCAGTGCAACAGAGGACGGCATCTCACGGAGAACAGTCATGAGCCCAAAAGCCATAGTTTCATTCCTGAGTTTCCTGTGGAGACTTCCAGAACTGCTTGAGTCTCTGGGGCACAGAGGCAGTGTAATGTGGATTACAGTGACAAGAGACTTAGCCCCTTGGTTTATGGAAGGTGTTTCTAATTAGTTTTATATGGGCAGATTGCTTGACCCCAAGGTTTTCTTGCAGAGAGGGAATCAATGCGGAAGACGTTGTAAGAGTTAGAGTAAGTTAATGGGAGGGTACAAAGGAATAGGTTATTGTGTGTTGGTAAATGTTTCATTTTGATAATTTGGTAACACATGCACCGTACACAAAAAGCGAGGGACATTATCACAGGCTTGTCACGTGTTGTCTATAAGAAAGTGGTGTGGTCACTCTACGTGGGCTTTTTCAAAAATGGAATCAGTGTTAGAAGAGCCATTTCAGACATGTTTCAAATCACTGAGAAACTTGAAGTTCCCTCATGTTGAGAACACTCTTCCTGTATAACCTCTTCTCTGGTTAAAAGCATTTAAAATGTTTGAGAAGCATATATAATGGAATTGCAGAGATTTATAGATTCCAATCAGTCATGTGATCTGCAGAGTTCACTGTAAATTGTTACCTAGGAAAAAGCCTCTATTACTTTTGTTTGTATAAGCTCATATCCTAAATAAAACTACTGCCAGCAGAATGCTCATTAAAGTGGATTTAAGATTCCAAATGAAAAGTTATTGATTTCAAAAAGGATAAACACCACTAAGCCTCAAGAATCATCTGAAGTTATTAAATTACCAATTTAGTTACTGTCATTATTTTTTTTTTTTTACTCTCTTGGTTATTTATTAAGTAAACTGTATAAGGTATAATGTTTGAAATGAAACTCTAAGATAACAGCCAATGGTTATTTTCCACACACATTTAGAAATTAATGATCTGCTGAAAAATGGTGATGGGTTTGGTCTCTCTTGCCCCAAATTCCTGGCCCTTGTAAAAAATATAGCCTACTTCATGTCTATGGGAAGGCAAGATTAGGATGGGTGTCAGATGATAAATTTTTAGCCATCAGCATCTAGCCAAAAGAGCCTGACTTAGCCCTATCACATTCCCCATGTATATTTATGTACTGTACCATTTGGGTATTATAATAAAAAATTTTATCTGTCCCTGGAGACAAAATTGAGTTATATATTAAATGGCTATTTTCTTTGTTTTCTGCTTAGGTATGCGTGTAATGTGGTAGCATAATATATATTCCACACTTGTTTCATTCCTGCAGAGAGATAATATTTTTGCAGCTGACAGAATAAAGACATCCTGTGCTTCTAGAATAAGAGAGAACATATTGGCAGGATAAAATACAGATGTTCCCAGTGTTTTTTCTACCTCATGGTTGCATTCAACAAAGGTTAACTTTCATGGGCATATTTCCCTGTCCTTGTTTCGGCAGTTGGACACACAAGTCCACAGCAAATTCAAGATTGTGAGAGGTTGTTCCAAGGAAAGTATTTCAGAAGGCTTTTAGTGGTGGGAAAGTAACTTAAGATCTCATACCCTGCCTCCCCACCCCCCTGCGTAGTAAGAATGAGACATCAAAGTAACTTCCCTGCTTCTCCTTAAGGAAAGAACTTGTAGTATAGCCATTTTTTTTTTCTCCTAAATAATTTTATTTTTTCTTAATATAATACAAACAAAATTTCTCTTGTCACAGTCTAAGGAAAAGAAAGAGAAACTTGTGTGACAAAGATGATATCCTTTGCACCTGTTTGATCCCTTCCTTTTTCCCATTTCAGAAAGGAACAGTCCCAAGGAGTGTAAAAGGAATATAAAAATATCATTTGTGTATTATTGTTGGAAACTTGTCACCGCATCTATGAAGCTGAGGAGTGTAACCGGCATTGGAACAGGTAGGAGTGAATAAAGGGGACACTGATGAGCCACTGTTCACGTTTTGACTGTCTGTTCTGGAACAACTAACTCTTGGGGTGCCTGGGTGGCTGAATCAGTTAAGTGTCCGACTCTTGATTTCAGCTCAGGTCATGATCTCAGGGTTCTACTCTAATTTCAGGTCATGATCTCAGGTTCTCCACCCTCTCAAAACAAACAAACAAACAAACAAACCTACACACACACACACACACACACACACACACACACACACACACACAAAACTAATTCTTCTTCTGTAAGGATGAGAGAAAAATTTCCAGATACATTAAGGAATTCAGTAGTTCAAATGGGGAGGATCAGACATGAGCATTCAGATACAATAATCTCTAGTAAAACAGACCTCCTGTAGAATAAAGGGAAGAACTTTGGGGTTGGGGGAGGTCATTTTCTTAATTAGATTCACAAGGATCCTTTTTTGAGCTTCTTAAGTGCAAACTTCCACAAAAACATACATGTTGAGACACAAAAAACAAATCTTGGCAATAAAAAGAAGAGTAGGTACAGGACACTCTTCCAGAATACGCAGAGCATAACCTTTAAGATTGGGGAATTCAAGAAAGAAAATTCAAGAGGCAGGAAATGTTGAAGTATGAGAAGTAATACCATGATTGTGTGGGTTCCGGAAGGAGAAAATAGTGGCTGAATGAGAAGAAATAATCAAGTAAACAAAAGAAGGCAGCTTCTCTGAATTGAAACAGTCAGCCTTTTATATGGAGCAGGGTTAGTGTAGACTTAGGGGGTATGAACAGAGTCAGGTGGAAGCAGTCAGCTGGGAGAAAAAAGTCACCAAAGCAGGGGTGGGGGGGTGGAGTTTGAATGACATTAGGCTTCTTACTTGCAACATTAACGTTAGAAAATCTTAGAGAAAATGTATAGATTTCTGGGGAAAAAAAAGTGTTAGGTTTCAAGAATTATATTCCAAGCCAAGCTCTTGTCTAAATGCAAAGGCAAATGAAAGCCTGGCTCAGATTTAAAAGAATTCAGAAATTAGATGACCTGTGTATGCTTTTGGAAAAACAGAACTTAAAGTAGACCTTCAAGCAAAAATTAATCAAAATAAAGAATTTAATAAAGACACAGACATGTTTTAGGAAAAAAAGAGCAGTGAGCAAGAAAAACGTAGATGAAAATCTAGAGAATCGCTTGTAATGTGGTTGTGAAATTATGTACAATTTATAACAAAGAATTTTAAACAGAAAAATGTATATAATTTTAAAAACCTCCTAAAGATGGGGGAGGGGGAGAAAGAGAGAGAGTTGGAGAAGGAGAGAGTAAAGTGTGATGTGAAGTTTTTCTTGTCGAACCAGGAGGGTCTGTATCGGTAACTTCATTCTTGACATTAATGGAGAATAAATTAAAACACATTTAAAAACATTAAACAAAACCAATTTAAACTGAGGCCATTGGAAAAGAAAGAAAAAAAGGGAAGCATTATTATTTCAAAGGATGGCAAAGTGTGTATGTGTGTGTGACAGAGAGAGAGAGAGAGAGAGAGAGAGAGAGAGTGAATGAGAGCGTGAGACTGAGATTTAGAGAAATACCAATTAGGTTTCTCTATTACAACTTCAAGGCCATGATGGAAGAACGGATTTACCTTTCTCTAAAACTGAACAAAACATGTGAGGTGACTACTTTTAGGCACTGGAAAATAGTGCAGGACTCCGGTCTCAGCAAGACAGGAAATAAATGAGGTGAGCACCACATCCAACCTGATGTTATGTCTGGGGGCGCTTTGCTGAACTGGCACTAAGTGAAGAGCCCAGGTGAAGAACATCAAGTCGTACTGAGCCGAGGAGACAGAAATGGCAGTAGAGGTCATGAAGAGGCAGTTGGGATTCACGGGATAGAATTCCAGAGGCAAATGAGCTCTGCAGAAGGGACATGTCAGAAGTCTGTGTGGAGATTCTTCTTACCTCTGGCTAAGAGCTGCTCTGGGCTTTGCCTGTACAGGGTAAGATTCTGTAAGACCTCTTGATTCTGCAAGACCACGGCTGCTGTGGCACTAAGAGATGAATGGAAATGCCAAAAGTCACGTAGTGCTAAAATATATTGGAGTTTTGACCCAACGATGGCGGAAAGACTTCATTGAGCACACGGGGCATTTGACTGAGACCCCAGGAAGGCCACTCTTTTGGAATAAGGAGTAGGAGCATATCCTAGAATTGAGGTCAAAATCAATATAGATTTGCTCAAAGAAAGCATAAAATGAAGCCTGAAGGATTAAAAGAATGAACCTGTTGTGTAGTTGCTGGCCAGAACCAAACATTACACCTTAAAAAAAAAGTTGTTTTTTTTTTTATTTTTGAGAGAGAGAGAGTACACAGAGGAGAGGAGCATTCCTGGAATCCCAAGCAGGCTCTGCATTGTCAGCACCAAGGCCCACACAGGGCTCAAACTGAGGAACCAGGATATCATGACCTGAGCCAAAATCAACAGTCAGACCTTTAACCTACTGAGCCACCCAGGCGCCCCCAAACATAACACCTTTAAATGAGGGACAAGATAATCCAGATGCTGTGCAATGTATCATTTGTAACGTGCAGCATGCAATAAACATTAATACATATGCAAAGAAGCAGGAAAATGGTACTCATAATCAAGATTAAAAAACAGACAACCAAAAGAGATCCTGAAAACGGCTCAGATTTTGGAGCTAGAACACAGTTTAAAAATGGTGATTGTAAGCATGTTCAAGGATTTAAAGACAAAAAATGGACATAATGAACAGGTTGGGAAATCTCAGAAATACAAGCTGTACAAAACTATCAATTAAAAATACTAGAAGTTACAATTTCCCTCAGTGGCTTAAGAGGAGATTGGATACTGCAGAATAAAAAGTATGAGAACCTGAAAATAGATCAATTAGAAAATATCAAAACTGAACAACAGAATAAATTTTATTTTCTATTTTCTAAAATGAACAGAGCCTCTGTATCTTGTAGAATGATCTCACTTGTCTTATATGTAATTGAAATCTCTGAAGACAAGGAAAAAAAAGAATGGGTCAGAACTATTTGAAGAAATGATAACCTTAAATATTCAAAATTGGAAAAAAAAATCAATCTACAGATGTAAGAAAGTCACAAAACCAAAAGCAATATATCTCTCAAAATAATCTTTAAGATTAGAGGTTAAAAAATATCTTGAAAGGACTATACCTTAATACAATTTTACTTAATACAATTTAGCTCCAGTAGTCATGGAGCTAAAAGAAATGGTGAAGAAAGTTCATTGGGCTGAAGATAAAATTTCGGATGATACTAAGGAATGAACATAATTGGGAATGGTAAATATGTGGTAAATAAGAATTTTATTTTCCTACCTTTAAGTTTCCTTAACATACTCGATTGGTTCAAGCAAAAGTAAGAACAATGCATTGTGATATTTTTAGCATATGTAATGATAACACATGTCCATAGCATTAAGAATTGCAGGGGTTAAGTGGAATTCTACCCTTGAAAGATCTGGATATTCTACATGAAATGTTATAATATTAATTACAAGTAGACTCAAGCTCAGGATATATACTCGAATTCCTAGAGCAATCACTAATAAACACACATACACACACACACACGCACACACACACACAAACCAAAAAGCAAATAAAATGGAGTACTAAAAAATATTTTATTGGATCAAGAAGGCCAGAAAGAACAAAGAAACACACATGATATGGGACAAATAAAAAGCAAATTGCAAGATGATAGAATTCAACACAATCATATTAATACTTATATTGACTGAGAATGCACTAAATATTCCAGTTAATAATAAATTTCATAATAAAAAAAGGTCAATTCATTAAGAAGACACAACAGTTTGAAATGTGTATTCATCTAATTACTGTGTTTGACATAGCTCCTGGCACATATAACTATTTTTAATGCAAGGATGACTCAACACAAGGAAATCCATTAATGTAATTCACTATATAAATAGATCAAAGGAGGTAAAACTCATGACATTTCAATATGGGAGAAAATGCATTTGCTAAAATTCAATCATCACTCTTGATTAAAAACAAGTAAACAATAACTCTCAGCAAGCTTGCAATAGAAGGAAACTTTCTTAAGCTGATAAACGTTAGCATAAACCAAGAGCAAATATTTGATGTAAAACATTACAATCGTTCCTACTAATGTTCCTAAGATAAATTTGCTCCCAGCATTGTTGCTATTTAATCTTGTAATGGAGAGTCTAACTAATGCAGTAAGACAGAAAAGAGTAATATATATACATATATACGTATGTATGTGTATATATATATATATATATATATATATATATATATATGTATATATACTATGAAGGAAAGACACAGATAAAATTATTTGCAAACAAGAGATTGTCTTAGAAATCCAAGAAAAAAATTTACTAGAATCAGTACAATATTGAATATGAGGTTTAGGTAAATCAAAAACAAAATCAGTGGTTTCTTATATATTATCAACAATACATTAAAAAAATGAAACAGAGAAAAAGGAACTTATTCTCACCAAGAGAAAAACTATAAAGCTGTGGGGAAGGGGTGCGTGGGTGGCTCAGTTGGTTAAGCTTCTGGCCCTTGGTTTCAGCTCAGGTCATGATCTCACACTTCGTGAGTTTGAGCCCAGCATCTCACTCTGTGCTGACAGTGCGCAACCTCCTTGGAAGTCTCTCTCTCCCTCTCTCTTTGCCCCTCTCCTGCTTGCTCTCTCTCACTCTCTCTCAAAATAAATAAATAAACCTACTTTTTTTTTTTTTAAATGAAGGTGTAGGAAAAAAAAATAAACAACCCAGTAAATGCAGGTAGTCCCTTCCTAAATGGAAAGACACTATTTTTGAGATAGAAATCTTCCCAAGTTGATATAGAACTGTAGTGCAATCCTTATCATTATATATGGAACTTAAGCTGATTCTATAGGTCACATGATAGAAGAAAATAGCAAGTAATAGCCTGTAAATCTCTGAGAGGAAAAAAATTGTAGTAACTTCTCCTGCAGAAATTAAAACACATTTGAAAATAGAATTGTGGTAGTGTAGGATTGGTGCAGGTGTAGGCAGAGATAGTCACAAGGAAGACTGTATAGAATTTAGAAACATGAGTCTGTACACTGGGATTTGGCATTGTTGGGAGCATTGAATCTCAAGCCAGGCTGAAGTCGCTGTGCATTCTTGGGCAAGTTACTTCAACTCTCTGTCTTAGTTGGCTTCTGTGTAAAATAGTGACCATTTACCACCCATATACGAGGGTTGTTGGGAAGATTAAAGAACTTAATATACAAAGAGCCCTTAGAAGAGGGCTTGGAATATGGTCAGAACTATGTAAGTGTTAGCTGCTATGAATCATAAAGATAATAAACAAATCAGTAGGAAGAATATAGATTACTTCTTAAATCAGGGCAAAGATTGGTGGGTTATCAATTTTGAAAGAAATACACCTGGGGTGATGAGTTGTTCATTCTGAGAGAAATGTACACATACCTTGCATAGTACTCAAAAAACTCAACATTAAGTTATTAGATGAAAGTATAGAAAAAAAATAAGTGTGGAATGAAGAAATGCTGTTTAAGCAAGATAGAAAACATGAGAGTCATAAAAAAAATGACATATTTAAATACATAAAAATTAAAAAGAGTAACAACATTAACTGACAACATACAGCCTGAGAATGTCTGCATGATATTAACAGAGGATTAATATCAATATGAATCAATAGGAAAAAAACACTCCGATAGAAAAATGAACACTGGGGGTGCCTGGCTGGCTCAGTCAGTAGAGCACACAACTCTTGATCTTGGGGTTTTGAGTTAAAGCCCCACATGGGACAAAGAGTTTACTTAAAAAAAAAAAAGAACAGTGAGGTGGGAGGTGCCTGCCTGGGTGGCTCAGTTGGCTGGGCATTTCACTGTTGGTTTCGACTCAGGTCATGATCTCATGGGTTCGTGGGTTTGAGCCGCACATCAGGCTCTGTGCTGACAGTGTGGACCTGCTTGGGAATCTCTCTTTCCCTGTCTCTGCTCCTCCCCCACTTTCTTGCCCCCCCCCCTTTCTCAAAATAAATAAATAAGCTTTAAAAAATAAAAAAAAACAATGGATATGTAAAGTAACACAGGTATTCAATATGCTCTATAAAAGTGTTCAACCTCATTGGTAGAGAAATATAAATTAAGGTGGTACATTTTAAGGGATTTTAACTCATCAATTTAGCAAAAATCTAACAGCTTGATAATACCTAGGGTTAGTAAGGATGTGGTAAATGACACTTTGCTGGTAGGAGGGTAGGATGACAAAATATTCTTTGGAGGGCAACTTTTCCAGTATCTATTAACATACAAACTGTCTATCTTTGTTGACTTTGCAGTTCCATGTTGAGGAGTTTATTCTAAAGAATATTTCATGTGCACATGGACTAAAGGTCTGTGTGTGAAAATGATCCCAGCAGGATTGTATATAATCGTGAAAAAGGGGCAAGCCAAACACTGATCATTAGAAGAGCAGTTAAATAAATTCTGGTGAACCCATAATGTTGAATACTATACAAGTAATGAAAAGGATGAAGTATGTGTATTTCCTATTTTTTTAGAAGATTTTATTTTTA
Source organism: Puma concolor (assembly GCF_028749965.1). Taxonomy (NCBI): domain Eukaryota; kingdom Metazoa; phylum Chordata; class Mammalia; order Carnivora; family Felidae; genus Puma; species Puma concolor. Next base: position 136,106,420 of record NC_141667.1, on the reverse strand, counting down.
AGCAAGCTCTATACCTAATGTGGGGCTCGAACTTAAAACCCTGAGATCAAGAATTGCATGCTCCAGCGCTAGAGCCAGCCAGATGTCCTTGTGTATTTCATATTTTAAATTATAGATAGGTGGTAACTCTCCAAGGAAGATTAAAAAAAAAAAAAAGTAAATGTTTCAAGACAGTTCCTCCCTGTATTATTTCACCCGTGCACACACATGCTGGTAAACATGGAAGGGCGTAGGAAAAATATGGAAACAATAGTACTTAACTGTGAACCCTGGCTAACTCTGGATTGTGGTGGAGGAAATACAACCTCACATGTTTGGTCTTTACCCTTAGGTACACCTTAAACTCATTATAATGAAAGCATGCTCCTATACATCCTGTATAACAAAGAACAATGAAACACAGTAGACCACTAATGATTGCAGACATTGAAGAAGCATCAAGAGGCGGACTATTTTCCTGGCAAATGGTCTTAACTTAGCAGCTAATCTACATTATTTTAAAACTGTTAGAGAGCAAACACATGAAATATTTTAATTATTTTAATATGGCTAACATCCTGAAACCAAAGCCGACAAAGATAAGCCGTAACTCCAACAAAGCTACAGTTCATACTCAGAGGCACAGATGCAGACATTTAAAATAAAATACTAGGAGGGGCACCTTGGGTGGCTCAGTTGGTTAAGTGTCCGACTTCAGCTCAGGTCATGATCTCATGGTCTGTGAGTTTGAGCCCTGCGTCAGGCTCTGTGCTGACAGCTCAGAGCCTGGAGTGTGCTTTGGATTCTGTGTCCCTCTCTCTGCCCCTCCCCTCCTCACCCTCACGCGCGCGCTCTCTCTCTCTCTCTCTCTCAGAAATAAAGAACCACTTAAAAATAAAATAAAATATGAGGAAATCCAGTTAGTGCACCACAATGAAGTGATTAATGTGTAGTCCATAAATGCAAGAGTGGTTTAACAGTATGACAAGTATTAATGCCTTTCATACGCTAAAAGAGACAAAGAAGCACCTGATTTTCTAGCACCCTTCCCATCACTGACTGAGTCATTCATTCGACAAATTTTTAGAGCCAGGCCTTATTCTCAGTTCTGGGATAAAATCAGACACTGATCCTGTACCATTAGAAACATGAGTACACGGGGCGCCTGGGTGGCGCAGTCGGTTAAGCGTCCGACTTCAGCCAGGTCACGATCTCGCGTCCGTGAGTTCGAGCCCCGCGTCAGACTCTGGGCTGATGGCTCAGAGCCTGGAGCCTGTTTCCGATTCTGTGTCTCCCTCTCTCTCTGCCCCTGCCCCGTTCATGCTCTGTCTCTCTCTGTCCCCAAAATAAATAAACGTTGAAAAAAAAATTAAAAAAAAAAAAAAGAAACGTGTTGTAGGGAGGAAAACAAACTAAAAAAATGTTAATGCTGAGGTATGAGAGAGTACTTAGATAGGGAAAATAGTAGAGAATAAACAGATGATCAGATTTCTATCTGAAATCAGTAGAAAATAATATTCATGTTGGGGGAAACCAGAAGTATTTTTATTCCAGTCGAGAGCAATATATAACTACTCATTCTATCATTAAAGCTGTATTCAACAAGTTGTAACCAATGCAATAGCATCGGGGAAACAAGAGTCCTATGCATGGGATGGAAAATTGTCACATAACGATGATAATTACTGAAGATATCCAGTCACAAAAATGCTAGAAGTGTGCATGCAGTCCGGTGGCAAGTTACAAAATAGAGGGAGTGCTTTTTAAAATATATTAGCAACAGTTGTTTAGTGGGGAAAAAAATGTCATCATCACAGCAAAAGATAATGTAACATGCCTTGATACAAAGCACAGAAAACACCCAAGACCCATAATAAGAAAATGGTAAAACTCTGAGGATGAAAAAAGAAGTCCTAACCATCTTCTTAGAAAGAAATACTCAGAATTTATATAAAGATGTCATTTCTCCCTAAATCATTTATAAAGTCAATGGAATTTTAGTGGAAATAGTAATGTAATTTGAGGGGAGGGGAATTTAGAGAGTGTTCTTATTTAAAATTTGAATCTTTATTTTTGTCCAAGATACATATTGACTTTAAGTATGATGAGTTCTGCTAGCTTGTAACAGCAATCCTCAGCTTTCCTCTTTCCAGCTTTTGATTCACACTTCCAGAGTGGATAGTACCCAACATTTTGAGCAGCTTTTACTGGTGTTTACATCTTTATTTTCCAGCAAGAGGATTTTTCTGCTAATTAAGTTTTGTTTTCCCTTTGCAGTTTTGGAGATTATCACTTCACTTCTTACTGTGAAAGGGAATGCTGAATTCTCTGATCCACTTTTCAAACCTCAACCAGACTCCCTCCGCCATCCCCAACCTACACATCTCACAAATGTGTATCTATTTCACTTTCTCTTCACTCTGACAATATTTTTGGTTCTCTCGGTGTTCAATGTTAAAATCATTATGTCTATGTAGATATTGTTAAACATAGCTGAGTCTCACAGTATTCTATGCTTTGCCTTCATGTATAATTAGCTTTTCTGGAAGTTAACAATTTTCTCCCTTTATTGTTGTTGTTAATGTCGTCGTTGTTGTTGTTGTTGTTGTTTTAAGAAAATTCTGTACTCAACGTGGGGCTTGAATTCAAAACCCTGAGATCAAGAGTTGTATGCTCTACCGACTGAGCCAGCCAGGCGCCCCAGTAATTGTCGACTTTTAAATTTGCTTTGTTATTGAGACAATTGACAGAGCCAAGAGAGCGAGGGAGAGAAGTGTGAGAGAGAAGGAAAAAACAAAAGGAGAAAAGAACTTCTCAACTCAGTCGAACACTTGAGAAAAGCCTGAGTCTTTGACTTTTGCTTCAAAGTGTATGTACTGGATGAGCCTTCTACTTCCCGGTGGACTGGTTACTGTCTAGACTCGCTGCTCAGCTTTGTCAGGATCTTCCCTTTATTGCGATCCCCGGAACATTCCTTTTCCTTTTGCTGATGTTGGAGCTCCCACATGCTGGCGACCATGTCTTCCTCTTTCATGGTTTATACCTTTGTTTGCGGGGGGGGGGGGGGGGGGGGGGGGAATGCTTCCTCTAGTAGGTTGCAGGGAACTGTGCTGTGAAACTCACCTAGGGAGGAGATAACACTGCCACTGTCCACGAGGCACTAGAGAAAACTGCTGTTGGCTTTGCCATTCCAGATCAGACCAACCAGGGGCACCCTCTGGGCACCCTGTGCTGCCATCCCTGTCCCGCAGTGATGCCAGAAGCCCCTGTGGCCGTCCGCTCCTGCCAGTTAGCAGCTCTGCTATTGTCTTTTGAATTCATCTCTCAGACCCTTTTCCTCAATATACCTTTCCAAGCCACATTTCTAAATGTTAAGAAACGTTAATCCTAAGAAAATCTCCTCCATTCCTTCTATGCAGGTTGGAATAATTCAGGCTACATCAGGTAGTGCCCCAGAAGGTTCATGCTCATCGGTTAGGTAGGTAAAACCAGTCTGTTTGACAAATCTGGTTTACAATTTTAAGTAAACATACATGGTTTTTTATAGCAAACATTTCAGCAAGCATAGTTACCCGTAACACATGGTCTAATTGAAAGATCGTAAGCCAACGTTCGGCGGAAATATTAAAAATAAACCTTCAAATATTACATGAAAGCTTTGTATTTAACAGACTTAGGCAGAAACTCAACTTTTTTGGTGACAGAATACAGAATAACTATAGTTTTCATTTAAATTTCTTGGTAACAGGTAGGTACATAATTGCTAAATATTACTTACCAATTTTTGAAGTTCTAATAGCCAGAGCAAAAAGGAAAAAGACTTTTAAAAAATTCTTTGAAAAAATAAGATCTGTTTCTGTTATTCCAGTAACTTTTTATTTTTTAGTTTTTGAGTGGGAGAGAGACAGACAGAGCATGAGCGGGGGAGGGGCAGATGGCAGGGGACAGAGTCCCAAGCAGGTTCCAGGCTCTGAGCTGTCAGCACAGAGCCCACCATGGGGCTCGAACCCACGAACCATGACATCGTCACCTGAGCTGAAGTCAGACATTTAACTGACTGAGCCACCCAGGTTCCCCTCCAGTAACATTTTCTCTCAAATGCTTAAGAATATCATTAACCTGGTGAAATATGAAGATGAAATTATTTTCTGCAAGTCCATGGGTTTAAATGTGTTTTTAATAGAAGGTTAATAACAGGAACCAGAGACCATTGATCTGATATTTAACCTTATTTTCTACTTGTGTTTAGTATTCTTGCTTTGCACAGCAAATTTTCTTTTCTCTCCATTGAAAACTGGGAAAATCTTCTTAATCTCAGCATAGGGACCAAAGGACATTTGTGTTAACATCAGTCATCTCTCCTTGGGGGTAATCTTTGACAATGTGAAGGAAATGACATTGGTTTTAAGGGATTGGAACACAAATGAGGGAGAAGAAAGTTAAGAAATAGGGAAGGAAATGATAACAGCTCCTTACAAGCCTTGTGCTATTTAAATTCACAAAATGAATCAGAGAAGAGTTGTAAGTACGTTCCTGTTCCAACTTAGACAAACTTCGAGTTGAATATTATCCATCAGGAGTTATTAAAAATTTATCCTTCAGATAATGCTTCAGATTTGGAGCAATATGACTTCGAAAGACATGTAAGGAAAAAGGTGTAGGGTTGCAGGACAGCTTTTATGGCCATTTCTCTGAGTTTCTCTGACCTAATTATATATCAGTTTTTTGATTAAAAGGACGCTGGGGGGAGGGCTGCTGGAGAGTGACTGAGGGTCACAGTTCTGTAATAAGCCTTCTGATTAGGATTGCATCCAAGAGCCCGTTGCAAGAGAAATTTCATTTGCAGGAGGATCTGAGCTTGAATTCTGAACAACTGCAGATGAGAAGAGGCAGTGGAAAGAGGACTTGGAAAAGGCTGAGTGTGACCCTCCGGGATGGTAAGGTTGGTAAATACGGGATGGGGATGGGGATCAAGATGATCATGCTTCGTCTGCCACCCACTGGCCAAAGAATGAGTTCCGCATAACTGGAATGCACACGTTTAAGGTTAGGATTTTTCCCAACCCATCGTTTCTTTCACTTTTCTGTGATGCAACCGGCTCTATTTTGAGCTTCCATTCTGTTTGGTGGTGGAAACTCAACCCAGCCAATTCCTTATCCTTCTCCTGAGATTTGAGGGTATAGGGGGAGAGGCTCTACGTTGCACTGGGGTGTCAGGTGGGGAGGGTGTAACCGCAGGTTATTATCTAGCCCGTCTGGCGTTTGCCGTGATGTAGAAATCCACCTGGATCCTCGCTGGCCTCACCCTGCTGCCATGACGTTCACATTCCTACAGCGTCCCTGGTTTTATACGCTTCATGCTGCTGTGTCTCCTTTCCTGGCTGCAAGCTCCACCAGCCCCCTCTCACCTAATGTCTCAGGTTGTGGAGATGACTTTTGGATGATGCCTCATGCCACTCTGAGACTGTGGGAAACTGGGGAGTTACCTCTGGCTCTGTCTGCATAGAGGCGCTGCCGCTTTGAAGTGTCTCAGTGCGTAAGTTTCCAGCTGTAGTAGGAAACTTACCTCAAACTGCCTCTAGGTAAGTTATTAGCTCATATAAGACATGAAGAGGTGAAGCGAGCTTCAGGGTGTGTTGATCCAACAGTTTCAAAATGCAGTCACAGAACTGGGTTCTCTCTGTCTCTCCGCCTGCCCACTGCCTGTCATCTTTACTCCAAAGTGGATACATGTCTTGGTTGTATGATAGCTGCCTGCGGACATGATGGCTTTGTCTTTTTCAACGTTTATTTATTTTTGGGACAGAGAGAGACAAAGCATGAACGGGGGAGGGGCAGAGAGAGAGAGAGAGACACAGAATCGGAAACAGGCTCCAGGCTCCGAGGCATCAGCCTAGAGCCTGACGCGGGGCTCGAACTCACGGAACGCAAGATCGTGACCTGGCTGAAGTCGGACGCTTAACCGACTGCGCCACCCAGGTGTCCCTTGTCTTTTGTATCTAGTTGGCTTCTCGAGCTTCTTTTTCAAAATGAAGTAGGACCTGCCCAGAAGCCTCTGGTAGAGCCCTCTTTATCTCTTGTTGGTATGGCTGGGTCACATGCTTATTTCCTTTTGTTGTTTTTACTTGAAGTTTTTCATCTGAATTCCAGTTAGTTAACATCCAGTGTTAAAATCACATGCTTATTTCTGAATCAATTTATTTTATTTTATTATTTTATTTTACTTTTAATGTTTATTTTTGAGAGAGAGAGAGAGCAAGGGGAGGGGCAGAGAGAGCGGGAGACACAGAATCTGAAGCAGGCTCTGGGTTCTGAGCTATCAGCACAGAGCCTGACGTGGGGCTTGAACTCAGGAACCGTAAGTCAGACGCTTAACTGACTGAGTCACCCAGGCGCCGTTGAATCAACTGGTTTCTGGTTGAACCCAGAAGCCAAGAGTGGAATCGCCGTCTCCTGAGGCACTTGTCTATGTGGAGCAGGGCTGAGTACCTGAAGAAAGTTTGGAATTTTTTAGGAAGAGAATGCGGAAAATGGATACTCTTTAGGCAATAAGATCAATCAGGAGTTGGTTAGGAAAACAGACCCCTCTGGGAACTTCAAGCTGAGCAAGATTTCACGTAGGGAAGGAAGCCACAAAATCACTGGAAAGGGTGGATGAGAGAAAAAGGAGGGGGTAAGGTAGTATGACTCAGTGTTCCGGAGATCCAGGAAGCTGTTCCTGGCCCTGTGGGAGACCACACCTTTCTAGCCCTGAATGCCTCTGAACCCATGCCTGAGCCTCTTACGCCCCTGCAGACCCAGGGCAGTCCTTACCAGGGGCACACTGCTACCACAGACAAAGTCAAGTGTGGCTCTTTCTTCCTTCTTCCCTTCACTCTTTTTTTTTGGAAAACAGATTTATTGAGATATAATTCACATGCCATGCGCTGGAACGATTTTAAGCATGCAGAGGGTACACAGTGAAACCTTGGTTTGTGAGCATAATTCCTTCTGGAAACATGCTTGCAATCCAAAGCACTCCTACATCCAAGCAAACTTCAAGAACCGTTGGCTCAGTGGTGGGCACGTGACATTCGGCATCATGTGCTACTCGTATTGCAGATTGTTGCTTGTTTATCAAGTTAAAATTTATTAGACGTTTGCTAGTCTTGGGGAACATTCGTGGAACAATTCAAGGCTTTACTGTAATTCACTGGCTTTAGCATATTCACAGAGCTTGTATCCGTCACTGCAATCCATGTCAGAACATTTTCATTACCCCCAGAGAAACCCTTTCTCCTCAGACGTGACCCCACTTTCAATCCCCTTACTCATCCTGCCCCCCACCTCCCTACCCCCCACCCTAGACAGAAATGAATCTCCTTTTTGTGTCTGTAGATTTGCCTACTTTGGACATTTCATACAAATCGATTTTCATAATATGCGGTCTTCTGTGATTGGATTCTTTCACTTAGCGTAACATTTTCAAGGTTCATTCACGTTGTAGCATGTGTCAGTATTCATTTGTTTTTATTGCTGAATATTCTTCCAGTGGTATGAATATACTACATCTTATTTATCCATTCATCAGTTAACGGACCTTTGAGTTGTTTCCACCTTTTAGTTGTTAATTATGCTGCCATGAACATTCATGCACAAGTTTTTATATGGATGTATAGATGTTGGGCATAGACTTAGGAGTAAAATCACGAGGACTGCCATGAAGGACTGCTAAGCTGTTTTCCAAAGCAGATGAACCATTTCACATTCCTACCAGCAGTGTATGAGGGTTCCAAAATTCCTCCACCTCCTCAACAACACTTGTTGTTATCTTTTTATTTTTTAATTTTTTAATGTTTACTTTAAGAGAGCGAGAGAGCGCGTGAGGATGAATGGGGGAGGGGCAGCGAGAGAGGGAGGCACAGAATCCGAAGCAGGCTCCAGGCTCTGAGCTGTCAGCACAGAGCCCGACGCGGGGCTCGAACTCACGGACCGCGAGATCATGACCTGAGCCGAAGTCAGCCGCTTAACCGACTGAGCCACCTAGGCGCCCCTATTTATTTACTTTTAAGAGAGAGAGCACACGTGGGGGCAAGGACAGAGAGACAGAGAGAGAGAGAGACAGAATCTGAAGCAGGCTCCAGGCTCTGAGCTGTCAGCACAGAGCCCGACGCGGGGCTTGAACTCACGGACCGCAAGATCATGACTTGAGCTGAAGTCGGACGCTTAACCGACTGAGCCACCCAGGCGCCCCATCTGTCTTTTTGATTATAGCTTTTCCTACTGAATATGAAATGGTATCCTGTTATGCTTTTCACTTGCATTTCCCTGGTGGTAAATGATGAATATCTTTTCTTGTACTTGTTGGCCATTTGTGTTTCTTTTTGGAGAAATATTCCTCAGAGCCTTTGTCCATTTTTAATTAGACGATTTGTGTCTTTATTACTGAGCTATAGCAGTTTTCAATATGTTCTAGATACAAGTCCCTCATTAGGTATATGGCTATGAATATAGCCACTTACTTAGTTTATAACGGGAGGTTTGCTTCTTTTGACCCCCTGCAGCTGCCCCTTCTAATTTTTTTTAATGTTTATTTACTTTTGAGAGAGAGAGAGAGAAAGAGAGCGAGTGAGTGTGAGCAAGCGGGGGAGGGGCAGAGAGAGAGGAAGACACAGAATCTGTCTGCACAGAGCCTGATGTGGGGCTCGAACTCATGAACCAGGACATCATGACCTGAGCTGAAGTTGGATGCTTAACTGACTGAGCCACCTAGGCACCTCAGTTCTAGTTCTGTTGTTAGGGAAATATTTCTATAAATTAATGATGAAGTAGAAAATTGGCCAACCAAGAGTGGCCCTGAGTGAAAGCACCATTTCCCGGTTGAATAGATCATATCAGGAATACTTTCTTGGGGCGCGTGGGTGGCTCAGTCAGTTAAGCTTCTGACCTCAGCTCAGGTCATGATCTCACGGTTCGTGAGTTCGAGCCCTGCATTGGACTCTGTGCTGACAGCTCAGAGCCTCAAGCCTGCTCTAGATTCTGTGTCTCCGTCTCTCTCTCCCCCTCTCCCACTTGTATTGTCTCCCTCTCTCTCAAAAATAAATAAACATGAAAATTTTTCTTAAAGAAGTCAGGTTTTTCAAAAATGTTTTTATTTGTTAAGTTTTAAAATACATCAAAATTAGAAACAATGGTACTGATGAGCTAGATTTAACTATTCTTTACATTGTGCCATAGTCACTTCGTCTCTCTGGTTTTTATTCTATCATCCCATAGTCAATGAAAAAATCAAAATTTTAGTCCTAAATGCTCCAGCACAGATCTACAAAGAGTTGGAGTATACTCTATCAAAACCACAATACTTTTATCACAGCTAACAAAATTGACAATAATTTCATATAATCACTTAATATCTGCTATATAATATCTCTACCTGTATGTTTTTGCCCATGACACTGATTTTTCTAAGAGTTCAGAGTGGTTTTCTTATAGAAAGTACACATTTTGGGCTGATTATTTCTTTGTAGTCTTGCCTAACATGACTTAAGGTTGCCAGATTCTATTCTGAAAAAGGAAAATTTGAGACACACATCCAGAGTTGTCCCATAGAACTTTCTCTAATGATGGACATGTTCTATAACTATGCTATTCATTGTGGAAGCCACTATTACATGGGTATTCAGCACTATAAGTACAGCTCTTACAACTGAGGAACTAAATTTTAATTTAATTATTTTAAGTCTTAAATTTAAGTAGCCATGTGTGGCTAGTGCCCACGGAATCATTTGCCTAACAAAAAAGTGGAAATAATGTACCTATGTTCTGCCTGTACATGGCAGGGATTTGATGAATGCTGGCCTTCCTCTCTTTCAAATACATACTTTTCTTTGAGAGAGACAGAAACAAAGGAAGAAAGGGAGAGAGGGTGAGTGAGGGAAGGGCAGAGAGAGAGGGAGACACAGAATCTGAAACAGGCTCCAGGCTCTGAGCTGTCACTGGGCTTGAATTCCCATGAAATCATGACCTACCTGAGGCAGAGTCAGATGCTTAACCGACTGAGCCACCCGGGCGCCCTATATCTGCATCTTTAACATATATATATAAGGCTTAAGCGTTACAGTGCACATTTCCTGATATAGATGACCGTGTACATTAACTTTCCATTTAAATTGTTTATAGTGTGTGGTTGAAATTACTTAGACCAAGCAAGGACAGTGAGGTTCAATACTGGATCTCTTATTCCAATTCAGAAAAAGGATGTTTTTTTCCATGAGATTGACACTTGAAAGATTGAAGCTGGAGCTCCTGAGAGCCTGCCTGATGGCAAACATAACCTGGAGAAGAGTAGAAGTGAGACTTGGAGGGGAAGACTTCATCTTGGCCCCTGGATCCAACTGTGCCTGCAGCCGACAATGTGGAATGAAGAGGATCAGGTCTGTAGGTGTCAGTTTTATGAGCTGATAAAGTCCTTGTTTCTTCCTAAGCCAATTAGAAGGGTGCTTCTGTCTTTTGTACCTGAAAGAGTGCTGTCAAAATTTAACAACCAAGGGGACAGAGAATTTGGAATCAGGCAGACTGGATTCTAATGAGCCGGTGATCCAGGGTCTGTGAGCATCTACAGATACTGAGATAATTACACCTTCCTCTTAGGCCTGTTGTGAGGACTAGATGAGATAGGACGATGTGCATGTGAGAGATACTCTGAATATGCTAGTTCCCTTTTTACACTTCCCCTGGGAGCTGAAATGACACCAGACCCTTGAGTCCTCACACAGTGTTTTCCTTTTCTATTGCTCCCTTAAAAGTTTTCCATTTATACCCAGATGTCATGTGAAGTCGCCTGGACCTATGTTAAAAGTTGAGAGGGGCATTTCCTACAATGGGTGATGGAATGAATGTTCCCTCTCTGGTTTTATAAGACAATCGGTTTAGGGAGCAGTCAGATTTGTCTTTGAAGGCAATACAGACCCAAATTGATGGCTGTGAATTTGTGTTGCCCTTCAGTCTTTTCCTTTCCGGATGCTGTCATCCATATAATGGGGATTTAATCTTGCTCTGGCTTTGCTCATATGGTGCAGTTTCTTTTGCCTTCTTAAATGTAGCCATGTGTAGAAGCGTCTCTATTGGTACTGAAGATTTACTTGCCTTTTATCATCATAGTGGATTTAAGTTAAGTAGCTTGATAATCAGACGGAATATAATTAGCTAATCATTTACAGGATTACCCAGGCTAAAAATCGACACAGTAAAATACAGTAAGCATGTTTATGCCCGTCTAAATCCTTGCATTAATAAAGGTGATCAGATTATACAATTCAAATGAATTTTCAAGAAAATATCCCTGGTATAGAGGATTAGAAATATATTTAAGCTAAATTTAGAATTCAGGAAAAGCAATCCTACAGCTTACTTTCCATTATTTTTTTTCCCCTTTCAACTAAGCTCTTAAGCTGAATAAATTAAAGTCTGCAAGATGTTTAAACAGTTCAGTCTATATTAGTATGCTGCGGTTTATTATAGAATACAGTTGTAAAATCATTGCCAAGTTGCCCCTAATACCTGCATAATCATAACTGGGAATCTCTAGCAAAGGCATCAATGTCCTGCTTACCTATTAATTTTAGCTCCTTATCTGTAATTACTCATCTCCTTCTTGAGAATCTGTCTCCTGTCCCCAGAGTCTCACCCCTGTCTCTGGAGCTCCGTATCGCATTTGTGAAACCATATTCCCAATCTGTCAGGCAAATGCTGCTTTCTGTGGTCTAATAGCCTATCTAAAATAAGCTCTTGTACCTTTAAGATTTTGTTCATTATTTTAAAAAACTTATCATAGTATGTTTCCAATTGTTTCAAAATTATGAAAAGTAATGCAATGTATCTTTAAAGGTAGGCAACTCCTAGGACCACATATCTTTCTTAAAGCAATTTTTGGTTGTGTTCCTTTGTCTTAGCATGGCAGCCAATTGTTATTTTCAGTCAATACTATAAGATTTCATCCCACCCCACACCCACCTCATCCCTATTTCCGTCCTATCAGGAGCATGACCATATGTGGCAGGATAAAAATTCAAAGTATTAATAAATCAAAATGTTCCCTATCTCTCAAGGGCTTCCTTAAAAATTTTTCTAAATGTTTGTTTATTTACTTATTTTTTAATTTTTAAAAAATGTTTATTTTTGAGACACAGAGAGAGAGCATGAGCAGGGGAGGGGCAAAGAGAGAGGGAGACATAGAATCTGAAGCAGGCTCCAGGCTCTGAGCTATTAGCACAGAGCCCAATGGGGGGCTCGAACTCACGAACCGCGAGATCATGACCTGAGCCGAAGTTGGACGCTTAACCAACTGAGCCACCCAGGCGCCCCCAAAAACCTAACTTTTAGTTAATGGTTTTTGCCTTTGAAGTCACACTCAGAAAATGTTTTATTAAACAAGACTTTTAAAAATAGTCACTGAGGTAATCTATTATCTTAATGGACTATTTCTCTCAACACTTAAGTCTTTTATCTGTTTGAATTTTGTTTTGTTGTAATGTACAAAATAAAGATGACTTGTATTTTTAGGTAGTGAAATGGTAGTGAATAGTTGCTATTTGCTTCTCTAATTTGATTCACAATTTTTTTTTTCTACAAAGAGCCCCTGATTTTCATTTATAGATCCACACCCCTTTTATTTTTCTGTTCATGTGTTTTGGGTAGTGCAGAAATAGGACATTAAGAGCCTGATATTCTTCAATTTACTCTTGACTAAAAGCACCTGCGGCAGAAACCATGGTCCTTCTGGTAATGGCACAGGCAATGTAAAGAAGCATGTAAAGAATATTAGAGAATATTAACATACCTATTACCATAAAATGAAACTGACAGCTGTATGTTTGTCAAATGTTTTATATCAAAGAAATGGGAGTTTATACATTTGTTTCCTAATACCTGTCTTTGAGGTATTATGTATGTTTCTCTGTAAGAAGGAACCTAAAAATGTATTCAGAACTTTGCTGGTTAGGGTATCCGAGAAATCGACTTCTCAGCCTTCTATTCTGTAGTAGACTGTTAGAGTGTTTTTTGAAGGAAACAATTTGCAGTTGTAACCCATGTTTGTCATAGAGGATTGGCTTCACCCACGGTTGGTAAGAGCTCACTTCCTATGACATCATGTAACCTAGTAGCTTCTCCCCCCGGTGCAAGAACCACAGCCCTTGGGGTGGCTCGCAGTGGCTTAGCAGGCTGCAAAACCAGAGAAGCCTTGCAAAGGGCTCCAATTCCCTTGTTTATCCCAATATGTTGTATAAACATAACTATCCTCTTAATGTAGTATGAAAAAGGCTGTGAGATGGTACATTTTAATAAAACAGTCTTCTGATTGAATGTGAATGATATTCCTGAATGTGAATTCACACACATGAAGTTTAAGGAAAGACTCTTTTGGGGGGCTATTGCTCTTCTGCCGTGTGAATACATCATGGCCATGGAAAGCTGTAAATCTCAGGCTATGATATTAATATTCTAGAGAGGAATGTTAGATAAGTAACAAAGGAGGCTGATAAAAATTCCCTGGGTTTTCAGAAAAGTTAAGACTTTGATTAATTAATTCTTTATATTCATCTCCTCCCCCTTTTATTGCAAAATGAGATAGTTATTATAATCTGAGAGATAAGACAGAATCTACTGAGAGCCATATTTGTGCGTCTCTGTGGTTTGGGCAAATGTGTTAAGCGAATGAAAGAAATTCACACTCTGGTGTGTCTTGGGTGGCTCAGTCAGCTGCAAGTCTGACTCTTGATCTCAGCTCAGGTCATGTTTTCACGGTCGTGGGATCGAGTGCCCTGTGGGGCTCCATGCTGAGTGTGGAGCCTGCTTGAGATTCTCTGTATCTCTTCCTGTCCCCCATGTCCCCCATGTCCCCCGCCCATGTGCTGTCTGTCTGTCTGTCTGTCTGTCTCTCAAATAAAAATACAATAAAAATAAATGCACATTGAGAATTCACTGGCCTTAAAAAATAATTTTCCACTTAAAAAAGATAAGTTCCCAGTGGAAAATAAAAATCCCGTGACTTATAAGACTTACGTTTAAACTGTATCCACTATTTTTGAGGCATTTAGTAGGCGCAAGGATGTCAATTGGTGCTTGAGATACATTAATAAAACGGATAGCCCTTTACTTGCAATGCTCATATTGTAGTGGGGAGAAGACAGATACCAAACAGTGAACATAATGAGTAAGTAAATTAGCACATTAGAAGGTAGAAAGCAATATGAAAACATGTGGAGCTTTTAAAAGGGGATTGGTTGTGCTGGGGGAGCAGGGATGTGGTGCGATGTTTGCTAGGAAGCTACACTGAGAAGTCATACTTGGAGTTGGAAATGAAGGAAACGAAACAGCCAGCCACACGTTCCAGGGAGGGACCTAAGGGGGTATAATACCAAGAGACCAATCTGTCTGGAGTGGAGCGAACAAGAGGACGGCAGAGTATGTAAAGAACTCCTTTCTACAACTTGACAAGAATAACCCAATTTTTTAAAAAAGGGTGAAGAACTTGAGTGGACATTTCTCCAAAGAGGAAAGGAATTACCAACAGCACATGAAGAGATGTCTGACATCAAAAAATCCAAACCAATACCACAGTGCCATACCACCTCACTCCTATAGAATAGCTACTCTCAGAAAAATAGATAGGTGGTGGTGGGGGGCATAGCAAGTGTCAGCAGGATGTGGAGATGTTGGAACCCTTCTGGACTCTTGGTGGGACTGTAAAATGGCGCAGTCACACGGAAAACAGTGTGGCGATTCTTAGGAAAATTAAAGATAGAATTACCGTGTGATCCAGCAATGTCACTTTGAGTGTTTATCCCGAATAATTGGAAGCAGAGTCTCTAAAAAATATGCATAAACCTATGCTCATAGTAGCCTTATTTACAAGAGCTGCAATGTGGAAGCAACCCAAGTTTCCATCCACAGATGAATGGTTAACAAAGTGTGGTATATATATTTATATACCATTCAGCCTTAAAAAGGAAGGAAATTCTGACATATATTGCAATATGGATGAACCTTGAGGACATTATGCTAAGCGAAATACATCAGTCACAAAAAGGCAAATACTGTATGATTCCACTTATGTATCTAGAGTGGTTACATTCATAGAGACAAAAAATAGAATGCTGGTTGCCAGAGGCTAGGGGAAAGGGAAATTGGGAGTTAATGTTTAATGGGTGCAGAGTCTCACTTTTGCGAGATGAAGAGTTCTGAGGATGGATGGTGGCTAAAATAGCCAGGAGCTCCCAGAGGCAGTGTTTAAGTGACAGGAAGCCACTTTCTCACCCACACTGGCCCTCCACTGGGTCATTCCCAACAAGATACAAAACCAGTAATACCGTTCGCCTATGAAAACCCTTCTTTGATCCTACATCACTTAGTAATTATCGTCTCACAGGGGCTTGGCTGGCTGAGTTGGTGGAATATGCGACTCTTGATCTCAGGGTTGTGAGTTCAAGCCCCACACTGGGTGCAGAGATTACTTTAAAAACTTAAAACAAAAAATAATTACTGTCTCATTTTTTCTGTTGCAATGTGGAACAAATTTGAAAAAGCTGTCAATACTCTGTCAAATACCTCTCTTTCTATTCTGTCTTCAAGTGTCTCCAAATAGACTTTCAATCCATGACTCCACTGTAGAAATACAGTCCAGATGTAGTAGCTGTAAAATCTACGAACCCAGAAGCACTCACTGTGTAATATGTGCACATGGAATTGATCTAATGCAGGAGGGTTTTATTGAATCAAATCTACTCCCCCGTTTCCTGATTAATCAATATGGAATGATCTGCTCAGTTTGCTTGCCTTTACTATTTCTACTATTTTCGGAATAAAAACAGGAAATAACTTACAAGTGTTTACTTTTAAGTTCATAATGTGTATTGGGCAAAAAAGTTTTTATATAGATTATTATACAATATTGAAATAATACATACCTTTTCTTTCACAAATAATTAAATTATTATAATTGTGAACAAATGATTATTTGTTTTAACATGAAAATATATCACTTTTTTTCCATACGTCTATTCCTTGTTTGTTAAGCATGAGGTTATTTCATGAACCGGGAGGGGAGTTGATGTGAATCTAAACATGCTATACTGATTTTAATTTTAAATGGATCCAAATAATTCTGCATGATGATTCAGATAGGCCCACCCTGGGTCAGTATCACTTTGTGTTTCCAATCATTGGAAGCCAAACTCCATACATGGTGAAGAGAGACTCTCCTAGTGATGGTGATTCAGGTTCACGGTAAGTAATGACTCTGCGAAGTCCACTTGTTGCCTAGCTTTTGTTCACTTGCCTTGGATTCATGAGAGCATTTCTCCACTGTTCTCCACCAAGCTACGTGGATGTCATCTGTGAACATATTTCTCTCTAAGCTGGATATCTTTCTTTAGTATGTGTCTGTCATCTCTGCTGCATCCCCTTTCTGAATTTGATTAAACATTTACCTTAACAGCAGGACTACTGAATACACCTGTGCAATGTGTACTCTACAGGAATACTCCAGCAGAGTGGTCAAATGGAGTGAAAACTCCAGCATGTTCTGCCCCCAAAGCTCGACAATGGCCACAAAGCACCATAGCTGCTGATAGTAATTCTGCTTAGGAGACTTGATTAGAGGAAGACACTTCCCTTCAGGATAGAAACACAAAGGAACACTCACTTCTTCAGACTCTTTTGCACCTGGGCCTTGGACATGTGACTTAGGCTCAGCCAATGAGGTGCATGGGCCCTGAACTTGGATTTGGGAAGTGGGACAATGGAGAATTCTTTCTGTAGCACAGGGGAGGCAGCCACATCCCATTCTGGGGAGTGGTCATTGCCTCAGTCAGGATCTAGGGCTGGAGGTGTTGGTGATGAGATCTCCAGCATCTGCTATCCACTGGTGGGGCAGGGCGTCCCTAGACCAGTTCCCCAGTGTGATTTTTCACTCTGTGCCTGCATCCCCTCCCGACTTTTCCCTCCAGCCTTCCTAGTGTTTCACTGAGCACCCAGTGGCTTCTCAGTGAATTTCCTTTCCACTTAAACTCCTCAACGTCCGTTTCTTTTGCTGTGCAACCAGTTTATTGGAGGTTCTAGACTCAGTGGGACACTAAAAGGGAACATGAAACCCTTTTATTTTTCCAACGTCGTTTGCAGTAATTTTCTATTTTTTAATGTTTGTTTTTGAGAGAGAGAGAGGGAGGGAGGGAGGGATAGTACAGCTACGGGAGGGGCAGAGAGAGAGAGAGAGAGGGAGACGCAGAATGTGAAGCAGGCTCCAGTCTCTGAGATGTCAGGACAGAGCCTGATGTGGGGCTTGAACCCATGAACTGGGAGATCATGACCTGAGCCGAAGTCTGACACTTAACCGACCGAGCTACCCAGGTGCCCCCGTTTTCAGGTATGTTTTGATGAAGAAGTGTTTTCTGCCCCTACACAACATCTTGGGTAGCTCTTGTAGCATCCCAGAAAATTTTCAGGTTTTAAAATGTTGACACTCAAGTATTCCAGTTTAAATTTTGAATATCTCATCCGTTGTGATGCTCTTCCCCTCACCATGCCCAGATTTGACCAGTAGTGCACATGGCCCTGCCTTGGGGAGTTGGGTGTGCTTTGTTTTCCCTCCTCTGCTTCCCCTTCCTTCATCTTTAGGGTCCATCTTTCTATCTCTTCTATTGTGTTGGGGTCCCAGAGGAGGAATGAGAAGGACCAACATACTCTACTTAGCTGCTGCTGTGGTGTTCCGCATCGGGTGGCCAATCCTGGCTGAAGAGGGGATATCTGGATGCTGCTGACGTGCAATGCAAGGCTGGGCTCTTCAAGAGGCCCTGCCGGGGCTTTAGTTGCACAGGCCTCTGACATTTGGTCTCACAGTTTCCCATCTGTTTTGGAATCCCTTAATGGTCTCCCCCAGTTTCGTTTTATTAGGTCAGTCAGAGTTGACTCTTACTGCTTGAGGACAAGAACCTTGACTGACACAGCAGGCATTCATATTGCAGACAAAAGGAGACCACACCACAGGAGATGCTGGGTTAAAGAAAAAGTACTCCTATCATTGCCACAGTCACTTGTGATCATCTTCTGTAACTGTGCCTTTGTACACAGTGATGAGAGTCCTCATTGCGCACATGGCATTGATTTATTCCAACCTGGAATGGATGTGTTTATTGGGCCAAACGTGAGAATTTAAAAACTAATGTCAGAAGGGTATCCCTGTCTTTACTTCTATCATTTTCTGATCTTGGTATATGAAAGACGAGCTGGTTTTCTGTTGAACTGCTCCCAAGCATGATTCCATTCCACAGGAAGTCTACTTTTACAAGAATATCCCAAATATATCTGTTTTTCTTTCAGGAGCTTCTGCAAACATAGTATTACACCAGGAAGTGTGCCAGCAGTGCGTTTAAAAACAGTCTGGATACACCCAAGAGTCTTAAAAGTAATTTCACATTTAAATAAAATTAAATAGAATTTTGCTACTCAAGGTGTGTCTGAGTAACAGAAACATCCATGTTGGCGTTATTAAAATGTAGCCTCTCCCAAAATATTGAATCACAATCATATATTAACAAAATCTCTAGCTGATTAACCATATTAAAATTTGAGAAGCAGTAGAATAGAAAATATCAGAGGACCTTACATACAGTAAGAGTCAGCGTTGTTTCATGAAACGTGTCCAATTATATATAAAATATGAATTTGGTCCTAATGAAAAATGTATTACTGTGAGTCACAATAAAAAAAAAATTGGAGAGAGGGATGTCAGCAAGATGGCCAAATATGACCCTTCTCATCATGTGGCCCTCCAACAAGAAAAATTTGACCTCAATCCATGGAAAAGAGTGAATTTGTAGGAGCCGTGGGGTCCAGCACCATCTGACAAAGGACCCAGGAGGAGTCTCACCCACCTGTGCCTCAGGTAATAGGCAGACCTTGGCCCTGAACGTGGACCCTCAGATAACCCATGAAATGATAAAGCTCCACTCAGCCATGGTCCAGGATCCTCTGGAGAACACTGACCTAGGCAGTCACTGACAGAAAGTCCTTGGACAGGTCCAGGACTCTACTGGGGCAGTTGTAATAGAGATGTATTAGAGATAGAGGAACAGTTTGACTTTATCCAGGTCACCCCTCCCTTAGGGCAGCCCAATTCAGTGCCAAGAGGGACTTTCTCAGACCATGGTTTCTCCCTCAGGGAAAATGCAAGCATATGAGTGAGTACCCAGTTTCGCCAGCTATGTGGGATACTGCCAAAAAAAAAAGCCATTTTTGAAAAGGCATAAAGTGGCTGAATGGGTTTTAAAAAAAGAAGACTCAACTATATATTGCCTACAAGAGACTCCATTTAAAAATGTTTTTAAAATGTTTATTTCATTTTTGAGGGAAAGAGCACAAATGCAGGAGGGGCAGAGAGAGAGAGGGAGACACAGACTCTACGAAGCAGGCTCCAGGCTCTGAGCTGTCTGTAAGTGCAGAGCCTGACACGGGCTTAAACCCACGAATAGTGAGATCATGACCTGAGCTGAAGTTGGCCACTAAA
The DNA here is from genome assembly GCF_028749965.1 of Puma concolor. Lineage (NCBI taxonomy): Eukaryota > Metazoa > Chordata > Mammalia > Carnivora > Felidae > Puma > Puma concolor. The sequence goes on along the minus strand of NC_141667.1, from coordinate 136,086,901 downwards.
GTGACTGAGCCACCCAGGTGCCCGGAGACTCAGTTTTGTTTTGTTTTGTTTTGTTTTGTTTTGTTTTGTTTTGTTTTGTTTTGACTCAGTTCAGTTTTAATACACACATAGGCTGAAAGTGAGTGTATGCAGAAAGATATTCAATGCAAGTGGAAACCAAAAGAAAGCAAGTGTAGTTACACTTACAGCAGATGAAATAGACATTAAGCCAAAAACTACAAGAGACAAGGTCATTATAAATAATAAATGGGTCAATTCATCAAAAGGCTAAAATAGTTGCGAATGTATGTGTACCCAACACTGGAGCATCTACATATATTAAATACAGATCTGAAAGGAGAACTAATAACACAATAATAGTTGGGGACTTTAATAACCCACAATCAACAATAGATAGATCACCCAGACAGAAAATCATAAGGAAACATTGGACTTGAGCTATACTTTAGACCAAATAGACCTGAAAGACATAGGTATAGAACATACTATCCAATAGCAGTGAATACATATTTTTCTCAAGTGAACATGGATAGATCATATGATAGGTCACAAAGCAAGTCTTGGGAAATCTAAGAAGATTGAAATTATAGCAAATATCTTTTTCTATCACAGTGGTTCAAAACTAGAAATCAATAACAGGAGGAACATTAGAAAATTCATATACATGTGGAAATCAAACAACATACTCATGAACAAACAATGGGTCAAAGAATCCATCAAAAGGGAAATATCTTGAAACACAAAAATGGAAACACATCATACTAAACCTTATGGGATGCAGCAAAAGCATTTCTAAGCAGGAAATGTATAGTAATAGATGCTTACATTAAGAAAAAAGAAAAATCCGAATTTAACTTTTCATTTCAAGGAACTGAAAAAAAGAACAATCTGAGTCCAAAGTTAATGGAAGAAAGGAACTGACAAATAGCAGAGCAGAAATAGAGACCAGAAAACAATAGAGAAGATCAATCAAACTAGGAGCTAGGTTTTCACAAACATAAAACTGACAAACTTTTAGTTAGCATACTGTGGAAAAAAGAAGACTCAAATAAAATTAGAAATAAAAGAGTAGACATTTTAACTGAAAACCACAAAAATATAGACGATCATAAGAGGGTACTATAAACAATTACATGCCAACAATTGGATTACATAGGAAAAAAATTGGATAAATTCCTGAAATGTGCAACCTACCTACCTAGATTGAATCATGAAGAAATAAGCCTGAACAGCCCAGTACCCTGTAAGGAGATTGATTGAGTAATCAGAACTTTGCAACAAAGAAAAGCCCAGGACTATCTGGTGAGTTCTTCTCAACATTTAAAAGAAACATTTCAAGAAGAATTAATTTTAATCCTTCTCAAACTTTTCCAAAAAATTGAAGAGGGTGAACAATCTCAAAGTCATTTTACAAAGCCAGCATTACCCTGATACCAAAGCTAGATCAGGACAAGAAAACTATACAGCATTATCCCTGATGAATATAAACACAAGCATACACAATAAAATATAATGAAACTGAATTCAGCTGCACATTAAAGGGATCATACACCGTGAGCAAGTGGGATTTATCCCTAGGATACAAGGATAGTTACAACATATTCAGTTAACAAATGTGATATCTCACTTTAAGTGAATGGAAGATAAAAATCGTATAATCATGTCAATAGAAGCAGAAAAAGCATTTGACAATGTATGACATCATTTTATGATAAAAATTCTCAACAAACTTGATCTAGACAGAGTGTTAACCTAAAGACCATATATGATAAGCCCGCAGCTAAAATCATACTCAATGGTCAAAGTTTAAAAGCTTTTCCTCCAAGATCAGAAATGAGAAAAAGTTGGTTACTCTCACTACTCTTATTCAACACAACACTGGAAGTTTTAGCCAGAGCAGGTGTGCTAGACAAAGAAATAAAAGAACTAAATTGTCTCTGTTGGCAGATGGTATAATTTTATATTGAAAGTCCTAAAGACTCCACAAAAAAAAAAACCTGTTAGAATTAATTAACAAATCAGTAAAGTTGTGGGATACAAAATCAACATACAGAAATCAGTTGTCTCTGTTCACTAACAATGAAATAGTTAGAAAATGAAATGACAAAAATAATTTCCTTTATAATAGTAATAGAAACATTAAAGTACTTAGAATAAATTTAACCAAAGAGGTGAAAGATCACTACACTGAAAACTCTATGACTTTCATGAAGGAAATGAAAGAAGATACAAATAAATGGAAAGATATCTTATGTTTGTGGACAGGAGGAATTAATATTATTAAAATGTCCACACCACCCAAACCGGCTAGACTCAATGCAATCCCTATCAAAATTCCTGTGGAATTTTTCAAAGAAATAGGAAAAATAGTCCTAAAATTTATATGGAACCATAAAAGACCATAAGTAGTCCAAGCACTCCTGAGAAAGAATTGGAGGAATCACACTTCCTGATTTCAATCTATATTGTAACATCATTACAATACAAAATGATGTTCATCAAAACAGTAGAGTATTGGCATAAACATAGACACATAAGCCAGTGGACCAGCAGAGACCAGAAATCCATGAATAATTTTCAAGTAATATTTGACAAAGGAGCCAAGAATACTCAATGGGGAAAGAGCAATCTCTTCAACAGATAGTGTTGGGAAAACTGGATAATCACACAGAAAAGAATGAGATTGGACCCCCATCACGGACTATTCACAAAAATTAACTCAAAATGGATTAAAGGCTTGAACATAGACCTGAAATTATAAAAGTTGTAAACTAAAACAGGGAAAAGGCTCCTCGGCGTTGGTCTTGGCAATGATTTTTTTTGATATGACACCAAAGTCACAAGTAACAACAACAACAACAAAAATAAATAAGTGGGACTGCATCAAACTAAAAATCTTCTGCACAGCAAAAGAAACAATCACCAAAATGAAAAGGCAACCTATAGAATGTGAGAAAACATTTGCCAACTTGTATCTCCTAAAGGGTTAATATCCAAGCTGTATAAGGAACCTATACAGCTCAATAGCAAAAAACAAAAACAACCAAATAATTCCATTACAAATTAGTAGAGGACCTGAATAGACATTTTTTCCCCCAAAGAAGACATACATATGGCCAACAGGTACATGGAAAGGTGTTCCATATCACTAAGCATCAGGAAACTGCAAACACATTTCAAAACCACTATGAACTGTCACTTGACACCTGTTAGAATGGCTGTTCTTATAACACAAGAGATGACACGTGTTGGTGAAGATGTGGAGGAAAGGCAACCCATGTGCACTGTTGGTGGGACTGTAAATTGGTTTAGCCATTATGAAAACAGTGAGGAGTTTCCTCAAAAGATTAAAAGTATAACTAACATATGATCCATCAATCTCACTTCTGGGTATATATCCAGAGGAAGTGAAATTAGGATCTTGAAGACATATCTGCACCCGCCCCCCCACCATGTTCAATGCAGCCTTAGTCACAACAGTCAAGGTATGGAACCAGCCTCACAAGGGATTAATATGAAAATTATATAGAGAATACCTATACTCTGCAACAGTACAAAACAATCCAATTCCAAAATGGACAAAGAACTTGAATAGGCATTTCTCTGAAGAAGGTTAACAACCAATAAGCACATGAGAAGATGCTCAACATCAGTAATCACTACAGAAATGCAAGTCAAGGGGCACCTGGTGGCTCACTTGGTTACACATCTGACTCTTGATCTCAGCTCAGGTCTTGATCTTAGGGTCATGAGTTCAAGCTCTGCGCTGGGCGTTAAGCCTAATTAAAAATATCTCTAGGAATGCGAGTCAAACCACAATGAGATACCATTTTAAATCCATTAGGATGGCTACTATTGAGAGAAAATAGAGAATAGTAAGTGCTGGTAAAGATGTGGAGAAATTGGGACCCTTGTGCACTGCTGTTGAGAATTTAAAATGGTATATCCACTGTGGAACACAGGATGATGGAACCTCAAAAAAAAAATGACATCACCCTATGATCTAGCAATTCCGCTTCTGGATATATACTCAGAAGAACTGAGAGCAAGATTAACTCAAGAGTTACTTGTACACCTGTATTTATATTGGCATTATCCACAGCAAGTAAAACATGGAAGTGACTCAAGTGTCTGTTGGATAAATAGATAAACAATATATGACACACACATACAATAGAATATTATTTAGCCTTGGGAGGGAGAGAAATTCTGACATAGGGTACAACATAGATGAACCGTGAGGATATTATATTAAGTGAATTAAAGCCGTTACAAAAGACAGATACTGTGTGGTTCCACTTTTGTAAGTTATGTAGAGAGGTCAAATTTATAGAGACAGAAATTAAAATGGTAGTTGGGAAAAAGTGGAGAAAAGGGATTTATCACTTAATGGTATAGAGTTTCATATATGTGAGAGGGCAATATTTTTTTCAAGGTGAAAAGTTCGGATTGTGGTGATGGTTGCATGACAATATGTATTTACTTATTACTATTTTTTAAAATATTTTTTGAGAGAGAGGGAGAGAGGGGGCTGGGGGCAGAGAGAGATGGAGAGAGAGCATCGCAAGCAGGCTTTGTGCTGTTAGTGCAGAGTCTGACACAGGGCTTGATCTCACGAACTGGGAGATTATGATCTGAGTCAAAATCAAGAGTTGGGACGCTTAACTGACTGAGCCACCCAGACGCCCCATACTTATTACTATTAACTGTACACTTAAAATAATTAAATAGTAAATTTCAAGTTTGTGTATTTTACCACAATTAAAACCATTTTATTAAAAATGCAAATTTTAAAAATGAAAAAAAAAAAAGATGTGGAACAGCCTCAATGCCCTTTCAGAGATGAATAGATAAGGAACCTGTGGTATATATCTATAAAATGGAATATTATTTTCATCACAAACAAGAAGGAAATCCTGGCACTTGCCACAACGTGGATGGACCTTGAGGGCATTATGCTAACGAAATAAATCAGAGAAATACAAATACTGTAGAATATCACTTATATGTGGATTCTAATTAAGGTGAATGGATAGAAACATACAATAGAATGGTGGTTGCCTGGGACTGGGAGGTAGAAGAAATGGGGATATGTGGTCAAAGGGGATAAACTTCCAGTTAGAATATGAATAAATTCTGGGGAACCAATGTACAGCATGGTAAGTGTAGTTAACACTACTGTATTGTATAATAAAAAAAGTTGCAAAGAGCAAATCTTAAATGTTCTCACCATGAAAAAGCAATGGTAATTATGTGACATGATGGAGGTGTCAAATAACCTTACTTTGCGGTAATCCTATCACAATGTAAAAGTGTCTCAAATAATCAGATTATAGACCTTAACTTTAGACAATCTTATAGGTCCTTAGAGCTCAATAAAGCTGAAAAACCATCTTTCAGAGGTAACAGGTAAAGTTAACAAAAAACAACAAAAATGAAACCAAAAAAATTGAAAGACACTACACTAAGGGGAATACACAGGTGGACGTTGCCCGTCTCCCCAAGAATAACAAGATCCTTCATATCTGTGGAGACATCTTACATAGGGGAAGACAGAAAAATGCTCCTAACTTCTAATTCATCGTCAAGTGCTGCAGATACAATTTTCTTGTTCATTGTCCTGTCTCTTCCTTTCTTCCCACCAATATCTTTAAAAGAGAGTAATCTTTTTAAAAAGGTAGAAAGAGTCATCCCTGCGAAGGAAGTATAAAGGAAATCTAGGTCAAGAGGGAGAGACTGAAAGGAGGGAGTCAGAGGGGACACTCAAGGGACCTGATCTCCACCTTGCTAATTCTCCCGATCCTTTGGCTGAGTCTTATGATTCAAGAAACAACCTGTTTCAATCTGGCCTGTATTCATACTAGGGGGAAAGATGAAGCTGTTTGCACCCAAAAGCTTCTAAGACTCCTGAGCAAAGACTCTAGGGAAAATAGAATCCTACAAAGCAGGTTTTCAAGGTCAATGGGGGGAAAAGTGAGTAAACCTAGCACATTGGGTGAAATTTAAAGAGCCACGGTGGGCTGTCGGGAGACTAGAATAGGTAAATGTAGTTCTCAGGCAGGTGAAACAGTGAGGAGAGCAAGGTCTTTGGAGTCAGACCTGTGTCTCTTACTACCTATGAGATCATGGGAAAGTTAATTGATCTTTCTGAGCCTTCGTTTTCTGTGAAACAGCAATAAAACTTTCTGTTGTTAGGATTGAATGAAGTGAAAAATGTGAACTTTGTGCCGTATTTATAAATTAACACTCTGCAACGCGCCCTCCTTTTTTTCTTTCCTTTGGTGATGGGAAGGAAGTAAATTCTGTGAACTTTAGTCTGTTGCTGTAACTAAGCAAGCTTTTAAATCATAGATTTAAAGACAGGATTGAGAGCAGTACAGAGAGGAAGTCATGGGTGTAAGAAGCTAATCTTATTTGCTAAGAAGTAGAATTACTAGGCTGACTTGATTTCCTTTATTGGAAATATTACCAGACATATAAATTAAAGGGATGAGAACACATCTGCATGTATAAGGTACTCGGGGAAAAAAATCCTATGAAGTCCTTGTGACTCAGATGAAGAAAGGAGGCTGGATATGGTGGAGTTGTAGCATTTATACGTGGCTGAATAGCCATACTACAGGATGAGAATAGATATAAACAGAGAATAATGTCTCTCTGTTAGAATGTGTCTCTGAATTTTACCTGCTTCCATATGTTGAACAAGTATTTGCTGAAGAGTATTGTGGCTTGCCGATCAAATTTTATATATCATGATTTTGAGCTGGCTAGCTAATATACTAGGACAGTCATTCGTTCCACCAAGATCTCAAATTTTAAAGATTGACAGCATATAGAAAAATGGAATTTCATAGGACTAAATGAATAGTCCTGTACAATTACTATGAAAGTCCCAACTAATTGTGTAAATAATATTTTGAAAAGTCAGGCTTAATAGCAAATAGGAAAACTAATTGGAGTTTTAGTAGATTATAAATTCTCTGTTAACAGAATAGTATGGTCACCACCACCACCACCAAAAGCCCATAAAATCTTATGTTAATAATACTATAGTGTTCAGAACAGAGGTAGTAAAAAAAAAAAAAAACCCCTCACTGTAATCCAGGTTGTTCAAGGCTTTATCTGAATGAAATGCTTCATGTGTTCATTCTGGGTACCGCATGTGTATCTTTCCAAGGTCTTTGGATGAAAGTGACAAAATGCAATTCTTTTCATCTCAAGCAAAATAAGTAACAACAAAGGAATAAAAACATCGAAACCATGTGGAGGAATTTTTTCAAAGTAGTCTTTCAAAATAAAGGAAAAGAACTCCTCTTCTGGCTATACAAGAATAACTAGACTGGACTTATACTCCAGCTTTAAACAACCACAAATTGGGCAAGATACATGAAAAAAACCCAAAACAACTCTTTCCAGACCTTGGGCAAGAGGACTGTGATCCCTGAGCATATGTGGTGAACCCCAGAATCTCTCCAGCTTTCTGACTAGAGCTACTTCCTGGACCACCGAGTAGAGGAGCATAGGAGAGACAATGAGATGCTGAGAGGCTGAGGTGGCTGAATTTCGGAGGGTGGTGTACCAAAGAAGAAAGATTTATAGGAGGAGAAACTTCCAGAAATTTTCAGAGTCCTTGTATTGCTGAATCATAAGCCATGTTAAATCGGGTAAAACTGTATAAGATTAGGCACATACCAATCAGGAAACTGAAAACCCTTGTGGGGCTGATAAGCAGAGTGAAGAGTGCATAGTTTTCACTGAACATCTGGGGTCTTTGAATAGAGACCCCAGAAAGGTCATGCCTTATTGCAGTGTGGCAGTCTGGTTCCACTCAGGAGATAGAAGCCACACTGTTGGTTAAGCAGAGGCATTTTAATATAAAGGATTATTAATGTTAATGAAAAATGATGATATGGCCATTCTACCTGATACTCTAGTGCCAAGAAAGTGCTTAAGAAAGGATAAAATTGGAAAAGGTTTAGACCTCCCTGGAGAAGGTATAGTTCAGGATACTGGAGAGCAAAGAAGTTCGTTGGTGTGCCCAGGCTAGAGCTGCTCTGAAGTCCCTAAGCCATCAGGAAGCAACCCTCTGGTGTGCAAGCAAACCACTGGTGATGAGTAACTGAGTAGTGTGAATAGTGTGAACATGCAGAGAGAGTAGAGCTCTGTGGGAATCCTCTGGGCTGCATGTGAGCCACATAGGGGCCTGGAGAGGGAGCAGAATGTCAGTAGACACCCTCCAGTTCACAGGCAACAGTGCAGGGACTCACTGGGAAACCTCCAGGATGCAGATAAGCTATGACTGTGGTAGTAAAGAGGACACTGGAATGCCAGTGTGGGCAGGAGGCGTTGGAGAGATGATGTACGCAGATCTTCAGGGCCCTGGTTTCTTTGTGGAGAGGACTGCAAAGTCCTCAAATAGATAAAGACTGATGACCCTTCTGCCTGACCAAGAGATCATGAGAAAACAATGATACAGACCAATATTCCTCCTGATTGAGCAAATCTAATAGTACATAAAATCTATAATACACATAGGCAAAGTAGGCTTTAATGCAGGAATGCAAAAGAATCTTCACAATTCAACCAATTAACAAAATAAAGGAGAAAAACTATGCAGTCACTTCAACTGGGGCATAAAAATATTTGAGCAAACACAGCAGTCATTATGGTGAAAAAACTTGTAATGGTGGGACTTTTTCATCCTAATAAAATATGTGAAGTCCACAGCTAACATCCTATTTACTGGTAAAAGACTGGTTTTGCTCTAAGATGGGGAATAAGGCAAATATATTCATTTTTACAACTTTTATTCAACTTTGTCCTGGGTATCCTATCCAGAGCAATAAGTCAAGAAAAAGAAATAAAAGAAGCAAAACCCTATTTGTAGGTAGAAGATCCTAAATAACTTTAAAAAAAACTGCTAGAGCTAATAAGTAAATCTAGTCAGGCTGTAAAATATACGAGGCTACCACACAAAATTCCAAGTTTACTTCTCCATGCTAGTAATAATCAGAAACTGAAATTGAAAAATAATTCAGCTTATAGTAGCATCAAAAATAAAAATGAACTTAGGGATACATTTTTTAAATATGTGAAAAACTAGTATGCTGAAAAGTAAGAAATATTACTGAGAGACATTAAAGAAGACCTAAATTAATGGAGAGATACAACATGTTTGTAGATTGGAGGATTCAATACTATTCATGTATCAATTTTCCTTGAGGCTATCGATATATACCAGGCACTTTCAATCAAAATTCCAAAGTGAATTTTTCAATCATTGACAAGGTGGGGCACCTGGGTGGCTCAGTCGTTTAAATGTCCAACTCTTGATTTCCACTCAGGTCATGATCTCATGGTCGTTGAGACGGAAACCCACGTTGGGCTCTGTTGCTAAGCATGGAGCCTGCTTGGGATTCGCTCTCCGCCCTCTCTGCCCCTCCCTTCCTTCCCCCTCCTCTCTCTCAACATAAAATAAAATAAAAATTTAAAACATTGACAAGCTAATTCCAAACTTCATAATGAAGTTTTAGAAACACAATCTTGAAGGGTTAAACAAATTTAGGAAAAGGAACAAAACTGGAAAATTTATTATACCTAAGTTGAAGTCTTAGTATAAAGCTTTAGTAATCAAGACAGCATTGTATTAGCGTAGAATTGAAATGTACATCAAATGAAAGGAGTGGTGAGTCCAGGAACAGCCTCATTTTCATATGGCCAGTTGATTTTCGTGAAAGTGCCAAGGTTATTCAACTGGGAAAAGACAATCTTCTGACAAATGGTACCGAAACAACTGGATGCCTCCATGAAAAATAATGGGCTTACTTCATGCCATGTACAAAAATTAACTCTAAATGGATCACACACCTAAGCATAACAGCTAAAACTAAACTTCTGGAAGAAGCCATAGGAGAGTATCTTAATGACCTTGGGGGTAAGCATTTTCTTAGACAAAACATAAAAACCCAACGATCAAATAAGAAATTCGTAAGTTTGAATTCATCAAAATAAAAAACCTATGTTGTTTGAAACACAACGTCAAGAAGTTGAAAGGCAAGAAACAGATCAGAAGGGTATATGTACTACACGCATATCTGACAAAGGCCTGGTATGCAAAACATATAAAGAACTCCTACAACACAATAACAAGAATGCAAATGACCTCATTAAAAAATGTGCAAAAGATTTGGACACTTCCTTGAAGGACAAATGGCATGCAAGCACACGAAAAGATGGTAAACACCTTAGATGGTCACCGTCATTAGGGATATGCAATTAAAGCCACAATGAGAGGGGCACCTCAATGGAGTAAGCGTCTGACTTGGGCTCAGGTCATGCTCTCACGGTTGGTTGGTTCGAGCCCTGTGTCGGACTCTGCGCTGCACAGATCCTGCTTCAGATCCTCTGTCTCCTTCTCGCTCTGCCCCTCCCCCACTCACACAGACCTTCTCAAAAGTAAATAAGACGTTTAAAAAAACCCGTGAGATGGGGCGCCTGGGTGGCGCAGTCGGTTAAGCGTCCGACTTCAGCCAGGTCACGATCTCGCGGTCCGTGAGTTTGAGCCCCGCGTCGGGCTCTGGGCTGATGGCTCAGAGCCTGGAGCCTGTTTCCGATTCTGTGTCTCCCTCTCTCTCAGCCCCTCCCCCGTTCATGGTCTGTCTCTCTCTGTCCCAAAAATAAATAAACGTTGAAAAAAAAATTAAAAAAAAAAAAACAAACCCGTGAGATACCTCTGTATATCCAGTAGAGTCACGAAAATAAAAAGAATGGCAGTACCAACTGTTGATGTGGAGGAACTCTCCAACGTTGCTGGTATGAACGTAAGGGTGATAGATTCACTTTGGAAAACTATTATATAATTATACAATTACTGTATAAATCAGTAATTCCAGTGCTTTGAAAGAAGAAAAATAATATCGCCTGTCCACAAAGGGACTTGTGCAACCATGTTCCTAGCAGCTTTCTTCATAATGAACCTAAGCTCAAAACAACCCAAATGTCTATCAACATTTGGTGAATGGGGAAACAAATTGTGGCATAGCCATCCAGTGGAATGGTACTCAGCAATAAAAGGAAACAGGCTGCTGATACAAACGACATCAATGCATCTCAGAAACATTAGGTTCAGTGAAGGAAGCCAGACACAAAGAAATACATATTATGTGATTCCATTCTAGAAACTCCAGAGAAGATGAATTCAATCTGTAGTTAGAGAAAGCAGCTCAGTGGGTGGGGATGACATGGTGTGGGAAACACTTCAATAGAGTGCAAAGGAACTTTCTAGAGCAATGGAGGTATGCATTTTCTTGATTGTGGTAGTTGGTACATGCATGTACACATTTGCTGAAAACTCATCAAGCTGTATACTTAATATGAGTGCAACTCATTGAATGTAAATCATGTCTCAATATAGTTGATTAGAAAAATCAGAGGCAGTGGAGCAACCAAGTTCATAAAACTTACAGCGGGGATAGCTTTGGGGATTAAGTGACACGAGCTCCTGGCCAAACTTCAGAACACAGTCATATGGTCAATCAGCTCTAGATTTGTGGTTCTGATCAAAGCTTACACTCCTGGCAGAGAAGGTCTGAAGGGACTAGCTTAGGGCAGGTGCCCACTCTCGGACCTGGAAAAGCTGGACCATTTTGAGAAACCTTCTGATCCAGACTGCACTAAGTGTGGCAGGAGTGGCCTCAAAAAAAAAAAAAAAAAAAAAAAAAAAAAAAAAAAAAAAAATGGAACTGCCGTTAACCAGAAGAAGGGGAAATGATGCCTGGTAAACGAACAATGGACCAAACAAACGCATTCTTCCCTTGTGTATTTCCAGGGGTGTGACCTAGGAAGATGGTGATACATGCTTATTCATTCAAGCATAATTTTGCGTATGGACTAGTGCTGATGCTTTTACTGACTGGAGGCGCATATGCGTTTGAGAGGTCTCCAAAAAGAAAGAGTTTATGTTAATGTAAGGAAGAGAAATCTGGTAGGAGAGGATCATCTGGCCTGGGCATGGAGCGCAAGCCTTTTTTTGGAGGGGTGGTGGAGGGGTGTGTGAGGGGTCATGAGAGAATGCAGCTTTATATAAGAACTCTCCATCAGTTAAAGGTTTGTGTCCGCCTGCATCGTCTGGACGCGGGCAAGTTCTTTGGGAGGGAAGAAGAAGATGGACAGTTAGAGAAACAGATTGCAGAATTTGCGTCTAGGCCAACCCTCAAACGGAGGAAAACCTTTTCTTCCTTCTCACGTTCTGTGATTTGTCTCCTGGGGCCTCCTTGGCTAGTCGGCAGAGGGAGCCATTCCCCAAGAAATCTCTGGGCGACGTCGGGCGGAGGGCCTGGATGGATTCTCCTGCGGGTCCCGGGAGTTCTCTTTGCCCCGCCTCTATAAAGCAGACTCCCTCATTGCCCCCCTCTCCCCGCGAATTCCTCGTTCCACCTTCCAACCACTTTGTGCCCGCAGCGCACGCTCTGGCAAGCCTAGGTCACCTATCCCTTCTCCGTCCCCCATTCGCGCTCCTTCCCTGGCACCAGTGGGGACGAACCGTCCATCCAGCTGGCCGCTCGGGCGCTGTCCCCAGTACCTCAAGTCCTGCTACAGGGTCTAGAACACCTGCCAGGGACTTTGACTAGGGCGCACGCGCTCAACGCAGACAGGCACCCTCTCCACCACCCCTTGGTTCATTTCTTGCGGTGACTCCCCTGCCCCTCCCGCCCCCCCTTTTTGCCAACTTCGTGACCGGTCTCTCTGCTGGGGTCACTCCCAGGGGGTGGAAGCCGCTCCGGGCAGGGGAGACCCGCGGTCGGGACTCACAGTCTGGCTGATAGGATCCTGCCGGGTGCTCTAGGGAGTGAGAGGCGCCAAGTGACACCCCCCAGTGGTCACTGCCCCGGCGGCGGCAGCTGCAGCAGCGGCAACTGCTCGCATCCCAGCCCCGGCTCGGGTTACTCCCCTCCTCCTCCAGCATCTCGGGCCAGACGGGGAAAGCCTGGTTGAAGTTTGCGACGAGTACTTCCCCGGTGCGCAAAACTAGGGTCCTGGAAACGCGCGGAGACCGGCCTCCTTTCCCGCGTGTCCACCTTGGAGCCTGACCCCCCCCCCCCCCCCACCCACCAGGTATCGCTCTCTTCAGGGACGCTACTTGGAGGCTAACTGCGCTGTTGGAAGAGATTTTGTTTCTCGGCCGGCGTTGGGTGAAAACCGGGCAGAAAGGGTTGTGCTGCAAATCTCAGGATCTCGGGACCTGGGTAAGAGTTGGGCAAACTCACTTCTGGCACCTCCTGGATGTTGGCCCGACGCTGGCTGGTTTGTTATGGGTTGGGGACATATTTTCCTTAGTCTGGAGACCCGGGTGCCTTGTGAGCCAGGGCGGGATGGGCTCAGTCTGGGTTGTTTACTTTGTCTCAAGTGTTCATTGTTACTGTTTACATTTGGTCCTGTTTTGGGGGGCTATATAGGAACTTCCTGGAGTATTTTTCCTGGAGAGACACCTCCATTACGCATTTTGTTGTGCATAATTTCTGCCCTTGCATTGCCTTTTCTGTGTTTATTCTCTGTTGACGGGTGTCCTAGCTGGATGTAGGGAGGTTTTGAGCATGGAATCAGACTGGGAAGGACAAACAGTTTCAGAAGGACCCTTTCTTCCACACCAGCTTGCCTTCTCTGGGACCTTTCCTTATTTTCCAAACTTTTCTTTCTCCAGGACTTGATAATTCGCATTGTGCAGACAGGCTTGGGATGCTCCCTCTTCCTGCGTTCTCGGAGTCCTTTAGGGGTGTGAGGATCACAGCCTGGTGACTTAGACCAGAGGGATCTCTTCCTTGTTGGTGTGCCTGGCTTCACAGGGAATGTTAGGAGGGGCGGTTCTTCAGACCGCAGAAAGATCTATCTTGTGGCAGTCCTTTAAAGAACTTGGACTTTGAGCCCTGCTTTAAGGGAAATATTTTGTCTTTATAGTTCTTCCTGGAATTGGGGATGGTACCATGGAGTAAATGAGGTGTAGTGATTTATTTGATGTTTCTTTAGATAATATCCTCATAGGAAGACCCAAACTCTTTAGGGGGAAGAGTTAAAGCTTGGGATTTTTATTAGCCAGAAAGTTCTCAGACAGTAAAATCCGTGCTAGACAGAGGAGAATGACTTTCTCGCTGGTTCTTCTTGCCTTTCTCCTTCATAGCCTGGATCTCACGTTGTGTATGGTCTTCTCAACTGAAGATACTTCATTCCTTATGGATGAAAAGGCAAGGATCCAATCTTTTTGTCCAGAAGCGTCATCTTCCTGACATGACTGCTCTGGGGGCTTGGCTTGCAGGGTACTTTTAGTTTTGCTGCTCTGAGATCAAAGAGTTAAGTAGAGGGTGAGTTTGGGGACCGGGCCACCTGAGGTCAACTCTCAGCCCTTCCACTTTCCAGTTGTGGCGTTTGGGGCAAGTTACTTAATCTCTCTTATCTTCATCTATAAACTCTGAATGGTAATGAAAATCCTTACCCCAGAGGATTGTTAAAAGGATTCAATGAGTCACTGGAGTCAGCGCCCGTGGAGTGCTAAAAGCCTGGCAGATAATTAGTTATGGTGATGGTGATGACCATACAGCTAACGTTAACCATTGTATCACCATAATATAGCGAAGTGTAAGCTATTATTTGTACTGGGATGAGCTGTGAAGGCTGCGCTCATGTGTGCGTCACAATCACCTAGGATGAGATGTAATGCCAAATTTAACTCACACATAATCTTTGTATTGCTGTCTGCTGGGACCCTTTCAGAGGAAAGAAAGGTGCATGTGGCAGGGCTGGGATTTTAGAGGAGAGGTCATGGTTGGGGGCCAAAGGGTGCTTGGGACAGACTGGCCGGTGGGAGATCTACAGTCTTTTATACCCCGCACACTGCCTTAGAAACTCCTTGCGTGAATATACCTCCGTTAACCTATTTCTTGGAGGTCATTCATTCGCTCAATGAATGTTTATTGAGTCTCTATTACATTTCAAGTGCTGGTCTATGTGCCATATCATTTAAGTTTGTTGGCTTCATTTTAAAAACGCATGAGTATTGGCCTCGTGTCTCCCCTTCCCCCCATGTTATGCATTTGAGGGCATCCTGTGACACTAGCACTCCACAAATTAAATCCCAAATACTTTTTAGCTATAACGATTTCAAGATCTGTTAAAACGAAGAGAACGTATCACTGAGGAATTGAACAAAATATTCAGGATAACCTCCAGCAGGTTACTTCTCCCATCAGCTTCCTCCTATGTAAATTTGTGTTGGGAGGTGGGGAAAGAGCAGGCGAATCTCCAGGGTCCCTTCTGTCTCTGCAGCCCCCAGATTAGCTGCTTTGCTTCATTGGTTGTTGCTTTTGAACCTCCTGTTTGTCTTAGGTTTGTAAATTATGTCACTTCCATCATTGCAGGCCAAATGAGTAATGGGGTCGATAATTAATAGAAGAGGAAAAGGATTCAGCTCTGTGTGCACATCCTCAGTTACTCTGAGCTTTAGTTAGACTGGGCTATGAGAAATGGCCACAATTTGCCCATTTTTGACCTATATAAAATGGCAATTTCATACTGTTCAACCTAGTATAAATCCTAGCCCCCCCGGGTGCCTGGATGTCTCAGTCGGTTAGGCGTCTGACTTCAGCCCACGTGATGATCTCACGGTTCGTGAGTTCGAGCCCTGTGCCAGGCTCTGTGCTGACAGCTCAGAGCCTGGAGCCTGCTTCTCATTCTGTGTCTCCCTCGCACTCCGCCCCTCCCCCACTCATGCCCTGTCTCTCTCTGTCTCAAAAATAAATAAAAACATTAAAAAAAAATAATTTTAAAAAATCCCAGCCCCGTCCACTTTGATCCACCTGCAGTAAGTCTTGGGAGATAGGTGAAAAGTCCGCAGTTTTACAAGTTCCCTATGGCAAACCCAAGTGACATGCTCGTGTAGCAGCCGTGAGTGTACCTTCCTCGTGGTTGTCTGCTCAGTCTAGTAGCATGTTTTTTTTTTTTGTTTTGTTTTGTTATTTTTTTTTAATTTTTTTTTTCAACGTTTTTTATTTATTTTTTTTTGGGACAGAGAGAGACAGAGCATGAACGGGGGAGGGTCAGAGAGAGAGGGAGACACAGAATCGGAAACAGGCTCCAGGCTCTGAGCCATCAGCCCAGAGCCTGACGCGGGGCTCGAACTCACGGACCGCGAGATCGTGACCTGGCTGAAGTCGGACGCTTAACCGACTGCGCCACCCAGGCGCCCCATAGTAGCATGGTTTTAAAAACAAATCCAGGAGCACCTGGGTGGCTCAGTCGGTTGAGTGACTGGCTTCAGCTCAGGTCATGAACTTGCAGTTTGAGAGTTCGAGCCCCATGTTGGGCTCTGTGCTGACGGCTCAGAGCCTGGAGCCTGCCTCGGATTCTGTGTCTTCCTCTCTCTGCCCCTTTCCCGCTCATGCTCTATGTCTCTCAAAAGTGAATAAACGTTAAAAAAACATTTTAAACACCAATCCGATCATGTCATTACCTTGTTTAAAAATCTTTGGCAGCTCTCCAGGTGGTAAGCATCAGTGTCACCCAGGTGCTTATTGAAAATGCAGATTCCAGGGCTTCCCTCTAGATGCAAGGGCCAGACATCTGCATTTGAGCAGATCCCTAAATGAATCTGGTGGAGGTGACCTAAGATCACAATTGGAGTAACACCGGTGGAGAGCATAACGCCTAACGTCTTTAACACGATACGTAGGAGCAAAATAGCAGGTTTTCTGCTCGCCTCTTCTGCGGGCCTCCTGCCCCACTAATCTTGACCTTGTTCTTCTTCCTTAGAAGATACGTTGCCTGCTCTTATTTCTCCCCAATCTAGCCGTGTATGCCGTCTTCTCTGCCCGAAATGTCTTTGTTCCTCTTTTTCATCCAATCCCCATATTACTCATTCATCCTACAAGATACAGTTCAAGTTAAGACTCACCCTAATTTCCTAATTGTCTGTCAGAAACTCAGCGATATCTCTTATGATTCCCAGTCTACTGTGTGGATAGCTTTACTGTGGCATCTATGATATTGTGTCAAACGTGTTTGTTCCCTGGATGTTTGTCCAGCTGATTGGTGAGTTTACCATTCCTTATTTTAAGCCTTTATCTGCGTGGTTGGCACATAGGAGTTACATAATAAATGCCTAAGGAAGGTGGGGGAAGATGGAATGAATAAATGCTAGGTGACATTCCTTAGCACACAGAGCGTTCGGGATAGGCACTACGTACGTACCAAGGGCTGTGGAGAAGCCAGTCAAGAACTTACAATTTGGCTAGGCATAGTATATACAGTAACCCGGAGTGGTAAATGGGCAAGATAGACTATCCTGAGACTTATGAAACACTAGATGCCATTGCATTGATGTTGCATGTTCAACACCGTGGCAGAGCTATGATACAAGAGCTGAGCGTATGATACCTGTGGGATGGTTTTCGTTGTGAATGACGGTGTTGGGGCCCTGGAAGTGCCAGTGCCAGTAAAAGCAAAGCACTTTTGCCCCGTGCTTGTCAATTTATACATCCCTTTGTATTTGTTTTTATATTCAATCATAAATATGGTGACCAGTTTAGTACTCTTTTTTCCTACTTTCGTGCAGGATGCATTCCTAAAAATAGGTCCAAAGATCAATGGTGCAAAAGCCTACCTTGTATAAGGGATGCTGGCCCTGGGAGCCACGTGAATTACAAAATGTTTAATTATAGTTAGCCATTTACACACTGCATTCGGTGTTTACTCCTTTCTTTAATTTTTCTCGCTTTAAACGTTCTATACTTTTGGTGCTTTCCTTCTCATTTGAACAACAGTTGATCTGTTTAAGTTCAACAAATGTCTTGATTCAGGCTTAAGATTGGCCATTATTTTGCGTGTCTAATAACTCCCGTTTTTGGTCACTTGTGTTAAGCTTCATGAGAGAAAAACTTCTTCTTATTACTTTAGGTTTTTAACTGTTTCATTTCTCACTCCTTTTTTGTTTTTAATATTTTTAAAATGTTTTATGATTCATTTTTGAGAAAGAGAGAGAGACAGAGCATGAGAGGGGGAGGGGCAGAGAGAGAGGGAGACACAGAATCCGAAGCAGGCTCCAGGCTCTGAGCCGTCAGCACAGAGCCCGACGCAGGGCTGGAACTCACGAACCGTGAGATCACGACCTGAGCCAAAGTCGGACGCTCAACCAACTGAGCCACCCAGGCACCCCATCTCACTCATTTTTTTGTAATTATTGAAATAGGCAAGGGGCGCCTGGGTGGCGCAGTCGGTTAAGCGTCCGACTTCAGCCAGGTCACGATCTCACGGTCCGTGAGTTCGAGCCCCGCGTCAGGCTCTGGGCTGATGGCTCAGAGCCTGGAGCCTGTTTCCAATTCTGTGTCTCCCTCTCTCTCTGCCCCTCCCCCATTCATGCTCTGTCTCTCTCTGTCCCCAAAATAAATAAACGTTGAAATAGGCAATAACATGCAAACGAGTGAACAAACGTTGCGGGGTAATGACAAAGATGGAAATTTTAGCTCACGGGCAGCTTCACCAAAGGATGAACCACGAAAAGTGTTCATTCATAGGCTGATGCATGAAAGTTCCGGTGGCATAGGGCAGGAAGGGAGCAGTATCAGCACACAGAGTACAAACGTCCTGATTGTTTGGACTTCACACAAACAATATTAAGAACTGCCTGTGGTCTCCATTTCTCAAGGATGTGCGCCCAGTGTTCTGTGTCAAAAATTAGCTCAGTTTTTGGGGCGCCTGGGTGGCGCAGTCGGTTAAGCGTCCGACTTCAGCCAGGTCACGATCTCGCGGTCCGTGAGTTCGAGCCCCGCGTCAGGCTCTGGGCTGATGGCTCAGAGCCTGGAGCCTGTTTCCGATTCTGTGTCTCCCTCTCTCTCTGCGCCTCCCCCGTTCATGCTCTGTCTCTCTCTGTCCCAAAAATAAATAAAAAACGTTGAAAAAAAAATTAAAAAAAAAAATTAGCTCAGTTTTAAGAACCAACTGCAATTCATTGGGTTTTGTTGATTTGTCTTCCTTTTCAGTGCTATTTCCAAAATGAACTTTTTCTACCTTAGTTTAAGCTTGCATCTGTGTGTACTTCTGTGAGTGTCTTAGCTCGTCTCTTCATTCATTCCTTCATTCACTCACTCACTCATTCATTCATTCATTCTATATGAATTTCCCAAGATTTTGTATTTATCTCTACTCTCTTTTCCTCACAATTTAAGATTATTTTTCACAGTGATCACTGTCTTTTAAAGACAGTTATTGCAGAAGATTAATTTATCACACTTGATGCAAAGATTTCTCATGTGATGAGGGAAAAAAGAAAGCACAAACCAGTGTTGTTTTACTTTATACAATTTTATTTGCGAAACTACAGGTTGGCATGTGGATGTCATTTGATAATGCACGCTCTGCCATTAGCCAGTCTGGAAAGCGTGAATGTGATCATCTATCCTCTTATGATGGAGGTTCATTTCCAGTGATTTCCTCTCTTGTTTCATTTGTAGTGATTTATGCTATTAGATAAAGAAACTATGTAAAGCATTTTAACCACCTCAGTTTCCTACTCAGAAGGCAATAAATTGTACCCTTCCCCCCTTCTAAGACAAAGAAAACAGTATTTCAGCATGGGAACCTCATCTTAATGGGTACATGTGCAGGATATTAACATCTGTTAAAAACATCTTATCTTTGAGAGCAAGGAGGCCCTATCCTAGAGGGTGGGTGACTGAGTGGCTTGTCATGAACATCCTGGCCGATCCGGATGAGCTACACAGATTTGCTTAGTTCTCAAACCTCGCCATAGGTGATCATCTCACTATGTACCATATAAATACCTTCTGGGAAAGAATCATGTTTGTCTTCTTTGAAAATATTTTTTTAATGGTAAACTGAAAATCAAAACACAGACTTAACTTGTTCCTCCAGGAGCAAAACAGAAGTATAAAATCTTTGTTTGGGGCCCAGGGGATTAATTTTGCCACCAAAATGAAAAATTTTAATTTTTATTTACCTGCATTGATATGTTTAGAACACTACTTTATTTATTTATTTATTTATTTATTTATTTATTTATTTATTTATTTATTTTCGGACAAGGAATTGAGGACAAGATGTGACGTTTGCATTCTTTAAGAAAGAAGTTGGTTTGAGTTTTCTTTTTGCCCAATCAGATATTTATCAGGTGTATAGGGCAAGGGGATGATTATTATGTGGAATTACTGAGATACTTGCCTTAAGAAAAATAAAGATTAAAAAAAATACAACTGAGTGGGTAAGGCTGGGTGTTGTAAGGGCCAGTAGGCCGTTCTGAGAACTTCTCCGAGAGTTCCTTCTAGAGAGATGGTTCGGTGTGCTTGCCAAAATTTTCCTGGCACTGTGGGGCTTCGAAGAGAGAGGACTCCAGTGTGCACGGCACGTTTTAGATAAGGAAACGAGCTCAGCCAACACACGGCTGCAGACGTTTGCTAGATGTTTCAAAGAACGGTGGCTCAAGCGTTCCACGGGAGTGGTGAGTTAACATACAGGGGACCCCAGGACTGGATTCTGCCTGCTCCCACAGCACTGTGGACATTAGAGGAGCCCCTCGTAGGACACTGCTCTTTCATTATCTAAACCAGATGTGGTTTGGGACACCTATTGGGATTCACATAAAAATGGAGCCCCCGTTCCATGAGAAGGTGTGAAATGAGGAAACTTAACTCATTCAACAACTACGGGGCTTACTGGGGGTGGGGGTAGGTTCAGGGGCATCATCCGGATCTGAATTCGTATTTTCCCTTCAGATCCTCAGTTTAGGGATTATCTTGCCACACTGTTGTGCCGTGTCCTCTCACGTGAAGTTGTCCACCGAACCACAGATGTCACTTCCTATTTCTTTAATTTTACAAAGCGTCACCCAACGTGTAGCTCTGAGTAGCTGACCTTTAAGGCTTGGGAGTGTGGAGGAAGTTCACGTCTTAAGACTTAAAGCCATTAAACCATTAATTTATTTGTTATTGTTGGGGCGCCTGGGTGGCCCAGTCGGTTGAGCGTCCGACTTCACCGAAGGTCATGATCTCACAGTCCATGGGTTCGAGCCCTACGTCGGGCTCTGTGCTAACAGCTCGGAGCCCGGAGCCTGCTTCGGATTCTGTGTCTTCCTTTCTCTCTGCCCCAACCCACTTGAGTTCTTTCTCTGTCTCTCTCAAAAATAAATAAACATTAAAAAAATTTATTAGTATAGTTAATGGTTATGTATTAATTATAATCCTTTCATATGTTTTTATTGGTTGCTATTCTGAAATTATCAAACCATTCATTATTATTAACTATCGTATATTAATTATAATCATTTCATACGTTATTATTGGTTACTATTAATTATTAAATTATTTGAAACTGGACATGAAACCGGTTTTTTTAAAAGCTGTTTGTTCCCACCATCCCTGGAATTTTCTTCCCGTCCATCTTTTGCTGAAGGCTCCAGCCTCTTTTAGATGGCTTCTGTGCTTTCTTTTAACTTTTCTGCTCCTCCCCCTTGTCCTCACTGCTGACCCTACCCCCAAATTCTTATTACCTTCTGACCAGCTGTTTTCTTTTCATTTCCAGTCTTCCTCTCCACATTCCTTGGTGCCCCGATCATTCTTACCTGCCTTCTCTTGTGCTCCCTCCCACCCCAGCACTGAGATTTGGTACCTGTAGTAGAGAGCGTCTGCCTTTCAGTACACCCCCATCTCCTGTGCCTCCCTTGAACAGAGGGGCGTGCATACTCTGCTCCTTAGAGAGGTTAGCAAGACTTGAGACCTCTGTGCAGCCTGTTTTCAGAGGCCTGAGAATCACCGGCAGACACTGGCCCCCGTTCTAATGATTTGGACCCCATTGGTGTGTTGTGGGGCCCAGGGATGTTTATTTTTGGCAAGGTGTTCTGATCCAGGTGGTCCCTGGATGCTTACAATCCTTGTTAGGGCTCTTTTGCTCCATTCAGAAGGCACAACTTTTTTCCTTTTTCTTTCTTCTTCTTCTTCTTCTTTTTTTTTTTTTTTTAAACATTTTAGTGACTTGGTCAGAGGGGGTCAGGGAGAATAGCTAGTCTGTGAGAACCCGTGCCTCTCCCTCTCCGCTTAGAGGGACAATGGCTGTAACACTACGCTGTTCATGTGACAGCCAGAGAAAGGGGCCCATTGTTCCGGGGTTGGCTGATGCTACATTCTGCTCCGGCCAGCCATCCAACTGAGCTTGGTAGCCCCAAGGAAACAGACACACTTGAATTGGAGAGACAAAGAAAGGAGGTCAAGGCCTTTCACAGTTAAACTACTTGCAGCAATGTGTCAGAGGTAGGATTTGGGAAGGAAGAAAGTAATTCTGTAGAAGCATCATTAATCTGGTTTGGGAGCATGAGATGTAGCGTTAGGGAGACACAGGTCCGTTAGAACTCCCAGTTGATCTTTGGCCAATGAAGAACTGTTTCTGAATATGTTCCACTGACTCACCTTATTGCAGGGTTTTATTATTGATTTAAAACCTAAAAAAGACCTCTCTCTATCCATGAGAGGCGCAAGCACATTTCTCCACCTCTTTCCCCTGGGCTCATCAAAGACAGGTGTTTGATCTGAAAGTCCACTTAAATCAAGGCCTATAAACTCCAAGAATGATACTCTGTTCAGGGGTATGGTTCCTGTGTATATGATGATATGTTCATAATCCTTCCAAATCTAGATTCAGATAATAAATTTCGAAGCCAAGAAGGTTTTTCTGCGATTGAGATACAGTTAAATCCGTTAGAAAGTTGATGTGTATGGACAGTTATGATGTTGGGGGCTTCCCTATCATTTAGATACCACCCCTCACCCTCAACTTCCAAACTGGATTCTAGCCCCAGAGGGAAAGGCTTGCAAACTTCCTGTAAAGATCTAATTCAGAGCTCAACAATTGGCTACATTCTTTGTGTCCGAAGATTCAAATTCAAGGTCATCGCCTCAGCATAGGTCACAGACTTTTCACACAGGATTGTTCTTTTAGCCTCATTACTCCCTTTATGAAAAAGTATGTCATTCATTCAGCCTTTGCCTCTGAGTTTCCTTCAAAGGGAAACTTAGTCCCTAGTTCCTGTGGATATTTGTAGAAGGCTTCCTTCCTTCCTTCCTTCCTTCCTTCCTTCCTTCCTTTCTTTCTTTCTTTCTTTCTTTCTTTCTTTCTTTCTTTCTTTCTTTCTTTCTTTCTTTCTTTCTTTCTTTCTTTCTTTCTTTCTCCCCTTCCCTTCCCTTCCCTTCCCTTCCCTTCCCTTCCCTTCCCTTCCCTTCCCTTCCCTTCCCTTCCCTCCCCTCCCCTCCCCTCCCCTCCCCTCCCCTCCCCTTCCTTTCCTTCAGCACAGAACACAGCCCTGAGTGAGGTAGAATGCGGAAAGTCTTTTCTGGACGTAGTAGGCTGTGGAGAGCCCTTTTACAAAGAGTATTCAGACAGCTGGTATTCATTGGCCAGTAGGAATCCTTTTGTCTTTGAGATAAGAGGTTTCCTGACTGGGAAGATTAGGCTTAAGGAGGTTTGTACCCAGGAGATGGCAATATACGATTTTCTTTAGATCACTTAGAGCTTCTTGTAATTAAGTCTGTCATTGTACCTTGATGATAGACTATTACTGTAAATCCATTAAAGAAGGAGAAGCAAGTGGATTGCAGAGAGGCAAGTGGCTTTATTTTCTTCATTGTATTTCCATTCTCCCTCCTCTTGCAGTTTGTTTATACTTTACTAAGTGGATATTTGGTTTTACCAGTGATGTAGGTACTTTTGAAGTGGAGAAGGGGAAGGGAAAACTGTTCTTTGCAGGTGGCGAAAAGACTGTGTTGACCACGCTCCTGATTAGTTAATTAATTTTTACCTCATTGTCATTAGGCCTGTTCCTTTGGCTCTACTCCTGTGATTTGGAGAGGCTGACTCCTGGGTGCTATGAGGCATGACTGTGCTCTATGTGAAGTTCTGTGTTGATGCAGCTTTCGTTGAACAAATAGAGAAGTGATATGTTGTCTTTTATTGTGGTTTATGTGCCACATGGCATGTTCCATACTAAATGCTTTTTTAGGCATGGGATGCTTGCTGGCCCTTCATGTTGTGTCAGAATTAAAACCCTGGCCGAGGAGGGCTTCTGGTCTGTTTAATCTGGGTGTTGGTTGTGTGAGTGTGTTCATTTTGTGAAAATATGTTGAGCTGTTCAATTCTGTTTGTACCCTTTCTTGGTATGTATTTTATACTTAAACAAAAAGTTCAAAAACATTTGAAGCGTAGTGTTTAATATAGAATTAAAGTTATACAGTGATAGAAAACAGTCAACTCTGGGAACCCCAACTATCATATAATTTGGAACCTGGTGTAGCTACGAGGGTCTGGAGCTTTCTATATCCATTAATTCGCCCCTCTTTCTGTGGTTGGTAGGGCTCTGTGTCAGAAAGCAATGGGCCAGCACCAACATAGTTGACTGACTTTTCTAGGCAGCAAATCCAGTGACTAGGAAGTCAACAGCATTAGCAGAGCCCCACTCTTTAGAAACTAAAACACAAGCAGCCCTCCAAATTGGCCAACAAGCAAATCTCAGTCCCGTTTTCCACCCTCCGCCTTCATTGTAATCTGTCAGGAAAATCAGACCAAGACTATAGACTATGTATTTTTTTCCTTAGTTTTAGATGACATCTTTCCTCAAGTCTAGTATTGGAATGCTTTTATTTTTTTCCTCACATTTTGCTAATGGGGACAAAGCGATAGGAGGTATGGCGTCTTGGGCTCCTCTCTCTCACTTATTTCAGCCATCATTTCCTGAACTCCACGAGCAGTACCTCTGAATATGAAGCTTCCCCATAAGCAAAAGGATGCTTCTGGCACAAGAGTGGCCTGTGGTCCTGTTTCTGTCGAGAGGACATCAGGCATCAGCAGTGTGGGGCATCTTACCTGTAGAACATTCTAACTTGCTGTTACAATCTGGAGCTAGTAGACTGAAACAGAGAAAACAGGAGTGTTTTGTTTTTCGTAGGTTTTTTGAAGGAGAATGTGGAGTTCTTGGCCTTGGAATGGTTCTAGCACATCTGTGGGGCATCTCCATACCCATTCTGTATACCTCCTTTTAGGTATTGGACTTAAAGGTTAACTGTTGACTTACACAAACACATGTGATTAACATTGTGAATTAAGAGACAAGATTTTGATGGTCTGGGTCTATTCCGGGCTGGCCTTGTCATTTACTGTATGAAATATGGCAACCTGGCTCAGGATCCCATCTCTACCCCTTGGACCTTTATGACCTTGGGCAGGCTGTTTTAGCTCTCCAGACCTCTTTCCATCACCCGAGAAATGCTAACAGTATGGACTTCCAAGAGTGTTGTTACATTTAGCGTACTGGTAGGTACGTAGTAAGCTCTCAGCCAATATTAGTTACCATTACTGAACACCAAATAATGTTAAAATAGTGAAGAATAATTACCAGGAATAAGATTTGTGTATGCCTTTTGTAAAAGAATCATCCAAGTGTTTACATAAGATCCTGTTAATTGAATGTAGAAGTTAGAAAATAGTCTCGGAGACAAAACATAAGCTATCAGAAATTTAAAATATTCTGGAATACAATAACAGTTAAATTTACTCATGAGCATGAATGTTTTTTAATGAAGATAATAATGTACTAAAAGAAAAGTTTTATATCTGTTATAGAATCAGGATGAGGCTTTTAGTTAATTTGTTCTTTCCTGGTAAGATATCAGCAGAATGGAAGTGTTCCAACAAAAGCTTGTCCGCAAATGTTTATAGCAGCGTTATTCACAATAACCGCAAGGTGAAAACGACCCGAATTTCCACTGGCTATTGACTGGAGAGTGGATGAATGAGATGTCATATATCCACACAATGGAATATTACTCAGTCATTAAGACGAATGAAATATGATACATGTCATCAAGGACATGGATGAACATTGAAAACATAATGCTAAGGGAAAGACACCAGACACCAATGACTGCGTGTCACACATATAATCCCATTTATGTGAAATGTCCAGAATTGGCAAACCCATAGAGACAGAAAGTAGTGGTTGCCAGGGGCCAGGAGAGGAAGAAGCGGGGAGTGATTGTGTCACAGGAATGGGGTTTCCTTTTGGGGCGATGAAAAAGTTCTGGAACTAGGTAATGGTGATGGTTGCACGGTGTGGTTAAAAGGATAACATTTTATGTCATGTGAATTTTATCTCAATGAAATTTTTTTAACCTTTATTTAAAAAAAACCGTATCAATAGATGTTTTGCATTTAGAGGAGACATTTTCTGTATCACTCAGTCAGTCTCTATTCTTGATGTGTCTGTTGTAAGCCAAGCCTTTACTGTATGTTGGGGAGAATATCAAAAATGACACGGCATGGCCTTGGCCTTCTGTCTCTTTGTGGAGATGGGAAAGGATGAGGGAGTGGGTGATATGTTCCAGGTGAATCCATATTCAGGAGAGAAAAATAGCACTGTGCACTTGATGATGAGAGAAGGCTTTTTGGAAGAGATTGGACTTGAAAGGTGAGTGAGCTCCATATAATCCAAGAAGAGGGAGAGGATACCTCAGTTGGTAGAATGGCACATGGCCTGGGCGAGAGGCGGCTGGGCAGGGGCAGGGGCAGGGCAGCGGTGACCAGAGTGGAGTATTTTATAATGGACTGTCAGCACGTGAGGCTGGACGTGTAGGTTGGAGCCAGGTTGGAAAATCTTTGAAAGCTGTTTAAAGTCACCAGGCAGTGGGTAGCAAAAGATGGCCATTGACGAAAGAAGTAGAACATCGGATAAAAATGGGGAAGATGATGAGGAGACTATGGCAGTGATTTCACTGAACCGGACATAATCTGTTATTTATTCATTCAGTAAATATTTACTGAGCACCTGTTACGTTCCATGTGATTTTCTGTGGTAGCGATGGGATGACACCTAAGATAAACGAGGTCCCTGCCCTTTTAGATTTGCATTCTAGTATACACTTCAAGCACTGACTGCTAGTCCCGTGGACAAACGTGTTTGAAAAGTGAAGCCCCAAGTATGCTGTAATGTATGCTCCGAGTGTGGGTTCCTGGATTTAAATCCTAGTTTGTCCCAATGTTTACCGAACGTACGACCCCAAGCCAGTTACTCCAGACTTCAGTTTCTTTCTTTTTTTTTTTTTTAATTTAAATTTTAGTTAGTTAACATACAATGCAATATTGGTTTCAGGAGTAGAATTCATTGATTCATCACTTACATACAACAGCCAGTGCACCGCACAAGTGCCCTCCTTAATACCCTTCACCCATCTAGCCCATCCCCACCCATCTCCCTCCATCAACCCAGTTTGTTCTCTGTCATTAAGAATCTCTTGTGGTTTGTCTCCCTCTCTTGTCTTCTCCACCCCTGTGTTCCCATATGTTCATCTGTTTTGTTTCTTAAATTCCACATATGAGTGAAATCATATGGTAACTGTCTTTTCCTGACTGACTTATTTCGCTTTGCATAATACCTTCTAGCTCCATCAACATCATTGCAAATGGCATGATTTCATTCTTTTTTGATTGCTGAGTAATATTTCATTGTATATATATATACCACATCTTCTTTATCCATTCATCAGTCAGTAGACATTTGGGTTCTCTCCACAGTTTGGCTGTTGTTGGTAGTGCTTCTACAAACGTTGGGGTACATGTGCCCCTTTGGATCTGTATTTCTGTATCCTTTGGGTAAATACCTAATAGTGCAATTGCTGGATTATAGGGTAGTTCTATTTTTAGTTGTTTTTTTTTTAATTTAATGTTTATTTAATATTTATTTATTTTTGAGAGAGAGAGAGATCGTGTGCGTGCAACCGGGGGAGGGACAGAGAGAGACAGGGAGACACAGAATCTGAAACAGGCTCCAGGCTGTGAGCTGTCACACAAAGCCCGACATGGGGCTTGAACCCACAAACCGTGAGATCATGACCTGAGCTGAAGTCTGATGCTTAACTGACTGAGCCATACAGGCGCCCCTAATATTTATTTATTTTTGAGAGAGAGGATCAGAGCATGAGTGGGGGAGGGGCAGAGAGAGAGGGAGACACAGATTCCGAAGCAGGCTCCAGGCTCCGAGCTGTCAGCAAGGACCCCAACGCGGGGCTCAAACTCACAAGCCATGAGATCATGACCTGAGCTGAAGTAGGACTCTTAATGGACTGAGCCACCCAGGTGTCCCATATTTTTTGTTTTTTTGAGAAACTTCCATACTCTTATCCAGAGTGGCTACACCTGTTTGCATTCCCACCAACAGTACAAGAGGGGTCCCCTTTCTCCACACCGACACCTGTTTTTTCTTGTGTTGCCAGTTTTAGCCACTCTGACAGGTATGAGGTGGTATCTCATCATGGTTTTGATTTGCATTTCACTGATGATGAGTGATGTTGAGCATCTTTTCATGTGTCTGTTAGCCATCTGGATGTCTTCTTTGGAGAAGTGTATTTTCATCAGACTTCAGATTCTGTGTCAGTTAAGTGTGGGTAATAATGGTGGATCTCTCATAGACCTATTATGCAGATTAAATGAGATAATAGATGAAAAGGACACTATCTAGCATATGGCAAATGCTCAGTAAGTTTTGTTTGTTTATTTGCATCTGATCAAGTTCTACTCAAGGATTTGTTACGGTCATTTCTCTTTTCAGCTCAGTGAGGCTCTTGCAGGAACCCGGTGTGGTAAGGGGTGTCTCGGGTCTAAGGTCTTTAATATGCCATACTGTCTTGGATGTTGAACTTGTTGAGTTCATTAGCATCCAAACTCTGCTTTCATACTTCAGGAAAACAATAAAGTCGCTCTCTCTACCAAACTACAGTCCTGGTCTTGTCTTGGGCACAAGCTTCCCTCTAATGCTCCTCCTACATTATGAATCAAAAAGTCTTTATAAACACCTAGGGAGGTACTGCCCTGTCAGTGTTAGGAGTCTAGGGACGAGGAATATGTTTGATGCTCCAGACCTTAGCATCTCGAGTCTCCTTTTGGAGACACAGCCGCACTTTGAATTTAATTTGTGTTACCTCATCAGTGCCCCAGGCCACCTCACATCTCTGTGCCTCTGTGTCTCTTTCTTGAAGCAGAGTGAAATAGCCAAAGACCTCACAGAGGCACATTTTTGGAGCGTGTCTGGAAGGAACCCCTGGAGCTAGTGAGAAGAGACTGTATAAACTCTGTGGGCCCTTCTATTTCTAAAATAAATGGATTCTAGAACTTAAGGTCCTTGAGCACATAGGACCTATGTTATTTACCTTTCAGCCCCACCCCCCCCCCCAATGGCCAAGCATAGTGCTCTGGACTGAATTGTATCTCCCATAATTCATATGTGGAAGCCTTATCCTTCAATGTGACCATATTTGGAGATAAGGGCCCATGAGGAAGTGATAAAGGTTAAGTGGGGTCATAATGTGGGGCCCTAATCCAATAGAGCTGATGGCTTTATAAGAAGAGGAAGAGACACCAGAGCTCTCTCTTTCCATCCTGCACAAACACAGTGAGGAGGCCAACGGCGAGTCGGGGCGGCGGGGGGTGGGGGGGTGGCTCTCACCAGAAACTGAATTGGCCAGCACCTTGTTCTTGGATTTCCCAGCCTGCACAACTGTGAGAAATAAATTTCTGTTAAGTCACCCAGTCTGTGATATTTTGTTATGATAGTCTGAGTAGAACAGGACATGTTCACTTTTTCTACTTTCTTCTTTAAAAAAAAAAAAATAGGAGGACCTGCAGGGCTCAGTTGGTTAAGCATTCAGCTTCAGCTCACGTCATGATCTCATGGTTCATGAGTTCAAGCCCTGCATCAGGTCTTTGCTGTCAGTGCAGACCCTGCTTCAGATCCTATGTGTTCTTCTTTCTCTGACCCTTCCCTCTTCATGCTCTCTCTCTCTCTCTCTCTCTCTCTCAAAATTAAACTTAAAAAATAAATAAATAAATAGACTAAGAACTTAAATCTTTATGGACTGGACTAATTTCAAGATTATTCAGAACTACAGGGATGTAAGAATCACATGAAAACGTGAACCTGACTCACAGTCCTAATCTTCACTCAAATGGATAATCTTGCCTTCATCACCTGCCACAAACCAGCAGAGGCTGCAAGGTAGCGTCACTGCTTGATTCAAACTTCCCCAGGACATCCTATCTTTCCTCTAGTGGAGGCACGTATGAGTGGGGAAATAGCCAACAGGAAGTGCACACAGCTGTTGGGAGGGCGGAAGGTAAGGGAAGGCCTTGCGCAGTTTCTCTTTAGATTTTCAGGTTTTAAACCCTTGACTCCCTAGGTGTTCTTTCTGGGGACGCAGCAGGACTGAAGTGGACAGAATGTGAGGGCGGGTAAGTAAGGCGGCCACACTCATAAGGCTGCATCTCACCTCAGCCAGAAGAGGCCAGGTGGTTCCTCACACCAAGGAGGAGAGGTCCTCCTCCAGGAAGGGCGGTGATTACATCTGAGCCTAGCCACGGATGGATTCAGATGCAGAGGCTTCCTCAGCAGAGCTGGCCAGATGGTCTACTTTTATTTTGGTAAAGACCAGCCTGGAGCAAAGGCACTTTTCTTCCGCTGTTCAAAAGCAGAGACGAAAAAGCTTACGATGTGGAGCTCTGCCAAGCTGGGGCTGGGGGAAAAAAAAAATCCTTGTGTTTCTTTCAAGGCAGTATGTAAATGATGCTTTGTAGTTTTGTTTGTGCAGCCCCTGGGGACCATTCAGAGGTCCTCCCCATAGCCTTCTGTCGCTTCTGTAGAGTTTAATGTTTATGATGGTGATCATCCTGTAAGCCATTGGGGGTCCCGTTGTCACCTCCCAGCATACGTGTCTTTGGTTGAGGATGTTGAATTGTGATGCAACCAAGGGATCTTCTAAAAGTGATCCCGTAAATTTGCTTTTAGAATTTCAAACTAACATGTGCTTATGTGTAGCCCTCTCCCTAGAGGACCGACGTCTGATCTTTCTGGATCTGTCCAAAGTTCAGGTGTGGCATACAGAGAGCTCTTAATTCTCTGTCCAAGGAGGATGGCTTGTAGCCTGACCTAAGGGAAGTCCTGTCTAGCCAGAGAGTTTGGAAGAGCATTTTTCATTTCTTGGCCAGATCGTAGCTGTTTGTAAAAATGCAACCATGAAATTAGGGTCCAATGGCATGTAGATTCATTCACTGACACATAAGGGAGACCACAGTGTTTTTGTGTGTTAGGGGCTGATGTGTCCTCTCTCTTCCCTTTGATGGTGAATGTGTCAAGCCCCACTGCTGAGCAGGGTGGCACCCAAGGCCTGACAGGCAGACTTTCAGAACAAAGTGTCAGCTACTAAAAGGACTGTGGAAGCCGTGCAAGTTTTGTCATTGACTTCTGAGAGCTAGTTCTTGACACAAAAGCAGCGTCCCGATGTCTGTCTAGCGGTTGGATCCATCACAAGTAAGACCCCAGGCAGAGCAAACCCCCGTCAGGGTATGCTGGGAACCATGGTGCCGTTTCTTCCACGGTGTAGTCCCTGAGACGTGGGGAGACGATCAGGCCTCTGCCTGGCTCTGGCCACTGTGACCGCAAAGAAGGAGCCATGTGTAGTGGCCGTCCCACCCGTTCTTTTTGGCCCAGCAGTTGTTGGCAGCTGTGCAGTTAGGGAAAGTGAAGATGCTTCTGAGAGGTCAGTGTCAGGCTTCAGAATCATCACTGAAGAACGTAGGGAAGGGAAAAAAAAAGAGAGAGGGAGAGGAAAGCAAGCCATAAGAGACTCTTAACGATAGAGAGTAGACTGAGGGTTGATGGAGGTGTGTGGGGGTCGGGCTAAATGGGCGATGGTCATTGAGGAGGGCACTCGTTGGGGTAAGCACTGGGTGTTGTATATAAGTGTTGAATCAATGAATTCTACTCCTGAAACCAATATTACGCTGTAGGTTAACTAACTAGAAATTATTTATTAAAAAAAATTACTTTTAATGTTTATTTATTTTTGAGAAAGAGAGAGAGAGAGAGACAGAACATAAGCATGGGAGGGGCAGAGAGAGAGGGATACACAGAATCCGAAGCAGGTTCCAGGCTCCCAGCTGTCAGCACAGAGCCGGACACAGGGCCCAAACTCACGAACTGTGAGATCATGACCTGAGCCGAAGTCAGAGGCTTAACTGACTGAGCCACCCAGGCGCCCCTAACTAATTAGAATTTAAATAAAAATTCGGAAGAAAAAAAATAAAATGTGACTTCTCAGAATAAAAAAAAAAAAAAAAAAGTCATCGCTGAAGGCTCAGTGGTGAACCCATGGTTAGAGACAAGAAGTCCAGATGAAGCAAAATGCCTTAAGGAGAGATTGACTCTTGGGAAATTTCACTCCATTGATTCAGTTCAAGTTTAGGCTTTAGGCTTTAGGCTCAGTCGTGGGAGGCAGTGGGATCACCCAATGTCAAAATTCCAGCACGACTCATGAGTGTAACTGTTCACTTTTAGAACTGTATCAATTCGAGGTAATTTCTGGTGTTTTCTAATCCTAAGTGACAATGAAAAGCATTAACTGTGATGCCGATGTTAAGGTCAGTGTCGCTAATCCATTAAATTTTTAATTCTTTTTGGCATGCCCTTCAGTGAAAGAAATAAATGTTTCTTGAGTGAAGGAGCCTGCTTTCTGCCCCTAGAACTCTATTAGGGAGCCCTGAATGGTGGAAAGAGTATCGTGCCTAGTGACGAAAAAGGTCTTGTCTTGAGATCTAGCTCCCTTGGTTTGATCTTCAGCAGCTAAAAAAACTCTTTTGGGAGGATGTCCTTATTTATAAGATGAGGAGGTTAGAAAGGCCTGTTCCAACTACATGAGTTTGGCTAGGAAGCCTCTGGGGCCACAGAGTGGGCAGGTCAGAGTAGGGTAGGTGAGTGATGCAGGTAGACTGGGTCCAAGAACCCAGGAGAGGGTTCTTGGCTTCATGCAGGATGGAAATCCAATGCGAGCCAGAGAAAGTGGAAACGGAGTTGATGAATAGTGTGAGTGACAGAACAGCAGATGGAATGTCTGAGAGACTCAGAAAGGAAAGGAGAACGAGTCTCATCATTGCTTGGGGTTAGGGGTTTATACTAGAAAAGACTCTAGGATACTCCAGGAGTCCGCAGTAGGGCCCAGTCGGAGGTGAGTGTCAGGTGAACAACAGGAGCGATTCCATAAGTTACCAAGAGTCGGGAATTGATGCCAGCATCCGGCAAGGTTTCTTTGAAGCTCGTGCCCTGGGACATGTTTGGGACCTGGCTTTTAGGTGTTATCGGGTGTTTGGGGCCTAGGACAGAACACAGAGAATGATGAACTGGCTCGCTTCCCCCTTGAAATGGGAACATGGCTTCTTTGGCTTATTCGAAGGCAAAATGCGGGTCATGAGTGAATGCGGCCTTGCAGAAAACCAGTGGAGATGGAGCCTTTCTAAAATGGAGTCCCCAGGGGCGCCTGGGTGGCTCAGTCGGTTGGGCGTCCGACTTCGGCTCAGGTCATGATCTCGCAGTCCGTGAGTTCGAGCCCCGCGTCGGGCTCTGGGCTGACAGCTCAAAGCCTGGAGCCCGTTTCAGATTCTGTGTCTCCCTCTCTCTCTGACCCTCCCCCATTCATGCTCTGTCTCTCTCTGTCTCAAAAATAAATGAACATTAAAAAAAATTTTTTTTTTTTTAAATGGAGTCCCTCTAGTTTCCCTCCCGCCCACAGCCCCCAGAGCAGAGGCACAGCTCTGCCTGAGTGGCCGTCTGGCTAGACAGCAAATGGGGGAAGCACAACTGCGTGACCGAAAGAGCTTTACCCTTTCTGCTCCCTTCTATGGTCTCGGAAGCTGAGTGTGAGTTTTGGGACAGCTGTTTTCCTGGGGGCTCTTTTTCTGTGCTGGCTCATGCTTAGGACACAGCCTCCGGCCGACATGTGGGACTCCTTCCTCCTGAGGCGTAACTTTTGTTAAGTGTCCAAATTTAGCTAACTTCAGACCAAGTCCAAAGCTTCTCCTCTCCAAGATGGATACGTTGTCTTCCGTGCCATCATGACAGATGTTTGGGAAAACACGTAAAAACGAGTTGTTCTCTATCTCTTTTTAAAACTTACACACCAACGTAAAACAAGAAGGGAAAGAAGTTCGCTTTGAAACATTTTGTGAAGTCTGATGTCTGCTCCTGTTCCCCAAGAGACCCTGAAGAGTATCACGTGATGGCACAGAGCCTTGGTTTGGGAGGGCGGCGTGTAAACCCCCGGTTCTCCCCCCCCCCCCCCCCGGGGAATAGAGGACCAGGACTCTCTAATCCATGCCACATGCGGTGACCTGAACGGACCCTGCAGGACAACAGAGGTCTTGCTGTCTCCTCACAGAGCAGCTGCTCAGAAGCCGCGGTAGCCCTGTGGCCTGCTTTGTGGGGAAGTGCAGCATGTGACTTGAGCTCTTAATCTCTCCTCTCCCTATAGGTATTATAAATAACAACTGGTCCGCAGGAGTACCTGCCAGGAGGGATTGCGATCTGCGCTCTGTACTGGAGAAGGCCTTGTTTTGTGTAATCTTAACTTCACTGGCAAGTAGAGGGGGCGGGAGAATAAAACCCCAAAGCAAAGGGATTTTGATATGACCCGGAAAATCCAAGGTGAGGAATTGACACCTGAAATCGAGGAAGGTCAGTCCTTCCCAAACCTCAAACGCCTTAGAACTTCTCTGCGAAAGGAAGGAACACACCCAAGTCCAGATCTCGAAGTGCCTTCGTTCCAAGTTAAACAGTCGAATCAGAGTTCAGGCCGACAAGCAGCAGAGAGCGGGAATCCCAACCTGGCCTGGTGGCTTTGAAATGTTTGATGCCCTTTGCTTTCCGTTTGCTTAACATTGAGAGACAGTTGGGTGGCTCTGTGAGGAATTGTCATCTGTTTTATAGCTCTCTAGGAGAGGAGAGAGGTGACATTCTGGCCTGGGAGGAGGCTGTGATGATCTGGGGCCGACAAAGGATCACACTGTTGTTATTACACTTGCTGACATTTGCCTCCGGTTCTAGAGACCAGATTACAGGTCCATGGTGAGCCCTGGAAGAATGTGTGAATGTTTGTTTTAATCATGCTGATGGGCCATAAAAAGAAGCAAACAGGAGTCCCCTACCTCTTGGGCAGACATCTGTTACTCCTCAGAAGTTGGCTTCCTCTAGATATTTCTTTCTTTTTTTATTGTGGCAGAGTAACATTGAACTATTTTTAAGTGTGGGGTTTAAGTGCGGGGGTTCTGCCGCATTAGGTACATTCACACCGTTAGGCAGCCATCACCCCGACCTCGGTCTCCAGAACTTTTTCAGGTTCCCAGACTGAAACTCTGGATCCATTAAACAGCAACTCTCCATTCTCCTTTGCTGCCTGCCCCTGGCAACCACCCTTCTATCTTCTGACTCTATGAATCTGACCACTTTAGATAACTCATAGAAGTAGAATCATACAGTATTTGTCGTCTTGACTGACTGACCTAGTTCACTTAGCTTAATGTCTTCAAGGTCGATCCATGTTGCAGCACGTGTCAGAATTTCCTTCCTTTTTAAAAGGCTCGATAATATTGCATTCTGTGTGTATATCCCATGTTGTTTATCCATGTAGCCATTAATAGACATTTGTGTCCTTCCCACTTATGGGGTAGTAGGAACAATGCTGCTGTGAACCTTAGTGTGCAAATCTGTTCAAGTCCTTGCTTCAGTTCTTTCTGAGTATATACCCAGAAATAGAATTGCTGCATCATGTGAGAATTCCAGGTTTTAACTTTTTGGGAAACCACCATACTGGTTTCCACGGAAGCAGCAACGTTTTACACTTCCCCAGCAAAGCACAGGATTCCGAATTCTCCACATCCTCACCAACAGTTGCCATTTTGGGGGTTTTGTTTGTTTTGGGTTTTGATAATAGCCATATTAATGGGAGCATCGGGCTATCTCATTGTGGTTTTGATTTGCGTGTCCCTAACGATTAGTGAGGTGGAACATCTTTTCCTGGGCATACTGGCCATTACTACGTCTTCTTTAAAGAATTATCTGTTCGTGTCCTTTACCCATCTTTTGATTAGGCTGTTTATTTTATTGCTGTTGAGTGTAGGTTTCTTTTTAATTTTCTGGATTTTTCTCAGATTTATGATTTGCAGATATTTTCCCCCAATCCGTGGGGGTTGCCTCTCCACTCTGTTGATGGTGTCCTTTGATGCACAATGATGCACAGTGGTTTTTATTTTTATGAAGCCTGATGTGTCTGTTTTTTTCTTTTGTTGCTTATGCTTTTGGTATCATATCCAAGAGATCATTGCCAATTTACTTTTAAATATTTCAACATATAGCTCCTTTCTCTTTAATATCACAAAACCCATTCCTTGTATAATTTCGGAATTGGTTGACTTCACTTTTGCCATGCTCTGCCCATCTCTCTTCTCCTCTCAAGGGATCACAAAGGCTCATTTGTGGCTAAAGAAAAAAAAAGAATGAGGGAAAGGCTTAGTTTGAAGAGGGCCTCAATCATGTATATTACACAGGCTGAGAAGAGAAAGGCCAGATTTCAGAAGTCTAGGGAATATGAGAGGGTCCTTTGGTGATCATGACTGACAGGAAGTGTGTGACACCAAACTTGACTGCCATTTGTCTAGAAGGCTGGAATCTATTTCCTGACGCTCTTTTTTCCCTCCTCAGGCTGGGAAGATTGTTGAAAAGTGGGCAGACCCTAGGGATGAACCTCTAGGGAGTTGACTTCCAATCTCTATTCCAAGGACTGAAAGAGTTGTTCCATATACGTTTCCCGAAGTGTATGGATAATGCTTTTGATAAAAGTTCATTCCTTTTTTTAAATTTTTTTTTTTTCAACGTTTATTTATTTTTGGGACAGAGAGAGACAGAGCATGAA
Organism: Puma concolor; assembly: GCF_028749965.1. Taxonomy (NCBI): domain Eukaryota; kingdom Metazoa; phylum Chordata; class Mammalia; order Carnivora; family Felidae; genus Puma; species Puma concolor. The sequence goes on along the minus strand of NC_141667.1, from coordinate 136,050,083 downwards.
CGGGGGAGGGGCAGAGAGAGAGGGAGACACAGAATCAGAAACAGGCTCCAGGCTCCGAGCCATCAGCCCAGAGCCCGACGCGGGGCTCGAACTCACGGATCGCGAGATCGTGACCTGGCTGAAGTCGGACGCTTAACCGACTGCGCCACCCAGGCGCCCCAAAAGTTCATTCCTTTTTAGAAAACACCATATGTTACTTTTATTTTTATTAAATGCTGGTAAGACGCTTCTAAGAGCTCAGAAAATCCTTTCCCTGCTAGCTAGTTTTCCATACTCCGCTCGTTATTTTTTCTGGATGGTATTCTGTGCAGAAATCACCATTAACGGTAGCCACACCCCCAAAATGCCATGGATATCGCTTGGTATAAAAGAACAATTGATGAACACCTCGTAAGTTTATACATTCTCATCCTCGAGGAGCAAATTACAGAGAATGCCTTCCAGGTCTTTCTTCTTTTCTCTTGATTGTTCCAGAAGAACGTAGTCACAAGGTATATACGTTTTAGTATTTTCTCATGACGTATGTTGCAACCGTGTGTCCCAACTTCTGTAGCATTGGGCTATTGTTTACTTGAGACAACCAGTGTTAGGTGATATTTGTGTTTCCCTCCCTGGCGTGTGTTCAGGTATGAGATTGCTGTGACTTTCCTGGCCATAACGTAGGTCCTAGGTCCAGTCTGAAGAGTGGTTTTCTGTGCCAATAATTGTCAGTATGTTGCTGTTGCCTACACAGTAACTTGAGCTGTGCGTGTGGGGATTTTTGCACCTTGAGAAAGTTGGTGGCAAACTTTATAAAAGCAGGACTTGTCAAATGAATTGCACTTTGGTGAGCATATCCACACTTGTCTCTGTGCTTGAGGGTCTCAGTGATTCGCTTTGCTGGGGACAAGAAATGGTGGCAGGAAGTTTCTCTACTATGCATGTTACAGAATGAGGGTTACATCCCTAAAATCAAATTTGGTGGTGAGTTCATAGGGTCCGGGATCCTGAGAAAGCAGCTTCTTGGGTTGCATGTTAGCCGTACTTTTTAATGTCATAATTACTGCAGAAGCTGGAAAATAGCATAACCCTGCAGCGTCAGAATTCCTCATTTCGATGTCTGCAAGCAGGCATCCCAAGAAAACCCCAGCTCGGACCCTGGTCTCCCCCGCCGCCTAGTTCCTCTGCCATCCCTGCGTGTCACCTGCTGCGGGGAAGTGTGGGGGAGCCCGGAGGAGGGGGACAAGCCGAAGTCGGAGCAAGCCAACCGGGCCCTGCGACCATCTTAACTGGCACCGGGGGAAAGTGGCTTCAGCTGGCACGGGCGCTTGTGTGCCCCGAGCTTTGCTTGTTTGCCATGGAAATCCTGGTTGGAACAGAGACCGATGCCATTCAGGCAGCGAGCGGGAAGCTGCTTGTATGGGGAGGCTTTTTTGGCACTGTGTCCAACATGCACTCCAGTCAATCACGGTAAAGTGCCTAATAACAGATGTGGTAATTGAGCCTGAAGAACTCTGTCTCTATTTTCTCGTTTTTATTGCAGGGAACAACAAAGTGCCTCATTAAACCTCCAATCGTGCTGATTTTTGAATTGGGCACACCGATATTGTCCAAAATGTCATCTCTGCAAGGGCTTTCTTCCTAGGTCCTTATCGGCCCAGCGTGCTGCCAGGGAAAGGTTGGATCAGTGTGGGGGAGGACAGTTCCGCTCTGTCTATAGCGCCCTCTGGACTCCAGTAGCAAAGCATATGAAGATTCCAGGGGTACAATCAGATTCCTTTAAGTACCTTCCATATGAACAGTTTTAGCTTCTACATGCTTGTGTGAATATAAAATGCTCCCTGATTCTCTTAGGCTCAAATTATACTGCGTAGAGCAAGAAAGTCACTTCGGTTTTCCATCTTAGAGAGGTTTCAGAGAACCTGAAACCATGGTAAATTACCATATTTTAATAGGATAAATGATCTTGGAAAAAAATTTAATTACATCTGAAAAGGTCTGTCTTTGTGGCAGTTTCTAAAGCAAATGTCTTCATTAAGGTTGTTTCTTTCTTCTTTTTTAATGATGAACGTGAGTCTGGCTCATCATTACAGAAAGTGAATCTAAGAATTTAATGACTTGGGACAGGTTGAAAAAGTAGATGTCCTTAACAGTAAGAGAACGCAGCTCGGAACTTCCTCTTCAGCTCTGCTGAAGAGTTCAGAGCTGCTTCTGTGCAATTGTGTTGCTCTTGGGAAGGAGCCAAGGGCGCCTCCCATATCTGACATGGCTCTGTTGGATAGTGTAGATTTGGAAGCTGCATTTTTATCACGGAGATAATTTTTTTGTTTCTAGTCCATGGTGGCTTTAGGCGTAGAGATTTGTGTAGACATTTTGTTTTAAATGTTTGAAAAGGGTCTGGATCCCATTTTATAAAATTATTGATTCATTTCCTTGTCTCGTGATGCATGATTTTGAGTTTTCCAAGATATTTCCATGAGGATTTCTAGATGGCTGTATTCTTAAACTTAGCTTTTAATCTGACCCACATGAAGCAGGTGACTCATAGAGCATAATCAAGATGTAATCTCATTCTTATATTAGTGAAGCATAAACTTGACCTACTTGTCTGATTAGCCCTGAACAAGTAATTTGAATGTATTTAACATTGGTATATACACGTTTGTGTAAAGGCCTTAGCAACCTTAATGTTACTCCATATTTGTTGACTCCTCGACACCCAGTGTTTATAATTCACTTTTAAGCACCTTTATCCATTTAGGCAACATTTTCCATCATTCACGTCAAACAGGTTTCTTGCCAAATATGAAAGCAGGCATGCTTAGGCTCAGATTTTTACCACGTAGAAATTTAAGAAACAAATGGGGCTCCTGGGTGGCTCAGTCAGTTAAGTATCTGATTCCGGCTCAGATCATGACCTTGTAATTCGTGAGTTCGAGCCCCAGGTTGGGCTTTGTGCTGACAGCTCAGAGCCTGGAGCCTGCTTTGGATTCGGTGTCTCCCTCTCTCTCTGACCCTCCCGCGCTCATGCTCTGTCTCTCTTGCTTTCTCTCTCTCAAAAATAAATAAATATTAAAAAAAATTAAAAAACAAAAAACAAAGATATAGTGGGAAAGACCCATGGTTCAAACAGAGACCCTGTAGTCAGCAAAGCTTTTCTTTAAATAAGATTCAGATTAGTTTGCTTATATTGTTTCTAAGAACAGCAAGATATTCTGGGATAATACAGCTTATGTTTAATTCTAGTTATTTTTTTAAAAAAATTTTAATGTTTAATTATTTTTGGGAGAGAGAGACAGAGCGTGAGTGGGGGTGGGGCAGAGAGAGAGGGAGACACAGAGTCCGAAGCAGGCTCCAGGCTCTGAGCTGTCAGCACAGAGCCTGACGTGGGGCTTGAACTCATGAACCGTGAGATCATGAGTTGAGCTGAAGTTGGACACTTAACTGATTGACCCACCCAGGTGTCTCAGTTCTAATTCTATTGTTGGAGAAATATTTCTATAAATTAGTGATGAAGTGGAAACTTGGCCAAGCAAGAGTGGCCCTGGGTGAAAGTATCATCTCCTGGTGGAATAGATCACATCAGGAATGCTTTCTCAAAGTTACTTGGGCTCCCAAATGATGCATTTGTTTTCCCCAATATGGATCCCCTCCTCAGTTATTAATCTCTCACCTCAAGCCTTTGGACTCATGTCAACTACTTATGATTCACAGGGTGTGATCCGCTGATTGCCCTTTGACCTCTCAGATCACTGCCCAGTATGATGTGAATGTCTTGTGCCCCGTAGCCTCGAGTTTTGTTCTAGCTCAGTAGTAACAACCATTTCTGGAGCCTCTGTAATAGTCTTCCAGATGTGGAGAGAAGCGATAATCAGGGAGAAGGGCAGCGGAAGACAAGAGCAAAACATGGGCTCTGCTTTCAAGGGGTTTGTAGTCTAGTTGAGAAGGCATGACTGAAGTCCCAAGATGAACTGCAGTCTCAGGTAACATACACATTATCAGATGAAGGATGTGCTGAGTTGGTTGCATCAGAGGTTTCTATGCAGTTTTTAGTGAAAAGACTAAAGAATATTTTTACTGAGGTCCTAACACATCATTAACTAGATATTTAATGAGAGAATAAATTATTGCAGAGAGAGAAGTAAGTTGACAGGAAGCTTATGTAATGGTGTGAATTTCAGGCACTTAGTGAGGCTTAGATGTTGACCCAAGGGAATTATAGACCTGAATCACAGACCCTTGAAAATTAGTGGGGCAGGAAAAATATAATCTGTGCAGGAAACCATTTCCACCCTCCACAGATTCTCCAATTCAGACGGTCTTCATGGATAGTTTAAAGCCATTCGATTTTATTTTTCCATTTTAGATGAAACGATTAGAATGTTTAAAACCTTGAACAAATGACAGTGATACAGTTTATACGAACTGATTCTTCATAAGAAGGAAATGGATGCATTCAGTGTGATGGGGTCAACTTAAACTTGAATGCTTTCTGCTACCTGTAGTTTCTATTATTTATGACAAAATGAAGATATTGCCATTAGAGATTTGGAAATTAAAAAAAAAAGAGTCAAGGAAGAGGATTTATAATAAAAGCAAAAGGAAATGACCTTTTTATTTTTTTTAACATTTATTCATTTTTGAGAGGCAGAGAGAAACAGAACATGAGCTGGGGAGGGGCAGAGAGAGAGGGAGACACAGAATCTGAAGCAGGCTCCAGGCTCTGAGCCTTCAGCACAGACAGCCCAAAGCGGGGCTTGAACCCATGAAATGTGAGATCATGACCTCAGCCAAAGTCGAATGCTTAACTGGCTGTGCCACCCAGGCACCCTTAGAGAAATGACCTTTTTTTTAAGCAAGAATGGAAGAAGGGAAGACACTAAACAAAATGTCATAAATTGGGCCTGTGGCCCTCCAGAGTTCAGAGCTCATGGCTTCAGTTCAGATACCTTTAGTCTCTTCAGTTCAAATGCCCTTAAAGAGTTATCAGAATCTGCTTAAGAGTGAAGGTGTGATTCACCGTGAAATCCGTAATTTTTTAATGTTAATGTTATAAATAATTAATATTATTTTAATATTAATATGTACTATTTAATATTAATGTTTACTATTTAATGTTAATGTAATTTATTTATTCTTAACATTATACTTGTACATTTATGCCCATCTGTGGCATCAATTTTCTTGCCTTATTTAGGTAACATACAAACACGAATGTACATTTGGGGTCCATTAAAATGTTATTTTAGGTGTAGTTGCATTGTGATCTTTATCAAAGACCTTAGTCGCTTCTCAAAATTAAGCCTTAAAATTACATGAACCCCTTTCTTTTCCTTTTTGTGTGTATTTCAAGCATATATTTTAAATCACTTTAGAATATATTATTTCCCTCTTCTAGATTATATTTATATTACACTTCATGAACACATTGAAACAGGGAAGTCCTTTAGTTACTGTAGGCTGTAATAATCTGCTAATTCTTGAGCAGGGCCACTTACTGAGAATAAAGGAACACCAATAAAAATAAAGCCTTAACTTTTTTTTTTTTTTTTTTTTTTTGAGAGAGAGGGAGAGAAAGAGAGAGCATCAGCTGGGGAGGGGCAGAGACAGAGAGGGAGAGAATCTTAAGCAGGCTCCATGCAGTGCAGAACCCCATATAAAGTTCAATCCCACCACTCTGAGATCATGACCTGAGCCAAAATCAAGAATTGGACACTCACCTGACTGAGCCACCCAGGTGCCCCAAAAGCCTTAACTTTTTATTTTTTATTTTTTTTTAAATTAAAGTTTATTTATTTTTGAGAGAGAGACAGAGTGTGAGTGAGGGAGGGGCAGGGAGAGAGGGAGACACAGAATCCGAAGCAGGCTCCAGGCTCTGAGCTGTCAGCTCAGAGCCCAATGCGGGGCTCGAACTCACTATGAGAGAGTGACCCCGGGCTGAAGTCGGATGCTTAACCGACTGAGCCACCCAGGTGCCCTTTCCTTTTTTTTTTTAAAGTTTATTTATTTTTGAGAGAGAGGGGGACAGAGTGTGATCAGGGAAGGGGCAGAGAGAGAGGGAGACACAGAATCCGAAGCAGGCTCCAGGCTCTGAGCTGTCAAGCACAGAGTTCAACGGGGAGCTCAAACTCATGATCCATGAGATTGTGATCTGAGCCAAAGTCGGATGCTTAACCGAGCTACTTAGGTGCCCCAAGCCTTAATTTTTTAAAAGAATTTACAGAATAACTGCTAATTTAGCCCTTGAAAGTGTCCATAGAATTCTCTTAAGAAAAAAACAGTTTTTTCTCTAATTGAGCCAAACAGTTTTCCAGCAAAGCTTTCATTGTTTTTCTACATTTACAATCACCAGTATTGTAATTATCTAGTTTCAACTCTGGGATTTTCCTTTGCACTTGTATAGTTTAGCAATTAAATGGGAAAACCTTTATTTTCCATTTCTTCCTTTATATAATGAGAAAAATATTTCAAACTCCCGAACAGCTGATTTACATATTCTGAGCTTTATTCTTCCCATGGGTCATCCATTCAGTCAGCCGATCAGTAGTCAATAAATATTATTGAGCCCCACCCCCATATGTAGCAAGAACATGTAGAGATGAACAGTGTATTGTTTTGACATGAAGAGAGCTAGTAAAGACATGAATAGGAAAATGGTGAATAAAATTGCATGTGTTACCACTCTGACAATGTCCGCATCTTCTCCTCCCAGGATGTACCAGGAGTATGGGAACAAAGAGGAAGGATGTCTGGGTTGGCTTGGGAGTGCTCCTAAGAGGAAGTAACATTTGATTCTTAAAAAATAATTGGGGGGCGGGAGGCGCTTAGGTGGCTCAGTCGGTTACATGTCTGACTCTGACTCAGGTCATGATCTCATGGTTTGTGGGTTCCAGCCCTGCATCGGGCTCCATACCTGTTGGGACTCTCTCTCTGTCCCTCTCTCTCTGCCCCTACCCCGCTTGCACGTGCTTGCTCTCTCTCAAAATAAATAAACTTAAAAAAAAAAAAGAAGAAGAATTGTGAAATTCAAGTAGCAGTCACTGCTTAAGTGATAGATACAGATGATACATACTCACATCATCTTGAATGGAGGAGTGGCAGTTTGGACTTGACCGAAAAGGAAAGCTCTCAAAAACTTTGAAGTATAGAAGTGTGATATTCTGATTTGTGAGTTTTTTTCATTCTTTTTGTTTTTGAGAGAGAAGAGTGTGTGTGCACGCACGTGCATGCAGGTAAAGGGCAGAGAGAGAGAGAGACAGAATCTTAAGCAGGCTCAACGCCCAGCACCTGACCTCATGACCTTGAGAGCATGACCTGAGCCAAAATCAAGAGTCAGATGCTTAACCAGCTGAGCCACCTAGGTGCCCCTGTTACTTGTGTTTTGAAAGAATTGGTGGGGGCATGGAGGACCAATTGGAAGTTGATTGGTAAAAAGGATAAATCAATCAAACTGAAAAGCTGTTCAAAAGTTAGCGTTTCTACACTTTGGTTTTAAACTTGCTCTTAGTAAAACCTACTTCATCTTTACAATAAAAAGTCAAACAAAAGGACCAATACTAGCTACTTGCTTATTGCTATAGAACAAGAAATAATAGTAGATAAATGATAAATGATAGAGGCATATATTTCTCAACTCTTTATTTTGTATTTCGATATTAAAATGAAATTTAAAACTTAATAACCCTTTCAGGAATAGCCAACCAAAAAGCGGCCATTTCTTCATTTCTGATCGAAGTTTTTGCTAATATATAAAAGTGATAATTTAAAAGAAATGGATCATGCTAAGTAGGTACAGTTGGCCTCACTGGCTGAAAATGAATTTAAAAGTATTTTGGAAAGCAGATAAAGTGGTCAAATGTTATGTCAAAAAAAGTAAAATCATCCTAGAATATACAATAAACGTGTGAGTTAAGAGTTGGCACCTCTTACAACAATTTTGTCACTGGAACATTGACTGATGCCTGAAAAATTGTAAAAAATAAATTAATGGAAAACTTTTCTGATAAGCAGATCAAGCATAATTGGCTGAGAATGAGAGAGAAAAAACTAAAATGCCCATAAAAATAATAAAACCTGCCCTATTTCAAACTAACAAATTCAAAGTCCTCTCCCAGAACTTTTAAAAAACAAAGAAAGAGAAGTATTTTTAGGGTAATTTAAGGTACATAAGTGATGTGCAACTGCTTCTTAGTACATAAAGATGATTAATTCTTGTAAAACTCCTGACTTGAAATATATATTTTTCAACAGATATTTATTTGTTCAATTTACCAATTCCGAACCTTGCTAGACTCGAGAGGTCTTGCTAGATCGAAGTTTTTTGTTTTTAATTCTTTGTTCAAATCTACATACTTAACTCCTCTCTATACTTTATTCTTTAAATTCATTCATTCATTCATCATTTATCCATCCATTCATTTGCCCTCCTCTCTGCTAGGTGCTGTTCTAGGGGCCAAGGATGCCAGAGAAAACCAAAAAGCGTCATTGCACTGAAGAAATTGGGGGTTGTATATTTATCTTTCTTCAATTTCCTTGCAGCAGCCATTAGCAAAACTTTGAGGAGGCCTGTGTCTAATTTGCTCCTTCGATGCACAGATTAAGTAGACCTAATTCACTGTGAGCTCCTCCTCCTTGAAATGAAAAGGATCATTCACAAGTTGCCTTGGACGTTCCATCAATATTTATGTTAAGCTTTTGTAAGAACTCTAGGACTAATAATTTGTATATTTATATTCTATTAAGACTGGCATTAGCCACAGGAAAAAAATGTAATTGCGTCTTGATTATCTTGCTGTGCAGCAATTCATAATATTGTGCAAGAAAAACTGACAGGATCTTAAATTTGGGGCCAATATTAGCCTAAGGAGAAGCTGTTTATGAAATAGCTCTGTGACCTTGGGCATACACCGAATTTCTCTGGACCACGGCATCACCATTTGTAAAATTGAAAGTATTGGACCAGCTTCCTGCTAAAGGCTATGTTCACACAAAAGCCAATGACTCTTAGGCATTCTGGAAGTTTTTAAGAAAGACAAATGAAAAATACAACTCTCTTTTTTTAAGTTTGCTTGCCATGCAAGTTGCTTTCCTGGCTGATATTTGTGAAAGGGAAATAAAGCAGAGAAAGAATGAACGACGCGGCAGTGATCAAAGTCTGATGCCAAGCCAGACTAGAATTTACCTCAGTTGCTATACTTTCCTGTCCCATGACTTGCAGATACTGAATTACCCTAAAAATGGTCGAGAAGAACAAGTACAGAGACGCACGGAAATCGGACGAGAGGATTATGGATCATGTGAATAAAGGAAGTAATATGGAGAATGGCCCTTCATTTCCTATCAATATGAGATTGTTCTCGAACCATTATACAGGGTCAGACAGGGTCACTTGTTGAATAAAAGATCTGTCTAGATACCACAGGAAGTGGTGTTGCTACTTCAACATGTGGTACTTTATCTCCTCAAACAAAGCCCTATTTTAGGAGTCGTAAAGTTGGGGTTTGGGTTGTGGCTTCTCATATTTGCATATATATGCAATTGGTAAGGAAGCGGAGGTGGGAGGGAAGGCTGCCCAAGGATTTTCTCCTTAATGTGCTGGCCAAACGCAACTCTGAATAATTATGTCCTTCCGCCTACTTACATTTCTTCAGCAGTTTCCTCACATTTTGCCTGAAATCTTCAAAGCTTTTGACCATGTGGGCTGAAAACCATAAGGATGAAAGTGTCCAGACTCCTTTGTGGCCGTGCCTGCTGCAAGAGATGTCTGTGGTCACTCTGCATCCTGGTCTGGATTAGTGGTTCCGAAGTGAGTAACCCTGGGAAGAATGGCAGTTGAATCCCGATGTCACTGATTATTTGAAACATCTGTATGCTGTAAATATGGAAATACCTTTCGTACTTTCCAATTCAGGTTCTCGGTTTTGACCAGGAAATAGCTTAGTCACTTGGAGAATCTAGCTTTTAATGAATTTGCATTTCAAGAAGCATTTCTTATTCTGTTATACAGATGGAGTGTTATTTTAGAAAGACTCTAGCTTGTTCACTGGGTGAAGATTTGACTAAAAGTAGGAGCCCTGAGTCTACTAGGTTCCACTGTTAGACTACCCACAAACTAGCTCCGTGATGTAACTGAGTCACCATGACTTGGGAGCTCCAATTATTTTTTTCATAAAAATGAAAGGATTTGGAGGTGCCTGGGTGGCTTGGTCAGTTAAGCGTGTGACTTCGGCTCAGGTCACGATCTCCAGGTTCATGAGTTTGAGCCTCGCATAGGTCTCAGTGCTGACAGCTCAGAGCCTGGAGCCTGCTTTGGATTCTGTGTCTTCTTCTCTCCCTGCCTCTCCCCCACTCACATTCTGTCTGTCTCTCTCTCAAAAAAAAAAAAAATTAAAAAAATGAAATGATTTTGACTGGATCCCATAAGGCCTTAAACTCTTTCTGTTCTGTTTTTTAGTATAAAAGCTCTGTGGACCCCAAGATATGTGTAGGGCCCTGGAAACTTTTGGGAGCCAAATGAATGTTACAAGTCTGTTATGAAGTATTAAAAAATAGAGGAGTGCTGTGTGTGTGTATGTGTGTGTGTGTGTGTTTGCGTTAATAGAATCTGGACAGATACAGTTGATATGAAAATTTTCTAAAATCTTGGTTCCACGGAAATTCTTTCCCTCAAAGGGTCTTTGTTCCTCTGGATTTTCCTCTTTTAAATTTTTTTTTTTTTCAACGTTTATTTATTTTTGGGACAGAGAGAGACAGAGCATGAACGGGGGAGGGGCAGAGACAGAGGGAGACACAGAATCGGAAACAGGCTCCAGGCTCTGAGCCATCAGCCCAGAGCCTGACGCGGGGCTCGAACTCACGGACCGCGAGATCGTGACCTGGCAGAAGTCGGACTCTTAACCGACTGCGCCACCCAGGCGCCCCTGGATTTTCCTCTTTAAAAAACAACCTTTGAGCCCTTATGTGGCTCGGTTGGTTGTGTCCGACTCTTGCTTTTGACTCTGGTCATGATCCCAGGGTCGTGGGGTTGAGCCCCACATCAGACTCTGTGCTGAGCATGGAATCTGCTTGAGATTCTCTCCCTCTTTCTCTCTCTCTCTCTCTGCCCCTCTCCCCCCACTGGCATGTCTTCTCTCTCTAAAATAGAGTAAAATTAATTTAATTTAATTTAATTTAATTTAATTTAATTTAATTTAATTTAATTTAAAAGAAGTAACCTTTGGGGAAATGAAGGCTTGACTTGGATTGCTCAGCTCTGCCCTAATAGTAAGTACCTCAGAAATTGAGAGTTAACATAATGACCCAGAGTTAGGAGACCAGGTGACATAGAGGTGACCCTTGTCATGTGAATGATGTGGGCAGAATGAGGGTGGTCATCCTTCCTGTGATAGCAGATAACAGTATGCACCAATGAAAAGGACCTTCCTGAGAGAGGGACCATGCAAACACTTAGGCTCCCAATTACTGCCCCTGTCCTCTCCCAACCCCCATATGCAAGGAAAGACCTAAGATTTTGATGATTCTCAAGTATCATGCTGCATGTCAGAGAATTTCCCACTGGTGTACTGATTGGTCTGTCCAATCAGCTTCTGCGATCTGTATTGTTGGTTCAAAGAAAAAAAAAAATGGCAGTAGGCCTCCCTTTCTTCCTGGGCTGATCAGGTTCTATTTTCTAGTTCATTTTTCTCAAACCCATTCATTCTTTGCCTGAGGTCTTATTAGGTGTTCAGCTATTTTACCTTGGGTCGATCTTGAACCACGATATGAAGTGCCATTCCTGACATGGGTCTAACATTCCTCTTCACTCCCTCACTTTTCCACTCTGTGTTCCGGACAGTCTTGCCCATTTGCCTTTCCCTCTGGAAAGTTTCTTTCTCTGCCTTTGCCCATGGTGGTTCCTCTGGGGACAACCTTCCCTGCTCGATCTACCCAGCACAGTCTTCAACAGTGCTAACTCCTATGCCCACTCACCAGTCGGGAATACTTTCTGAATGTTCAGACTTATTTCATAACCCCTTTGACTCTAATCACATTTTACGTTGCCTTGTCATTACCATACACATGATACCACTCTCGTGTTCAATTGTAAACTCTTTGAGGGCAAAGATAGTCTTCTCTGGTGTTTGCTGATCGAAAGAAGAATTTTTTGTTTGAAATTTTGAAAAATTTCTATGTGACAGATGGTTAAAATAATCACATGATTAGGACAGTTGATGAAAATTGAATCCAGTCTCTAGATTAGATAGTAGTATTGCATCAAGGCTAATTTTTTTTTCATTTAGATAATTGTAATTATATATGTAAATGTCCTTGTTCTGGAAATGTACATTGATGTATTTAGAGGTATAGAGGCATGATTACGTACAAATTACTCTCAAATGGTTATATGTGTGTGTGTGTGTGTGTGTGTGTGTAAGTAGATAGTTATAAAGTAAATGTGGCAAAATGTTAGCAGCTGGTGAGTCTGGGTGAAGGGCATTCTTTATTTTTGTAGCTTTCAGATAAATTTGAAATTATTTCAAAATAGTTAAAAAAACAATACACTTTAATTTTTGTAGATATATTTTATTCAGATATATTATCAGAGATTAAAAAAATGACTTCAGATGCAGGAAAGTAAAAGGAACATTTATTTGTAGAGGAAAAAGTATCTGTCATATTTTATAAGGTACAGAGCACATGATGAACTCTCCAGGTTATTGTGGCGCAGGTCGGTTCTCCTGAATATTCAAATGCGAATGATCAAGGATAAGTGGCAGGATAATGTAGGACAATGCTTTGTGTGGAAAAGCAGCAGATACACCTCCAAACCCAGGCATTGTGAGGTCATGCCTCTTGGAACAAAATAACTGGAGCTGTAATTAGAAGATGATGGTCTCCTGCTGGGAGTTAGAATGCGGGGGGGAAAAGATTTCAGAATCATCACAGGTGGTTTCTGCTGTGCGTGACTACTGAAGATGTCAGCAAAATCGTGAGCGTTATTGAGAGCATTTTGGAAGTCCAACGAAATATGTTTGGTATATTAAAATACAGACTTATGGGCTATCTATTGCTGTGTAACAAATTACCTCAAAATTTAGTGGCTTAGAACAGCAAACGTTCATTACTTCGGTTTCCGGGCATCAGGAATTTGGGAGAAGCTTAGCTGGTGGCTCTGGCTCAGGGTCTCATGAGGTTGTGGTCCGTTTGTCTGCAGGGGCTACAGTCACTTGAAGGCTTGCCTGGGGCTGGGGGGGTCCACTTGCATGGCTGTCGGCGGGCAGCCTCAGTTCTTCCCTTTGCTGCTTGGGTGTCTGAACGACATGGGCAGCTGGCTTCCTGCAGAATGGTGATCCAAAAAGCAAGATGGAGACCGCAAACTCCCGGGTGACCTAGGTTTAGAAGTAATACTTTGTCATTTTTGCAATATCCTTTTGGTTACACAGTGTATTCATTGAGAGATGGGCTTACACAAGGCAGGGGTCATTGGACGTCATCCTGGAGGTCGGCTACGACGCTAGGGCATGATTAGGGCTGCCAGAGCATAGTTGTTGAAAAAGGAAACAAAGGTAAATTTTATAAAAGGGATGATAGGGCTTTTTTTTTTTTTTTTGTGGACGGGCCAAAAAATGAGGACTCCAGATTGAGAAGAGTGAGTGGGAATGTTAATGAAGAATGTTAAATCGTGAGAAGTTTAGGAAAAATCAAGATGATTTTATTCACTGAAGCCTGGAATGAGAAGGAGTGTTTGAAGTTTCTTTTTCCAATAAAAAAAGAGAGGTATTGTTTCCCCAATAGGAGATAAGTAGACCGAACCAAGAAAGTAAAACTGTGATTCATAATGGTTTAAAACCACAACAGCTGTCCTTAATATCGACCTTATTTACTATTATTTCTCTCAGTCCTGCCAATTCTTTCTTTTACTGGTTTTTCCCATACTTCCTACCCCTCCATGGGCAGTTCTGCCCCCTACCTGAATGCACTAACTTCTGCCCACTTTCTTTGCCTCCGGTATCTGTTCCCTTATTGAATTTTGCTCGCCCCTCTGCGTTAATCTCCCAAACACCTCTTTCATTAAATAATGCACTCTGCTCAAAGACTTAAGTACATCCCACTGCAGACAGGGTAAAACCATGTGAACTCCGTAGCCTGGTGCTCAAGAGCCTTTGTTATCGAGTGCTACCTACCTGTCTAGACTGCTTCTCATGATTCCTTGTAAGACCTCCTGCTCTCCACCCTCAAGGCTTGGCTCCCACTTCTCCCTTTGCCTCATGACCTGTTGCCATGGTTTTCATTTACTCAGGGTTCCCTTTTACCCAGATATGAGCTGTCAACCGATTGCCGATGCTGTAGGTCATAAGCCAGATTGGTTCACGTCTCTGCTGTTTTCATTGTCTGATTTCCAGTGAAGCGTGTAATCTCAGCCAATGAGATTACGTATGTGAAGTGCAAGGCATGAGATAGATGCTCAGTGACTTCTAGTTCGTTTTCTTTTGAACGCTCCTGTTCAAGTTTGACCCCTTTCGTGAAACTGTATTGCTCAGATTGATTTTTCCCTCCTGTTAAAACTCTGGCAGTTTATTTCCGTGTTGCCTCCTTTGGCAAATAATGATATTTTATTTACAATTTGACCTGTTGAGGGCAGAGACCATGCCTTGTAAGTCATAGTGGTCCCCTCAGTTGTTTGAACTTAGATCCTTAGTGAGTATTGTTTGTGAGTTTTCTCCATATGGGGTTGAGATTCCTAGAGATGGTGTGGAGTACCTCCCAGAGTTGAGGACATGTGGGTGACCAGGGTCTCCCACGAACTACCTGTTCATGCCACCTGGACAACGCCTATGGGGTTGGCTGGTTAAGTAGATGAGACTGTACCTCTGTGTTCGCACAATAGCCTCTCTGGTCTTAACCATGCCTGCATGGTGCTGTATTGAAATGGTCCGTTTGTGGCCATTCTCCCTGTGGCTGGTGAGCTCCCTCAGGGTAGCCCAGTGCCTGGCATCCTCAGTGCTTTGCCCAGTTTTTGTTTGATGTGAAGTATCCAGTGAATGCCAGAACTGGTATTAAACACTCACTTCATGCTAAGGTTTAGGGATTTTTTTTTTTTTTGGTTATGAGACCATCACAAGTTTATAAAATAGGAACTGATGAACTTCTTTGATGTTAATAGCCACGTTCGTTTAACTTGTAGTCTTAGAGTCTTCCATAGAATGCTGTGTGACCGCCAACATGAGATGATTTAATTTGACTTGGAAGAATATCTCTGTTGTGCTGTTTGATGTAAGCAACGTGATGTGAGGCTCTGCACACACAAAATGTATATAGTTCTTGTATTGCTTCAGATGAAGAGTTATGCTTGGTTAAAGTAATACACTGCTAGAATAACTAGCTTTGGACTGTGAAAATGGAAATCACAACAGTGCCTCCTGGATTCTTTTTGTCTGCAAAGTAGTATTTCTGTGGAACTTTTTATCTGGGATTTTTCTCAGGACAACCAGCACAAGTTATGTTAATTTTTTTTTTTTTTTAAAGTAAGCTCTGTGCCCAAGGTGGGGCTTGAACTCACAACCTGAGGTCAAGAGTTACATGAATCAAGAGATACCCCAGAGCTGGAGCTCTGATACTCGATTCATAGGCATGAAGCTCCAGGAAGAGCACAGGAGGCTACCTTCTGCCCCACCTAGGTGGCCATTCTGAAGAAAAGCTAGTATGTTCTCTATAGATAACATTATGGAGTGATTAAAATCGGTGGCTTTTGGTACCCAGAGAGTGGGTGGGGATTGTGGAAATGTGGCTATCCTCCCTCTCCCTCTCTCTTTTTTAAAGTTCATTTATTTACTTTGAGGGAGAGTGTGTGAGCAGGGGAAGGGCAGAGAAAGGAGGGAAGAGACAGAGAGAATCACAAGCAGGCTCTGCACTGCCTGCTTGGAGCCCAATGCGGGGGGTTGAACCCACAAACTATGAGGTCACGACCTGAGCCGAGACCAAGAGTTAGAGACTTAACCTATTCAGCCACCCAGGAGCCCCGGAAGTGTGGCTGTTCTTAATCGAGAAACTTATTTTCATGGGCACCTGGGTGGCTCAGTCAGTTTAAGCTTCTGACTTTTGGTTTCAGCTCAGGTCATGATCTCACAGTTGGTGAGTTTCAGTTCCGCATCGGGTTCTGGGTTGACAGAGTGGAGTCTGCTTGGGATTCTCTGCTTTTCCTTTTCTCTCTGCCCCTCCCTCCTTGTGCTCTCTGTCTCTCTGTCTCTCTCTCTCAAAATAAATAAATAAACATACATACATACATAAATAAATAAATAAATAAATAAATAAATAAATAGAAATGTCTTTTCACTTAGAAAATTGTGAGATGATGGGGCGCCTGGGTGGCGCAGTCGGTTAAGCGTCCGACTTCAGCCAGGTCACGATCTCGCGGTCCGTGAGTTCGAGCCCCGCGTCAGGCTCTGGGCTGATGGCTCAGAGCCTGGAGCCTGTTTCCGATTCTGTGTCTCCCTCTCTCTCTGCCCCTCCCCCGTTCATGCTCTGTCTCTCTCTGTCCCAAAAATAAATAAACGTTGAAAAAAAAAGTTAAAAAAAAGAAAATTGTGAGATGATTTTAGGGAAATGTGCTTAAAAAGAAAAAAAAAAACTGAGTGAGGGCATCAAAGTTATTTCTATGTGTGCCCTTAATGATTCTAGGAAGGAAATAGATTTTAGAACCAGAAAGGATTGTCTGGAATCATTTATTCCTCTGTTGTTGCAAAAATAAATTAGTAAATCAACGCCCTGTTATTTATGTCTCTCTAATACGCTGAGAAAGAAACTGCTCCCTCTCATCAGAACCCCGATTCATCCATTGTAAGGACTGGGTTCAACCTGATTATTTATTGAGGTTTCTGTGAGAATAAGCAAAGCCTACCTAGTAGGCAGCAAGAGTTAATTCTGCCTGCTGTGTTTCTTTTTTCTAATAGGAGCACTTTAGCAATGCTAATCAGTTGTACTGATTTTCTGTTTTGATTTTTCCATAATAATTAAGTGAATGATATGGAATGCAATCAAGTTTGGCACTAGGGGGTTCATGCAAATGACTCTCTATCTTTCTTTCTTTCTTTTTTTTTTTTACATTTTACATTTTGTTAAATGGAATCATAAGGAAAGTTGTTGGAAGAGGAAGACTGAGTGGGTGGGGGTAGCATAACTCTTTATTTAGAATTTTGAATATTTTCCAAATGTCTATTTTAATGAAACAAATCACCTTGTTACCTTTCTTTTTCAATTGAAATAATGCTTATTTTTTTTAAAGATTGCATTTTGTTTTCAAAGTGAAGATTAGAATGTAAAGGCAAGATGGCATAGCTTAAAACAGAGACATGAGGGGGGAAAATGTATTGAACTTTCTTCCTTCAGGGTAGATATAAAGGAAAAAAAGGTACCCACATTTGCTCATCAAAACCTATAGAAGAAAACATGAAATAGGGAAAGGGTGTATGTAATGCCCTATCCACTGACTTGGATGGCCTCTCATTACTATTTTATTTTATTTTATTTTATTTTATTTTATCTTTAAATGTGTATTTATTTTTGAAAGAGAGGGAGTAGGGGAGGGGCAGAGCGAGAGGAAGGAGAGAATCTCAAGGAGGCTCCACTCTGTCAGTGCAGAGCCCGAAGTGGGGCTTGAACTCAGGAACCATGAGATCCTGACCTGGGCAGGAGTCAGGAGCCACCCAGGCACCTCTGCTTTTCAGTACCTTTATTCAACAAGACAGAACAAAACGAAGGAACATCTGTTTCTGAATATAGTGAAATGCTGTATTTCTGTAGTTTTTTACAGCTCATTGGCATATTTCTGCAATGTCCTCTCCCCTCACCATATGAAACTTTTGAATCATTTTCTTAAATGGTTTTAACCTGTATATGTGTTTGCATGTTCCCTGAATCTTGATCTAGCAATTATTTTTGCTTTTGATGTTTTATACTTTAACGTAGATTATTCTAGAATTCACTTAATTTTCTAGAATGCAGAAAATCCTTTGGGAATGAGACAAGCTGACGTATATATACATTTTTAAAATGTACTTATATTTTCCCTTCTATGAACACCTCCAGTAGCTTTGCAACAGAGAGTTTTCTCTATGCCAAATTTCAAAAGCAAAGGGGAGGTGACCAAATTTTGCTTTTTTTTTTTCTTTTTCTCTGCCATTCCTATAGAGAGGTTAAAGCCTTTGCAGAGCCACACATCAAGTGCAGAGCAAGAAGGGCTACCGAAAGATTAGCCTTAACATTTTTACATTAAAAGAAAACACACAGCCTTTTTCTTTTTCTTGGCAGTTTGAGTCACTGCTTGCAGCAATTTCTAACTTTACAGACTAAACATTTCTAATTGGGAAATGGATGGTTTGAGTCGAAGATGTGGGTGACTCACGATATAATAAGCTTTCCAATTTGGGGTAATTGTTGGTAAGTAGATGGCCCATTACTGCTGACTAGTACGCGTTTTTATCTTTGAGGAAAGAATGAAAGTTAATATACATATTTCACACTTCATTGAAACAAAACGCTTATCCTAACATAGATAAAGCAATGAGACAGATACTTGCCATGCTTATCTGTTACCACTAAATATATTAAAGGTTTTGTTTTTTTGAGGAGTGAGGGAAACATTGGCAGTCTATCTCGCGTCTTCAACTGTGAGATGGGATAATAAAAACACCACTTCTTAGGTAAATGGCTGTGGGGGGTTGGATGGAAACACACATCAAAGGTTCGACACAGCGTCTGGCCCACAGTCATCGGTCAGGAAATGTGAGCTGTTACCGCCTTTCGTTATCACTTATATTCATTCCTGTTAAGCAGAGTGGCTTCTTTAGATACGTCATGTTAAGCTTCAGATCCTACAACTTCGAGACAAACACCAATAATCTGAATTAATTTATAAGCCCTATTTTGGCTACCCACTTATGCTCTTTATGTTAGAATACATTTTGTGATCACTGAAACTCCCCCTTTTGAAGATTTCACGACCTCTCATAGTGGCTTATAGTATCTTTTAATTTTCCTACAAATTCGTAATCTTTTTTCCTTATTCCAAATCAATGTTTTCTTTAGTGTTAGCTTTTGTCCACTTAGAGATAGATGACTTATCGCGAGAGACTTACTATCCTTATAATCAGTCTTGATTTTGAAAGACTGAGTACTTCCTCACTTGATCGGTTCTCTTGAATTTGAAGGATAAACTATTTCCTACGGTGAGGTTTTTGCTGGTATTATTGTTGATGTTTTTTGAAGATAATCTTACTCTTTTTTGGAACTGGAGAGTGTTATGGTAAGTGAAATAAGTCATACAGAGAAAGACAGATACCCTATGTTTTCACTCTTATGTGGATCCTGAGAAACTTAACAGAAGACCATGGGGGAGGGGAAGGAAAAAAAAAAGAGGTTAGAGATGGAGAGAGCCAAAGCATAAGAGACTCTTTTTTTTTTTAACATTTTTTTTTTTTATTTTTTTTTTTTTATTTTTTGGGACAGAGAGAGACAGAGCATGAACGGGGGAGGGGCAGAGAGAGAGGGAGACACAGAATCGGAAACAGGCTCCAGGCTCTGAGCCATCAGCCCAGAGCCTGACGCGGGGCTCGAACTCACGGACCGCGAGATCGTGACCTGGCTGAAGTCGGACGTTTAACCGACTGCGCCACCCAGGCGCCCTAAGAGACTCTTAAAAACTGAGAACAAACTAAGGGTTGATGGGGGGTGGGAGGATGGGGAGGGTGGGTGATGGGTATTGAGGGGGGCACTTGTTGGGATGAGCACTGGGTGTTGTATGGAAACCAATTTGACAATAAATTTCATATTAAAAAAATAAATAAAAGTAATCTCTACACCCAGTGTGGGGCTTGAACTCACAACCCCGAGATCAAGAGTCACATGTTCTACCAACTGAGCCAGCCAGGTGCCCTGATAAGCTTACCTTTTTAAACTGCAAGGTTGTTCCACACTTGTGTGGAAGGTTAGTATAGCTTCTCAAAATGCCAGCTTTCACCCCGAAAGTAACTGTTTTAGTCACATAATCTGGCCTATTGTTACTAGTTTCTCTAGTTTACCAACAGGCCAGTTGATATTTATTCTCTTTTTAATTAGTAATAGGTTCAGCTATTTATAGTTCCCTGTCCCATTTTTCTAATGTTTATTTATTATTTTGAGACAGAGAGAGAGAGAGAGAGAGAGAGAGAGAGAGAGAGGTAGAGGCAGAGAGAGAGGGAGAGAGAATCTCAAGCAGGCTCTGCACTGTTGGTGCAGAGCCCAATGTGGGACTCAATCTCAGGAACTGTGAGACCATGACCTGAGCCAAAATCTTGTCGGACACCCAACCGACTGAACCATCCATGTTCGTTTTTATAATAATTATATAAAATCATTTTATATACATGTGACAATTAGACATTTCCTTCTTACTAAGTGATAAGTTCCTAGAGGTTAGGAGTTGGGCATGGGTTCCAGGTGCAGGCCATGCTTGCTGTTACAACATCCGAGCTGATGAGTGCCTGGCACATAGTAGGTGTTCAATAGATGCTTGCAGATGACTTCATTTGAGTGTCTCATGGGAACCTCATACTTGACGTACCTGAAACTGAACTTCAGCTTCTTCCTTCCGAAAGGGGAGGGTGTCTGTGCCTCCCATCTTAGTGAAGAGCATGCCCTCGACCCATGGGGCTATCCCAGGGAGCACTCTTCTCTTTCATTCCCACCTTCCGTCACCAAGTTCAATGGATTCCAAGTCCTAAAAGCCTCTCAGTTTCACTCAGTTCCCTGCAAGGTCTGTGTTATCCCCAGTGAAGTTCATGTACTTTGCAATGGTGTATAAAACCCATTGTGATGTGCCTCTGTCTCTTTCTTGGCTGAATGAATTTGAGCTTCCTAAAATGTGCCTGACCATCCCTTACTTCCGGTTTTCTCTGTGTGGACCATTCTCCTTCCTCTTGGTATCTCCTTTGCCCAGCCTGTTTTGCAGATATGTTATTATTTGCTTCTCTGTTGTGTTCTTTCTTCCTCTCAATAATACCAAGATGGTTTTCTCCAACACCCACCTCTAAACAGCTTTATACCTGTTTCTGTACACCTATGAAGAACCGTCCATAAGATACCTGGTTTTGTTTCTGTTGAGCAAATGGGAAAAGTGAAGCACTACGTATAACAATTGTACATCATGATGATTAAATTATCAATGTCTCACTGGCCAGGGACTGAAACCACATCTGTATTTTATGTCCAGTTTTTGCACGGTGCCTAGGATAGAGCAGGCGTTCAGTGCACATTGAATGAATTATTGAATGAATCTCACTTTGAGCTGAGGTGTCTCTCTCTTGAGTCAATGGAGCTTCTGTTTCATCATTTATCCTTTGGGACAAATGAGGCCAGATTCCTCTGTGAGCCCTCTTTTTCCAGAAGGGAAATGTGCCTGGTGAGAGAATCTGGAAGCCTGTGTTGCTCTGCGTTGTTCGGGTAGATTCCTTTAATGTTGGCTGGCATGGATGAGAAGGGCTTTTGTTGTGGTGGCAATTAATGATGATTTGCACATTTTTGTAATTTACAAAGTGGTGTCCCCCCTGCACAGCACAAGGAATACCTCTCTCTTGGACCATGAAATCTGGTGACCTGTCTATTTAAACACATGGCTTGTTATGCCTCATTCGGCCCTAGTGACAACTGGTACCGAATGGTTGCTGTATTGAAAAGAATTATGTTTGGGTCACTTTAATGCATCTCTAATTTGGAGTGTTTTTTTTTTTCTTATAGGTTGTTCTTCAGTAAAAAAAAAATGGTTATTTCTTCGAACTCATGCCTGAGCTTCATTGGTTTATTGTTATGTCTCTGGAGCAGGACAGGATCCTCGCTGAATCTTGAAGACCCTAATGTGTGCAGTCACTGGGAAAGGTAATAGTTTCGAAAGTACTCTGTGAAATGATTTCGGATAAGTTATTTTTTAATGTACTATCATTAACAGTCTGATCTATGAAATTAGAATTTGAGAAGAGACGATGAAATGACTTATTTATGTAAAAAGCAGTGGTTATATTAATAAACTAGACGGTGTTATTCACCTTGGTCTTCTGGAATATAAAGTGAAAGAAAACTTGATCTGTTGATTCCAACACAGGAGCAATTGTATGATGCAGGGAAAATATTACTAGTTCCCTCAAAATGATCTCCCAGGCATCTTCTCCTTGCTCTCGGTCTATTTGCAGTAAGCTCAGGGAGCTAGACTTATGCATGAGGAACCGATGCGTGAGCAGTGAAAGACAGCATGAGATACTGTCCTGAAGTGCTGGAATGTATGGTGTAAGAAAACTGGGCTTTATGTGGCCTGAAAAGGGAGACAAGGTTTCTGGAGGAACGGGGCAAAGGCTGAGATGTTCTCAAAGACTTGAATAAGACAAGTGGATGGCAGTGATGATGTGCGGTTCTGGGAATGGAAGGGAGCCTGAAACCAGGGCTACCCAGACCGCTGAGGGCCTTGAGCAAAAGACTAGTGTGAGTACAGGACCTCAGGAGGGCGTGGTTGAATAGATTACAGCAAAGCAGACCATGTAGTGTGCAGATCAGGGCACTTTGCAGTGGGAAATACAGAGGGCGTACGACACAACAGGTCATTGTCAGAGATCCCCTAGTCCTTTTGGGAACACACAGATAGCACAGACCATCCAGTGCCATTACAGTACAGTCAAATGTTGTCTATGCCCCTCTCCTGTGCTAGTTGCATTCCTAAGGAAACATCTTTATCCAAAAGTAACATTGTACATGTCAGTTTTTCAAAGAGGAGGTGGCATCCTTGTAGTATGCCCCAGTGCTCAAGAGTAATAGGTATGTTCGATAGCTGTATATGCCATTGCATCCACCTCTCCATCGCTTGTCCCCATTACCCCCAGCGCCATGAGTAGCACACCACAGGGTACACATTCCAGTCACCAGGTAAAAGCCAATACCACACTGTATGTCAACTAACTTGACTTTAAATAAATAAATGAAAAATAAATAAATAAATGGAAAAAAAACAAACAAACGAGCACAGGTCAGAGGCTTCCCAGCACAGCAGCTGGGGTATTGGAGGGGCGCACTGGTTCCTACACACATAGTTCCATTATGAATCTTTAAGCTGTAGAGGAAATACGTGTATGTAATAAAGTTCTATGTGTTTGCGGTATTAACTATATTACATAGAATTGAAGGGGAAGGACCTCCTATTAATTATCCTCATAATAGTTACAGCACCTCCGATAAGTATTTCACTTACGAAGTGCATAATGAACACCCATAAATGCATAAAAATGAGTCCGTGAATATAAGAAGGGATACATTTCCCATTTAAAAAAGGGAGGGCCATTGACGGTTGAATTTGTGGGAGGATGCAAGCTTTGGAATAGAAGGAAAAAATCAAATTCATAAGATGCTCTGAAATAAGAATCAGTCAGAATCTTGGTCATACGTTGATTGTAGGATGTGAAGGAGGCAGGAAAGGGGGGGATTTACAGCCTGCCCGGCGAAAGAGTGGAGGTGTCATTGCACATATGAAAAAAATTAAAGGAAGAGAGTTGATTTGAGAGGGAAGAGGTGAGTGTGGTTCTGCCATGTTGTGTTCTTAAGATCGGTGTGAGAGGTGGGCCTGGCTGTGTTTGGGAGTACAGGATTGGGAGTCCCCAGCATGATGAGATTGAACAGGTGGGCTCTCTGAGGGAAAGGCTATAAAGAAAAAAACAACCAAGACTCGAGTTAATCCAGCACCCTCTCATACACGCACATTTTGCCCTGATTCCTCGTTCAACGGTTTGACGAAACTTGGCAACACATAATTGCATGTTCTGTTTGCCGTTGATAATTCCCGGCGTCTAAAACACTGCCTTGCTTAGGGCACGTGCTCAAGAAATAACTGTTGCTTGAGTACCTTCTGACAAGGAATGAAAGGACTTCATATGGAAATCAGTGGGGCAATGGGGAGAGAGGAGAGACAGACAACAGGGGGCACACTGGTCTCTAAACCTAATGCAATCCCACTGTTGAAGAAGTGATTAGAGTAACCTCTAAAATACTAACTAATGGGGACGGCAAATGAGGGTGAAAGAGTAGGGAAATGATGGAGGGGTTTTTTTTTCCCCCGACTGTATTTTTTTTTCCATGACCTGCTAGAAAAAAGGATGGACAACCGTAATCTTCTTATTGATACATTTCCCGTTTTAAGGCTAGATGATGATTCTTTGAAGAAAGGTAGAAGAAAGTGAAATTGTTTGAGAAGAATGAAGGAAGGAATGTAAATTAAAATGGTCAAATGAAAGTGCAGGTGACGCCTTGTCCTGTATTTTCAAAAACACTCGGGTAGGGGCGCCTGGGTGGCTCAGTCGGTTAAGCGTCTGGCTCTATCGTGATGGCGTGGAGCCTGCTTGGGTTTTTCTCTGTTTCTCTGTCTCTCTCTCAAAAATACATAAATAAACATTAAAAAAAGTGAAATAGGGCTTGAATTGAAATGGGGAGAGGAAGATGAGTTTCAAGGACAAAATTCTTGGTCGTAGGTCCGAGCGGGGCTCGCTGTAGTTGTGCCTTATCTAAACCCCACCTGTCCCAAGTGGATTCGGCTGGAGCCTTGCTTTCCACAGTGTGCTTAATGAGCATTGCCTGTCAGAAATGCAGACCGTCAGGCCCTGCCCCAGGCCTGCTGAATCGTTTATTTTCAGACAAAAGCAGGCCTCCTTTTAATGCAGCGGTTCTCAGAAGGTGTACATGAAATGAAATCAACGAAAGTTAAATCATTTCGAATATACAGGGGGTGCTTGTTGTTAAAGGCAACCTGCGCAGCGTCCTGGGGGAGACTGACGATTCCGTGAACTTTCTGTTTCTTCTCCGCATCCCTTTCCCTGTTCTGGGAGTTGAAGTGTTTGCATCTATTAGGGTTTCCTCCCAGGAAGACACAAGTGAAGAGGAGCCCTTCTTTGTCCGTCGCCTTGGGGGTGGAGCACAGAAGTGGTACTGATTGCAGCTAGTCCTGAAGCGAGCAGAGATAAGAAATGATAATTCCTACCATGTCTGATGAAAGTAACAAGATCATTTTGGCAGATAAAATGTCACTAACCACTTTGGAATGCATCCAAGTGATGATGGCTTCCCCCCCCCCCGCCCCCCCCCCCCCCCCCGTTCTTTGACCTTACATTAAATCTTGCTGGGGTTTCTCCCCGGATGATATTTAATAGGTTAAAATCACGGTGGTGATATGTTTTCAGTGTATTTGAGAAGATTAAGCAAACAAGCAGGAGATGAAGAGTTCTGCATCGCTGTGGGGAAAGTAGCGTAGAGTTGAGGTCAGATTCCATTGATACCGCAGTTTGGCGCTTATTGTCTACTTTAGAAGCTTTAGATGTTCTAATGACATCCGAGAGGTAGCATGGGACAGGGTGGTGTCTCGGGGCAGTGGTGTTAGTGCTGGCTGTAGAGTGACTGCTAGCACAGGGAGCTCCATGCTGGTCATTTGTGATAAAAACACGTTTGGGGTCACCTGGGTGGCTCAGTCGGTTAAGCATACGACTTTGGCCAGGTCATGACCTTACTTACGGACTCCTGGGTTCGAGTCCGGCGTCGGGCTCTGTGCTGACAGCTCAGAGCCTGGAGCCTGCTTCGGATTCTGTGCCTCCCTCTCTCTGTCTGCCCCTACCCCACTGTGTCTCTCTGTCTCTCAAAAAAAATGAATAAACGTTGAAAGAAAAACACACGATTGAAGTAGACAGTCAAGAAAGTTCCTTCCCACGCTGCCTTTAAGAGCAGCCACTGGTAGGGGCCCCTGGGTGGCGCAGTCGGTTGAACGTCCGACTTCAGCCAGGTCACGATCTCGCGGTCCGTGAGTTCGAGCCCCGCGTCAGGCTCTGGGCTGATGGCTCAGAGCCTGGAGCCTGTTTCCGATTCTGTGTTTCCCTCTCTCTCTGCCCCTCCCCCGTTCATGCTCTGTCTCTCTCTGTCCCAAAAATAAATAAACGTTGAAAAAAAAATTAAAAAAAAAAAAAAAAAGAGCAGCCGCTGGTATATGTGCTGCTGAAGTGAGTACATAAGAGCAGCTGCTGAGGCGCCTGGGTGGCTCAGTCGTTTGAGCGTCTAACTCCTGAATTCGGCTCAGGTCACGATCCCAGGGCCGTGGGATAAATCCCCTCATTGGGCTCCACGCTGAGTATGGCACCTGCTTGGGTTTCTCTCTCTCCTTCCCTCTGCCCTTCTTCCCCACTTGCAGGTGCTCTCTCTCTCTCCCTCTCTCTCAAGAATTTAAAAAAAAAAAAAAAAAGAGCAGTCGCTGATGAACAGGGAAGTGTGGACTGTTAGCAGAGGCACTGATGAAGTTCAAACAGCAGCCCGGAAGCTGTGATAAAGACCCAGAGGAGGCTAGCCTGTTCAGAGACCTTTCCCCTCAGATTACAAGCACACAGCTTCCACAAAGTGGCCCCTTGAAAAGTGACAAGTTAGTTGTTCAACTAGTTAGGTGGGTATTGAGCAAATTTACAGAGTATTTGGCAGTCACAATTTGAAAATTATTTACTAGTCCATGCTTATAATATACTCGAGTTTAACAGTAATTTTCAAAATTATGTGCATTGTATGGTTGTAATAATATAAAAACTAAAAAGCTAACTAAAACAAAAAACGAAAACCCCTGGAGACTGTAAAAAAAAATCTGCTCTATGCTATTGGTGGTTACGTATGAGTTAGAGAATTCTCTCCTTAAAATGTTGTTTTCCAAAATTTGTAGTGTGATTGTAATGTCATTAAAAATGGGTAAGAAAAGAGAGAAAGATTGTCTAGAAAAGAGGAAGAATGTATAAAATGCAACAGAAAGGAAATTTGGTGTGAAAAGGCTTAGAGCCTTTCTCCCACAGACTTGACTAGAAGCCTGTTTCTGATCATCGTGCCAAGTAATTTGTTTTCAGTCAGTTCTGAACTGAGTTTGAGCTTCCCGATAATTAAAAACAATTTTTTTTAACATTTATTTATTTTTGAGAGACAGAGAGGTACAGAGCATGAGCTGGGGAGGGGCAGAGAGAAGGAGACAGAATCTGAAGCAGGCTGCAGGCTCTGAGCAAGTTGTCAGCACAGAGCCTGACGCAGGGCTCGAACCCACAAACTGTGAGATCGTGACCTGAGCCGAAGTCAGATGCTCAATCGACTGAGCCACCCAGGCTCCCCTAGCTTCCCAATAATTTTAAGAAGAGGAGTTGAGGTGGAAGAGAAAGGCTCAAAGCATCGTCATTTTGTCCTTGGTTATTCCCCAAACTGTACATATTTCTCTGTTAAAGCCATATTGTGTTGTTTTTAGCCTTGTGAGCTGGCCTCTGCTGAGAGCTCTTAGGGGGTGGGAGCTGCAGAGAAGATGTTCAATACCTTTTCGTTGAATTGCAATCCTAAATGGTTCGATGAACCTTCATGGAGAAGAGCTTTTGTATCTTCTAAAACCACGGAAGCATCCTGCAAGTGTGTGCTGTTGGTGAGGGGCAAGAGGCCAGAGAGCAAATTCCTGTTCTTCGGTATTTCCTCTCATTTGAAACAACCTTACAGGCTGCTAGAAATTAGTGAACATACTTCTCATGATTGCCTATGGAATCCGTTCTGCCATCCACATCAAATGGGCTGCGTTTGCCCGGGACCCATTTGTCTATGATTACTTCTGCTCTTGAAGGCATACAGACGTTTAATGTCATAACATAACCTTTGAAATTTTATGGGAATAAAGCATTAGGTGTAGTTCCAACAAACCAATGTAGTTCACTTGTATTAGCGCTGTAGGGCCTGGTAGAATATTGTTGTCACCCAACTGGCATTGATTTAGAGTGGCTTCTTTTTAACTCCTCTAGTGGAGGAAAGCAGCTGTGTTTTGTTCACAGGTAACACAAGACCGCACCTGTATGGTAGTTTCATATACAGAGGATGTTCATCTGCTTTGCTGTCCACTGAAAACGGAGTGGAGAAATAATGCTACAGACCTCAAGGTTCAGTTATTTACAAGCAGCTGGAGAGGCAGGAAAAAAGTTGGCGAGGTCTTCTAATTTGCATTAACGTGAACCTCAGAACAGTGCTGAAGTCAGAAGACATTAATAGCTTACTGTGATATTTCGTTCCAAGAAACTTTATATATTTTTTAAAACACTTATTTATTTATTTTGAGAGAGAGCATGAGTGGGGGGAGGGCAAGAGGGCAAGGGAGAGAGAGAAAATCTCAAGCAGGCTCTGTGCCGTCCGCACAGAACAGGATATGGGGCTCTAATCTCACAAAACGTGAGATCATGACCTGAGCCGAAATCAAGAGTCAGACGCTTGAGTGACTGAGCTGCCCAGGCACCCACCCTAAGAACCTTTGTATTTTAACAGAGGCCTCTTTTCCCCTAAAGGAGTAATATCACAGATGTTGGCATTTGCATACTGTGCGATCATCTGAACCTGTTCTTGCCGGTAGCCTCAGGTTGCATATGGTAGAGAAGAAAATAGTCACCTAAAATGTACGTTAGAAATTCAGAATGCCAAGTGGAAGGGATCTTCAAGACTACCTCTGACCCCCTGGTTTTAAGATGTGGTTATCAAAACCCAGGAAAGGGGCACCTAGGTGGCTCAGTCAGTTAAACGTCTGACTTTGGTTCAGGTCATGATCTCACAGTCGGTGAGTTGGAGCCCTGCGTCGGGCTCTGTGCTGACAGCTCAGAGCCTGAAGCCTGCTTCGATTCTGTGTCTGCCTCTCTCTCTGTCCCTCCCCTGCTCATGCTCTGTCTCTGTCTGTCTCAAAGATAAATAAAAACATTAAAAAAAATAAAAACAGGAAAAGAAGGTTATTTGCTGATTGCCATCTAGTTTCTTACTGTTGATCAGGATAACCCTGTCTTCTGCTAATCCAATGATCTGTTCAGTAAGACCTGTTGCATCTGCCTAAGATTTGTAGAGGATCCCTAAATTTACCTAGAAATCAAGGTGCAATGGCCCAAAGAATGAAATACACAAAAGGGTGAATAGTTAGGTTATTTTTTTTTTTTTAATTTTTTTTTTCAACGTTTATTTATTTTTGGGACAGAGAGAGACAGAGCATGAATGGGGGAGGGTCAGAGAGAGAGGGAGACACAGAATCGGAAACAGGCTCCAGGCTCTGAGCCATCAGCCCAGAGCCTGATGCGGGGCTGGAACTCACGGACCACGAGATCATGACCTGGCTGAAGTCGGACTCTTAACCGACTGCGCCACCCAGGCGCCCCTAGTTAGGTTATTTTATAGACTTCCTATTGAAGCCTAAGTATGTTATGGCTAACAGAGACTGGCTAGAGAAAGAAATCCCATTGGTGGGGAGGCCAGCACCGCATAGCTTTTCAGATGAGAAGGTTCTGCCCTATATCTAACCTGAAATATTTATTTTTGATGGAGAGAGGGTGAGCAGGGGGTGGAGCAGAGAGAGAGAGGGAGAGAGAGAATCCCAAGCAAGCTTGGCAATGTCAGCACAGAGCCTGATGTGGGGCTCAATCCCACAAACCGTGAGATCATGACCTGAGCTGAAGTCAAGAGTCAGATGTTTAACCGACTGAGTCACCCAGGCACCCCTAACCTGAATTCTTTATGCTAACATTTCAAACTCATTCCTTCTGTACCTTCTCTAGTCAATACTTAGACTAGAGAAATCTCATCTGTACCTAATAATGAAGTTGGTCCATTGATTTGCTGCAAGTGAGTCCATAATTGTGGCCTGTTTTTTTTGCTAGGGTGAATTAACGATTTTAGTGAAAATCTTTGAGACTGTTAAAGAGAAGAGGATTAACTTGTTTGGACAAGAGGATGCTTCGGGTTCTCCTATAGGCAGGAGCTCTAAGCTCTTGAGCCATGTAATAGACTGCTTTAAAATGAAGAAATATGACATTGAACATTGAATGCTTTTGTGTTTCGTGGATGTTTTCCACCTGCATTCTTAGGCTCTTAGGATGGCATGCCTTTAATTTAACAAGAAGCTGTTAGTGAAATGTATTGAAAACCCAGGCTAAGTAGCAGCAGGCTGTGGGTATGTATATTTCAGGCTAATTGTTTCAGCTGTGTGTTTAGAACCTAGCTTAGAGACTTCTTTGTAGTTTTTATTCAGAGGTTGTATATATTCTTCCACCGCCTGAAAAGTAGGGCAGGAACCCAAAACCAAATTAATTCAAGTTCCAACCTGAGAAGTGTGTTCTTTTTGATTTTCCAGAATCAGTACCAAAATGTACTAGTAATAATATTCACATTGTCTCTTAGCTTACTTATTATTTGCATGCACATTTCGATTGAAAACTTCCTTGTGTAAGTTCTGGGTTAAGCCTGGACACCTGGGATGAGGGGATGCCATTAAATACAGAAACGTACATGGTGGTAATGTTTTCAAGTTTAGGGTTATCAGAGTTAATGGTGAGTAGTAAAGAGAATTTTTTTATGAATTTAGAACATGAATTCTTATCTTTTAAATGTATTATTAATATTGGTCCTTTTGGTGTTCTCAAATAAAAACCTGTAAATACGTGGAGATTCTCTTTTGAAAGTCAGCAAATGGAGATAATTTAGTCTATGATGTTTGTATGTACATAGTACATCATTAATGTAACAGTAGGAACTACTGATTCCTTACCTTTCTTCTTCTTTTCAGCTACTCAGTGACTGTGCAAGAGTCATACCCGCATCCCTTCGATCAAATTTACTACACCAGCTGCACTGACATTCTGAACTGGTTTAAATGTACACGGCACAGGTAATCAAAGCTCAGGTCTATTTATGGAGTTTGGCTAACTGGGAAGTACTTTACTACAGAGACGTTACATGTATGAGAAGATGCATCTGTTCATCTAGTCAATAGTTATTGAGTGCTTGTTACTGTCCTAGCCTTGTTCCAAACCATAGGAGATACAGACATGCAAAAAAAAAGCCTGTCCATGCCCTTGATGAGCTTACAGGGGAAGTGTCTCCTGGTTTCCATAGTTTGGTTAGCAAGAATTCATGCAGCTTTTGTGTGATGCGTAAACGGGGGAGACACTCTTAATTATGGACTTCAAGAAACTCGTATTCCAGCATACGTTTCTACTTGAATATCTGACTCAATTTGGACTAATTTAAACTTGAACTCAACTTAAGCCACATTTTTTCCCCTATAAATGTGAAAACAGAGAAGAAAAACATCTTAAATATGAATGTTAATATGGAAGGGACCAGAGATGCCTTACTTTTATTGGTAAAATGCTTACCATGGTGTGAGTCATGGGTCTAATGTGACACCTGTTGATTTATACTGCACTAAATGTTATACTCAATGTTATTTCTTTAGACAGGCTTTCCTCCACCACTCCGTCTAAACAAGTATTCCCTTCCTGTCACGCTCTCTTTCCTTACTCAGGCCTTATTTTTCATCACACTATATAATCATTACTAGTCATGATATGACCAATTTATTTGTTTAATATGTATCTGCACTTAAATTCTATATGTCTGTCTTCCCCAGTAGAGTGTAAGTTCTTTGAGGGCAAGTCTTTATATCGTTTTGCTCACTCTGAGCTACTTCCCCAGTGCCTAGAGCAGTGCCTGGAATATATTAAGCACTCAGTGAGCATGTGTTGCATAAATGAATCAGTGAATGAATGAAGCTTTAGTTAAATGTGAGAGTCCTTTGTATACTTCTATTTTTGTTTTTAATTTTTTTAACGTTTATTTATTTTTGAGACAGAGAGAGACAGAGCATGAATGGGGGAGGGTTAGAGAGAGAGGGAGACACAGAATCTGAAACAGGCCCCGGGCTCTGAGCTGTCAGCACAGAGCCCGACGCGGGGCTCGAACTCACAGACTGTGAGATCATGACCCGAGCTGAAGTCGGACGCTCAACCGACTGAGCCACCCAGGTGCCCCTGTATACTTCTATTTTATAGTGGGATGAGGCTGTGTTGTCTCATTTTTCAAGGAATTCTCTGAATTCTTCCTTTAAAACATATGTGAATGGTAATTAGATCAGCGTCATAGCTGAAATTAATTATACTCTCTGAGCTATCTCAAGATAAGTGAAATAGGAAAGTCATAAAACTTCTGATCCCTTGAAATAAAGTATAACTTGACTTAAATGGGCAATTTTAATATATTCTTAGCAAACTGATAAGAGTTAGCATACTATTCATCAAGACATTTATTCCATGTTTCTTCTTCTTTTAAAAGTTTTTAAAATGTCTATTTATTATTGAGAGAGAGACAGAGGGAGAGTAAGTGAGGGGCGGAGAGAGAGGGAGACAGAATCCGAAGCAGGCTCCAGGTTCCCAGCTGTCGGCACAGAGCCTAACTGTGGCCTCGAACTCACGAACTGTGAGATCATGACCTGAGCCGAGGTTGGAATCTTAACTGACTGAGTCACCCAGGTGCCCCTCCCTGTTTCTTCTTAACTGTTTTAGAATATTTTGCTCTTCATACCTTTATTATATATATGTAATAGCCCTTTGGTATTAAAATAAAAATTCTTGATTTCTAATCAAATTGTCAGTCAAAAGAAGTAACAGTGTGATTTCTCCCTCTGTGTAGAATCAGTTATCGGACGGCCTATCGACATGGAGAGAAAACTATGTATAGGCGCAAATCTCAGTGTTGTCCTGGATTTTATGAAAGCCGGGAAATGTGTGTCCGTAAGTAAGACCTTTATCCCTTTGTGGGTCACTTATTTTTCCCGGTGCTGGTGTGTATCTGTTAATGGCAGCCAAGATGGAGGCCTGGGGAGATGGGGAAGCTTGGACTATTCCCTTTCCCTTTTGATGGCTGCTTTCCTGGTCTGTGGAATGAGGGAAGCATTGCTCTGTTCCTCTGTGTTATAAAAAATCTCCAAATGAATGTTGCCTGACGAGAAAACAGATGGTATAGAAGGATTATTGAAGGCTGGATGTGGTAGTGTTCATTACAGTTTTGCAATAAGTGTCTCTTTGGAAATGGGTCAAGTTGTCACTCGACTTAGGTCACAGAAGGGAAGAGAGGCGTGACTTTCCCGCAGCAGCGGACTGGAGTCCCAAGTCAGCTTCTGAGAGGCGGGTGTGTTCTTTTCTGGTGCACAGAAAGATGAAGGCTTTCACAAAGTAGAAGAGTTTTCACACTAAGCACCGACACTAAGTCTGAGTCACAAAGTAGACCTTCTTCTTTGTCATTTTCTCTCTCCCTTCCCTAGCTCACCGGTTCACTCTGGAATGTCTCAAGGCAAGCTTATTTTATGATACACTTCAGAAAAATCCTAGAATATCATGTGGGATGAAGTTTGCAAACTGAGGTTTCTTACTACTGGGTTTAGGACATAGAGAAGACATCATTAGAAAGGGTTTTATTCAAATATTTTGGCTCAACACATAGCTAGAGGGGCCACTTTGTTTTCTGAGCTGAGACACTGGTGTTGAGTTGCATAGAGAGACAAGGTTCTGCTCTAACTGGATGGCATTAGGATCAATTGAACACCTCTTAGCATGAGTATCTGCAGCGCTGGGTAATAGCCCTGGGTGGCCTCAGATAAGCCCTTTATACCTCTTTGAGACTCCTTTGCTCTCTAGTGGAGAGAGGAGTTAAATGGATATGTGTGTGTGCTCTCTTCTTTCCAGTGACTGGATTCTATTCTTTAAATGAACAGCAGCAGTTCCTCAACTTTGATTTAGAACCAGGGCTTTTTGTGATAATAAATGTTCACTGAAAAACTTAGAAAATAGAACGAAACAAAAGAAAAGGAGGGGTGCCTGGGTGGTTCAGTCAGTTAAGCGTCTGGTTCAGGTCATGATCTCACGGTCCGTGAGTTCGAGCCCTGCATTGGGCTCTGTGCTGATGGCTCAGAGCCTGGAGCCTGCTTCAGATTTTGTGTCTCTGTCTCTCTCTGCCCCTCCCCACTCACACTCTGTCTCTCTCTCTCTGTCAAAAATAAATAAACATTAAAAAAAATGAAAAAAAAAAAAAAGGAGACTACATTGAGAGTATGTTCCCTGGTCAGTAAATGTACTTTTGTAGCATATTGCAAATGTCATTGTGCGATTGCGTTGTAGATACTCAACCAGTTTTAGCTGTTGAATATTTGTGCCATTTCCATGTTTTACCTATTATGACCTGTTCTAGAAGACATCATCATGGTTAAATCTGTGTTCATACCCTTATTTAGTAGGTAAGGATACCTTCCTAGAAGTAAAATTCCTGGGTCAGAGGTATATATGTATTTTTAAAATGTTTGCTGTCTTTCTGCTTTCTGCTGCTACTTACAGTATTTGGGAATGCTTTTTGCTTAAACTGTGTGCCAATTTTCCCTTTGGTAATTTCTTTTCTCAGTTTGCCTGCCTCTGATTAACAATGTCGAATAAGAAAAATTACATGTTTATAATCAAACATCTTAGCGAATAATTATGAACCGATCTCCGTGGCCCAGGCTGATGGGAGTTTTCAAAGCAAAGCCCTGAGCATGCGCCCAGGCAGAACGGGCGTGGACCCTGGCTGTCTGGGCTGGCCTCTTCCCAGGGGCTTCGGGGTGACGTTATCTTGGTGCCCTTGCCGGGGCTCTAACGTACAAGAACAATCGTCAATAGAGTAAGAGAGTGGTTGTGTCTCCCAGGATTCTTTTCTATTACCCACGTCACAGAAATGTCATATAAAGTCAGGATGCTCTTGCATTAAGTTAGGTAGAGACTGGAGAGGTGTTTGGGCAGTCTTCTGTCCTACCTTCTTTCCTTGAAGGCCTTGTGCTAAGGAAGCTTGATTTTACTGGCAAGCTGGTGGGAGGAGCATGCATCCAAGCAAGGTCTGTTAGGGTTTTGGTGCTTCATGGTCCCAGCCTTCCAGAACCCAACACCTCTGTCATTTCCTGCATCGCTGCTGCCCAGCTCTAGCATCATCACACGTCAATATTATAATGATAGAATGACTTTTCCTTTATCTCACACTAGGTGGGTCGCAAGGTGTCCTCCTGATGGCTTTAGCATTTGCCTCTAAAGTTCTTCTTTTTCTAAGCCTTCCTGCCTGACCAACTGCCCCTGGAGACTGAAACATTTTTCCCTTAGATATGTTAATATATTTGATCAGCTTACTGTCTCCTCTCAGAGGCCTGGGAGCCATTTGGTCTCTTTAAAGGTATTTTGCATCTCTCCACTCTGATGTCTTGATTTCATAGCTTTACCCCAGAGAATGATCAAGCTTCCCTTGCTTCCTTGTTCTTGGGGATGCCTCCAGTCAGTCTTCTCTCCTCTCAACAGCTGGCTGCAGTGAGGCACCCTAGTGGATAGAGAAGGGAGAGAGAAGACAGGACTCTTGGTTCTGCTCTCCTTTTCAATTAGTTTTTGCTGTCAGGTACACAGAATAGTCATCATTGTTAACTGTTTCTAGTTACCAGACAGAATTGAAACACAAGAATTGGTTATAATTTTAGTTTAATTTTTGGTAGTAAGTTTTCCTAGAAGGCAAGAAGGATGGTTTCATGCAAATACATACCCATATTTGAAAAAAGTATCCTTTAATCAGCTGGACTAGATCCTTCTGGAGAGCAAGCTCTATTTTTATTACCTTTGCTTCATCCTGCTAAAGATGATGCATTTCCTCTAGACAGATTGTGTAGAGGCTGCTAGTCCACAGAGCACATTTTGAGTCACCAGGGTCTCTGTCCAGAAGACAGATTGTGTCATCAGGCAGAAAGAATCAAGACGGAGAACGTAGGGAATAGCATTGGAATCTGGGTGGGAAAAGGAATGTTTGGAAAATTTTCCATAAAGAAAATATTACTAGACCTGAAAATGTCCATGATTTCTTGAGGAGGTTTTAACCTATTCCTAACAATAATTAAACTTTTAAGTGTATTCATCTTTCAGGGTTACTATTCTTGCCCAATGTTGTGTTTAATTACTTTTGATGTGGAGAAATTCAAATAGTAATGAAGAAAAGCACAGGAGAATGAAATGGGTTCAGTGTGTGTGTGTGTGTGTGTGTGTGTGTGTGTGCGCACATTTATCTGTGTATATATGTATGTAGTATGTGTACCTGTATGTCAGTGTGTATGTGTATATATATATTTTTTATTATTTATTTTTAAAAGTCTTTTTTTTAAGTATAGTTGACACACACTGTTATGTTAGTTTCTGGTGTGATTCTTGTATACTTCAGCTTCTCTATATGTCACGCTATGCTCACCACAAGTGTGGCTCCATATAATAGCTAAAATGCAATTACAGTGTCATTGACTACATTCCCTATGCTGTGGGTTTTATTCCTGTGACTCATTCATTCCGTAATGGGAAGCCTATATTTTGCACTCCCCTTCACCTTTTTTGCCCACCCTTCCACCCTCTGCCCTCTGGCCACCATCGATTTGTTCTCTGTATTTGTAAGTCTGATTTTGCTTTTCTAATTTATTCATTTGTTCTGTTTTTTAGATTCCACAGATGAGTGAATCATATGGTATTCGTCTTTCTCTGTCTGACTTATTTCGCATAGTATTCATTAGGTCCATCCATGTTGTCATAAATGACAAAATCTCACCCTTTTCTTTGTATGATACTCCAGTGTGTGTGTGTGTGTGTGTGTGTGTGTGCACATCACATCTTTATCCACTCATCTTTTTTTAATATGTCATTCTTTTTTTAAGGTTATTTATTTATTTATTTAGAGAGAGTATGTGTTAATGGGGAAGGGACAAAGAGAGAGAGAGGGAGAGGGAAAGAGAAAGAGAAGAGAATCCCAAGCAGGCCCTGTGCTGTCAGCACAGAGCCTACTGTGGGGCTCAATTCCACCAATTATGAGGTCACGACCTGAGCTGAAATCAAGAGTTGGAGGATGCTCAACCAACTGAGCCGCCCAGGCACCCCAAGATTTCATTCTTTTCATGGCTGAGTAATATTCCGTTGTGTATATATAACACATTTTCTTTATCTATTTATCCATCAATAGACCCTAATGTTGTTTCTCTCTCAGCTATTGTAAATAATGCTGCTATATACATAGGGGTATAGATACCTTTTTGAGTTAGTGTTTCTGTTGCCTTCAGATAAATACCCATAAGTAGAATTGTTGGGTCATTTGGAAGTTTTTCTTTCTTTCTTTCTTTCTTTCTTTCTTTCTTTCTTTCTTTCTTTCTTTCTTTCTTTCTTTCTTTCTTTCTTTCTTTCTTTCACGTTTATTTTTGAGAGAGAGAGACAGAGTGTCACCGGGGGAGGTGCAGAGAGAGAAGGAGACACAGAATCTGAAACAGGCTCCAGGCTCTGAGCTAATGTGGGGCTAGAACCCACAAACCGTGAGATCATGACCTGAGCTGAAGCTGGACGCTTAACCGACTAAGCCACCCAGGTGCCCCTTGGTAGTTCTATTTTTAATTTTTTGAGGAACCTCCATGCTGTTTTTCATAGTGGCTGTACCAATTTACATGCCTACCAACAGTGCACAAGGGCTCCCTTTTCTCCACATCCACACAACACTTGTTATTTCTTGTCTTTTTTGTAATAGACGTTTTAACAGGTGGAGATGATATCTCATTGTGATTTTGATTTGTATTTCCCCAATGAATAGTGATGATGAGCACTTTTTCATATACCTGTTGGCCATCTATATGTCTTCTTTGGAAAAATGTCTGTTCAGATCCTTTGCCCATTTTTTTAATTGATATTTTTTCTTCCTCTTGAGTTGTGTGAATTTTTTAAAATATATTTGGGATATTAACTCCTTATTGGATATATTATCAGATATGTGATTTGCAAGTTTTTTTTTTTTTTTTATTGGTAGGTTGCTCTTCATTTTCTTGATGATTTCCTTTGAAGTGCAAAGGATCTTTAGTTGGATGGAGTCCTACTTGTTGATTTTAATTTTTGCTGCCTTTGCTTTTGGTGTCATATCCAAAAACTTATCTCTAAGATTGATGTTAAGAAGCTTATTGCCTATGTTTTCTTCTAGGAGTTTTATGCTTTCAGGTCTTACGTTCAAGTCTTTGATCCAAATTGAACTTATTTTTGTGTGT
Source organism: Puma concolor (assembly GCF_028749965.1). Classification (NCBI taxonomy): domain Eukaryota; kingdom Metazoa; phylum Chordata; class Mammalia; order Carnivora; family Felidae; genus Puma; species Puma concolor. Next base: position 136,012,168 of record NC_141667.1, on the reverse strand, counting down.
CATGAAAGACAGTTGTCCAGGTTTTTTTGCATTCTTCTGCATGTGGCTGTCCAGTGTTCCTAGTACCGTTTATTGAAGAGACTGTCTTTTCTCCATTGTATATTTGTGGCTCCTTTGCCATAAATTAATTGACCATGTATGAGTCAGTTTATTTCTGGCCTCTCTGTTCTGCTCCATTGATCCCTGTGTCTGTTTTTATGTCAATACCAAACTGCTTTGATTCCTGTAGTTTGAAATCAGAAAGCGTGATGCCTCCAGCTTTGTTCTTATTTCTCAAGATTGTTTTGGCTTTTTGGGCTCTTTTGTGATTTCACACAAATTCTAGGTTTCTTTGGTCTATTTCTGTGAACAACATCATTGTAATTTTGATAGAGATCGTATTGAATCGTAGGTGGCTTGGGGTAGTATGGACATTTTAACATTACTAATTTTTCGAATCCATTGTTTGGAATAACTGATATATTGAGTTTATAAATCTAAAAACCTAGTGTTTGATATGCTAAATTCAGCTTAGAGATGTTTTATTCATCAGTCTAACTCTAATAAACACACTGAAGGATCTCTAACTCATGTTTTACAAATTTAAACACCATCAAGTTTTTAAAATGGAATTTATGCTTTTAAAATGGAATAGACACTATAGATTTTGATGATCTTACACATTTCCACATTAAATTCAAAATGTTCACAAGGCTGAAAAATAGTTACACTCTAAGAAAATAATTATATCATCTCATGTTTTTGCTTTACTGTAAAGAAAAATTTGGTGGTCTCTTTTCAGTTTGCTGAAGTGTTTTTTTTTTTTAAGTTGATTTATTTATTGAGAGAGGGAGAGACAGAGAGAGCATGTGTGCACAAGTGGGAGAAGGGCAGAGAGCTAGGGATAGAGAGAGAATCCCAAGTGGGCTTCTTGCTAACAGTGTGGACTATGTGAGGCTCAGACTCACGAACTGTGAGATCATGATCTCAGCTGAAATCAAGAGTCAGATGTTTAACTGATGGAACCACCCAGACACCCCCAGTTTGCTGAAGTTTTTGGTTAATTAATTAGTTTGTTTCAATTGTAGTAAAAAATACATAACATTAAATGCCATCTTAATAATTTTTAAGTGTACTATTTAGTGGTGTTAAGTGTATTTACTTGGTTGGGTAACGGATCCCTAGAACTTTTTCATTTTTTAAATTGAAACTCTGTACTTATTAAATCTTAATTCCCCCCTCTTCCTTTACTCCAGCCCTTGGCCATTACCTTTTAACTTCTACTTCCTGTTTCTGGGGTTTTGACTACTTTAGAGACTTTATATGAGTGGAATCATACAATTTTTGTCCTTTTATGACAGACTTATTTTACTTGGTACAATGTCCTCGAGTTTCATCCATGTTATAACTTTTGCTAGAAATTATTTTTTTAAGTCTACATAATATTCCTTTGTATTGTTTTCTGAAGTTTTTAAAATATCAGGGAACCTGGTTCTTTATTGTTACCTTGATGGAACGTACTGAGTCCCTTGTCTATTCCAGACGTTGCCTTCTGTATCCCTGAAATCTGAGACCCATTCTGTCTTAGTCTTGTTTTTCAGGTTAGGTTCGAACTATCAACCCAGTTGGTGACCCCATTTGATTGAATGTGACATATCTTTTAGTCATTAAAATATGTAAATGTTTTTTTTTTTGCCTAACTTTACTGTGGTAATTACTATAATTATGTATTCTTTTCATGTAAGTCATATTTTATGACTCATATCTCTTGTAAATATGAAAATGATATCTCATTGCATTTTGCATATCTCATGGTTGGAATGTGAAATCATAACCTCTAAGGTCATCTTACTCTCTTTCACCTTGCTTTGATGCAGGTCCCATGTATAGTCTAAAGTTACAAGAGTGACAGTTGTGTGGCTCTTCCTCCAAGGTATTAATTTCCTCTGTAAGATGAGCAGTCTCCAGATACTTCCCATCTTCCATCTTGTCAACCCCCACCCCTGTATATAGTCCGTATAGGTTTCTAATTTAGAATTTTTCCCTTATTCCTGAAATGAAAAGATGCACAACACAAACTAGCCTTAATGTAGTGTGTTCAAAGATTATAAATTAACATCGATGTCTTCCTCATTGTTTTGTCTCCCTCAATTTTCCTTCCTTCCTTTCTTCCTTCCTCCCTCCCCTCCTCCCTTCCTCCTTTCCTCCCTCCCTCCCTACATACTTACCTATTCACTCATTCAGTTATTGGACACTTAAACAGTTCAGTGGATGCACTGAGCATCATTTTATATCTCTCTTTGCACATGTGAGTGATTCGTAAGATAAATTACATGGTACTTCTGGGACAAAGGGCATGAATATTGTATCAGTAAGTATTAGGGTCAGTTCTGAGATACAAGTTTCTTTCTTTCTTACCTATGAGCCCAGATTTGGGTAAACCGGGAGGGGCCCAGGCAATTTCCACCTTTCTGCCCTACCATCTCTGAGGTACAGCCTTCATCTTCATGTACCATTACTGATCTCTATGTATCAGTCTTGTTCCCAAGCAGCGGATGGAGGAGGCAAGAGTAAGAGGCAAATGTCAAAGGCAGCTGTCTTTTAAGGAAAGTTCTTGGAAGTGATTGCATTCTATTTCCACTTTGACCAGAATATAGTCACCGGCCTTACTAACCTGTAAGAGCCTCTTAATTCTGGATGATCAGGAGTCTGCCTGGTAAAAATCTATTTTTATGGGATGATAATAATGGATATTAGGAGACAGGAGCCATCTGAGCCACATTTTAAGACTTTTTGATACGGATTGCCAAATTGCTGTCGAGCAGGTTGTATGTACCAACTTGCTTGCCCACAAGAAGGGTGTGAGCGTGCCCACTTCTCCATATCTTTACCAACACTAGGTATTACTGTTGCTTCCAACCTATGGAGGGGGGGTGGGAATGGTAACTTGCTTGCTTTACTTTGCATTCCCTTGATTACTAGTGATGGTGTTCTCTTCAAAAACATATATTTATCAGCCATTTGTATTTTGGCTTCAAGGATGAGAACAGTCTGGAGGATACAGTGAAACTGCTTTGTTCTTCAGAGAGTCACAGAAATGCTGATGAGAAGCAAGAAGGGGCAATAGAGAAAAAAGGGAGACAGTGTGAGACTGCAGCTTGAATAATAAATGCCAAGGTCAAACCAGCAGAAGACTCAGGCCCTTCAGAGCTTCTTATCATCATCAGTGTTGCTGGCGTCCTTTCCCTCCTCACCCCAATGTTCCCCAGGTCCCCCATGGGGACCTCAACTCTTTGAAGCTCTGGGGATGTCATAGAGCCTGGTGGCCTCTTATCTTCTCCCATGGCTCCCCACCATGAGCCCTGAGGAGAGAGGAATACTCTCTGCTCCCATGGCAGTGAGGACAGCTTGAAGCAGTGAACGTGCACTGTCCATGGAGAGGAGCCAAGATCCAGACTCATGATCTTCGTGGAACTGCAGTTTTGGAGTAAATGAATGTTGGAGGCAGCCCTAAGTGCCTCACCATTATTTACAACAATAGAACTTCAGGCAGGTGCCTTTGCGATACACACAACTGATTTCCAAACACATAGTTGAAACCTGACCCCCTAGCAAGTAGGAATCTCTTATTGATTTGGTTTCACGGGACTAGGAAAAGCTCATAGGAAAAGCAGCAGCAGAGTGGGAAGTTGGCACCTCTCCTTCTCTGGGATTGCTTAATCATGAAACAAGGCTGGCCATCATTCTCATTCTGGTGTCCTGGGTCTCACCTTGGCTGGTGGCAGAGAAGGCGGGTGTAAGCAGGGTTGCATGTGGCAGAATCGTGAATGGACATACGACATGACCAGGGGTCCCTTCTCCTGTCTAGCTCTCAACCTTTTGTTTGTTTTTTGTTTTTAATATTTATTTTTGAGAGAGAAAGAGAGAGAGAGAGAGACAGAGCATGAGCAGGGAGGGGCAGAGAGAGAGGGAGACACAGAATCTGGAGCAGCTCCAGGCTCTGAGCTGTCAGCACAGAGACTGTTGCGGGGCTCAAACTCATGAACCGTGAAATCATGACCTGAGCCGAAGTCGGACGCTTAAGCGGCTGAGCTACCCAGGCACCCCTGTTTGTTTCTTTTTAGTGTTCTTTTCTTTTTTTTTTTTTTAAGTTTATTTATTTATTTTTGAGAAGTGGGAGGGGCAGAGAGAAAGGGAGACAGGATCCCAAGCAGGCTGTGCACTGTCAGCACAGAGTCTGACTGGGGGCTCGATCTCACGAATTGTGAGATCATGACTTGAGCTGAAATCCAGAGCTGGACGCTTAACCGGCTGAGCCACCCAGGCACCCCTGGCTCCCATCTTTTTGCCCCACATGCCCAGTCTTCTACTGGATGCTGCTGCAAAGGAAAAGACCATTCTGACAAATGTTTCTTTGGGGGTAGACTTAACTCTGTTTTCCTATTTTTGTTAGATAGGGAAGGTCAAATGCTAACTTCAAATTCAAGCTGCCATGGGGGCATTACAGGCAGTGCTGCTTGCGAGCAAGACAGTGGAAGAGATTTGCGGACTGGGTCATCCACTCTATTGCCTTGTAGGCCAGCCCTGATGGTGGAAGATCGGTTCCCATGGATGTGCCCTGCCTGTCTTTGGCATTCATTAAGAGAACTCTGGAACTGTAAACAAGAAGCCTTAACTCCCACACACTGAACTGTATATGATTTCCTGTTCTTAGCAGAGACGAGTGTGACAATTGATTACCATAGCAGTGAATGAATATTCACAGCTGATTTTTAACTTGGCCAATTTTATGAAAAACAGACCTGGTTATAGGCAAATAGGGAGCTAGAACTGGGGTGGCTGTTTACACAAAAAATAATTCTTGCAAATGAACTTACTCTTGTTTGAATGTCATGCTTCAGTAAGCAATGGGTTGTAAGTCCAAATTTTGGGTTAAGGGCTTAGAGACATCTGTAGCTCACTTACCCAGGACTATTTTTCTTCCAGGAGGCAGATAGGCCACATAGGTGATGCTTTAAAGGGCCATAGAACCCACCCATTTCCATGTATATATATATATATATATATATATATATATATATATATATATAGTCCTGGAATATTATGTTAAACTGGAATTAATAAAAGCTTCCCTTTTGGGAGAGAGGGCACCATCTCTTAGAAGTAGCTACCTGGAACATTGTGTTTAGAAGGATTCTGAGGCCATGTTTGTGCTAAGAGAAAGAATGGAGGGACTCATTAGTGCTTTCTGTCATTATCATTAGGTGGCCCTAGTGCCTCACATTCGCCATCCCTCTGGTAGACTCTGTATGACATCCTGTGACATTTTGGACCTCTTGAATCATGGAGGTATCAGTTGAGGTTCCTGAATCATACAGCTGGCCATAGACTCCTGTTATACTTAGCTTTTCCATTTAACTATGAAGTCGTATGTACTTGTTTCTCCTATTGTCCCCCAGAGAAATGAGCTTTCTCTTTGTGAGCTGGAATATTCAGGATTATATTGTCAACAATTTTATTTACGGAATGGAAACAGATACTCAACAGCCACATTTTGCCTCCATGTAGGCATAGGAGGGTCTGGTAGGAAGGGCATTGGAGACAAAGCGTCCTGATGGGCAAGGGTTTTAGGAATAGCAGCGCTGCAAGGACTCATTTCCCTCACCTGGAGATTATAGAAGAACGCATTAAATTCTTTATTGGTCTTTTGCTGCTGAAAAGTTTGGGGCTCAGATTTTTCAAGATGACAAGTGCTAGGGTCCAGGGCAAGGTGCCTTGTTTGGGCTGAGAAATTTCCACCTTTGGCAGAGGGCTGTTTATTGATGAGCTGGGCATCTCTGGGGGAGTGAGGGGAGCACGGTAAGAGTTTAAGGAGTGGGCAACACCTCTCTGAAGCTGAAGGCAGTCTGAGCCTTCTACTCTGGATTTGCTTGACTCTCACAAGCTTGATTAATAATAGAGTTGTGATCTTGTCAAATATTTCCCAACAACTGTGGTGGGTCGACTCTTGAACAGACTCTTTTGAGGCCGGATTAAAGTGAGACAATCCTATTGGGCTAGCCGAAGAGACCCTGAGCTGACAGCAATCAGATGGTATGTTTCTAAGTATACCTACTCATGATGCCCTTTCTGCCACGGCAGTGGATTTTTTCATGTTTCCATAGGGACCCTGTATTCTGTTGCTATGGAGCCCGACTTGGTTTGGAGGAACCTATCAGTAAATACTGGGAAAGGCCCTTTGTCCACATGTTTCACCAGCAGAAATTCCAATTTTCCCACACATCTATTGGAACCTAAACCTCAGGTCTCCAGTTTTGGTCTTTGGTCTCAGCTACTACTGAAAATAGGAAATCTGATAAACAATGCAGACGATCTTTGTTGATTTCTCGATGGTCAGTGTTTGCTCACTAGTTAGGATTTCACAAATAGAAACTATGAATATAATAGTAAATTGAAGATACCTTGAGTTTAAACAGATGGAAATCATGTCTGCTGCCCTTTTTTTTTTTTTTTTTTTGCTTAAGAAAGCCTGACTTTAGAGTCCCATGGAAGCAGGCCAAAGGAAGGCAATGAAACATCCTTGCCTTATCTCTAGAAAATGAGTTCCTGCAATTTTACCCTTTACAAGACAGGTGGAATTCTTACAGGTCTAATAATTTACACAGCCTCCTTACAGAGATAGACAATAGCTAATAGGAAAGCTCAGAATGGAGAAGCAATTTTTATTGTACTATGGTTTAAATCTTTTTACAGCAAAGTAATTTTAAAATAATGGGAAAAAAAGCACATTTTGACTTAAATGTCCAACCACAAAACATTGATCTGGCCAGGTGGTTGCAGAACTTGCATTTTTTAGTCCAGGATGGTGACTGTCAGTACTTTTACAGATAATCCAGTGGTGAACCTATTCCATCCCTCTGGGCCACACACGGAGCTGCTAAAGGAGAGGGAGACAGGCACTGATACAAGCAGTGTTGCATGGACACTGTTCTGTCTTTAAGCTGCAGCAATATCCCAAGTTTTTTCTTGAAGAATAATTCTAAAAGGGTTGAAAGAAACCAGCTAGGCCTCCAAGAGAACCACTCTGTAGAAAAACAGTCCTCTGGGGTGCCTGGGTGGCTCAGTCATTTGAGCATCAGGCTCTTGATTTCTGCTCAGGTCATGACTCATGGTTTGTGGGATCAAGCCCCACATCAAGCTCTGTGCTGACAGCGTGGAGCCTGCTTGGGATTTTCTCTCTTTCTGCCCTTCCCCAGCTCATGCTCTCTCTCTGCCTCTCAAAAAAATAAATAAACATTAAAAAAAGAAGAAAAACAATCTTCTTACTCAGACCACAGAGGGAAGCATGATTTGAAGGTGGGCCTCCCTGGCCATCGAGGCACATTGGAGGGGCAAAGCTGTTATGACAAGTCTAAAAATATGGCGCCCCCACTGATGTTTAAGCTCAATAATAACTAGGTTAATCTATTGTACTTGGCATGTCATTGAGGTACAAAAAAGGAAATATGCCACCTCAAATGAAATCAGTCTGTTTATCCAAGGAGACTAGGCTTCCAGAAACTTGGACCCTGTGCATTATCTGTAGTTTTGCATCTCTAGTGTGGGCTACTGAATATCCATCCTGTAGAATTCACTGTTGCATCATCCAGGAAGATTGGGAAATGCCTTGTGTTTGATCCCCTTTCTCAAATATTTATGGTAGTCTGGTGAAGGCTCTGGAAATGGTTGGGTAAAGGTGTGTCTAAAGTTTATTTGGCCATGAAATTCCACCCCCACCCCCACCCTTTTCAACCCCAAGAACATGATAGAACTGGTAATACTCAGACTCTACTTATTTGAGGAATAATGCTTTAAGGGATTCAGTTTTCTTTTCTATAACTCTAGACTGGTAACTGTAATTGTCTAACTTTATCAGAGACTCTTTGGAGCTTTAATTTCTTGAGTTTTCTACCCAGGTTTATTGGGATATAATGACATATAACATGTAAGGTGTACAACATGATAATTTGACACACTTACATATATTGCAAAATGATTACAAGAAGGTTAGTTAACATTTCCGTCATCTTTCATGATTACTGTTTCTTGTTTGTGGTGAGAACATTGAAGACGTACTCTTCTTAGTAAATATTTGTATATAATACAGTATTATTAACTGTAGTTGACATGCTGTATATTAGAGTCCCAGAACTTATTCATCTTGTTACTACAAGCTTATACCCTTTGACAAACTTCTCCCCATTTCCTCTACCTTTCCAGCCCTGGGACCACTGTTCCACTCTGTTTCTATGAGTTCAGCTTTTTCAGATTCTGCAAAGAATAACATCATATGGTATTTCTCTTTCTGACTCATCACCTAGGATAATGCCCTCAGGACCATCTATGTTGTCACAGATGGCAAGATTTCCTTCTTTATTGTGGATGGATAACATTCCTCTGTATGTATATACCACATTTTCTTTGTCCATTCATCAGCCAAAGGACATGTATGTTGTTTCCCTATCTTAGCTATTATGAATACTGCTGCAGTGAACATGGGAGGGAAGATATTCCTTTGAGACCTGATTTCATTTCATTTGGATATGTACCCAGAAGTGGGATTGCTGGATCATATGGAAGTTCTATTTTTGATCTTTTGAGGAGCTTCCATACTGTTTTCCATAGTGTCTGTATCAACATACAGTCCCACCAACAGTGCCCAAGGGTTGGGCACTTCTCTGTGTCCTCACCAACACTTCTCCCTTGTCTTTCTGATGAGTGCCATCCTAGCAGGTGTGAGGGGATATGTATATGACTCTTTTGGAAAAAACGTCTATTCAGGTTCTCTTTTTTAATTGGATTGTTTGGTTTTTACTATTGAGTTGTATGAGTGCTTATATATTTTGGATATTAGCCCCTTATCAGACATAAAATTTGCAAATATTTTCTTCCATCCTGTAGGTTGATTTTCACTCTATCAATTGTTTCTTTTGCCGTGTAGAGGCTTTTTAGTTTGATGTAACCCCACTTACTTATTTTTACTGTCATTGCTTGTGCTTTCAGTGTCCTATCAAAAAAAAAAAAAAAATTATGGCCAAGACCAATGTAAAGCACTTTCCCCCTATGCTTTCTTCTAGGAGTTTTTTGGTGTCAGGTTTTATATTTTAAAATGTTTTTAATGTTATTTATTTTTGAGAGAGAGCAAGTGAGTGGATAAGGGGCAGAGAGAGATGGAAACAGAAAATCCGAAGCAGGCTTTGTGCTGTTAGCACAAAGCCCGACATGGGGCTTGAACCCATGAACCGTGAGATCATGACCTGAACCAAGTCAGATTCTCAACCACCTGAGCCACCCAGGCACCTCAGGTTTTATATTTAAGTCTTTAATCCATTTTGAGGTTATTTTTTTTAGTGTAAGATAGGGGTCCAATTTCATTCTTCTGTATGTGATTATCTAGTTTCCTTAGTACCATTTATTGAAGAGACTATCCTTTCCCCATTGAGAATTCTTGGTTCTCTCATCAAATATTGTTGGCCATCTATGCCAGGGCTTACTTATGAGCTTTCAATTCTGTTCCTATGGTCCCTGTGCCAGTGCCAGGCTGTTTGGTTATGGTAGCTGTGTAATATAGTTTGAAATCAAGAAGCACAATGCCTCCAGGTTTGCTTTTTTCTCTTAAGATGGCATTGGCTATTCAGTGTTTTGTGGGTTTTTGTTTGGCTGTTTTGTTTGTTTTTAAGTAGATGTCACACACAGTGCACAGCCCAATGTGGGGCTTGAAGTCATGACCCTGAGAGTAAGATCTGAGTTGAGATCAAGAGTCGGTCGCTTAACTGACTGAGCCAACCAGGTGCCCTGTTTTATGGTTTTATAAATAATTTAGGATTGTTGTTTCTATTTCTGTGAAAAATGCTATTGGAATGCTGTAGGGATAGGATTGAATAGGCTTTGGGTACTATGAACATTCTACCAATATTAGTACTTCCATCTTTCCATTTACTGGTGTCTTCTTAAATTTTCTTCTTCAAAGTTTTATATTCGGTGTACAAAAGTTTCACTTCCTTGGTTAAATTTATTAAGTATTCTATTGTTTTTGATGCTATTGTGAATAGAACTGTTTTATTTATTTCTTTTTCAGATATTTCATCATTACCATGTATAACTGAAACCGATTTCTTTATGTTGATTTTGTATCCTGTAACTTTACCAAATTTGTTGATTATTTCTAACTGGTTTTGGTGGAGTCTTTAGAATTTTCTCTCTATAAGATAATATTATTGACAAACAGAGACAATTTTATTTCCTCCCTTCCAGTACCAATGCTTTTATTTCCTTTCCTTACCAGATTGCTCTGGATGGGACTCCAGGACTAAGTTGAATGAAAGTAGTGAAAGTGGACATTGTTGTCTTATTCCTGATCTTAGAGGAAGAGCTTTCACTTTTTACCACTGAGTATGATGTTAGCTGTAGGCATGTCCCATATGCCTTTATTACATTGACCTACATTCCTTACATACCCAATTTGTTGAGAGTTTATATCATGAAAGGATGCGCATTTTGTCAAATGCTCTCTCTACATCTACTGGGGTAATCACTCAGCTTGCCTTTCATTGGACTAATGTAATGTATTACGTATTTTTATGTTTAACCATCTTTGCATCTCAAGGATAAATCCCCCTTGCACAGTGTGTATGATCCTTTTAATGTGTTGCTGAGTCTTCTTTGCTAATATTTTGCTGAGAACTTTTGCTTCTGTATTCATCAAGGATATTGACCTATAATTTACTTGTCTTATAGTGTCCTTATCTGGTTTTGATATCAGGATAACGCTGGCTTTGTAAAATGAGTTTGGGAGTGTTTTCTTCAGTTTTGGAGAAGAGTTTGAGAAAAATTGGCATGAATTATTCTTTAAATGTCTGGTACATTCACCAGGACAACCTTCTGGTCCTGGACTTTTCTTCATGGTAAAGTTTTCTGTTGCCTTACCATAATTGGTTTGCTGAGATTTTCTGTTTTTTTATGATTCACTCTTTGTAGGTTTTATGTATACATTTCTTCTAAGTTCTCCAATTGGTTGATCTATAATTGTTCATAGTATTGTCTTAAAATCTTTTTTATTTCAGTGTTACCAGTTGTAACATCTCCTCTTTCATTTCTAATTTTATTTACTTTTCAATAGGTAGTCTAGCTAAAGATTTGTCAATTTTGATAATCTTTTCAAAAAACCAGCTCTCAGTCTATTGTTTTTTGATCTCTATTTCTTTCATTTATGTTTTGATATTTGTCATTTCCTTCCTTGTGTTAACTTTGGGCTTAGTTGTCTCTTTTTTTTTTTTCTTTTCTGATTCCTTGATATGTAGGAACCTTCCTCTTGTTTTCTGAGATCTTCTATTAATGAAGATTATTACTATGAACTTCCCTATTAGAACACCTTTTGCTGTATCCCATAAGTTTTGGTATGTTGTGTTTCCTTTTTTGTTTGTTTCAATAAATTTTTAGTTTTTTTTATTTCATTGACCCATTGGTCGTTTAGAAGTACGTTGTTATATTTCCACATAACTGTGAATTTTCTACTTTTCCTCCTGTTAGTGATTTCTAGTTTCAACCAATTGTGGTTGGAAAAGATGCTTGATATGATTCCAGTCTTCTTAACTTTGCTAAGACTTGTTTTGTAACCTATCATGTGATATCCTGAGGAATATTCCTTATGCAGTTGAGAAGAACAAGTATTCTGCTGCTTTTGGGTCAAATATTTCTTATATGTCTAAAGTAAAGTTCAAGTCCAACATTTCCTTATTGGTTTTCAGAGTGTGAATGATTTATCCATTGTTTAAAGTAGGGTTTTGAAGTCCTCTACTATTAATATATTATTGTCTCTTTTTCCCTTCAGATCTGTTGGTATATGATTAATATATTTAAGTGCTCCAAGTTGTTATATCATCTTGATGAATTGACCCCTTTACATTATATGGTGATCTTATTTCTCTCTTATTACCATTTTTGGCTTACAGTCTATTTTCTCAGATACAAGTATGGGTAGGTATCCCTGTTTTCTTTTGGTTTCCGCTTGGCAAGAATATCTTTTTTCATCCTTTCACTTTGAGTTTCTATGTATGCTTAAAGCTGAAGTGAGTCTGTTCTGAGCAGCATATAGTTTGATCTCCCTCCTCCTCCTCCTCCACCTCCTCCTTCTTCTGCTTCTTCTTCTTCTTCTTCATCAATCCAGCTATACTGTACCTTTTGATTGGAGAATTTATCCATTTACATTTAGAGTACTTTTCGGTAGGTAAGGACTTAATAATGCTGTCTTATTGTTTTCTGATTGGTAGTTCCCTTCTCCCTTTCTCCCTCTATTTCTGCATTCCTTTGTGAATTGATGCTTTTCTATAGTGGTCATTTGATTCCCTTCTCTTTTGTGTATCTACTGTGGGTTTTTGCTTTGTGATTGCCATGAGGCCTATATAAAGATAGATATAATAATCTATTTTATGTTGATAGAGACTTAACAAAACTCTACTCTTTCTTTCCCCTTCTTTTATGTTTTTGGTTAAAGTTTATTTATTTACTGAGAGAGAGTTAGAGAGAAAGAGAGAGAGAGGGAAAGAGCAAGCGAGCGAGCATGTATGAGCAGGGGAGGGGCAGAGCAAGAGAGAGAGAGAGAGAGAGAGAATCCCAAGCAGGATCTGCACTGTCAGCACAGAGCCCAATGTGGGGCTAAAATTCAAGAACCATGAGATCATGACCTTAGCTGAAATCAAGAGTTGGACACTTAACTGAGTCACCCAGGCACCTCTCCTTCTTTTATGTTTTTATTTCACACTTTATTACCTCTTTTTATGTTATGTATTCATTAACGAATTATTGTAGCTATATATTTTTTAACACTCGTGTCTTTTAACCTTTACATTAAAGAGGTTAACACACCCACCACCATATTACATTATTAGAGTAAAATTGTGTAAGTGTAAAGTGTATAGCTTGTTATTTTGATACATTTATATATTGTAATAGATTACCAATGTAACAATATTTATCACATTATATAATTATAGTACAGTATTATTTTCTGTATTCATTATAATGTTTGTTCATTAGATCTCAATGACTTATTTATTACTTATTGCAAGTTTGTACCGTTTTTTTTAAGTTTATTTCTTTATTTTGAGAGAGTGAGAGAGAGAGAGAGCGTAAGTTGGGTAGGGGCAGAGAGAGAGAGAGAGAGAGAGAAAATCCTAAGCAGGCCTGCGCTGTCAGAGTAAAAGTCATATGCTTAACTGACTGAGCCACCCAGGCACCCTGCAAATTTGTACCCTTAAACACAGTCACTCCTGTTCCCTGGTAACTACCATTCAGTTTTATTTTTTTTTTATGGTTTATCTTTAATAGATTCTACATATGAGTGATATCATACGGTACTTGTCTTTGTCTTTCTGACTTACTTAACATAATGTGCTCAAGGTCCATCTGTGTTGTTGCAAATGGGAGAATATCTTCCTTCTTTGTGGCTAAATAATATTCCATTGTGTATATGTACCACGTCTGTTTTATTCATTCATCCAAATGTTGATGGGCATTTGGTTTGTTTCCATATCTCGCCTGTTGCTGCATTAAATGTGGGAGTGCGTATATTTTATCAAAATCTTGTTTATATTATTCTAAATGTGGGGGCGCCTGGGTGGTGCAGTCGGTTAAGCGTCCGACTTCAGCCAGGTCACGATCTCGCGGTCCGTGAGTTCGAGCCCCGCGTCAGGCTCTGGGCTGATGGCTCAGAGCCTGGAGCCTGTTTCCGATTCTGTGTCTCCCTCTCTCTCTGCCCCTCCCCCGTTCATGCTCTGTCTCTCTCTGTCCCCCAAAAAATAAATAAACGTTGAAAAAAAAATTTATAAATGTGACTGTATACTTACATTTACCAGTGTGTTGTACATTTTCATATTTTTCATGCTACTAAATAGCATCCTTTTACTTCAGCTTAAAGATCTCCTTTTAGCATTTCTAAATGCTTCCTCATCTTTTGTTTGTCTGGAAAAGTCTTTAAGTCTCCTTCATTTTGAAGGACAACTCTGCTGGAGAGAGTATTCTTGGCTGGCAGGTTATTTTTCTTTCAGAACTTTGGATAGATCATTCCAATCTCTCCTGACCCATAAGGTTTCAGATGAGAAATCCACTGATAGTCTTATGAAGGTTTCCTTGTAAATTACAAGCTTCTTCTTTCTCATTGCTTTTAAGCCTCTCTCTTTGTTTTTGATTTTTGACATTTTTATGATAATGTGTCTTGGAGAAGATACCTCTGAGTTTGTTTGATGACTAATGAGGCTTATGATCTCCAGTATCCAAATCTCTCCTCAGATTTGGGAGATTCTCAGCCATTATTTCTTTAAGTAAGCTTTCTGCCTCTTTCTCCCTCTCTTTTCTTTTAGGGATTCCAATAATTAGCAAATTGCTTCTTTAATGGTATCCTATAGAACAGGTAGTCTTTCTTCACCTTTTTTTTCATTCTTTGTCTTTGTTCTCCTCTGGCTTGAAAATGTAAAAAATATCTGTTTTCTATTTCACAGATTATTTTCTTCTGCCTGATCTATTCTTCTCTTGATGCCCTCTTGCATTTTTTATTCGATTCTTTGTTTTCTTCAGATTGAGAATTTCTATTGGGTTCTTTTTAGTTATTTTTTGTTAAACTTCTAATTTTCTTTGTGTATTGTTTTCCTAATCTTATTGAATTGTTCTTCTTTTTTCTTGTAGTGGACTGGGCTTCCTTAACATATACTTTGAATTCTTTATTGAGTCAATCACAGCCTTCCATGTCTTTGTGGTTGGTTATTGGAATATAATATTCATGTGTTCCTTTGGTGGTGTCATGTTTTCCTGGTATTTAATGTTCCTTGAAGTCTTTTGTTCCCGTTATCTTCACATTTGTATTGACACTCATCTTCTCCAGTCTTTACTAACTGCTTTAGAAGAGCAACACGTTCTTTCAGCTCTGCTAGGGATTCTGAGGCTTTCTCAGAGCCTGTATTGATTTGGGCTGCTTCTCTCTTCTTGCTCCCTCTTGTGGCAGAATTGTGAAACTTGTATGCCTTCTAATCTGGAACACACCAGGTCAGGAGCTGACAGCCTCTCCTTTGCTTTCCCAAGGGCAGAGCTAAAGCTCAAGTTTATAGTCTGTCCTTGGTCCACAGATTTGGGCTGGCTTTATGCACATTTTCACTAGCCATCTCGCAATGCTCATTCTTACCACTGTTGGGAACATGCACAGAGAGGTGAACACAGAGTTTGTGGGGGGGTAGTTTGAGGTGCATGGAGTGTTGGGAGCGTTCTTGGGCCAGTGGGGTGAATCCACAGGTTGGGAATTCCCAGTGGCTCATGGGTGGGCTTCTTGTTGGACTCTGAAACACAGATAGTAGGATCCACGTTCCTTTAATGCCCTCCAAGATACTTATCTGCTGCTCTCCCAGCCTCTTCCCTCTCCCTAGTCATGTGGTTCACAACTCTATATTCTCGATGTGTCAAGGAGAGAAATGGGGCTCTTTGACAAAGTTCTACACAGTTGGGGGAGCTATGTGCTCACTCACACACTCTCACTTTTCCTGGCATGAGAAATCACAGGCTAAGAAGGGCTCTGTTGGTACTGAGGTGCACTGCCCTGGGGGAGGGGTGATGAGTAAAGTCTAACTTTTCCTCTTATCCTCTCCATTGTGTCCACAGTTGTTTGTTTGTTTGTTTGTTTATTTATTTATTTATTTATTTGCTCCAGTGATGTTCTGGAGCTTCCTTATTGGAAATCTGATCTTCCACAAAGGCTCTATCATCCATGGGTGATGGTTTTTTTTTTTTTTTTTTTATTTTAAAAAAAATTTTTTTTTCAACGTTTATTTATTTTTGGGACAGAGAGAGACAGAGCATGAACGGGGGAGGGGCAGAGAGAGAGGGAGACACAGAATCGGAAACAGGCTCCAGGCTCTGAGCCATCAGCCCAGAGCCTGACGTGGGGCTCGAACTCACGGACCGCGAGATCGTGACCTGGCTGAAGTCGGACGCTTAACCAACTGCGCCACCCAGGCGCCCCATGGGTGATGGTTTAAGACCGTGTTCTCCAGGGACTCCTGGACCATGGCCAAGATGGACTGGAGACAGTTAATGGGCCACTTCAGGGTCCATAGCTAGGGCTGAGGTCTGTATGTTTTATTATCTGATGCTTGGGTAGGCAAGACTCCTTTCGAGTCCTTTGAAGTATGGTGCTGAATTCCACAGCTCCCATGAAGGCCCTTTTGTCCATGGATGGATGCCAAATTGTTGCTGAGGTGCAGTGCTGTGATGGATGTCTTTTTCAGGAATATTGCTAATGTCACTCCTCTCTAATTTCCTTTAAGGGTAAGGATGATATCTGTTTTAACAACTCCAGAAAGGGCAAAATTTAGTCGAGTCATGATGGGATATAGCAGACATTCTTCCCTTCACAATGGCATGGAAAATGTACCTATTTCCTGGCTTCATCAACTGGGCCAGCATTGGTGGGGCCTCCCCTCCAAGCTTTGAACCATATTGACAGAGGTATTTCATGGTCAGCAGTTGTTCACCAAACATAGAGGCATCAGTGAGTATGCATATGAAGCTGATCTTGATATTAAATTCAAAACAGCTATATACATGATAGATTTGATTCAAGGGCAAAAAACGAAAACTAAGAAAAAGGGACAGTCACGTTTAAAATGCCATCTGTTAAAGAACTTAAAAGCTGTTTATTCTGAACAGCTGCAGTCCATCACTGATCTGCAGTCCAATAGTCTAGGCCAGAGGTGGCAGACTAGCGGGCTGGATGATTTGGTGTATAATCATGTTTTGTTTGGTACACAGAATGTTTTCCTTTTTTTGGTTGTTTGTTTTAAAATTACTTATTTATTTATTTATTTTTTCAACTTTTTTTTTTTTTTTTTTTTTGGGACAGAGAGAGAGACAGAGCATGAATGGGGGAGGGGCAGAGAGAGAGGGAGACACAGAATCGGAAACAGGCTCCAGGCTCTGAGCCATCGGCCCAGAGCCTGACGCGGGGCTCGAACTCACGGACCGCGAGATCGTGACCTGGCTGAAGTCGGACGCTTAACCGACTGCGCCACCCAGGCGCCCCTAAGATTACTTATTTATTCTGAGAGAAAGAAAGAGCACTGGCATGTGAGCATGAGCGTGAGTTGGGGAGGGGCAGAGAGAGAGGAAGAGAGAGAATCCCAAGCAGGCTCCACACTGACAGAGCTGGTTCGATCTCATGGCTGGGAGATCATGACCTGAGCTGAAAACAAAAGCCAGATGCTTAACTGAGCCATCCAGGCGCCCTGAGTGTCTTACATTAAAAAAAAAAAAAAAAAAAATTGAACATAAAACTTGGGACTTTCCTCTTCCATGGAGAAACCAGGCAATTGATAGCATTGGCTTGGTGCCGGAAGGCTAGAGACACTGAAGGGGAATTACCCCTTTATTTATTTTTAATTGGGATATAATTAACATTTAACACTATATTAGTTCCTGGTGTACAACACCATGATTCAACATATGTATGTGTTGCGAAATGATCACCAAAGAAGTCTAGTTAACATCCGTCACCATACGTGCTTGTTTCAACAGCACATATACTAAAACATCCATCATCACACATAGTTGTAAAATATTTTTTTTCTTGGGACGAGAACTTCTAAGACCTACTCTTACCAACTTTCAAATAGGCAATACAGTATTATTAATATAGCCACTTAATTATTCTATAATAGGAAGTTTGTTCCTTTTGACTCCCTGGAGCTGCCCCTTTTAATTTTTTTTTAATGTTTATTTATTTTTGAGAGACAGTAAGAGAGAGTGTGAATGGGGGAGGGGCAGAGAGAGAGGGAGACACAGAATCCGAAGCAGGCTCCAGGCTCCGAGCTGTCAGCACAGAGCCTGACGTGGGGCTTGTACCCATGAGCCATGAGATCATGGCCTGAGCCGAAGTCTGACGCTTAACCAACTGAGTCACCCAGATGCCCCTAGAGCTGCCCCTTTTAGATGAGTAAGTGCTCCCTGAGTTTTCTCAGGCCTAACCTGAACTTCTCACTCTGCTCATCGATCCCACTTGGTTCCTAGAGGCGTTTGAGCTTGTGTTCCCTGGTTTCCATGGGGCATTCTATTAGCAAAAGTCCAGCTGCCCGTATTCTCTCAGACCCTTGATCCTCCTCTCTTTGAAGACATTCTACCACTTAATTTGTACATTGGGCTTAAGTCTTCAATACTGAAAGGCAAATAACTCTGATGAGTAAATAATCTTAGCTGCTATTATTAGTCATTGACCTTTCACTATGAGGACTCCATTCATCGTCAAGCTAATGGAGACAGGCCTGTAGAAAGAACATAAGGGCACCAGAGTCCAAAAGGAAGTGTCCAGGGACCAGCGAGGAGGAAGCAGGGGTGAGGACACTGAATGGGAAAAGCATAGCTCTGACACCCATTACCCTCTCAACTTTCCCTAGAGCTGGCCTTTGTTATTAACATGTGATTCAGATGTATTGGTTAACCAGAAGCAAAGTATCTGGGAACAAGTGTCATTGAGATGAAATAGGGTGGACCGGGGGAAATGCCATGTGGTGGAAAACATGCTTTGGGAAAGAGTATTTGTGAAAGAATTCCAGGGCTCCGTAGAGAGTGGTCGAACCACGAGGAATGCCTTTCTAAAAACAGGGGAGCCTGGTATGGCACTTCCTGTAGAATCATCATACTTTCCTCACAGACATAAACATGACAAGACCAGGAGGGAGATGATTTATCACACACGAAGGTGCCTTCCTTCTGGTTTCTTCTCTACACTGTGTGCTGGTGATTTTGAAATCCTGCTCAAATGGAATCAGTTTAGAGTTGTCTCATCACCCTGGTTGTAGGCTGAGTTGTTACAGATTCGTGCTTTGGAAAATTAGAGTTTATTCTAGCACTTATGAACTTTTTGAAACTATGGTCCGTTAGGATCGTGTTACTTATGTGACTTAAATCTAATTTAACCTAAAGAGACAATGGCAGAATCGTGGCCAAAATAGATAATGCCTGTATATGTGTGGAATTAAGCTAAAAACTCTTCCCATTTTCAAATAAATGAATAGGATTATGCGCTCTACAGATGGTATTTCAGTCCCTTGTGTAGGATTCATTACAGGAGTCCATTTCTACACAAACTTTTTTTTTTTTCTAAGTAATTCACATTGTAGAGGAAAATTTTAGTAGAATATTGCATGTGAGATTTTAATATGAGCATTTCCCCAAATAAATATTTCTTGGAAGCTTCTAAAGCCAGTACCTTAAGTATTTACAGAGCCCATCCATCAATGACCATAGATTCTTACTGAAATTGTAATGTGTGCACAGCATTTTAATGTTACTTGAGAGTTTTTAAATCTTCCCTCCTGAATAGAGATAAGTCTCTTTGTCCTTCTTTGGAAGTTCTCCTCACACTCTGGATTGTTTTTTAACAGCTGTACTGAGGTAAAATTGACAAAAAATAACTGTACAAATTTAAGTGTACCATTTGATAGTTATTGGTATGCATTTCATGTATATAACCATGAAACCATCCATGTCAGTCCTGATAGTGAACTTACTCATCACATACAAACATTTCCTCACATGCCTTTGTATTCCTTCCAACCACTCCTACCTGCTCCCCACTTATTCAGGTACCCACTGATCTGCTTTCTGTCCCTCTTGATTAGTTTGTATTTTCTAGACATTTATATAAATGGAATCATATAGTATGTTCTGTTTTATGCCTAATCTCTTTCACTCAACGTAATCATATTGGCATTCATCCATATTGTTGTACCATTAACTCATTCCATTTTACTGAGTAGTGTTCTATTACATGGATATACCACCATTTATTTATCCTTTCATGTGTTTGTGGACCATTTTGGGCAATTACAAATCAAGCTGCTCTGAGAACTCATGTACAAGTTCTTCCTCATACACTACGTTCAGAGATGCTTTATCTGTAATAGCTGAACCCTGCAAACAATCCAAACACCCATAAACACGTTAAGAAATTGCCAGACTTTGCCAAAGTGGTTGTCCGTTTTATATTCTCACTAGCACTGTAGGAGAGTTGTAGCCTCTCCACATCTATGCCATCACTTCGTAGAGTCTTCCTCATTTCAGTCATTTGAACAGTTATGCGGTATTATCTTGTTATTTTAATTTGCACTGTTCTGGTGATGAACGATAATGACCATCTTTTCATGAACTTATTTGCCATTAGTACATCTTTGCTAAAGTGTTCATATCTTTTGCCTATTTATTTATTTATTTATTTGTAAATACACTGATTGTTTTCTTACTACTCTTTATATATTCTGGATGCAACTTCTTTATCAGATAATATTTTAAAAAAATATTAGTTTCATTCTGTGACTTGTCTTTTCATTCTCCTTATGTTTTTTTGAAGAGCAAAAATTTTTAATTTTGTTGGACAAAGTGATTCATTTACTCTTTTACATTTTGTGTTTTTGGTGCTGTATCTAAGGAATCTTTGCCCACCTCAAGATCACAAAGGTTTTATCTTCTGTTTTCTTCTACAGATTTTAAACTTTAAGGTTTTACATTTAGGTCTAGGATTCATTTTGAGTTAATTTTTGTATTTGGTGTGCAATTACCCACATTTGCTGATGTGCATATGGATATTCCAATTTTCCATCACTGTTTCTTTCTTCACCGAATTGCCTTTGTGGCTCTGTAAAAAGATAATTGTGCATATATGTGTAAATTAATTTCTGGGCTGTCTTTTCCTTTCCACTGATCTATTTGTCTATATTTACACCAATGTCACATGTATTTATAAGCATTATAAGTCTTTAAATTAAGTAGTATTTGTATTTCTTTTTAAAGTTGTTTTGGCCCTTCTAGGCACTTCACATGAACATAAATCTTAAAAGCAGCTTGTCAATATTTACAAGAAAAGCTGCTGGGATATCGATTAGTATTGCATTGAATCTATGTCTATGTATAGATCTCTTTGGGGAGAATTGATATGTTAACAATATTGAATCACCAGAGTTATAAACAAGGTCTGTCTCTGTTTGGAGACGGCATGTATGTTCTGCTGCTGTGAATTCTGTAAGTGTCAAATAGGTCAGATTGACTAATTCAGTTCTCTACTTTCTCTCAGCAGTGTTGTTAATTCTTAGCGTACACGTCTTTCACATTTTTGGTTAGACTTGCCCTTTTCGATGCTATTGTAAATGGCTTTTAAAATTTCAATTTCTGATTGTTCATTGCTAGTGTATAGAAGTATATTTTTTGTACAATTTTGTATATGCAACTTCCCTAAACTCATTATTTTTAGTGGCTTTTTTCGTAGATTCCATCAGATATTTTACATATAGAGATATATTTATATAATCTGTAAATAAAGGCAGTTTTGCTTCTTTCTTCCCAGTCTGGATATCTTTTTTTTCCTTTTTACTGCCTTATTATACTTGCTAGAACTTCCAGTGCAATGCTGAATAGAAATTATAAGAGCAAACTTCCTTGTCTTGTTCTTAATCATGCATGTATGGGTGGGAACATGCATTATTTTATTACGTTAGTAGTAGGCTTTTCATATTTGCCCTTTATCAGGAAAAGGAAAAGGAAACTCTCCTTTTTGTTCCTGGTTCACAGAACATTCTTATCAGAAATGGATACTGGATTTTGCCAAATGCTTTTTCAGCCTTTTTTTGAGGTAATAGTTTTCTCCTATTATTATTTTTATCCAGAAAGAGGGCTGGGAAATGTAGTTTATTGCTCGGTACCTTATTGTCCCTGGTGAGAGTGGGATTGTGTTAATAAGGATGGAAAGAAGGATGGACGTTAGGTATACAGTTAGCAACGTTTGCCAGAGATGCTGCTAGCAAGTGCTCTCTGTGCCTGTGCCTAAGGGCCATGAAAGCCCTATTTAGGAATGGAGGGAAAGGAATTTGAGCCAAGTATTTTTTATTACATTGACTCAATGCAGATTTCTAAGTTCCCCGTGTTCTCTCCCTTTCCATGACCGATCAGCCATCACCGCAGGTCGTATATGCACCACTGGTGGCTGGGGAGCAAGAGCTCTGACCCCAAGGAGTGGGTGCGGCAACTTTGGGGATGGGATAGAAGGAGAAGGGAAAAGGCAACAGCTGTTGTTGGCCACTCTTTCCTGCAAGTGTATTATAAAGGTGTTCACTTTCTCTGTTCAGATGTTCTTTCATGAGAACCTCCTTGATTTCACTCCAGTTGCAATTAAACGCTCCCCTCCTGCATTTCCCGCAGTATGTTTTGTGACTGCTTTATTGAGGTATAGTTCTTATAGTATTCTTTAAAGTATACAATTCAGTGACCCTTGGTATATTCACAGAGTTGTGCGACTATCACACAATCAATTTTAGAACATCTTCATCACCCCACATTGACACCAATCCCTCCCAATCCTAGACCACTAATGCACTCTCTGTCTTTGTAGATTTGTCCTTTGGACATGTCATAGAAATGGAATTCTTGAGTATGCTCTCGCAGTATTTTGCTGATACAGCTGCATTCTGCTCTGTGTCTATGGAGTTTGCGGAGCTTGTATTTGACTTCCTCTGCAGAGTAGGAGTCCCTCGTCTGCCATCTCTGTGTCTATAGTAGTGCTAGCAATGTGCCTGTTACATCAGTAAATACTAAATGGGAGGAAAGAGACGTCCTTTCCTTTTTATAAACAAACACAATAGGAGAGGCTGCAGCGTAAATTTGGAAATATGGAAACAAGATTATTCCTGTCTATACCTGAACACTATAGTATCAGTCGGATTTTTGAATGGCTGGATATGACTCCTAGCCACCCAGTTCACCTGCCCTAGTATCTGACCCAGCATAAAACATCTACCATTGTTTTCACTTCTGCTTCCCCCCTTCCCCCCACTTAAAATCCATCATAAGTTTTGGTCTACTGCGAGCCAGGTACAAGAGTTTAATTCTTCCTTCTACCTTTACCACCAGCTATGAATGTTGAGAAAACCCGTTCCATATTTCTAGTCTTAGCTTCTTTGTCTGAAAAAAATGTGGCAGTTATGTTTGGGAAAGGGACCTTTAACTCTAATAATATGTGTTCTTTTATAGCAACTCAGAATAAATGAGTGCAGGCAAGATTTTGACCCGTGTTATTAATTCAGAATACCAGAATAAAAGGAATTTCTGTGGAAAGATGAGTTGTCTGGAAGGCTTGCATTCCCATTGGACAGTTATTTTCTTTTTTTTTTTTTTTTTTTTTTTTTTTTTGAGACAGAGAGAGACACAGCATGAACTGGGGAGGGGCAGAGAGAGAGGGAGACACAGAATCGGAAGCAGGCTCCAGGCTCTGAGCCATCAGCCCAGAGCCCGACGCAGGGCTCGAACTTGCGGACCGCGAGATCGTGACCTGAGCTGAAGTCAGACGCTTAACCGACTGAGCCACCCAGGCGCCCCTGGACAGTTATTTTCAAAAGATACTTTGATCATGGAAACATTTTTCAAATTAACTTACACGAATTGATATTATATCCATTAGAACAACAGTAAGCACTGTATTTAGAGATATAATTGGTTTATAAAGGAATCTTTAGTCTTCCCACACTTTTTTTTTTTTTTTAAGGTGTAAATCCAAAGTGAAATGTACATTACAGAAGAGAAAACTATTGAATATCGTTAGTGGCTCTTGGTATTAAAGCCAAGTATTTACACGTGAAAGAAATGAGGTCCGTGGCACTGGTAATGGGATTTAAGTGGATTTAGGATCTAAGGCTGAAATAGGAGCCTAATTAGAGAAGACCTTAAGGTCATCATGTCAGTCCTCACCTGTCCATCAGGCAGACAGACTGTCCACAGCTTTCACTTCTCATCAGTGTCTCTTGCCTGCCAGTTCTTGAGGGAGAAGATGCCTTGGCTACCCTCAAGACACTGATGTGTCTACAGCAGTGCTTAGCGTGGGCCCAGAGCTGCTACTTACATCCGGTATCCAAAAAAGGCTACTAAAATCTCAGAATATGAAATCTGATGATCTTCTTCAAGGGAGATGGGGAAATTAAATCATATGGGATAGTTCGTCTTTGCTAGCATTTTCCTGATTTGAAAAATAAGAAGAAAGGACACGAAGAGGGAATAAGAAGCCTGTTTTCCATGGATAGGAGAGCCACACTTATGATGGGTCTTTAGTACTTATTATTATTATTATTATTATTATTTTTTTTTTAGGTAACTATTCTTGAAATCTAAGTGATTAAACATTTTTTTTCAACGTTTTTATTTATTTTTGGGACAGAGAGAGACAGAGCATGAATGGGGGAGGGGCAGAGAGAGAGGGAGACACAGAATCGGAAACAGGCTCCAGGCTCTGAGCCATCAGCCCAGAGCCCGACGCGGGGCTCGAACTCACGGACCGTGAGATCGTGACCTGGCTGAAGTCGGACGCTCAACCGACTGCGCCACCCAGGCGCCCCTAAGTGATTAAACATTTGTTAAGGGGAACCTCTGTTCCTTTTCTCTTTCTAGGGCACTTTGGGATTTTCTTTTATTTATTTATTTATTTATTTATTTATTTATTTATTTATTTGTGTTTATTTATTTTTGAGAGACAGAGACACAGCATGAGCAGGGGAGGGGCAGAGAGAGAGGGAGACACAGAATCCGAAGCAGGCTCCAAGCTCTGAGCTGTCAACACAGAGCCCGACGCGGGGCTCGAACCCACAAACCATGAGATCATGACCTGAGCCGAAGTGGGACACTTAACCGACTGAGCCACCCAGGTGCCTACTTTGGGATTTTCTACAGGACAAATCGACACCTTTATTCTACTTTATTTCTCACATGCAGTGCTTTAGTTATGGAAGCATAGCCCCCAGAGTGGGTGGCATCCAAAGCTAACTGAGGGAAGATGGGACAGGGGTAGGGATCGAGCTCAGCTGATGTCCTTGGGCAAGGGTCACTGTCAACATATACACCACAGTGAGTGTCCCTGCAACGTGGCAAATTGGGATGTTTGAAAGCACAGAGTTTTATAGTTTACTGTCTTCCCTTCTGATGTTTCCTTTTGCTCCTGCTGGTCCAGCTGTTTCTTGGTGAAGGTTATTATTAGATGTGGAGAGTCCAGAGCTGGTGGGATAAGAGCTTGGAACACAGATGGCACTTGTGTGACAGAATCTAATGCTGTGTGAGGATTCTGCACTGTGGCAGTAGAATTTGTGTTCTTTCCTTCTGGAATCCATACCCACAATACTCCGCATTACTTAGATAATTACTTGACTTGAGGCTTCACTGCTCAGGGGCAATTTCATTGGCTTTAGCTTTAATTAAAAAAAAAATCATTAGGGAAGCAGAATCCCCCTTCCAGTTTCTCATTAATTTACAGATGAATTTGTTTGCTACTAACTATCTATTGACATTTTGCTCCAGACTTTGGCCAAATGTTAGTTCAAGGCATTTATAAAAATAATCTGGATTTTGACATTACTATCACAGGATTATTGTTTTTATCTGTTGTAGCTGACTGGACTGCTTGGTGTTCATTTCATAAAACACAAAGTTTATCCCATCAGGAATCAAACATGAGAGCATTCATATTCATTACTCAGCGATCTCAAAAATGTGAAATTTGAGGATATGGGCAACCCTTGTTTTCAGCGGCCGCCATATCCAATTTCTGTGTTCTCGGGTAGCTCTTCTTTCATACGAAAGGCGACTAGGATCTGATCTTTACAACTTCTTAGATGTGCGAATGGCATTTTGAATAGTTTTACTATCTTGAGTAAGGAGAAACTGGTAAATCGGGGTAGGAGGACTTAGGTTTGGAACATGCTGCAGACAGAGATGTCCTGAGTGCGTAAGACGAGTGAGATAAGGCACTGTCATATTTACGTATCACGGTGGGTGCCAGCGCTCTGGGTGAGGTGGGAGTGTCCTGTGGCTGTGTGCACAGGCTGCCACATAACCTGGTGTGATCCAGCATCCAGCGCATGTCCCCTGTGCAGTTAGACTGAGCCTTTTGTGGCATTGAATCGACCCTTGCATACTCCAGGTATGGTGGTTTGCTGGCTTGTATGTGCAAATCTACATTTTAGAGAACAGTGCAGAGCCATGACCTTACAAATGAATGGCACATCTGCAATACCAAACACATGCATAGAGATGGCAGGAGACGCTGAACCCTGAGGTTGGCACGTACTGACTTAACCTGGCAGCATGAAGCAACATATTAGAGAGCCGGTGTATTCATATGTTACAGGCTGATTTTGCTTTTAATTACAGCGAAATATGTGATTGTCTGAATCAAGTATTGGGGAAGTTGCTGAGCATCTCCTTGCAATGCTGGTGTTAATATCTCTACACCGGCCCAACGTCCCAAGCTCACTTGACGTGGCGTCCCTCACCACATGGCCTTCTGGTGAAGGAAGTGAGTCCTTAGTTCTTCAAGTTGATGGTCACTTTATTCCCTTATGGTGTCCTCTACCTGGTGGTTTGTTGTGATAATTCTATATGTTTCTTACAATATTCCCAGCTAATTCTCAGAATAAAGTCCTAACAACTGACTTTGATTTTGAAGGTCTACATCTTTTTTTTTTTTATTTAACTTTATTTTTTATTTTTTAAAATTTACATCCAAATTAGTATATAGTGAAGCAATGATTTCAGTAGATTCCTTAGTGGCCCTTACCCATTTAGCCCATCCTGCCTCCCACAACCCCTCCAGCAACCCTCAGTTTGTTCTCCATATTTATGAGTCTCTTCTGTTTTGTCCCCCTCCCTGTTTTTATATTATTTTTGTTTCCCTTCCCTTATACTCATCTGTTTTGTGTCTTAAAGTCCCCATATGAATGAAGTCATATGATTTTTGTCTTTCTCTGACTAATTTCACTTAGCATAATACCCTCCAGTTCCATCTGCATAGTTGCAAAGGGCAAGATTTCATTCTTTTTGATTGGCGAGTAATACTCCATTGTGTGTGTGTGTGTGTGTGTGTGTGTGTGTGTGTGTGTGTGTGTACCACATTTTCTTTATCCATTCATCTGTCAATGGACATTTGGGCTCTTTCCATACTTTGGCTATTGTTGATAGGGCTGCTCTAAACTTGGGGGTGCATGTGTCCCTTCGAAACAGCACACCTGTATCCCGCGGATAAATGCCTAGTAGTGCAATTGCTGGGTTGCAGGGTAGTTCTATTTTTAATTTTTTGAGGAACCTCCATACTGTTTTCCAGAGCGGCTGCACAAGTTTGCATTCCCACCAGCAATGCAAAAGAGATCCTCTTTCCCCGCATCCTCGCCAACATCTGTTGTTGCCTGAGTTGTTAATGTTGGCCATTCTGACAGGTGTAAGGTGGTATCTTATTGTGGTTTTGATTTATATTTCCCTGATGCTGAGTGATGTTGAGCATTTTTTCATGGAAGGTCTACATCTTCTAAAGCTACTGCTCTGAACATTGCACCCAAACAGATCTTCTCACTTTCATTTGATTTCTTTCTACCCCCCTTTTTTTTTTTGCTTTTTCTTCATCTAAAATGCCTTCCCCTAGATCTCTGCATGTCTAAATTCTTTTTGATAAAAATAATAGGAGTGGTTATCATTTTTTGGTCCAGAAACTGTATGTAAAATATATACACATATATATACATATGTAAATATATACTATGTATATCAGTGTATATACAGTATATATACAAATGTAAACTATACACATAATTGTGCCTAAATCACATGAAAAATATTTAATGATGTGGGAAGATTTTTACCTTTATATTAATGGAAAGGAAAATTGAAAAATATTAAGATTCTTTTTTTTTCTTTGAGGAGAAAAATATATAGGGAAAATTTCCTGAGTATCTCCATACATAGAAATGTTACCGTTTGATGGAACCATAGGTAGGTTTACTTTGCTTATTGGTTTAAAATCTGTTTTACTTTTGTAATAAGACGTGAGTTAATAAAACTTATCTGTAAAACTTATCTGTAAAGCATAGGATACCTTATTCCGTCTCATCCTTACATAAAATTTTGGAATATCTGAACCCCAAACTACACTGTGTTTTTCTCACAATTACTCATATATCCAGCCATTCTAAAGGGTGTTTAATCAAAGTGAGCGGCGCTAACATTGGAGGTAATGCTTATGTTTGGCACAGAATATAGTTGATGTTCCTTTCTACCAGGCTACAGACCTTTGCTTTGGAAATGTCAGTCTACCTGTCCACTCATGTTTGCGGTGATAACCCTTACTTCCACGGGTCAGGCCACACCTAAGACATTTACTAATGAAACAGAAATGGAGAGTTACTAATCCCTGAAGACCTCAGTGACATTTTTTGAATATTTTTGTTAATAGGAAAAGGGCATCTCGTTCTGCTGTGTCATAGTTGGGAGTAACGTGCACCCAAAGAAATTTGACTTTGCTTTCCAGGGAAGGTATTATGGGTCTACTCTGGGGTCTACTCTGTCGCTCTGGAGTCCCACTATCTCCCTTTGGGGCTTTTTTCCTGAACCCATATGTATGCTTCTCCTGAAACAAAGAGGATATATTCGGTAGTCACTGATAATTTTTTTTTAAATGTGGGTGAGGCAGTTTTTCTTGCAACTTCTTTCCTAATTTAGCATGACGTAGAATGAAATCGTAGAAATGAAGGAATTTATTTGGAGATCTCAAAATCAGAAGGGGAATTGTTTGGTTGCACAGCGGACCCTGACAGGGCCAAGGAATGGATTGAAGGAAATTGTCAAGCATGCATGTTGTTTTTAAGTGATACTTGAGACTGGGATGTGAAACAGCTGTGTTGTTGGGTTGTTTTTTTTTTTTTTTTCTTCTTGTGCCAACTTTCCTTATTTGATTGATTTTCTCTCTGACAGCCCACTGTGCTGATAAATGTGTCCACGGTCGCTGCATTGCTCCGAACACCTGTCAGTGTGAGCCTGGCTGGGGTGGGACCAACTGCTCTAGTGGTAAGTTTCCACCTGTTCTTGTCCATCTCGGAGTGTTTTTGCTGCATGGGCCCCCCTGTCTGCAGCTTATCCTGAACCATGGGTTTCCCTCTAGTTGCCTATGCAGAGTATGGTGTGGGTTCCCAGTCCAACTCATGAAGACAGTTTCTTGTACATCAGTGTATATATTATGTTCAGAACTGTTGTTAATTGAGGATAAAGAAAGGTCCTTAGAAAGAAGATGTCAATAGTCCGATGCTGGTACTTCTGTAAATATGAATATGTGTTCCAGAATTTAGGCTCCTTGGTTCAGGAAAGCTGTTGTGGTAACATAATTGTTATGTCCTAACTGTTCTTTTTACATGTTGACTGATCAAGGTTACTTCCATGGTGATTAAAATTTACCACTTGTTGCCTTTAAATCAGAAGTAAAATTGATATTTTCAATGCTTAGTATGTTTATTTTTCTCTGATATCTGGTATGCAAATAATCAGTACTTGCTCAGAAAACATTCGGGAGAAATATTGGTCATAACTGAAAATTCACAAACATTTTGGTATTAAATCAAATAGTAATATGGTATATAATTTGTGTCCATTATGTTAGAATTATAATCCTATAATTCTATAATTAGAATTAGATTCTATAATTCTATATAATTCTATAATTAGAATTATTATAATATAGAATTCTATAATTCTATAATTTTATAATTAGAATTATAATTCTAACATAATGGTATTTTGGACTATGAACAGCTTGCACTTAAAACCTAGTATTCTTGGGGCGCCTGGGTGGCGCAGTCGGTTAAGCGTCCGACTTCAGCCAGGTCACGATCTCGCGGTCCGTGAGTTCGAGCCCCGCGTCAGGCTCTGGGCTGATGGCTCAGAGCCTGGAGCCTGTTTCCGATTCTGTGTCTCCCTCTCTCTCTGCCCCTCCCCCGTTCATGCTCTGTCTCTCTCTATCCCAAAAATAAATAAACGTTGAAAAAAAAAAATTAAAAAAAAAAAAAAAAAAAAAAACCTAGTATTCTTTATTAAGAGGATTAGGCAGTGGAATTTCATATAATACAGTTGCTCTTCTAAATTTCACAGTTAAAACTTTGGTTTTCTGGCTAGCTCGTTGCCGCGCGTGTAATTGTGGCTACTTCCTGTCTCTTCGTACTCCCTTTTGCTTTGAAAAACGTGAGGGGGAATCAAAGTGCAACTGAATTTTAATGCCCCAAGTATTACGTTTAGAGAAAGGAAAGAATAGTTTTAAAAATTAGCAGGATCGGATGACAACACAAATTCAGCCTCATTTCATACATTACTATTTTCTGAAACTAGTTTGAAGGGATTTCAAGCCATTTGGATAAAACGGTTTTAAGAATTCTTACTTGCTTATAATTGGAATCGGGGAGATTACTGTTTATCTTGTTGAAACTACTTGTTTTAGGCTTGTGATCTCTTGGCTGTCCCCAAAACAGCATTTCCAGGACTAGTCCCTTGTGCTGCCTGTGCACAGAACATTCTGTGTGAAAGAGCCTTTTTATTGTATCTTCAACAGGGAGTGTGTGTGTGTGTGTGTGTGTGTGTGTGTGCGCGTGTGTGTGCGTGCGCTCGTGTGTGTGTGTGTGTGTGTGTGTGTGTGTGTGTCTTTCTGCCCCTGAAAGGCTTCCAATTCCAATGGATAACTGTCTTGCAGGGTTTTGTTTTGCTTCTGCTGGAGATCAGGAGGAAAGTGGGCATTTTGTTCACATGCCGCAGAGGCAAATGTTTGGGATGTGGGATTTGGCTCACAGCCATTTTTCTGGCCGACTGACCTCAAATGCAATGTCGCTTTCATTAACTTTTCCAGCTTAAAAATCAGTTGCGCCTACACATTTTGAAGAAAAATAACTTTATTATATAAACTAGTGGCAATGAAAAGAGTGGACGTATTTGAAAAGTGAGATTTGTTACTAATTCCCTGGCAAGTATGTTGCAGTGGTTATTCAGAGTTCGTTTACCAAGAACTACGCCTGCCTCAAGCTGAGAGAACAGACTAGATGAGTGTTTGTGTGAAGAAAAGGCTACATGAGTTTCAGACTTTCCAGAACTGATTTAGGCCTTCTAGAAAACAAACTGTTGCCTTATTTTGGAGGTGAGGCTTTCTAAAACGTAACTTGTTGCTTTCTTTTGGAATTTACTGATTTTTGCATGAAGCTTCTAGAATTCTGAGGACACCTCTTCTTTCCGTCCTGGAATACGATATTGACGCAAGGTTAAGTCTATTCTTTACAACTCACGTTTTGGCTTTAAAATGAACAAAAGCTGGGGCGCCTGGGTGGCGCAGTCGGTTAAGCATCCGACTTCAGCCAGGTCACGATCTCGCGGCCCGTGGGTTCGAGCCCCGCGTCAGGCTCTGGGCTGATGGCTCAGAGCCTGGAGCCTGTTTCCGATTCTCTGTCTCCCTCTCTCTCTGCCCCTCCCCCGTTCATGCTCTGTCTCTGTCCCAAAAATAAATAAAAGTTGAAAAAAAAATTAAAAAAAAAATAAAATGAACAAAAGCATAAATAAACACAGACAGTCTTCAAAGGTGCTCTGAGGAAAACACTTCTGATACCTTTTTTAAGCACATAAGAAAATGCTGTTCTGAGCTAGAGCGCTGTGTCTTGTTACCTGGGTTTTGTCTGCAGCAGTGGCTTTAATATCACTTGTTAGAAGGTGTATAGTTTAATTACTCTAGGCCAAATAATTCCTGAAACAAAACGCACGCTCGAGTAATCTACTAAGTAGCACAGTTTATATGACCTCCTTTCCAAAGATTCTATTTCTCTGTCCCCTCCTCTCTGGTTATTATTATGAACACACTGGATGATATATATCAGATCCATAAAATGATTGCCTTGATAATCAGACTAGTTGCTTGCATCGGTCAGGGTCCAATCCGGAGACAGAAACGACAATAACTTTTTTTTAAACAACCTTTTTTATTTTGGAACAGTTTTAGATTTACGGAAAAGTTGCAAGATGGCAGAGAGTTACCATATACCTGTATCCAGTTTTCCCCCTTGTTAATATCTTACCATTAGTTTGTCAAACTGACATATTGACACAGGGAAGTTTATGAAACATTTTTAACTATAACAGGGGACTGGAGTAATGAAGAATTGGCTAGTAGAATTAATAGCACTCGAAAGAACACAGGAATAGCAGATTTAAGGAGCAGCCACTACTTCTAGGGCTGAGACAGGATGTCCAAAAGGAATCCCCACTAGGGCTGGGATCCAGATGTTCTTAGAGAAGGTACGCCACAGCTCACCGAGCGGCAAGAGGCTGTACTATTCTGGTAGAACTTGATGGACATCTGCCCTCTGGAATTTGCTAGAAATCTGCACTATAGGATGTTTGGGAAAGCTGTTTGTGGAGAAGTGTCTTACGAGACGTGCTCTGCTACAGAAAAGGCCCAGAGGGATGCCAGCGGAAGTTGTTGGCTGATGGGTGCTGCTAACCACTAGCTAACTCGCCTGCTAGTGTAGGAGCTGGGTGCTGAGAAGTAGCCCATGCTTCCAGGAGCCTGGAGCTGGGCTAGAGAAGCTGGTCGTGTTGCAGAAACTGGGCACCATGCAAGATGTAGGTGCTACAGAGCCGGATGCTGCAGAAGTGCCTCCCCCTGTGCTTACTTGGCAGGAGCAGGGTGCTGGAGGAGCCATCTGCCCTGTAGGAGTCAGTTGAGCTAGCAGGCTGGAACCACCAAAGAAAACTTTCCTCCTCAGTGTCTCTCCAGCGCCCTCTACAGATTGCTTAACATTTGGTCAGTTGGCAAAGTAAAACTATTTAAGGGCCCATATTGTCTTTTGTAGAGCACAGGTTAATGGATAAATTTAGCACCGAGAGCCAATAAACTGATAACTACTGTTACACCCAGTCCTTTGGTTGCTGAGCTCCTCTCTGCCCATGTGTACACACATGCGAATTCTTGTACGTCAAGGAAACAGCCCTCCATTTCCACCCAACAAGATGCAGCCCTCCGTCTTACAAGTAAAAACATTCTCACTCTCTTTCCGAAGTGAGGAGATACAAGACCCAACAGTTACATAGCCATTATGGATGACATGAATTTTTCCTCACATTCTGTCACGGTTCCACTGAATATTGTGTTTGCTGGACTAAAATTGACTTAGAACCGCTTGTATATAAAGTGGAAAGAGAGGGGAAAAAAGAAAATAGCATCTACAAACACACACATACATAGAACAAATGGAAGATATTAAAAACTGCTACAGGCCTCCTTGCTGTCATTTGTCACAAGGCTATAACTGTACATACGGCTTCCTCTTTCCACCCCTCATTCTGTATTTTCCCCCTCCTCCCTCACACCTCAGCTGCTTGGGGTTCTTTACCTGGTGGAGCGACCTCAACCTTTATCCCCCTTGAAGGATCTGAATCTCCAGTTGTCCTGCCCCCCCCCCCTTTTTTTTGGTTGATTTCTCTGTTGACCTTTACTTCTGGGCATGGAAATACTTCTTAGGAACCCACGGAATCTCTTGGCTTCCAGACGTGGTTCTCCTTTATCCTACTGTGCAACCCAATTTCTGCCTGATAATCAGGATCATTCACTCCAGATAATCAGACGGCAGTAAATCAATACCTTTCACACACAGCTATCTCTGGGTGTGTGTGTTTTTTCTTTACTAATGTACGTGGTAGAATAAGGAACAGGTACTTTCACAGGTGCAGGTTTACAAAGGCTTCCCTTGGAGATTTATTTTTTTTTTCAACGTTTTTATTTATTTTTGGGACAGAGAGAGACAGAGCATGAACGGGGGAGGGGCAGAGAGAGAGGGAGACACAGAATCGGAAACAGGCTCCAGGCTCTGAGCCATCAGCCCAGAGCCTGACGCGGGGCTCAAACTCACGGACCGCGAGATCGTGACCTGGCTGAAGTTGGACGCTCAACCGACTGCACCACCCAGGCGCCCCTTCCCTTGGAGATTTAATCTGACCGTTTACTTTGTCCATGGACGGATGGATTCCTGTCTGTGACGTACAGACAGTCTTCCTGGATCTCAATGTATTCTCTGTATAAAAAAAACAAAACAAAAACAAGTGTGTCAGAAGACTGTACAAAGTTTCTTCCCCTGGAGTAAAATCATGATTTATTTTACTGAACTCAGACATATTGCTTCTTTTAAAATTTGATTAAATGATTAAAAAAAAAAAACCTCACTCATATTTTACTTTTATTGGCATTCTAATGCATACCCTAGCCTATATGACATCAATCTAACCTACCTCCATCTCTCCCTTCCCTCCTCTTCCCCCTCTCCCTTTTCCTCCCCCCAACATCCATCTCTCCATCCCTTCATCAATCTTCTATCCCTCTTCCTCTTTCAGGGCATGAAAAACAACTCCTAGAAGGCAGGCGCTGTGTGTTATTAATCTCGTTAGCCTCCATTGTGCCTGGCATGTGGTTGGAGCAGAGTGAATGGTTGTTCTATTTAATTAGATTGAATGAGCTGTATGATTCCATGAAGGTCATCCGCGTGTTCATGGTGTGAACTTTCATTGAGTGATTGCTGTGTGCAAGGAACTGTATTGGATGCTGGGGATAAGGAAACGCATGTGGAGCTTTCGCTGGCCTCACAGAACTCACGGCTTCGAGGCAGGTACACAGAACAGAGGTGGCTGGAGAAAGCCAAAAATGGCACTGGGTACGGGAGTGAGAACTGGATATGGCATGAAGAGGAAAGAAGGGCTGGCAGAGATATCAAGAGGTGTGTAGAATCAGGGAGCTAGTGGACAAAGGTGGGGAGAGCTTGAGGGAGTTCATATCTGATGACCTTTCTTTGGGTAAACTGGCAACAGAGACAATCTGCAGACGTGAAAGGGTGCAGGAGTTGGGTCATATTGACGATGATGATGACGGTAATAGTCCTTGCGTCCTTGGTATGTGCACAGCATCACCGCCAGGGCTTTATAGGAGTCACGTTTAATACTCGTGGCAGACGTGACATGGGTACAATTCTTGTTCCTATTTTACTGATGAAGAAGCAGACGTGCCGAACAATTAAATGACTTGTCTCAGTTTAGACACCTACTAAATGGTGGAGGCATAGTCACATCCCCTTTATGGCCAGTCTTTTTAACCACAAGGGTACAGTGCCTCGTGAAATTGGAAAGGAGGTTTGGTTAAAGTGTCAAGGGTCCGTGGCCCTGAGAGGAATGAGAGCAGGAGGCAGGGGCTGACAGCACCAGACAAATGTGAAAATAAGCATCCTGAGGGGCACCTGGGTGGCTCAGTCGGTTAAGCTTCAATTTCGGCTCAGGTCGTCATCTGGTGGTTTGTGATTTGAGCCCCGCGTCGGGCTCTGTGCTGACAGCTCAGAGACTGGAGCCTGCTTCGGATTCTGGGTCTTCCTCTCTCTTTCTGCCCCTCCCCTGCTCTGTCTCTCTGTCTTTTTTCTCTCAAAAATAAACAAAAATAGTTTTAAAAAAAAGAAAAGAAAAGCACTCTGAGAGATATCAAAGGCACACTCTCAGAGATGATGAGTTTTAAATGACACCCCTTTGGATGGTCTCATTTTGTAATTTTTAATTTCCTCATTTATAATATTAAGAATGTTGGGCAGATTATACTTACGATCCCTTTCCAACCTGTGATTTTATGTGTGGTTTTCTCTAATACTTACATATATGCAATCCTGAGACCTTTCTTTGTTTTGGAAACCCTTTAAAGCTTTTGCATGAGTAGCAGTGACACATTTGTTCTCTCAATCTATATAATCCTGTTTATGATTTTTCTAAACGTCTATAGAGAAATTTGTTTCTCCTCTGGCTATAGGGCACTTCCAGGACGCAAGGGAGAGCCCCAAATCAACCAGTAGCCCGCAAATAGCTTTCAAAGCTTGTTCCGCAGGCTTCTGAAATGAGTACCAAGTAGAGGCAAACATGGAAATTAATTTCGGTTTAGAAATTCAAAACTGGGGCTTATTTAGCCACCGATGGCGTTTCTGGTTAAATGTACTTGGAAGCAGTAAAAATATGCCTGGGAGGCAAGACTAGCTCAAACATTTTCAGGTACAACATTAGGAACACTGATAACCTTTTATATAAAGCAGGCGTGCTGTGCAGCAGGGAGTAAGTAATAAGACTTTGCCTGCGGGATATTCCGATCGGGGAATCCATTTGAAGGATAGCGCAAGCCAGAAATCGTGAGACACAAAAAGCTGGCTTATTCCCCAGCAAGGTCTGCTGCAAAGCTCTATTGACTGGACACAATAGTCGGATCGATGGTGTCTGGGAAGAGAAGACGCTCAGAACCCAGTCCTCACAGTGAGTCGTTAACATGCCCAATCGCGCTGTCAGAATTACTTTAGAAATCGGGTTGATGAAGCAGCAGGACTAAGAGATCTTTTGGGCCCACTGGCGTGGGGGCAGGGCATTGATGACAGGTGGGAAGGATGGAGCTGGGAAGGGTTCATCAGACCCGCCTGAAGGCAGTTTCGCTGATGGACTGCCCACATCTTTCGATAGAGGTCATGAGCACAAAACGCGGACTTGGCCTTTCCGAAGGACGCTGAAAACTGAGCTGTTCTTGGTTTCTCTCTGGAGGGTCAGGGAACCTCCTCCCCCTGCTCCCTCTAAACCCCGTGTTGGAGCTGAATTGCAGGAGTCCTGGCTGCTGTCCTTTCGGTGCTGTTTCCGGGCCTCACGTTCCTCGTGCTGAAATAAGGATGAAACGACCTAACCGTGGGGATTAGATGACCCCGTAGCTGTTCCCTGCTCGGCATTGTACCTGGTACTTACTTGCAATTCTTTGTGTGACAGATGTGGCTTCCCCTAGACTTCAGTGTGTGGGTGGAACAGTGGATGCAGACGCTCGTTGTGGACATCTTGTTTAGTCCCGGGGGGCACGCCCTTGCTTAGCAGAAGCCTCTCTCTGTCCACAGTTGCTGGGCACGAGGTCCCCCAGACAGAGCCCTGGTGCAGTTTCCTGCATTATTCTCAACCTCCGGACGTGGATGTCCTTACCAGATGGATTCATGTCTGGTTTACATTCTGGCTTACTGAGAACACTGTAGATGTTTACGTTACTTGCACTAGTCCACACGCGGTGGCTGTTAAAGACCAGGCTTGGCTGTCATGTTACTAAACTCCATTCCGTATCACGTATTCATGTGTTTCCTTTTTCTTTTCTTTCCTTTTTTTTTTTTTTTCTTTTGGCTTTCTTCAATATCCCTCTACATCTGCTTATCAGAAAATCTTGGTTCAACCTCAAAATATAACAAAATCTAAGCTTTTACTTAAAAAAAAAATTTAACGTTTATTTATTTTTGAGAGAGAGAGAGATACAGAGACAGAGCGCAAGTGGGGGAGGGGCAGAGCGAGAGGGAACCACAGAATCCGAAGCAGGCTCCAGGCTCTGTGCTGACAGCTCAGAGCCTGACACAGGGCTCGAACTCACAGACTGTGAAATCATGACCTGAGTGCTACCTCTCCAGTCCATGTCACTGCCCTCTTTTAATCGGTGCTCACACAATAGCCTCTTTGATGCTACACCTAATTGGGCCCAACTGGGGTCAGTTCTCTGTAGTGACCCCAGAGTGACCTTGCAAAACTGTTCTATAAAACAGAACTCCCCAGTATTTCCCAAGATGGAATCATCGCCAAAGCTCTTTTTGACCTGTCCCACCCCTATGCCATCTATCCCTTGTCATCACACTTTCTCTCTGGGTATCGTACTACCCAGCCCTCTCCCTTCCTCTCATGGGACACACTGGTTTCAAAAAAAAATTTTTTTTAATGTTTATTTATTTTTGAGAGTGCGAGCAGAGGAGGGGCAGAGAGAGAGGGAGACACCGAATCCGAAACAGGCTCCAGGCGCCGAGCTGTCAGCACAGAGCCCGACGTAGGGCTTGAGTCCACAGACTGCAAGATCGTGACCTGAGTTAAAGTCAGACGCTTGGGGCGCCTGGGTGGCGCAGTCGGTTAAGCGTCCCACTTCAGCCAGGTCACGATCTCGCGGTCCGTGAGTTCGAGCCCCGCGTCGGGCTCTGGGCTGATGGCTCAGAGCCTGGAGCCTGTTTCCGATTCTGTGTCGCCCTCTCTCTCTGCCCCTCCCCCGTTCATGCTCTGTCTCTCTCTGTCCCAAAAATAAAAATAAAACGTTGAAAAAAAAAAGTCAGACGCTTAACCAACTGAGCCACCCAGGCGTCCCCACACTGGTTTCATTTCTCCCTTTGGCCTTGATCTTCCTTCAACCTGGAATACTCTTCTCCCTAGATCTTTATGTGGCTGGCTTCTTGAGGCCAATCAGGTCTCAGCTTTCCCCAACCTTTATATATAAAGAGTATTCCCCATGATTCTTGATCACATCTCCTTTTTAATTTTTTTTATGGCACTGAAAATATTTTGTTTTGTTTTCTTTTGTTTTTGTACTGTCTTTCCTTCTGGGACATAGGGCCCCTAAAATTTTGTCTGTTGTTTTCACTGCTCTGTAGCTAATTTGCTCACTTAATGTCCAGCACAGTACTGGGCACACAGTAATGCTCAATATATATTTGTGAAAGGAAGGAATAAAGGCATAAATGTTCCAGGAATAGTGATGGATATAAAAGCGAGACATGAGAGATGAATAAGACTCTGACTCTTTGTTCAAGGAGCTTTCAGTTTAACAGGGATTGGAAGTATGTGCCCAAATATATAAGCAAAATATCCAGAGAAGTTAAGAAGGAAGTAATCATAAGTCTTCTAGAGAAAGGGTATGACCCTATGAAGGGTTCTTCCCTTCAGTGGCCTTAAGATAGTTTGGGTTCCTGTGGCTCTTGGCTGTGTGTAGAGGGGGCCCATTCTTCCTTGGTGACTTAGCAGAAGATTCCTTGTCCATAAACAGTCACCTGGAGTGAAATCATAGAAGCCAGGTGACATGTACTCAATGTGGTTTCCATGAACTATTAGGCAATGGGGATGTGGGAGCTCCTTGGCCTCAGGAGAGGGAAAGCTATAGTACCAACATCAAGGTTACTACTTGTAGAGGGCTGAGGCTTCTGACACAGCGGCCTCAAGACTAAGAAAGGTGTTTGAAAGTCCGCCCTCATTCCAGCGGGTAACGCTGAACGGTTCTGCCATCTAAACTTCCGTGTATTATTTCTCAAGGTGGGGATTTTGTATGACAATGTGGAACTTAGTGAAACGTGTACCACAATGGAGTAGGAGCAGTAAGAAATTAGGCAAAGATATTCAGACTACAAATTATTTGCAATCACACAGCAACCAGTTTCTGACAGCACAAATGTGTTTCCTGGCTGTTCTGCTGAGAGTGAAATAATGATATGTATTAGGCGGTCCCGGAGCCTTATTTGTCACCATACCTGTAAAATGGGTGTGCTGACCCTTGAGTTTAGTAGAACTACATACATTTCATCTTACGGAGTTATGTTGTTAATTGGATAAAATATTTAAGTGCTGTGGTGTATTACGTAGTCCGGTATCTTTCACCAATTATACATGATTTCTTATTGTTTGCGATTGTATGAGAGAATTTTTTTAAAACACGTGAAAGTTTCTTCAAGGCAAACAAGAAAAGGGGCCTGTCACTGTGTTTTTCTTTCTTTTGTCAAAATCATCTTTTAATTCATCGACAACTTCATTGATTTTTAAAAGTTTGAACATTTGTACCTGTATACTAGAGAAATTAATCACATTTGCCATGTTTAAACTAAAAACGCAAAGAAAGTAGGAGCACCTGGGTGGCTTAGTCACTTGAGTGTCTGACTCTTGATTTCATCTCAGACCATGATCCCAGGAATATGAGATCACGCTGAGCGTAGAGCCTGCTTAAGATTCTCTCTCTCTCTCTCTCTCTCTCTCTCTCTCTCTCTCTCAATCTGTCCCTCTTCCCCACACTCTCTCCCTGAAATATTCTTTTAAAAGTATAGAAAGTAATAAGTGATAAAGACTATTCCAACAGAATAAAATAGAAGAGGTTGCAAGAGAAGCCTAGCTCTTGAATCATAAATGATAGGATCATCTTAAACCTCTGTGAAAGCCTAATGTTTTACTACTCACCACTATTCCACAAAACTAGTGAAAGTAACTTCCAAAGAAAGTTTAAATTTCAATTGAACTTAAATTTCAAGTGGAGCTTTCACTGGATGTTGGTATCTAAGCTGTGAAGTTTTTTCATACATTGAAGAAAAGCAGCCCCTTAAAAAAAAAAAAAACCTTATGTTGTAAAATTAGTAATACATAAATCAGATTTATCCATGTTATCCATTAGTTCTCAGAATAATTAGACCACATCAAAGTGAAAAACTTCTTCAAGACAGAAAATGTCTTAAGCAAAGTTAAATAGAAGCAGGGATGGGAAAAGATTTTTGCAATGTATAAAGCAAATGATTAGTATATGGAATTCATGAAGAATTCCCACAAGTCAATAAGAAAAACCCCTCAACTTTAGAATAGGCAGCACAGTCAGATAATTTAGAGACCAGGAAACCTGATCGGCTAATAAGTTTATGAGAATATGCTTCTCTTTGTCATAATCAGTGAAGTGCATAGTAAATGAACAAGATGTCATTTTTTTGCCATCAGATTGGTAAAAGTTAAGAAGTCTGTCAGCACCGCATGTTGGCAAGGATGTGAAAGGAAGATTCCATATACCGCTCCCATGAGGGTAAATTGGCAGAATAACTTTAGAGAGCAATTTTCCTGTCTCTAGAGTAAAATTCTAACTTGTGTACACCATAGGATCCAGGAATTCTACTCCTACTCCTTTGTCATTTGTCTACAGACCTTGCAGAAACCTTTGCTTTGCTTAAACTGGGGGATCTATTCTTTCCATCTTTGTAACAGTGAAAATTTGGCAACAACAGATAATGGCCACGAATAAGGGAAAATAGAAGTTTGTTAGAGGCTGTTAATATGGAGGAATGCTGTGTAGCCATTCATTCCTATAAATTGATATACAGTATTCTGTGCTAGCAGATGTGTGATATTAATTGATCTCAATACCATCAGACAGGGTAGAAAAAGCAAGATGCACAGTGATGTATACATTTCATGTAAAACTAATAACTACATGAAATGATACAGTTTCTTATTTCTGGACACACACAGACTAGCAGGATGCAGGTTAAAATCATGCGGTTACCTCTGAGGAAGGGGCAGGGAGAGACCTGGGAACCAGGCACAGAGAAGACAAAGGGGACTTCATCTCTAATATTTTATTTCTCGCATCAAATGATGAAGCAAAGGGGACGTAACATTCCCAACTGTTAATTCTAGGTTGTGTGTGCACGGGCCTTTGTTACAGTATTACTTGTAGTCTCCCATAGCTTAAAAAAAAAAAAAAAAAAAAAAAAAAAAGTGTGTTTTTTTTTTTTTTTCCAAGAAAACTGTATTATATTTTCCAGACCATCCAGGGAACAGTGAGGGCTTGGGGTCTAGTTTCCTCACTGTGGGATTTTAAGCAAACATTTAAGGCTTCCGCCCTTTGACTCTCACGTCCGGAATGAAGAGCTTTAGTACTTACACAGTGGTGGTGACGAGTGCTTACTCTTCGGTGCTCCCCTGAAGCCTCACCTCGCCTGGAAACCTTCTCCCCATCCCTCCTTTCCTCTGCCCGAAGGTTCAGTACACACATAACATAGATCCTCTGTGTCCCTCGAGCATCCTGTGAACTGTAACACCTAGCACGCCTGCTTTGCGATAAGTCTCACTGGGGACCAGTCTCTTCCAGCAGATCAAGAAATCCTGCTGTGGAACATGTCAGGCAGGATCAGGTAGTGTGTGTTCCTCAACAAACAGAACGTCGTGGCCTTAGAAGATACTTAATACATGTTTCATGAAAAAAAAAATACATGAGCAAAAGAACAAAAATACGGCAGGGCTTTGTAAAGCAAGACACCCTGTAATGGTTCCTGAGGTTTTTATTATTCTTTTGACTTCAGTGGATCAATGTAATCCCCCCAAATCCTTCACTTAAGCCGAGCCTACCATTTATAGCCTTGAGATTTTCCTGCACCGCGAACAGGGTCATCAATATGCTTTCATTGAGAGACATCAACGTTTATATTTAGACACATTAAAGAATAAACATTTCACGCCCTTTTTTTCTGCTTCATAATTTGAGATAAGCATTCGCTGCAGTTCTAAAATGATATTTCATGCTTTGAAAATTCATTTAACAAATATTTTTTTTTTTAAAGAAGAATAAAGGTTTTCTCTCAGCCACTGAATAATATTAATATCAACAGCACTGGGTGGTTGTCCACAGTGATCGTTGGCTCTCTGTCAGCTCTCCAGTGGCTTTTTTGACATGTGAAGGACGTGAGGTTTTAGTGCTTTCAGAGGATCTGGAAAATACATTTTTATTGTTCTTCTTCATGGATGGAGAAGCTTTACAAAGTTGTTTTATTTTTAAAGCACTTGATGTTTTGAATGAGGGTCTTTTCTTCTGCATTAACAAAGGGAATGACATACCGTAGCCTTGTTAGCCTGAAGCGAAGGGAATGAAATCACACGGAGATAAAAGAACTTGAGGGAACCGGAGCTTAGGAAGAAAGGGTGTATATTTCAAGAAGAACCATGTTTTGCTATCCTTTGAGACAGTGGAAGTTTATTTTGGTCGCTCCTGAAACTCCGTAGAGCGATTTTCCTGAAAGTGACTTACTTGTGCTTTGTCTATATGTATTAGAATGTGAAGGGCTGAACGTCTTCCCTGTTAATTTCTCTCCTAGTCACAGATTGCCCTGTGTTTAAAGTCAATGGTGAACATTACAGCAAAATACCATACAAAAATACATTTTCAAGTCAGTATGGCTGACTAATGTATCCTAAAAGATACTTGACATTTAAATGTTAAGGGCACTTAGTCTTAGTTTCGTCAATCAGCAACCCTGGTGAGGGTAGTTATATATTATAAGCTGACATCACTTTCCCGATGATAAAGCCTAGTTCCCAGATTCCATATATTATCCTGTTGGAAGTGTCTGGGACAGATGTATCCACAAGCTTCTCAAACCCCATGCGGTTCTACGATTTGACTTCTTCTATACTAGAGGTCAAATCCAAGACAAATAAAAACAAAATAAAACAACAACAAAATGCAGACCACTCATCATTTCATCTGGGATTGGTTTAGACCTAACACAAGTGCACAGAATTGGCCACTTCTGTTGTTCTCTGTAATTTAGAGCCAGTCACTTTAGAAAAGCATCTTGAAGTTCAGTGTGGGTTTCAAGGCTGCTTCTCTTGTCTTAGTGGGCATAGAGAGGCTGAGGCAAGATCAAGTCAGTGGTTTTGGTGCCTAGTAATGCGGCAAGATTCTGTAGGTTTTATTTATGGCCACCTATTTCTTTATGCGAAGGGGACGATTACTCAGGAGTTCATGCGTTGTTTCCTGGTTCCTCCTTTTACTTTTCTGGCCTCCAGGTACCCGCCTACCCCTCTGGGCACATTGGTCACCCGCAAGCGGGAAGTTTCTAAATCCAGTTTCTATCTGGCAAGTAAAAATAGGATGTCACCTAGCACTGGGTTTCACTGCAGGCCTGAGCTTTTTCCATTTGGCTTTATGAAAATGGTCAAAAGGGATGACACCCCACCTCGTTTTTTACTTTGCGGAGTTTGTGGGCAATTTGTTTTTGAAATTCACATTGGGAGAACCAAGTTGTGCCTTTTGTCATGAATGATTCATGCAAGGCAGACAGCACTAACCAACGACAGGCCTGTTATTCTAGCTTTATGTACAGCTGGAGGATGTTTCTCTAGGGTGGTTTTTTTGTTGGTTTGCTTTGTTTTTCCTGGGGTGGGATATTCTAATATGCTGACCATGGAATAAAATTTCTGCTATCCTAGATCCGTGCTGTGTCACACATACCAAAGGTACGTTTTGTGTAATTAGTATGTCCCACCATTCCCATGTGAGACAGAGAGAATTAAGTAGAACAAAGTTTGGGAACTTGCTCAAGGTTCCATGGTTAGGAAGTGACCGTAGCTAGGGTCCAGGTCTGTCTGATGCTGAATGATTATACCCTTCCTTGAGCCAGCTCGTGATTGATGAAGGTCTGTAACAAGGTGAACTTGATGGTAAACATTACTCCTTAATCTAAGGGAAAAATGATTTCATCCTTTCCTTTTTTCTGTTGTCGTTGTTGAGGAATGTTGTGGCTGAGGCAATGTATTAATGTGCCCTTGTTCTTTGCTCCAAAGCATCTCTCAACTTGGCATTTCTGTGTATCTCTCATTGTGCTCCTTTCTTTCATTCTTTCTCTACACAAAGACGCGAGATTTACTCAACTATCTGCTGTTTGTTCGAAGAATGTTCTTCGTTCGAAGAATGCCACGTTTTTGTCGATACATGGGTGTCTGTGGACATGTTGAGATATTCTGCATCAAAACCATTCTGATGAAACTGCTGTTAACACTTTAAAGCCTGGCAAATACCATTTTTAGGCCAAAAAAAATACTTTTCAAACATCTGTGAGATGTTTTTGTCTTAGAACGTTCCCCTTTGAAAATCAGGGAGAAGCCGTGAATGTGCGCTGATGGCAGATTTTGTCACCGTTGGGCATTAGTTGCCTGGGATGGCCTGCATGGGGTACGGCAAGATCACAGCTTTGAGGCATTGACAGGTTCGGCTGAGTCCTTGCCACTGCC
The DNA here is from genome assembly GCF_028749965.1 of Puma concolor. NCBI lineage: Eukaryota > Metazoa > Chordata > Mammalia > Carnivora > Felidae > Puma > Puma concolor. Next base: position 135,967,654 of record NC_141667.1, on the reverse strand, counting down.
ACTTGAATGCTAAGTGACTGAGCAAATTATCATCTGAGTTAATTTGGCACATGATATGTTGGAATAATTATACCTGTGGCATGGAGTTATTGTGATATTTGAAGAAAATAGCTGCATAAGGCTGCCGCATGTTTGAAACTTGATGTATCTTACAACCCCTTCGTTCTCGTCCCATCCTTTGAAGGGGAGATTGGACTTAGGGTTTAACGTGGGTCACGAGAAGGACGCCTTGGTGGCTCAGTCGGTTCAACGTCTGACTCTTAGTTTCGGCTCAGGTCATGATCTCCCAGTTGGTGAGTTCGAGCCCTGAGTTGGGCTCTGCACTGATAGCCCACAGCCTGCTTGGGATTCTCTGTCTCTCCTCTCTCTCTCTGCCCCTCTCTGGTTTGTTCTCTCTCTCTCTCTCTCTCTCTCTCTCAGAAAATAAACATAACAAAATTTTTAAGTCGGTCAGGAGAGGAGAATGTTCCCAGAAGTGTTGAGATAGTTTTACCCATTGGTCTCCTTGTGGAATGTGGATCTACATTCACGATCAATTCCATTCCTCTACCAAACAGACCACGAATGCTGGCTATGTGCCACATGGGTCTAGTTTTCAGTTTGGTGTGCTCCTAAAGCTAGTTGACATCAATACCATTTTCACAGTGAGCTTATTGGTTTTTTTTGTTTGCATAGAATCATTATCAACTTACAGAAGCTCTTCAGATATGACATCTCCTCAATCATGTTTTCACTATGTTCTCACGACTGAGCTAATTTCCTAGTTCCAGTGCCCCTAAATAGTGAGTCATTGGCTGACCCCATGGGCTGGCTCAGTGACAGGTTTTATCATTTGCTGCCCTGCCTTCATGGGTCATATCTGGTGAAATTGTGGGATATTATGTTTAAGCAAAATATATAATTTCACGCCTTCAGGAGCAGGATGGCTTCATGAAAAATGCTTGGCCTTTGAATACGGATGCCCCCCCTACCAGCCTGGTGTTTTGGGACACTTTACCTAAAGAGTCTCATCCTAAATATCCTCCGTGTGCTGAAGATGATAATGAGGACCCACCTTGTTGTGATTGCTCTGAGGACCAGAAAGTGGTGTCTGAAGCATGGAGCACAGAATCTGGCACAATACAAAGGCTCAGCAGATCGAACCCTTTAAAAATCATTTTTTGCTTGCTTTTCTCATACTGCCAAAAGGATGTACAATGATTGCAGAGAATTTAGAAAAGGTGGTTAATCTAAATGAACAAAGGGAATATGAAGCATATTCTTTTTTTTTTTTTTAAATTTTTTTTTTCTCAATGTATTTATTTATTTTTGGGACAGAGAGAGACAGAGCATGAGCGGGGGAGGGGCAGAGAGAGAGGGAGACACAGAATCAGAAACAGGCTCCAGGCTCTGAGCCATCAGCCCAGAGCCTGATGCGGGGCTCGAACTCACGGACCGCGAGATCGTGACCTGGCTGAAGTCGGACGCCCAACCGACTGCGCCACCCAGGCGCCCCTGAAGCATATTCTTAAGACCCAGAGATCCCCAGTGGTGCCATTTGATCATAGAGCCTCTCAATATCTGTCTATCTATCTATCTATCTATCTATCTATCTATCTATCTATCTATTTATCTATCTAAGTCTGTCTGTCTTTCTGCCTTTGTCATGCTCTTTCTTCTCCCTGACTCCCCCGATACCCCGATATTAGGTTCAGCCATATATAGTTGCTGATATTTGGCCTTTTGTGACCTAAATTAACAACACTTTCATCTAGTTCATTCGAATATATTGCTAAAATTGGATCATGTGGTACCATTTTAATCTGCTTTTTTACAATGAAGACATTGCTAATGTTTTTCAAGTTCATTAAATATTCTTCTATAATATCACTTTTAGATGATATGTAATGTTCCATTGTGTGATTATACCCATCTCTTTTCACCAATCCTCCATTACTAGAAAATTAGATTGTTTTCAATTTTTTGTTGCTATAAACAGTGCTAGGATAAACATGACAGCTTTGGAGGGAGTAAGTATCATGGTTTAGAATGCAGACTAAAGGGGGCGCCTGGGTGGCTCAGTTGGTTAAGCATCCAACTTTGGCTCAGGTCATGATCTCGGGGTTTGTGAGTTCGAGCCCTGCAGCCGGGCTCTGTGTTGACAGCTTGGAGCCTGGACCCTGCTTCTGATTTTGTGTCTCCCTCTCTCTCTGCCCCTCCCTTGTTCATACTCTGTCTGTCTGTCTGTCTCTCTCTCTCTGTGTCTCTCTCAAAAGTAATAAACATTAAAAAAAAAAAAGGAATGCCAACAAAAGGCAGAGGTCTCTGTACTTCCCTGCTTCCTGCCTGTGTACCTATAACAAGTCACCTGGATCTCAGTTTCTTCTTCCACAAAATGGGCACAACTTCCAAATAGGACCTACTTCATAGGGCCATTGTGATAGTTCATCTGTCTCTAGTGCCGAGGAGAGTGTCTATGGGCACACTGTAAATATTACTAATGGATTAACTACTGTGAATTGTTCCTGTCATTATACACATATGTTTATTTCTTTTGGAAAAATATCTCAAAGGAGCAATTTATGACTGAAGAGCTCTCGTACCCGATTCAAGATTAATTTCTAAAATAGGCGTGGTAATCCGCTGTCCCACAGAAGTGTGTAAAAGTGCTGTTTTCATGTAAAGGGGGAGGTTATCTCCATCACTGTATGTATCAGATTCATCATTGTTGTGACCCCACCTCGTGACTGAGGGTGCGCGGTTTTTCCTGGCTTAATATCCCTGAAGTCAGAATGCTTCCAACCATCAGAGTCACCCGGATAACTGCTGTGACATGCCAGTGTGGGACCTTCTGTTGACAACTACTGAGATCAAGAAAGGCTGTCGGTGTGTCTTAACACCTGTGAAATTAATTAAGTCTTATTTGATAGGGAACAAGGCAAACATATGTAAAAGTTGTGATCTGAGTGCAAGATGAGCGTCATGGCAGATACATATATGGATGTCTTCTTCAGAGAGCATCTCAGATTGGGTCTGAAAAAATGTACCTGAAGGACAGAGATTTCCAGGCTGAGCTTGGAAACCTGGGAAGGACTGATGGAGGGAGAGGACGTATCTAACACCTCTCCACATCTACATGTTTCTATACCTACTTCTTTTGTCGTGCACAGGAAGATGATCGCGGCCATGATGCCATAGAAGGGGGCATTCATGGACGTTCGCGATTTAAAAGCCTTGTGACTTTTGCATGCCTTATTCTCTCCACATGTAATATCTCCTACAGCTTCCCTCCCTTTCCAGTCCCCCGTCTTTCTCTGTACAAACCCTCCACGCTTTACCTAAACAGGGCACACTCTGCCTTTAGGTCTCAACTTAGACATTATTTTCCCAGCTCAACCACACCGTTTTGGGGTCATTCCTCTGTTTTCTGTTGTACCTTGTACCTCCCCCTACTGCTTATCGCGGGGTATTTTAGTGTCTAATAACTTAATGCATCTGCTGATAACCTGTAAGCTTCCAGAAGCATGCGCTCTACCATTCTCCTTTGAATTCTAAGCCTAGCCCTATGGCTGGCATATGGCAGGTACTTGAGAGGTGTAAATTGAGTGAATTTCAGTACCCAGCCCATGGATGTAACCTGTGGTTACTGGTAGCCCTGGAAGTTATCGCCATAAGGGCTCCGGGGTGAGCCCATTGTCTTGCGAGGATCCAGTGCTCCGCTAGCTGTTATTAAGGGTTGTAGCATGGACGGTATACTTCTGATATTACACAGTAGTTTAAACTTCCTTTTATTTTCACCTTATTGTGAGAGCTTATTAGAGCATGCTGTCCATGCTGCCTGAGACCCTCATTAAGCTTTCCCCGAAACAGCTGCACGAATCTGGGGACATAGCATCTAGAGCCCATTTCTAGCTGCCAGCACAGCAAGAGATGAAACTAGAAGCACCTGGGTGGCTCAGTCGGTTAAGCCTCTGACTTCGGCTCGGGTCATGATCTCCCCGCTGGTGAGTTTGAGCCCCGTGTCGGGCTCTGTGGTGACAGCTCAGAGCCTGGAACCTGCTTCAGATTCTGTGTCTCCTTCTCTCTCTGCCCCACCCCTGCTTGTGCTGTTTCTGTCTCTGTCTCTCTCTCAAAAATAAATAAACATTAAAAAGAGAGAGAGAGAGATTAAACCAGAAGCTGAAAAGGAGTCCTCACTCCTTTCGAAGCATCAGAGTTCTTCTCAGTATAATTTGAAACAGAAGTTGGTTCATCTATCTTTTCCTATTAGAATATTCTAGCTATTGCCGTCTTAATGTAACCATTTTTTTTTAAAGGTTTTCAGTGGCAATAACCAAGCTAGTCACTTTTTCTTTAGGCATGAAATGCTTGCCCTGTGAGATTAGAGTGAGGTGTTAAGTAAAAGACTTGAAGTGATTTGAGTTCAGAGTCTCCAAACTGCCTTTCCAAACACAGTACTTGAATTCAGGATAACCGGTCAAGCTTGACGCTCATAAGGGGCAAGTTCTGCCTCTTGTCTAGACAGTCAACATACCCTTGTATTTGTAGCAATCGGGTAAGAAAGCTGGCTTTTGTATGATAAGCTGCAAAAATGGAAGTGTTGCAGTAGTTGAATATGACAAATGAAGAGAGGAAAGGAAGTCACAGTGATGCGTAAATTCAAGCCAGGCTTCTGTGTCCCACTTGTTCTGTTTCCTGCTTATTTGTCTGTATGCTTCTGTATGTGGATGCCCCCCCACCCCCAGCATCGCTTATGTTGGCGCCCAGTATTCACATGGTGAGGTCCATGTATCAATGGCCTGTTAGGGAAACACAGCCCCAAAGGGAGAAGCTGTCACTTCAAAGCATACCACAGTGCTTAGATATAGACAGGAAATTAACCATGTCGGCATGATAATATTTCCTTTAAAGCCTGAAACCCTTTCTTTGATGCTGATAGTTATCAATTTCTGCTATGAACTTGTTTCTATCATGAGGAGGTGTCTTAAGGGTTTTTGGTGTGTGTGTGTGTGTGTGTGTGTGTGTGTGTGTGTGTGTGTGTGTGTGTTTTGTTTTTTTGGGTTTTTTTTGCATTTATCTAACCCCAAGGAAATAGGACTGGTCTCTCCCTGACTGCTCTTCTGGGAGAGAAATTGTTGGATGGGATGTGGAAGTGAATCACAAGAGAGAAGAGAGACGTGTTCTGTCCCCTCAGTACCTTGACTTCTTTCTTCCCACTCCTCTCCTGATGTTGTAAAACATATTCCATAAAATGTATGCGTGCCAGCACACCCTTATCCCACTGCCACCGTGGGAAGAAAGAACTCTAACCCATCATGGTTTTTTCTTTTTAAGTGCTTCTGACACAGTCAGGTTGTCCTTATCAAGGTAGTATTATTAACTAAAATTGTGTTTTGTGTTGCTCACTTAATACCCCAGGATACATTAAGAAAAAATGAATATTTAACTTAGCATATGAGGCTCCCACAAGTTGAGAGGGATATGGAAACTTTGGAGATGGTTGAGCAGAGAAAGTGAGTGAAACTGAATAGCTTTTAAAAAATAAGTAAAAGTATTGAGGGTTGTATTTAATCTTGCAAGAAGTGGGATCAAGGATACCTTCACATTTCGGGAATAAGATCATTTATAATAGAGAACGGTGATGAACCAAATCACCAAATCGACTGGTTCAGATTATAGGATAAGGGATTTGGCTTATGTGGAATGAAGCTGTTCCTTACTCTTAGGACTGATGAACCAGGGAACAAGTTACAAAGGACTGTGTAACTTACCTTAAAAACAGGGTATGTTCTTTTCTACTTGGATACCCGAGGGGGTTTAAAGAAACATACTGTGTATTTTTTTTTTAAGTATAGCTCCTAGATTGAAAGAGTTATAATTGAACAAAAAATTCTTTGTCCATATCCATAGGCAATAAAGGAAACAACTGTATGAATAACAATGAGGCTTAAATCTCAGAACTACTATCTAATCTTTCTTTGTGAAAGATGATTGTGAATTCTTAGGTAATTGCTTTCTTGATCTGCTTTAGATTCAATAATCTTCTTATTGTTTTTAATTGCGTTAAAGTATGTTTATTAAGGTGGTAATGAGAACGAAGCCATGCTGATTAAAAACAAAATTATTCATTTAAACCTTTTGATGTTATAAAATGAAAGGTTGATTCTAATATTGGAAGGTGAATCCTGTACATCTCCTCTAAGTTATTTGCTGTGTGCCTAGTTTGTTTTGTTTTCCAATGGTTGATTCTAGATCTGTTAAAGTTCGAGAATTTTTACGAAGTGAAACTGTGTCTTAAGTCATAAAAGCAGTTTATCCTAAGAGCTCCAGGCAGGGTGCTTCTTCCCTAGTGATTTTTATAGCATCTAATTAGTAAATAAATGCACAGCTGGGTAGGCAATGCATATTGAGTTAGTTTTGCTTATCATCCCCTTTTACAATTTGTAGAACGTTCGGGATTGAAAATTTTTCCTTTCCTGCTCCCCTATTCCTGCTCATCGACTTGAATTGCAGTCATTCTTCCTTTCCTTTGGAAGTATGCTTTTAAATCTATTTCTCAAATGTTCTTTTCTGTTACTGTCTTACCTGGTTTCGTGTGCCTGTTGTCTTTTCCTTTGCTGTCCATTTTCAGTTTCATGTTTGTCTTACTGTTTAAATAAACTTACTGAGTTTATTTATTTATTTTTTAAACGCTTATTATTAAGAGACAGAGAGACAGAGCATGAGCATGGGAGGGGCACAGATAGGAGGAGACACAGAATCTGAAGTAGGCTCCAGGCCCTGAGCTGTCGGCACAGAGCCCGATGAGGGGCTCGAACTCAGGATTGGTGAGATCATGACCTGAGGCGAAGTCGGATGCCCAACCGACTGAGCCACCCAGGCGCCCCAGTTTACTTTTTTTAACAGTTATTTATTTTTGAGAGAGAGAGAGAGAGAGAGAGAGAGAGAGAGAGAGACAGAGCATGAGCAGGGGAGGGCCAGATAGAGGGAGACAGAATCCACAGAAGGCTCCAGGCTCTGAACTGTCAGCATAGAGCCCGACGTGGGGCTCAAACCCACGAACCAGGAGATCATGACCTGAGCTGAAGTCAGATGCTCAACTGACTGAGCCACCCAGGCGCCCCAGTAAGCCAGTGAATTTAAGTATTTGTATCAATAATTTTCTCTCTTTTCTGATTACCTCCCAATCCACACATTCTTTGACACCTTGAAAGCAGATTAGGTTTCTTTTGGATTACTCCAGCCTAGACCTATAGCAGGGTGGGTCCACTCCACAGTAGCTCTGCCTGCAGGACCCCTCTTGGTCTCCAGGATCACTGCCTGAGGGCAGGCCCCTGAACCTCACTTACTTCCTGATCTACTTCCATTCTTCTTGCCCCATCTCCCTGCCTCTTGTGAGCTCCTTCCTGCCCCTTCCTCAGAATGTAGCTAGATGACCTTTCTAGGACACAAATCTGCATTGTCTCTCATTGTTCAAAATCCTTTAAGGCCAATACTGTATTCTCAAGATGCAATCCAGTTCCTTAGTGTGCATTTAAGCCCTTGTATGAGCTGAACCTTCCGATCTGGGTAGCCGGCCTCCTTTCCCCCCACCCCCCCCACCCCCATTACTTACATCTCCCCTAGCCCTTGACTCTAGCCACATCAAACTCAACACTCTGGGTGCAAGAAACAGGCCAAGCAAAGTCATGAAGCTGGAAAACGTAGCTCTGCTTGAGCAACGGAGTGATTGGAAGTGGCCCACTTAGTGCTGGTCACATTTATGAAGCATTGCCTGGCTGGTGTCAGAGCCGCGATGTCCAGCTGAGGAGTAGCAGCGAAGGGGTCATGAAGCCGTCTCGTCAAGGGGAGAGGAAAGCGGGTTCTGAAGAGCTTGCTCTTACCCGCATCCATACTCTGACACCCTCCATTGTTTTTCCCCCTCTTCAGCCTGTGATGGTGATCACTGGGGGCCCCACTGCAGCAGCCGGTGCCAGTGCAAAAACGGGGCTCTGTGCAACCCCATCACGGGGGCTTGCCACTGTGCTGCAGGTTTCCGGGGCTGGCGCTGTGAGGACCGCTGCGAGCAGGGCACCTACGGTAATGACTGTCGCCAGCGATGCCAGTGTCAGAATGGAGCCACCTGTGACCACGTCACGGGGGAATGCCGCTGCCCGCCGGGATACACTGGAGCCTTGTAAGTGACACAGGGCCGCGCGATGTGGCGGAGACCTCTCACCTTCTCCGTTCATGCTCCTGCCAATCGTCTTCCCGTGCTTCTGCTTCTCTTGCTGCCTGAAGTCACGGAGAGGTCGGGGCTCCAGACACAGATGGGGAGATCAGCAGTGACAGCCACTAGATGTTCCTGCTGTTTAACTCTTGAACATCAGACCCCAGCCAAAGTCGGAGGGCCGGCTTCCATGCTGTCCTTCTGGCAGGGCAGAGACAGAGAGGACTGGGATGTTGCATTGAGTGGAAATATTTGGGGGTTGCTGGGGCAGATTTGAGGATCTGCTTCGATTCCCCGACAAGTGCATTTATTTTACAGTGCTCATCGGTAATGATCCATGCTGTTCTGCTTTGTGTGGTAACTAATTAGCTGGAGAAAGCTGGGGTGGGTTTAGTGCCCTAGAAAAGAGAAAAAGGGGAAGATGTTGGAAATAGTCCATGATAAAAGCTTAACTGGGTTATTTAATGCCTGTGGATACATATGTTGCCTTGTGAACATGAAAGAAATGTATCACATCTGTGTAGGGTATGTGGGTGCAGATAGTTTCATTCTTTCTGGATCAAATTGGAGCATCTTCTTAACCTCCACTACTTTCTTTATTTGGTATGAAGGACATTCTTCAGTGGCTTGTATAAGCAAACAGAATAAGAGGCAGAATTTGCCAAAAAAAAAAAAAAGTAGGATATAGAAAAATATCATTCTCTTACTGGGAAAATTACACTTGTAAATCACAGAGCTAAAACTTGAAAAAATGCGGCTGATTAGGTAAATACTTCCTGCCAACAGTATTAACAGCTATAAAGTAGAGCTAAAGGAAAAACTGCATTAGCCTAGAAAGCCCTGGTTTTTGGGAGAATGATCATCTCAAACGACTTAATTGTTAATATTGCTCTTACGGGTTTTTATCAAGGCCACAATGGGCTTTGGAAAACTTGGACCAATTTTACAGGAGAGCAGACAAGACAAAGCCTTAGGGAGGAAAGTTCATTCATAGAAAAAGGGTGGGGGTTAAAGTCATGGAAAACGATCAGTTTCAAGAAGAGATTGTTGGAGATTAATTATGAGGAATATGTACACAAAGCAGGGGCTGTGCCAGTGTTTCAGTCTCCTTTGAGGTTTGAACAGCCACACAAACAAAAGCAGATAAAACAGTTTCATTACAAAATAGCCCCAAAGAAAGGAAAGGTCTAGGTGACCCCTCAACGACCTTTCCAGCCAATGTGGTTAATACCTTGATGTTAACGAAATGAAGAATTCCGAACGGAGAAAGCTATCTGTTTTAGGGTCCTGGGTGCTGTTGTGTCTGAACCCGAGGGTCGTGTGGTTGGGTCAGTAATGGTATCTTTTGTCACACCTCAATTCCTCAGCTGTGAGGATCTTTGTCCCCCCGGCAAGCACGGCCCACAGTGTGAGCAGAGATGCCCCTGCCAAAATGGAGGAATATGTCATCACGTCACCGGAGAATGCTCTTGCCCTTCTGGCTGGCTGGTAAGCTCCCTTCCTCCCCTCCCCCACCCCAAAGGGCACATAGGAGACTCTAGCACAAAGGAAAGTTGTACCGATGGTTAAAGGTGGCAAAACTGGAAAGACCTGAGCATTTTTAGAGCTGGAAGCCTTCCGTCCATTTTCAGGCAGAAGGTGATTAAATCTTGAAGTGCACTTAGGGTCCTCATTGGAAAACATAGTGGCCACCTGTCCTGCACTTTCCCTCAGGATAAAAAAAGAGGGAAATATTTCATCTCGTGTATGACAGACAATGCCGTTAAACACCAGAAGAATATTTAAACACCAGAAGAATCTAAATATAAACCTACCTCGGAGATACTTTGGGTTTGGTTCTAGACCACAGCAATAAAGTGAATACCACAATAAAGTGAGTCAAATGAATTTTTTTGGTTTCCTACAGCATATGAAAGTTATTTTATACTATACTGTAGTCTATTAAGAGTGCAATGGCATTATGTCTAAAAATCCAATGTACGTAACAAAGCAATTACATTAGTAACATCAGAGATCGCTGATCACAGATCACCATAACAAACATAAAAGTAATGAAAACAATTTGAAATAATGTTAGAATTACTAACATATGACTGAGATATGTGAAAGGAATAAATGTTGTTAGAAAAATGCTGCCGGGCTGCCTGGGTGGCTCAGTCAGTTACTTCGGCTCAGGTCATGATCTCATGGTTTGTGAGTTCCAGCCCTGCATCAGGCTCTCTGCTATCAGCACAGAGCCTGCTTCAGATCCTCTGTCCCCACTTCTCTCTGCCCTTCTCCCCTCTCTCTCACATGCTCTCTCTCAAATATAAATAAGCATTAAAAAAAAAAAAAAGAGGGGCGCCTGGGTGGCGCAGTCGGTTAAGCGTCCAACTTCAGCCAGGTCACGATCTCGCGGTCCGGGAGTTCGAGCCCCGCGTCAGGCTCTGGGCTGATGGCTCAGAGCCTGGAGCCTGTTTCCGATTCTGTGTCTCCCTCTCTCTCTGCCCCTCCCCCGTTCATGCTCTGTCTCTCTCTGTCCCAAAAATAAATAAACGTTGAAAAAAAAAATTGTTTTTTAAAAAAAATAAAAAAAATAAAAAAAAAAAGAAAAAGAAAAAAATGGCGCCAACGTGGGGGAAAAATTGAGCCCCTAGCTGGCTTAGTAGAGCGTGCGACTCTTGATCTCAGGGTTGTGAGTTCAAGCCCCACGTTGGGCATAGAGCCTACTTAAAAAAAAAAAAAAAAAAGAAAAAGAAAAATGGTATCACTGAACATGCTGAATGCACGATTGTCACAAACCTTCATTTTGTTTAAAAAATAAAACACGCGGGGTGCCTGGGTGGCTCAGTCAGTTAAGCGTCTGACTTCGGCTCAGGTCATGATCTCACGGTTCGTGAGTTCGAGCCCCACATCGGGCTCTATGCAGCTCAGAGCCTGGAGCCTGTTTCGGATTCTGTGTCTCCCTCTCTCTCTGCTCCTGCCCTGCTCACACTCTGTCTCTGTGTCTCAAAAAGTGGATAAATGTTAAAAAAGAAAAGAAAAGAAAAGAAAAGAAAAGAAAAGAAAAGAAAAGAAAAGAAAAGAAAAGAAAAGGAAAGAAAAGAAAAGAAAAGAAAAAAGAAAAGAAAAGAAAAGAAAAAAGAAAAAACACATAATGTATCTGTGAAACACAATAAAGCAAAACACAGTAAATGAAATATGTCTGCAATTGTTTTTATAATTAAGTTCCATGGATCACTATTGTTCTCTGAGACCATTATTCTCAACAGAGTGAGTGTTATGTGAACAACTGATCTGGTCATATATTTGTGGAGGCACATTGAGGTGAACCAGGTTTAATTACCAGGTATGGCAGAGTTTCTCAAAGCCTTTTGTATGCAAATCCAAGGGGAAGCTGTCACTCACCCCACTTCCCAAACTTTGACCATGTCACACTTTCTTCATGTCGTGTCTCACAGGCTTAGTGTTTTGTGACATTGCAACACAATATCAAAGCTGATTTGCTAACTAGCTTTCTCTGAAACCTGGGTGTGATATGGCCATTACCGGCATTGGTTTGTGCGTACATCTGCTTGCAGGCACAAGAGCGAACGACCAAGGTCTGTTTCCTTCAATAACAAACAAAAATTAAGAGAACGGTTCACTTCACTATCCCCTTCTATCACCAGCAGCTGTAGTGAAACTATGTTTGTAGGGTCATAAGAGACTTCTTGATTATCAGATCCAGTGCTGACCTTTCTGTGCTCATTCTGCTTGACTTCACCAAAGCTTCCAACCCTGTTGCTCATTCGCCTCCCTTTCATAATCTTTTTCTTCATTTATTTGATAACCCCCTCTCCTACTTCTCTTACTGAAGATCTCTTTTCCTAACCTCCTTCTTCTTCACACCTCTTTATTACAGTATCTCCTAGGTTTCGGTCTTATCCTTCTTCTCTTTTCCCACTATAAATCTCTGAAAATCTCACCCAGATCCATGGCTTTAACAGTCATCTACTGATTTTTCCCAAATCTTGACCTTCCTTCTGAGTCCAGACATATATTTGTCACTGTCCTATTAAACACCCCAACCCAGATGACCTGTAGACATGAAGCCACCATCTACTTGGGCTCCACCCACGCTGGAGCCTTAAGAGCCAGACACGGAGTAGAATTGGTCTGCGAATGCCCTTGTTGTAGTCCTGAAGCAAAGGAGAACTGGTGTTCACATCCCAGTGAGAATCATGGGAAGTAAGGGAGAGTTCAAGATGTGAGGACCATGTGGACAAGGGGAAAAGAAATATTAGACCCAAGGTGAGCGTTACAAAGGTAAGCAGACAAGACAAGGTCTGGTTCTAGAGGCAGAGCCCAAAGAAACCCCTTAAATCAGTGGAGTCAGAGTGAGGGGCCTTTTACTGAGTGGCTGATGATGGGGTGAACAAGGGAGCTATTGAGAAGTACTGAACTGGCTCGAGCCACATCAAAGTCATTGCTAATGAAACAAAACTTGTCATGAACCCAAGTCTTTCTTAAGGCTACTCCTTTTCTGCTTTTAAAAAATCTTCGTTAAAACCAGCATTTCTTTCTTATTGCCCAAGGTAGAAATACTGAATTACCTTTGACTCCTTCTCTTCTTCATTTCTTATAAGCAGTCTTTTGCCGTTGTTGGACATTGCTTGGTTCTTGGCAAGGGAAGGATTTTGTTGGGGCAGCAGAGTATCCGGAAAGCTCCGTGTTCTTTGGACGAAGAGTTATAGGCATTCTACTCTAGGACTATTGTATATCTATATTGTTGTCTGTATAGTTGCCTCATCTTGAGGTTGAAGCTTTCTTCTTGGTTGGGATGGCTATGGTGTGGGATACTGACAGCCACAGGCTTGGACCATGAATCCCAATTACTGGGTAGATGGATCTTCCCATTCTCCAGTGTGTCTGTACTCTGAGGCTGCTACCTTGGTAGAAGTTTCTTACTGAATGCTTCGGGTCATTTCTCAATCTGTGAATTGAGAGCTGAGCTTCTAAGGTATACTGCTCTCTACAATATTTTATTTGTGCTATTACTCTAGGTGCTTTTCAAAGATGAAATATATACCTTTTACATGCACACACACATGCATTTCAACTCCTAAGAATGCCTTACTTAAAGCTATTTGCTCACGTTAATCTTTACTCACAAACAATATTTCAACAACATCTCTAAAGCTGATGGGGGACCATTACAAAATGTGGGTAGGGTCAGTCCCTGGGAGAATGAGAATTTTCACCAGAATTTCTGCTTACCGCAGATTGACCCTTGGCACATTGTGTTTTCAGTCGTGTTGTTATGGTGTGCTAGAATGGAGGGATTAGAGCTATTTTTTCATCTGTCCCCCTCATCACATTGTGAACTAATTAAAGGTTGTGACCTTATCACTTTGATTCTCAGAGCTTAACTCTATGCCTGATGCATAGATGATTCTCAGTGAGGCATTGATTTGAATCATCTCTCAAAGGCTTTTTCAGTTCCAAGAGTCTGTGGAAGAACTTTCCCTGTTTGTAGATAGCTAGAAACCACCAGAGGAGACTTAATTAGCACACCAACTGCCTTTGTGGGTAGCCAGGAGTTAGAGGAAATGTATTTTCTTATGCTATCCAGAGTAAACATTTACAAAACCATCTGGTGTTTGCTAGCCTCCAATTTCAGAGTGCCCACAGTCTGCCTTTTTTTAGAGAGGAGGACAAAGCAACAGCTTGCAACAGTTAAAAAAAACAGTTTAAAAATCCCTGTTATTTGGGAAATGTTGTTTGCTCTAACAATAACTCCAATAAACAGATGATAAGCTACAAGCCCAAGTTATATGGCCAAGTGAAGCAGAAAACGGGAAGGTATTTCACTGACTTATTGGTACTTATTCATATAAAGCAGAGGATTGGGTTAAATATAGTGACAGTGCCTGACAAGATGGACAGCCTCTAGGGTGAGGAAACATGTCCAAGTTCCTCTCTTGATTTTTCTTCCCAGGAAATAAGCTTTCCTATTGATCTTGGCCCACCAATGTTTGTTCAACCTGCTGAAAATAAAAGTGTTTTTCTCTCATAATAAAATGTCTAGGTTCATTCTTGTAGAACTGCTTCTTAGGCAATGTTACTATTAATCCAGGTACACAAAATTTCCATCTTATGCTACATTATACGTTGTAAGAAATAAAGCCAATGATAATGTGTGTTTTCCTTAGAACATATGGTAAAGCATTTGGATATTGTATTTGCACCAGATGTTGCCATTCATGTAATGGATGTTCAGTAAGTATTGTTGACTTATTGTACATGTATGACACAAGGAAGAACGCTTAGGAGGATTTATAAATTCCTTAGGTTACCATAATAATTTTGTGTAACTTTATCTTAAACTTCAGTTTTTTAATATGGATATTTATTAAGATTATTCTGCCATCTTTTCTTAAAAAAATATTTATTTATCTTGAGAGAGAGAGTGCGTGAGCAGGGGAGGAGCAGAAAGAGGTAGAGAGAGAACCCCAAGCAAGCTCCCTGCTGTCAGTACGGAGCCCCATGCAAGGCTCGAACCCACGAACCATGAGCTCATGACTTGAGCTGAAATCAAGAGTTGGACGCTTAACTGACTGAGCCACCCAGGTGCCCCTGTTCTGCATCTTTGAATGTATCTTGAGATCTAGGCTTACCAAGTAAATAAGTCCACTTAAAGTTCCTAACATTTTTTAGATGGTGGACAGAGTGTTCTAAAATCCCCTTCATCTAATTATCTTGCAGCCCTGTTCCCTTATCTCCTCCTCCTTTTGTTTCCTCTCTTCTTTCCCTCCTCCTTTAGCCCTTCCCTGGCTGGAGGCCCATGTAATTTTCCAAATCTCTTTCAATGCAGGGCACAGTGTGTGGTCAGCCTTGCCCTCAGGGTCGCTTTGGAAAGAACTGTTCACAAGAATGTCAGTGCCATAATGGAGGGACGTGTGACGTTGCCACAGGCCAGTGTCATTGCAGCCCAGGATACACAGGGGAACGGTAAGGGATAGTCTTATCTTTCTCTGACTGTTCATAATGGTGTGAAAGGAAAGCCTGCAGAGCCCAGGGAATACCTTTGCTACTACGTGTCTGTGACTGTTCTATAATATTCCAGAGGCGTCTATAAGGTATCAATGTGTTCGACAGATTTTTTTCCCAACTCATTGTGTAGAAATGGAACCATCGACAGTGATGGTGAATTGAAGACAGACAGCATTAAAATAAAGAAATAAAATCCCAGCTATTCAGAACCCGTGATAAATGTTTCGTGCTCAACAGTTGAATGGCTGGACAGCCACTTTTTACATTTTAAATAGTTTTTGATAGATTTATTCCAAAATTGGATGTGTATTTGGTTAGCTTTAAAAAGTATGCTGGGCATAAAGTTACCTTCTTATGATTCAGTATTCCATTAAGAATACCAGTCATTTCCCTGTGGAGTAGCGACCAAGTGAGATCCAATGGGACTTTGAAGATGATAAGAGCAAATGAATGGCTGTGTTCACCTGGCCCTTCCATCCACTCTCATTTTTTGTATCAGTAAAGGGTTACCCTAGACGGCTTTGCACACCTTACTCCTTCTAATTTTCTCTTTCCTCTCTTACATCCTAAAAGACCAGATAACCAAGCTTTTTGGATGTGTGCATACAATTAGAGAAAAAAGACCTGAGAGGTAGGAGATTGATTATAATGGCTCACAACAAAGATTTTTTTGGAACTGTGTCCTTAGATACATCCTTATCGCTAAAATAATTTTACTTTCCTTTGGGGTTGCTCTCAGGATTCAATAAGTACATTAAAGTGGTTAGAACAGCGTGGAAGCTTACAAATATTAGCTGTTATTATAGTTGAATGATTTCTCTGAACTGTATAAATACTAGTGATTGTCAATTTGAGTGATGTCTGGGGACCAAATAAAAATTAGCTATCATTATTTTTGATGATATCTGTGACCTAAGAATTTCTTCAACTTTCTTCCCTCATTATTTTTTTTTCCAAAAGGCTGATCTGTTTTTGATTTTTAATAAGATACTATAGCACTAATGGAAATCCAGTAAAATGTAAATGATAGTTATTTCTAGATTGTGGGAATACTGGAAATTTTTTTTTTTTTGCTATGTAATTTCTCTAACTTTATATAATCAATATGTTTTTATTATAATTTTATTTTTATGAATATATAATAATAAGTATAATTTAAAGTAAAAAAATAAAAATAAACAAACTTTGAAGAAGGAAAAAAAAGAAAAAAATATGATGCTATATAGTGTGGTCCCTCACTTCCCCCTCCCAACTTAGAATTTGCACTTTCGTATTAAATTTATTTCTGAGTATTTTGTATTTTTGGGAAAATCCCATTTCAGTTTCTAATTGGCTATTTCAGGATAAAGACAGGCTTGATTTTGAGTGTTTTTATTTAGTCTCTCTACCAAATTTTTAATTAATTCAAATGTTACTTAGCAAACACTAAAGTTATTTTATCACCTACCAAAAAAAAAAAGATATTTGTCTCTACTTTTCAATATTTATAAGGGTTGTTTCATTTTCTTGAAATAATTGCATTAATTGAAACATTTAAATCAGTGTTGACAAACAGGTAAAACTGGGAATTCCTGTCTTCTTCCTAATTTCATTGAAAATGGCTTCAGTGTAGTTTCATGCTCATTACTGGTTTTTACTACAATTTTTCATGCTTGGGTGTTTTTTTTTTAATCCCTGTTTTTATTAGGAACTTTTGTGAGTATTATCTATTTAACTTCTTCAAAGTTAATGAAAGGCTTCATTAAAGGCTTTTCATCTTTTGTTAATGTAATTATGTATTTTACCTTTATTTTTTGATGTTGCAAATTATTGACACCTTTCAGAGCATGGTTTTTGTAACATGTAACTGAGCTTCTCAAAAAGTTTATGTGACCTACATCCTGGCTTATTGTTATATTTTGGATAGATGAGGATAATAGCTTTGTCTAATATTTTAGGGCACTAAAAAATTAAATACAGACTCTTGAAAAACTCAGGGGTTTGGGGCACTGACCCCCTATTCAGTCGAAAAATTGCACGTAACTTTTGACTCCCTCAAAACCTAACCTAATAGCCTACTGTTTAGGGAGCCTTCCTGATAATATAAACAGTCCGTTGGCACATATTTTGTATGTTATATGTATTACTATACTCTTAGAATAAAGTGAGCTAGAGAAAAGAAAATGTTAAGAAAATCATAAGTAAGAGAGAATATATTTACGGTAGCAGACTGTATTTATAAAAAAAATCAGCATATAAGTGACTTGTGTGTTCTAAACCCATGTTATTTGAGGATCAGCTGTATAATCGTTTTTCTTGTCCTCTACTGGTTTAAGTCTCAAATCTGAGGCAACACAAAGACAACAAACATATAAGGCAAACTTGTAAGGCGAATGTATAATGCAGACTTAGACTCATCTTATTTAGAATGCAGGGGAGGGGGGGATAACAGCTAATTTCCAGGTGAATTTTAGATTAAGGCAAGGAAGGTAACGAGCCAAAGGAAAACAAGGAAGTTGAAGAGGGAACATCTTCTTGAGTTGTTGTTCCACTAACTATTGTTTTTCTGGTGACTTGACAACATGATTTCTGTTTTTTGTTTTTTTTAAAAAAAAATTTTTTTTTAACGTTTATTTATTTTTGAGACAGAGAGAGACAGAACATGAACGGGGGAGGGTCAGAGAGAGGGAGACACAGAATCTGAAACAGGCTCCAGGCTCTGAGCTGTCAGCACAGAACCCGACGTGCTACTCGAACTCACGGACCTCGAGATCATGACCTGAGCCGAAGTCGGCCGTTTAACCGACTGAGCCATGCAGGCGCCCCTGATTTCTGTTTTTATTTTTTTTTTTTTTAATTTTTTTTTTTTCAACGTTTATTTATTTTTGGGACAGAGAGAGACAGAGCATGAACGGGGGAGGGGCAGAGAGAGAGGGAGACACAGAATCGGAAACAGGCTCCAGGCTCTGAGCCATCAGCCCAGAGCCCGACGCGGGGCTCGAACTCACGGACCGCAAGATCGTGACCTGGCTGAAGTCGGACGCCCAACCGACTGCGCCACCCAGGCGCCCCTCTGTTTTTAATTATACCATGCCCATCTGGGTTCTAGACACACACACACACACACACACACACACACACACACACACACAGCATGCACTTTTGTCACCACGATTGGGGAAAATGAGCAGCTATGGGGCAGTTTGTGGTGACAGCAGCTTTGAAGGCCTGGGGTCTTGGCATTTCCCTGTTTTAAGAAGTCAGCGTAACTTGATCACCGAGGTTAGACCAGAGGGCTGCTGCCTGGGGGAGCAGGTATCACCACTGGTAGCTGTCAGCAGAGAGTTTCCAGGATGTGGGGACGTACTCCCAGCCAGAGTAGAAGCAGAAAAAACAAAACAGACACCTTGTAGGCAGGCAGAGAGGCTCATGGGATGCCCAAATAATAGTCCCTGGGGATTGTGGACAGTTTAGGAGGACATTGTGGTGAGGAACTGTAATGTGGCACAACCAGGCAAGAGGGAAGATATCTATATCTATCTATGTCTATATCTATATCTATATCTATATCTATATCTATATCTATATCTATATCTATATCTATATCTATATCTATATCTATATCATCTATATCTATCTATCTATCTATATATCCCTTATATCCCCCAAATGGAGCTAAGTCTGTTTGACAAAGACTTTTAACTCCGCTAACCTGAAAGGTATAAGCTACGTCATGATTGCTTTTATTTTCCAGATAGAACATGTCTGCTTCTAGAAAGATATCCTACCATCTGGTGGTTTCCAGATTCTCATGCAAATTCTTTTGAAGGGGTTAAAAGAGTGTTCTTCATGCTAGTGGGTCACCATGGAATCGCTCAGACCTTTGGGGTCCTTTCCTGTAACTGGTGCTTCATTAAGAGCTGCATGGAGAGATCTGTGCCTCAGTTCGGCTCTCTGTTAAGGTGAAGCCAGGATTGTCTGGCCATGCCTGTATTCCCTATTAACCTGCAAGTGAAGAAGGAATGTGGGTCAGAGGAGGTAAAGTCAGAAATTACAGACAGGAATTGGGCTGGGGGGGAGGGGGATGCGGCTTTGGTCTCCAATGGGGGAACTTTCTGGTATCTAGGATTGTGGAAAATTTGGCTGTTTTCCAGCACTTTTTATATTTCCCCCAGAGCAGTAGTTTCAGATGCTTGAAAGGCAGGCAGCTGATCCATCGATCCCAGATTTAATGAGGAATGCGATTCTTTCCCATGAAATCATGGTTTGGCCCAATTATTCCAAGCCCTCTAGGGAGGTAACGTGCTCAAAAGGACCAGGCAGAAAGGAGCTGCCACCCCTTATATGCTAACTCACTTCCTTTTCCATCCATTTGTAACAAGATGCAATATAATAATCAAAATGGTATTAAAATAAGCCTGTGACCTTCATTGGTTTGGGAATTGGGGTTGTATTTTATTATCTCTACTTAAAGCTTATCCATTTTTTTCCAATCCCAGAGCATTATTCAAAAACAAAAATGAGGGGCGCCTGGATGACTCAGTTGGTTAAGCGTCCGACTTCGGCTCAGGTCATGATCTCATGGTTTGTGAGTTTGAGCCCCATGTCGGGCTCTGTGTTTACAGCTCAGAGCCTAGAGCCTGCTTTGGATTCTGTATCTCCCTCTGTCTCTGCTCTGTCTCTCTCTCTCTGTCAAAAAATAAATAAACATTAAAAAAAAATTAAAGGGGCACTTGGGTGGCTCAGTCAGTTGAGCAACCGACTTCGGCTCAGGTCATGATCTCACGGTCTGTGAGTTCGAGCCCCATGTCGGGCTCTGTGCTGACAGCTCAGAGCCTGGATGGAGCCTGCCCTGGATTCTGTGTCTGTCTCTCTTTCTGACCCTCCCCATTTATCCTCTGTCTCTCTCTGTCTCAAAAATAAATAAACGTTAAAAAATATTTAAAAAAATGAAAGAGGGGCGCCTGGGTGGCGCAGTTGGTTAAGCGTCCGACTTCAGCCAGGTCACGATCTCGTGGTCCGTGAGTTCGAGCCCCGCATCGGGCTCTGGGCTGATGGCTCAGAGCCTGGAGCCTGTTTCCGATTCTGTGTCTCCCTCTCTCTCTGCCCCTCCCCCGTTCATGCTCTGTCTCTCTCTGTCCCAAAAATAAATAAACGTTGAAAAAAAAAAAATTTAAAAAAAAAAAAAAAAAAAATGAAAGAATGTATAAACTCCAAATTTCTATATTTCTGCTGTGGCCACTATTTATTGCTATATCTTTATCAGCCTCTCGGCTGTCTCTCCTAAGAACATCTATTACCTCTTTTACTAATTCCTAAGATAGATTGTTCCCCCATTGTTCTGCCTGGGACCACAAAAACAACATTAAGGGCATGAAATTCATTGAGAATGATGCTTCTTTTAGATAAAGGGGCCAAAAAGGGAGATAAGTCTGGTTGACAAAGACTTTTAACTCTGCTAACCCAAAAGGTATAAGCTACCTCGTGATTGTTTTTATTTCCAAAGATGGAAAATGTCTACTTCTAGGAAGGTACCCTACCACCTTGGTTTAGTAGATGGAAATAGACATAACTGTTATTCACAGGATTCTCTTACAAGTGCAACATTGATGAAAAAGAAAGGAGACTATGAAGTGAGCCTTACATAATGGCTACTTCAGTAAGTAAAATTCAAATGGCTTTTGCCATTTATAATACAAACTAGTACTATGTTTTATTATAGCTTAGAAGGGTAAATATGGTCCAGGACCAGTTATTATGGATTTTGTTTTCCCAAAGAAAAGGAAGTCTCTGCCAAGATAGGATGAAATATACACACTGTTTCCCTGTCATTTGTCAGTGGACAGACGTTTTTTCCAGGCTTCCGATCTATACTCAGTTCACCCACTTTTAGAGCTAAGCTTTTTACTAAGTTAAAATCATGGATCCCAAAGCTTCACATTTTGGTTAGTTTTCAAATCCATATAAGAGAGAGGAAGCAATGTTATTTCACCTTGTTTATCTTTATCTTTTTGGGACTGAATTGCAGGAAGATCTGGATGAACAGGTTGCATAGTTGTCTTACCACCCTTTAGCCGAGCCATGACGAGGCCAAATTACTGTACTTCAGCATTTCTTTCTCTAAAGTTTACATCTTTAAGGAATAAACTAAGTGACTTGGCTTATTAAAGCTTCTTACAAGTTAAAAATAGAGTACCCTTTAAAAATACTCTGGTCTAAAAATAGGTATACTCCTGGGTAACCTTAAGACACACATCTGATTTTATGCTAAATGATAGTTACTACAGAACTTTGCTAATGATCTGTTGAGCAGTTGATCTGAAGATTTTGCCTCTTGACAAACATACCTAAAGATGGTCTTAAGAGTCAGGTGAAACCAAGTTTACCAGAGGCTCCTTTCCTTTTCTCTGTCTCATGAAATACATGCTAGAGCCAGGCCTGACCAGAAAAGTGTCAAAGGGATCTGGAGATTTATCTTCTACTCTTAAATAGAATCCCAGCCAGTCTTGGTATTGTTACTAATCACGCCCCATAAAACATAAGCAAACCTTGTGGAAAATGTTTGCTTTTCAGCCCCTTTGCCAGTGCCTTTAGGTATCCTTGAATTCATTATTTTGAACTTGCTGTTGGCATTATACTGGTCTAAAAAAATGCAGTGCTGACCTACCTTTTTGACCGTGGTTCTGGCATGACATGAGAGCCACATGGGAAGTGTCTGCTGATATCCACAAAGTGTACCCTACTTATGGCCGGCACTTGGCTAGACGAGACCCCATCTCACTCTCCCTTGGCAGGAAGTGCTCCTTCTGTTTCGGGAGGCTCCGTGAAGTCACCTTGCCAGGTCACAAAGAAACTTGGCTGGCTGGACAACTGGTCATGCATTCTATGGCGTGAGGAGAATTTTCTCTTCTCCATCATACTTCCTTGCGGCCACTTAGCTTCCCACCTGATCCAACTTATCCAGACCCTGTCCTTCCTGTAGGACCAGACTTTAATGTTATTATTTACAAGATAAAGTCAATTTTGGGGACCGGATATTTTTTCCTTGCTGTTGGTCAACCCTTCTTACGGAGGACGATACCCCACTTTGCAAAAAATTTGTGCTAGGAAACTCCGTGAGTCTCTAAATCTCCTGGCAAGATTTCCCCAGGTGGAATCAAGGAAACCTGATAGGTATAGCTCTGACTTCCCTGGATCTAAAGAGGACTGTGTTTATTAAATGCATAACTTTCTAAATGAGGGGCAATTATTGTCATTCAGCTTTGAAAAGAGCAGACACATGGCTGAGATTAAATACTGATGCCACCGTGAAAGCCAAGAGAATTAACATTGTTTGAAATATGCCACAAAGTTTTATCGTTAAAATGGGGAAAGCATCTATTTCAATATTTTAATTTCCTAATTTGGGCAATTACTCTTCTCCCGTTTTCGGTATCTCCTCAAGTGATATATCTGTATCTGTGTCTATATCTATATATCTTTAGCAAGCACGAGGTAAAAAATGTTCTTCCTGTGGCAAGTTCATAATTTTATTTTGGTTTCGTTTTTGTTATTCCTTTGAACAGACTCATACTGCTGTTAATACTATCTGTAGCCAGAGTGATTCAGCTTACTGCTTTTATACCTGTAACGGGACTGTCGCGAAAACAATGTATCAAATGCGAAAAGCAGGTTCAGTTTATACATCACAAAGCCTATCAGAATGGACTGTGTATTTTTACATGGCACTGACTAATCTGTCTTCTGCTCTCGCCTCCTGCTTGACAGGTGCCAGGACGAGTGTCCCGTTGGCACCTACGGAGTTGGCTGTGCAGAGACCTGCCAATGTGTCAATGGAGGGAAATGTTATCACGTGAGCGGTTCGTGCCTCTGCGAAGCAGGCTTTGCTGGCGAGCGTTGCGAGGCACGTCTGTGTCCAGAAGGGCTGTATGGCATCAAGTGTGACAAGCGGTGTCCCTGCCACCTGGATAACACTCATAGGTGAGGGTTAGCTGCCCCTGGAAGGATGTGTCCTATTACAGTTTGAACTGCAGTGTGACCACTCTTTGGAAGGAGAGATTGACAGGGGGATGCCCACGCTGAGACCCTTCCTGCCTCTGCATCATTCTGGGGAGGAGCCGCTAAGTGAGTGGAAGAATTCTTTACTTAGTGGGTGACAGTCCAGGCCGGAAGTGCTCAAACTGGTAGAGGCTCTTGGGTGGATATCAAATTCTATTCTCCATCGATGGCCATTGCCAAAAATTAAATTTGCTGAGGTTCGTAGAATGTTTCCCTAAGAGGGGGATTCTGTGACATTCCCTTAGAAGCAAAGATGCAATGAAAGACATGAGTTAAGCCCAGTGTAGTACGTAAAAGTATCCCAAAAATGGTTCTCACTGCAGCATCTTTGACATGACAGCACATCTGTGTAGAAAAGAAGGGTACCGGTGGAAGTTTCGTAAAAGTGTTTCGCATGTGGCTGTCACATGTGAAATATGTTTTCAGAATTGATTGCTCTGACATAGGACTCACAGGGGCCTTTTAGCTCAAAACGTTCTCGAAGAATTTAAGAACAGGAAACCATGATCCCACCCACCGTAGTGTTCCTTGCCTACCCCTGAAAACATCTTTCTACCCCATTTCTTCCTCTCCCTCCCCCAAGGACCACATACTTATCACTCAGATTCTGGGTCTCCTTTGCAGACTGCCGGAAAAGCTCGGTCTGACAAAAATGTAGTGCATTATATAGCAGTTCAAATGTTACAAGAATTACTTATTTGAATTCCGCACAGCTGTTACTTCCTTTATGCTCCAGAAAAGTAACTTGTGGCCACCTCAAATCTCAAATGCAGAAAAGGTAAATGTAAATAGAAGTGTGCGGTTGGTCTCTTCTTTAAACCATTGTTAGGAACGAAAAAGCAGACTTTGTACTATAAGGGAGCAAACGAGGGAGAGAGAGAGAATATTTGGAATACATTTTAGTGGGACATATCAAAGAAGTACATTCATAATGTATCTCAAGCAACTTTGCAAGCTGCTTTAATCAACTTTGGTTTTCTTCATTGGAAAATGTTGCCACTCTTTACGTGACAAGGTTAAGTAAACACTTGGCGAGTGAAAATGTGTTTCCTGGAAACACAAGATTCCTTTGAACCAAGAGGTATAGAATCTTTGTATTAATTAAAAATCTAGCTTGTTCATTTTACCATTTAAATGTGTGTGTGTGAGAGAGAGAGAGAGAGAGAGAGAGAGAGAGAGACAGAGAGACAGAGAGACAGAGAGACAGAGAGAGGGAGAGAGAGAGAGCAAGCAAGCTAGTGGGGGAGAGGGGCAGAGGAAGGGAGGGAGAATCCCAAGCAGGCTCCGTGCTGTCAGTGCAGAGCCTGATGTGGGGCTGGATTCCACAACTCTGGGATGATGTCCTGAGCTGAAATCAAGACTCGGGCGCTTAACCGACAGAGCCACCCAGGCATCCCAGCAGTTGATTTTTTGCTTGACTATTTGAGCTGGGCACATCTTGGTGGTCCTTCTGCTTTTCTCCTGGTATTCAGCCGGCAGATCAAGTAGAGGTTGATTGGTTCTAGAATTCCCCCCTCACTTGTCTACCATTTGGCTGGTTGATGGGTGCCTGAACCACATGTCTTCAGCAGCTAGCACCTTAACCTTGGCTTTCTTTCATAATGCCTGGCTTCCAAAAGCAAAAAAAGGTGGAAGAGGCCCCAACGTGCAAACACTTTTCAAACCTTTGGTTATCTCATATTTGCTAACATCCCTCTAGTCAAAACAGGTCTACACCAACTACAGTTTCAACTGATAGGAGGAGTTGGTGAAGAATGTGTGGCCATTGTTATTTTTGCAGTCTATCATAGGGTTGAAACTAATTTAAATCTATTTATGAGTGACATTTCTGTTTTCAGGTATAGCCCTATTATAGAGCCTTAAGACATTCGCTGTGGCCTGGACTTTTCAGCTGAAAACTAGCTTTTATGGTGGAAATGATTTTGAACAGGAAAATAAAATTTGAAATTTATTAAGATTCCCCACGGGATATGTATATTAGGTCTTATTAATAAGGACTTTTAATAGCTGTGGGCAATCAGGATGTGCCTATTTGCAAATGCCACATAATTGTCATTACATTTGAGCATTAATAACATCTAAGGAAATGAATAAAAGGAAGTTCAAGGACTCATTCTATTTTAGCCAATATTGTATTGGACCCTTGTAATAATTTGCTGTGAAACTGAAAGTTTTACCAGAGCATTTGTATCTAGTTACATATGTGATGAAATGATAGGTATTCCTATACATGTATAATCCTATTTTCAGATACACAAAGCAATCTGTTCTGTAGAAAGAAAACAGATAGCAGCGTATTACCCTTCAGCCTCCAGTCTGCCGCACTAACATCAGCACGTAAATCTCATTACCAATTAAGCTGCCTGCCTGAGAATCCATCAAATGCCTCCAAAGTGCTCTGGCTTCCTACATCTAATTACAAATTACAGAATACTAATTTCGGTGTCAATCAATCTGAGAACCAGTGTGCTGAACTAATACTCACTAGGGGGCATTGAATATCAATTTCTGTGTCTGCCTGTAGCTTAGTTCAATTCCCTGTCCCCAGATAATCTATTTCATTTAAAACATTTATGTCTATCCCATGAATATGACTTTCTACTTTTCAATGTAAAGTAATAGTTTCTACAAAAAGATGTCCTTGTAACAGTATGTTGAAATAACGTCAACGACTTCAACCAATCCATGGCTTGAAATATTTCTTTTCCTTTTCTCACTTGTCAGAACTTTCTGAAGTTTTAATTTAAATTTGTCCCTGCTTTTGCACAATACAGGCTTTTATTGCTCCTGCTGTCCCATTGATCTGTGCTAAATCCTAAATTTTAGCCATTTTTTTTTCCATAAGTAGCCCACCTAGCAGGTTGCTACCCAACTTTTTCTTTGATGTAAAAACAAATAAATCTGGGTTCGGTTTTGATTCTGCTCTACCCGTGCTGGGCTTTGAACAAATTACTCTTTCCAGGTCCCTGTTGCCTTATTTACAAAGTGGGTGCATACCCAACACGTAGAGTAGTTTTATTATCTTTAGGTATTAAACGAAATAATGCACATGGATTGTGGAGCATGATGTTAGCTCCTATCCAGGGCTCGGTAAATGCTAGCTGCTGGCCTATGCATTGATTTACAGTGTCATCATAAATGTCACGTAAGTGAGTATTCCCTGAAATTCATGGTGGTTCCCTTTCAGCCACAACGTTGATGTTTTAAAACCTAATTCTAGGGTGAATCTTGCCTTTCAGTGCAGGTGTGCAGATTATCATTCAGTACTGCTGGATGACTCAGAGATATGGGGGAAGTAGATCCATATGGGAAAGCAAGAATTCACAGTCAAATCCCACTACCCCTCAGCCAAGCCATTTTCACTCACTTAATCAGTATTTGCTGTGCACCCACTGTGGGCTGGGGACAGGTAATAAAACATGCTTGATTCTTGCCCTCAGGGAACCCCCAGTGTAGAGGGGAAGGAAGACATGGGTCGAATGGAGAGGGCCAGGCAGAGAAAGGGGAAATGGTACTCTAGTCATACGGAATAAACAGCCCACGTGATGGCGTGATGGCTTTACATTGGCAACACTCAGTGCTTTTTTTTTTTTTAATGATTTTTTAGTGTTTATTTTTGAAAGAGAGAGGGAGAGAACAAGCAAGGGAGGGGCAGAGAGAGATTTAGGCACAGAATCCGAAGCAGGCTCCAGGCTCCGAGCTGTCAGCACAGAGCCTGACACGGGGCTTGAACCCACGAACCATGAGATCATGACCTGAGCTCGTCAGACATTCAACTGACTGAGCCACCCAGGCACCCCAACACTCAATGCTTTTATCAGTGAAAAGAAATCCATTGCAGTTAAGTGTAGTAATAAAAAGAGAATAATGACTAAAGAAGAGGTTGGGGAAGTAGGCAGTGGCCAGATAACAATGACCTGTGGGCTGTATTTAGGGTGATCTTATTTCTAGGGCCACAGGGACTGTTTGCATTAGGGACTGTTCTCTTAACGTAATTATGAAGAATTCCCTCTTCACTCTTGAAAATGTCCTGGTTTAGACAATAAATGACACAGTCACTTGAGCCATGTTAGCATAGATTTTCTTCTAAGTGTAGTGGGAGTTTTTGAAGAGTTTTAACAAGAATGATAGGATAGCATCTACTTTTTTGGGTGACAAGGCATGAGTGAATGCTGGTGTTAGAAGGCATAAGGCTCTCCCGATTTTCAAAGCTAGATGGCCGTGGCTTCGGG
Organism: Puma concolor; assembly: GCF_028749965.1. Taxonomy (NCBI): domain Eukaryota; kingdom Metazoa; phylum Chordata; class Mammalia; order Carnivora; family Felidae; genus Puma; species Puma concolor. Next base: position 135,940,183 of record NC_141667.1, on the reverse strand, counting down.
TAGCATGGTGACGGGGAGGAGGGAGAGATGATGGTGGAGGCAGGGTATTGGGTTCTAGTGATGAAGTAGATAAGTGGAATGAGGGAGGGGTTACCAGGAATAACTCTGAGGTTTCTGCTTTAAACAACTGACTGGCTGGTGGTGCCGTTGTTCCGGTGAGGTGATTGAGAGTAAACCCTGGGGAATGAAGAGAGGGAAGAACAGACTCGGTATTTGACATGCTAAGCTTGAGATGACGGTGCCCGGTGTTTGCTCAAGGATAAGGGGCAGATAAGTAGATCTGAGGAGGTCTAAGTAAGACCTTGACACTCAAACCTTGACTTGACAGTCAAACCTTTCTTTTTTTAAAAAAAATTTTTTTTAATGTTTATTTATTTTGAGAGAGACAGAGCATGAGCAGGGGAGGGTCAGAGAGAGAGGGAGGCACAGAATCTGAAGCAGGCTCCAGGCTCTGAGCTGTCAGCACAGAGTCTGACGCGGGGCTCGAGCTCAATGAAACGTGAGATCATGACCTGAGCCGCAGTCGGACGCTTAACCAACTGAGCCGCCCAGATGCCCAACTAACCCCTGCCTTTTAAGTCCAGACCTTCTATACCCAAGAACCCGTGTTCAATGTAGAGTGGTCCTTGGGTATTTCTTCATAGCGTGTTCCCTGAGTCATGATTCTGACAGATGCCTAGGCCTTTGCTTGTGGACACTTAGTTGCAGCAGAAGAGCAAAGCATCCTACCCACAGGGGTTCGGTGGAGGCCCTCGCTGGACAGACTGGGACGTCAGGCTGGAGAGGTTGTGTGCTTTCACTAAGGTACCCAGGTGGTGGGAGAGCTGGAGTTACATCTCAGCCTTCCCCTCTCCCAGCAGATCATTCTTTCTAAGAGTGGAAAATCTATGGGTTGTCTTCAGATGAGAGTCACTTACCAAATGTCTGGATGAGACAGTGGGTTCTGTTGTTGGCTCTCATTAATGGGAGGGGGTTTATCTCCACCGGGGGGAGGAAGACCGTCTTTAACAAACAGTGTTTCAATTGTGAGTGGAGCCTGTTTGATGGTTGAGATTCTCCTGTGGTGAGAAGCACATGTGTTTTGCATGCCACAGAGCGCCCTATTGTGTCAGCCTCACCAACGCCTGCCTCTCGGCGCAGCTGATGTGTCCATTTGCTCTGGAGTGACAGCTGGCCGCCTGGCCTGTCAAAGCAGCTGCTGCTTCAGGTAGGGACAGCTGCGCCACCACCAGGTACAGGGAAACGAGAGAGGAAACAGGCTGACCAGGTCACCGCTTTTGGAGTCCCTCGGCCATCACCCTGCTTCACTGATTTGGTATTGTTCATTGGACGGAGTCATTCTTGAAGCTTTCTCATCTAGTTGACCTCTCGCCGAATTAGCGCTTTCAGTTTATGAAAATCACAGTGAGTTCCAGACAAAAGGATGTGGTGGTGATCGTCTTCCTGTTAGAGCGTGATGCCGATTTCACGCAACATTTCTGCGGTACCAATCGGGTTTCAGCCAATTAATTCAATCATAGCAAGCCTGGGAATGAAATTTAAATTACTGTGCATGGAATCACCCACCCCTGAATTGCTCATGGCTAAGGCGACATTTGCATGGGCCTTGGGTGTCATGTTTACCCGGGAGTGACTTTCTCCTTTCATCCGTGTCTCTCAGCTGTCACCCCATGTCTGGAGAGTGTGCCTGCAAGCCGGGCTGGTCGGGACTCTACTGTAATGAAACATGTTCCCCTGGATTCTTCGGGGAAGCTTGCCAACAGATCTGCAGCTGCCAAAATGGGGCTGACTGTGACAGTGTGACTGGAAAGTGCACCTGTGCCCCGGGATTCAAAGTGAGTGGCTCTGGAGGGAGGAGCCGAGGGGTACGACGTGGAGCATACTGATACCACATACTGTATGTGACCTTTTCTGACGTACGAACAAAGGTGCTAAAATCGGTCACCTCATTAGCAAGAAAGAGAGTAAAGAGAGAAGTACTGATAAGAAACATAAGTCATTCCCTTAGAATAATGATGGGAGAGCAGGTAAAGCTATAAATGTAGCATTGATATTAATGATTTCCTTAATATATGTCATGGGTTAATATATGTCATATATATATGGCTGTATTTTAATTATTCCTTACATAATTATTTGTTTCCTTACACTATTCTTTTACTACGTTAGATAGACAACAAAGGAATGACTTTTCCAAGTAGGGTATATACTATTGTTAATGGCTTTTGTCTTAACCTCGTGCAATTTGAAGGCACAGAATGTATCGAGTTAGTATTTATTGTGTATTTGCATGTGATGGTTAGCGCTTTGTAAGTTTTTCAGTGCCTTTGAGAGTCTAGACCTTGCACATATATATGCCTGTGTGCCAATAGAGCAGAATTTTGCCTAGTTTCTAGGATTTCTTAGCTACGCGTTAGGAATCTTTGTTTTAAAGGAAATGGCCTTGAGTATTTTCTCCCATTTGAAAGAGGACAGTATTAACCAATGAAGACATTGGTGATTATTCTAGAGCATATAATGTGGAGTAAGTGATAAAGCCTCAGAGTTGAGAGGATCTTTCCAGGTTTTCTAACCTATGTCAGTATTCTTTGCTGGAGCCCTGAATTAGCCTTGCGTTAAGTCTCTTCTGTTTTGAGAGGAGATGACCTCCGGTCATCCTTGATAGCCCACTTCTGTGTTTCAGGCTTATTGTCAGATAATAAATTGAATCATGCTGTAGGCGGAGGGTATGTTCTGATGCTTTGCTTCACCCGCTAATCATATTGCACGTTATACAAAGAAGTGTAGGGCGCTATGCCATTTAGTGTATAATTTATATTTATACGTATTTATTTATTGACTGTAATTTGTAGTTTATTGTGCTATATCTGCTCGTCTGAGCCAGGACAAAGGGGTTTGTATTTGCTAGGAAGGGAAGCTAATGAAGGCAGCAGGCTTTTTTCTATTTAATAACAGCCCCTATTTAATAACTGTATCCTAAACAGGCAAGCTGGCATTGCCCTTGAAGCTTTAAAATTTGCATACTGGTGGCATTTAGCAATTTTAAAAAATACAAGTGTTAAAATTAGAGAGGGATTATAATTAGCATTGTCAAGAGGTATTTTTGTTTATTTGTGTTGGCCATATTTCATTCAGTATAATTGCATTTTCCTATCCGTGCCTGTCTAGGGAATTGACTGCTCTATCCCATGCCCGCTGGGAACCTATGGGATCAACTGTTCCTCTCCCTGTGGTTGTAAAAATGATGCTGTCTGCTCACCTGTGGACGGGTCTTGTACTTGCAAGGCAGGTAAGTGGGTGAATGAGTCTTTTAGCTGATCCTTATCCTGGTACCTCTGAAAGTCACGGGGAAGAAACCTTGACTCGGGTTCTGGCTTCAGCCGTGCCAACATTCAGCCTCTAAACTGAGCCAGCCCCTTGTCCAGGGTGGGCTCTCTTAATTCTCTGAGCCAAGAGAAGGGGTTCATATAATATCTCTGAGGTTGCCGCCAGCTCCAGAAGTCTGGGAGTCTCTGTGCTTTGGGTAAAAGTAAGCAAGTAGACATGTATCCACACCCCTAAATTGACGGGCCCAGAGTCACAACAAGACATGCAGCCAAGCTCCAATGTTATGCGAGGGCCAAACCGTGTCTAACTGTTGTTGCTGCAACAGCCAGGGTCCTGGATGCTCACTGTTCATTGGTTACTGGCGTTTGCTTTAAAGATGAGGTTGCTCTTTCAAACGCTAACCTTCCTTTACCCTCCCATGTAAATATTTCGCTTTCTCAACTGGAAAAACACTCAGCATTGTGCATTATGCATCACTGCACTTCACAGGCTCCCCCACTCCATATCTTCTCCCAGTAGCCCCATGGCGCTTCTTGGTGTTGGCATCCTTGACCCATCATACAGCAAAGGTGGATTCTGGGTACCACGGTCATTGCCGATGGAGGCTGTACATGGCAGGGCCATGGCTCTCTGTGCTGGGGACCCTGCTGTGCACCTCCAACATGTCTACAGGGAAACGTGGCTTGCAGAGGCTCGTCCACACTCCCCGCTGCTTGTGTTTGCTCCATGCTCTGGCGTTCTTGTCGTGGCAGGCTGGCACGGGGTGGACTGCTCCATCAGCTGTCCCAGCGGTACGTGGGGCTTCAGCTGTAACTTAACCTGCCAGTGCCTCAACGGCGGGGCCTGCAACACCCTGGACGGGACGTGCACGTGTGCACCTGGATGGCGCGGGGAAAAATGTGAACTTCCCTGCCAGGTACGACTGAACCAGCGCCCCAGCTCGGAGGCCTGCGGAGTGTTGGCTCGTGGTTGCAGTTTTCCTGATTTCCCATGTGCGAGTGTGAACCCAATGAAACTATTAGAAGAATTGAGGTCTTTGAACTCACATGAGCCGTACGGTTGGAAAAGGGGCAGACGTGGAAATCAGTTAGGTGGCCCTGCGAGAATCACTCCCTTCTTTTCCTTCATCTCTGCCCTGGTTCCCACCCCCACCCCCACCGCCCTTTCTTGTTTTCTCCATTCTCATCTACCCATTTTTTTGTGGCAGCCAGTCAACAGCGTTCGTCAAACACCCAGCGTATACCTGTCAACTCCCCCAATATTGTGTTTCCATTATCACGGAAATCCTCCCGCCTCTGGGGTGGAAAGCGGCAGGGGATTGAAAGGGGGTGCTGACCGGAGTCACAGAAATGCTTGTCAAGGTGGCGAAAGGTTTAGAAACAACCGTCTGCTAACATAAGTGTGTCCAGAGTCACTAACAGCTCCAAAGATTTGCCTTGTTCGATGCTGACTCTGCTCCCTTGACCTACTTTAGAGGTACTCATAGTTAGAAATCCCCCGCTCTGTCTACCGCAGGCAGGCAGAGGCTGCGAACAGGACACACGTTCCGCAGTAACAGGCCGATCTCTCTTTCTTCCTCTGAAGCCCTTGGCCCGTTTCTTTGCCCTCTTTTTCATTACTCTTTCTTCTTCATTTTTTTTCCTCCTGAGCCATTAAGCATTTTCTCAGTGATGTGTGTTCTCTGCCTCCGGGAGAGATGGCGAGATGATACCATGCCCCACCCCTGAAGTGGGCCCCTCGCGCTGGGAGCTGCTTTTCCCCTGGGCTTCCCCCTCATCAAGTACAACCCATTTCCCAACTAGAGAGCATCCCACCCTGGGCTATTCCTTGCCCTCCAACCCCCTAGGACAAAGTGAAGTTAGCTTTGCTGCCTCTCATCCACCAGTGAACAAATTATCCGTGCTCTGAGATGGGCTTGAGAGTACCTTTCGCTCCCAGTCTGATTATAGACAAAGAGAGCAAAGCTCCCGGCATAATCTTGTCCTTTTTTTTTTTTTTTTTTTTAATATTAGATGCTTTAGAAAATTCAGTGGAAGCTGATGGTGGTTTAAGTGGCCCATATGGTGGCAAAGCTAAATGCCGTGGAGCCCCAGCAAACATTAGTGGGGCCTAATTTTTATTTTAGTAAACCCTAGACAAATGATTATGCGTTCAGACACCCATAGCCTGTTTTATGCTGGTTCTCAGGTTCCTCGCCCTTGGTAATGGTGAATCCCCTGAAGGTTTATGCTATCCTTCCTCCGTTTATCAGGATCTGGCCTGAAAGGGCGGGGCTTGTATAGGCAAAGCTGTCCATATTCCTCCCATGGGCTAACTGGTCACGTCCACAAAGAGTTTTGTCTCTGTTGGACCCAAACTGATGCGCTTGTGAAAACTATAAGGCCTGGGAATAGACCAGGGAGGAATATTTGCCAACAAGTACTCCAGCCTTCTATTAGATGGAATCAGAATACACGGGTTGTTTAGACTTCTTCACGGAGAAGAGGACATTAATTAGGAAAAGTAACAGAAGATTTTCACTTCTCCTTACAGTTCTTGGTATCACCTTGGCAGTTTATGGAAATGAACTTAATTCAACTAGCACTATGATTTTCTTTTAATTTTATTTCTTTATTTTTAAATGCTCATTTATTTATTTTGAGGGGGTGTGTGTGCACATACAAGCAGGGGAAGGGCAGAGAGGGAGGCATGGAGAGAGGGAGAGAGTGAATCCCAAGCAGGCTCCGTGGAGCCAGCGTAGAACCTGATGGGGGGCTCAAACTCATGAACTGTGAGATCATGACCTCCATGACCAAGAGTCATGACCAAGAGATCATGACCAAGAGTTGGATGCCTAACTGACTAAGCCCCCCAGGAGTCCCAATTTCCTTTTAAGTTTAGAGCTTCTTTATGTGAGTCAGTGTCCTCCCTTTCCACCATCAAGTAGCATGCCTTATAGGGAACACTGAACTACTGTATAAAAATCTCTAGGAGCAAAAGAAAAAAATTTTTTTAATTTTTTTAATGTTTTTTTAATTTTTTTTTATTTTTGAGAGAGAGACAGAACATGAGTGGGAGAGGGGCAGAGAGAGAGGGAGACGTAGAAGCCAAAGCAGGCTCCAGGCTCTGAGCTGTCAGCACAGAGCCCAATGCGGGGCTCGAACCCACGAACCTTGAGATCATGACCTGAGCCGAAGTCAGGCATTTAGCTGACTGAGCCACCCAGGTGCCCCAAAAGAAAATATTTTTATGGGTGGTGGCTTAGGATGAGATAAAAAGATTCTGTTAATTAATTAGCATGTTTACATGTATTTGCATATGTGCCCATCAGCCTAGTGGCATAGCTGGTTTCATCATTCATAGGACCGACCATGATTTTGTTGGACAAAAACTACAGTTTGAGTGACTTTAAAACACTACCTCCTCCATTTGGGGGGCTGAGAAGACACGGGAAGAGGTGATTATAATGCATGTTGCTGAGAGGTGTTTAGGAAAGGAGATCCTGGATCTGAAGTCGCTGAGTGAGGTCCCTGTCGTCTCTCCCTGTGGATTTCCATGACCTCATTGCTGTCTCCCATGCAGGACGGCACGTATGGGCTGAACTGTGCGGAGCGCTGTGACTGTAGCCATGCGGACGGCTGCCACTCCACCACAGGCCACTGCCGCTGCCTCCCTGGATGGTCAGGTGAGCCGAGGACCGCTACTTGAATTGGGAAACATGCCAGTTACACCTGGTGCTCTCCCTTGCTACTTTCCAGAAATGCACACGGGTCAGCTTTTCAGAGAAGGAAAAAGGGTAAAGTCTCCAGTCAACTGCCACAGTTTTACCCAAGAAGACCAAATTAATCTGTAATCTGAGAATGATTTCTTTTTTTTTGTTTTGTTTTGTTTTGTTTTATTTTTGAGAGAGAAAGAGAGATAGAGTGTGAGCCTGGGAGGGGCAGAGAGAGAGGGAGACACAGAATCTGAAGAAGGCTCCAGGCTCTGTGCTGAAAGCAGAGAGCCTGACACGGGGCTCAAACTCCCAAACCACGAGATCATGACCTGAGCTGAACTTGGGCACTTAACCGACTGAGCCACCCAGGCACCCCAAATGACTTCTTGTTGAAACATATAGGGGCAATTCTCTTGAACCTCAATTGAAGATCCAACTGTTAGAATTCAGGGCAGCAAGAGGGGAAAATGTTTTTGCTGTGAAGGGTTTATCAAGGCTTCTGTGGTATTTTTGAACTTTGAGGAAAGAACGATTGAAATAAACCACAAGAATATAACTAAGTTCACCTTGGTGAGGCAAGAATGTTAAGTATTAATATTAATATGGTTAACATGCAAGTATTAAAATATTCATTGCTAGACACGAAAGCTTTAAAACTTCCTTTTTCTTATAATAATTCTTAAGTCATAAATTTCCTAATATGATTGAGTGTCAGTTTTGTGACCAAAAGGCGGAAGTTTCTCCTTATTAATATGGCTTCATGGTTCTAGACAGGAAGTTTACCAAACCAACAGTGGACTTGGAAAAAGAACGACGTTTTTGCTCGTGATCAACAGACTCGGGAGAGGAAACTAAATGCCCAAGCAAAGAGAGATCTTGCTTTTCTGTTTCTTACATCAAGTCAAGCCTATTTTTAAAAACAAAAATGAGGGGCGCCTGGGTGGGTTGGTCGGTTAAGCGTCCGACTGCGGCTCAGATCATGATCTCACGGTCCGTGAGTTCGAGCCCCGCGTCGGGCTCTGTGCTGACAGCTCAGAGCCTGGAGCCTGTTTCAGATTCTGTGTCTCCCTCTCTCTGCCCCTCCCCTGTTCATGCTCTGTCTCTCTCTGTCTCAAAAATAAATAAACGTTAAAAAATTAAAAAAAAAAAACACAAAAATGAAAACAAAATCCTAAAGTGTGAGCAGAATTTTAAAAGCTTATTTAGGAAAATTACAAATGGGAGGGCACCAAGAAAATTATTGAACATTGGGATGAATGAACTGGGTGTATTTGTGAGCATTTCTTCTGAAAGTAAAATAAAATGTTGATTGCTAATGTGCCATTTGAGAGTGAAGTGCTGGGAAACTAGGGACCAGAGGTGGTTAGATGAACCAAAACTCTCTTTTCAGAATTCTCTTTCGAAGTCATCTGTGTGTGTGTGTGTGTGTGTGTGTGTGTGTGTGTGTGTGTGTATGTTTGTATATATTGTGTTTGTATCTAAATATATTTGTATCTATATTTAGAGAAGAGAGGGAGACTTGTAGGGCAGAACTATCTCCGTATTGGTGATTCTTCAGTACCTTCCAACATGGTTTCTTAACTTGTCCTCTAAAAGAGAAATTGGTGGTAACAAGCCAGTGCCCCCTTTAGTGATGGTTCATATTTTGAGAACGTGGACCTTTCAGAGGAGAGTCTTTTGCATCCATACCAAAGATGTGACATTTAGGAAATTATGGAGTCAGGGTGGTCTTACCTTTTAGCAAAAATGCATAAAAGAAAGAACGAAGAAATAATAAGTAATGTTTTTTGAATGCTTACTGCAGGCTCGCAGCAGCTCTGTGAGGTAGAAAATATTTTTCTGTCTTTTTTACAGACAAAGAAACTTAGGCACCGAGAAGTTGAGTGGCTTGATCAAGGCTGCAGGGTCAGTAAATGTGAGAGACAGGATTTGCACCATTGCTTTTCCACTGCATCTCCAGCTCTCTTAATTACTGCACCTTCTGCCATGCACAACTTCTTCCAGAAAGTGCTGGGGAAGAGGCAGTTAGGTGGAGATTAATTCTGAGCATGGATGAGGACTTCTGAGAATTATATGACAGGACCTGGTGATAAGTGCTGATAAGCAGCAACCTCTTCGTGTGTGTGTGTGTGTGTGTGTGTGTGTGTGTGTGTGTGTGTGTGTGTTTATATGTATATATATGTATATGGAGAGAGAGAGAGAGGCAGAGACAGAAAGATATACCATAGAATTCACCTATTTACATTGTATAATTCATTGGCTTTTCATATGTTCAAAGAATTGTACGACCATCATCACTATCATTTTTGGAAGATTTTCATCAATTCATAAAGAAACCCCATTAATACTCACTAAAAGTCATTTTCCATTTACCCCCAACTCACCACTAGGCAACCTTATCTCCCTTCTCCATACCCTAGGCAACCACTAATCTACTTTCTGTCTCCATAGATTTGCCTCTTCCGATACTGTATGGATTCATGGAATATGTGGTCTTTGGTGACTAGCTTCCTTCTCTTGGCTTGTTTTCAAGGTTCATTCGTTTTGGAGCGTATATCATTCTTTCATTCCTTTTGGGTGCTGGTTAATATTCCATGGTATGGGCAGACCACATTTTATTTGCACATTCATCTGTGATGGGCATTTGAGTTGTTTCCACTTTCTGGCTATTTTGGATAATGCTGTTATGAACATAGTACAAATTTTTGTCTGGATGTGTGTATAGTTGGTATGTATTCAGGGGTGGAATTGCTGGGTTGTGTGATAACTCTAAGTTTAACTTTTTGAGGAATTGCTACACTGTTTTTCAAAGCAGCTGCTCTGTTTTACATTCCCACCAGTTATGTGAGGTTCCTGTATACTCACCAAAACTTTTTATTATCTGTCTTTTTGATTAAAGCCATCCTAGTGGTGTGAAATGTTATTTCATTGAATTTTTGATTTGCATTTCCCTAATAGGTGATGATGTTAAGCATCTTTGGATTTCATTTCGGCCATCTGTATATTTTCTTTGTAAAAATGTCTATTCACATACTTTGCTCATTTTTTCATTGGGTCATTTGTCTTTTTATAGTTGAGTCATAATATTTCTTTAAAATTTTTTTTAACATTTTTTTAACATTTTTAACATTTTTGAGAGACAGAGAGAGAGAGAGAGAGAGAGAGAGAGAGAGAGAGAACGATTGGGGGAGGGGCAGAGAGAGAAGGAGACACAGAATCTGCAGCAGGCTCCAGGCTCTGAGCTGTCACACAGAGCCCGACGCAGGGCTCGAACCCACAAACCGCAAGATCATGACCTGAGCTGGAAGTCAGATGCTCAACTGACTGAGCCACCCAGGCACCCCAAGTTGTAATATTTCTTTACATATTCTATCTGTATATTCCTTATCAGATATTCCTTATCAGATTTGCAAATATACCCATTCTGTGTGTTACTTTTTCACTTTCTTCATGCTGTCTGTTTCCATAGAAAAGTTTTTATTGTGATGAAGTTCAGCTTGTCTGTGTTTTTTCTTTTGTTCCTCGTGCTTTTGGTGTCAAGTCTAAGAAACCATTGTCTAGTCCAAGGTCACAAAAATTCGTGCCTGTGTATTCTTCTAAGCATTTCAGAGTTTTAGCTTTTACATTTAGGTCTTTGATCCATTTTGAGTTTGTTTTTATATATGGTGTGAGGTGAGGGTCCAACTTTGTTCTTTTGCATGCTGATATCCAGTTGGTCCAGCATCATGTGTTGAGAAGGTCATTCTTCCCTTGCCCCACCCTCACCATCTTGATACCCTTGCCAAAAAGCAGTGGCCATAAATGTGAGAGTATTTATGTCTGGACTCTCACTTCTATTACATTGATATGTGTGTCTATCCTTATGTCAGCACCATGCTGTTTGGATTATTATAATTCTGTAGAAAGTTTTAAAATGTGAGAAGTGTGAGTCCTCCAACTTCGGTCTTCTTTTTCAAGATTGCTTGGGCTATCCTGGGTCCTTTGAACTTCTCTATGAATTTGAGGGCCAACATGCCAATTCCTGTGAAGAAACACTGTGGATTTAATGAGGATTGAGTTTATAGATCAATGTGGGGAGTATTACCAACCTGACAATACACGTCTTCACATCCTTGAACGGGAAATGTCATCCGTGACCTCTTCAGCAGAGTCTCTCAGTCCTTTGGAATTTGTTGAGAGCTGCTTTGGCTTCTGACAGGAGTAAACTGAGATGAGCTGTCATGTGCTTGATTTCTAGTGTCTGAGAGCTACCTTGGGAAACAGACCAAGGCTGGGGTCATGGACTTTTTCTGTCAATAGGAGTTATCCACAAACACAAGGACTCCCTCACCCTCTAGTTTCTCCTTGACTTGCAAAAGCTGAGATAATTCTGACTTCACATTGTGAAATTCCACCTCCCCATGTTTTGCGGGGCTCTCACTCAGTGCTACAACTACATCGCTCTAGGGAATAGACCAGATTTTGTGACTTCCCTAGGCTTCTTGAAGTTCTCAAATTGAATGACCGGTACCAAGTTCTCTGTGACCACAGTGAAGTTAAATAGCATTTTGAACCCCCTGGCAAGTTCAGATCTTTTCTAACAGAGAGGCCCTGTCATCCATTTGGGACCATGCTCCACCAAATCCACTTTTGTTTTATGACTTTAGAGGATGTGTGAGGTGTTCTCGAACACACGAGTCACTGCTCAAGTATCTACCTGCTTTGATGATTTAGAGCCAGACTGTGAAAGGCATACTCTAGTCTACATGAAAAAAGCAGGAGATATGATTTGGCCTGAAGCCAGCCAGAAAATGTGTTTGTTACATTCCACAGTCTGGGTCATGGGGTAAGACAAATTATCCCATCTGGCCTTAGACCTATGGAGCTCCTGCGGGAATGCAGCAACTTTGTCACACAGCATAATCTCGTAATGCTCTGTCCATCTGTGACTGGTTGCCCCACTGTCTCCTTGCTTCATGGCCCCAGTGTCTCATTTCTCTGGGTCTTCTGTGTAAGCTGTTGATCTGTGAGGATCTAAGATTGCTCGGAGACTTTTTTTTTTTTAAAGAGAAGTCATCCACCACATTCACAGAACACACTTGGTATAAGCAAATGTAGATAGAGGAAAAGAAGGCTACTGGAGCTCCAGAAAGCACCCTCCAATTGCACAAAGAATTGTTTATTTTCCCAAAAGGAAGGAAGAGTAGACTCTGTGTAATTTACATAGAATACCATTTCATTGTCAGCCCTGGGGAGACCCAGAAATTTTTATCAACAAACTTGCTTTTGAGTAAGTGCCTCGTAAGAATGTTTCTCAACATAAAGAAAGCCTTGCTCTTCATTTGGATACCAGGTGCAGGGCCAGATAAATAACATGAGCCTAGGGAAGTAAATGATTCAGACGCCTCTTCTCCCTGTTGCCGAGATTGCTTTAGCTGAGATGTTAAGTATCACCGGACAAGGTAGTCATGTGTAGATTAATAGTGGGGCTTCAATGCAGTTGACACGGGGACTGGGTTCTTCCCCTGACCAAATCAGTAAGAAGGCACAGAGTCACCAACAGTGCCGGGTCACTGAGCACGCTGTGGGGAGCTGCTCATCAGTCCTCTGGGTTTAAAGCCAGAGATAAGGGAGAGCTTTATCCCTTTTTACGAAGAAATTGACACGTCTAAATTGAGGAAATCATATGCCAACCTAAGAGAATCAGCTTGCTTTTTCATGGTTGGGTTCATCCACCACTCCTCATGACTTTACCATCATTTCAATGTTTGGTTGGCTTTTTCTTTTAAAGGAACTGAGACTCTATTTCTATCATTGATATTTCCATTTTACCTGGTTCTAAAACAAGTTTTCAAAATGTACAGCCGTACAGATTACTCAGAGCAAAAGGTACATCTGACATCCCAAATACTACTTCCAAAAGAAATGTACCATTAAAAAAAGACAAGGACAGGGGCGCCTGGGTGGCTCAGTCGGTTAAGCCTGCGACTTCAGCTCAGGTCACGATCTCGCGGTCTGTGAGTTCGAGCCCCACGTCGGGCTCTGGGCTGATGGCTCAGAGCCTGGAGCCTGCTTCCGATTCTGTGTCTCCCTCTTTCTCTGTCCCTCCCCTGTTCATGCTCTGTCTCTCTCTGTCTCAAAAATAAATAAAAAACGTTAAAAAAATTTAAAAAAAAGACAAGGACTTTTACTATATGTAGTTATTTAAAACCTTAATATATGGATTTTTTTAGCCCATTGATTACTTTACCAAAAGAGGCAGATTGTAGCAAAAAAAAAAAAAATGGGGGAAAATGAAACACTATCCAAAATATAGGCTTTGTCCTGGGCTCCTTCTCCCACACCTCTACACACACACACACACACACACACACACACACACACACACACGCACGCACACTGCTGTAAAGTGAGATTGGCTTTTCAAATGATTATTTTGAAGTCCCAGATGTCAAAGAAATGTAATTAGTTGTGTTTGTGTATGTTTGTGTATTTCCACAGTAGTAAAGTAATATGCTTTATAAAGTATTTTCCAAAAACAGTAGACACATGCTGACTTTTTTCCTCCCTTTTTGCCCTGACTTCAGTCAGCCAAAACACCTCTTCACTGAGTATTATAGTTAATCAAGATTTCATTCTGGCTGTGGGGGAACATATGCCGTCCCCAGCCTGGTTCCAAGTTCTGGCTAAGATCACTGTCACCTGGGAACTTTTTTAACTTGTGTATTCCCTGTCCCCACCTCACACCTGGTGAATGATGAGCTGGGGGGTGCATGAAGAAGGCAGAGCTATTGCCTGCCCATAAAGCACCTTTTGCACAAATTTGGAGAAGGTTTGGAAATCTTTCAGGTTGTACTGCTTGGCAGGTGGATTTCTGCCCTCACTTAGCCCTGTGGCCAGAGGCTCTTGTGTAGTGTACAGCCTGCACAACCTTACTTGGTGGCCTCATTTGTCATTTCACAAGTTATACATCGGCGCTTGGGTGGCCCAGTCGGTTATGCATCTGACTCTTGATCTCACCTCAGGTCTTGATCTCAGGGTTGTGAGTTCAAGCCCCATGTTGGGCTCTTAGGTGTGAAGTCTGCTTAAAAAAGGTTGCACCAGTGGCTCATGCAGTGACAATTACCCGTCTGTAGACTGGCCTCTGTCATGCATGTTTACTCTCACTATTGAAGAGGTGGGGGTTGCAGGGAGCATTTCTGTGGCAGAATCCTCATAACCAGTGGCAAAAGGCTCAGGGATGCATTCATGGCAGAAAAAAAAAGTTAAATGCTAAACTAAGAGGAAAGAGTTGAAGGCACCAAATCAACCTCTCGAAGCCTTGGGAAAGAGAGAGGGACTGGCAACTATGTAGGAGGGTAAGGAGGGGCACAGAGAATAGGGAGAGAGGTGGGGTGCTTATTGGAGCCCAGCCAGGAGGCAGGGGGCATTACAAAGAGGAAATGTGTGTGTTTCCCCAAATTCTCCAAGGTTGACCAGGTGAGTAAGTGAACTGCTGCTTTAGCTACTGATCTGTGCCAAAGTGATCTCTCCTGTGGTGTTAGTGATGCCTGAGTTGTTATAATAAGGGGGAACCTAATTCTTCATGCAGTGACATCAAAGTGCAAGTGGAAGTGAGCTTTAATTAACATGCATGCGTCCAATCAAGCAGGGTATTGAAGAGTGGACAACATTTATGCAGCATTTATGTCTCTCTATCTATGCAGTTTTGTCGGGGAGGGAGTCCTGTAAAAGCAGAAGGTGGAGTCCCTGAGGTGAGAGTGGAGGAAGGGGCTTGCCTTCCCAAAAGAATGGCTGCAGAAAAAGCCAGAGCTCCCAGGGCCCCCCATCTGCTTAGCAGTCTGTTCTGTTTACTTTTATCCAGGTCCGGACTGAGGCAGGTCATGCCCTCTGGTGTTTTTGTCTTGCAGCTACAAATGCACGCATCGATGATTTATATGGTTTATCAGGATGTCCTTTCCAACTTGGTCATCTCTGTAAAGCAGATCCTTTTTTAATCCATCTTTACAATTCATAGTATCCAAATAGAAAGATTTGATTTAACAACCACATGTTGAGTGCCTCCAAATTGTGTGCAGCCACAGTGCTGGATGCTGGGAGCACAGGGGTGAAGCGAGGCCAGCTCCTGGCCTGCAGAAACTCACGTCCTCTCAGGGCGGACACAGCGTGGGCACAGGTGGTTACACCAGCGAAGAACGTCTCTACGCCAACAGTAAGCCTCTGCTTTGTTAGCGAGAGGATTAGAAAAGCAGCAAAAGTATTATGATGCTTACTCTGGCTCTTCTCTTCTATACTCATCAAGCCCAATTATTAGTAACAAATCCCTCTCTTCCTTCTAATAGATGTTTAATAGCTTGTTGCTCAGGAACCAGACATCGAATGAAAATCATGTCTTTCGTTCACTAATGCCCCCAAAGGGTGCAGTACGGGCATTAGGAATACGAACAATTAGCAAGACGAGGAGTTTGGGTTCTATCTCTGAGAGGGAGAAGTAATGACACCCGAGATGATTTATTTTACCGCATTCATGCAATCACAAATGCCTAGTGAATGCTGGTTTCACATTGAGGCCGCTGGCATAATGCATCAGGCATGAAATGCACGAACATTTCTTTAGAGCTGCTTAGCTGAAGTTTATCACGATCATTCAGCCATTGCCTAGCAACTTGGGAAGGCTATCAAAGAGCTCTTTGTCCTCAGTCCTGGCAAAAACAGTCCCTCACAGATCGCCTTATCAGCGTTAGAACGTTGATCAGGAAAAAATGCTTCCACTGAACCAGAGATCCTTGCAAATTTAAAGATACCCCCTTCTCATTTTGTCCCCTCTTCCAAACGCATTAGGGCGTTGTTTCCTAAAGTAACTCCCATTAGAGCCTTTATCTCTTCTTCGGTAAACATTCCAAAACAATTTCTTCAAGATGCCTCCCTAATTCTTCGGTTGCTTTGTAATCTGGGCTAGCATTAAAAAACACAGGCCTGAGCTCATGAAGGTATATCTTCTCAAAAATCAGCAAGGCAGACATTTCCACCCCCTTAGATGGGAAAGGTCACCATTTGAGGCATATAAAATATACATATGCTGGGTTTTCTGGTCTGCATGGGCCTCTCATCACTTCCTTAGGGAAAGAGAGAATTACATGGTTGCTCCCATCCAGTTGGAAATAGTTCTGAATATCAAGTTGGAAAGAGAGACGGTGCTTCTTGATTCACTCAACATATCTTTAACACCCTCCGTGTGCTGGGCACTGTGGTGAACAGAAACACCATCTCTCTTTGACGGAGCTCCAGACTTCATTCATTTCCCTGTGCAGAATATGGGGGCGGGAGGAGCCAGTGCAAGTACAAATCTTTCACCTCCATTGTCCCTTGCATTTCTGAGGAATTTATCCCCCGCCCCCACCTGCATCCCAACTGCCCTTGACTTAGTTTAAGACCTTGTCATGTCTGTCTTTTTTTTCCTTTACCTGGATAACCCCAAACAGCCCCCTGACACAGGTCTTCTTGCTTCCAGACCCATCATCCTCAAACTGTCTTCTGCCCTCCTACAAACCACAAATTCAATTATGTGCTGCTCCTGCTTCATTGTCCATTTGGTCCCTGTCAACCCCAAGGGGGAAGCTCACACTTCACAGCATGGCATTCTGGCTTTGGGTATGTGACCACTGCCTGGCTGCCCAAACACCTCTCCTGTTCTTCCCCACCCCAGTTTCAGCTGTCTTCCATTTCCATATGCTTCTTTGGGCTTCTGGGCCTTGTACCCACCATTCCATTAGCTTGGAGCCCTTCTCCACCTTCCCAGGCTCTCTCCTTTTCTGACTGAGATCCCAAGACAGGGTTAGGTGTGCCTATTCTGGGGCCGTTATCATTCTAGAGTTGAAGTTCTTTCTTAGAGAACCTATCACCAGGAAGCCAATAGCCCCTGGACCCCTTGAATATTCATTAAGTTGAATTCTCTTTTCTGTCTTTGATAAAAAAGGAAACATAAAAATGTCTTGTAGGACTCCAGCAAGTTTGCAAAGATTGGGATGAGATGAATGGAAATAATTCAGGAATCACACACACACAGGTTAAAGCAAACTTATAATTGTCTATCCTGAAAAAAGTTTTACTGAAGGGTTAGTCTTACAGGGAGGTCACATCAGTAGCCATATACCTAGTGTGGCCTAGAGAAACACTTACCCAGGGACCCCCTCTGTGAGCCTCAGTGTCTGATATTTCACAATTAGAGATTTATTTCTTAGGCTCCTCATGTGTGTATTCTCTTAAAATATTAGTATTCTCTAGAGAAGGTAACAACTCAACAGTAATCAATTTACCTTACCTTTTCCTGACTATAAGATGAAAGGAAAGATAATAGGAGGGCACAGAGCTCTGAGGGGGAGGAGTATCAGTAGGAGAAAATAGGACAGCAAGGGGAAAAAATGCAGCTTCATGCTTTTTTCTAGAATTGCCCCCTGAGGCATACTTTATGTTTGTCTACAAATAGATTAGGCATTAATATCTGAAAAGCGATGACTCATTTTACTGATGGTAGAGAAAAAGAAAAGAGGTTGAATTTTTAGAGGAAGTTGGTCATAGAATTACTATAACTTACTTTCAAAGGGGAGACTTATTTGCAATCCTGAAATAAAAGATATTTAAAAGTAGGCTTGGTTCTGCTGAAATATTCTTTTATGATTGGAGACAGCAGATTTGATAGATGATCTCTAAAATTCCCCGTGATTCTCTGGAAATGAAATCATGGGTAAATCATGTGAAACAAGCGTATCATTGTAATGGATCTCTTTGCTATATCGTGGGCCTTGTTACTCTATGAAAATTACCTCGATAAAGTTGATTATGACAGATGGCTGTGCTATCCAGCTGGACAAACCTATTAGGGAAGAGGAATCAGATATGAAATAAAGGATCACTTTATTCAGATTTACCAATCTGTGCTGGGGTCAGTTTTCTTAACGTGCTCTGATTGAGAATGTGCTAAGTCACATATAAATTATGATAATCTATAATGCAAAAAAAGCAGCAGATAATTTTGACCTCAAGTGTATTCCATTCTGATTTAGCTGCATTTATTTAATGTGGTGGAGAGATTTGGCAAGTAGCTGATGAACCAAAACACCATAAATGGCTAAATCCCGCCCCTTCCCCTTTCCTCAAGCTCCCACCCCACAACAATGTGCCAGAAATGAGGACTAATTTTCAGGATGATTTTCAACTTCTACGTCTCCAAAGTCCTTACTGGGATTTGCATGGATGGCTGCAAACCAAAATGGCCAGAGTTGTCCGAATATCTGTCAAGCAGGAATTCCCCCCCCCCCCCCGTCTTAGGTGCCATTAAATAGGGCCCTAGCTCATGGTCAGCGCTCAGAACCTGAATTTGAAAAGAGAGTGAAGCCTGTGACCCTTCACAAGATTACCCTTGTTGGTACTTCCTTTAAGTTCTCAAAACAAAATTTTTCCATTTGCAGCCTCTTTTTAAAGTGGTTTGCTCCTTACTAAATGCCCTGCCTCGTGTAGGTGCGAGCCCAGACACCAGATACAGCTCTATAGCTGCTGAATCACATTTGGTGAGCATAGCGTTTTGGGATTCCACCTCAGCTTTTCAAAAGAGATTTGAAAAGAAAAAGAAAAGATCGTAGGTTTGTCAACTCAAGAAAAAAAAAAATCACAGGAGGCCAAAATTCCATATTTTATTCTACAGGGAACCCTTGAACCCCAGTCAGCTTCTAACAGGTCTGATCTCCTCCTTCAGCCAGCAGCGCGAGCTAAAATAATAGTCTTTTGTTGGCTCAAGCTAGACACAATGAGGTCTGTGAGCTTTCATGCCTACTTAACAGCCTTTACCATGTGGGAGATTTTCAGAAGGAGGAAACGGGAACAGCCAAAAGTGGAGTTATGGCTCAGCAGAAATGACTGTGCCAATTAGCAACGTTCACATTATGGTTTGGGGCTGCTTCTGTTGTAAGGTTTGGGCCACGGTAACTTTTCTCCTAATCAATTTCGAAGCAAAAACTGTAATACAAAACATGGCTTTCTCAGCTTCCTTGGTGCTGGGTGGTGACAGCATTCTGGATCCCTAAGTGTGTGCGTGCTTGTTCTTACTGTGTTTGCACTTGGTCTGAAGCCAGCAGTTGCCAGTTCACTACTAATTATAACTCGCTGCTTCTCAATGCAAAGAGCGTGTCTTTGAGTTGGGGAGAATTCTGACTTACAAGAAAGAGGCCCCTGTTGTATTTCAAACACAAACTTCCCAAAGAGACTTCTCTTTACCTCACGTAAAACCTGGTTTTATTTTTATTTCTGCGACTGCTTTTTCCCTTGCATTTTCCTTAGGCGTTTGTTCATTCATGAGCAACTCTAGAATTTCTGTTTCCGGGTGAGAGTTAAACACCCACATTGAGTAGTATCCTAATAATCAATAACTTGGACAACAGCTGCAAATAAGATCAGTTGTGATATTCTGCCTTTATCTGCCCAGTGCCAGATTCAATTCTTAAAGAGGAATTTAGTGGCACAGATTAGTATATCTTTCCATCCTGTACAATGTAGCATCAAAATGTTTTTTTCTTTAATTGTTATTGTTTTTTAAATTTTTTAATGCTTATTTATTTTTGAGAGAGAGAGAGACAGACAGACAGAGCATGAGCTAGGGAGGGGCAGAGAGAGAGCGTCCAAAGCAGGCTCCAAGCCGTCAGCATAGAGCCTGGTGCAGGGCTTGAACCCATGAACCAAGATATCGTGACCTGAGCCGAAGTTGGACGCTCACCTGACTGAGCCACCCAGGTGCCCCTATCGTCAAAATGTTTTAAGATGGTGTGTGCTCCAGGGGGAGAGTTTTCTTTATGTAAAACAATTTAACCACTTTTTACTTCTTTTTATCTTTTTTACACTTGGTTTTTCTGCAAAGATAAAGGATGGGGGAAGAAGGAAGTTGCTGAGGGCTCACTGATAAAAATATTTTTGATAAATTTTGCCTTTAATAGACAGAGCCCTTGGGCTTCCCATTTGCTTCACCATTCTAAAAAAGAAACATCACTAACGCGACAATAAATTATGTATATGTAAAAAATAAAAAAATCAGTATAACAAAGGTGTTTTATTCCTGCTCTTTTATGACTTGGTAGAAAATCACCCTGGGATTATTTTAATGCTACGATGATACGATACATGATGACACAGTGTATGATGATGTACTGACGTATATAAGTGAATTTTAAACCTTATGGCATCCCGCTCATCGTTGCAGAGATAACCCAGCTTGGATACCATGACTGTCCTTCTCCTCCTCCTCGTCTGGGACTTTGTGTCCCAGAGGCACCAGCCCCCACTGCCTCTTAGTCAGCCTTGCCCGTGTGCATTGTTTCAGGTGTCCACTGTGACAGCGTGTGTGCTGAGGGACGCTGGGGCCCCAACTGCTCTCTGCCCTGCTACTGCAAAAATGGGGCTTCGTGCTCCCCAGATGATGGCATCTGTGAGTGCGCGCCAGGGTTCCGAGGCACCACGTGTCAGAGAAGTAAGTGTCTCATTACGTGGAAAGGTCTGCCTTCCTTTCTCAGGTATCGTGTGCAGAATTATTATCTCTGTCCCACACCTCAGTTCGTGGCGCTGTTCTGTTGCAGTGGAGTGGGGAGGAGACTGTAATAGGTCTCTGTCCCTTGTGGAGCTGTCCTTGATAGCACTGCCTGAAGAGCTTTATTCGTTCCAACCTCCAGGACGAGCCTAACAGATGGGGCTTTGGCCTTTCCTTCTCAGTAATGATTTCAATGCCTCATTGGCATCGTCGTCAGGATACGTTTCTTGATCCTGCCTTAAATCTTGCAAATGGTGTTCCAGAAATCCATTGACCTGTAAATATTTGATTCAGCAATTTTGGCATTGGCCTTACCTCAATTACCAGAAGTCAACATCAGCCAAACCTTGCGGCGAATCATACATCTTGCTAGTAGTCTCACAGCCAGTGCTGTGGGGGAAATAGAATTGCAGAGTTAGAAATGGAGGCCGTTGACATTGGTTAATGGGATTTTTAAGAGAGGAGGGGATCCATAAGATTTTACGAAATCTTTTAGTAAATGTAATCAAGAAAAGAATATATGGCTCTAAGACACATTATCCTTATTTTTAGATGACTTTTTTCTTTTTTCAGTGAAAGCTCTATACATTTGTCTTGTGTTTAAATCCAAGTAATGTCTTGAGGAGAACCTAATTATGTAGCATTTTGCTTGCTCACTTCTCAATCACAGTCATTAATCTGGACCACGTTGAGGAGGAACAATCTTTTAATTCAGACTATAGATCTGTTTATTGCCAGTAATGACTCTTAAAGAGAAAAGGATCAAGACATGGCTTGAGAGTATTTATGTGGCCTTATTAGATTTTAGAATTTTATTTCCTTTCATTTATTTGTTCAACAAAAATTCTTCAAGCCCCTGTTGTGTGCCAGACCCCAGGTTAATTGGGACCATAAATGAGAAAATAAAGAGGACAGAGACATTTGCCTGCCCTCCAGCAATTCAGTTTAATGGTTTCTTTTCATTATTAAGGACTACCCTTCTTCCTTTGGTGCTTGTTTTAGACTTGGAAAACTCTCAGTATCCTTAAACAAAAAAAATTTTTTTGCCCCAAACTTCAGCTAGATCCTGATGTGGAATTTAAGAGGAATACGTCTCAGGAAAGATAACTGTTGATTTCCATTCTATTTTCAGTCTGCTCCCCCGGTTTTTATGGGCATCGCTGCAGCCAGACGTGTCCACAGTGTGTGCACAGCAGTGGGCCCTGTCACCACATCACGGGCCTGTGCGACTGCTTGCCTGGCTTCACAGGTGCTCTCTGCAATGAAGGTAAGTAAGGCGCACAGTGTCTGGGGGGAGGTGCGCGGTGCCGGGCAAGCCCCGTGCAGTCTGTCCTCAGGCTTCCTCTCGGGCTTCCCCGAGGATGTTTTCAGCCACCAGCTATCAAGGCCTTCTGGGATGCCCTTTCTGCAGCTTCTGCAGAAATGACTTTGGAAAAGCTGGCTTGCCGCCCCGGCGGAATCTCTCTACTCTCTGAGCTGTGCTGCTCTTTGTTTTTAATTGGAAACAGCATCCCATGAAAAATCAGTATCAGGGAGGGTTTGGACTCCCTGAGCAAGAAGCCATGAAGTCAGATTTCCAGAAACGTGGTGATGTCTCCTGGTTTGTGATGCCTTAATGAGAATGTTGGGCTTCATGTGTTTCTAAAAATGAGCCCATTCCAGATGACGGGGTGCTGTTGAGTGGAGGCAGCTACTAAATGGGCAGCCGGGCTGATGGCTTTCAAAGTTGTTTTCTGTCCCAAGACTCTCGAGTTCCATGCGATGAGATGTAATTGTGCGTTACTGACCTAAAATTTATTCACAGTGTGTCCCAGCGGCAGATTTGGGAAAAACTGTGCAGGGGTTTGTACCTGTACCAACAATGGAACCTGTAACCCCATTGACAGATCTTGTCAGTGTTACCCGGGTTGGATTGGCAGTGACTGCTCTCAACGTAAGTCTTATTTAGGAACAACCATTGATCTTCATTGGTTTTCAAATTCTTTAGGACTAAAGTAAGAGTGTTTATATAATCAAGAAATAATATATGAATAATTATGATATACATTACTTTAATTTTTAAATGGCTGTTTCCCCCACTAAGAGCTCTGTGCAATGTTCCTATGTTAAATCCAAATAAGGTCTTGCAGGGGCGCCTGGGTGGCTCAGTCGGTTGAGCGTCCGACTTCGCTCAGGTCACGATCTCACGGTCCGTGAGTTCGAGCCCCGCATCAGGCTCTGTGCCGACAGCTCAGAGCCTGGAGCCTGCTTCAGATTCTGTGTCTCCCTCTCTCTCTGGCCCTCCCCCCATTCATGCTCTGTCTCTCTCTGTCTCAAAAATAAATAAATGTTAAAAAAAACAAAAAAAACAAATAAGGTCTTGCAAAGAGCTTAAATGGGTAGCATGCTTATTCACTTTTCAGTGACTCTTAATCTGTAAAACGAGGGTATTGGACTCAGAAAATCCATTCTAGGTTTAATTTCAGACCTTGAACGTCACCTATCATTTTTCCCTTGTTCTTGGGCAAATTACGGTGCACACAATTTCAGGAGAATTTTTTTTCTATTTTTTACTTACTTCAGACTTACTATCTTCATTGGGCCATATTCCCTACTGGGTAACCAAATAAAAATTATAGATGGTCCTGCTTTGTTTTCCTCCAATTTTATTGAGAAATAATTAACATACATCACTGTATACTCTAAAGGTAAACAGCATGATGGTTTGATCTCTTTTTGTTTTGAAATGATCAGCTGGTTCTGCTAAGACCCATCTTCTCACGTAGATACAATGGTTGTCCTCATTTTAAGCAGGTTTATTCCTTAAAGTTTTTTTTAAATGTTTATTTATTTTTGACACAGAGAGAGAGAGACAGAGTGTGAGCGGGGGAGGGTCAGAAAGAGAGAGAGAGACATAGAATCCAAAGCAGGCTTCAGGCTCCGAGCTGTCAGCACAGAGCCCGATGTGGGGCTCGAACCCATCAACCCTGGGATCATGACCTGAGACGAAGTTGGACGCTTAACCAACTGAGCCTCCCAGGTGCCCCAAAGCAGGTTTATTCTCGAAGCATTAGTATAAATGAAAAGGTTTTCTGTGTGTTTTTTTGTTTGTTTTTGGTAAATCAAATCGTTTTACCCCATAATATGATATTATTTCACAGATACTTTATCTGAAGCCCTTTTGCTCTTAAATGGACAGTGACCCTCCAATGATTTCCTTTTATTATTTTGTGCTTCATGCAATTAAGAATTTTCATGAGTTAACCAATTCTCACTTATAATTTACACCTTAAACTTTAAACAAATCTCTAGTGACAACTCTGGAGCAGAGCGACTGGTGTGTGACTTACGTGACACCAGATCCCTTAGTTTTTCTTAGTCCTATCATTTTGTCCATCTTATCTCTGCTTAAATGTTCTCTCCTTGGGGAGAGAGCCACTTGAGGGAGTGGCTCTGGTGAGCGATGTCTTGCAATACAAGGAGCACATGATGCCCAACGTCACATGATCACAACTGAGCCAATGGTTCTTGAAATGCGCTTTGATATACAGGTGCCTTGGATTATAAGCATGTTTCTGGAATGAATTATGCTTGCAAAACAAGGTTTTACTGTATAAGGTTTCAAAGGGCGGTCTGGACCTTGCCTGGTCCTCTGCTATCTCTTCTGTGTCTATGACAGTGCTGGGCACATAGGAGCTCAGCGTGCATTTGTTAGGCAAGTAAATCTATGAACTGTAGATACTTTTTGTTCTGCCTGCCTCACTCCACAGTCTGTCCATGAATACAGTGGCAGTAATGATGGTTGCCGTTGCAGTCAATGTTGCCATGTGGGTATTAGTCAGTCTGGGAGCACCGTGCTTTCTTAGTCCTAATGCACACCGCTAACCTCCCATATGCAAGGAGATGGGCAGCAGGACGGAGTTCCCTCTGCTGGGTGCTGGTGTCCGGGCTCTAACCGAACTCTCCATGCGTGCTGTGGTTTCAGCTTGTCCGCCTGCCCACTGGGGCCCGAACTGCATCCACACGTGCAACTGTCACAACGGGGCCTTCTGCAGCGCCTATGATGGGGAATGTAAATGCACTCCCGGCTGGACGGGGCTGTACTGCACTCAGAGTAAGTGACAAGCCTCCGAGACTCACCAAGGGAGCCACACCCAAGGGGGATGGGACCAAGCCTCGCCCTCTGCATGCACGAGCTGAGCTCACCCAGGGTTCCTGGCGTTGGAGTGTTGTTTCATCTCCCCCATGACTACTAGACGTCTAACTGCCTCTGTGTGGTTATGAGCTGTCACGTTCCAAGTTTTCTGTCTGTATGTCATTGCAGGACACCGAAGTGGAACAGTGCTGTATGTGATGGTGTGCAGTTTCTTTCCTCACTCTCCTTTGACCAGACCCTATGTATATGCACCAAACTCCCTATCATTTATCAATACATGTATCTTTGTACAGACATATGTACACATTTTTGTAGTATGTGATTCCTTTTATTTTTTTTAATGTTTTTATTTATTTTTAGAGAGAGAGAGTGTGAAAGGGGGTGGGGCAGAGAGGGAGAGGGGGGACAGAGGATCCAAAGCCAGCTCCGTGCTGACAGCCTAGAGCCCCCATGCAGGGCTCGAACCCACAATCTGTGAGATCATGACCTGAGCCGAAGTCAGACCTCCACCGCTTGAGCCACCCAGACATCCCTGTGATTCCTTTTATATGAAGATCAAGAACAAACAAATTGATCTGTTAGGATTATCTACTGGGAAGGTGCATGAAGGGTGATGAAAATGTTCTATATAATGTTTCAAACTGGGGTGGTGGTTACATGGATGTCCACCCTGTCATTTATTCCAACAGCACAAAGGTTGGGATAAGTGACTGTGGCTAGAAAGGCAGTGCAGATCACAAGCCTTGCTCCCCGACGTAACGTGTGCTCTTGGAGAAGAGTCTGTTCCGTGGTTCTCAAACTTAAGTGAGCGCCAGAGTCACCCAGGTGGCATGACAAACACAGACTGCTGGCCCCACTCCCAGAGTGTCTGATTCACTGGGTCTGGGGTGGGACCTGAGAATTCACATTGCTGACAACTTTCCACATGGTGATGCCAGTCTGGGATCATGCTTCAAGAACCACTCATTCTTTTTTCCATTTTATATCACATAGTGCCCCAACCGTTTCTTCTTCTGTGAGGTTTTTACCATCATAGGATATAACGTGCAAAGTAGTCCACAGCTCAGCACTGTCAGGGAGAAAAAAGACTATTCTCTATCTTCTTGCCTTCAAATGAATAAAGGAGACAGCACGGGAAAGCACGCATGATGGTTACCAATAATAGTATACACTTGGGGCGCCTGGGTGGCGCAGTCGGTTAAGCATCTGACTTCAGCCAGGTCACGATCTCGCGGTCCGTGAGTTCGAGCCCCGCGTCAGGCTCTGGGCTGATGGCTCAGAGCCTGGAGCCTGTTTCCGATTCTGTGTCTCCCTCTCTCTCTGCCCCTCCCCCGTTCATGCTCTGTCTCTCTCTGTCCCAAAAATAAATAAACGTTGAAAAAAAAATTAAAAAAAAATAATAGTATACACTTGGTTTCAGTTTATTTATTTATTTTGAGAAAGAAAGAGAGCACAAGCAGGGAAAGTGCAGAGAGAGAGAGAGGGAGAGAGAGAATCCCAAGCAGTTCCATGCTCTGTGCTGAGCCTGACACAAGGCTCGATCCCACGAATGAGATCATGACCTGAGCGGAAATCGAGAGTCAGATGCTTGACTGATTGAGCCCGCCATGTGCCCCAATAATATATCATTTTATTCTTTTTTTAATCATAATATGAAATTTTAAATCCCAGAAAGGAGCTGAGAAGGAAAAATAGGTCAGAAATTAGGCAATTCTTGGGGTGCCTGGCTGGCTCAGTCATTAAAGCATGTGACTCTTGATCTCAGAGTCTTTTTTTTTTAATATGAAATTTATTGTCAAATTGGTTTCCATACAACACCCAATGCTCATCCCAACAGGTGCCCTCCTCAATGCCCATGACCTACTTTCCCCTCCCTCCTACCCCCATCAACCCTGTTTATTCTCAGTTTTTAAGAGTCTCTTATGGTTTTCCTCCCTCCCTCTCTCTTTTTTTTTCCTTCCCCTCCCCCATGGTCTTCTGTTAAGTTCCTCAGGATCCACATAAGAGTGAAAACATATGGTATCTGTCTTTCTCTGTATAACTTATTTCACTTAGTATAACACTCTCCAGTTCCATCCACGTTGCTACAA
The DNA here is from genome assembly GCF_028749965.1 of Puma concolor. Lineage (NCBI taxonomy): Eukaryota > Metazoa > Chordata > Mammalia > Carnivora > Felidae > Puma > Puma concolor. Next base: position 135,913,388 of record NC_141667.1, on the reverse strand, counting down.
AGGGCCATATTTCATTCTTTCTCATTGCCAAGTAGTATTCCATTGTATATATAAACCACAGCTTCTTTATCCATTCGTCAGTTGATGGACATTTCGGCTCTTTCCATAATTTGGCTATTGTTGAAAGTGCTGCTATAAACATTGGGGTACAAGTGCCCCTATGCATCTGCACTCCTGTATCCCTTGGGTAAATTCCTAGCAGTGCTATTGCTGGGTGGTAAGGTAGACCTATTTTTAATGTTTTGAGGAACCTCCATGCTGTTTTCCACAGTGGCTGCACTAGTTTGCATTCCCACCAATAGTGCAAGAGGGTTCCCGTTTCTCCACATCCTCGCCAGCATCTATAGTCTCCTGATTTGTTCATTTTGGCGACCCTGACTGGCGTGAGGTGATATCTGAGTGTGGTTTTGATTTGTATTTCCCTGATGAGGAGCGACGTTGAGCATCTTTTCATGTGCCTGTTAGCCATCTGGATGTCTTCTTTAGAGAAGTGTCTATTCATGTCTTCTGCCCATTTCTTCACTGGATCATTTGTTTTTCAGGTGTGGAATTTGGTGAGTTCTTTACAGATTTTGGATACTAGACTTTTGTCTGATATGTCATTTGCAAATATCTTTTCCCATTCCGTTGGTTGCCCTTTTAGTTTTGTTGATTGTTTCCCTTGTAGTGCAGAAGCTTTTTATCTTCATGAGGTTCCAATAGTTCATTTTTGCGTTTAATTCCCTTGCCTTTGGGGATGTGTCAAGTAAGAAATTGCTGCGGCTGAGGTCAGAGAGGTCTTCCCGCTTTCTCCTCTAGGGTTTGGGTGGTTTCCTGTCTCACATTCAGGTCCTTTATCCATTTTGAGTTGATTTTTATGAATGGTGTGAGAAAGTGGTCTAGTTTCATCCTTCTGCATGTGGCTGTCCAGTTCTCCCAGCACCATTTGTTAAAGAGACTGTCTTTTTTCCATTGGATGTTCTTTCCTGCTTTGTCAAAGATTAGTTGGCCATACATTTGTGCATCCAATTCTGGAGTCTCTATTCTATTCCATTGGTCTATATGTCTGTTTTTGTGCCAATACCATGCTGTCTTGATGATTACAGCTTTGTAGTAGAGGCTAAAGTCTGGGATTGTGATGCCTCGCTCTTTTTCAATATTACTTTGGCTATTCGGGGTCTTTTGTGGTTCCATACAAATTTTAGGATTGCTTGTTCTAGCTTCGAGAAGAATGCTGGTGCAATTTTGATTGGGATTGCATTGAATGTGCAGATTGCTTTGGGTAGTACTGAAATTTCAACAATATTTATTCTCCCAATCGATGAGCACCCAGAAATCCCAGAAATGAGATGAGAAAGAAAAATAGGTCAGAAATTAGGCAATTCTTGGGGTGCCTGTCTGGCTCAGTCATTAAAGCATGTGACTCTTGATCTCAGAGTCTTATGTTCAAGCCCAATGTTGGGTGTAAAGGTCACTCAAAAATAAAATCTTTAAAAAAAAAAATTAGGTGGGCACTCAGTGACTCAGTCAGTTAAGCATCCGACTTCGGCTCAGGTCATCATCTTGTGGTTCTTGAGTTTGAGCCCTGCATCGGGCTCTGTGCTGACAACTCAGAGCCTGGAGGCTACTTTGGATTCTGTATCTCCCTCTCTCTCTGCCCCTTCCCTGCTCATCTCTCTCTTTCTCAACAATAAATAAACATTAAAAAATTTAATGAAACAATTGGGCATCGCTTGTTTAACACTAATTAGAAAACTGGAGAATAGGCTGGACAAGTGTTTTGAAACTTCCTGGAAGTGGGTATAAACCTTGAGCCATTGTTCAAAAGGGAGCATTGGCAAGTAGAGATCTTGTCTCAGGCATATTCTGCCAAGATTGTATATATAGAAAGTTTTTCAGCTACTTAGAGAAAATTACTTACACATTACTATTTATCATTCCAATATTAGGGTCTACTTTAATCAGAGGACCTTTTTAAATGGACAAAGCACAAGAAAGTGGGAAGGACGTGGGGTCTGGAGCCAGACTTGTCTGAGTTTGCTGGCTGTGTGACTTAGGGCACTTGGGGCTGAGCTCCCAGCTATAGGTAGGACTACCCATCCCTGTGTGTCTGCACTGCGGTGAAGATTCAGTGAGAGGATGCATGCAAAGCATCTGGCATCGATTAGGTGCTAAATAAATATATGGCAATGGCAGTTGTCATTGCATGCTGCCATCTGTGCTCTGCCTCTGTTTCTTGGAAGTTGAACTTTGGTTAAAACCTCCATTAGAAAAAGAGAAAATAAAAATCCACATGGGATACTTAGAAGTAGCCATACAAGCAGCCTGTATTGAACTTTTTGTTATGCCAGAGAGCCCACACCCTTGCCGGGCAGCTGCTGGCCCAGGACAGCCCGTGGGGCTTATGTGTGTCCTCAGCCAAGAGGTCTGGGTCTGGAAAATCATACAGCAGTGTTAGGTTTATGGATTTTTTTTTTTTTTTTTTACAAAGCACCTATGAAGTGCTGTTTGTTTTGTTTTGTTTTGTTTTGAGTTTAACATTCTACTCTACATCTTTGGTGAAGGAGATGTTATCTGAGTCAGTGACGGATACGGTGGACAGGGCTAGCCGCAGACTGAGAGACGTTCTGTGCTGTAAGTAAAAGCATATGGGTAATTTTAATATATAATACCCATTTCAGTCCATGGCATTTGAGTCCAGGAGTCGAGTAGTTCAGGGAAAGAATGCAAGGAATTGCCCCCATACTTCCGCGGGGTTGATGGCGTGCTTCGTCAGAAGATACTAGTGTTGTCTCCAGGAGCACCAGGTATGGAACCATTCTGCCTCCCACTCATGAATTACGACCTCCTTGCACGCGCCCCATCTTGGGACTTCAAAGAAGCCTTTGTGACAAGCTGAGATCTGCATTACTGTCTTTATTCACTCTCCAGTGGCTAAGAACCTTTCAGGTTTAAATACAAACAGTGGGAAGCAAGAGCTGTGTTTTTCCTCAGCAGCCTCTGACTCTGCTGTCCTTCTCTCCTGCACAGGATGTCCTCTGGGTTTTTACGGAAAGGACTGTGCGTTGATATGCCAGTGTCAAAATGGAGCTGACTGTGACCACATCTCTGGACAGTGTACATGCCGGACCGGGTTCATGGGGAAGCGCTGTGAACAGAGTAAGTACGGGAGGGTGACCCATCTGGTTGATATTTCCCCCTAGAATCAGTTTTCCTACGTACCTGAACAATATGAAGGCAGGACCTGCATCTGTCAAGTTGTTTGAATGGATGGCTGGTCACTTACCAGCACTGTTGACCGTTACGGTCAACCCTCCCAGAGAGCTGGCCACCTTGGGGTCCTTGCTGGCTCTCTTTCCCCCTAAACTTCTTCTGGGTAAGTAATCAGTGCTCTGGGTGGAGGGGGTGTGGCTCCAAGGAGGAAGACAGAATTCAGGTTTTCCATCTGTTCACCCTGGCTCTCTCTAACTCTCCTGCTTATTTTTGGAACGTGGCTGCTCAAGGGCGTTACGAGCCAGTCAGAGTCAGAGCCCGGGTCCACACTGGAGGAGAATGCATTCTCTGGGGCCAGGCTGAGTGAACAAAAGGCAGGCAGGGGCTCCCAGCCCCTCAGTGGGTGTGGAATGAGGTCCATGCAAACGTTGCCCCCCTTCCAACAACCTTTGCTAGATAGTATTTTTCTACTGTTTCCCCTAGCAACTGTGCATCTCGGTCTTTACGACGTTCAAGACAATATATCGCCTTAAAATTTTTTGCTGTAAAAATCCCAGTCCAGAAGAATATGCTCTGTTGGAATTACGCAGCCTTTTTTGCCATTTCTGCCGCTACAGCTATGCGTCTGCAGGGTATAAGAAAATTAGGTTTAGATTGAGTATTTCAAAGTAGTCTCTTGTTACTTTCCTCTGTGACTTTCATTCAATATTCAGAATGAATAAATAGGGTCTTAGAGCTGTAATGGGGCTCAGTCTTTTATCATAGATGACAAGAAAGGGACAGGAGCGTTCTTGCTTACCAGAGAGGGCGCTCTTGGCAAGGACGCAGCAAAGATTACAGGGCTGTGGGAGCATTATGGCCGGAAAGGCAGATCAGCAGGACGGGGCTTTGGCAATAAACCATCGCCTTTCCTCTACCCCAGCAGCACCTCACAGCGCCCCTGGAATATCCAGGTTGTGTCAGTCTTGTGTACTAAACCCTTGAGTTATTTTTGCGTATCTTCCTGTATAGTAAATATAACAGGAGTGACCTCCAGGAATCAGCCTGGAAACGGATGTCCCAATTTTAGTTTTTGACTGCTATTCATTTCATCCTGAAACACGTACTGAGTCACACGGTTTCCTGCATACCCCTCGTGTATGTAAATATTGTGTGTGTGTATGTGTGTGTGTGTGCGTGTGTGTGTATGTGCGCATAAATGTCTAAACATATGTGCACATACCTAGAATCAGAACAGACTCTAAACTGACTTTCCCTTGAATGCCAGACCGGTTATGGTTCTTATTAAATAAAAGCTGCTTAAGTGCTTCCGTGATTACTTTGAACATCAAATTAAAATATCCCTATTTTTGGAGAACTCTCCTGATGCTCTTTTGTAAACAGAAACACTGTGACAGAGAATTCCAATAATAATAGAACATTGCCCCCTGCTGCTCAGTTTACAGAAAACATCAGTATTTGGTGATGATTTTTAGATTTGACTCTTCTTTGAAATTCACACCCAACTCTTATGAAGAGTGCATCATAAAAACATCAGTATTTTCGTCTCTCAGGCTTCAACTTGCACATCCAAATTTTGAGCCATTCTATGGCAAATGAAGTTCTTACCTAGAAAATTAACAAGACTTGCCCTTCCCTTGTCCCTGTTCCCAGCTAATCCGAGTTGGAATGTGCCACTTGGAAGATCCCCGAGTCGTCAGGAAAGTGCTCACGTTCTCAAGGATGCCATCTCTTGTCCATACTCTTCAGTGTTTTATCTCACAGTTTTGCCCGGCGGGGTCATCTCAGGTTGCCCTTGCTCACGATCTTCATCAGTTCCGTTGGGTTCTGCAGACTCTCAACTTACCCATCAGGGAAGTGGGTACATAGAAGCTGCAGGAGTCAGGAGCTGTGGCAAGGAGCTCAGTGTCTGGCCTTGTGCCACATGGCCCCGAATCCCATGTGGCAGGGAATCCTGGCCAGCTCTAGGACTTCCAGGGTGGGTCTGCCTGCGTAAGGGTCCCCCAGAAGGACTGCCCTTGAGACACAGAGGATCATATAGTAAAGAGACAGCCTTGCCCCACATCCCCAAGGCTGGACAGCTTACGTTGGATTTTCATCTCCTTCTCAGAGTGCCCTGCAGGAACATATGGCTATGGCTGTCGCCAGATATGTGACTGCCTGAACAACTCCACCTGCGACCATATCACTGGGACCTGTTACTGCAGCCCAGGCTGGAAGGGGGCACGATGTGATCAAGGTAAGGATACTAGTAAAGGGTCCTACTGCCTCAAACTGTGTAACCACCATGTACCAGGCAACATGAAGTATTTGCACCTCCACTGCAAGGTGTAGCTGGTTGTTTAGTTGCCAGATGGATGCCTCACTGCTGCTGTCCTATGGGTGAGGAAGGTAAGGCTCAGAGAGGTTGAGTCATTTGCCCAACGTGATGTAGCTAATATCGAATACATAGCTATATGTACGTCAGGGCTTAGATGCCGCGTTTGTCTGATTCCAAAGCTCAGGAACTTCCCGCTGTGCCTACGAATGTTTTCACCTTTATTGAGATATAACTAACCCATAAAAAGCAATGCATGTATACCATTATATTATGTGTATATATGTATATATATAAATATATATGTATATACACACATATATACATACATACACAATGTATATATGTACAGCATGCAGTATATATATAACCTGATACAATCTGACAAACAGATATACCCATGAGACCACAACCACAATAAAGATCATGAATACATCCCTCCCCCGCCCCCCGCCCCCCTCCCCCCTCCAAATGTTACCTCATGCCCTTCTCTGCCACCACTGCTCCCGGGGCCCCAGGCAACCACTGATGTAACCACAGATGGGTTTGTATTGTTTAGAATTTCATGTAAGTAGAATCACACTGTACTCTTTCTTGTCTGCTTTTGTTTGCTCTGCAAAATTATTCTGAGGTTGAACCACGTTGCTGTATGAATCCATACTTCTGTTCTTTTTATGGCCGAGCAGTATTCCTCTGCATGGATATATCATCATTTGTTTACTGATCCACCCGTAGATGGACATTTGGATTGTTTCCAGTTTTTGCTATTATGGATAAAGCTATTATGAACAATAATGTGTCAAGCCTTTGTATGGATACATACTTCCATTTCTCTTGGATAAACTTATAGGTATAGAATGATCGGCTCATATGACATATGACAGGCATATGTTTACCTTTTTAAGAAGCTTGTGCCTATGGTTTTTAACAAGGGTGTATCACAGTAACCTGAGAATGGTCAGATATGTAGTCCTACTTGGGCAATTCTGATTCTGGAACGGATGGGGCCTTTGAGACAGTTCTTGGGGTACCTGGGTGGCTCAGTCAGTTAAGTGTCCGACTCTTGATTTCAGCTCAGGTCATGATCTCAGCATCGTGGGATCGAGCTCTGTATCAGGCTGTGCACTAAGAGTGGAGGCTGCTTAAGATTCTCTCTCTCCCTCTCCTTCTGCCCCTCCTCTGCTCATGCATTCTCTCTCTCTCTCTCTCTCTCTCTCTCTCTCTTTCTCTCAAAAAAAAAAAAAAATGAAAAAAAGAGAAAGTTCTTCTGATGGTTCTAAAGCGTGGCCACCAGAGAGCTCCTGAAAGGTGTGACTCTGCTTCAGAGGGTAACAAGCACATGGGCTCTAGGGGGCTTTGGAAAATTCATACAGTGTTGTGGGGCAGCCATCTTAAAACATGCATTCTGTATGTATTCCTGTTTCATTGTCTTTCATTAAGTAACTTTTACATGTTCACGAATTATATTTGTCTGTCGTAACAACAAGATGTTCTGTTCCACAGTCACATCATCAGGACACATGCATTGTGATCACGGTGCACACTGCTGTGTGTTTCAGGGCACGCTGTCTAATAAGGAGGTCTAATGCTTAGAATCATGAGGTCACAGGGACGTTTGAGCTGGAAGCACCTTCTGGGCGGCCAGGTGCCTTGTTTGTAGATGGTGAAACTGTAGCCTTCAGTGCCTAAAGGAAAGTTCAGGATATCTGGATCAGTTTTTTAGATGTCCGGTTTCTTGACTCCCACTTCAGAGCTTTCCTGTCCCCATTGGATGGAACGCGAGGAGAAATTATATAAAGCTAAAGTTTAAATATTAACAAGTAAGGTTTTAAGGTGATGTCATCAGCTATTATTGGAACAGACCTTTCTGTCACACACACAAAAAAAATCACTATATGGAACAATACAACTTGGGGTAAAGAGTCCCCTGAAATTAGGATAAGGCAGACCCTCATCTTGAACTAGATTTTTGATGGAGTTATCCTTGGAAGGAAAATTATTCCTAGAAATGTTGAGGATAGGGGCGCCTATATGGCTCAGTTGGTGAAGCGTCTGACTCCTGATTTTGGTTCCAGTCATGATCTCACAGTCATGAGATTGAGCCCCACATTGGGCTCCATGCTGGGTATGGATCCTGCTTAAGATTCTCTCTTTCCCTTTCCTTTTGCCCCTCTTCCCTGCTTGCACACACTCTTGTGGGGGGGGGGGGGAGGCAGGGGGTGCACCTGTGCACACGCTCTCAAAAAGAATTTAAAAAAGAGAAATACTTGGACTCCTGGGTGGCTTAGTTGATTAAGTGACTTGGGCTCAGGTCATGATCTCGTGGTTCGAGCCCTGTGTCGGGCTCTATGCTAACAGCTCAGAGCCTGGAGCCTTCATCGGATTCTGTGTCTCCCTCTCTCTCTGCCCCTCCCTCTCTTTTTCTCTGTCTCTCTCTCTCCCTCTCTCTCTCTCTCTCAAAACTGAATAAACATTAAAAAAAAAAAAAAAAAGAAATGCTGAGGATAGACATAGACCTAAAATTAAGGTTAGGCAGTTGAGACATTTAGGAGTTAGCCCTTCATAAGCTTACTACTGCATAATAAATAAAGCATGGTAAAAACTAGACAAATCGTTACCACCAATGAATTCTGCCTCTGGTCTAAGCATTTAATCTGAAGCGTGTGGGAAGCTCCCAAACCCTAGTGTGGAGTCTTTGGGTTCAGGAAATCTGGTCTCATTTTTGAGGCTTAGAGCAGCCTTTTTCTGGGCACAGACAAACCAAGAGCATCTACAAATGAAGAATGTTTGTTTTTCCTTCCTGCTGTTTCCAAAGGTTTCCGAATTAACATTTCACTGACTGAACATACCCAGTCATTGGCACGGTGAGACAATTTTGCGAATAGAGTGCAAACATTCATCTGGCAGGTTGTTGTCCTTGCTCAGATCTCTTCTTTTCCTTTGGCCAGCTGGTGTCATAATCGTTGGAAATCTGAACAGCTTGAGCAGGACCAGCACGGCTCTCCCTGCTGATTCCTATCAGATCGGGGCCATCGTCGGCATCATCATCCTGGTGCTGGTTGTTCTCTTCCTCCTCGCGCTGTTCGTTATTTATAGACAGAGGCAGAAGGGAAAGGAATCAAGCATGCCAGCAGTTACCTACACCCCTGCTCTCAGGGTCATGAATGCAGACTATGCCATTTCAGGTAAGACTGGTCCTTAGAGCCATCCTATTCCTTGAAAAGTAAGGTTTCGGGGCGACTGGGTGGCGCAGTCGGTTGAGCGTCCGACTTCAGCCAGGTCACGATCTCGCGGTCCGTGAGTTCAAGCCCCACGTCAGGCTCTGGGCTGATGGCTCAGAGCCTGGAGCCTGTTTCCGATTCTGTGTCTCCCTCTCTCTCTGCCCCTCCCCCGTTCATGCTCTGTCTCTCTCTGTCCGAAAAATAAATAAATGTTGGAAAAAAAAATTAAAAAAAAAAAAAAAAAAAAAGAAAAGTAAGGTTTCATCCTGGTTCTCTGAAACTGGGTGTTTGGCCGTGCTGTCCATCAGCCTGGAGGAAAGTGTATGTTGGGAAAACATCCCTTGTTGCAGATGTGTTTTATATGTTGACAGGAGCAGAATGACCACCGTTGTCTTCTAGGAGGGTTTTGAAATTGAATTCATTATGAGATTGCTTTAAAGTTTTTTAATATTTGCTTAGTTTTGAAAGAGAGAGAGAGAGAGCAAGTAGGGGAGCGGCAGAGAGAGAGGGAGACACAGAATTCGAAGCTGTCAGCACAGAGCCTGGTATGAGGATTGAACTCACAAACTGCGAGATCATGACCTGAGCCGAAGCCCGCTGCTTAACTGACTGAGCCACCAAGGCATCCCTGAGGTTGCTTTAGACTTAGGGAATTTCAACCTGGTGGCAGCTTTCCTGGGCATCTAAGCTTTTGCCATATGTCAGGGATAGGAAGTGGAGAGAAGGAGGTGTCCATAATTTTGGCAAAGTCATGGAGCAGGTCTTCTATCTCTGGCCTTGGGTTCTTAACACAGTGCCTTCTAACCTGTCCCTGGGCCCATACACATCATTAACTGCATAGCAACCAAGTTATATAAGAAATAGTTTTGTGGGATTAGCAAGAACCAAAGCTGTTCATTAAGAAAACTCCTTAGAATCTCTCTGCCACATGTCCCCATAAAGGTAGATTTTTAAGTGATCTGCTCATTCATCAGAAGTAACCACATAAACTTGAACACTTAAACATTTATTATTTTGGGCAATTATTGCAGGATTTCAGGTGGGTCACATGTCTATAAATACACTGATTCTGGGGGGAATACACAAAGCAGCTGATTTACTTAATAGTGTATTTCTAGCAAAGAATATTATGGCAAGAGCTTAAGTGTCTTTAAAAAAAAAAAAGAGGAAAGTTACAACAGGATTCGTTTCAAAACAATGGCTTTCCAGGTGTATAAGCCTCAAAGCAAAGAGGACTTGTCTGAGGACGCGTGCACACTTTTTTGGGAGGCAGGTAGGAGGGCAGACACCTGCTGCTTCTAGAAGCTTTGCTGAGTATGCTAGGCAGGAGGGGATTCTGCCCAGCCTGTGATTTGGAAGTGGTACCAATATTCGTTCTTGTTTTTTTGCCTTCTTTTTACCTGCACGGATTTAGAAGAGCCTGTCACCTTAACCGTTTCCTTCTCTTCTTACAGAAACCCTTCCCCACAGCAACAGCGGAAATGCTAACAGTCATTACTTCACCAACCCCAGCTACCACACGCTTACCCAGTGCGCCACATCTCCGCACGTCAACAACAGAGACAGGATGACCATCGCAAAGGTGAGAGGAAATGGCTCCAGGTCGCCGAAGGTGGGTAGGGGAGCGAGGAGAGGAACGGGCATATCGGGGAGAGCTGCAGTTTCCCAGATGGGGTTCTAGGAGCTTGATATCTCTTATCTCGTTGGTTCCTCCCAACAGTCTTGCGGGTGCGTATTAGAATCCCAAGTTTACGGGTAAAAAACACAAGCCTTGGGGATTTTAAGTCACTGCAAAACACAGCTTCCTAGTTGCTGAGGGAGGCAGCTGTAGGGTGAGTCATGGTCCCCGGTCTCCTTGTCTCCAATTTGCGCTGTTTCCATTGCACCTCTTTGGAAAAACGTTTCTCATACTGCATGAGGTTTCCAAGGATGTCTCAGAGCAGGCCTAAGCAGACTCCATCCTGGGCCTTTGCTTTTGTCTTTTCTGACCACGTCTCTTCTAATGCCCTTTGGGGGCCCCCTGCACTTTCCTAACAAAAACAGCAACCACATGCATTGATTTGGGTTCAACCACATGAGATTTCTTTTTTGTAGGTCACAAGTGATCAAATAGCAACAAACTAGGTGCCAAGCATTTCTAATCATTTTACAAATATAAATTCATTTAATCTTCATACCAACTCTATGAATCAAGAGTGATTTTTATCCTCATTTTAAATAGATGCACAGAGAGGTTGCATACCCAGGCTTCTCCTCTTGTGTCACTCACCTCACCCCAGTCTCTTCTAGATTGCTCCGAAATCCCAAACATTTCTTCCTTCTGAGTGCCCCAAATTATATTTCCTGTCTCCATTGTCTTTTTTAAAAAATATTTATTTATTTATTTATTTATTTATTTATTTATTTATTTATCTATTGAGAGAGAGAGAGAGAGAACAAGGGAGGGGCAGAGAGAGAGAGAAGAAGAGAATCCCAAGCAGGCTCCACGCTGTCAGTGCAGAGCCTGATGCAGGGCTCAATCTCAGGAACCATGAGATGATGACCCAAGCCCGAATCAAGAGCTGGACGCTTAACCAACTGGGCCACCCAGGTGCTCCTCCAATCCCGATCGTCTGATTCCAGCTCTCTGCTGGAAGAAAAACCAAGGTAGTTAAATTAATCCAGTTGCAATTAAATTAATGCAGCTGGCTTTTAACTACAGTGCCTGATAGGTAGATAGTACTTCACCTTCCTGGGAGACTTCCATGTGCATCTTGCCGTTTGTTCGCCTACATTTTCAGAGAAGGAGGCAGAGTACCTCATCTCATCCTCGTACTTATAGCTAAGAAAACTGCTCAGGGTCACCAGTGACTCATACAAAATCATGCAGTGTTTGGCGGGAGAGCTCAAACCCAGAGTTTGGTGTTTTCACTTCAAAGTTCTTTGCATGTTAACCCAAGTAAATAATGGGAACAGGGCGACTAAGTGAAATGAAGAACTTGAGGCCATAGGGGGTTTAGTTGGGGCCAAGAGACACGTACTCCTGCTGCCCTCTGCGGCCTGCCCGGTGGTCACCTCTGCCCCTCTGTGCGTCCTCACTGGAAAAGCAGCCCTCGATTCCTGCCCCGGACACGCTTTCCCCAGATCGGCAACACTGTGCTGCGCCACGCCGCGTTCTCTTTTGACGCCGTTTACGGTTTATGTTTTTTTAACAGTCAAAGAACAACCAGCTGTTTGTGAATCTGAAAAATGTGAATCCCGGGAAGAGGGGCCCTGTGGCGGACTGCACGGGGACGCTGCCGGCAGACTGGAAACACGGCGGCTACCTCAACGAGCTTGGCAAGTTCTCCCCGTGTCCGTCCTCAGCAGCCTCCTTCATCTTTTAGTCACCTCAAATAGTCACAGGTTGATGATCTGCCAAAGCGATTTATTGGAAACATGCCTAAAGAAGCAGAATGATAGAATTATACCGAATGCCTGTATGGGGCTTATTGCTGTCCTAGGTGCTTTATTCATCCGACAAACATTTATTAAGGTCCTGCTATGTGCTGGGGATTGATACAAAGAGACAAGAATCCCTGGCTGCGTGTAGCTCCCATTCTAACTCCACCTATGTTAACTTACGTCATTCTGACAAGTATGTACTGTTGGTAAGTACGTTCTATTACCGTCACCATCGTGTCCGTGCGACGGTTGAGAAACTGAGTCACGAAGAGGTTAAGTAACTTGAGAAAAGTCTCAAAGCCTATTAAATGGTGGCGCTGGGATTTTAATCCTGTCAGGGTGGTCCCAGGCTATGTGTTCCTCTTCGCTCTCTTTTCCATGGGCCACCCACACTTGAGAACCCCTTCCCTTTAGGTGAAGAAATGAAACTATCAACAGGAGTACAGTAAGCCATTGCCTGTCAAACATTTTGGAATAGGACCCCTTCACACTCCTAAAAGTTACCAAGAACCCCAAAGAGCTGCTGTCAGTATGGGTTATATCTTTTGATATTCACCATATTCCAAATTAAAACTGAGACCATTTAAAGTAGTTATTTATTTGCTTGTAATAGATGTCATCTCATTTCATGATAACATAAAACATTTTTATGAAAAAATCACTACATTTTCTAAAACAAAAACAAGTTAGTGAGAAGAGTGGCACTGCTCTACCTTTTTTTATAAATCTCTTTAACATCTGGCTCAGTAGAGGATAGATTCTCGTATCTGCTTCCGCATTCAGTCAGCGGTGATCCCACACTTGGTGCAGCTCTCGAAAAACCACTATGCATTTGAGAGAGAATGAGAGAGAAACAGGAAAATAATGTCGTTGTGCTATTATGAGAATAGTTTTGATCTCGTGGCCCTGCTGAAAAGGGGATAGGGCTTCCTAGAACACCCTTAAAGAGCTGCTGTGATTCCCCAATGAAAGAATAGTGCCATTGCCAAGCTGTTGCACCTCATTTTCTTTAAAAAAAAAAAAATTTTAATGTTTATTCATTTTTGAGACAGAGAGAGAGACAGAGCATAAATGGGGGAAGGTCAGAGAGAGAGGGAGACACAGAATCTGAAACAGGCTCCAGGCTCTGAGCTGTCAGCACAGAGCCCGACACAGGGCTCGAACTCACGGACCACGAGATCATGACCTGAGCCGAAGTCGGACGCCCAACCGACTGAGCCACCCAGGCGCCCCTGCACCTCATTTTCAAGGAGGTGCTTGATGATACCATAATGGATGTGTGCATTGCCTTATGGGTAGTGAACCCTTTCTTTTGTATTTATTTGATGGTGGGGCTTCCAGAAAACCCAGTTAAATTTGAATTTCAGAGCAGCAACAAATATTTTTGGTATAAGTATATCCCAAATGTTGTAAGAGACATACTTCCCCTAAAAATAAGTTGTTGTTTCTCTGAAATTCACATGTAACTGTCCTTCCTGTGTTTTTATTTGCTGCATCTGACAACACTCCTGGGCGGTCCTTTCCATGAATCTTGTTTTATAGAGCAATAAACTGGTCATCAAAGAGAGGTTAACTCTCTTATCATCCAAGATTTCATAGAGGAATGGGGTAAAGCCAGGTCTCAAAGTTGGTCTTCCAACTACTCCACTGTTCTTTCTGTGAAGCCCTTATATGTCAAATCACCTGAGCTGGATGTAGGAACCAATCTTTAAGGGCTCTGGAATCCCTTCTTACTATTGAAATGAAAATGTTAAAGTAGGAAAATGAGTACAAATTCTTTACTTTTATTTATATTCTACGTGAACATGATCAAGTAGCTGTGTATTTCTGAACATAGTTGAATTATTTATATACCAGATTCACACTATATGTATTGGTTAAATCATTCAACATCAGAGAGATTTTGTTTTATAAATTTTTCGTAATGTTTATGTTTGAGAGAGAGAGAGAGAGAGAGTGGGGGAGGGTAGAGAGAGAGGGAGACATAGAATCCGAAGCAGGCTTCAGGTTCTGAACTGTCAGCACAGAGCCTGACTTGGGGCTCCAACTCACAAGCCGTGAATCATGACCTGAGCTGAAGTCAGACATTTAACCAACGAGCCACCCAGGCACCCCGAGATTTTTTTTTTAAGTCTAAAGTACATGAGTAATGTAGCTCAAAGAAATACATGAATTGGTATTAGTAAAGTACTACCTGGCACTAATGAGAGAAAAGTTCTCTTATTCCACCTACACCTGCTGCCCATGGTCCTGACTCTAGAACACAGTCACTACAGTGGTCACAGATAAACTTCTCTGCCCACGGGACTGATTGTTAAAAGTATAAAATCTTCATTGGAAATTCTGGATCTCTTTCATGTGTTCCCGTCTATGTCCTTTACAGTTGTTGCACAGAAAAAGTCTGCCCTTACCAAGAACAGGATAAGGCACACTATGGATGATAAACTGAGTAGGTGATTTGAATGATGGAAAAGTTGTTGTGATGTTGTGTGAAAGAGGCCTGAACTTGACACAAAAGCCCTGAGATTGATTCCTACTTCTGTGATGGGGCGCTGGGCTAATCACTCCACTGCAGCTGATCTCTTCATTGTGATTTAGGGATAGTGATCATGTTGTGGCTCCTTGAATGAATTAGATTAAGGTAGGCTTTTGAAAGCATCTATCCAGGAATTGAGACATGAGGGAGTTTATGAGAACACCCGCCTGCTCCCTTGCTAAAACAGCACCCAGAGAGAACTTGGCAGGGGTGCTGGTCTAACAGTGCCACTCTTGTTCCCTAATTTACTATCCGCCTCATGCTGATTCTCTCCTGAGCCCCTTGGGGGACTCTAGCCATTGCATAGCGAAGACCGAGATGGACATCTCATGAGACTTTGCTACAATTCGGAGACAGCTAAATGAATCTGGCAGAGTAGCAAGGACATGGTTCCTTGATAGGGAGCTCTCAGAGGCCACAGGTCCTGCCCATCTTCATGCGGTCCCTTTATAAAGTTTGGGAATCCCCAAGACCACCCCCAGGATCAATGATTTGGCAGACAGACTCACAGAACTCCCTGCAAGCTGTTATACTCATGGTTACAGTTTATCACAGCCAAAGGATACAGATTAAAATCAACCAAGGGAAGAGACACAGTGGGCAGCATCAAGGAAAGTTCAAAGTCAGAAACTGCCGCTTGTCCTTTCCCAGTAGAATCATGGAAAGTGCTAACTTTTCCTGGCTACAGTATAAGACTATATGCATGAAGTATTCCCAGCCAGGGAAGCTTACTTCAGCCTTGGCGTCTAGAGTTTTTATTAGAGTTCAATCAGGTCAACACAGTTGACCACCCATGTGGTTAACCTTTCATCCAGACCATCTGGAGATTAAAGTGACACCAAGTGCCAAGCCCCCTTCCATAAATCACTTTGTTAGACGATCCAGTGTAGCCCTAGGCCCCAGATAAACAAAAACACGTTTACTGGGTGGGATATCCCAAGGGTATAGAGATCACCTTCTAAGGTAGTTCTTAGGGTGAAAGCCAGAGGCTCACTTTGGTTAGGTTAATTCACTCTTCATCCTTGTCCTGCCTCCCTGTGTAACTGGACACCTTTCCCACCACCTGGGAACTTGGCTTCACAATCTGGACCCAAGAGGAAGGAAAACAGTCTCTGAGAGAGGAAGACATTCCCATTTCCTGTCCCATGATGATTGATATTACACACATCCTCTCCCTTTAGGGGATCCTCCCTTCTTCTCCACAAAAGTGTGTCCCACAGGACATACAAGGAATACATGCACAGTGGCCGGGGGCCTTCTCCTTACCATTCTCCTTCTTATGTGACTATTCATCACAAGTCATTACTTGATTCTCTGTTTCTAATCCAAGTCTATAACATTTCTTTAAAAGATCATTGAGGAGCCCTTGAAATGCTTGCATGTAGACTGAAGTTGGGGGTCACAGGACACGTTCAACATTACGGTCATTGAAACACCACTCATTTATACGATGCCTCAGAATTTATGAGGCTTTGCGTATGCTCCAATTCACTTAATGATCACACCCACCCTGTAAAGTTTGCAAGGCAGGTTTTGTTTTCCTCATTTGAGAGCCAAAAATTTGACACCGAGAGAGCTGAACCTCTTGTCTAAGTCACGTGGTGGGCAAGTGATGAAATGCAAGTCCTTTGTCTCAGTTCTAGTCCTGGCTTTGTCCTTTCCATAGTACAACCTTGAATCAAGTGTACCGATCCATCCATGCCTCGTTCTCTACCCTTACTGATTAACCTTTCACAACGCACTGTAAATGAGCAGAATGATCAGAATGATACATATATATGTATTTTAAATTCTAAGCACTGAAGACACCAGGTATGAGTGATCTGGGTACAAAGGTTTGGAAAGCAGCAGCTCGGTTATTTCCTGCAGTAGGGAAGTAGTAGGTGCTCAAAGGAGCTTCCTCCATGACCTTGGAATATTAAATGGGTTTTTCTCGTTTCCAGATCTCACTGGGCATTTTTTTTCTTCTTTATCACAGGAGCTTTTGGACTTGACAGAAGTTATATGGGAAAATCCTTGAAAGGTATGGTCTAAGTTTAAGGAAGAAGTACATTTATCAGAATCATAATTTTTTTTTTTGAACGTTTATTTATTTTTGGGACAGAGAGAGACAGAGCATGAACGGGGGAGGGGCACAGAGAGAGGGAGACACAGAATCAGAAACAGGCTCCAGGCTCTGAGCCATCAGCCCAGAGCCTGACGCGGGGCTCGAACTCACGGACCGCGAGATTGTGACCTGGCTGAAGTCGGACGCTTAACCGACTGCGCCACCCAGGCGCCCCATAGAATCATAATTTTTTTTAAATTTATCTCAGAGACTGAAATAATTTGCTAAACAAGCAAGAGTGGCAGTTGAGAGAAAATGTAGAGTTGTTAGTGTGGTTAATTACTCCATGAAACAACACAAACAACGTTCACTGAGATCAAAACCACGACTGTAGGTGGATCATGTTAGGGCATAAGTCTGGGGGAACAAAGGTTTTCAGTTTGCTGGGGAAACACTCATATTTCCTTGAAAAGATATATGACTTATGGGGAACGAGAAATGCAAAAATGGAAACAGCAGGGAAAATAAGAAGAGCTCCACATGGTTACATGAATAACTTCATGTGCCCAGTCCTGGGGTTTTACCAGGAATCTTCATGTCACACATGCCTCCCTCGCCGTGATGATAGAACCTTCTTGTGCTCCCGGGGCCATCAGCAGGTGGTTTCTTGATTGAAGCCTTTGGGAATTAGTAAATTAAAATGGAATTAATTTGGAGTGTGAAAATCAAAATTAAATCAAATCCACAATGTATACGTGGATACTCACCTTAGAGAGGAGCTGAAATTACTCTATGGCTGAGTCATTTTATAGCAGAGTCTCTCCAAAGTAAGTGACGAATGTATGGTTTTGTTGTCGGCGTATACAATTAGAGAAAACTAGCTACAAAGGAAAAGAAGTAATCTCTCCAAGTAAGTCATCCCAGGGGAAAAAACAATGTTATCCATGCTTTCCTCCCCCATCTCTCTTCACAGATTTGGGAAAGAATTCTGAATATAATTCAAGTAACTGCTCCCTAAGCAGTTCTGAAAACCCATATGCCACTATTAAAGACCCACCTGTACTGATCCCCAAAAACTCAGAGTGTGGCTATGTGGAGATGAAGTCACCAGCACGGAGAGATTCCCCATATGCAGAGATCAATAACTCAACGTCAGCCAACAAGAATGTCTATGAAGTTGGTGAGTTCCCCTAACCAAAGGAAGAGCCTCACCTAAGAATTTTTTTTGAAACGATTTTAAAGTCTTTGGGAGTCTTTGAGAGTACAATAACAGTTCATATAAACATTATTCAAAACAGTGGTCATATTTTAAGTGCAAACCTGTGTTTACAGTGATCATATTAATTGGTATCACCTAAATTTTTAAGGGAAGATACCAGCTAGAAAATTTAAAGTAAATTTTCCTATCTCTCACCTGGTCACCCATCTCTTGCTTTGTAACCATAGTGAATATTTGAGCCCCCATGTGGAATAATAGTGCATGTGTCACCTCAGCTATTATGTCGCGTTAGCCAAAACAAGCGGTTCAGGTGGATGAAGCAGGTGGTTCCATTTCCTGATTGCATCCATTACATTCATGCTCTTAGCAGGATTGAACATTTTACTTTTAAATGTGTCTAATACATTGCTAATATTCTCAGATGTGAATCTGATGGAACTTAATAAGAATTCAATTTAAAATTAGAATTGTTTTGATTGCCCCTTACAAATACCGTTCGGGGAAAGTTGAAACAAATCAGAAGTATCATTGAGTAGGTAGAGTAGGGCCATGTATTTTAATTTTTCTCTCTCGTTCTCAGCGTTTATGATTTAAACTTTAGAAAATTCTCTACTACTTGTAAATGAAGTGGCCGATTTAACTCTAGTCACTAGCAACTTAGGCCATCGACATGTCACTGAGAAGTTAAATAACTATTCATAAAGAATTAAGGCAGCTTTTTTACAGTGGAAGTTGTAGTGACCTAGATTTATCGTTGAAAAGTCAGTTACTATTCCGCTTTGGACCGTCCTGTAAACCCACGACTTTAACACAAAGCTGAACCGAGAGCGTGGGTCCTGAGTCATAAAATGAACTTGTTAAGTATTTCCATGAACTGAGTTAGCCTAGAAGGACCTTAATCTTCTGACCTGTGGAGTCAGGGGTTTGGACTAGATCATCTCCAAGGTGTTTTTCAGACCATGATTCGTATCCAGGATTTCTGTGTATTCCTTGGATGTCTCCATCCAAACCAGTGGCATGCAGAACACCATTGTGTGCATCAGCTGGTCTCACAGCCCAGGGTAGCCACCCCTAAGTGATTATAAAAGCATCATTTGTTTCATAAAATAATATTTATCTTTTTATAAATGCCCCTCTTGTCTGTTTGAGATTTGCAAGAAATGCCATACTCTTTTCTGTCTAAATTTTCCACTGCTGATGAATTCACGTGTCCCTGGTTGTCACAGAACCTACAGTGAGTGTTGTCCAAGGAATATTCAGCAACAATGGGCATCTCACCCAGGATCCATATGACCTCCCAAAGAACAGTCACATCCCTTGCCACTACGACCTGCTGCCGGTCCGAGACAGTTCCTCCTCCCCCAAGCAAGAGGATGGTGGCAGCAGCAGCAGCAGCAGCAGCAGCGAATGACACCAAAGATCCGCCTGGTAGCCACTGGAAGTTTCCAGAACTGCAGTTGGTTCTTTTCTATCCTCGAGTTTGCCACCTTATGGGAATGTTCATCCCCCTGGTAGGCAACTGTTGGACGTGAACCAGAAAGCTCAAAGCTGAGGCTGGCTGATCGTAGGTCCTTCTTGTACTGGTGGCCTGGCAGGAGATATCAGTGTGACTTCCTATTCTTCTTAGTTTTAGAACTGCGCTCGTGAAGCATGACTTCCTATAAGATCTTGGCTAAAAGCATGAACTTGTAGAAGTCCTTGGGAGGGAGTTGTGCGCTGCAGTGACATTGGTGTTTGGCTGAACCATTAAAATCTGAGTATTTTCTTTCTCATTTGCATTGCAGACCTGTACCTAGGATTGTGCAGTTTATCATAAAATCTGGTGTGAATCACTAAACATGTAGAAGAAAAGGGGAGTATTATTGAGTCCTTACATTTTTTTTTTTTTGCACCTGGATTTAGAATTATAGGGATAATATGAACCCAGGAAGAAAAGTTCTGTCGAGTGGCATACTGGATAGACTTTGAATAAACTCTAGAACTGGTTAGCAAATTTAAATATGAAAACTTTAGACTTTTTTAGGATGAAGAAATAAAAAATCAGAATTATTTTAGCTATAGTAGCATTATTTCAGAAATCACTGTCCAGATGTGGCAGGCAGAGGTTAATCTTCTTTGACCCTTGGCCCACTTTAGATCCGTGACATCATTCTGATCCCTGTCCCCATCATACACATTCACCATGTAAGGTCCATGACATATCAATAATTATTTCATAAATACAGAAAATAGATTGTTTTATTTTTGACAGACGGGATTGAACGAGTGTATAATGATTGGAAAAGGGTGTAAATTTTAAGTGTAAGAAGACGTTTTGGTTTTGTAAACCATTAGCGACACATGCTGTAATATAGAATTAGCAGAAAGTTTTGATTAATTTTTCCCTAGACGTGACCGAAATATTTTTGTGCATACTTGAGAAAAGGGCACTTTCCTTTTATTAATTGTCGATTTAGAGAAACTATGCTTAAGCTGGTCTTTTGCATTGCTAATATGACATGTACCCCGTTTTTCATTAATTTGTATTTCCATTTTTAAGTTGTATAGTCTACGTTTTGTAGTGCTTGGATTGTTAATGAAAAACAATTATGTTATATGTTCTCTGTTTCTTGTATTATTGCCACTTATCTTTTTGCCTGACAAAAATGCATTGTTCTTTCTTTCCTTTTGGAGGGAGGAGATGAGAATATATAAAATCAAATCTATTAAAATTGGTCATTACTAAAATAGTAAAGTAACCATAGGCGAATGGCTCATGCTTGAAATAGAGAAACTTGTTACTATTTCAAAATGGAGCTCCTTTTGATTTGTGTGTTCTGAGTCCTGGTTAAAGCAGGGAGAAGGGGAGAGAGGAACCATTGGTTATTGAGCATGTACTACAGGCTGTTCTTATGAAGACCTTCATTAGGGTGATCACATAATTGATCATCCAAACTGGGACACTTTTGAGTGTAAATGAGGGCATTATTAATAATTAACCCGCAATGGGCCTAAATCTGGACCATCCCAGGTAACCCAGAATGGACGCTCATCCTGTGCATACCTATCAGGCAATAATATTTTTCACTTCAAAGCAGTTGTCTCAAGAGAATGCCAATAGAATGGAAGAAAGCTGGTTTCTCTTTGACCTACCTGAGCAAGCGGAAGGGCTAAAAAGCTGCCTGAGGAAGCGACTTCATGAGAAAGAACGATTGGTTGTGAATCTTTAAAGGCATGAAACCCTCTGTGGTATCCTGTCTCGGTGAGTCACTTAACCTATGTGTATTGTGTATCCATTCTGCCAGTAGCATACGTGAGGCACTGTCCCTGCCAGTTATTGAGTTGTCACTTATCTGCAGGGATTTCATGTGACACACCAGCACCTGTGATGGCGACTTGGTCAGGGCGGTGATAGAACACACACCTGCAGCGTTCACTCCTTTGATGGCTTGGCTGCTTCTTACAGAAAACCCCAAAGTTAACTCAAGGAAACACAGAATTACCTGGAGCACACCTTAGAAACAATTGATTTTTTCCAACAGTTAGCCTTAGGCTGACCCTTGGACTGTAGGGAGTAGGCGTCAAATTGAGACACTTGTGGCCTTTTTTGGTTAAGAAAAGAACCTTTTCCCCCTTCTTTTTAAAGCATCATCTCTTCAGTGCTCCGCGATACATTGAGTTTCCCCGTTATTCCTTAGAGATAGTTGAACAAAAACAACTTTCTTTTTCTCATTCCACTACATAAAAAAAAACAAAAACAAAAAAAAAACAAAAACCAAAAAGACAACCCTGAAATCTTCACGTACAAAGGCAACAGCATCTCCAGCAGAAAGGCTGGGCAGCAGATGCCGACTCCAACGGGGCTCTGCCGTCCGTCCCTGTGTGTTCTTTCTGGCAACTCAGTTGCGCAGGGTTGCTGCTGTCCTGACACTGCATTTGCATCAGAGGTGAGTCTTACTCACCAGGGTTCACTCAAGATATTTCAAATAACAGAACACATACAGCGTTTTGGAAATGGTAAAACTACATGTTGTATTTGAGAGGTCTGGTTAAGAAGTCAAAACTTCCTCGATATTTTATATTGATTTGGGTAAAGAGAGAAATACTTCTGTCAGAATGAAATTTAAAAGACAAAAGGACCCAACACGTTTTTATTTTCCCTGAAATGACCACCTTTGGACTCTTCCAGAGATATCAAATGTAAGTTAATGTGATGTCATTCATCACACGCAGTGAATCTGTTCTCATGACCTTTGAATTCATTCATTTGGGACCATAAAATTAATTTCTTCTCTACATCCTACAGTGGTCAGAGCAGGGCATGAGTTTGGCAATACAAAGGAAAAGCCGTCCACATGGGAATGTCAGCCAAACTATTCTTTCCCTAGAGGTTGATGTAACAGAAAATTTATAAACTATTTGTATTTTGTATAAATACATCAAAATTGGCCCGATTAATAGCTTAGTACGTGCATCAATATGGAGAATATGTTATTTATAGGTAATTATATGATAAGGAATATTTCATAATTATTTACAGTACCTGATATAAATTCCTCTCACATGCTATAGTAGTTATGCTAAGAAAGAACTTAATGTGTTTAGCATTTTCTCTATGGTAAATTACATTCACCAAGTTTAGGAAAAACAATATGGAATTTTATAAGATAGTTATAACCTCCCAGCCAATTCCATTAGCACAACCAACATGTTTTGAGAGAAATGCAAACAACTTTAGGAAAATGTGGACATCCAAAGAGCCACAGCAGTACTTGACAATTATTGGGGATTTTTAATCCACGTATATTGAAAAAGTTGTACAAAAGGATTACCCTACTCTTTAGAATTCGTGTCATTACTAGAAGTCCGGTTACTACTTAAAATAAGATAAAGTCCTAAAAAAATTACATTTTAAGGTTACGTTTTCTTTCAAATAACAAATTTTCTATCTTTGGGTAATGTCTTTGTTATTTGAACCAAGTATTTAATAGATACTTTGGTCTTAAAGGCTTTATGTCACGGAAGTGTATATAGATGTGCAAGTGTGAGTCCCGTGGTGTGGATGAGTGCTTATTTCTTGACTAAAGATGTACAGCAAACTACCCTTTTAGGGTCTTCCTACTAGTGGTGATCTAACATTGGGTCTGCTTGTTTTCATTCCGTATTTAGTCCAGGCTTCCTTTTGATATGAACAAATCGCAACATATATTTTTAAGGAAAAAAATCCAAATACGTAAGAATTTTCTTGATTGTAGCAAACAAAAAAATGCTTTCAGTGTGAAAATATCTCTATTTTCCAAAGATGGTTAACTTTGGTCAGTATTCGCCTCCGTTGTCATTTATATCACCAAATGAGTTTATAGATTAATGCAATAAACTTTCTAATTAAAAAAAAAAACTTTAGTGTTTATTTCTATGTCTGATTCTATTGTTTAATTAATGAGAATAAAAGAACCTATGATCTTACTGGAAAAATTAATATTTTTTTCACGTGTGACACCATAGCCCTTGATAGAGACATGTAAAAACAATTGCACTTCATTATATTTAACTGCTCATGTATCTGCTTCCCCTTCAGATTACTTGTTCTTTAAGGGCAGAGGCACCATTCTGTACATATTTGGATTCCCAGAACCCAGGTTAGTGGCTGAAAGTCAGGTATCTGTAAATAGCTTTAGGTTATCTTATGTGAAGTTGTTTCTTAAATCTCAGGAGCTTGTTAATTCCTTCTTTTATAATTAAAACATTTTTGGAGTATCCGCTTTATAGCACTGTGTTCTAGGGATCAAATATGAATAAAACATTGCTCCTTCTCTCACTTGCTGTTTATTTACTGAGGTCCTGAGTGCCAAGCACAGTTGGGGATGCAGAAAACAATGATACATGAGCTATTTTAAAGTAGCTCATTATTTAATCAGGCAAATGAATCATCTTACTAGGCACGTGACTTTGGTAAGTTACTTAACTTCTCAGGGCCTTGGTTCCTATATTATAATATGTTGGAAATCAAAGTACCTATTTCATAGGGGTTTTGTGAGAAGTTAATAACTTTGTGCGTACACAACACTTCAGTGCCTGACATATAGTAGGCAGCTGGTAAATGTTAGCTATCATTACTATTATGAAAAATTAGCTAATAACCTGAGCCATTTTGCAATAACCACATGAATGATGAGGCTGGTAAATCAGGAGTGAGCATTTAATGAATATTATAAAAGCTACATATTTGTGTGACCTTATCCTGATCTATTTTTGCACTATCACAAAATTCCATATGTATTTTATTACTAGAGTGGTAATTTAGGAGAGCAAGAATCATATGATTTCATCTGCCAGCACCTAAGAATAGAGGAGGCTTTGAAAATGTGTGGATGTGGGTTTCTGGAAAGATGGTAACCTGGCTTCACATTTCTATCCTGGAGAATCCAGCCATTAAGAAAAAGTCAGGGACTGATTTTGGCAACCTGAAGAGGTTCCACACAATGAGATACCAAGTTCTTGAAAGAAGGTGCAAATGGCAGGGCAGGGCACGTGGGAGGCAACATGTAAATGGAGTTGCTGGAATTGATGGGAGTGGACTGTAGAGGAGGGGGTGTGAGAGGAGGGCCAGCTGACTTGGGGGAAGGAAAGACATTCTCTGCTGTTTGTGTGATGCAGCCGTGAGAAAGGCTAACTGTCCCTTCCCTGATGGCATCTCTGGAGGCAAGGTTTGCATGTTGGGCTAAGGTCAGCCTATCCCTACTTGGACTTGTGACCTGAGATGCCTTCACAAAGGGCATCACTGGCAGCCCACTGAAGGAAAAATCCCTACCCTGGCTGTCAGTACACAAACAAGAACCAGAGAGATGCAGAGGTGTTGAAAGCCAACACGCTCTCACATGAAGAGACAGAGAAACAAGGCAACCACGTGATGGGAACATTGCAGCTCAGACTGATGGGAAGAGGCTGACGTGGAAAACCACAGTAAACCTCTGTTATGGAGGTGGAGCTAATGTGAAAAGTGGAGGAAAACCTGGATAAATAGGAGTTAAACTCTTACAAGGGATATAATTAGAGGACCATAGAGAGTTTCCTGGAACTGAAAACAGTGATGTCCCAATTTAAAACTTCAATAGAGCAATTAAAAAAAAAAAGAGGTCAGTAACTGCTAAAGCTGAATTCATGTTTCAGAGAATGAAATGCAACCAAGTGAAAATTCCAGAAATGGTAATCATGGGTAAGCAAAACAGGAAAAATCAACCAGGAGACCCAATATTAAAATAGTTGCTAATACAGATGGGGAACAGAGGCGCCCTGGAGAAATAGCAATCAAAGAGACAATCAAAGAAAACTTCCATAACCTATATCCTTTCATAATGTGAATCTTTCAGACCTTTAGATCTTTCTTTCAGTTGTGAAAGGACCTACCGGGCTGATGAAACAGAATTAATGAAAAATACGTATATATGGGGCGGAGAGAAATCCTGGTGACATTCCCGGACTCTGAAGCTAGAAGAACAAACTCA
Organism: Puma concolor; assembly: GCF_028749965.1. Lineage (NCBI taxonomy): Eukaryota > Metazoa > Chordata > Mammalia > Carnivora > Felidae > Puma > Puma concolor. Next base: position 135,887,949 of record NC_141667.1, on the reverse strand, counting down.
TAATGGCACAAGCAACAATAGCAGATGGCTCATAAGGGCAAGATAATAAGGCTGGATAGATAAAGTGTCTGGTGGGAGCAGGAATGGGGAGGAGGCCAAGGTAGGAAAGGGCAGGGAAAGGGTTATATAGCTGCCTGCTGTTCTCCCACCGCGGCATCAACTGCCCATCTTCCCAAGGACAGTGTGGCTACTGCCCAGCAGATTGTTAAAGAGCCCACTTTCCATTCTGCTCGAGACCTTTGACCCGACTAGCATGGACCACAAGAGACAGGGCAACAGGAAGAGGAAAAGGCGCTTATGTGATGGACTGGCACAAGATATGCTAGACATACCAAAGCACCAGTTTATCATCCTTCACTGAATTTATCAAGGAATCATCAGAAGTGTGTTCAGGAAGAAAATTGGAAGTCTTGCATGGCTGTTGGCTTATGGAGGGCTGTTCTTCCTCCTACGTTGTTGGCCTGGATTTCTTCAATGACGATAAAGCAATAGAAAAATCCACATATGCCACAAAGTGGCCAGGCTGCCATGGTATTTTTGATTATTGGCATAGGATTAAGACACTTATGGAACAAGCCATCTTGAAATACCTAAGAGCAGATTTCTTGTAACCTCTACTAAATACAACACAAAACAGAGAATAGATCGCTCAACATTTGAGCCTTTTTATTTCAGATCCATCTTGGACATCGGGACAGTAAGGAGAACAGGTAGGAACAGTGTCTTCTCTGAAGTGCCAGCCATGATCAGGGACTCGAGACATAGCTTCCCAAGTGTTCAGAATAGAGCTTTAGATGCCATACTGAAATGAAGGTAAAGAATTTAGTGATTGTAGGCAAAAGCCAAAGCATATTGACACATAGTCATTACATATCACAGGCGGGTTTGGAACCTTCATGCCTGAGTTCTACCAAGCATGACCCACCACGGAGGATATGAAGAAAGCACAGAGAGTATTTGCCATCACGTTCCGATGATTGGAGTCATGCTGTAAAATTGATTTTATAGTTAATGGAAAAGAGATCCTCTTTCTTATTACCTACTTCATATAGATGACTGGTAAGCCTGGCTTGGCAGTAATATAATATTTTTATATGATACAATAAGTTAGTCGAAACATCAAAGCCAAAATGCTGAATTATTTTGCTTCAGATTAAATATCTAAATCCTGTGTGTAACATGCAAGAAGAGGGTTTTAGTTCTTTCTGGGCCCCTCATATTTTGTATATGAACTACTTTATCATCCTTATTATCCCAAATTGGATGGAATTTAATAATTTAAGACAATGATGTTGGGGCGCCTGGGTGGCGCAGTCGGTTAAGCGTCCGACTTCAGCCAGGTCACGATCTCGCGGTCCGTGAGTTCGAGCCCCGCGTCAGGCTCTGGGCTGATGGCTCGGAGCCTGGAGCCTGTTTCCAATTCTGTGTCTCCCTCTCTCTCTGCCCCTCCCCTGTTCATGCTCTGTCTCTCTCTGTCCCAAAAATAAATAAAAACGTTGAAAAAAAAATTAAAAAAAAAAAGACAATGATGTTAAGTTGTACACATCTACATGTGTAAGAACTTTTTATTTTGCACCCTTTTGATAGCTTGAGAAAAAAATTAAAAGAATAACTTTTTAAAGAAAAAAAGTAAAGCTTTTTAAAAATCCCTGTGTCTTGCTTACATATTCATGGGATTCTAGTTATTATTATCTTTAATAATTTACTATTATCCCCCAAAACATTGCAGCAATTTTTATAACAATTGCTCTTCGAATAAAGAAGCTGGCATAGACTATTCTGCTTCAATGTATTTATCTATAATATCTGTTAACTCTTGAGCAGGTGGTAGAGAACAAGGTCAATATCAAACGGAGGTTGTGTTAGTTGATATGCAATTATTCTTAGCCAGAGGGAGCTAGAATAGTTGGAATCGAATTTATAGTCTTCATCAGGAACAGGGAAAGCTCTAATGTTGGCTGTTGCTCAATCATTACTTCTTGAGAAAGGTGTTTCTTAGCCACTTGTGTGGGGAAAAAAACCATCACCCTGTATCCTATTACCCTGGCTAATTGCCTTCATGGAGGCTTGGTCTCTGAAGTTAAATACTATTTGATCTCTTTGTTTATTCTTTCATTGTCTGACTTTTCAGCTAGAATGTATGCTGCATGAGGGCAAGGTCTCTTCTGAATGGTTCACTGCTGTATTACAAGAACACCAATGTCTGACTCATAATATGGGTACAATAGAGATCGATAGATGGAATGAATGAATAATGGCTCCTGCTTACTTTGACACTGCGGGTTTGGCTTTGCTCTTCCTTGTCATTCTTCTCAGGTGGCTTGGAGATGTTGCTCCTGTCGTCCCATCCTACGATTGCAGTCGTTCACGATGACAGCTGCAAGTTCAGGAAGCTGGTAATCTGAAGGGATGTAGGACAAGACCGTGACTATCTAGCAAAATATTTTCTTACTTTATTTCAAAGCTCAAGTCAGGTCTTGGATATTTTTACCCACAAAGCTTAGAGTACCAGCTACAGTGATTTTGGATGCTGAGAGCATTTCTGTTGTGTTTATGAATAGATGTTACAGGAGAGTGGATTTTAACTAAACATGTGATGATTGACATCTCCCACATTTTGCTTCTATTGAGCCCTGTTTTACAGCCATGTTACACTGTTGGCTGGTCTCTGGTGTCCTCTCCAGGTCCCACCATCTTCTTCCCTGCATTTTCCTGTGTTCTGTCTCTCTGTCCCTGTCCCTACCTCCACAACATCTGCCCTAAGGCCATGGTTCTGACAGGCTGCTCTCTCACAGGGACTGAGTGCAGGAGGGCAACCCAAAGAAAGCTTTTTCTGCCTGTGAAATGAGGGATTCCTTTGACAGTCCGTTTTGGCTCAAAGAATCCCCACTGGCCAGACTTAAACTTTCTTAGAATTCTGCTTGCATTGTAGACTATTCCTTCACCCTCTCCTTCACAGGACCAGACTTGACTCAGGCTAAAGAGAATATATGACCCAGGGGTTTCCACATAAAAATTTGCCTTGTGAAATTTGCTCTGTGGAAACATCTGTATGGTCTGCTTTATGGGAGCACTCTGATACTCTTATTTAAAATTCATGGCTCCCTTCTCTCTTTGGTCTCAGCCTGGTGAACCCAGCAGTATGCTCTTTGAAACCAGCTCTCTGAGAAAATTAAAAGGCATTGATTTGTAGCATTTTTCCCTTTCCGTGGTATAAACACTCCCACCATGGCCAATTTGAAAGTACCAATATGGTGTCACAGGATGTGGAGTTAATAAGACATGCTCATTATCATACAATTGCATAGTATTTCCACAATACAAGCATGATAGATGTAAATGACCTCAAGATCATTCCTCATAGTAGAAGGTAGTAAAATAATGAAAATTGCTGAGTTTTGAGTATTGTTACCTGCAAAAATATAAAGTATTGAATTGTAGGTTTATATACTTCAGTTTTAATAATGGCTGGGTTTAACAGCTGGCTCACAGAATTCCTGAAAATTTAATAACTGGCTCTCACATGCCTGTACAAACCGCTTCAGCACATCATTACCACAACCCTCATTTCCCATTGTCCAAGTAAGGAGTCTACAAACCCAAGCCAAAACCCTGACGCTGGTGCATACAATGTATGGGCTGGAAGGGAGGAGCTCAGAGCACATTATTCTGACCCATTTTCATTTCACATCTGGAAAAACTGAAGTCCAGAAGGTTTATACATTCAATAAGCACTGTTTACTGAAAATGCCATAAGCCAGACTTCTTCGAATGCACATATTTCTGTTCAGTGTTCATTTTATCAGAAAAAAAAAAAAAACAATAGGAACTGGATTCTCTCTTTCTTGGGAGATTTTTAGACTAATTATTCAGCCGTGAAGGATTCCCCATCTTAGGTTTTCTGGGAAGCACTGAATTGGAAGGTGACCTTACTCAAGAGTCCTAGGCTCCATATAACATACGAACTCATAGCATGAGATCTATTTATGAATTGCCACTTTGGGAAAAGGCACTGAGGTACAAAGCTATTCATCACCATTGTTTATACCCGTACACAGACAGACTTCTTTACCCCTGTAGATGGGTAGTGGAACCCACATGAGAATTTTGGACTCACAGCCAACTAACAGAGACCAGGAGAAATGGATGGCCATGTTATAGAACTGGATTGACTCTTTTCTTCATATTGCACTCGTTTTCAAAAGATTCACTTTAATCATTCTCACTAAATCTCTAGGCACTGATACATAGCAGTGGCCTTTATGCCTGAATTGTGGCTGCAAATTAAATTTTTAAAATGTCCCGAATATTTTATGTGTACTGCAGGTAGATTTTATTTCTGGCAGAAAACAAACCAGAGTTGAGTCGCTTGACAAAGATGATTTTAAAACAGCAGGATGAAAGGCAGGGGTTTTTTGTGCTTGCCTGAGATGTTGAGCTCCAGGAGAATGTATTATTTAAAGAGTGGAGAAAAAAAGGGGGGAAGCCGTGGAAAAAAAGATGCAGAGGCTCAAAATATTGCTATTTTCCCTCATAGAGAAAAGTAGAAGGTGATTGGCAGTGAATACCGTTAAGCCTGCATTGAGGAACCATGTGGCCAAATTAATTACTAGAAAATGCCTTTTTGGTTATTAAAAGAGTGCCCTTTCCCTTAGTAAGGCATCAGATTCTTTGATGAGCTCAGCACCTAACATGTATAAAATGGTTTCCATTAAATGATTTTGACTGAATGAACAAATATAAGAGCGTTATGTACTTCATTAAAGGCTTTAGACACTTTTAAAGCAAAAGTCAGTCTTAAATATCACACATAATACAAAGTCACGGGGCTATTAAACAAAAGCTCAATGCCTCAGCACAATGTACTAAAACATTGTCATGTCGCTTTACACATTACATGACACAAGACGATACATAATACAATACAATTCCTTTTTGACTGCTACTGGCTCTATAGAGAGTCTGACTTAACCCAAGGCAGCTAGTCTTCAAATAATCTTGATTACTTCAAGGAAAACGTTGGCTTGGGTGTTTCCATCCCAAATTATTCATTTTTTTCCTCAAAACTAGACTCACCACTTTATAGTCAGAGCTCTTAGATTATTAGAATTGGGCTCAGAGGCTAAGAGAAAACAAGTTCTCCAGGAAAACCTTGGAGGAATCTGGGGAAACCACCAATGGCCTCGAGAGGTGGTGAGGGCACAGCCCTTTATCCAATGACAGAACTGGCTGGTGACTTCAGCTCTTACGGGTGTGATCAACCCGCACCCAAATCCTCTGGTCGTGGTGGATTTCTTCTTGATATTTTGACTCACAGCTGTTCACGGAATCTTGTTACTTAAAGCACGCGGAAGTGGAGAGATTTGCTTGTGCACAGCCCTTGCTTTGTTGATCAGGGAAGAAGGCCTGTCACTTTCCTAAATACAACGTGAAGGTGTTGATTTGATTCTTGTCTGTCTGCTGGTCTGCGGGGTCACCTCACCCTTCCTTGAAGGCCCCCACTTTGCCCACATCACTCCCCCTACAGACCACACCATGTCTTCTGAGTAATATAGCTCTATGATGCAAGGAAGACTTTGCTATTATTTTTAAGGAATTCTGATCTCAGTTTTACGGTTAGTCCCAGTTATTATTTGTCTCCAGACTTGCATAGTTTACCTTCTCTCTTTATACCATGCTATCTTAAGATTTTTTTTTAATTTTTAAAAAATGTTTATTCATTTTTGAGAGATGGAGAAACACAGAGCATGAGTGGGGGGAGGGGGCAGAGAGCAAGACACAGAATCCAAAGCAGGCTCCAGGCTCTGAGCTGTCAGCACAGAGCCCGCCGCGGGCCTTGAACCCATGAACCACAACATCATGACCTGAACTGAAGTCAGACACTTAACCAACGAGCCACCCAGGCGCCCCATACCATACTATCTTCATTGCTTATTTTTGCAGTGCTGTGGAAGTGGTTATTCTTATGACTACAAATTCTGTCTAGGATCAAGAGGAACATACATACTCTAAGTCGATATCATGTGAGAATGATAGAAACATGAGGGAATATGGAGTTGGCAGGATGGGTGACAAATTTCCAGGTCTGATGCCTTGTGTGATCATGGTCAAGGTAATTCGTTTCACTTGACTCTGGTTTATTCACACCAAAAGAAAACATACTGCCACTGTTCTTCCTCATAGAATTGGCAGAACATGTGATGTGTAACATTTGAAAACTCCAAATATTGGAAAATAATATAAAATAGCTTTAAGAGTTACTGAAATAGTTGGTGGAAACTCATATTTACCAAAATTATCGTTGTAGAAGGATTAAGAAGGAAGAGATCTATAGATGCGATTTTCCACAATTAGCAGAATGACATAAAGCACATCGCTGGGCTGGCTGGTCATTCCATAGTTTCTTACAGGATGGCGTCATGGATGTAACCATGAAGAGGAAAAATCAGTATTTCAAATCCTGATTTAAACTGCTCAGCCGATGAACCTTCTGGGCTGTTTAAATCCCTTTACCTTCTCCCATATGAGTAACATGTGGGGTTTCCAGCAGATGACCACATTAGAGAAATAATGACAGGGGGAAAAAAATGTCCACGTGATAATCTCTGGAAAAGCCCTAACCTTTTCGGAATAATGTTGCTATCAAAATGGCAAGTACTTTTTTAATATAGGCATCATCTCCTGTAAGTCAAATACTCCTTTTTAAATAAATTAATGAGCTTTATTTTTTAGAGCAATTTTAGGTTGACAGCAAAATTGAGGAGAAAGTACAGAGTTCCCATATACTTCCTGCCCTTCCACATACACGACCCCAATATTGACCTCCTGCACCAAAGTGGTACATTTGTCACAACTGACAAACGTACACTCACACCTCATTATGACTCAAAGTCAATAGTGTATATTAGGGTCCACTCTTGATGATGTACATTCTCTGGGTTTGGCTAATGTTTAATGACACGTGTCCATGATTGTATTATTATGTAGACTAGTTTTGCTGGCCCCCAAACCCTCTGTGCTCTATCTCATTCTTCCCTCCCCACTAACCCCTGGAAACCACAGATCCTTTTATTGTCTCCGTAGTTTTGCCTTTTCTATGATATCATATAGCTGAAATCATACAGCGTGTAGCTTTTTCAGATTGGCTTCTTTCACTTAGTAATATGAATTTGAGTTTTCTTTTCATGGCTTGATAGGCCATCTTCTTTCAGCACTGAAGAATATTCCATTGCCTGGGTGTACCACTGTGGGTCCATCCACCTGCTGAAGAACGTCTTGGGTGTTTCCAAGGTTTGTCAGTTATGAATAAACATCTGTGGTGCAGGTTGTTGTGTGGAAATAAGTTTCCGATTTATGTGGGTAAATGCCAAGGAGTGTAATCGCTGGATTGTATGGCGAGTATGTTTGGGTCTGTAAGAAACCAACAACCTATCTTTGAAAGTGCCTGTATCATTTCGAATTGTCACCAGCAATGCATGACAGTCACTGCTATTCCACATTCTCACCAGTATTGGGTGTTGTCAGTGTTCCAGATTTAGGCTACTCTCGTAGGGGTGTTATCTGCAATTCCCCAATGACATAGGATGTCGAACATCTTTTCATATCTGAGTATCTTCTTTGGTGAGGTATCTGTTAAGGGTCTTTGGTCCATTTCTTAATCATTTATTTTCTTCCTGTTTAAAGAGTTCTTTGCATGTTTTGAATGACAGTCCTTTGCCAGATGGGTCTCTCATCAGTGATCTCTTTCACAGATGATGTATCTAAAAAGTTTTCATTATATGCACGGTCACGTGGAGCTTTTTTCTATACTATCTTCTAGGGGTTTTTTAGTCTTGCATTTTATGTTTGGGTCTATGATCCATTTTGAATTAATTTTGGAGAAGGTCACACGGTCTGTATTTTTTTTTACATGGCTGTCCAGTTTTTTCCAGATTTGTTGAAAAGACTCTTTGCTCCATTATATTGCCTTTGTTCCTTCCTCAAAGGTCAGTTGACTACATCTATGTGGGTCTTTCTGGCTCTTTATTCTGTTCCAATTAATTTCTTTGTCTGTTTCACCAACTTTCTCTCTTTAATCTGTGGTTTAATGTGTGACATTAATTGGGGGAAATTCTCAGTCATTATTGTTTAACACCTGTTTCTGTTCCTTTTTCTGGTTTCCTTTCCTTCTGGTCTTCCTATTCCATGTGTTTACATCTTTTATAGTTCTCCCACGGTTCTTGGATACTTTGTTGTGGTTTTTCTTCTGTCTTTTTTCTCTTTTCTTTTCAGTTTTAGGAGTTTCTATCGTCCTGTCCTCAGTCTCAGAGATTCTGTCCTTTGCTGTGTCCAATGTATGAGCCCACCAGGCATAGTGATCGTGATTTTTGCCACTTCTTTTTTGTTCTCAGAATTTCCATCTCTCTGCTTAACACTATCCACCTGTTCTTACATGTTGTCTACTGTTCCATTAAATCCCTTAGCATGTTAATTACAGGGTTTTTTTTAAAGTTCTGGTCTGGTAATTCCAACATTTTTGCCACATCTGACTCTAGTTCTGATGCTTTCTCTATCTTTTCAAGCTTTGTTTTTGCTTTCTACTATGCCTTATAAATTTTTGTTGAAAGGTGGATGTGATGTATTAGGTAAAAAAGAACCAGGGTAATGTAGTGGTGAGTGTGGGGGAGGGAAGCGTTCTGTGGTCCAGTGATTGGTCTCAGCTTTTCAGGAGCACGTGTCCTTGGGCTGTGATCTCCACAGGTGCTTCTTGGGGTTTTTTGCCCCTCCTTTCAGGCGGGATAGGATGGCTAGAGGGAGTAGAGGTGGTATGTCCCTCCTCCCAAGTCAGGTCGCCTCTGAAGATAGCCCAACAGGTTAGGCTTTGGTTAACGAGTTTCCTCTGGGGTCGGGCCTTGTTAAGAGTAAAGTGCTCTGGTGCATTCCAACATGGTTCCACTCGCTCTCCTTTGCCCTCAGTACTAGGGGGTTTTCTCTGAGGCTCCCTGACAAAAACGGGTTGGAGCTCCTGGAGGTGAAACTCACAACTTGGGAACTGTGTATGATTGGGTCCTCCTGGAGTTTTTAACTCTCAGGCTGGTCGACACTGAGCCTCCAGCAATTTGCTCATTGCTGTTCAGGTCCACACAAGTTCCTGCAATGGTTTCTGCTCTGGTAAGTTGTGATTCTCTTTATCCACCTGTATTGTCAGCTTGGGGAGCAGTGGTTTGCCCTGTGACCTCACTTCCCTGACAGATCTAAGAAGAGTTGACTTCTCAGTGTATTCCTCTTTCCAGTGGTTATTAGGGTGGAGCAGTGATTTCAAAGCTCCTTACATGTTGGACTCAAAAGTGGAGGTCTGAACTATCATTTTTATGTCAAAGAGATGATGACTTCTGAAAATTAGGAGTGAGAAACTGCATTGCAGAATAAACATCAGATTCTTTCTTCTCCATTAAGCAAAAGACCTTTACTCCTTGGTTCAAAACTGATAAATAGATTTAAAAAAAAAGGTGGTAGGTATATACAATGAAATACTACTGGGCGATCAAAAAAGAATGAAATAATGCCGTTTGCAAAAATGTGGAGGAACTGGAGTGTCTTATGCTAAGCAAGGCAAGTCAGAGAAAGACAAATACTACAGGATTTCACTTATATGTGACATTTAAGAAACACAACAGATGAACATAGGGGAAGGGAAGGAAAAAATAGGATAAAAACAGAGGGAGGCAAACCATAAGAGACTTTTAAATACGGAGAACAAACTGAGGGTTGCTGGAGGGGAGATGGGTGGGCTAAAATGGTGATGGGCATGAAGGACGGCACTTGTTGGGATGAGCACTGGGTGTTCTATGTAAGTCTTGAACCAATAGGTTCTACTTGTGAAACCAATACTACACTGTATGTTAACTTGAATTTAAATAAATAAATTTTAAAAATAAATTAAAAAATACACACTCAGAAGGGCCTACTTTATATTACTGGAAATATTCAATGATTAGCATTTCAGCTGATTTCTTTCTTTTTTTCTAATTTTTTTTTAGTTTTTATTTATTTTTGAGAGAGAGAGAGAGAGACAGAGACAGAGACAGAGCACGAACGGGGGAGGGGCAGAGAGGCAGAGACCCAGAATTCAGAAGCAGCCTCTAGGCTCTGATCTGTCAACACAGAGCTTGATGTGGGGCTTGAACTCCCAAACCATGAGATCATGACCTGAGCTAAAGTCAGAGGCTTAACTGACTGAGCCACCCAGGCACCCCTCAGCTGATTTCTTTTAATAGAAGACATGTGCATTTTGAAAGTTCAATTTTTTCTTTATATCATGTTTTTTCCCATATATGGTGCAGTGTAGAATATTGTAGAGTAAAAAAAAAAAAAAAATTACCCTTGCCCTTGGAGAGCTTCCAGTCCAAACTGAACTCTTAACTGTTTTTGTACGTGATGGCAAAGCCGCGAGGAAAAGTATGAATATCTTTTGTTGGTACTTGCTAGTCTTAGAATCCATAAAGTTCTCAAATGTCAAAATGCAATGATGCATCTTCAGGATAAAAATAGTCACTAAAGTAAATGTAGGCAGGCATTTTTTCACTGCTTGGGTCTGGTGCTTCTTCCCTTGAAAGAATCTAAAGTTCATCTGAACAGCCCAATTCTATGCTTTTTCTTTTTCTTTTTTTTCCTTCTGTTTTTCTCATCCAAACATGTATGGATGAATGGCCGAATCCTTTCCTGTCGACACATTGCTGGGCAATAAATCACGTTCTATTTTAAGCGGCAAGTGATTTCATTTATCTCTGATCAAGGCACCCAAATAGTTGCATAAATTGTTAAGACAAACTCAAAAGAAATAGAGGTTGGATACTGCTGGTAACCTTTTATTTCTTTGCAACTATTTTCAGATACCTTGTTCACTGGTCTCACGACTTTTCAATACTTGCTATCATCTCTGCTCCTGCTATCAGAGAATGTTTTGCCCAGATTCCTCATCATATGTGATCCATCTTAAGTTTTTTTTTTTTTTTTTTTTTTAAGTATTTCCAGGGCTTAAATGGAAGTGGAGTATGGTCATTTATCACTTTTGAAAGCTAAGGATTTTTTCACAGTCCTTCAACACATCAATGAGGTGGGGCTAGGCTTTAAAACAAGCAGTCCATAGCTCAGAGCTTACACTGGAGTGTGACACATTATCAAGTCTGCACAGATAACACCCCATGGCTTTGCTATTTGGTTTTTTTTTTTTTTTCTTAGCTTCATAAAGTTTCTGTGCACCAGCCAAAATGCATAAAGTCTAAGTTCATGATAGCTTGACATTTTTCATAGAGGGCTTGGAGTTCTCCGAGATGAAAGCTTCCATCAGAAACCAAATGAGTTCCACAAGAAGTGGAATTTGGCCTTAGTACATGCTGAGAAAGGAGTAGGAATTCTTCCAAGTTTGGAATGAGGCATCTAAGCCCCCTGCCATAGATTTATATTCAATCAGAGGCAAAACTCCACGTGAATAAGCAACCCAATTTAGAAAGGCACCCCGTGAACATCTAAAGAGTGTTCTCTAACCCAGCCAACATTCACGTGTGTGGATGTCCATGTCAGAAATGTGTGAGACAGGTAAACAGCATTTGGCCTTGGGCCTCAGCTCAGGTCAATTCTGGCTTAGCTACAAGCACGTACGTCTGAACTGGAATGAATTATAAAGAGATGCTTGGATCTGAAGAGTTTCTTAGATGTCTGGCTTTGTTATGTTTCCAATTTTTTTTTAACTTAAAATGTCAGTAAGCATATTTTATTCTCTCAGAGTCCCAAGTGCTAACATAATCAATAATGCATTATTTTTTGTGTGTACAATACATAGGGACTAATTTCCAATTTCATTATGTTTCATCAGGGATACACAGATACACCTTTGATGGCTTTTATATGTTACAGGTTTAGCTATGAAGAAATAATATGGATATGCTGATCAAATCTTTTTCTTCCACATTCTTTTAATTGAGGTATAATTGACATATAACATTGTATTACTTCCAGGTGTGCAACATAATGACTCAGTGTTTGTGTATATTTTGAAATGATCACTGCAAATCTCGTTGACGTCCATCACGTGTTTTCCAGTAAGTTTTAAGATCTCCTCTCTTGACAACTTTCAAATATATAACAGTATTATTAACCATAGTCACCATGCTGTACATTAGATCCCCATGACTCATATATTTTATAACTGGAAGTTTGTACCTTTTTACCCACTTCTGGCAACCACCAATCTGATATCTGTATTTATGAGCTTGTTTTTTTTTTTTTTTTTACCAACGTTGGTGGGGGGAGAGGGTAGATTCTACATATAAGTGAGATCATATAGTTGTTGTTTTCTTCTTTCTGACTTATTTCACTTAGTATAATGAGACTTCTCTAAAATGACAAGAATGCTTTTTTTTATGGCTGAGTAACAATCCACTGTGAATATATACCACATTTTTTTTTATCCATTTATTCATCAATTGACACTTAGATTGTTTCCAGGTTTTGGCTATGGTAAGTAATGCTGCATTGAACATGGGGCACATACTTTTTTTTAAATTTTTTGAGCAAGTTCCATATTCTTTTTTTTTAATATATTTAATTTATTGCCAAATTGGTTTCCATACAACACCCAGTGCTCATCCCAACAGGTGCCCTCCTCAATGCCCATCACCCACTTTCCGCTCTCCCCCACCCCCCATCAACCCTCAGTTTGTTCTCAGTATTCAAGAGTCTCTTATAGTTTGCCTCCTTCCCTCTTTGTAACTTTTTTTTTCCCCTTTCCCTTCCCCCCGATCCTCTATTAAGTTTCTCAGGATCCACATAAGAATGAAAATAATGGCTACACCAATTTATGTTCCTACTAACAGTGCACAAGGACTACTTTTTCTCCATATCTTCACCAACACTTATTTCTTACCTTTATTGATAATAGCCATTCTGGCAGATGGGAGATGATATCTCATTGTGGATTTGGTTTGCATTTTCTTGATGATTCGTGATGTTGACCACGTTTTCATGTGCCTCTTGCCCATTTAAATGTCATCTTTGGGAAAATGTCTTTTGAGGTCCTCTGTCCATTTATTTAAACAAATTTGTTTGTTTTTTGCATTTGAGTTGTATGAGTTCTCGATATATTTTGGGCATTAACATCTTGTCAAATACATGATTTGAAAATACTTTACTCTGGTAAGTTGCCTTTTCATTTTGTTATGGTGTTTGTATTTTATGGAAGTGTATTGTCTAATGTCTGATGGACTTCCATTTGTTTATTTTTGGTTTTGTTGCCTTGGCATTTGGTACCAAATACAAAAAATTATTGCCAAGACCCATGTCAGGAGAAGCTTATTGCCTGTTTTCTTCTAGGAGTTTTATGGCATCAGGTCTAAGACTCACGTCTTCAATCCATTTTGAGTTAATTTTTGTATATGGTGTAACAAAGTGGTCAAATTTCATTCTTTTGCATGTGGCTGTCCAGTTTCCCTGACACCATTTGTTAAAGAGGCTGTCTTTTCCCTGTTGTATATTATTGTCTCCTTTGTTGTAAATTAATTGACCACACATGTGTGGTTTATTTCTGGCCTCTCTATTCTGTTGAATTAATCTGTGTCTGTTTTTATGCCCGTACCATATTGTTTTGATGACTATAGCTTTGTAGTATAATTTGAAATCAGCACATGTATTGCTTCTAGCTTTGTTCTTCTTTATCAAGATTGCTTTGGCTATTCAGAGTCTTTGGGAGTTACATATGAATTTTTGGATTGTTCTATTTCTGCGAAAAATGCCATTGGAATTTTGATAGGGATTGCATGGAGTCTGTAGATTGTTGAGTCTGAAGAGTTTCTCAGATGTCTGGCCTTGTGATACTTGGAATTAACATCTCTGAATAGAATATAAATGTTATAAACCACAAAAACATAGAAGTAGTGATATGACTAACAGACACAAATTGGTGGCATGAGAAGGAAAAGATAAGACATAACAAATATAAGTATGTTGATTGACACATCTTTCACAGCGGGGTGTGTGTTAAAAGATACTGTCTCTAGACAATAGGTCAAGAAAAGAATATTTTAACATGTTAGAGATATAACTTAGGAGAACTAAAAATAATATAATGAGCAAAAATTAGATGGTGCAGTTTGGGGAATGCCTCATCTCAGTGAAGGATGAAAGGTAGTATGTCAGTTCTTCATTTTCATAGTAGGCAGCTAATAGATGCTGCCTGAAAGGGACTAATCAAGGAATACAGATTTAAGTACATTATATCCAATTATAAAGATTACATTTCAATGGGGATGGGGGGGGTGGGAGAAGCAAATTCCCAGTTACTAGAAGATAAACAAAGACAAAACAAAACACATTCTATGCAGAAGATGAACATCTAAAGAATTATTAAAAATAGGGCATGTAAAACAAAATGGCATGACTCCAAAATAACTCCAATAACTCCAAAATGTTACAAGTAAAAGGATGAGCAAAATATACCAAGAAAAATTAAAAAATCAGGAATTTTAGGGGTGCCTGGGTGGCTCAGTTGGTTAAGCATCCGACTTCGGCTCAGGTCATGATCTCGCGGTCCGTGAGTTCGAGCCCCGCGTCGGGCTCTGGGCTGATGGCTCAGAGCCTGGAGCCTGCTTCCGATTCTGTGTCTCCCTCTTTCTCTGCCCCTCCTCCGTTCATGCTCTGTCTCTCTCTGTCCCAAAAATAAATAAACGTTGAAAAAAAAATTAAAAAAAAAATCTGCTTCTGCAATACTTTACAAAACTATTTACTATTATGCTCCCAAATGTCTTATAAAATATAAATGGAATATATACATGTTCTGTGGTCTGAAAGTTCGTGTCCCACCAAAACTTGTATGTTGAAGCCCTAATGCCCAAAACGATAGTATTTGGAGGTGGGGCCTTTGAGGCCAAGTCATGAGAGTGGAGCCCACATGAATGGGATGAGCGCCCTTCTAAGGCGAGACACCGGAGAGGTGGATTCTCTCTCCGCTGTATAAGGATACACCAAGCAGCTGATGAGGCAAACCAGGAAAGTGACTCTCCCCAGCTACCAAACAGCACCTTGATCTTTGACATCTCAGCCTACAGAACTATGAGGAATGGATTTAAGTTGTCTAAGCCACCCAGTCTATGCTATTTGTATTCTAGCACCCCAGACTAATTGAGACGACATAGTTTTAAATGTTCAAATTTACCCATAATTTTCAAAAACACTTATTTAGACAAGATGCCATGTTTTATTTATCAAATTGGAAAAGGTCATCATGTTTAGTAGTCCATGGGACTAAAATGTGGGCAAAGAGACTATCATACGCTTTTGGATTTTACAAATGTAATATATAGGTATTCTCAGATAGGTGCTCAAAGGAACAAAGGGGGATGTTCATTGAGGTTTTGTTTATCACAAAAACAGATGATGCAAATGTCTGTTCATAAGAAATCTGTTAAATAAATACGTAATATCCAGAAAAAGGAATGTCTTGCTGCTATTCAGAAGGAACAGGTTAATCATAGGGTCATGTGGAAAGCTTTGTGAAAAATACTGTTAAAGAGAAATAAATAATGCTCAGAATAGGTTTTATAACAGTGCCGTTTTGTTACAGATGTGTGCGTGCACGGAAAATCTCTTGAAGGACGTGTGCAAGAGAACCAATCATGGGTGGGAAAGTTCCTATCCATTGTACATATTTCTATAGTGATTTTTTTTTATTTTTTTAACATTTATTTATTTTTGAGACAGAGAGAGACAGAGCATGAACGGGGGAGGGTCAGAGAGAGGGAGACACAGAATCTGAAACAGGCTCCAGGCTCTGAGCTGTCAGCACAGAGCCCGACACGGGGCTTGAACTCACTGACCGTGAGATCATGACCTGAGCCGAAGTCGGACGCTTAACCGAAGTCAGACGCTTAAACCGACTGAGCCACCCAGGTGCCCCTATACTGATTTTTTTAAAACCATATCCAAATAGCAGGTTTGCAAAATTTAAAAACAGTAGAAAAATAAGAGGGATATCATTGTGCCCACGAGGAGGGCATAGGCTCATGAAGGAAAGAGACATTGTCTTTAAAATGACAATGTAGTGTGAATGGTGATAAAATAGGTTCGTGCAGATGGAAGGAAGAACCTAACTGCAGTAGTTATAGGAGAAAGTATTGCTTAATAGTAAGCCCCCCCCCCTTATTTTTCTTCCTATATTGTTTGCATCCAACATCTTTGGAAAATAGTCCTCATTTGCCAATCTGAAACATGAGATTCTTTTGTGCCAGGATGGCCAAATTGTCATGAACAGAGGAAGCACACACAAACAAAACCCAAGAGGAATTATTTCTAAATAGAATATGCCATTCTCACCATGGGGAAGGATTGTTTTTCAACACCGTCTTCTCTGATTATCATTCCCCATTCTTTGCTTTTATTTCTAGGCATCTTGCAGACAGGGTTGAGAATCATGATTTGCTGCTATCAATAAGTAAAGTCTGTCCCAAGAGTTTGGTCATGGAGTGTATTTGTATTGTAAGTGAATTCTTCCATCCAGGGAAATGGCCCAGCCCAATGGCTCTCTATCCTCTGTGGCAGTGGCTTTGCCGGCATGTGACACAATGGTGACACTACCATGGCAGTCAATCTGAAGGCCATTTGCACAGTGTGACATTCCCCCTTGCTTTGTGCATTTCCAGGGGCTTTGATGATGTGGCCCATTGTTAGAAACAAGGGACCACTTCATCTTGACATAGACAAAAGGAGTGAATTACTAAAAAGTCTGAAAGAGTTAAGTTTCTCACAATAAACCAATAGTCTGGGAAGCAATGGCGGCAATATAATCCTTTACAAACACGTTGATCTTTGGGCTTCTGTTCATTGTCTGCTGGAGTTCAGAATTCCGTGCTTGTGGCAGAAAAAAAAAGGAATATTTAAATGTATGAAACATAGTAGCTTAAGATAAGGGTTGAAGTACTGTGTTTGTATGCCCCCATTTGATAGATTTCCCTCAAAAGTTTTAGAAATGTCATGTTGAACTTTGAGGTCTTTATTTCTGAATGCGCTTGCAACTCCAAAGTCATTGCACTTCTGCATCGTCACAAAAAGATCCTCAATTAGTTTTTGTCTCCACATGTCTCTTTGTTTCTTTCCTGCATTCTCAGAATTGTTTCAAAATGAATATAGTTTCTATATTACAGCTTACCTCAATTGTTACTAAGAAAAATAATTTGATGAATGAACCTAGTAAAAATGAATAGAATAGTAAAAATGAATAATTTTCTTTTAAATGAATTTTCCCATGACCCCTTTAGGATTATGGTTGGGAAAAGTGGAAAAAACGTATAGTAGGCAATTCATAATGTTTCATTATGATGTGACCACCAGTTTGCAACAGAAGCCCAAGGAGAAAGGGAAACAAAGTAAACAAGGATTTACAAATATTCTGAATGAAGATCAGAATTTTACCAGCTTTACATTCCACATTTCCAAAAAGATAGGTCACTTAAAATGAAGGTTGTAAAAATGACAAACACAACGGAGAATTATTCATTATTCCACAATTTAGTTTTGTCACTGATTTTTTTTTTCTAATATTAGGAAGCTTCTATTTCCACGAGAAACCATAGCTCCTTTTGTACTCCACCACAGAGGGAGTTATTCTAACAACCAGAAGTTTCTGAGAAGGTATACTCGAACAATACAAAGAATGTAATTGTTAAAGACAAATGTTAACTTCATTTACAGTAAGAATTTAGTTTAGGGGTGCTGGGTGGCTCAGTTGGTTAAGCGTCCACCTGGAGCTCAGGTCATGATCTCACGTCAGTGAGTTCGAGCCCTGCGTCGGGCTCTGTGCTGACAGCTTGGAGACTGGAGCCTGCTTCGGATTCTGTGTCTTTCTCTCTCTTCCCCTCCCCTACTCACACTGTGTCTCTGTCTTCTCTCAAAAATGAATGAAGGTTAAAAAAAAAAAAAAGGATTTAGTTTAATGCAATAATAGAACAGATTCCGAGATTTTTAACCCCTCTCTCTAGAAAAAAATGATTTTACGCTGATGTCGAATTCCTGTTTCATGTGAGAACATTTCCTGATGCTGATTTTCCTCTATCTGTATTATATATTCGGTGAATTATCTATGACCACATAATGATACAGACTGGATTTCCTTTGTCAAGCTATGTACTGATTCTTTCCATGATGGACTGGTGTCTTCATAAAACGAAAGATCATTTTAATGCTGACTTCAGTAAGATAGCCTAAGACAAACTGGCCCCTCCTGATGACATTATGCTCTTTAAAGCCAAGTGGAAATGGATTTCAGAACATCTTTTATTTGCGATGATTGGTACCAGTTTCTTTCTATCACTCCATGTAACAAGAGCTAAATGTACCTTCCCTTCACTGCTTCAAAGGTAATTTGATGGTTTACATCAAGATTTTTGCCGAGTCTCTTTCGTTTCTCTTGCTATCCAACCATTAATCTGTGCTCTCTGACAAATGTTTAGCCCAAGATGAGTTTCCTACCTTTTTGTTGGAAGCACCCTGTTCAGCTTCATATTCCGAGTACTTAACCCAATGCCTGGCCAGTAGTACACGTCTTGTCCTTGTAGCTGCTACATATATGACAGGTGTTGTTCCAAACCCTACTTGTAATAACTCATTTAATACTCACAACGAGGAGTATTAATGGTAAGAAATATTATTTCCGTTTTGCAGATAACACAGCCGAGAGTTTAAATCACGGTCCAAGGTCATAGAATTAGAAAATTATACCCAGGTAGTCTGGCTCCAGATCCTGTGTTTTTTTTTTTTTTTTTTAAGTTATTTTATTTATCTTGAGAAAGAGAGAGAGACAACACAAGTTGGGAAGGGGCAGAGAGAGAGAGGGAGAGAGAGAGAGAGAGAGAGAGAGAGAGAATCCCAAGCAGTCTCTGCACTGTCAGCACAGAACCCACTGTGGGGCTCAAACTCACAAACCTCAAGATCGTGACCCAAGCTGCAATCAAGAGTCAGATGCTCAACTGACAGAGCCACTGGGTTGCCCCCAGATCCTGTGTTCTTAACCACTAAACTATGCATACTCAAGCAATAATAATTTCACAGACCTAATTTCGTTGAGTCCTTTCACAGATTCCAGGACCAAAATGCTGGAGAGGGGATAAGGAAACTTGCATTAACAGTGAAATCTGATAACTCAACAGATGGGGCAGCTAGACTGTATTTTCACACACCTTCTAAGTTATTTTATGCTCCTTCAAATACCAAGGAAATGTTTCTTCTGTATGTATGTGACATGCTTGCAGTTTATAATTCCCCCAGAACATCAAATGCAATGTAGCTTTGCTATTTTCATCATTAAGTTTATTTCTCTTTGAATGAAAGATTCATTTTAACGAACATGCACGTCACGTCCTCTCCAAATGTTCTTCACTGCATTTCCATGAAATCATAAAATATACCCTTTGAGATGCTGTCTCTTGATTGAACAAACACTGATGCCGTGTGGAATAAAACATATTTTAGATGTATCTAATTCACTAAAATTAAGAAGGCCCTTTTATATAAACAGTTTTTATGTTCTCCCCTGTAATTCTGCAAAGTAAGTAGAGTGGGTGTGCTAATTCATATTATAGATAAGTAAAAAGAAGTTAAGGCACTTAGGTAAATAGCACTCAATGTTGCATTTTTCCCCCACTACACTGTGCTTATAGATAATACTGTGTTACAGGTTTGACTGTGGATACATGTCCTTTTCGTCAAAATTCAAGGCGTTCCAATAGCTATTATGAAATGGGGCATGGCTATGCCATAAGGCAGATATTAAATAATGTAGTATGGTTGTGCAGAGAGGAGAGTGATTATTTCTGGCTGGAGGAGTAGGGTTTGGGAAGCCAGACCCAAGAGTGACTAGAACAAGGACTTAAAAAAAAAAATGCAAAAGATCATTCCAGGTAGAAGGAATAAACAAAGAAGGACTTCTCTAGTTTCCCAAACAGGATAGACTCGGCTCATGTGGAATCTCTTCTGCCGCAAACACCTGAAGATTCTGGGGGAAAGGGTTTGTTTGTTTGTTTTAATGTAAATACGTGGTTGATGTTGCAAAAGGCAAAAAAAAAAAAAAAAAATGGAGGGGGGATAGGGCAGTCCTCCCGTGTCAGAACAAAAGAATAATTTGAAAGGCAAAGCAGCAGTAGAAACTGTTCCTGCTGTGGTCACGAGGTTGGATATCAGACCCAAAGTTAGGTTTTAGTTGCCTTGAAGCTCGAGACTTAATGTCCACACAGAAACCAAAGTCAAAGCGTTGGTCTCCCGTGAAGATAAGAGCTGGAACTCTCCATGAAGATAGCAAGGGCCACTCCTGCCATCAAAGGAAGCTGAAAAAAAAACTACATCTTCAGGATGGTAAAGAATGTCCTGAACAATCCATACGGGAACAAAGTCTCCAGGAAACAATTCACCTGGTAAAACAATCATCAAGATGAAAATTTGATATTAAATCATTCGGAGCCCAGTGATGACCCTATAGTATCAGATATTGTACATATTAATACGATTTGGGGGTGTCATTTCTATAAACCAGGTCCCTTAGGATTATCAAAGGTAAAGTAACTCCTACTAAAGATGAACTCACAATCAGTATTTGAAAACATAAGGAAATGATACATCCTGAGTGAAAATCAATAAACACAGTAAACAGAAGAGTAACACCTCCAAGAATCTGAGATAATAAAGCAATCTGAGAGAGCAAAGAAATTATGCTTTTATTAAAGAGAGGGATAAACAAAGGAATGGAATCCATACAGAAAGCCAAGGCATCAAGACCAAAGAACAAGCAGATTTCACAAAGAGTGAAATGAAATTTCTAGAAATGAAGCATAGTGTCCTTGACATTGTCAGGGTTAAAGTGTTGATCATACACAGGTGACCAAGGAATCTGTGGCAGCCATAATGTTGTGTCGCCCAGATCTGGTTGGGGAGTGGGCGCATAATCAATGGATGGCCCAGTTATTGTGCCCTGAATCTGCCACCATGTTTGTTCATGCTGAGGACATGCTTCCAAAAGCCTGGTTGTACCCAGGGCCTGAGTGTACTAGGGAAACTGAGGCAGACCTCGTCCTGAGATTCTCAAGACTCCCATGAATAAGTGATTTATGCCAAGGCTTCCCACTGGTCTGACTGAAACTTTCTTAGGCCGTTTAAGACCCTGCTTACCTAACACTGTCCCCTTCCCTCCCTCCTTCCCAGGGGTTAGACCTGTACCACAGTCAGCTCACATCCTCCACCAACTCCTCCCTTTTTTCTTCATCATCATGGCTCTCAGTAAATGTCTTCTACTCTAATCCCATCATGATGGCTGCTTCTCAGGGGACCCAAGCGAATGCAGAACAAGATCTGAAATATAAATTGGAGAATAATCATCTAGAATGCAAAACTATGATATAAACTATCATCTGAAACTGAGGGCAAGATCTTTTACTCATAGGCCCTTGCTAATGTAGTTCAGAAATAAAAAAATAAGGAACCCAGAAGGATGCAAAGGGCCCTAGAATCAATCAATAGTGATAAAATGTGGATTTTTAAAAATGTTTGTTTATATTTGAGAGAGAGAGACAGAGTGTGAGTGGAGGGGGTGGGCAAAGACAGAGGGAGACACAGAATCTGAAGCAGGCTCCAGGCCCTGAGCTGTCAGCACAGAGCGCGATATGGGGCTTGAACTCACAAGCCATGAGATCATGACCTGAGCTGAAGTCAGACGCTTAACTGACTGAGCCACCCAGGGGGGGCCTCAAAATGGGGATATTTTAATATGTAGAATTAAATATAAACACAGCCACAAAACGATATAATTAGTGAGATTTTTAAAAAAACAACTAGATCCTAATAGCTTGGGAGATGGACAAATAAGTACAGTTAATCATTTTATGGACCTTTTATTATTCAGGAGGACAGTAGATCTATTTGAATCAATTTATCCTTTCTAAGTCAAGTAGGCCTATTAAAGTAAAGGTAGGCTTTCTTACGAACATGCCAGTTTGTATATATGTGTTAAGCACCATTTATTCCCCAAATCCCATCAAAATGGCAATAAATGAGTAAGAAGGAAATAAGCCCACAAGAAAAAAGCAAACAGAGGGGATGACAACACATAGGCCTTGTTTAAGGGGGAAAAAATGGGGACAAAGTTTACGAACTAGAAGAATGGATTAGAGCAGGGAAAATGAAAATTCTGAAGCGCGTAAGAAACAATCTGACTCATGCCACAGCATCAGGAAAGGCCACAGCAGTGGAGGCAATGGGTTTTGCTGAAGTTGGGGTTGGAGGATGGGCAAACTAGGAGGACTGATTGGAAAACAGCATGAGGGGCTCCTGGGTGGCTCAGTTGTTAAGTGTCCAACTTCAGCTCAGGTCATGATCTCGCAGTGCGTGAGTTCAAGCCCCATGTTGGGCTCTGTGCTGACAGCTCAGAGCCTGGAGCCTGCTTCGGATTCTGTGTCTCCTTCTCTCTCTGCCCCTCCCCTTCTCATGCTCTGTCTCTCACAAAATAAACAAACCTTAAAAAAAAGAAAAAAGAAAAGCAGCATGAAAAGAGTCTGAACCTCAAACCGCTTCTGTGCTGCAAACAAGGGGACTATCCTTCCCTCACTGCAGCAGAAACTATAGTTTTTTTCTCTGAAGAAGCTGGCCTAGACAAGTTCTAGAGTTGTGGGTGCTGGGTATATCTGAGCGCAGAGGTGAGGTGCTAAATAATGAGAGGTAGTTGAGTAAAGTTCTGTAAGCTTCTCTCTGGGCACTCAGAATGCTGTACCTCAGGCTGACACTGTCAGATACAAGAAACAAAGACTCCTCTTTGATGGAACTAACCAACCCTAAAAGAACACAACAAAACAAAACAAAACTCTGCCTCCTCTATCATGTGGGGAGGTCAACAGAGTGACAGAAACTCTGGTCAGCTTTTAAGGGCCTTGTTCTTAAATATGAATAGACAGCTCATGATTGCTGCGCATGAAAGGGAACCCTCCAAAAGGGAGGGTTCTCCCTCACAAAAAGGGAGAAATAAAAATAAGGGAATAAAGAGGAAAAGAAGAACTTGGAACATAAGTCAATGTAACCCTGATTAATATTCTATGAAAGACAAAAGTTACTACATTCTTTCAGTGAAAAATTAGAGAGTAAAAAAACTTTGGGAAAGGAGAAACAGGAATACAGAAACAAAAATTTTAATACAAGAGTTGGAAAACAAAATTAAAAAATATATTCCAGAAAGTAGAACAGAAAGCATAGACTGGAAATAGGAGAGAAAGGATAAGAAAATTAAAGGACAGTTCAAGAACTCTAATATCCAAATAACAGGGGGTTTAGAAAGAGAGAACAGAAAACCCAGAAAAGGAAAACATCAAAGACATGATACAGGAAACTTTGAGAACAAAAGATCATGGGACTCCAGACTGGAAACATCCCAGTGAGGGCACAGTAGAATGAATGGGGGAAAAAGGTTTTTTTTTTTTTTTTTTTTTTTAAGATTTTTTTTAAAAGTTTATTATTTGAGAGAGACAGAGTGCCAGTGGAGGAGGGGTAGAGAGAGGGAGAGAGAGAGATAGAATCCCAGGTAGGCTCCACACTGCCAGTACAGAGCCCACGAGGGGCTCGAACCCACGAATCATGAGATCATGACTGGAGCTAAACCAAGAGTCAGATGCTTCACTGACTGAGCCACCCCGGTACCCCAGAAAAAATAGTTTCTTATTAAAGCACATTACTGTGAAATATCAGAACACTATATAAAGAGACAAAGGTTTCCAGGAGAAATCACAGAATCAGAGAGAATGACATTGCATTTCCCAACAGAAATATTGGAAGATAAAATGCAATGAGAAAATGCCCTTAAGATTCCAAGGGATAGTGATATTCAATTTAGAATGTCATACCTGCTGGGGCGCCTGGGTGGCGCAGTCGGTTAAGCGTCCGACTTCAGCCAGGTCACGATCTCGCGGTCCGGGAGTTTGAGCCCCGCGTCAGGCTCTGGGCTGATGGCTCAGAGCCTGGAGCCTGTTTCCGATTCTGAGTCTCCCTCTCTCTCTGCCCCTCCCCCGTTCATGCTCTGTCTCTCTCTGTCCCAAAAATAAATAAACGTTGAAAAAAAAATTTAAAAAAAGAATTTCATACCTGCATACCTGGCCAAATAATCAAATATCACAGTGGGATAAAATATATATATATTTTACACATGCAGGTTCAGAGAAAAATTTGCCTCCTGGGCAACTCCTTTGTAAGTAATCTACAGAAAGATGTAGTCTTTCAAAACAAGTGCGTAAACTAAGAAATAAATCATGGGGTCTAGGGGCAGGAAAGAGAATGCAAAGATATAAGGATAGAGGGATGCCTGGGTGACTCAGTTGGATAAGTGTCCAACTCGGTTTCTGCTCAGGTCATGATCTCATGGGGTTCATGAGTTCAAGCCCTGCCTTTGGCTCTGCACTGACAACATGGAACCTGCTTACGGTTCTTTTTCTCCTTCTCTTTCTGCCCCTCCCCTGCTTGCATGCCCACATATGCACTCTCTCTCTCTGAAAAAGTAAAAATAGGGGCGCCTGGGTGGCGCAGTCGGTTAAGCGTCCGACTTCAGCCAGGTCACGATCTCGCGGTCTGTGAGTTCGAGTCCCGCGTCAGGCTCTGGGCTGATGGCTCAGAGCCTGGAGCCTGTTTCCGATTCTGAGTCTCCCTCTCTCTCTGCCCCTCTCCCGTTCATGCTCTGTCTCTCTCTGTCCCAAAAATAAATAAACGTTGAAAAAAAAAAAAAAAAACTTTAAAAAAAATAAAAAAAAAAAAAAAAGAAAAAGTAAAAATAAATTTAAAACATTTAAAACCAGGATAATTGTAAAGAGATAATTCTAGGAAAATAGCCATAGCAGTAACTCAATAGTGTCTAAAATTTAAAAGCAGCAGAAAAATGTTATTGAGAGATAGAACTATGATTAGAATAGAGTTAAAAGTATTCAAAGGGGTTGCTTCTGGGGAATGGGATTTAAGAATAGGAAGGTTGAGCCTACTCCTTTATATAATAAGCCTTAAACTTTGTATTAAGTTTCTTGTATTAAGAAATTTAACTTTTTCAATTAAGTGTATCTACAAAGTATAGAAATAAAGTCAGTGGGGGGGCAGTCAGTGAAGTGCAAAAAAGTTATGGAAATCTTTATTAATCCAATTGAAAAAAGAAAAATCTCTAAAAATCATAAAAATAAAAGTACAAAGTAAAATTATAGAAGTAAATTTAAAATATAAATAAAAATAATAAAATAGATTGAACTTGTCAGATATCTCATGTAAGTCAAAGGGTCTTACATGAGATAATAAAATCCAGCTCTATGATATTTAAAAGACATTCTTAGAGCCATAATGATGCAGGAAAGTAGACATCGCAAAGATGGAAAAAGATACAGCAAACAAATGCCATAGAAAAGTGGCTCATTAGATTAATGTCAAATCACATAGACTGTAAGGTGAAAGATTTATTAGGGACGCTAAGTTTTAGATACAGATAAAATAATGTAGCTAGAAACCGTAATTCTGAATCCTTGTGAGCCTAACTAGGAGCCTGAAATTGACAAAGAAAAAATTGAAAGAATTTCAAGGAAAAGTGAAAAATGTCAAAGTTGGGAAAAGTAGAACGTCTTGAAAGCATATTTAACAAACTTTGGTGAATATAAATGAGCGCGCGTGTGTGTGTAGATTGTGTATGTAGATATAAATATAGATATGGATAAAGATACAGATTTATTTGTGTGTGTCTTTATATATCAGGTATTGAATTGTCGAGTTGGTTGTAATGTGCAAGGAGAAACCAGCTAATCTTTCCACCTCTAAGGACTTTCTTCTAGATGTAATCTTGACGAGTTCAGCTCCTCCAGTCCCTTAAAAAATATCTAGTCTAGTCCAATATTACCAATTCCACAGTCTTACCCAATTGTAGACGATTCTCCTTAGCTTAGCAGTCATGGGTTCAACAGCCTACATGGAGAAGTAGGATGTGGTTGTTGGCTTCTCTCCTCCTTCCTTTGTACGTGCCCTTCTTTGCTTCCTAGATGTGTTCTTTGTTTTGTTTTGTTTTGTTTTGTTTTGCCAATGGGGAAGAGAAGGAAGTGCATAAAAATGGGATTAAGGAAAGAACAACCTTGGGAGGCTCAACAGAATCAGTCTGGTTCGAAGTTTGCCCTGTCTGCCACACTCAAATTTCTGGCTCTTTCTTTTAGGTACTTCTATGAGATTTTTTTTTTTAAAGACAACCTTATTTATTTTATTTTATATATATATAGAGAGAGAGAGACAGTGCATGAGCAAGGGAGAGGGGGAGAGAGACAGAATGAATGAGAATCCCAAGCAAGCTGCAAGCCCAACACAGACCCTGATATGAAGCTCTATCTCACGACCCTGGGATCATGACCTGAGCCGAAGTCAAGAGTCAGACCTCAACCGACTGAGCCACCCAGGTGCCCCTTGAGTCACCCTTATTAATGGCAGTTTCTAAATCCCCTGCATGGCCATTAACTTCTAACAGTTTACCCTTCTGTTGTAGTCACCTCACCCCCTGCGAGTTGTGCTCTTGGGGGTGTCTCCCTCTCAAGCATCCATAAAATCTTGAAGGAATTATGCATCTGCTTTTACCTTAACAGACTGTGAAAGTACATTATATCTTCAGACAGACTGCTTTAGCCAGGCCCTCACCTTTTGAATATTGATTCATGGGTCAGGTACCAATTACTCTGTCCCCAAATTTCTAGGGAGCACCTACCTAGCTGCCTGATCGGTTCTTTGAAATGTGTACCTTGATTAAAAGAACAGTGACATTAGCACCACATCTGGATGGAGAGGAGAAAGATTGAGGCTCTCCTACTCTCTCCAAAGAAATAGGTCCTTTCTGACCCTTCATCATCACATAACCAATCCCCTAGTTTACTCTCTATACCACCTATAAGTGAGTGATGACCTATAGGTAGTGAAACTAGTTTCCTCTTCTCTTAGAATGCCTGCTGAAACACCGAGACAACAAAAGAAGTCACACTTTGGGGTGGCGGGGTGGCTCAGTTGGTTGTGTCTTACTCTTGATTTTGGCTCAGATCTCACAGTTTGTGAGTTCAAGCCCTGCCTTGGGCTCTGCGCTGACAGTGAGGAGCCTGCTTGGGCTTCTCTCTCTCCCTCTTTGTCTCTGCCCCTCCTCTGTTCTCTCTCTTGCTCAAAAATAAATAAAACTTAAAAAAAAGTCATATCTTGTTTCACACAAACCACTCTGCACCCACAATATAAGCCCTTAAAAAAAACACTCACACACACAATGCAAGTCTCAACACTCAATGTCAAAGGACTGTCATGCTATAGTCCATGTTCTTGTGTCTCAATACAATAAAATTAGAGGTAGATAAATAAAAAGATGAATAAAATCCTCATCTATAGAGAAATATAAGACACGATTCTAAATGAGTCATTGTCAAAGAAGAAGAATAATATCAGAATAATTAGAATTATGAAGAAAATCACTATCCATATTTGTGCATTAAAATCTAATTTAAAGAAAAATGTGTATGTATACACACACACACACACACACACACATATATGTCTCCTATATATAAATATGTAGTAAAAAATTTACCTGTATAAAAATTTTAACCTTTACTAAATGGCCAGTAGGATGTTGCTTATAGATTTCATTATATTAGATCATAGATACACTCTGGGCTTTTTTAAAAAAATGATTCATTCTTATTTTTTCATTTTAATATTTGAGGTTCTCTGAAGTTATTTCCTTTTTTTTTTATTTAATTTTTCATTTTTAAGTAATCTCCACCCAATGTGGGGCTTGGATTCATAACCCCGAGATCCAGAGTCACATGTTCCAGTGACTGAACCACCCGGGTGCCCCTGAAGTTATTTTTTATTTTTTGCATGGTTAAAATGACAACAAGTAAATTAATTCTTTAACTACTGTATACTGAGATAATATTTTTGTATAGTTACATAAGTAATTCCTTATCAGCAACTTAATGTCTTTATCCAAGTGATCAACCATATGATTATATGAAGGCAGATTTCCTGCACTTCATTTTATCTTGTAAACAGTCTAGGAAAATTCAGGGTCTTAAAGATGAGGAGTCTAGGTAATCAAGTGCTGAAAGAGCGGAAGGAAAAAAACAAACAAGCTTTGAGCTCCCTCTTGTGGCCCAGGGAGAATATTCCCAGAAACAGTAAGACAAATTAAGTAATCAATCTCACGTAAAGATGTATTTAAAATTTTAAGAATTCGGTTGGCTGCTTCACTGCAAATGAAGTGTCTGTGGTGGCAATGAATTGATGTGCACCTGTTGGTGCTGTGGAAATAGCCTATACTTTTCGCCTATGTTACTTAGGAGAGACACATTATCTCACCCCCTGGTGGATATTTATAAAAATGACACAAAAATGTTTTCAAACTAAGAGATTAAATCATAGAATTTAGAAAGCACTGGATGGAGCTCTCAATACTATTTAGTCCAGTCT
The DNA here is from genome assembly GCF_028749965.1 of Puma concolor. Taxonomy (NCBI): domain Eukaryota; kingdom Metazoa; phylum Chordata; class Mammalia; order Carnivora; family Felidae; genus Puma; species Puma concolor. Next base: position 135,859,449 of record NC_141667.1, on the reverse strand, counting down.
GTCATTTTGTGGTTGAGGAAATGTAACAAACTTAAAACAGGAAGAGAGTATCTTCTCTATGTGTATTTGCTGATGAATATTTATTGTTAAACACTTTATGTGTTTCTCAATTCTTCTAGGTTCCTTTTTTTTTTATAATTTGCACACATTTCACGAATAAATGAGTTAATTTTTTCTTTTAATGTTATTAAAAGGTGCGTCATTATAGATAAACCTTCATAATCTCATTCAGTTCAAATCATCCGCTATTTATTGAGTACCTGGACCTTTGAGTTGCAAAAATAAAGCAAAGTTCCTGTTCCTATGGAGTTTATAGTTTGGTAGAGAGAGAGATTGTTTTTTTTAAAAAATACATGAAAGTTGAGAGGATGATGAAAAATGCTATTTTATAGTGAATGTTTCTGTGATCAGCTGTGCTTCCTTTATCAATAACTTGATCATACCAAGAGATTATGAGAGCACACTCTGGATCCAGAAAGCTTGGGTGAAGCCTGGGTGCTGGCTGTACATGCTTATTGTGCTGGAGAACCTAGTCTCTATCTGTCTCAGTTACCCCTGCTGTAAAATAGGTATGATAATAATAATATCTACTTCAGAGAATTATTATGACAAGAATGTAGTCTTGGTAAAATGCTTGGATCAGCAACTAGGAAATAGTAAGTATAAAACAAATAAAGGTACATTGTAGCTATAATCAAATTATGAAGCACAGTGCTCATGAGGGGTACCTGGGTGACTGAGTCCATTAAGCTGCTAATTCTTGGCTTCGGCTTAGGTCATGATCTCTCAGTTCATGGGTTTGAGCCCCATGTTGGGGTCTGTGCTGTGAGTGCAGAGCCTGCTTGGGATTCCCTCTCTCTCCCTCTCTCTGCCCCCCCCCCTTGCTCACTCTGTCTCTGTATGTGTGTGTGTGTGTGTGTGTGTGTGTGTGTGTGTGTATATATATATATATATATAATGTATATATATGTATATGTGTATATATATGTGTGTATACATATATATACACACATATATATATACACACACACACACAAAAGAGTGCTCATGAGATCATGTTCATACACAAAATCTATTGACTGGAATCAGGACAGAAAAATATGAGCTGTACATATTCAAAGTGGCATGTATTTCATGTATAAAAAGAAATTGACGTGAAATAGTTAAACCTTTGAAAGAGAATCCCACAATGTAGATTTCTGTATCTACAGATTTATGTATTACCTTCAGAAGTGAAAGAGAAATAACAGTTTATTCAAAGATCAAAAATTGAGGGAATTTGTTAACTGTATGCTTGCATAGCAGGAAATGTTACAAGAAATTCTTCAGAAAGAAAGAAAATGATACAGGTTAGAAACAGTGAGCTACACAGTTGTGAGATCCAGCCCTACGTCGGGCTCCACACTGAATGTGGAGCCTGCATAGGTTTCTCACCCTCTCTCTTTATTTCTCTCTCTCTCTCTCTCTCTCAAAATAAAAAAACTTTAAAAGCAAGAAACCATGAGCTACATAGAGAATGGAAGAACATTACAGAAGGAATATATGAAGGTAAAATAAAATATTTCTCTTATTCTTAATTGACCTAACAGTTAATAGGTTGTTCAAAATAATAATAGCAACAACATATTCAGTGACTATAGCTTATGAATCAATGAAATGAGAAAAACAACGTCATAAAGGATGGGAGAGGGGATTTGAGAATCCTCCATCAAAAGGAACTTGTGTCACTTGTGAAGTGGTAGAGTGTTATTTGAACATGAACTTGGATTAGTTGTAAACGTTGATTGGTAACTTTAGGACAGTCATTACCAAAAGAATGTAAGTATAGGAGAAGAGAAAAATGTAATCACAAAATGGTCAGTTAAAATCACAGAAGGCAGAAAAAGAGTGGAAGGAAAAAAAAGACAATAAATAGAAATTTTGTGGAAAATATATGGTAGATATTTAACTATGTCATTAATCACTTTAAATATCAAAGGTCTACATGTACCACTTAAAGGATGCAGACTGTCAGAGTGCATAAAATACAAGACCCAACTATGTGTTGTCTACAAGAAACCCACTTTAGATATAAAGGCACATATAGATTAAAAGCAAATGATGGAAAAAATAGGCTATGCTAATACAAATAAAAAATAAGTGGGAGTAACTACATTAATTTCAGAGACAGCAGATTTCAGAGCAAGAAAAGTTATCAGGGATAAAGAAGTCGTTGTGATAAAAAGGTCACTTCAAGAAGATGTAACCATTTTACTGTGTATGCAACTAACAAGTGAGCATGAAAATACATAAGGCAAAAACTGATAAAACTGCAAGGAGGAATAAATGAATACACTATTAAAATGAGTGACTTCAACATCTCTCTATCAGTAATTCACATATCTAGTAGGCAGGAAATCAGTAACAACCTAGTTGAATTAAACAACACCATCAATCAACTGAATTTAATTAACACTGATAGACTACTTCAACAGTGGAATACACATTTTTCTCAAGTTCACATGGAACATTTACCAAGACTGACCACATTCTGGGCCACAAAACTCACCTTAGCAAATTTAAAAGATTAGAAATCATAAAATGTATGCTCTTGGCCCACAGTGAAATTAAACTAGAAATCAATAACAGAAAGAAAGCTGTAAAATCTCACAGTGCTTGAGATTAAGCAGCACACTTCTAGCTAACACAAGGATCAAAGAAATCTTAAGAGATACTTAAAATATTTTGAACTAAATGAAAATGAAAACAATATAAATTGGAGGTGCCTGGGTGGTTCATTTGGTTCAGGTCATGATCTCACAGTTTGTGAGTTCAAGCCATGCTATCAGCAAGAAGCCTGCTTGGGATTCTCTCTGTCTCTCTTTCTCTGCCCCTCCCTTGTTCGCTCTGTCTGTCTCTCTGTCAATAAACTTAAATAAACTTAAAAAAAATAGGTGAATATATAAGCAAACTGTGGTACATTCATACAATGGGATATTGTTCAGTGATAAAAAGAAATGAGCCATCGAGCCAGGAAAAGACAAGGAAGAATTGAAATGCACACTACTAGGTAAAAGAAACCAATCTGAAAAGGCTAAATACTGCATGACTATATGAAATTTTGGAAAAGGCAAAACTATGGAGACATTAAAAAGACAAGTAGTGGCACGCCTGGGTGGGTCAGTCGGTTAAATGTCTGACTTTGGCTCAGGTCATGACCTCACAGTTCGAGAGTTCAAGCCCCACATCAGGCTCTGTGCTGACAGCTCAGAGCCTGGAGCCTTCTTCGGATTCTTTGTCTTTCTCTCTCTGTCTCTCCCCTGCTCGTGCTCTGTCTCTCTGTCTCTCTCAAAAATAAACATTAAAAACTTAAAAAAAAAAAAAAAAAAAGACGAATGGTGCCAGGGGTTCAGGGTGATGGGTGAACGGGTGGAATATTGGGAAACTTCAGAGCAGTGAAACTGTATCTTCAATATTGGTTCATCACTGTAATGGATATACTACATTAATGCAGGATGTTAGTTAATATGTGAGAAACTTTGGCTAGGGAGCAGTATATGGGAATTGTACTTTTCACTCAATTTTACTGTAAACTTAAAACTGCTCTAAAATATGGAGTATTAATTAAAAAGGAAAAGAGAGAGAGTTTCGAAATCTGACACAGATTTTAATCCTCCCATTTGGCATTTGTGTGGGCTTTGGCTTTTAAATTTTCTCATGAGAATATGAACATCATATCATTACGTTGTAGAATTATTTGGGGTTTGATTGAGCTAACACAGGAAAAGCTCCAGAGAAAGCCTGGTACACCATTGGCACTCCACATTTATTTTTTTATTTATGTTTTCTTAGAAAAGGTTTTTTTTAAGGTTTTTTTATTTTTGAGAGAGAGAGAGAGAGAATGAGAGCGTGCACGAGCACAGGTGGGGCAGAGAGAGAGGGAGACACAGAGTCTGAAGCAGGCTCCAGGCTCTGAGCTGTCAGCACAGAGCCAGATGCAGGGCTTGAATCCACAAATCGTGAGATCATGACCTGAGCCAAAGTCAGACTGTGCCTTGCTGACTGAGCCACACAGGTGCCCCAGGCACTCCACATTTAGTAACTTTTCTAGCTTTCCTTTTCTTTTTTTCTTCTTCTTTTTAAAAATGTTTATTTATTTTTGAGAGAGAGAGAGTGGGGACGGTGCAAAGAGAGAGAGTGAGAAAGAGGATCCAAAGCAGGCCCTTCTTTTTCAGCTCACAGCCCCATGCAGGGCTCAAACCCACAAACTGTGAGATCATCACCTGAGCCGAAGTCAGCATAACCAACTGAACCACTCAGGTGCCCCCACTAGCCTTCCTTCTTTTTGTGTGTATTAGAACTTGATAGTACATGTTAGAGGACAGGATGGGCCAAGAACTTGCCAGGAGAAATGCACCATCAAAAGTTTAGTTGTCGTTGTAGGAGTTGATCTAGCAAGATCACCCTTTGCCATTACAAAGAAGCAAAACCCATTTTACCTGTTAATCTTCAGGTGCACTATTAGGCTTTATACCAAGAGGTGTCCTCTCTTCTGTTGATGGTAGCAGCCAAAACCCCATGTACAGAACATGAACTTGACTGCACTGACCCCCTTCACAGACTCCAACTTTACAAACATTCTAAAGTACTTGGCTTTCATGAATTGTCTCAAAAGCAAAGTTCCTTTTATTTGCTTCTCCAAACCTAACTGAAAGTATTGCTTTCCTTAATGTCTCCTTGCTCCTCTTTCTCCAGATTTCTGAAACTATAAGATCTCAGAATTGCCAATAGCTACTGATGTTTGCATATGCCCTGTCAGATTTTCTGCTGCAGGGACTGGGTTTCTGGCTTGTCCTAGTCTCTGGTTTTGCCCCTCAGATGAGGTAAGGATTAAGGTTGGAGATACGGCCTGGTAGATGAAGAAGACTCTTGGGAATTGTATTAAACCAGTAAATCCAGTAACACAGGTGATTGATTTAAAAACATAAGGGTAGATACTACCAAAAATAGAGAATCAGCTAAAGTGGGTGGGTAGCAGTAAGGAAAGGCCATGGGCATTTCCTGGTTTCATCTTCCATAGATACTTTAGAGGGGGTCAAATCTATTGCATAAAGTAGTAATTACAAAGATAAACATTAGAACAAAAACATGAACTTTCTAAATGATCAGACAATACACACACACATACGTTATAGAAAACATAACAAAATACTATAAAAAAGAAAAAATGTAACAAAAAACATGTCAGACAAAAACTAAACATACGTGTCATATAAATAAAAGTAGGTTAACTCCTCATCGAAAGACAAAAATAAAAGTTTTAATCATAAAGCAAAATGTAATTTTATTTCCCAATTCAAGAGATATACCTAAAATAAAATAGCTCCTAAAAACTGAAAAGCAAAGGATTATGAGTGAAGGCCTGTCAGGCAAATGTGAAGAAGGTAATAAAGGGTATATCCACTTTGATGATCTCACTGTTATGGATACCTATGAATCAAATAAACTTGTGGCAACATAATTAAAGCAAAAATTACAGGAAACCTAAGAGGAAATAGGAGATTTCAATTCCCGCATCCCAGTTCATGACATAGCTGGTGAAGAAAAAATATTTGTCGGGTGGAACATATACATAATGAAAGTCATAGGTATAATTGCTTTGCATGGAATGAAGTTTTCATGCCTTCACATTATTTTCACGCACCCATAAAATATTGGAGTTAATGGACCATCTTGTAGGACACAAGCAAAATCTTGGTCCACTTAAGAAAATTAGATGATAGAAATAAATAAGTGCAAATATGATAAAGGGTGAGTAAATAAAAGCAAATCACTTCATTGGCTATTGGAAGTAAGCCAGTTCTGTAAAGTGAATCGTTACAAAATTGATGTTATTAAATAAATAGCCTTCCTATACAGAAGTAATAATCAATTAGAAAATGCAATAGAAGAAAAGACTGTATTGACAATGGCAAGAAAAATGATAAAATACCCAAGAAAAGGTTAAGAAATACTAAAGTTCTGTATTTTGTAAAAAAAAAAAAAAAATCAAACACTGCTGGGACATATAAAAGACTGATGGATAGAAAGACAAAGCACTATAAAAATGTCAATTTTCTCTAACTCTATTTATATAATAGGCTTCCAATGAAAATGTCATCTGAGTTTTATTTTAACATAGATGAATTGGTTGTTAAAAGTTAATAACTTTGACTCTTTCTACAGTCCTTTCTATATGGCAACACACACACACACACACACACACACACACACACACACACACAAACACCCCACAAAGTCAAAATCCAAACTACGAAGAAGGCAAAACATTTGCAATAGGTATTGCATAAATAGGACAATTTTTATTGCATAAAAACCTCCTATAAACTATTTTTAAAAATCAACAATATAACAGAAGATAGAGACCGCTTCAAAAGAAATACAAAGGACCCTTAATTACATACAATGTTCAGCCTCAGTCTTCATAAGATAAATGCAAAGGGATATATTTTCCATTTGCAAATCAGCAGTCAAACGTCTGATAAAAAACTACATTTGGAGAAGAAGGAGAAAAGCTAGCTCCTACTTAACTGGTGGGAGTAGAAACTAACACAGTCTCAATGCAGAGCAATTTGGAAGTATTTATCAAAATTCCACACAGAAATGTCATTTGATCAAGTAATTCTACTTATGAGAATTCATTCAACAGTTATGCTTGGATGTGTGTAAAATGACATGTATCTAAGTAGAATCAATACAGATTTGCTGGTATCAGCAAAATATTAGAATCAACTATGTTCAGGAATTGGTGCAAGTTAAAGAAATTACTGACAATGTAATCCATTTAATGGAAGCATCTGTAGCTCTTTTAAATGAAGTAGCTGTAAATACAGTGATAGAGATTGAGCTCCAAGATATATGCATGTGTGTGCGAGTGTATGTGTGTGTACATAGAGTGGTATTTTATACACACACACACCCTGAGCACTAAGGTATAATGTAGTATATCTGGCATATTTCCAGTTGTGTAAAAAATACAAGAGAAAGCATATGCATATATATATGCCTCTGAGATACAGAGCAGTGGGACTATGGGGTTGGACAACAGGCTTCTGAGAGCAACTTGTCATGACACACCTTTCTGTATCTTTTATTTTTGCACTGTGTCCATATGTTGTCTATGAAAAAAAAATACCAAATCAAATAAAACTTTTAAAAAGTGCTTAGCATGTAAAACAGAAGTCTGGATTTGTGCTTACCAAACAAGCAAGACCTGTGCTTGCAGGATCCAGTGTCCGGAAAGAGCAAACTGCAGACTTAGGCAGGGTCAGTATTTGAGCACATGCTTGCCATGCCCCCTATTACCGTCTTAGCCCCAGCATCATCATGGCTCACTTGGAAATCTCCCTACATTCCTATGGACCCACAGAGCTTCACCGAGGTCTACGAGGCAATGCAAAGCTTTAACAGGTCTGTGCTTGATGAATATGGTTGGTGGAGGAGGGAGAGCGACCACATTTCTAAGTACTGGATAATAGTGATATCATTCAATTCAGTTTCAATGAAATTGAAAAGGCACAATTTTTAAGTAGTTACATGGATAAGATGACGAGTTTCTCTCTTACCTGGTTGAGCGTGAGAAGGTGGTGAGCTTTCTAGGTGGTTCGACGTTGTAGAGACGAATTAGAGACAGACATGCGGAACTGAGGGTTTCTGTTAAAGCTCTCAGAGTAGACTCTTCGCCTTGTCTATAAGTGGGGAATGTACACACGGGCCTGGCAGTCTTGAAAAGTGAGATGCTTTGATGGGGGAGCGTCTGGAGAGGAAGATGAGGGCATGAGGGCCCTGGGGGGGTGGTACGCAGTGACTCTTTTGAGCTGGAGAGTGAAGATTTGTCAACTGTGTGCTGCTTCCTGCCCGTCTCAACAGAAGGAGTGTGAGACACGTTCCTCTCTTGGCTCTCATGAGTGTGTGTCTGGCGAGAGCAGGAACAAAATGTGACTGAGCCGGAGTTGAAACCTTTGTTCAATGACTCCAGTGCAGGATCTCCATGTGAAATAGGTATTTCTCAAATGAGAAGACAGCAGGACTGAAAGAAAATAATAAATTTAGTAAGACAGAAGTAGTCAGAGGGAGTAGGGGAAACAATTAGTGCAGCATCATAGATCCAAGGGAAGAGCGTGTCTCAAAAAGGAATGGCCTATTCCATAAAAGTAATGGTGTGTGAAAGTCTGAGGAACAAAACCACCAAGATCTATCTCCTCATTGCCAGCTGCAAAAGCTGTATGAACAAGGTAAGGTGTTTTCCACAGCGCTGTGAAGTTATTGTCCCAAAGTTTATGTTCTCCCTGGCATTGTGCGTGTAGTTGTTAGAAGACCCTCAGTCTTCCTCCTTGTGTTTTTGTGTTTGGGGCGCATATCTTTCCTACTGACTGGGATCTCTTGTACGGCGAGAATTAGTTCATGTTATTTCTGGCCCGTGGCTTCCAGCGTAGTGTTTCAGTCAGTAAACATTGCTTGAGTGAATACTTGGAAATGTTTCCAGAAATTGTGACATCTACAAAGTTAAGCTGTGGGCGATGTCACAGGCCTACGCTTACAGATTATGTCAGGAATCTTACTGAATGCCTTCACGGATCACATTTCTGAGGCCACATTGAATGGACCCACACTAAACAAAATGTATTTTATGTGCATGAAGCAAACAAAGAACTTGATCTCTGCAAAAATATTTCTAATTTGGGGAGCCTGGGTGGCTCAGTCAGTGAGGCAGCCGGGTCTCAGGTCATGATCTCACACTTCGTGAGTTTGAGCCCTGCATTGGGCTCTGTGCTGAGGGCATGGAGTCTGCTTGGGATTCTCTCTCTCCCTCTCTCTCTGCCCCTACCCTGCTCTCTCTCAAAAAAAAATAAACATCAAAAAAAAGAAAAAAGTCATTAAAATTGTTTTCTTAATTTGATGGAATCAAAATCATGAGATTTTAGAAAAGAATGATGAGAGCATTCTGCAGCATTAGCTTCCTGGCCCTCAGTACATTCGCTTATCTATTCATTCATTTCACAGATGTTTGAGAGTAGCACTGAGGAGACAGCAGTGAACAAAACAGAAAGTTGTTCTTGAGTTCATAGATATAGATATATATATATATATTTAAAAATTTTTTTAAGTTTGTTTATTTATTTATGTATGTATTTATTTATTTAGAGCACAAGCAAGGGAGGGGCAGAGAAAGAGGGAGACACAGAATCTGAAGCAGGCTCCAGGCTCTGAGCTGTCAGCACAGAGCCCAACATGGGCCTTGAACCCACGCACTGTGAGACCCTGACCTGAGCTGAGGTCTGATGCTTAACTGACTGAGCCACCCAGGTGCCCCAATATTTACATTTATAATGCAGGACATTACTGGAAGCAAAGAAATATCACCGTTTATATGGTAATGTCAGAACGTGCTAAGTGTTAGGAAGAAAAAGAAAGCGAGGGTTGAGCAAAGGCCTCTCTGGGTCTCAAATGACATGAGGAAGTCAACCAGTGTTCAGGAAGAGGCAGCAGATGCAAACAGCCCAAGGTGTGAGTGGGTGGATGCACTCGAGAAACAGCACCGAGGTCCCTGTGGAAACAGCGAGGCAGACAGGTGTCGGGGGCTGTATCCTGCAGGTCTGACACAGAGGTCTGTGGAAAAGTTCTGTAGAGGCAGGAGCAGGAGCAGGGGGGCCCTCAGGGTGCTGGTGAAGACTTCCAAGTGTGAGATGATGAAGTCGGGGCCAACGTGACAGCAGCAGAGTGGACGAGCTGTGGTCAAGTCCTGTCTAAGGACGTGTTAGAGGACTGGATGTGGAGGGTTTAAGATAGCAAGGGGTCCAGGATTTTTCTAACGTGGTGGTGTTTTTAAAAATATACTTTATATTTCCCAACAATTTTAGATTCACAGATTTTTTTAAAATTTTTGAGAGAGAGAGAATCAGAGCAGGGGAGGAGCAAAGAGAGAGAGACAGAATCCGAAGCAGGCTCCAGGCTCTGAGCTGCTATCACAGAGCCCGACTCAGTGCCTGAACCCACAAACTGCGAGATCATGACCTGAGCCGAAGTTAGACATATAACCAACTCAGCCACCCAGGCGCCGCCACAGAAAGATTTTTTAATATTTTTTTTAAAGTTTATTTAAAGGATAGGCAGAGGAGCGGGAGGGGATCCCAAGCAGGCTCCTTGCTATCAGAGTGTGCCCCATGCGGGCTTGAACTCCCAAATCATGAGATCATGACCTGAGCAGAAAGCAGGAGCTGGATGCTTAACCGACTGAGCCACTCAAGCACACCTAGAGTCACAGAAAGATTGAGAAGATAGTACAGAGAGTTCCCTTACACCCCATACCTTGTTTCCTCTATTATTAACACCTTACGTTAGTATGGTACCTTTGTTACGATAAATGAACCACTGTTGCTGTATTAGTAACTAAAGCCCATACTCGCATCCGGATTTCCTTAGTTTTTACCTCATGTTCCTTTCAGGTCAAGGATCTTAACCAGGATACCACTGAGAGATTGAACGTACAGAGATTGAATGGCCAGACCACATATAAGAATAGACTTCTGACCCCTCAGCTAGCTGTCGAGGAAGCCAGACAGCAAACTTTGTCGCATTCAGCCCCACGTGGCCAGGGTTCGATTAATAATTGACAGCTTCCAATTTAGGACCAGCCAGAGAAAGTCAGATAAAGATAAAGTCTGAATAAAGAACCTTTTCTTGCTCTTATTGGGTGGCGTTTGCGTTCACACCACATTGTGTTTGGTAGTCTCGTCTCCTTAGGCTCTTCTTGGCTGCAACAGTTTTTCAGACTTTCCTTACTTGGGATGACATTGTCAGTTTGGAGGAATACTAGTTAGATATGTATAATTCATCTTTGTTCCCAGGACTAAACCAGGATTATGGGGGGTGGAGGGAGGAAAGTGCCTTTTTCCTCGCAGCCTGTGAAGGGCAGAGTCTATCAACGTGACTTATCACTGTGGATATTGACTGTGATCCAAGGTAGTTTTTTGTTTTGTTTTGTTTTTGTTTTTTGCTTTTTCATTGTTTTTGTTTTTGTTTTTTTTTTTTACCAGAGCAATTGGAAAACCAGAGATTCCATTTGTTAACCAGGGAAACACAAATGGAACAGGGTTTTGTTTTGTTTTGTTTAATTTTTTTAACGTTTATTTTTGAGAGAGAGAGAGAGAGAGAGACAGAGACAGAGACAGAGAGACAGAGCATGAGCGGGGGAGGGGCAGAGAGAGAGGGAGACACAGAATCCGAAGCAGACTCCAGGCTCTGAGCTGTCAGCACAGAGCCCGACATAGGACTTGAGCTCACGAACCATGAAATCATGACCTGAGCCGAAGTCAGATGCCCAACCTACTGAGCCACCCAGGTGTCTCTGTTTTGTTTTTTTTAAACATTAAGAATTTTAATTAGTCTCCTGACTAGACATCAAAGTAATGCTACTGAAGAGGTGTACAGTTTACAAGTGATGTTATGGTTAGCTATATAAATGTGGGAATCATTAGAATATAAATGTAGAAACCAATGGCCTGGGGGAGTCCACAAAAGTTTGAGAAAAGAGACCCAAGGACTGAGTGCTGGATCATTTCAACATGAATTTTTACTTCAAATAAGAGTAGTTTTTATTTTCTTCGTTTTATGTTAGAAAGTTGTGTCTCCTTTTACATTGCTACTAAGTGAAATGCTTCTAATATCTTGTCATTAAGTATGCCATTTGCCATGTTATTCTGTAGATGCCCTCTATCAGATGAAACATTTTTCTGAAACGGAACAACCCATCTATTCCTGGGGCAAAAAATACCCTCTTAATCATAATGTATTATCATCCTCATGCCCACTGAGTCCTCAATTCCATGCTCTAAGATTTCATCTAGGATTTTCCATCTGTGCTGGTATGTAAAAATGTGTTAGCATTTCCTTTTCTTGTCTCATTAGGAAGCCAACCATAATTAACATCACTGCAGAAATCCCTTAGCTAGCCTTCATTTGTCAGGGGAGGAAATTAAAGCTCAGAGGCGATAACCCCAGAGGTGCATTGCTACTTAGTGATTGCACTAGATTCCGTATCCATTGTGTGTTCCATCTTACCTAGATGTCCGGCTCAGAAGCGGTTCTATGAGACCACAGCGGGGAGGACACTGAGTGGCTGTTCACATGCAGTTGGGTTTATACGTGAATTATATGGTTTGGCTCTATTCATCTCCTAGGCTCTCTTCCTCAAATTTCACTTCTAAGCCTTAGAGACATGCTGAATTGCCAACACAATGAATGCAACTTGTGAGCTTTAAACGTTCCTTGAAAATGAAGATGCTTGTAAGAACATTTGTGTTATGTTTCCTACTCTTTTCCTAAACTGTGATACAAACGCCTAGAGGCAAAAACGGAATTCAAAGACTTTGAGAAGCACTACTACAAGATATGAATATTTAGGAGTTACTTTGCAATGGGAGCTGCTGGTTGAAGTTATGCAAACTTTTGACTTTGCAAAAACATGAAAGTCTAGAAAAAAATGTAAATACTTTGTAATATGTTATTGCATCTTAACAGTTTTTCTTTGGCCAGAGAACTCACTCGGGTTGCATGGTTTCTTTTTCAAAGTAAAATTTCAAAGTTGCCAGAAAGGCATATTTGTTCTATTTCTTACAAGATTATTTTTAGTGAAATCATATCTAGGGGAGTAAAAGGATTATGAGGACTTCTTGCAATGTGTATACTACACCTCTGTCTTCATCAGAAATTCAAATCAATTCAATAAAATGTTCATAGAGTGAAAATTTGAATGTATTGAGATTCTAAAAACAAAGTTATTACTGTCAAGCAGCTCATAAGCAAACAGGGACTGTAGACATGTACAACCAACAAAGATGCAATGTGAAATGTTTTATGATGGAACTAAACTTTGATCACATCCTTAAAAAATGAGGCATACCTATTAGCAGAAGATGGAAAGAGAAAAAAAGCATTTCAGGTAGAGGGACTGATAGAAGCAAAGGCAGATGGTTTCTAGAGGGGGCTGATCTATGCAGCTGATGGCTAGGGATTATGAAGGAAGACTCGGGAAGAGGAAAGGATCTAGAAAGTGAGGGTAAATTTAATTTTTAAGATTTTATCATTCAGGCAGTGGAGAATCATGGATTTTTAAAGTTTATTTACTTATTTTGAGAGAGAGAGAGAAAGAGAAGGAGGGAGGGAGGGAGAGAGGGGATGGACACGAGTTGGGGAGGGGCAGAGAGAGAGGGAGAGAGAGAATCCCAAGCAGGCTCCATGCTGCCAGAACAAAGCCTGACCCAGGCTGGATCTCACCAACTGTGATATTATGACCTGAGCCAAAATCACAAGTCAGACTCTTAACTGACTGAACCACCCAGGTGCCCAAGAATGTTTCATTATATATATATATATATATATATATATATATATATATATATATATATATATATATATATATATTTATAAAAGATAATTTCTTCTTTGTAGCAAATGGAAATGGATTCTTACATGTGTGTGGTTGAGAGGCAGGTATTGAAATTTTCACACTATAACTCATGTGTAAGAAGAATAACTTTTTTTTTTTTTTGAAAGAAGAGTAACTTCTTAATATCTCTGTAGCTAGAATGAGTATAAGACATATTGTCCAAACTGGAACATTTTTGAGAATAAAAGGTGGGAACTTTTCATAATTATACCAGGACAGTAGTCCTAAATTGGGAGAGTCCTGGGCAAATTGAGAGGCAGGGCCACCCTATTTATAACTAAAGGAAATTTTTCATTGACAGCAAACAAGCAAATAAAATTTGGAAATTACAACTCAGGCTCATCTAAGTCAACTTCTTTTTGATTTAAAAGTCATCATCAGAGGACTATTTAGATAATGTCAAAGTTAAAGAGTAAGAGGTAACACTTACCTAGACAATGTTATGCCAGGTGCTGTTCACACCAACACTTGACATGTTTTTTCTTCAAGCAAAAAACTATGAGGTAGGTATTAATATATTCTCATTTCATGGGTGAAGAAGTCAAGGCAGGGCTTAAGTGACATGTCCAGGGCTAGTTGTTGACATAGCAGGTGCTGGAGCAAGGATTCAAATCCAGGTTGTCTATACCAAGAACTGTGTCTCAATCTATACCACATTGCCTTGCGGACTCTAAGTCATACCTTGCTTAACTCCTAAACTTGAATTCCAGAGAAACCATGCATAATCGTTCAGTACAAGCATTTCCCATGCAATGTTTGGATCAATACTTCTCCTTCCTAGGAAACTTCTAGATCCTGTTTGCCTGGCTGTGGGCCCCTGGTCCCTATGTGTTGGCTGGTAGCCTTGATGTATCTGCTAATGTGTCTTTTGTGTATGTGGACCTCGTGGAGCATTTTCTCAGCCCAGCCCATGGTATCTCTGACCAGGTTCAGTTCTGCCTTTATTCCTGGTCATGCTGCAGATGCCCAGAGTTCCAGCCTCTTCTCCTTCCTACCTCAAAATACAGGCTTTAGAGGCACCTGGGTGGCTCAGTCAGGTAAGCATCAGACTTTGGCTCAGGTCATGATCTCACGGTTCGTGGGTTTGAGCCCCATGTCAGGCTCTGTGCTGACAGCTCAGAGCCTGGAGCCTGCATTGACTTTCTCTCTCTGTCTCTCTCTCTGTCTGCCCCTCTCCTGCTTGCACTCCGTCTCTCAAAAATAATAAATGATAAAAAAAATAAAACCAAACTACATGCTTTAATATCCATATGAATATTATACATTTTATAGACTGTTTTAAGAATATTTAAGCATAGACTCTGAAGTGAGCTAAAAAACTTCAGCTCGTGTGGGAAATAGTTCTATTTGCCTGGGGGTGATAAAATCAAATTTCCACTCAAACATGGTATCTCTCATTATGGCTGAAAAATGAACTTTCTTATTTAAAAAAAATTTTTTTTTAACATTTATTTATTTCCAAGAGACAGAGACAGAGTGTGAGTTGGGGAGTGGCAGAGAGAGAGGGAGACACAGAATCCGAAGCAGGCTCCAGGCTCTGAGCTGTCAGTGCAGAGCTTGACATGGGACTGGAACCCACCAACAGTGAGATCATGACCTGAGCTGAAGTCCGACGCTTAACCTACTGAGCCACCCAGGTGCCCCTGGACTTTATTTATGAGAGACTTCCCAGAAGGAAAAAACTTGGTGAGATCTGTTAGTAATAACTAAACAAACTAAGCAGATCTTTGCTCTGTCATTAGGCAGCAATTTTCTGTCAATGCCCCTCATTGGCCTCTATCTAGGAACACATTTTATTACCACCCAAAAGCAGGCCTGCAGTTGGGGTAAAGAATTCTGGGTTTCAATTCCAGTTCTACACACAATTTTCAAAGTCTTCTAATATTAGAACAGTAGTCTTACCTGGCACACATTCTTTTGAAGTTTCATTGGAAAGCGGAAAGCAAAACATAAAATGTTTTAAATGCAATTCAAGGTCATAATCTTACTCGGTTGATTCCTGTCTGTCATGGCCCATGTAGTGAGCTGAATAGTGGCCTCCCCAAAAGATATGTCTACTGGGAACTTGTGAATGGGAGCTTATTTGGGAATTGGGTGTAGACCCCTAAGGATATAGAGATGAGATCACTCTGGATTTAGGAGGGGCCCTCAGTGCAATGATAGGTATGCTTAAGGAAAGGCAGAGGGAGGTTTGAGACACAGAGACACTAGGGAGAAGGACATACAAAGGTAAGTAGAGATGGACGTTGCACTGGTACAAGTCAAGGAGCATCTGGATCCAGCAGAAGCTAGACACACATGGAAGGATTCTCTCCAGGAGCCTTTGGAGAGTCCCTGCTGACCCTTGAGTTTGGACTTCTGTCCTCTAGAACTGGAAGAGAAAAAACGTTTGTTGTTTATCTAACCAGTTGTGGTTATTTGTTGGGCAGTCCTAGGAAACTGGTAACAGCTCACATTCAATCCATCGGTAATCAACCTTCAAAATATACCTAGACCAAGTATCACCTCTTCCTGCCCAATTAGAGATACAGGTCAACTCACGTGCTATTATTGGCAACCCCGTGTTAGTCCATGTGTCCCTACAATGACAGCAATCAGAGAGTGATTTTACCCTAAGTCAAATCTTGTGAGTCCTGTGCTGAAAACCTTCCACTCCTCATTTCTGTCATAATAGAACCCAAAAGTCTTTACAGGGCCTGCAAGCCTAGATATGATCTAGCCCTCCTATCTCTCTGACCTCATTTCTTACCCCCCAGTCCCAGTTTCCTTGTTGTTCTGGAAAGGTGCTAAGCACCCTCTCTTAGAGCCTTTGTGTGCCCTTCCTTCCATCCAGACAACCACAGGCCTGCTTCCCTACAGGTCTCTGTTCAAACCTCCTCAGAGAAGCCTTGCTCATTCACCCTATCCAAAGTGACCAATTACTGTCTGTAACTTACTGGTTTATTGATTTTCTTCAAAGTGCTCATTACAAACAGTGTATTTTCCTGTTCATAGCCTCTGTCTGCTGTGAAAATGAAGTGTCAGGACCTTGTCTGTCTTGTTCGTTCTATATTTCTAGCATTCATGTGCAGTACATTGCAGCCAGTAATGAATATTTGTTGAATGAATGAAGAAGCCAACAAACCTTATAGCTGTTAAGGGTTTCAGCCAAACAGGTTGGAGATGGTAACTACTTTCAGCCCCACCCCAAACAGCACTTTTGGAAGAGTAACCTGGATACCTACCTACACCCATTCTCTATGGGTAGGACAAGAGTCACCACCAAAAGGAACAACCCATTGTAGTGGCAAGGCATGATCTAAAGTTTGGGCATAGTTAAATACCATTAACTTTTTAGTGAGGCATTTTAGAGTGCTCATGACTGTCAAGTCCAAGAGATCTCTATTAATGTGAAATCTATAGGTTCCTAAAGGAATCTGGAAACAGCAAAAACAAATATTCATGTGTTTAACACGACACAGTTTAAGAAGTGCTTTCATACATCTCATTTGGACTGTTACCTGCCTTAGAGATGACAGATGATACTATTCTCAGCTATGATACTATTCTCAGCTTACAGATGGAAATAGGGAGACGGGAAGAGGCTGAGCGACCTGTACAAGGACATAGCTGCACCACTGGCATTAGGGTAGTCTCAGCCCCAAACCCAGACTTGTGATTTCAAATCCCTTATTTTCCTCCACTGCACGCCATTCGCTTATTTATTTAATGTACATTATGGAGCCAAAACTGTTTCAAGTATTGTTTTAAGTGAGGCACATAAGGTTAAGAAGGTTGATAATCTTTGTCTTGGGTTTTTCAATTAAAAAGAAAAAATAATGTACACGTACTGTGGTTGAGGAAAATGTAACAGTAGCTGCTACCTTTTACCCGCCCGCTGTCTCTTCCTCAGGATGCAAGCCACTGCTGTTATCTGGAAATCTTTGTAAATATGCAAGTCCCCCGTTTGTGAAGCGGGGTCCTGCTTGCAGGTGGGGACTGGACTAGACGATCTTGGCTGGCTCATCTCCATCCCGTGGGCAGCCACGGCACAGGATAAAGGGAGCTACACCTGGTAACGAGAGTGCCGTTCTCGGGTGCGGGGATGTGGAGTGGAAAGCATGACCGTGCTACAGAAGAACGTTTCTGGGGGGAACGCGCCGAGACCCCGCGGCAGCAGCACCTTAGGTCGGAGGTACTCAGACGGGTTTGACTAGCGTCCTCGGGCTGGGCGGGCGGGGGGAGGGGTGGGGCGAGGAGAGACCGGGCTCCCAGCGGACGGGGCGGGGCGACGCGCGGGGCGGGGCGACGCGCGGTCGACGTGGCAGCCGCAGGGGCGTGCGCCTCCGGTGGCCATCTTGGAGGCGGGGACGCGCGGCGCTGAGCTCCGGCCGGCGTCTTCGTGGTCTCCGAGCTTTACTCTTAGCACCCCGAACTCCACGTCCCGCGCTTTTCAACTGCCACGCAGACGCTCTGTCGGGCCCCCCCCCCGCAGGTGAGCGTCAGCCTGGCAGCGACGGGGGTGCTTGCGGGCGGGGGGATGGGATGCGGGCGCCTACGGGCGCAGTCCCTGCCGGGTGGGCGGGCCGGCCGGCGCCGGGAGATGGTTAGGGTCGCGTCGGAGCCCTGCTGTCGTCGAGTCCGGGCGTAAGCTGTGCGAGCGTGCTTCGCCCAGGCCAGCAGTCCCTGCCGCGCTCAGCCCTGTGAGTGCGGGTTGTGTGGGTCTTGTGCCGGCCCTGCGCTCCGGGGCGCCGACCCAGACTGGCGCCCCTGGCCGTTTGGCTCCGCCTTCCAGAGCGCTGAATGTGGGAGCGGGACCGGCGGCAGGCGCCCGCTGACCTTAGGCCGGCCCAGCCCAGCCTGGAGACGTGGCAGAGCCTGCGGGGAGGCCGCTGCCTCCA
This sequence comes from Puma concolor, assembly GCF_028749965.1. Lineage (NCBI taxonomy): Eukaryota > Metazoa > Chordata > Mammalia > Carnivora > Felidae > Puma > Puma concolor. Next base: position 135,841,083 of record NC_141667.1, on the reverse strand, counting down.
GGAACAGGATTTCGGCAGCTTCGGCCTTCTCTCGGCTCTGGGGTGCACACCCCGGGCCCGCCCTTGGGAAGTAGCTTGTTTTCCCTAGGTTTCTCCAGTCGGCCCGAGCCCCTTTCCAGAGGATGTTTGCCTTCTGCTGTCTCTTTGTTCCTCCCTGGAGCCAAGTCTTTAGGCAAGTTTGCAGGAAAGCTCCTCTTCTAGATTGGCCGAGCGATATATCCATTTCTGCATTTCAAAGTAGGTACTTTGAGAGGCACCGTGTACATTCCCGCGAAAGTGACACATTTTGGCATTCCAGCCTTTCTCCTGTAGGGCCGTTATTTCATTCACTTAACGTTTATGGAAGTTTCTTTTGGCCTCACAACTGAGAATGCAAAGGCAAAACTCACATCCTGCTTTGGCACTGTTTTGTCTGTTAGTGGAGACCGTTTTTTGCGCTAGTAAAACATCAATAATGGCTTTTAGTGCTTTTATCATCAAAGCTGCATTATTCCATTTCTTTTATTGTATTCTAATAAGTAGGCATTCACTTTTTAACAGAAAACTCTGATGGGAAGCAAATTGGAAGAGGAGGGTCTGGCCAAAGCCTGAGGGCTCAATTTTTCTAAGCCATTTTCATCACTTTCTTTAATGTTAATACATTAATAATACTTCTTACGCTGAGACTTCTGCACTAAAACCTTTATCAACTTTGACATTTCACTGTTGTCACGATAGCTTTTCTTTAGAAGGGTTCATGTTTATGCACACAACATTTATCCAATATTGTCATTAAGCTGTTTCTTAAATAGGGTATCTTTTAAAGACTGAAAAAAATTGACCTTTTATTGCAGGTTATAGATTGTTTTCATTGCACAGGTCATTTTGCCAACACATTCGTTAGTGTTATGGATCAAGATTATCTTTAAACCTGACTTCCACCAGCCAGTGTAAGGATTTGGCAGCACCTGTGGGAGGAGACTGAATGACCAACAGAAAATGGGGAGATGAAAAGAGGTAGCTTTCGCAGGGAGTGATAAAGTCCCCACAAGGCCATTTGTGTTCAAGGTTATTGCCCTTAGGTGTATGGGTACTGAATGAAAGGATTTTGCCTCCCTGATCCCCATTCCTTCTTAATGACATAGATGTTTCCTGTAGGTTCACAACCATACTTTTTGAAAGTGTGTATTTCTGCCTCACCTTCTACTCATAGTGGTTGAAATTGCCTTCTAGCCCCACTCTGCATGGAAATCGCTGTCACTGTGTTCATATCTTCGTTTGGGCAAGCCATTGAATTTTTCAGACATCAGTCATCGTATTTGGCATTTCCACAGCATTTGATATTGCTGCCTGTTCCCACCTTGAAACTCTTCTTTAGCTTTTGGACACTATGGTCTCTTGGTTTTCTTCTTTTTGGTTGTCTCCCTCTTCTCAGTAAGCTCATCTTCTTTCTGCCAGACTATTTTTCAAGGACTGATGGGGTCATCTTCTTTTTTCATGGTATTCTCTTAGGTAACCTCATTCCAGAACGTGACTTTAGAGGCTATCAGTAAACTGAAGACATCCCCACCCCCACTTACTTTGAAACCTCAGAGCAAGTCACATGTCTCTATTTGGGTGTTTCAAGGAGCTGAAACTCGACGTGTCCAGTATTAAACACTGCACAATGCCCCCTTCCCAAGAAAGAAGACGTCATACAAATACCTTGACCTCTTCCTGTATCCCTGTCTTCGTGAATGGTGTAGACATCTATGCAGTTGTGCAAGTCATGCCTCTTCCTGCCACTGCCCCATATCCAGTTCTTCAGTCGACCTACTCTCCTCTCTCCCCCGTATCATCACATGTGTCTAGGCCAGAGCTTCTCACCTTTGGCACTTTTGCTATTTGGGGCTGGATAATTCTTTCTTGTGAGGGCTGTCTTGTGCATTGTAGGATCTTTAGTGGTATCTCTAGCCTTGACCTACTAGATGATAGTAGTCCCTCTAGTTCTGACAACCACAAAGGTCTTCAGACGTTGGCAAATGACCGTGAGAGGCAGGATTATCCTCTTTTCCTCCTGCACGTGAGAGCCACTTGTCTAGAGTGTTACCAGTTTTATATGAACCACTTCTATCCTTCTTAATAGTCTCTCTGCATTTACTCTGACTGTCCCGTGTCCCTGTCTGCATACTGTGGTCAAAGGAATGTTTTCATACTTAGGACACAAATATGAATTGGCAAAAGCTGGAATTAGCTTTAAATACATCCTTCAGCAGACCAGTAGCTAAACTGTGGCACATCTATAAAATGGAATACTGTTCAGCAGTTAAAAAAACCTACCTAGTGATAGAGCCAACAACTTGGATGGATCTCCAGAGCATTATGCTGAGGAAAAAAAAAAAAAAGGCTGATCTCAAAACGTATGCTGTATGATTCTATTTAGGTAACATTTCATGAAATGAGAAAATGATAGAGAACAGTCGGTTGCCACGGCTTATGGTTAGTGGGCGGATGCGACAAAGGAACACTCTGAGGGAGTTTCTTTAGGGTAATAGAACAGTTCTGTAACCTGATTGTGTGTTGGTTACATGAGTCTTTGCAGATGATGAAACTTCATAGAACTACACACACAAACATACACACAGGTGAAAATGCAAATAAAATCTGTAGTTACTAGTATTGAACCAATGTTAATTTTCTGGGTTTAATCACTGTACCGCAGTTAGGTAGGATGCTGTTGCTGGAGAAGCTGAGTGTAGGGTAGTCCAAGAACTCTGGTCTATTTTGCATCTTTCTTTGAATCTAATTAAAAAAAAATTTTTAAGGCTTATTTATTTTTGAGAGAGAGAGAGGGAGACACAGAATTCAAAGCAGATCCAGGCTCTGAGCTGTGACCACAGAGCCCAGTGTGGGGCTCTAACCCACAAGCCTTGTGGTCCTGACCTGAGCCGAAGTCGCCGATTAACCTCTGGAGCCACCCAGGTGCCTCTAAAACTTCTTTTAAAAAGTTAAAACAGAAGACAGATTTCATCTCCAGCTTGAATGCTGTACGATGATTTTCTGTTCTTAAAAACCCCAACTCCTTGACCTGGTGTATAAGGTTCACCCCAGTGTGGGCTGTTGCCTGTGTCTCCAGTCTTCATTCTTCTTTTCTGTTCGATGCACATGGATTTTCTTGAACTTGTCTTGTCCCCCGCCTTTACAGGGCTTGTTTACCTCCTGTATTTTCACTTTGTCTGGAATCTCCTCTCCTTACTTAGTTCTTTTCCCTTGCTTAATTCTATATATCTTTCAGATCTCTGCTTATATGTGATTGTCTTTCCTCCCTTTCAACTCAGAATCCTATTCCTCTCAAGACTGTGTTCTTACCCATGGAGCACATAATTCAGTTCATTGCACATGGGTGGTATTATTTTATTGTCTCTCCTACTGGACTGTATGTATCCTGTTTGTTTCTGCATACATTGTATGTCCACAGGCACCAGTACAATGCTTGGCAAACAGTTGACTTTCACTGAATATTTGTTAAATGAATAAAAACATCGAAAGCAAATTCTGAAGTTTTATTTGGAAGTTTTGATTTTATATTTGAGACAAGCTTGGAAATTTGTCATTTTTAAGGAAGTTTTCCCATATTTTGTACTTCATTATTGTCTTAGGACCTGCTCTTTTTTAAAAAAAAATTTTTTTTTAATGTTTATTTTTGAGAGAGACAGAGTGTGAGCAGGGGAGGGGCAGAGAGAGAGAGAGAGAGAGAAAGACACAGAACCTGAAGAGGCTCCAGGCTCTGAGCTGTCAGCACAGAACCCGATGCGGGGCTCAAACTCATAAGCCGTGAGATCATGACATGAGCCGAAGCCGGACAGCCTAACTGCCTGAGTCACCCAGGCGCCCCAGACCTGCTCTTTAGTTACTGTATAACATTTTTGCCGAAGTTAATGTTTCCAGTACATGAAACATATCATTTCACAGTTACTAAAGATGACTTAAGATGTGAACTAGAGATACTGGGAATGGAGCACATTTCAGTTTTATTTTCATGTTAACAGAAGTAGCCCACATAATACGCTATGGGGAGAGAAGTAATGTTAAGAATATTTAATAATAGGAGCACCTGGGTGGCTCAGTCGGTTAAGTGTCCAACTCTGGATTTCAGCTCAGGTCATGATCTCAGGGTAGTGGGAATGAGCCCTGTGTCGGGCTCCAGGCTAGGTGTGAGCCTGTTTAAGATTCTGTCCCCTCCCCCTCAAAAAATACTGAGTAATACTTAATGCTTAAAAAATTCATTTTTAATTTAAATGTAACAGTGACTGGAATCTAGATATAAGACTTATGTGCATTCATGTGATAGAAAATTAGTAATTTACTGTTTGAAGTTTTGGGGTAATTAGTTAACATCAAATTATTTCCTAATTACAAAGTATAGTATATGAAAATGTCCCATATTATGTGTATATTAAACATAAGCACAGACTGTTTTCCTAGGAATTTTGACAGATCCTTTATGTAGAAATAAATGGCATTATAAATAGCAAAGACAGATCTCTGTCTCTTGATTATTTTCTAAAATTATTCTCTAGAAGTACACTTGATTACCGTGTAATATTTATTACAATTTTATATCTTTACAGTAAACCATAACTGAAGAAAAATGATGGAAGAGAGCGGAATAGAGACCACCCCGCCAGGGACTCCTCCTCCACATCCTGCAGGACCAGCCGCGGCTGCTGTGTCTTCAACCCCCCTTCCTTCAGGTACATGAAGCTGTCGAGTGTCTAGTGTGTCTGGAGGGCGGTGAAGACACTTAACTTTTCTCAGAGTCAATTAGAAGACTACATATTTACAACTCTTGTGATCTTTGCCAGGATGAAAGGAAGGAGCCTTTCTTATTTAAGCCCGCAGGTAGAAAACGTTATGTTTTGCTTTGGGTCAAGTTTTGTTCTTTGTATTTATACTGACTATATTAAATCATCTTCTTATAAAAATATCCTAAGAAGCACGTATTGGTTTTGTCTCATGTTCTGTGGGTCTGATGATTAACTTTCTGGCCAAAATTTTTCAGCCAGTATGTAGGTTTTTATGCTGAAGTTAGCAGTGGTGAAAAACAGCTCTATTTTATTAAAAATACATCCAAAATGAATGAAAACACAAAGATCTGCTTATGAATGGGACTGTAACTTAATTATATATGGCTGCCTCTTTTACTTAAGGGAGTTGAAAGTCATTTGCACTCAGTCATATTTGTTGTGTAATTCAAATTGTACATTTTAAATACTCAGTTATGGTTTGCTTGTTAATGTGTTAGATTTTGCAAGAAAAATGTGATAAGATACTTTGAAAATCAAGCGAAAGCATTTTCAGTCTTCTGTTTTTTTTCCCCTCCCCACCTGTTTTTTTAGCTGCAAGTGGTTCCTTTTCTTCTCCAAATGTGTCCTCCATACAACCCTTGCCGCCGCACGTGTATGCCACCCCCCAGCCGCCCCTCCCTCCCGTGAGGCCCTCTGCACCCTTGGTGCCGCCTTCACCCGTCCCTTCTGTCCCAGCGCTTGCTGCCTCCGTGCCACCTCCAGGTTCGCCAGCACCTGCTGCCGCCTTCACTAGCCCTGCTCTGTCCCACTTTCCTCCTCCATCTTCTGCCCCAAACACGCTCTTACCTGCACCCTCTTCTGGTCCTCCCACATCGGGGTTTTCTGTTGGGGCGGCTTATGACATTACAAGGGGACATGCGGGAAGAGCTCCTCAGACACCCCTGATGCCGTCGTTCTCTGCACCTCCCGTCACAGGTAATCCTCTCTTACTGATACTTTGAATTAAATGGCTGTAGGTAATGTTTAAGTATGTGGTTGCTGTTTTTTAATAACTGTTCTATTGAGAAATAACTTACATACCATATAATTCACCCCTTTAAAATATACAATTCAGTGGTTGTCAGTTTTTACAGAGTCCTGCAACCATCGCCATCATCAGTTTTAGAACCTTTTAATCACACCGTCCCCCCTGCCCCCCCCGAAAAGAAGCCCCATTGCTCTTAGCAGTCACTCCTGACTTGCTCTCAACGTTCACAGCCCGAAGGAAGCATTCATCTGCCTTCTGCCTCTATGAATTTGCCTATTTTGGACATTTCATATAAATAGAATCATGCAGTGTGTGGCTTTTGTGACAGGATTCTTTCACTTAGCATATGTAGCATGTTTCTGTACTCTGTTGTTTGTCGTATGGATATTCCTTCCACGTTTTATTTCATCAGTTGATGAACTTTGTTTTGTTTCTACTTTTTGGTGTTATGCATACTGCTTTTATGAACATTGGTGTAGAAGTTTTCATGAGGACATGTTTTCATGTCTCTTGGGTGTATACCTAGGCACGGAATTGCTGGCTTTGAGAAAATGCTAGACTTTTCCAAAGCAGTTGTACCATTTCACTTTCGCCTCAGCACTGTCTCTGTATTATTTTTTTTTTTTTAACTTTGTTGTTTCTTGCTGCATTATTTTTAGCTCCTTTCTTTAAGCTCTGGAATGTTCTCATGTTTTGACTTTTTTTTTTCTTTAAAAAATTTTTTTTAATGTTTATTTATCTTTGAGAGAGACACGGAGCATGAGCGGGGAGGGACAGAGAGAGGGGGAGACACAGAATCTGAAGCAGGCCCCAGGCTCCTAGCCACCAGCACAGAGCTGGACTCAGGGCTCTAACCCACGAACCATGAGATCATGACCTGAGCTGAAGTCGGATGCCCAACTAACTGAGCCACCCAGGTGCCCCATTGACATTTAAACTATCGAAATAAAGCTGTTGTTAACTTAGTAAATGCTAAAGTTAATATGTTGTAAAATGTACATGTTTAGTATACGAAGTGCAGTTTCTCCTACAGAGAAATACCAGGGTGAAATTCTAGAGTTTCTTAAAGCTTTACATGAAAGGTTATATGGGCAGAATGGTTCAGGAAATAGTTTTAATTAGCCAGGTAAAAATTTAGAACCAAATAAAAGCTCATGTATACCTTAAGTTTGTGGTGTTGGGCCATTTTCCTTTTCTAAGTTGGTTATGCCTACTTTTTTGTCTTCCCTGAATGGTTTTTGAAAACCAGTATCCAAACTTCAGCCTTGTCATCTTCTGCCTGTTACTTCTCCTTTTACAAAAAGAAGCTACTTTTTTTGTGATGTTTATTACCAAGGTTTCTGCTTATCTACCTTTAAAAACAGAATTTTTAGTACAGTATAATACTTAGTCCATGAATGTGTGAATTTTCTATTTTGAGTTCAAGTAGAGCACATGGAATACGTACTTATTGTCATATTCTTTTATATGATAGGCTTGGGTGCTCACGTCAATTAATTTTATGCATTAAAGGGATTGGAATTATAGCTGCCCACATCTAAGTGCTAAATAGGACCAATAGGAAGTACTTTTTGATATACATTTGGTCCATTTTCGGGACACTTCATAAAAATGTCTACAGAAAGGGAAGGAAATTTGTTCTTTGGAACCTTGTTTCATTTGTATTTTATAAATATTTAGGTGATTCTTGGAGTACATAACTCAGTCCTGAAATGCCTGAGTATAGGGGTGCCTTGGTGGCTCAATTCGTTAAGCGTCGGACTTCGGCTCAGGTTATGATCTCGCGGTTTGTGAGTTCAAGCCCCACCTCAGTCTCCATGCTGACTGCAGAACCTGCTTCCCATCCTCTGTCCCCCTACCCCCCTTCTGTCTCTGCCCCTCCCTGGCTCATTCTGTCTCTCTCAAAAATAAATAAACATTAAAAAAATTAAAAAAAAAAAGAAATGCCTGAGTATATATTCACATTATTGAAGCTGTTTTGAGCTACTCATCTCATACATCTTTTTACAGGAAATAGTTTATGAAATAAATTACACATATTAGAAATTTTTACCATTTACTAGGTATTTTGCCGACTCCCATTACTCAGCAAGCCAGTTTGTCATCTCTGGCACAGGGACCTGGAACCACATCAGCCATTACTTTTCCAGAGGAACAAGAAGATCCCAGAGTTGGTAGAGGTCAGGATGAAGCATCTGCTGGCGGACTCTGGGGTTTTATTAAGGTAAGGGGTATTTAGTGTAAAAACTAGGCTGAACTTTTTAATTCTAAAATTATTAGATGGCCATTAGAATAATTTTTAAAGAACAAAATGATATAAGGAAAAGTAAAAATTCTTTTTAGTCTTATGACCAGTTTTTATAGTTTCTCTCCATCTTTTTTATGTGCTTATCTGTGTAGATCTTTTCTAAAATTAAAGTCAAAATGGGGTAGTGACACGTGGACACTATTTTGTGTCTCGTTTGTCCTTATGTAGCACATATCAGGACCATCTTCCAAGCGATAAACATTCTTCAGAAATTTTCTTTATGGCTGCTTTGCCCTTCATGCCGTGGCGTTTATTTCCCATATTTTGCTAATGGACTTTAGTATTCTCAATTGTAATTCTTATAATACAGCTGTGATGAGCATGCTTGTAGGCAGATATTTGTGCTCATCTCTGTTTTGTTGAGGTTAATTTCTGATGAATGTCAGCGTGAACAGAGTGAATGTCTGACTGTCCCAGCATTTTTCATTTGTCAGCACTGATTATGAATTTGAAATACAACTTTTTCTGATTTGATAAACAAAACACATACCTTGTTTTAATTTGCATTTCTTCGTTACCAGATTTGAACATTTTTTTCATGTGATTTTTTTTTGCCATCGTATTTTTTTTTCTTAAGTCTCTAGTCCTTTTCTTTGCCCATTTTTGAATTGGGATGATTTTTCGTCTCTGAACAAAAATTCATAAGAGCTCCTAATGTAGTAAGAATGTTTTATTATATGCCATCGTATGTTGCAGTTTTCTCTATTTTTATCATACATTTAAATTATATTATCCTTTTTTGACACAAAATCTAAATTTGCAGAAGTTCTTCATATCAGTGTTATGTTTTTTTTAATTTTTTAATGTTAAAAATGACCTTTTACCAACACGATATATCATGAATGTTTTTCTGTGATTTCTTCTAATTCTTTTATGGTTTCATTTTTTTTATACCCACCAGTTTATTGTTGCTGATACTTTATTACATGAAGTAGAAGTCAGACTTAATTTTTTTCTGACCACTTACTCGACTCTGGCCACATCGTATCCCAGTGTTTTGATAGTCATCTTTATTTTAATTACGCAACTGTGTGTTAATGTCATTTTCTGGACTTGTTTCTCTTCCACTGTTTGGCCTGCCCCTGCAATAGTACCTCACTATTTCGATTATTATTAACTCTGTTTATTATTATACTATTATTTATTGAAAGTTGATTCTGTGCTCAGGGAGATTAGGAATATTCATTGATGAGTAAGATAGAAAGGTCATTTCCAAGTGCCTGCTTTTGCAGTGATTTATCAGTATTTAATTTTATAAGTTTGCAGGTTTCTCTTAAGAATTTTTTTTTACTAGTCTTCTGCATTTATTTCTCTTAATGAATTTTGGAATCACTCTGACAGAGTTTCTCCCAGTATTCTGCGGAGAGTTTGGCTACAATTTAATTATATATTAAACATATTTTTAAATTGCTAAGTAGCTAACTTATTTACTACATTTGAGCTTTATGTTACACAGGGATGGTATTTTTCTAAAGGTTTTTCCTTATATAGGGATTACTACTAGTTTCCTTTGTTAATAGCATGTGTTATGAACTCAACTTTTTTCTGATTCCAGTTAGTTCAGTGGTAGATTGGAAAAGCCTGCTAGTCAGATGCCATCTCAGGAGGCACTTCTCCCTAGAAGTCTCTTACCACGGGAGAAGTATAGCATAAGAAGGGAATACTCAGACCTAGTTCCTTCTGCTTAATGGTGTGGTTGTAAGAATTCAGAGGAATGGGTCTGGGTTAAAAGAGAGAATTTGGGGATGAACGCAACAAACAAGAAGCAGGAAAAAAGAAACGTTAGTAGAACATAGCGGAGTAATACATATTAATAGGTAACTTGTGGGGAATAAGGGTGAGAAACATTACTATTTTTATTTTTTGGTTAGGGAATCAAGTATGAGTTTATGGAGACATCTCATTACAGTTTTTATTTGGGACCTTAATGGATAAGTTTTGCATAGTCTTTCATATAAATAAGTGGAAATGAAATGCAATAAGAATATGTACAAAATGATCGTGTGTGTGTGTCTCAAATGAATACGTATGAATATATACATCCACAAAATGAATACATACACATGTGGATATACAGGCCAGTGTGGTCTGTAGACTGCTGTGGGTCTGCGATAAGAAGAGAAATTGAGGGTAAGCATTTTGAAATCTTAACAGCAATTTGACATTGCTATAACCATGTTTTTCTTACATTTTACAAAATCACAGGTCTACCATGTATCAGAAACTTCAAAAAAGTTTTCTTCCACCGTCAGGTGTTCTGTAGTTAGAATGGGCATTTATATATTACTTTGTCTTGTGCAGGGTGTGGCCGGAAATCCCATGGTGAAATCTGTGCTTGACAAAACAAAACATTCGGTAGAAAGTATGATTACGACGTTGGACCCTGGCATGGCTCCGTATATCAGTATGTACTTAAGATAGAGCTGCGTCTGCCGTATGGTTTTAAAGTATATGCCTTTGTCAGCCACTCACTGTGACCCATAGTCTTGTAATCATTGGAGATCTTATGTTCTTGATTATAAGTCTTAGCGTTGGCAATCTTAACTTTTTCTTAGTCACAGATACATTTTGAAAACTCCACAGAATCAACTTTGGGAGGAGTAAAACCCATATGAATTCGTATAGTATAGTTTAATCGCAGTTAGTGTATTTTAATTGTAAATGTGGTTGGTATTTTGTGCGAATTGTATTTTATTCACTGTTGACGTTTGAAATGATGCTTTGTTTATATTTGGTTTTGATAATTCTCCACTTCATCTGTTTTAATTAAGTGATTGTGCTTACCCTGGGAATATTTTTAGAGGGAGTTGATCTATTTACTAATAATGTCTGATTACCAGGTCTGTTGGGGAAGTTATTTTAACCACCTTTGAATCCCCATTACCAAGAATTCTCCAGACAGATGACATAGACATACATGTTCCATGCTGTTTAATTTTGAAGGTACATGTTCTAATATGTGAACAAGCATAATCGTTAGCAGGATCAGTGACCAATTATTAGTAATTCTATTAAAGATAACAACTTAAAAGCCAGAGCCATGCACCAGGTACTTGAATAGAGATTTTGAGTAGCAAGGGAAAAGTTAGTAGCTTTCAGGAGTCTTGATATTTGGTGGTTGGCTAGTAAATGTCAAAGGACAGGACCTAATTGGAATGAGTATCCTTTATTAAGTGGTTGCTCTGCCAGGCAGTACTTGTCATAAGACCTCTGCAGGGTAAGTATTTGCTTCAAGTTGGAGATGAAGAACCTCGGTTAGGAGAGATTATTATCGTAGGTCGTATACAATTTGGTGGAGCTAGATTGAACCCATGTTCAATTTGTTTTTACACTTAGCCACTTGCTTCTCTGGAAATAGAAAATTGAAGCAAGTATTAAATCAGCTGAATTGTTCTTTGTGTTTGTAACTGCCAGAGGATTTAGAAATTGGACCCTGTCATAGATACTGATTTCACGTATTCATAATAATCAAGTTTGACATAATTAATGCATCATATATATTCTTCACAAGCTCATGTTTTGAATGAGGGAAGGAAAGCAGTTAGTATCTTTGAAGCTCTTGCTATTTTAACAGGTACTGTGTTAGACTGTGAAAGCAGTTATTTTACCATAACAACAAGCCCCCTGAGGTGGCAAATGTTTTTCCGTGAAAAAACAAGCTCATTGACTGCCCTGAGGTGACAAAGCTAATCAAGTCAGGACTCACATCCTGGGCTTTTTTTCAGGCCAGTGGTCTGCGTGGCATCATGAAAAAGGCAGAAAACGAAAGGGGTCGGGTTGCAGGGGAAAATATCAAATAAATTGTCTCCCAGCAAATATCGTAACGTAATATATAGTCTTAATCAGTTAACTATAAAAAGCAGTAAAACTGATGTGAAAAAGCCAACTTTTTTTTTTTTTTTTTAAAGTTTATTTATTTTTGGGACAGAGAGAGACAGAGCATGAACGGGGGAGGGGCAGAGAGAGAGGGAGACACAGAATCGGAAACAGGCTCCAGGCTCCGAGCCATCAGCCCAGAGCCCGACGCGGGGCTCGAACTCACGGACCGCGAGATCGTGACCTGGCTGAAGTCGGACGCTTAACTGACTGCGCCACCCAGGCGCCCCAAAAGCCAACTTTTTAGTGACGGTGAAAGCAAGACCATTCTAACAAAATTCAAAAAAAAAAAATTTACGGAAATATTCTAGAAATCATTACAGTTTCATTTGTATCAAGAAGGCACAAGAGTATTAGAAATGGATTTTAACACAATTTAGCTTCCTGAATTCTTAAAATTACTTTCCTCGTCGTTATTAAAGGTGGCACTGCTCATCAAAAAAAGGCTGAGAAGCCTTTTGAGCTGAAGTTTAATCGAATGGTACTCAGCTAGAGTCAAGAGATAGGTGCCACATGGAGAAAAAGTTAGGAAAAAAAGTGTATTTGTTCTCTCCTATGAGACTCAATGCTTTTAGGTTTTAGTAACTTAAGAAACTCTAGTACAGATGGGATCTGTGGATCATCCTATTAAATAGGAAGAAAGATTCATGATAAAAAGCCCAGATGTTTTGAAAATATTTTCAGCTGTTCCACAAGATGTTTATTAGGGCATGCCATAACATTGTCTCTGGGGCAAAATATTTTACAATACAAACCGCTTTCTTGATCTTTGTATTTGATTCGTGACAGCCATTAACGCCAGGTGGCAAAGTATGCAGTGCTTAGAAATAGGTCTTTGAACTCAGTATGTCACAAAATGTTAGATTGGGGTTTTAAAAAAATAATTAGGTGTATTTATCAAATTACCCTGTGTAAATGGAACACCGTTTTTAGAAGTGATGTATTAAAACTGTTTCAGAATTTTTATTTCATATTGCTCTTTGCCTTTTTAGATTTCAAGTTTTATATGTGTTGGTACTTCCATTTCCTTATATGCTTGCATATTAGGACAATAATAGATGTACAATTTATAGCTAGATAACCCATTTATTTATGGCATATGCTGTTTTTTTCTTCTAATGATGGAGACGTAGGATAAAAAAGTTGACTCACCATGTAAACTTTTCTAGATAAAAAGTACGTTTCATGGCAGCCCTTGTTGAGTGCAGAATTTTTTTACAACTCTGACACATTCCTTATTGTCAATAACAGCCTTCATTTTCATTTTCTGTAACATACCCTAAATGTGTAACTTGGGTTCCACAAGCCACGTATTTAATTTCTGTGATCGCTCAGTTAGTTGAAGGACTTGGAACTCCATCATCCTCATGGTATCAGAAGTTTACGCATAACAGGTGTGTGTCTTTGTTAACTGAAAGCAGGAAAACCATTGTGATTTGCAGTCTTAAAAATGGCAATGTGTTTTATCCAAAGTGTAATCTTACCAGAAAATGAAATCTTGTGAAATTAATAGAGCAACATAATAGAAAATTAAACTTTTTTCATAGCTGTTAAAACATTATTTCCCAAATTGACATCTCTGGAAGACCTTGTAGGAGCTGTCATTAGACGCTAAATAAGTAGTCCATGAACAGATGGAAAGTATGGAAAGTACTGGGTTAAAGCCATGAATTTTAACTGTTGGTTTTCTGAGACTCTTAATGTTCCCTGTGGATTTCTTTAAAAAAAAATTTTTTTTTTAATGTTTATTTCTGAGGCAGAGAGAGACAGAGCATGAGTGGGGGAGGGTCAAAGAGAGAGGGAGAGACAGCATCAGAAGCAGGCTCCAGGCACTTAGCTGGCAGCACAGAGCCCGACGCGGGGCTTGAACTCACAAACCGTGAGATCATGACCTGAGCTGAAGTCAGTCGCTCAACCGACTGAGCCACCCAGGCGCCCCTCCCTGTGGATTTCTAAGAGAGAAATGTGTAGAGCATCTCTCAAGCTTGTTTGATCACAAAATGGCTGTTTTAAGGGGATCTACTAATATACCCTGGAACAGCATTTCATAGGAAAACAACTGTTGTGCTCTATTTGTGGCAGATGAGATGCTCAGAACATTGAGAAGGTATGCAGTATCTCCCGCCTGCAGATTAGACTCTCTCAGGTAATGCATTAAATGCTCATTTTTAAAAGTCAGGAAAAGTTGGTAGTTTGCGTCCAAACACTTGGAATAAGATGCTGTTAGATTAGAGGGTGAAAGTGTGTCTGATAGAGCAGATGGTGTAGTGAAAGAGGATTTCGGAGTGTGAGAGACGTAGGTTTGCATCCTGACATCATCGCAAAATTGTTATGTTACTGTTGGCAAGGTCTTATCAGTCTTAGCTTCCTCAGCCTATAAAGAAGTTGATAATCTGTGTCTTGCATTATTTTGTGAGCTTAGTAATAATTATGTAATGTTGGCATATGACAATAATTAGGACAATTCCATTAATCTGAAGTTGAAATTTTTTTCTTGTCTTGGTAGAATCTGGAGGTGAACTGGATATCGTAGTGACCTCGAATAAAGAAGTGAAAGTTGCCGCCGTCCGAGATGCCTTCCAGGAGGTCTTTGGCTTAGCTGTGGTGATAGGGGAAGCTGGACAGTCCAATATTGCCCCACAGCCGGTCGGGTATGCAGCTGGGTTAAAAGTGAGTAATAGAAAACTTTTTCAGTATATAGAAACTGGAAGCTAATTTTTTCAGAATTCTGATAGTAATCCTTTGGTCTTTATGGTGCTACTGGCTTTTTACATTCTGAAATATTGATCATCTTGGTTTTTAATTAGACAACCGTTGTGTAGTTTTACTTTAAAGAAAGGGTAGGTTTCGATGATGGGACGGGAGGAAACACGTCGAGAACACAAAGAATAGTTAGTGCTAAGAGAGATCTTAACCCAGTGTTAGCATGTAATTTATCATTTTATACTGAAATTATAGTATCTCTTGAATTCTTTAAGCTTTTTATTACTTCACTGTAAATAATACTTTATACTTATGTATTTCTTCCTGGTTTGGGGAAGTCTAATATATTTGAAAGTTTCCCGACTATTAATGGGGTGCCAGTAGGCAGGTGCTATCTCGATTGACCCTACAAATGTCCCTTTTGCCTTGTACTTGGTGAAGGGACTTAGCAGTCATCTGGAAAGCTTTTCTTAGCTTCCTTGCCTTGATTCTTCCTCTTCTCCATCCTTTTAATTCCTTTGTCTTAAAGACCTGACTACCTGGCACCTACCTTATAGGTATAATACCTGTATTTAACCAGAGTTTTTCAGGGTCTCCTCAGTGTATAGAAACTTTTAAAATCTCATTAGCACTAATATCAAAAGGAAGACGCGGTCTTATTTTTTCCATAATGAAGGAAGAGGATCTTGTGATCAAGTTTGTAGCAGGGGCAGATGATAGAATGACTTGTTTTAAAGAGAAATTTCACACCACTGCATACTCACACCACCATTTAAATTTTATAGTTGGTCTTCTGGCCTGTTACAGTTCAAAACCTTGTCCTATATCTGTGTAAAACCTGTCCACTTCCCCGTGAACTAGAGCTGGTTTTGTTAAGCTAGCGAGGATTCAAGTTCCAAGAATCCGGGGGCGCCTGGGTGGCTCAGCCGATTGAGCGTCCGACTTCTGCTCAGGTCATGATCTCATGATTTGTGGGTTCGAGCTCCACGTCGGGCTCTGTGCTGACAGCTCGGAGCCTGGAACCTGCTTCGGAATCTGTCTCCCTCTCTCTCTGCCCCTCCCCTACTCATGCTCTGTCTGTCTCTCGCTCAAACATTAAAATTCCAAGAATCCTATCCTTTCTCTCATACATTTTTTTACCACCAGCATATAGACGTGCAAGAGCAAATGAATACTGAACAGGTCATTAGCATGCAAATATTTTTCTCACCTTAAATAAACCAAAGAAATTTTAACAAAATTTTTTATCTCATTTAACTCATCATCTATCACCTTAATTTTTTATTATTTTGTGCTTCTTTTTGCAGCAAAACTTCTCCAAAGAGTTGCTAATCCTGTATCTCTGACCCCACAGAGAATGCTGTCCAGGTCACCAGTGGTCTCCATCTGGTTTTACCCGTCTGTAGCTTTTGAGACACTTAGGCTTTTTTAATGTTTTTTTCACTTCTGGGGTTCCACATGTTTTTCCCCCACCTCACTATTTGTTCATTCCCCTGTGCTTCCTTTGTTGGTTCCCTCTGATGATTTTGTCTTTATCTATATTCCCTCCCTTGGTGAGCTCATGGTGTCCTATGGCTTTAAATGCCATCTGTGTGCTGACAGTTTCAGATTTCTGTCTCTAGCACAGACCTCTCATGTAAACTAGATTTATGTAAAAGTTGCCTTCTCAACATCTTAACTTGAGTGCCTCAAACATCCACCTGCTTTTCTTTCCTCCCAGTCTGCCCCTAGCCTTCTCCATCTCTCTTGATTGATGGCAGCACTATCTTTCCATCTTCCCCAGTGAGAAATGTTGGAGTCACCCTTCTTTCTTTCCCCATGTTCAGTTTATGAAGAAATCTTGTTCGTCCTGCCTTCATGGTGTGTCCAGCCAGCATTTGACTTCTCGCGTCTCTACCGCCACTGCAGTGCCTTGCTGGAATCTTGCCATCCTCTCTGACTAGGCCATCCAGCTGTTACGGTTACCCTGACAGGGTAATGACCTTGTAGTCCTCTAGGTCATTCTCAGCAGAGTGGCCAGATAATCCTTTCATATCATACATCAGAGCACATCACTCTCTTTTTCAGCACTTTATATTTCACTCATCGTAAGCCCACGTTCCTTAAGTGGCTTCCACGGCCCCTCACAGTTTGGCTGACGTGGCCTTTTGTTTCTTCTCTCGGTGCTACAACTCCTGGTCGTCCCCTCACTCACTCATGCCAGTCACAGTGGCTTCCTTGCTGCTCTTCATACTTGCCTGGCCTGCTTGTCTTTGTAGGGCCTTTTCACTAGGTCTTTCCTCTTTCTGGGACGTTCTTCCCTCCAATATGTGCTTGGCAGGCTCTTTAAACCTTTAAGTCTTCACGCACATCTTGCCTGCACGGCAAGGCTTGTCCTGACTGCCTTGTTTTGTCCTGCATTTTATTTCTGTGGTTCTCAGCACCTTCTGATACACTGTGTCATTTTGTTTTGTATTCGTGTTTCGGAATGTGTCCCCACAAGAATTAAGTTCCTCAGGAGTAGGAATTTTGGTTTGGTTCAGAGATGTGAACTCTTAAAGTGCTTGGTGCTTTTCAAAGTGAGTATCTAACAGTTTTATCAAGATGTCTGAACTGCAAACATCAGAACTAAAAATTCTAGGGTATGTTTTTTAAAATTATTAATTTTCTCAAGTAAGCAGTCTGATACACAAGACATTTTCATTGTGGGATCTGCTTTCAGTTTTGGTTTAACGTCCTATCGGTTTCATGAGAAGAGTAGACATTTTTTAAGCTCACTTAAGAGCACTCTAGCTGCCCCCCACCCATCACTATCCCTTGATTGTACCTCCACAGTCACACAGTGGTCTTAAGACTGGTCTAGAAGTACCTCTGTGGAGACACAAACATTTTGCAGGGTCTCAGGAGAGCCCAAGAGCTTTAAGGAATTCAGCTTCAGCCTTTGAGAGGCTCTGTTCTTTCCCTTTGGGAAATGAGACCTACCTCCTCCCCACTAAATGTTCATATGGTACATTGCCCCAGAACATAAAATGCTCTGGAGTGTCATTTGAAGGGACGGTTCAAATTACTGTGTTCAGTGTTGGGACTACAAATGACATAATGATGAAGTAAAATCTTGTTTGTTCTCATCAATACTGAAAAAGGACCGACAGAGTTCTCAGCTCGATAGGTCATTAATAATTTTTGAAGATAAATCACCTTGTGATATTTGGACTATAACTCAAAATTTCATGGTTTTTAAAACATGGGTCTGAAATATTTTGTTATGTCAAATATTATTACACAGAAGAGATTTAAAATTGGGGTGCCTGGGTGGTTTCATCAGTTAAGCAGCCAAGTTTTGTTTTCGGCTCAGGTCATGATTTCCTGGTTCTCTCATGAGAGTTCAAGCCCTGCATCAGGCTCTGTGCTAACAGTGTAGAGCTGCGTGGGGTTCTGTCTCTGTCCCTCCCCTGTTCGTGCTCGCTCTGTCTCAAAAGAAGATACTTAAAATCATTAGGTGCTGTTTTTGAAAGGCTTATGGAAATTTTTTTCTGCAAGAAAAGCTTCATCTTTTAGATAATATTAATAGATAATAGCTCAGTATGTTGTGATTTTTCTAGTGTTTGACAGATTCATTTTTATTATTGTTTTTTTTCCCTTCAGACATACAGATTTCTTTTCCATAATAATAAGAAGCTTAAAATCAAAATTCACAGAAACTGATACATAGGAAAATCCTTCATAAATTTATCAACTATTTTTTCCCCACAAACAGCAGAGGGAGCTAATGAGAAGAAAAGTAATGTAGAATCCTAGAATTTAAAATTTCAACACAGATTTTTTACTCTCCATCAGATTTTAATTAAATGACTTTTCTCAGCTAAATCCAAGTTTTCCTTTAAGCACACGAGAGTGTTTCAGGAAATAAACCTGCCGTAATTAAAATGAGGAAGCTTCTGAAGCATGTATGCCAACCATTAATTGTATGGAAAAGCCAATGATAGTTATGACCACTGTTTTATAACTTCTGTTCAACAGATACAGATAAAAATCCACATGCATTTTAGAAGTATGGAATTTTGATTAAACCAAATTGCTTAGTAGAAGCTCTTAAGAGTACACAGTAAGCTCTGGTGGCCTTTTTGTGGATTGCTTCCATTTGAGATCATTACTTCATTGTGGCCTCAAAAGTACCTAATTCTTGATTCCTTACACTTCTGAAAATGAAGTTAAAATGTGTTCTCAAAACATGGATGGGGGCTCTGCTTAAAGTGTCTTTGTGACTCCAGAAGATGCCATACTTAACGTCAGGGGAGAAGAGAGGCACATATAACCCTCTCTTTGTGTTCCTTGTGAAATACAAACCCCTATGTGGTAGGATAGTAAAAAAATGAACAAGTTTATTTTCCTGAAAGCGTTAAATCTAGGAATATTTTGTTGTGCATAGCTGAGATACCTTCTTCAAAGAGGGCTGAATCTCCTAATAGTTTTTACTGAGTTAACAGTAAAATAACATTTATTTAAACTTATTCATAATCAGAATTTAACCATAACTAACTTCCTCTTGGGAGGAATAACTGGGGCAAATTTACATTTTCCAGTATAACATCTCTTAGGTTTTCTTTCATATCCAATAGGTGCCTCCTCATTCACTGTTACTAGAAAATTTACACTATTAAGATTAACATGAGTGATAAAATTTTTTAAGAAACCCTTCTTCCTTTATTTTTTCATGTCGTTCGACACTATGTGAGGTACTGGAGAGATAAGAGTAAGCAAAAATACAGTCTTGATACTATTACAGTTTCGTTCATTCTTTCATCCATCTTTATAAGCTAATGTCTTAAATTGATTTACCCATTTTCTTGCAGTTATCACTTTATTTCTGTTGTCTCTAAAATCAGTTCAGTTGTCTCTAGAAGTGCTCTTGCTTTTAAACTTTCATTTGATAAGCATTGACCACTTTTTCTTAATCACTACTTAGCTCTGTTACCCATAGTAAAAATAGGTTAATGTATTCTCCATGGCAAGTTTTATTAAAAATTAGAACACATTTGTCTAACTTTTTAGACATTTCCTGTCACTTCCCTTATCACTGTTTATGAAGTAATTAAGATGAAAGTAGGTAAACAGCAACCTTATTGTAAACTTGTAGTTTTGTATCGTAAGATATGTATTGATGATATTGAGTTATGTAGCATTGTCAGCCCCTCAGTTTTGTTGCATAAATGGCATTTTCCTGAATAAATCTTGGTGCAGTATATCCATTTGCAGTTAAAAATACATCAACCGTCATTTTGGTGCTTATTTTAAGGCTATATTTAAAGGAAATAAGAACAAAGAGGGAAAAACATTTACTGTTGATAGGATTGCCTACCTAGGTAACTCAAGAGCATATTGAATAAAAACTACTAGGACTAAAAAAAGATTTATCAGTAAGATATCCTCTTGACAGATCAACATTAAGAAGTAGCACACAGTTTCATATTAGTACAATTAGTACCAATTAGAACATTACTGTAAAAATAATCCATTTTATAGTAACAACCAAAGTAATAGTGTATATGGAAAGTGCTCTGTAAATGTTAATATGGAGGAGAACATGATTGGACTCGTGTACTGTTTATACTTCTGTATTCTTTGGATATATGCAGTGGGTATATAGGTGTGTTTGGTGTAGATGTATATATTACTTATGTAACCATGAATTAGTATATAGAATACTGAGTAACTTGAAATGGCTTCTAACCTGTGCCGTTGTCATTCAGGGTGCCCAGGAACGGATAGATAGTTTGCGTCGAACTGGAGTGATCCATGAAAAACAGATTGCTGTGTCAGTAGAAAACTTCATCGCAGAATTGCTACCTGACAAGTAAGAGGCTTCTTTTAACATAATTAAAAATTTTTTTTTCTTGTAATGAGAACTTTCGCAATCTACTCTTAGCATTTTTCAGATACACAGTACAGTATTAACTATAGTCACCGTGCTATATATTTTATCCTGACTTATTTCATGACTGAAAGTTGATACCTGTTAACCTCCTTCACCCATTTTAACCACCCCCCCCACTGCTAACCATCAGTCTATTCTTTGTGAGTTTTTTTTTTATTCCATATATAAGTGAGATCATGCAGTATTTGTTTTCTCTGACTTATTTCCTTTAGACTCTCCTTCTTTGTTCATGGCTGAATAGTGTGTTTGTGTGTGTGTGTATACCACAATTTCTTCATTCTTCCACTGACGTGCTTAGGTTGCTTCCATGTTTTGGTAATTGTAAATGCTGTTGCAGTGAACATTGGTGAGGGGTGCATCTATCTCTTCAAGTTAGTTTTCATTTCCGTCAGATAAATACTCGGAATTGACGGATCATATGCTTGAATTTTTTGAGGAACCTCCATCTTGTTTTCATACTGCTGTACCAGTTTACATTCTCATCAAGGGATTTTTCTCTACATCTCTGCCAACACTTATTTTTTTGACTTGTGGTTATAGCCATACCGATAGATGTAAGGTGAGATCTCATTGTGGTTTTGAGCACCTTTTCATGTACATGTTGGCCATCTGTATTGTCTTTGGAAAACTATTTAGAGCCTCTGCCCATTTTTTAATCATTTGGTTTTTGTGCTCTTGAAGTTTTTAATATATTTGTATGTTAATACCTTCCGAGATAAAGGATTTGTAAATGATTTTTCCCATTCAGTAGGTTGCCTTTTCATTTCGTTGATGGTTTCCTTTGCTCTGTAGAACCTTTTTAGTTTGATACAGTCCCACTGAATCATTTTTGGTTTTGTTGCCATTGCTTTTGGTGTCCAATCTAAAAAATCACCACCAAGACTGATAGCAAGCACTTTACTCCCTCTTGTTTTCTAGGAGTTTTATGGCTTTAGGTCTTAAGTTCGAGTCTTAAATCCATTTGAGTTTTTGTGTATGGTGTCAGTAGTCTAGTTTCCCCAGCGCCATTTATCCTATAGACTCTCCTTTCCCCATTGTATATTCTTGGGTCTTTTGTCGTAAATTAATTTTAATTGACCAGGTGTGTAGGTTTGTCAGCTATTTTGTTGCATTGATGTGTGTCTGTTTTTATGCCAATACCATACTGTTTTGATGAGTATAGCTTGGTAATATATATTGTTTGAAATACAGTTTCTTTGCCCTTCTTTGTTTCTCATTACCGTCTGTTTTAAAGTCTGTCTGGTTTAAGTATTGTTCCCCCAGTTTTTTTTGGTTTCTTTCACGTCCATTTGCGTGGAATTTTTTTTTATTTAAAAAAGACATAGAGGGGCGCCTGGGTGGCGCAGTCGGTTAAGCGTCCGACTTCAGCCAGGTCACGATCTCGCGGTCCGTGAGTTCGAGCCCCGCGTCAGGCTCTGGGCTGATGGCTCGGAGCCTGGAGCCTGTTTCCGATGCTGTGTCTCCCTCTCTCTCTGCCCCTCCCCCGTTCATGCTCTGTCTCTCTCTGTCCCAAAAATAAATAAAAAACGTTGAAAAAAAAAATTAAAAAAAAAAAAAAAAAAAAGACATAGAGACTTAAAAGTCTATATGTGTCTTTAGGTATGACGTGAGTCTCCTTTAGGCCACATATAAATGCATCTTGTTTTTTTATGTAGTCACCCTATGTCTTTTGATTGGAGCATTTAGACATTTTATTGTTTTGTAGTTGTGTCGTTCTTTCATTATGACCGATGACTTTCTGTTGTGTTATACGTAGCCTTATTTTTTTTATCTATTAGAGGTTTTGGGTTTGTAGTTACCATAAGGTTTCTATATAACACCTTACCTATATAGCAGTCTGTTAACGGTCTCTTAACTTATGCCAATCAAAAACTCCATTTTTACTCATCCCTCCACCCTTTCTGTATGTCGTATTTTACATCTTACCGTGAATCCCTTAATTAATGTAAATATGGTTTTACTACTTTTGCCTTTTAACCTTTGCAGTTGTATAAGTGATTGATCTACTCCCTTTGCTGTGTGTTTGCTTTTACCCGTAAATTTTTTTCCTTTATAGTGTTATCTCTGTGGCCTTTGCTTCTTAGAAAAGTCTGTGACATTTCTTTTTTTTTTTTTTTAATTTTTTTTAAATGTTTATTTATTTTTGAGACAGAGAGAGACAGAGCATGAATGGGGGAGGGTCAGAGAGAGGGAGACACAGAATCTGAAGCAGGCTCCAGGCTCCGAGCTGTCAGCACAGAGCCCGACGCGGGGCTCGAGCTCACGGACTGTGCGATCATGACCTGAGGTGAAGTCGGACCCTTAACCGACTGAGCCACCCAGGCGCCCCAAGTCTGTGACATTTCTTTTTTCAACTTTTTTTTTTTTTATTTTTGGGACAGAGAGAGACAGAGCATGAACGGGGGAGGGGCAGAGAGAGAGGGAGACACAGAATCGGAAACAGGCTCCAGGCTCCGAGCCATCAGCCCAGAGCCCGACGCGGGGCTCGAACTCACGGACCGCGAGATCGTGACCTGGCTGAAGTCGGACGCTTAACCGACTGCGCCACCCAGGCGCCCCATGTCTGTGACATTTCTTACAAGCCTGGGTTAGTGGTAATGAACTACTTACCCTTGCCCGGTAGAATAGTCATGACTGTAGGCTTTTTTTTTTCCTCCACTGTGATTATAATGCCCCTTCCTTCTTTTCTGCAAAGTTTGTGTGGAGAAATCCGAGAGCTTTATGAGGTTTCCCTTGTATATAACTGGTTTTTTACCTCTTGATGTCTTCAGGATTTTCGGTCTTATTTTTTGACATCTTATTTATGTTTTTTATGTGGACCTCCTTGGGTTCATCTTACTTTGGGCTGTGATTCTTTGACCTGGGTATTTATTTCTTTCCCCAGGTCAGGGAAGGATTTGCTCCTTTCTCTCTCTTCTGGGACCCCTACCCTGCTAGTGTTAGTATGCTTAGTATTATTCCAGAGATCACTTTTATGTATCTTCATTTTTTTTTCTTTCTGCTTTTCAGCCTCTTTGCTTTATGATACCCTCTCTTCCAGATCACAGATCTGTTCTTCTTTCTAGTCTGACATTTCAGTTATTGTATTTAACTCTGGTTAGTTCTTTTTTATGTTTTGAGTTTACGCACTCCAGTCCAGTGAGCATTTTTGTGACCATTACTTTGAACTCTTTATCCGTTAGATTGTGTAGCTCTAAGTTTTTTCTTGTTTGAAGCATAGGAGTTTGTGATTTAGGCAAAAACACCTACCTTTCTCAGTCTTGAAGGCGTGGCTTTGTGTAGATGTGTGTTTGGAGTCTTGGGAGGTTCCCAGGGCATACCATGCTGGCATCACCTTCACAAAATGGCTTGAGCTGGTGTGTGTGTCCTAGGGGCCAGGGCTCACTGAGGTGGCATGCCAGCTTGTCTGCATTGTCACAGGTCCTGAGCACCTCCCACCCCAGAGAAAAGTCTAACAATTTCCCCACTGCTTGGGAGATGCTATGGACTTAATGAATGAGCTTCCTTCACTTCTAGTCGAGTTGCTGAATTAAGGTTAGGTGGTACTTAGGTCCAACTGAAAGTCTTCACCTCACTTTGAAGGTTTTCCCCATCCAGAGCGTTACTCCATTTTGCCCTCCTGGCTTTTACAGCTCTTGAATTTGGTTACATATAGGGTTTACATACCTCGTCCACCTTTTCATTGGGAGCATTGGTCTGCCATAAACTGCCCCATTGTAGCTAGCTGTGGCATTTTTCCTACCAATTACCTTTTAACCAGTACAGTGGCGTTTAGGAAGATTAGGGATAGGAAAACAGTTGACTTGGGGCGCCTGGGTGGCGCAGTCGGTTAAGCGTCCGACTTCAGCCAGGTCACGATCTCGCGGTCCGTGAGTTCGAGCCCCGCGTCGGGCTCTGGGCTGATGGCTCGGAGCCTGTTTCCGATTCTGTGTCTCCCTCTCTCTCTGCCCCTCCCCCGTTCATGCTCTGTCCCCAAAATAAATAAACGTTGAAAAAAAAAAAAACAGTTGACTCGTGAAAAGCATAGATTGGAACTGCACAGATCCACTTACACAGCTTTTCTCTGATAGAATGCAGTACTATAAATGCCTTTTTTTCTTCCTAATGATTTTTTAAGTGTTTAGTTTTGAGAGAGAGAGCACAAGCAGGGGAGGGGCATAGAGAGGGCGACAGAGGATCGGAATATGAGGCTTGTGCACTGTGATGTCATGACCTGAGCTGAAGTCAGACATGTAACTGAGCCACCCCGGTGCCCCTCTTCTTAATGATTTTACTTTTTCTAGCTCACTTTATTGCAAGAATATGGTAGATGATGCCTATAAAACATGCAAAGCATGTTTTAATAGACTGTTATTGGTAAGGCTTTTGGTCAACAGTAGGCTTTTATATGTGTTTGGAGAGTCAGAAGTTAGATTTTGGACGGCACTAGGGGGTCATGGCAACCTAAATGTCCACGTTGTTCAAGGGGATACTGTAGTATTAGAAAATCTGTTGGTTTCTAGTGTGGATTAAAGAGGAGGGGACGGAAAGGCTGTGATAGGAAAGTGCAGACGAGCCGAGAGGGAGAACATACAGAGCAAATAGCAAACCTAGGATCAAACCGCTTGACAGTTCCTGCTTTCTCTCTGCTGTGGTCCTGGTCCTGTAGGAAATAAATGCCGGGAAGATAAAGTCAAAAACACGGTTACAATTAGGAAGATACCCATCCAGGAAGAGCCAGTCAGTCGAAAAAATGTGTTGACGCCTAAAAACCAAGAGTAGAGCCAGTACAGACATACTTCTCTGATGAATTTTATATCAGTTCATGTTATGTGAGGAAAACTAACATGGTCTGTACCATGCCTGGACAAAAGCCCGTGTAAGCATGGACTATCCTTATTCAGAGATTAACCTGTCAAGTTCAGAAATCTTGGGTTTTGTGTTAAAATGTCTTTTTTTGTGTGTGAATTGACTGGTGGTGGTAGGTGGTCTGTCTTTGTAAAATAGAGTGGCGGTTCCCACGTCCTGTTTTGAGATTTTTGCTGGTAAAAAGTATTCAAGTATCTTGGAATCACAATTCTTGAGCTCTTTTTTAGTCAAAATGGCAGCCACATGAGATTGGTTATTTTAGCAGCTACCTGGAGAAGAATCCTCGGTGATTGTCCATGAACGTGGGGTGGGGAGTGCCCTTGGAGTTCTTGAAGGATAGTATTTGGGAGAGGAGGAAGACCCCAAGTTTCCCTGGCCAATAGCACTCTTGAAAGAAATGCAGGAGGTTTCCAAGGGCGTGATCTTGGTTGCAGTTTTAGCCACATCCCTGTTGACATGCTCAAGAGCCTGATGGAATTTTAGATAACAAAGAGGACCTTGTAGTTCTTCAAATGCGTCTTCACCAGCATCACCAAGGGACTTTTACCTTGAGTGAGTCTCATTTTCAGCAAGTGCTTGCCTAACAGTCACTACAGTTATACACAAGTTACTGATGAGTATTCCAAATAAAGAGTGTCATTTAATGTTATTTTGAAACCAGATTTTAGGATATGAATACTAAGAATGTAATGCCTGATCATTTTAATCCTCAGCAAAACTTATTCTATATTTTACTTTGCTGTTTCTTTAAATATGTAAATAGAAGTTACCTAATTCATTTTCTCTTCCATCACACTTTATTAGATCTACATATTTTTAAAAATAGTGAACTTTTTTTGCTCTATATATCCTCTTGTTATTCAGGCTTATGATTTCGTGGCATCTGGTGGTTGCATAATTCTAGTTATCTAAAATGCTGGTAGTGTTACAGATGACTTAAGGCAATTATAAAATGTATTTTTATAATTTATGAGTAACTTTAAATAGAAGAAAGTTTTCTTGAAGTGTTTTTCAAGACTGATTATCAAAAATGAGAAGATTTATTTCCTCTGAATGAGCTTAATCTGCTATTAACTTTGCAAATCAGCTACGTATTAACGATGGAGATGGTAATGTAAAATTTCTCATATTTTACCAAGTGTCCTCCCTCCTCTTGGAATTAAGCTAATAGGTAATTTTATATATTATTCTTATGGATTGTTTTCTTGAAAATTGATTACAAAAACATTTCCTGTTTGAACGATAATAGTTTTTGGGTTAGTTTTTTCTATTCACTGTAACTTTTTTTTTTTAATGGCACATCAACAACTTAATCCTCATCCATCCCGTTGTAGGTGGTTTGACATTGGCTGTTTGATAGTTGAAGATCCTGCCCATGGCATTCACCTTGAAACGTTTACCCAGGCCACACCAGTGCCTTTGGAATTTGTACAACAGGTTGGTTTTCTCCTTTTTCATTATACTCCACAGAAACTTGAAATACTGTTTTAACAATAAAAGCTTTTGTTAGATTTTTCACTGGATATACATTTTGATTTTGCTTTTTAATTCTTTCCCCTTTCAGCTTTTTCTCTTTGCTTTCCAATTTCTTTCAGGTTGAGTACCTTCCTCGTTTTCCAGCTGTCTTTGAAAAGATAATACTTGGCAACCTTAATCATTAATTTCCTCTTTTGTTTTTATGATTGTGCTGTGCTACTAACAACAGAAAAACGATTTACCAGTTCTGGTTTTATATCCACTTTTCGTTATCTACCATTTTGGTTCCCTTAATTATTCCTATCTTTTGTCTTGATCTTCCTTTTTAGTTCATCTTTTCTAACAAGTTCCTGGAACTCAGGAAACCCACTTTTTCTCCATTATGGATTTATTATAAAAGGATCTGACTCCAGAATGACTAGATGGAAGAACTGCATGGGGCAGGGGGACAGAGGTTCCATGCTGGCTGGACCCTCCACTTTTCCAGATTTGTCATGTTGACTCAGAAGCTCTCCCAACCCCATCCTTGTGGGTTTTTGTGGCGAGTATGTTATGGAGGCATGTTACCAAGCCCATAGGTTCGGGCTTTCAACCTGATTAACAAAAGATATCTTTGTGGTTCTCAGTCCTTAAGAAACTACAAGGATGGTAGGAGCACTGTGCCAAAAACTGGGGTCCAAGATCCAATATGTATTTCTTACTATAAACCACAGTATTACATGTCCACCGCCTGGTCTTCAAACACAAATTCCTTATAGCAAAACCACCACGAAGGTTTAAGACAACTTGCACATTACTAGAATCCCATTCAGTAATAATTAACTATCTAGTGTGTCATCACGTCCTGTCAAAATGTCCACAGGGAGAGCTCACTCAGGTTTGTAGTCTTCTGTTGGCTTCCTAAACCGGGTGTGGTGGCCTTACCCTTCCAGGCCTGCGGTATAATGGAGCTCAGAGCCAGTGTTAGCTCTTGCCCTGGCCTTTTGAGGTGTTAGCATAATGTTTGGTTTCCCTCATTGGATAACCCATTAATTCGTTCCTTTACCCATAGCTACTATTTACCCTGTTTTCCTTTTCATACTGAAACTTTTTCCCTTGCGTCTGCTGGCATGCTTTGGAGGCAGCCGTAGTAGTCTAGCAAGTACATCCCCACTCAGTCCACTTGTATTCAGACAAGGTGAGGTTACAGAGATCTTGCAGGTTTGCTTCCAGACCTGAGATAAAGCTGGTGTCACAGTAACGCATCTGAAATGTGTTTTTGGTTTCTCAGTGCAGATGATGGTTATGTTTACACTATGTTGTTAAATGTACAATAGCATTATATTTATTTATTTTTTTCCCATGTCGATAAAATAGTATTTATTCTCTCAGAAAGCTCTTGTAAAACTGGCAAGTTTAATTTTCTACTTAGTGATTATTTTTCTGGAATTATTCCTCCCATTACTTCCCGTCTTATTTGCCTCTATCCCAAATTAGCATTATATTTAAAAAAACAATATGATGTTTATACCTCAATTAAAAAATACATGACTGCTAAAAAAATTCATTTGGGCATCGAGCAAGTTGTAATTATCGATCACAGATCACTAACAAATAATGAAAAAGTTGGAAACATTGTGAGAATTACGTATTTAGGAGACAGAGCGACAAACGCTGTTGGAAATGTGGCACCAATACACTTGCTTACTGTTGCCACACACCTTCCATTTGTAAAAAGTGCAGTACCAGCAACGCGCAGTAAAGCGAGATGCAACAAAATGACGCCTCCCTATGGTGGGCTGTCTCCACCACTGGTACGTGTAGCCACACTCCCTGTCACCCAGTTTTGCCACAGAGAGTGCAGGCACCTCCTGCCCCGTAGGCCCTTAGGAACTTTGTAATGTCAGGTTTGAAACCATACCTAGAGTTTCTTGCTTAGGAGTCATCCCTGTTTCCACGTCTGTGTTTGCAACATCGAACAGGGGAATGAAAAGTTGAAGTGATCTAAGGAAGAAAGAACAAGTCACTATACCAGGGTCACCCTCCCTTGGCCAGAATTGCAGCGTGAGACCATCATCCTCGTCTGCCCCCTGCCCCACATCCACAGGAAAAGACAGCTTTTCATCTCTTTCATCCCACTCACGCTCAGTCCCACACTCATGTGAGCCGGCACCTAAATGCCTACACCTGCAGCTTTTCAGACAACTGTGTTTCTGTTGCCCCTTTCTCTTCTGGACCAAACTCGTTCTCGAAGGAGGATATCTCTGTCCATCGTGTCCATTGCTAGACACGGGCTGTCAGGTGTGTTCCTTGCTCTGGAGAAACGCTCAGCCATCCAAATTGGCACAGTATCTTCTATTCAGGTTCTGTTAGGCTGTCTGAACATTTGCACCTACCCCTTAGTAAGGAAAGCTCCATCCAAAGTCAACGTCTGTTCCTGCCAAGGCCCATCTGTAGCCCCCAGAGCTGTCACCATCAGTCTCCTTTGTCGTCTGTGTTTATGGTCTTCCCAGCAGGGAACGTGCTGCATAACCATTTGCATGCTTTCTGTCGCCGGTTGGGAGACAGTTCATATTGGCATTTTTTTGTCTCAGAGAATGCAAGAGGACTCTGTCTAGATTCAGCCTACCTCTGTAGTTATCCACTCATTTTGTAGACCCAGGTAGCCATCTAAAGCAGGGGTATCTGTTTGTCCATTCCACTCACCTTCCAAACCTGGAAGAAGTTCTGATGGGATCCTGTCCTGCTTCATTGCACCCCTCAGATTCATTTCCACAGGGCTGTGCCCCACATGGGCAACCTTTTAATAGGTAACATATCCAGTGTGCCTTCCTGCCCGACCATATGGTCAGACCATTGGCCACTGCCCTGAGTCAGTAAAAACTGAAACAGGAAAAAAAAAAACCACTGGTAAAACCCCCAATCATGCTGAGAAAATAGTGTGCATTTTAGCCCATGGAGCTGATTCATTTTTACCTTCTTCTGTCCAAGTGATGGCCTTCCAGATAGACTGTCCCCTCACCTGTGGAACTGCCATCCACGGACCAAGCAGCTAGCTGTTTGCTCTTCAGTTGAGAGTTGTTCATAGGGCACGGTCTACATGGCAGTTGGTTCTCACAGTTTTTCCCATGGCTCCAAAGTGAGTCCTAGAGGAAAAGAGGGGCCCTGGTCATGACTGTCTCCCTAGGCATCATGATCCTGTATGTAAACCATTTCCATATTAGGAACTTTTCCTGGGCACTGCCGTCCTATTAAGGGATTCTGCAATATCATCCTAGACGTTATGCGTATTTCACATTTCAAAATCATTTTATGTCCTTCAGTGAACGGGGTGGCTTTAACTAATAGTCTGGTAGCAAGGTAGTAAATGCCCCTCAGATGGAAACATGCTACTCCGGAGTCCCAGGAAATGTCGCTGGATGGCACTCAGATTTCTGCTGTAAGCCTCAGTCTAAGCTCCACATCGGACTGGCACAGAGTTTGTCACTGCCAGCTCACAGCTTCTGCCTCACATTGTGGGCTCAGCCAGTCCTACTGGTTACTGTATAGCATGGCCAATAAATGATACTTGAAGGGTGAATTTACAGCCCTTCACTAGGCTGGGGAAGCTTTCCACAGTGATTACAGTGTCCATGCCCAAAATGCAATCAGATAAAAAAAAAAAAAAACTTCACATAAAGCTTGTTCAAACCTAACGGTTTCCTTACACATTGGTACTTCGATCTGTACTTTTATCCCCCTAATGCTAGACTCTATTTGGAGCTCATCCACAGGATATGGTTTTACAATAATAGGCAGGGCACCTATTCCCCGAACAGACATGATCACCATTTGCACATAAAATCCAAGTCAAGGAGACACCTTCACATAAAACTTGCTGAAACAATTCAGCTTCCATAACCCAATCAACCCTTCCATTTTCACTTTCTAATTGTAGCTCTCATCACAGCTTCACCAGTAGGCCTGGTAGTGCAGCTCGAGGGACTTGAAACCTCTCTTCTCCACTCTTGGCCACTGTCTCTGCTTGTGTGCACAGGTCTTTGTGTTTCCAGCAAGAGGGACAAGGGATAGGTCTTCCCTCTCCATTGACCACCTTCTTAGTGACCAGAGGTCTGAGAGGTTCTTTGTGTTGTCTGGGCATAACTTGTACCTTGGAGAGGGTGGCCTTGAGGCTAGTGGCATAAGCCAAGCCAGACAAGTCGAGTTGGGCCCAGCATCAAGGCTGGACTCACCATTTTCTTTTAGAGTGTAGCTGTGGTAGAGAACAACCACCAAGGGACTATTGTGCCTTTTTGTTAATAGTTTGCATTTCTTTGGGTTTCCAAGAAATCAGCTTCCCAGGAGTTGGATCCGTCTCTAATTTTCACTGGTAACTTGACCTTTTAGTAACCGAGTACATCCCAGATGCTGTTCCATGCAAGTGGTGGCCGCCCCACAACCAGACGGTCTTCCTCCCTCATTTTTCATCTTTGTTCTTGGCAAGCTACGTGTTTCCATGAGCCACGGCTGTGCAAGCCAGCTACCCCTTCTGACACCTACTAACTAGGTCTCCTACCCATTTCTAGTGTGTGGGAGGGGTTTTTCCACACCACCCAGCAATTCTAGGATACCAGCTGGTATCATACACTGCAGCTCCACTCTGACACTGTCTTCCTGGAGATAGTGTCAGATCCTATAGGGTAAGGACTCGGTCCCACAAGACAGCCCCTCCCCAACCTCACACACCAGGGCTAAGTCCAGGTTATCACCTCTGCTTCTGGCCCCACTGCCGCACGTTGGTTCTCATAACACCTTCCTTCTCAGAAAGCCTGGTGACTCACTAGATGGCTTGCCTGTTACAAAAGGATACAAGTCAGAAACAGATGGATGAGAGGCAGAGGACAAGGTACTGGGAGAGGGTGCAGCGCTTCCATGCCCTCTCCCAGCCCGCCCCTCTCCCTCGATCTCCACATGTTCGCCAGTCTGGAAGCTCTCCCAGCCCCATCCTTCTGGGTTTTTATGGAGTTCATTCGATAAGCATGATTGGTACATCTGGCCCGTGGTTACTTGGTCACCTTGCAGCCTCCCTCCCTCCCCTGAGTTGGGAGGGGATGGGATGACCAAGCACAGTTGACCCGTGAACACCATGGGTTTGAACTGCACAGGTCACTTACACGCAGACTTTCTACAGTACTTATTTTCTCTATGATTTCCTTAACATTTTTTTCTGTAGCTTACCTTATTGTAAGCATATGGTGTACATATATAATGTACAAAGTGGGTCTTAATTGACTCTGTTATTACAAAGGCTTCTTCTCAACAGTAGGCTATTTAGTAGTGAAGTTTTTGGGGAAATCACAAGTTATATGTGGGTTTTCAACTATACCAGGTGGTCACTGTCCCTAACCCCTGCATTGTTCAGTGGTCATGTGTAAGTATATTTTTTATTGTAAGTCCCGGTATCACCGATATTGTAGCCTAGCCACGATAGGTTTATGCCAGAAACGGCCTGATGGTTCAAGCAACAGCTCATCAACTCACACAGTTCAAAACCTATTGAAGAAGAAAAAAGTATTTCTACAGAACTGACATGTATTTGCTACAAATGACCACAGCGATAACTTGTTAGCAAATCGGGATGAGAAGGGTATGTGTGTAGTGACAAAGCAAAAATCAGACCTGCTGATAAAATGTTAGATCCTCAGACATGCCCCAGACTAGACACTTTATAAGTGAAACGTGTAAATGAAAATTTGACATGGTGGAAAGGTTCCGAAGAGCACACTGATGAGCGAGGGACTGTGGAAAAGGACGGGAAGGTGCGCTCTCTCACCACCCAGCTTGTTAACCTGGAACAACACACTGACTGGCACTGAGACCTCAACCCTTGGACACTGAGCTCTGTTAGAGGGAGTCGTTCGATTAGGGCTGACATGACATGTGAGCAAGAGAATGAGCTTACTGTGGACAGTAAACACAAGAGGTGTGTGCAGCATTGTTCTAGGTTCTTCTGTAGCCTGGTCCCTTCCTGTAGCTGCTCGCATAGCTTCTCCGGGTTTGTCCTCATCTGTAGTAAAAGTAATCTGAGAGACTTTGGAATGTCAGAGCTAGGTCCAGTTGTTTTTAAAATGTATTATAAATTGATAAATTTCCTTTTTCCATAGGCTCAAAGTCTCACTCCCCAAGACTACCATCTGAGGTGGTCAGGCCTTTTGGTGACGGTGGGTGAAGTTCTGGAAAAGAGCTTAGTAAATGTCACCCGGACTGACTGGCACAGGACGTTCACCGGCATGTCTCGGCGACAGATGATCTACAGTGCGGCCAAAGCCCTTGCCGGCATGTATAGACAGCGCCTGCCCCCCAGGACCGTGTGAGGGAACGCTCGCCCCGGGCACGGAGACTCCTTCGCTTGGGGCCTGGCGGTATTTAGACCTTGTACCTCCCCTAAGTGGACAGCTTCAGTGAACGCAGCCGTCTTGATAGTTTGCCTGTGCGCTGCGGTTGTTCTTTTTTAGAAAGGCACGGGGTCATTCCAGTAGATGAAAAGAAACAGATCCTTTCTTTGATCGTGTCATTTCGTGTACCACAGTTCTTAAAAAAAATCTATAAATATTTTTATAAGATACTTTGATATACCAAATTTATAAGGTGCAAATTCATGTGCCTGCTACATTTAACTTAATGATATGTACTTGATTTTTTTCGTTAAGAAGACTTAACTCATTAAAGAACGTGTCATTGTTTCTTCTATTTCAAGATTAATCTCTTCCTTCTTAGTTTTTGATGCTTCTTGTGTGTGCAGGTGATCTCAGGTCAGACACTGAGCCCTGTGCTCATAGTTGACCCTCAGACACCTTCTTGCAGGGAGATGGTTTGCATTTCTGTGCATATTTTTTACATGGGCCAAAATAATGAAATTGATAATTTTGTTGGTGTTATCATGTACACACATACATAGTCTAAAAAAGGAAAGATTTTTTTCAAAGTAAGTTTTGGCATTTCACAGATTTACACTCAAACGTTGGCGTGATGGGTTTTGTTTGTCGTGGCTGTGGGACAACTAAGCGGCACATGATTCAAGTGTATTTTACATCAGAAACATTTGGGTTATTTTCATGTAATACTATTCAGTATTTTCAAGTAAACTCTGATGTTGGCCATTATTTCTCTTTCTACTCGTGTTTTCTCAGCCGTTGTAGAGAAAGTGTTCAGAGGAATTGCTTTGTTATTTATGGGATTGTACGCCTCTTATTTTAATTAAGGTTACTTAATATTTAGTTTGCCTTAAACACTGCTTTTCTAACCTGGTGCCATTCTGCCTTTACTCTTTATGGAAGTTTTCAGTGAAACTATTTAATACTCATTCTGGTTTATCTACTTCATTGTGTTTGTATTTAGTGAAAGCTTCTTTTTCCCCCCAAATAATATATTTTACCGTTTTTGAATTTCTATAAATCAAAATTTAAATAGTTTTGTCTTATACTTTTGGACTCTATATATGCAAGTTCATATAACTTTTTTGAAGACAGTTTCTTACCTAAGTGTAACTTAATTTTTATTTACTCGTCTATACAAGTCTTTAGATGGACCAGAATTAGCACAATCTTATAAAGGGTATCAAAGCTCTTACCCTGCACTGTCATTACATGTACCGGTTTCTTTGTATTGTTTTGAGTACTTAATTGATCCGTGCTATTTTTTACCTGAGGATGAGAAGCATTAATTTCACAACTGTGGTTTGGTGAAATTCAGACTTGTTTGTCATTAAAAGTAATGAGAGAGAGAGAAAAGACTTGTAACCAGCTGCTGTGGCATAATAGGGATCGAATACTTTTCTCTCCTCTTTTATTGCTATTTGTGGAACAGTCTATCTATGTTTCCTCCATCTCGTTAATAAAGAAGAGCTTTTCTCTACCATGTACTTTTCTCCTTTATTTTTAAAAAGGTACTCTTAGCTAACAGTATTTTATTGCGGCATTGGCCTGAGGAGAAAACACAGTTAGGGATGAAGGGTGCCCCTACCATATTTCTGCCGCTTTCCCTCCTGATATAGCGAATTTTATAGATCCTAAGGAATGTCTGTTTTATTTTAGCAAGTCGCAAATATTTTATGTTTTTAAGGACACAACAACGGACCTCCCTCAGATGACAGTTTTCCCACCTTTCTCCAGTTATTCACTTCTTCTGCCACTTGGGTGAAGGAAGCCAAGTGATCTCCCGGCTCCTGCCAATTTGCTGAGCCTTCCGTTCTCTGGATCCGGGAAGGGCACATGTGATCTGGTTCCGGCCTCTGGATTCCTTTCTCGGCCATTGAAAGGCATCTGAGCGTGACTGCCTGCACACATGCTGTATTCCCAACCTCAGGCTTGTTTTTTCATTGTTAGCTTTCTTTGTTGTACTCGGGGCGAGAAGAGTAACGCGTGATCTTGTTCACGCCCTGGCAGCGGCAGGCAGGCAGGGTTTCCTTGTGCTGGCATAAGATAACTCAGGTCATCCGTCAGCCCAGGGGTCTTTGCTTTTTTGTCCCTCAAGCTTCTCAGGAAAACCAGACTTTAACACGGCTCTTTACTTCTGGCCACAACACGTTTTTCTTCTGAAGTGCTCAAGTAATTACTTAACTGAATTCTCTCAGCTTGTACACTTTTAATTAAGTAGTGTCAAAGACGACAGGAAAAATGCAGGAAGAGTCATGTAACCTCAGTTGACAGAAGGTTCTCAGATGGTTCAGTTCAAGACCCTCCTCTTAATAAGCTTGTCACGTAACCCTGGACCCAGAGCTTTGCCACGGACTCGTGCAGTTGGAAAGCTTCAGGTAGTCTCTCTAGTTTTCCCCTCCTGGTCTCTTTACTACTTCTCCATTCTCTGTTCCTTTTTATCTCAAGGATTAATGAGGTAGAAAATCGAGATGACGGAATATACAGCCAAATGGTAGTGCAATTCTAAGTTTAAGAAAGTATTATATGCATGTATTCAAAAATTATGCAAATTCGTGATATACTCAGGGTCAGCTAAATTACTTTAATATGTTGTTGAATTTACTTTGTTCCTCAACTACAAAAAACCCGAAACCGGTATATGTGTTCTCTGAAGCCAAATTGGTATTTTGTGACCCAAGAGATGTTGGGTTATGTATAAATTATTTAAAAACTTGGATTTTTTTACTCCCAGAATATGATGTTCATTCTTCAGATACTATGCAGGATGACATATTGGATAAAAACAATTTTGTAAGTATGTAAATATGTCAAATAAATAATACCTCAATTTATTGCCCTAAGGTGTATAGTGATTTTTTTTTTTTTTAATTTTTTTTTTCAATGTTTATTCATTTTTGGGACAGAGAGAGACAGAGCATGAACGGGGGAGGGGCAGAGAGAGAGAGGAGACACAGAATCGGAAGCAGGCTCCAGGCTCTGAGCCATCAGCCCAGAGCCCGACGCGGGGCTCGAACTCACGGGCCGCGAGATGGTGACCTGGCTGAAGTCGGACGCTTAACCGACTGCGCCACCCAGGCGCCCCTATAGTGATTTTTTTTAAATGCTAAGTCATATTAACGTTTTATTAGGAGGACCTACATTCCTTTGTCTCAACTAGCTACTGGCTGTCAAGAATTCTTACATGGTAGCAACTTAAAACACATCTTCCCAGTTCAATGGTAGCATTCAGATGTACTAGGAAGCTGATTTCAAGTTCAGAGAACTCAGAATATTAAGGGGAGAGGATATTCTGGAGATAGAGTCGATGGGCAAGAAGTTAATGGCCTGCATTCCTGAGATCTCTTGACTAGGGGGTTAATTTACCCTTAACCTCCACAAACACCTTCTTTAAAAACACAACACAACAAAACAACCTTGTTATATGCTATTCTGAGCCTGTGATCTCAGGGCGGAGAGTTTTGTTTTGATTTGGTAGGCAAGGGTGTACTTTACAAAACACAACGAAATGTTCATGTGGGTGTTTTGGTTGTTTGCCAAAGGAAAACAATATTGTTTGCAGAAGACTAGAAAAACACCCATTTGGAACCTAGGAAAGGTCCTGTTAAATTTATAATCTGTTTCAGAATTAACTGGAGGAGAAGTTTGGGCAAGAGAAGCAAAATTGACCAAAGGCCAATATCAAGGTGTAAAAACTTACACATGAAGGATAGCTTTGAAATTCTCCTTAATGTGAATGCATGTGAAGTAATTTAAAGCTGAGAGAAAACCAGGAACTGACAGTTACGTGATAAATGCATACTGCTGGTTAGGTAGTGCAGTAGAAACATATTTTTATAGGTGATGGAAGTGAAACGGAATCAGCTGTTCCGTCAGTATCATCCCAGCAAGTGAGTTACAGAGAAGGGAGTCACATGGAGGGTGTTACCAAACCCTTCTCTTCCAAAGCATCCTGTGTATTTGCTTCACTAAGTGGGCACACAGCTAATCTTGTAAACGGTCGAATTCAACTTCATACCTTGAGACTCTGCCCTGGTGTACTTTTAGTTTTACAATATTATGTTTAAGAAACACTCTTCATACTCCATATTTTTTCCTTTTAGTTTCAAGTGCTACTTGGGGCTTCCCAACGGGTATGAGAATGTATCTGTGATAATTGAATATTCTCCCAAATGCAACAATCCAGAAACTAGGCTCACATTTGAGTATCATTTTTAGGATTAGAGCCAGAAATGTCCTTACTGTCTAGTCTTCAGGCAAGGTACTGACCACATACCTTTCAAAATGTATTTTAATATTTTGAGTCCTCCTGCTCCAAGGGCCACACTTTGAGAACCACTGCTGTGATACCATTCCTGACTCATTCTTAATGTCCTAAGTTATTTTAGAGGGTGAGGTCACCAAGATAGCAGCGTAGGTCGTTCCTAACTTCCCCGTTCCTCTCAGAACAGCAATTAACAACTATTCATGGAACAGATACCACTGAGAGGATCAGAACAAGATAGCGAGGCTGATGTACCCCTCCGCCATAGAGACTAGGACCGACTGCGTGGGAAGGGCAGGAGGAGCAGCGACGTATGGGACTCTGTTGCCGCACCACCAGGCCGGCACAGCACCACACCGAGAAAGCCTCCCTGAGCCTCTTGTCCCTCCGTGGGGAACAGAACCCAGGCTGGACATCCAGCTCCCCCAACATTATGGGTTACTTCTTGGGAGCTCCTACTCTAGTCTTGAATCCTAGGTACTGTGGGCGAATCTGCAGGACTTGAGCACAGTGAATTTGATGATGACGGAAAAATAAGCAGAGGCTTCCAACAACCAGCACTGGCACTTTGGCCAACCCATTTCCTCCCTGCAGCCCCCAAGCAGTGGTCCCAACAAGTGGTTTTGCTCATCTGCAGCACCAAGGATGTGGCACAGTCTGATGAGGGAACTCAGCAGGGAGCAGGTCAGCCTGCTTTCAGTCCTATAAATCAATGGCCTCACCAGCCCTGGATCTTGGTCTGCACCCACCCAGGCAGTGGAACTGAATCAGAGCCCAGCCCTCTGCTGAGTGTGACTCTGATTAGCCCCATCTGACCCAGAAAGGCTAGCAGAAACCCCTGGAAGCTGCAGAGCCTGGCAGTGCTCATGCAAGGAGTATGGTAGGCAGAGCTGATCATCCACAAAATGAAGTCAGTGCCAGGCACCCAGTCAGAGGAGCTAATTCATACCCCACTCACCATTAAGTAAAAACTCCCACCACCACCACCAAGCCAGAAAGCCTGGCTCTACCACCTGCAAAGCTAAGTAGCCTATCAATTCTTGAGCAGAGAATGTGGAAGGCAGAGCTGACAGTCTGCAGAGCAAAGCTAGTACCCCTGGTCGGGTAGGGAAATTGAGGCAGAGAATGGTTTAAGACAAGACTATAAATAAAGAGCCTTACCACCCACCTTGGAGCTGGTTCTCCCAATGTGCTCTGACAGAGAAACTAGTTCATAGCCTCACGCAATGCTGAATAAAGCCTGAGCCTGCCTTCCCAGAGAAGTTAGCCAGAGCACATGTAGTCCATCCAATAGCTCACGACTTTACCCATTTAGAAAGAACAAAACCAGTGGCCTTGTTTGGCCAGGAAATACATTGTGTACTCTTGCATGATTCAGGCGCCCAATCAATGAACCATGCATGTCCTGGGTTCTGCCCTGCTGCCCTGCCAGGGCACAGAAGCTAATTCCCCACGCTGCTTAGTATCCAGTCCCAACCATCTAGTATGCCTGACCAGAGAATCCTACCACTTCACTTGGGCAAAGAATCAAACCAGGAGTTCAGTCCAACCATTCTCAAAGCCACACCCCACCTCCCAACCCAGACCAGAGCTTGGGCAGTGGCCTCAACCCACAATAGACCCTGAAAGCAAACCTCACCAGCCCAAGGATGCGCCTAGCACATACTTCCTACCATATTGAGCTTCCTGGGGAAAAACCGTCTATGCCTAATCGAATCTGTAAAGTAGAGAAGAGGAATTATTTAAATGTGCAAATACCAACATCAAGAATTCAGGATCATTAAAAATAAGGGAGCAAGAAGCACCAAAGAAAACATAAAACTCCAGTAACTGACCCTAAAGAAATGGAGAGCTCTCAAATATCAGACTAAAATTCAGAAGAATCCTTTAAAAAATGTTTAGTGAACTGTAAGAATACACAGATACCTCAATGAAATTTGAAAACAATGCATGCACAAACTGAAAAGTTCCACTAATAAAGAGCAATCATCAACAACAAAAACCCAAGTAGAATTCCTAGGGCTGAAAAGTATAATGACTGAAGTGAAGAACTCAATAAAGAGCTTCAAAAACAGATTTGATCATGCAGAAGAAATCATTAGTGACTTAAAAGACACAACAGGTGAAATTATGCAAAGGGGGAAAAATTAAAAAAAAACAACAACAATGAATGAAAAGCCTACCACCAACAGGACACCATCAGAAGAAACAATATTCACTCCTTGGGAATTCCAGAAGAAGAAGAAAAACAGTAAGTGACAAAGTAGATTTAAATAAAAAATGGCTGAAAACTTCCCAACACCTGATCCGAAGGACCCAAAATAGGTTGAGTTCGCAAGGGGCTGCAAAGACACATTATCATTAAACTGTGAAAAGTCAAAGGTAAGTAATTTTGAAGCTAGCAAGAAAAAAGAGCAGAGTTACATGCAAGGGAGCTCCCAAAAGGCTACTGATCTCTCAGCAGAAATGTTCCAGGCCAGGAGAGAATGGGATGATATATTCAAAATATTGAAAGAAAAAACTCAACCAAGAATTCCACACCCGGCCAAGCTGCTGGTCGTCAGCAATAGAGAGGTGAAAACTTTACCAATCAATAAAAGCTGAGGGAGTTCATCACCACGACACCTGCCCTACCAGAAGTGTTAATGGGAGTTCTTTGAGTGGAAATAAACAAATCCAATTAACATCAGAAAAATCTAAGAAGATAGCATAAAACTCACAGGTAATGGTAAATACATAATCAAAGTTAGATTCTGTAACATGGAAGGGTGGTAGATAATGCACTTATACTTCAAGTTTTAAAACAAAGTAAAAATAACCATATCTGTACTATCCTGTTACTAAAAACCAAATATTTAAAGATATGCAAACTATAATATCAGTAAACAAAAATGGGGGTGGGGAAAGCATGAAGTTTAAGAATGCTATTCAAGTTAAGTTTTCAGTTTAAGATAGGGTGTTACAATTTTCAGATATTTTATGTGAGCCTCATGGTACCTTTAAGGGAAAAACCTAGGGGTGCTTGGGTGGCTCAGTCAGTTGGGCGTCCGACTTCAGCTCAGGTCACGATCTCACGGTCCCTGAGTTCGAGCCCCGCATTGGTCTCTGGGCTGATGGCTCAGAGCCTGGAGCCTGCTTCCGATTCTGTGTCTCCCTCTCTCTCTGCCCCTCCCCCGTTCATGCTCTGTCTCTTTCTGTCTCAAACATAAATAAACGTTAAAAAAAAATTTTTTTTTAAATAAAAAAAAAATAAAGGAAAAACCTAAAGAATTACATAAACAACATTACAGTTCAAAGGATATCTGTACCAAAAGACATCAAAACACAAAATGAGAGGATATGAAACAATGAACAACGGATCTGCAAAACACCCAGAAAACAAACAACAAAATGGCAATAGTAAGTCCTTACCTATCAATAATTACTTTAAACCTAAATGGGTTAAGTTCTCCAAAACACAAAGAATGGCTCTGTGGGGGAAAAAAAAAAAATAACCAACAAGATCCAATGATATGTTGTCTACAAGAGACTCACTATAGCCTTAAAAAGGACACAGACTGAGAATAAAGGGATGAGAAAAGATATTCCAAGCAAATGGTAACCAAAAACAAGCAAATAAAAAGGCAGGGAAGCGGGGCGCCTGGGTGGCGCAGTCGGTTAAGCGTCCGACTTCAGCCAGGTCACGATCTCACGGTCTGTGAGTTCGAGCCCCGCGTCGGGCTCTGGGCTGATGGCTCAGAGCCTGGAGCCTGTTTCCGATTCTGTGTCTCTGCCCCTCCCCCATTCATGCTCTGTCTCTCTCTGTCCCAAAAATAAATAAACTTTGAAAAAAAAAAAAAATTTTAAACAAAAGGCAGGGAAGCTCTACTTTTATCAGACAAAATAGACTTTAAGAATGACTACAATAATAAGAGACAAAGGACATTATATAATGAGAAATGGATCAATCCACTGAGAAGATGTAACACATGTAAATATTTATGCACTCGATATCAGAACCCCTAAATAAATGAAGGAAAAATGAATCGCTTAAAGACAAATCAACAGTAATACAATAATTGGGGCTTTTCTACCAACGTTTCAACACTGGACAGATCATCCAGACAGAGAATAAAGAAGGAAACAGCAGAAAGGGGAAATTAAAGGGGAAAATAAAAATTATCTTCAGACAATGAAAATGGAAACACAACACGCAAAAGCTTACGGAATGCAGCCAAAGTTCTAAGAGGGAATTCATAGCAATAATGCCTACACTAAGAAACAAAGATCTCAAATAAACAATGTAACTTCTTCAGACATTTCATTTGGTAATTGTTCTAGAAACAAACCTACTTGGAAAATTTTCTAGACTTAGAAAATATAAGGAAAAGGGGCGCCTGGGTGGCGCAGTCGGTTAAGCGTCCGACTTCAGCCAGGTCACGATCTCGCGGTCCGTGAGTTCGAGCCCCGCGTCGGGCTCTGGGCTGATGGCTCAGAGCCTGGAGCCTGTTTCCGATTCTGTGTCTCCCTCTCTCTCTGCCCCT
The DNA here is from genome assembly GCF_028749965.1 of Puma concolor. NCBI lineage: Eukaryota > Metazoa > Chordata > Mammalia > Carnivora > Felidae > Puma > Puma concolor. Next base: position 135,798,986 of record NC_141667.1, on the reverse strand, counting down.
CCCCCGTTCATGCTGTCTCTCTCTGTCCCACAAATAAATAAACGTTGAAAAAATTTAAAAAAAAAAGAAAATATAAGGAATGAAAGACACTTGCCATTACTGATTGTAATTCAGAAAGGTGATACTAAATTTAGTGTTGGCTTTTTCATATATGCCCACATGTGTAAAGTATAATCCAAGATTAAGAATGAAGAGGATACAATAGAAAACACTATGGGAGAGAATATGAAGAATAGGTTAGAGGTGAAAATTAAGTCTATTAATTTTTGTATAAATTGAAGCTATAAAATAAAAACCTTTATGAGGAAGTGTTGGGGTAAGGGGGTAAAAGTGGCATTTGAAAAAACTAAGAACAATACTCTTCCAAAACAATAAAGCATAATCCTAATAGGTTTGGGGGAAAAGAGAAGAATTTTTAAAAATCTGCCGACCTCTTTAGATTAAATGGCAATTTTGCCATTCCATACATATAACTCAAAAACTGTGTGTTCTTCAAAACATTTTGTTAAAATCCAAGAAAAAAATTTTTGGATTCTTTTGAGTCTCACCAACCCAGAAACTACAAGATGCCATCTCTATGTAAAAACAAGAGAAAGTAATGCTGCCAAGCTTATTGTACAAGGCTAGCATCACTCTGATACCCAAATCAGACACACTACAAAAGAAATTATCGGCCAGTATCCCTTATGGCTATAGATACAAAAATCCTCAGCAAAACATCAGCAAACCAAATTCAATAACACATTAAAAGGATCATACACCATGAATAAGTTGGATTTATTCCAGGCATGCAAGGATGGTTCAGTATCTATAAATCAACATGATACACCACATTAACAAAATGAAGGACATTTTATGATCATCCCAATAAATACAGAGAAAGGGTTTTACAAAATGTAACATCCACTTTTGATAAAACCTCTCAATATCATGGGTAAGGAGGGAACATACAACCACTTACTGAAGGCCATATGCGATAAGCCTATAGCTAACATCATCTCAATGATAAAAAGCTGACAGCTTTCCTTTTAAGACCAGAATTAGGAATACCTACTCTTGCCACTTTTGTTCAGTGTATTATTGAAAGTTCTAGTCACAGCAACCGGATAAGAAACCAAGGCTTCCAAGTTAAAAAGGAAGAAGCAAAACCATCACCATTTACAGATGACATGATACTATACATAGAAAACCCTCAAGCCACCATCCAAAAACTACTGGCAGAAATGAGTCCAGTAAAGTTTCAAGGTACCAAATTAACATGCAGAAATATGTTGCATTTCTATATACATAAACTTGTGTCAACGATCAACAAGAGATTAAGAAAACAATTCCATTTATAACTGCATCAAAAAGAAAAAAAAACAAAACAAAACGTAGGAAGAAGCTTAAAGATCTGTACTCTGAAACTATAACACATTGATGAGAGCCACTGAGGATGACACAAAACAAAGTGAAAGATCTATCATACTCACAGATTGGAAGAATATTGTTTAAATGTCCAAACCACCCAAAACAATCTACAGATTCAATACAATCCCTGTCACAATATCCATGGCATTTTCAAAAACAGAACTATAATAAACAATTCTAAAATTTATATAGAACCACAAATGACTCCAAAGGGCCAAAGCAGTCTTCAGAAAGAAAAACACAGTAGGGGTATCCTGTTCCTGGATTTCAAACTATACTACGAAGTTACAGTTCAAAACAGTATGGTAGAGGCACAAAAATGGATACACAGATCAATCGAACAGAAGAGACAGGCCAGAAATAAAACCACACTTATACAGTCAATTCATCTACAGCAAGGAAGCAAAAATCTCCAAAGAGGTAGAGACCATCTCATCAAAAAATGGTGCTGGGAAAACTGGACAGCTTATATGCAAAGAATAATAGAGTACTACTTTCTTACCTCATAAGCAAAAATAAACTCAGAATGGATGAAGGACTTGAATATAAGAACTGAAACTGTAAAACTCACAGAAAAAAAAAAAAAACATAGGCAGTAAGCTCTTTGACACTGGTCTTTGCAATATTTTGGGAGGCCTATTTCCTTAAGCGAGGACATCAAAAGCAAAAACAAACAAATGGGACATCAAATTAAAAAGCTCTCTGCACAGCAGAGGAAACCACCAACAAAACAAGAAGGCCACACAACGAAAGGGAGAAGATAACCACAAATGATGAAACTGGTAAGGGTTTAACATCCAAGTATATAAAGAACTCCTACAACTCCATAGCAAAGAACAATTACAAAATGGGCAAAGGCCTGAACAGATATTTTCCCAAAGGATACATACCTATCATGAAAAGATACTCAACATCACTCACCATCAAGGAAATGCAAATCAAAACCCCAGTAAGTTATCATCTTACACCAGTCAGAATGACTATGATCAAAAAGACAAGAAATAAGTGTTGCTGAGTATGTCAAGAAAAGGGAACCCTCATGCTCTATTATTGGTGGTAATGTAAATGGGTGCAGCCCGTAGGGAAAACATGGAGATTTTTAAACATATTAAAAATACAAATACTAGGGTGCCTGGGTGGCTCAGTCGGTCCAACTCTCAATTTCAGCTCAGGTCATGATCTCACAGTTTGTGGGTTTGAGCCCCTTAATCGGGCTCTGCACTGACAGCACGGAGTCTGCTTGGGATTCTCTCTCTCTCTCTCTCTCTCTCTCTCCCCCCTCTCTCTCGTTCTCTCTCTACTCCTCCCCACTCACACTTATCTCTCTCTCTCAAAATAAAAAAAACATTAAAAAAATACAAATATTATACAACACATCAATTCACCTTCTAGGTATTTACCTGAAGAAAATGAAAACACTAATTTAAAAAGACATGCACTCCTTTGTTCGTGACAGCATTATTTATGATAGCGAAGATACATAAGCGACCTAATGTCCACATCAACTAATAAAGATGCGAGATATATATATATATACACACACACACACACACACACACATACACACACACATATATACATATACACACACACATATATAAATGGAGTATTTCTCAGACTTAAAAAAGAAAGAAATCTTGCCATTTGTAACAACATGGATGAATTAGACTTATTGTGGTGACTATTTTTAATGTATATAAATACTGAATCACCAGAAACGATACACCAGAAACTAATACTACATTGTATATCAGTTATTCTCTAATAATACCATTCATGTGTTTACGTACTTGATTTTTCTACAAAAATAGTTTGTTACTATGACAATATTTATCTGAAAAAGGCAGCCTCTGACAGTCAACTATTAATTGGAGTAACCAGTGTATCATTATGAGCCAATAGTGCAACAAATCTGGCAAGTTATATTTAATATTCAAATAATGAACAGACGGGTCAGATAGGAAAAATTACAACTATGAAGAAATGCAAATGTACATAAAGGATACACATCAAAACAGAAAGTCCACAAGGCACAAACACAAATATTAGAAGGACGCTTCAAAAATCAACTACTATTGGAGAAAGGTTTTATGAAAGCAATACAGAATCTAAGTCAACACACCTCCCTATAAATTAACAGAACTTTAAATACTTGATCTGACATCCTCATCAATGTTAAGTGCTACAATACTAATTTCCTCAGGTTTTTCTGAAAAAAATCTATAGGATTTGTGTACTTAACTGGTGCAAAAACTTTTTCTCAACTGTACAAAGTGGAAATCACTTCTGCAGCCTTTCAAAAGAAGAAAATTAAGGGGTGCCTGGGTGGCTCGGTCAGTTGAATATCCGACTTCGGCTCGGGTCATGATCTCACAGTTTGTGGGTTCGAGCCCTGTGTCAGGCTCTGGGCTGACAGCTTAGAGCCTGAAACCCGCTTCGGATTGTGTGTGTGTCTCTCTCTGTCCCTCCCCCACTCATGCTCTGTCTCTCAAAAACAAATAAATGTTAAGTAAAATTAAAAAAAAAAGAAAATTAAGAATTTCTTCACTTTAAGACAAAAAAAGCAGAGTATCTATTTATTTTGCCACACCATGTCGACATATACAGAGGGAAAAGCACAGAAATAACAAATGAATTGATGAATTACCATAAGGTGGACACACTCACACGACCACCGCTATGATCAACAAATAAGCGAGCTCCTCAAATCACCCCGTAGACCTCCTTGAAATCAGTCCTCTACCTCCTCCCCAAAGGTGACCAACCCCTATCCCGCGCTCCAACACCAATAAGGCTTTTGCCTGTCGTTGGACTTTAAATACTTCTGTGGCGTCTCTTCTTCAACACCGTGTCTGTGTCAATCATTTGTGATGTTGGTACAGCATTATTTGTCCACTTGCCTTTCTGTGTAGTGCTCTGTTGTCTGAATATACTGTAAGTTATGCATTTTTTTCTTCTGTTACTGGGCAGGCGGGCCTGTTTCCAGTGTTGGGTTGTTTTGTTTTTTTTTTTTAACTATAATGGGTAATGCAGCTGTGGACAGACATCTGGTACAGTTATTGTGATGCACATGTAGAGCAATGCTGCCAGAAATATACCGAAGAGTGGAAGTTTTGGGTCATAATATACGCATATGCTTAACTCCAATAGGTATTCTCACAATGTGGTCTGAGTGATCAAACCACTTTGCGCTCCCACCATTAGTAGTATTTCTTCTGCTTTCCTACAGTTAATAATTCCGTATCCTTGCCAACTCTTGCTACAATTCATTAAAATGTTTCCTTTTATTAGGGTTTCAATTTACTTTTCTCTGAATCTGAGGGGCACCTGGGTGGCTCAGTCAGCTAAGTCACCCGTTCTTGATTTCTGTTCAGGTCACCATCTCCAGGTCGTGAGATCGAGTCCCCAAGTTGAATTCCACACTGGATGTGGACGCTACTTGGGACTCTCTCTCTCTCACTCTCCCTCTCTCTCTGCCCCTGCCCTGTTCACACACTCTAAAAAATTAGTGAAAATAAATAAATATTAATAAATTAAAAAAATAAACTTAAGGGGCACTTAGCTGCCTCATTGGGTAGAACATGTGACTCTCAATCTCAGGGTCATGAGTTCAATCCCCACATGGGGTATGAAGCCTACTTAAGTAAATTTTAAAAAATGAATTTGAGGGGCACCTGGGTGGCTCAGTCAGTTGAGCGTTCGATTTCGGCTCAGGTCATGATCTCACAGTTTCTGGATTTGAGCCCCGTGTCGGGCTCTGTGCTGACAGCTCAGAGCCTGGAGCCTGTTTCAGATTCTGTGTCTCCCTCTCTCTGCCCCTCCCCTGTTCACGCTCTGTCTCTGTCTCAAGAATAAATAAACATTAGAAAAAATTTAAAAAAAAATGAATTTGAGCCACTTTTCATATATTTGCCATTTTGTTATCTTCCTTTATGAAGTACTAAGTCTCCTATTTTCCCATTAAGTTCCTTCTATTTTTCAAAGGATTTTTAGAAACTCTGTATGTACTCTGAGTAATACATGTTACAGATACCGCACACTTGTCTTTCCACTCCCTCTGTGGTATGTGTCACTGAACAAAAGTTTAGATTATAACAGAGAGGGCTTTCTCTCTTCCTTTATGGTTAGTGCCATTTGTGCCCTATTAAAAAAAAAAAAAAAAGGAAAAGGAAAATCTTTACCCCAAGTTCTTGAAGACATTCTACATTGACTTCTACATTCTTCACTGTTGTTGCTTTTGTATTTGAGATTGACAGACCTTCTGGAACCATTTCATATGTGTATAAAGGGCATGACATAAAGGTTACAAGTTTTTCCCCTCAATAGAAATACACAGTTTTGCTGATACCATTTGTGTAAAAGACCATCCTTAGATTTACTGACCTTACGGCACTTTAACTGGATTAAAGTCCTTCTACCATATATGCTTCTCTTTCCTTAAAAAGAGAAATTCTATGTATTTTATTTTTTTTTAATGTTTCTTTTTGAGAGAGAGACAAAACACAAGCAGGGGAGGGGCAGAGAAAGAGGGAGACACAGAATCTGAAGAAGGCTCCAGGCTTCGAGCTGTCGGCACAAAGTTTGGGGCTTGAACCCATGAACTGTGAGATCAGGACCTCAGCCAACGTCAGACGCCTTAACCAAATAAGCCACCCAGGCACCCCTTTACATATGTTAAATCTCAGTATACATTATTGGTTTTGTTTATAAAATCAACATTCATTTATATTTACCTATGATTTACTCTTTTTATTGCTTTTTATTCCTTTTTGTGTTTGTGAACTTTCTTCTGGTATTATTTTCTTTTTTACCCTGAAGAAACTGCTTTCTACAGGTCCTTTGTTGTGCATCTTCCGGGGTCATTCTTTTTTTAAAAATTTATTCCATAATTTTTTTCATAATTTTTGAAGGATGCTTTCCCTGGTTATAGAATTCCGGTTTCACATGTTTTTCCTTCAATGCTTTTAAGGATAACATACTTATATCTTCTGGCTTCTATTGTTTCTATTTGTAAGCCAGTTGTCAGTCTTACTGTTGTTTCTTTGAAAACAGGTGATACAGGCTTTTACTCGAACTGCCTTCAAGATTTTCTCTTTGCCTTTGGATTTCAGCAGATGTACCATGATGTGCTGAGAATCCGTTGCTTCCAAATTCTCTAGACCTCTATTCTGGAACTATAGCTACACATACAATAGACATTTTCACTGTGTTCCTGATCTCTGTTCTCCATTCTGTCCTTTTCACTCTGAACTTAAGTCTGTCATTTTCTTCCAATTAGCATTCAGTTTACTAATTCCTTCCTCTCTTGTGCCTACTCTGCTACTAAACTCATCTACTGAGTTCTTGATACTCTCTTCTTCAGCACTACAATTTCTATTTTTGTATTTTTGGTAATTTCCATTTTTGGATAAAAGTCTCCATTTTTTCTTTTAGTTCCTTCAAAATATTAATTTTGGTTATTTTAAAGATCCCATCTGGTGGCGTTATCGTCTGAACCTCCTGTGGGTCAGTTTCTATTGCTGATTCTTTTCCCTTAGTTTCTGGTAAAAACCTGTCTTCTTGTAACAGCTGCTCATTTTTGATTGAGGGCTAAACATTGTGTATGAGAACTGCCATGGTAATTTGAGACTCTGTATTTTCCTTCAGAGAGGATCTAGTTTTGCTTTTGCCAAGGAACCAGGTTAGCAGCATATCAACTTAACCCAATAAGACATTAAAATAATTTAAGGTGCTTTTAATCCTTCTGAGGAGTGGAATGCTCTATTTTTGGTTCAGTCTGACTCCTGGAATGTACCTGAAAGCCGTGGCAGGTCTCACACTCCATTTCTCTCTCCCTAGTCCTGTGAATCTGACAAAAGCTGTGTTCCATTTCTTACCTCAGCCACTGCTTTCGTATTTCACAATATTCCCAGTGATTAAATTGGTGCCAGGCTTATGCCTCTTTCTACATACATGGAAAATTTGTTCTCCCTTCACTCCTGGACGTTGGTTCCACAAATTTTTACTTCTTTCACAGCTTCCTGATTTCAACTAAATGTTTTTTTGTTTTTGTTTTTGTTTTTTTTATACGATATGTTGTCTGGCTTTTCATTTGCTCTTTCTGGGAGGGTTGTATCTAAAAATCTCGGTTGCTGTTGCTAAAAGTAAAACACCTTGCCATTTAAATAAAAGCTATTGTGTCTCTAAGTATATGGTCAGCGAAATGCAAAGATTTATCATTTAATAGAATTTTCAGATCCAAAGTCCTTTGCAGAAAACCGTTCAATTCCAAGCAAGTTCATTTGAAATATATCAGAACAAGTAGAACTATAGAGGAGTCTATCAGAGTATTCAAATTACACCTCCACACACCCTGCACACCAGTGAGGTTATCGCATGTCAGAGGGGTAGGAGAGACCTAGATTATTGCAGTTTGTGGTGGTGGCTTTTGCTCAGAAGCAGCCACTCATCAGAGTACAGATTTAACTTCCTGACCACAACGCAGTACCTGCCCATCATCCTAAAATCTACTTGCCTCTTAGGAGGCTTTGTAATTAGCATTATTCCCTATCAATTCAATAATAGGTACTAATAGCCAGATGGTTTCTATGAGTGGAGCCTCTTTTTTTAAAAAAAAATTTTCACGGTTCTTTGAGAGAGACAGAAAGAGCTCGAACAGGGGAAGGGCAGGGAGAGATGGAGAGAGAGAATCGCAAGCAGGCTCCACACTAGCAGTTCAGCCTGACGCAGGGCTCCAAGTCGCGGACTGTGGAATCATGACCTGAGGTGAAATCCAGAGTTGGACACAAGTGACTGAGCCACAAAGGCGCCCCACATACGGCCCACTTTTAATGCCTAGTTCCAAATTCTTAGTGTATCCCTGCAAAGTGAGTGTTAGTATCATTTCACACATTTTTTAAAAAGGTTATTCCACTCGAAGGATGGCCCATGGAACACCAGCACCATGGAGGTCCTATCTACCATTATACTTAAAGGCTTGACACGATTATAAATATTAATAAGTTTAATACAAAAATGGGTAAATATCTTGTGACTAAAGGAGCTCAAGTGTGTATGACCCCATAGGCCAGTTGTTTTTTTTTTTTTTTTTCTGTACCATGCAGGATGATTTTTTAATGCCTATGTTGTGCTCTTTCTTTTCAGTACGAAAACTTTTTTAAAATATCAAATGCAAGTCTGACTTTGAAAGGACTGTCAGTCACTTAATGATGAAAGAAGGAGTTTAAATTGATTTAAAGATGACTGTCCGTCAGAAGTGTTCAACTTGAAACGACCAGACTACTGAAAGCTGCAGACTGAACTCCTGAGGAGTGAAGAACTGAAAGCAACCATTGCAGAATGGGAGAGCTCCAAGTTAGAAACTCTGGATTTGAAACACGGGCTCAGCCCTCAGGACCTGGGTAATTTCAAGCAAATTCTTCATCTCTTCGAGCCTCACATTTTTTATGAGTAATACACAAGTGCTGATACCACAGGCACAAGACCATTTTGGGAAATACATCAAGTGATATTCATAGTCAACTCCTTTAAGTCCATTTACTCTGAACATCTGCCCACCATGATGATGGCTGTGATGTTGGAAAACGGGAATGTTTCATGTAATGGAAACCCTAAGTGCTAGCCAACCAATCATCCACCCAGCACTGCGGCATGTGCTACGCTGGGCATAATATGACACGTCCACGTTGCTCTCCTCTATCAGTCCTTCAGGGCTGATTTTTCAAGGATGGTTTTCACCACACAGACACTTCTATTGTGATTGGATAAATGTATTCCCGAAAACCTTTGCTTTCTGTATAATTGCGTGTAAGAAATAGAAGTTACGTGAACGGATGGTGTTAGGGTCTGATTATTCAGAACTCATCCCTCTTGGAAACCAGAGCAGTAAGAAATTTGATAACCTCAACTAGAATATCACACAATTAAAAACAAAACACAACTAACTAAACAAACAAACAAAAAAAACGTGCTACATTCGCATTAGGACAACAAGACAACTCTTACCAGAGTGGAAAAAAAAATGAGGTTGTGGTTGAATATGGTGATGAAGGAGATTCCTAAACTCACCTCCTCCTACATATGCACTGAAACTATGGCTACATGCAGAAAAATATCTGCGTGTAACATCTGGATAAGTACTGAATAATCAGACTGTAACATCTCCAGTCTTTGTATGAACGAGACCTGTGTGCCTGCCTTGGTGCTTTGGCCTGAGAAGCAGGCTTCTGGTCTGGCTCCCAACTAGGAACCTACTAAGACACTGTCTGCGGACAGAGGCCTGTGAGCACCATCTCTGTGACTCTCCTCTGCTTTGCTCTGGGTCACTGGAATCTCCTGGTGGGGGGGGTGGGGAACCAGTCATCTGGTGCCCCGATCTCTGTGGCTGCCGCCAAGGTAAACACTTGTTAATTGCCTGGCTCTGGTGGCCAGAGGGATCTGCACCAGCAGGCCCCATGGGACTGTTACAAATGGACAGTTTTTAACAACCTACCTCCCTTGCAGGGCAAGCACAGAGACATCAGAATGACACCTGTCCCCACAGTCTGTCTGTAAAAGAGTCCCCTGAGCTTATTCTCATGGCTGCAGCCTGAGGGGCAGGTTTGTACTTAAACGTACACCAGGAGGCTGACAATAGTCATTCCCAGAGACTAAAGAGGCCAGAAGGTGCTGACTTCATGCTCTTCTTTTGCCCCACCCTGGGCTGTTCAAGTCTCCAAAAAAAGACCTTATGTACATATCTGGCAATTAGGCCATGATGTCTGTTGCCCAGAGGACATCCCTTGATAGTCTGGTTCTAGTGGCCAGTAGGGTTTGTGCTGACAGGTTCAATGGGATGGTAGTAAACCAAGAAGCAGTCCTTTTTTTTTTTAATGTTTATTTTTGAGAGAGAGAGAGAGACAGACAGACAGACAGAGGGTGAGACGAGAAGGGGCAGAGAAGAGAGGGAGACACAGAATCCGAACCAGGCTCTAGGCTCTGAGCTGTCAGTCCAGAGCCAGGGGCAGAGCTCAAACTTATGAACCATGAGATCATGACCTGAGCCAAAGTCAGACACTTAACCGACTGAGCCACCCAGGTGCCCCAAGAAGCAGTTCTTAATTGTGGGTCATTCCAGGGCTCAGCACAGAGGACACAAGCAGAAACATCACCCTCCCAGTCTTCTCCTGAAAGAAGTATTTGTGCATACTTTAAAAACTGCTGGAGGCTTCTAGGTGGCTCAGATGGTTGACTGTCCAACTTCAGTTCAGGTCATGATCTTACGGGCTAGTGGGTTCAAGCCCAGCATCAAGCTCTCTGCTGTCAGCACAGAGCCTGCTTTGGATCATCCGTCTCCCTCTCTCTCTCTCTCTCTCTCTCTCTGCCCCTCCCCTGCTTGTACTCCCTCTCCCTCTTTTAAAAATAAACATTAAATAAATAAATAAATAAGTAAATAAATACTGCTGCCTAAGGGTCTGGCTTCCACTCAGCCTACATTTAGGTGCTAAGATCTGCCTCTTTGGAACAGTGACAGCTCTTACACCCGCAACTACTAAAGCCACTAGAAAGAAATTAGTTGCTTGGAAAATTGCAAAGGTTTGGTAGACAACCAAGAACTAGGACAAGGTTGAATGTTAACGTCATTCCTTCAAGAATGGGAGAGGTGGCTGCTTTAAACAATGCAAAGAAGCCAAGACAGATAATCAAGGAAAATGAAGAAACAGAGGAATGTGTTCCAAATGAAAGGACCAGACAAAACTTCAGAGAAAGACCTTAATGACACGAAGTTATGTGACTTACCTGATAAAGAGTTCAAAATAATGGTCATAAATATTCCCACTTAACTAAGGAGAAGAATGGATGAAAAGAATTTCAACCAAAAGGGAATATAATAAAGTATCAAAATAAAAGTCCAAAAGATAAAGAATATAATAAGCCAACTGAAAAACACCGAGAGGTTCACAGAAGTCTAAATGAAGAAGAAAGGCTCAATGAACTCAGGCTAAGGCAGTGGAACTCAATCACAGCAGCATAAAGAAAAAAGAATGAAAAGAGTAAACATGGCTAAACGGGCTTAGGGGATATCATAAGAAGACCACCATTCACATTACAGAGAACTCAGAAGGAAAAGACACAGAGAAAAGGAAGAAAACTTAATTGAAGAAAATCATGGCTGAAAATTTCCCTGACCTGGAAAGGCACAGATATTCAAAGCCAGGAAGTCCAGCAAGTCCCAAACAAGAGGAGCCCCAGGAGACCCCACAGCAAGACACATTATAATTCAAGTGTTGAAAGTTAAAGACCAGGAAATAATCTTAAAACCCGCAAGAGAAAAACAACTTGTTACATACAATGAATTCACATAGACTATCTGCAGATTTTTTTTTTTTTTAATTTTTTTTTTCAACATTTATTTATTTTTGGGACAGAGAGAGACAGAGCATGAACGGGGGAGGGGCAGAGACAGAGGGAGACACAGAATCGGAAACAGGCTCCAGGCTCTGAGCCATCAGCCCAGAGCCTGACACGGGGCTCGAACTCACAGACCGCGAGATCGTGACCTGGCTGAAGTCGGACGCTTAACCGACTGCGCCACCCAGGCGCCCTGACTATCTGCAGATTTTTAAGCAGATTTGCAGGCCATAATGAAATGGAATATATTCAAAGGGCTGAAATGAAATTAAAGACAAAACAAAACAAAAAACAGGTGACCAAAAATACTCTACCTGGCAAAGTTGTCCTTCAGAATTTAAGGAAAGAGAAAGAATTTTACAGATAAGGTAAGGCTTAAAAGGTTTATCACCACTAGTCCCGCTTTACAAGAAATGTTAAAGGAACTTCTTTAAGGTGAAATAAAAGAATGATAATTAGTAACAGGAAAACCTATTATAAATCTCATTATTAAAGATAAATATTTATATTAAAATTTAAAATAATCTAGTGGCGTGAAGGTTGTATGCTAATGACTTACAAAGTTAGTGTAAGCTTAGAAAATAAATTTAGTAAAAGTAACTATACACTAAGTTAATGGATACACAAGATAAAACAATATTGATTGTGACATCAGAAACATAAAACATGGAAGCAGGGAAAGAATAATAATGTAGAGCATTAGAATGCATTCAAACTTAAGTTATTATCTATTTAAAATAGGCTAATAGAAGTTGTTTTATAGAAGATTTAAGTTTACCACAAAGCAATAACCTGCATCAGAGCTGAAGAATTCAGCTCCTAAAATTGAAAATATACTAGAAGGTATCAACATATTAGAGAATTCAGAAGAAGAGATTAGCAATCTGGAAGACAGGGTAATGGAAAGCAACCAAGCTGAAGAGCAAAAAGAAAAAAAAGAATAAAAAATGACAATAGGTTAAAGGAACTCAGAAACATCATCAAGTATAATAATATTGGCATACAGGGATTCCAGAGGGAGAAGGGAGGAAGGGGAGGGGATGGAAAATTTATCTGAAAAATTAATAGGTGAAAACTTCCCTAATCTGGTTAAGTAAACAGACATCCCGGGCTAGAAATCACAGAGAACCCCTAGCAAGATGAATACAAGAAGGTACACATGAATACACATAATAATTAAATGGCAAAAATCAGAGAATTTTAAAATCAGCAAGAGAAAATAGTTATGTATATACAAACAACAAGCCCCATAAAGCTAGGGCTGATTTGTCACAGCAGAGACTTTGCAATCTAGAAGGGAATAGTATGACATATTCCAAAAAATACATCATGAAAGGAAATAACCTACAACCCAGAATACTCTGTCTAGCAAGTTTATCATTCAGAATAGAATGAGAAATAAAGAATTTCCTTGATCAAAGAAAGGAGATAAAGAGTTTATCCACAATAACCAGCCTTACAAAAAATGTTAAAGGGAATTCTTTCAATGCAAAGGCTACAACTAGGAGAAAATTGGAAGAGCAAAAAAATTTACCGGTAAAAGCAAATGTTTTATAAAATAGTAGATCACTTGTAAACCCAGTATGGAGGTCAAAATACAAAAGTAGTAGAAGAGATTATTTCTACAAAAATTAGCCAAAGGGTAAGCAAAATTAAAAAAAGGAAAATATGGTATCATGTACCAAATTCACAGAGGGAATAAAAATGTAGTGCTTTTTTTTTTTTTTTTTCCAACGTTTATTTATTTTTGGGGCAGAGAGAGACAGAGCATGAACGGGGGAGGGGCAGAGAGAGAGGGAGACACAGAATCGGAAACAGGCTCCAGTCTCTGAGCCATCAGCGCAGATCCTGACGCGGGGCTCAAACTCACGGACCGCGAGATCGTGACCTGGCTGAAGTTGGATGCTTAACTGACTGCGCCACCCAGGCGCCCCAAAAATGGAGTGCTTTTAGAATGTGTTTGAACTTTCTATGACCCTCAAATTCAGATAGATTGTTATACACAATGATGCTATAAATAAACCCAATAGTAACTACAAATCAAATACCTGTAATATATACCCAAAAAATTAAGAGAAAGAAAGCCATGCTTAACACCAATGAAAGCCATCAAAAACCACAAGGGAAGAAAGCAAGTGGAGAAGCAAACAAACAGAGACAAACTACAGAAACAACCAGAGAACAAGTAACAGAATGGCCATAAGTACAGATCAATAATTACTTTAAATGTAAATGGGGGCGCCTGGGTGGCGCAGTCGGTTAAGCGTCCGACTTCAGCCAGGTCACGATCTCGCGGTCCGTGAGTTCGAGCCCCGCGTCGGGCTCTGGGCTGATGGCTCAGAGCCTGGAGCCTGTTTCCGATTCTGTGTCTCCCTCTCTCTCTGCCCCTCCCCCGTTCATGCTCTGTCTCTCTCTGTCCCAAAAATAAAATAAACGTTGAAAATAAATAAATAAATAAAATAAATAAATAAATGTAAATGGACTAAATGATCCAATCAAAAGACAGAGTGACTGAATGTGAGATCATGACCTGAGCTGAAATCAAGAGTTGGCTGCTGAGCTGACTGAGCCACCAAATGATCCCACAAAGTGGGTTCAGAGGGAACATACCTCAACATAATAAAGGCCATATATGACAAATTCACAGCTAACATTATGGTCTATGGTGACAAATAGAACTTTTTTTCCCTAAAATCAGGAAAAAGACAAGAATTTCCACTCTGACCACTTTTACTCAATACAATACTGGAAGTCCTGGCTATAGCAATCAGACAAGGAAAAATAAAGGCACCCAAATTATTAAGGAAGAAGTAAAACTCTCTATTTGCATGTAACATAATACTATACATTGAAAACCCTCAAGACTACACCAAACAAAACAAAAAAAACTGTGAGAATTGACAAATCAATTCAGTGAAGTTGCAGGATATTCAATTAAGACACAGAAATCTGTTGTGTTTTCACAGACCAGAAAAGAGTAGGAGAAAGAGAATTTAAGAAAACAAGTCTATTTACAATTGCATCAAATACAACAAAATGCCTAGGAATAAATTTAGCCAAGGAGGTAAAAGACCTATCCTCTGAAAACTATAAGACACTGATGAAATTAATTTAAGATGACACTAATAAATAGAACGATATTCCGTGCTCATTGACAGGAATGTCAAAACTGGAAGTTTATAAATTACAAAGTCAGATAAAAATACTGCATACAGAATATAGACAATATTACAATAATGTTGTATGGTGATAAGATGGTGACTATGCTTATCATGGTGAACATTAAGTAACGTATAGCATTGTCAAATCAGTATGTTGTACGCCTAAAATATACGATTGTATTTAATTATACTTCAACAAAAAATCCCAAAAGCCTATAGTAGATACACAATAGGTAAACCAAAAGAATTCTAATCACATCACTGTGGAAAAATCATCAAACAACAAAAGCACAGATCGAGAATAGAGAACAAAAGTATTAAAAGACTGTCAGAAATCCATGAACAAAATTACAGTAAGTCCATACCCATCAATAATTAGTTAAAATTTTTTTTTTAATCTTTTTTATTTTTGAGAGAGAGACAGCATATGAGCAGGGGAAGAGCAGAGACAGGGAGACACAGAATCCAAAGCAGGCTCTGGGCCCTGAGCTGTCAGCACAGAGCCTGACACGGGGCTCGAACTCACAAACTGTGAGATCATGACATGAGCTGAAGTTGGATGCTCAACCAACTGAGCCACCCAGGTGCCCCTATCAATAATTACTTTAAAAGTAAATAGACTAAATTCTCCAATTAAAAGACAGAGTGGCTGAATGAATTTAAAGGGAAAAAAAAAAAAGACCTAACTACATGCTGCCTGTCAGGGACTACCTCAGCTTTAACATACACAGACTGGAAGTGAAGGGATAGAAAAAGATATTCCATACAAACAGAAAGCAAAGCAAAAGAAAACAGAGATAACTGTTTTTTATCAGGGAAAATTTACTTTAAATCAAAGACCGCATTAAGAGACAAAGTCATCATACAGCGATACAGCGATGAAATAAGAGGGTATAACACTTGTAAGGCTTATGCACCCCCAAATCAGTAAGGAGCAATTACACAGATAGGCAAACATTAACAAGACCAAAAGAGACAAACAATAACACAGTAACAGTAGGGAACTTTGATACTTTATTTTCATCAATGGTAGATTATCCAGAACAAAAACCAATAAGGAAACATTGGACTTACACATTGAGATGAATTAATAGATATTTATAAAACATTCGATCTAAAAGCAGAATACACACTTTTCTAAAGTGCACATGAAACATTCTCCAGGATACATCATATATTGAGCAACAAAAAACTCTTATTACATTTAAGGCTGAAATCATAACAAGCAGTTTTTCTGGTTCTAACAGTTTAAAACTTTATAAGAAAAAAACTGGAAACTTCACAAATATGTGGAAATTAAACAACATGATACTACACAACCCAGGGGTCAAAGAAGATATATAAAAAAAAAAAAAGCAACTCTATACCTCATCAAACTGGAGGTGGGGGGAAAGAATATAGAAGTCTGAAGTTAGTAGAAGCAAGGTTATAACAAAGACCAGAGCAGAAACGAATAAAATAGGGACAAAAAAGACAATAGAGAAGATGAAACGAAGAGCTGTTTTTTGAGAAGACTGACAAACTTTTATGTAGATTCATCAAGAAAAATAGAAGAATCAAATAAATCAGAAATGAAAGAGGAGAGGGGCACATGGGCGGCTCAGTCAGTTAAGCATCCAACTTCAGCTCAGGTCATGATCTCACAGTCTGTGAGTTTGAGCCCCATGTCAGGCTCTGTGTTGACAGCTCAAAGCCCCCTTTGAGTTCTGGGTCTCCCTCTTGCACTCTGTCTCTCTCTCAAAAATAAACAATAACATTTTTTTTTAAATAAAAAAAGAAATGAAAGAGGATAGGTTACAACCAATAGGATCATAAGAGACTACTAGGAACAATTATAGAACAAAAAATGAAAAATGTTGGAGAAACAGATTAATTCTAATACTATACAACCTACAAAGAATGAATCATGAAGAAATAGGAAATCTGAACAGAGTAAGGAGATTTCATCAGTGATCAACAGTCTTCCAAGAATCCAAAGGCCATGAGATTAGTTTGATTGGTGAATTCTATCAAACATTTAAGGAAAATTAATACCAAGTCTTCTCAAACTATTCCAAAAAATTCAAGAGGAGGGACCACTTCCAAACTCATTTGATGAGACCAGCATTACCTTGATAACAAAACCAGACAAGAATACCATAAGAAAATAAAATTACAGGTCAATATCCCTAGTGAATATAAATGCAAAAATGCAAAAGTCTTCTGGAGCACCTGGCTGGCTCACTTGGAAAAGCATGTAACTCTTGATCTCAGGTTCATGAGTTTAAGCCCCATGTTGGGTGTAGAGATTACTACAAAAAATAAAAAGACTTAAAAAAAGAGAAAAAAATACACACATATTGAATTTAACAGTACATTAAAAAGATCATACATGATAATAAAGTGAAATTTATTCCAGAAAGGCAAGACAGTTCACTGTTCACAAATCAGTTTGATATACCATGTTAACACAATGAAATATAAAATTATATGATCATTTTAAGAGATGCAGAAAAAGAACTGGACCAAGTTCAATATGCATGTATGATAAAAACACTCAACAAGTGGGTATAGAGGTAAAGTACCTCCACCTAATAAACTCCACATATGACACATTCACAGTTAACATCATATTAATGGTGAAAAGCTGACAGGTTTTCCTCTAAGAATAGGAAAAAACAAGATACCCACTCTTAACACTTTTATTCAACATGCTATTAGAAATCCTAGGCAGAGCAATTAGACAAGAAACAAAATGCATCAAAATCAAAAAGAATTAAAACTATCATTATTTGCATATGGCATGATAATCTATATAGAAAACCCTGAAGACTTTACCAAAACCTGTTAGAACTAATTGACAAATTTAATAAAGTTTCAGGATTCAAAAAATCAACCCACAAAAATCTGTTTCATTTTTTTTACATAATAATAAACTATCAGACTAAGAAAATAATCTCACCTACAACTGCATCAAAAAGAATGAAATACCTTAGCAACAAATTTAACTAAGCAGGGTTGGGGGTGGAAACTGTAAGGTATTGATATAGTAATGGATATAGTAAATTAAAGAAGACAAACATAATGGAAAGATAGCTCATGCTCACGGACTGAATAATCAATACTGTTAAAATATACATAGTACCCAAAGAAAACTACAGACTGAACGTAATCTCTATCCAAACTCCATGGCACTCATAAAATTAGCATAAACCATTCTAAAACTTCTAAGGAACCACGTAAGTCCCCAAAGAGTCAAAGCAATCTTGAGAAAGAAGATCAAAGCTAAAGGTATCATGTTTCCTTATTTCAAAATGTATTACAGCTATAGTGATCAAAAAAGTATTGTAAAAGGCCTAAAAAAACCATGAAGATCCATTTGACAGAATAGAGAGCCCAGAAATAAACCCACATGTACATGGTTGATTAATTTAGGGTAAAGGAGGCAAGAATAAACAATGAAGAAATGACAGCTTCCTCAATAAATGGTGTTGGGAAAACTGGACTGCCACATGGAAAAGAATAAAACTGAACCACTCTCTTATGCCATATGCAACCTAACTCAGGATGGATGAAATATTTCAAGACCTGAAACCATAAAACTCCTATAAGAAAACTGGCAGCAAGTTGCTTAACTTTGATCTTGCCAATTATGTTTGGATTTGACACCAAAAGCAAGATAACAAAATCCAAAGTTAACAAGTGAGACTATATCAAACTAAAAAGCTTCTGCACAGCAAAGAAAACAACCAACATTGATAAGGCAACCTGTGGCATGGGAGAGAATGTTTGCAAACCATTTATCTAATAAAAGATTTACTATCCAAAATAGATGAAGAATTCATACAACTCAATAGCAAAACACCAAACAATCTCATTAAAATAAGGCAGAGGATATAGATAGCTGTTTTTCCAAAGAACACATACAGATATCCAAGGAACATGTAAAGTTGTTCAACATCGCTCATGATCAGGGAGAAAGAAGTAAATCAAAACCAAAATGATGTATCACTTCATACCTTTTAGAATAGTTGTTATCAATGCACCTGGGTGGCTCAGTTAGTTGAGCGTCTGACCCTTGGTCTTGGCTCAGGTCATGATCTCACAGTTCATGGGTTCGAGCCCAGCATCAGGCTCTGTGCTAGCAGTGTGGAGCCTGCTTGGGATTCTCTCTCTTCCTCTGGCCCTCCCCCACTCTTGCTTGTACTCTCTCTTAAAAGTAAACTTAAGAAAAAAAAAAAAAAAGAATGGCTATTATCAGAAAGAAAAGAATGACCAAGATGGTGACATTGAACATTGCTTATTTCACTCCCATTCACAAAACAAACAATTAACAACTATTCTTGGACAAGACACTATTGAGAGAATTCTAAAACTAAGGATGGAGACTGAAGCACCCAAGTAGTCCTAACCAGTAGTTTAGTTTTGCTCATCACCAGAATCAAGCCCATGGTACACTCAGAGCAGGGAATTCTTGGGGGTGCAGGTCTGCCTGTTTTGGATCTGCAAATTTTCCAGGCCTGCCTCCTGGTCTTCTCTTGCCCGTCTAAGGTGAGCACAGTCACTGCCCCAGCCACTGATGAGTGAAGATCTCAGCCCCACCACACCAGAACCCTACAGGAACAAATGTAAAGCTATATATCCACAAATATTTGAGCAAAGTCTGGCAACCAGAGCTGATAGTCTACAGAATAAGCCAGTGGCCTTAGTAAGCCAGAGAACTTGAAGCCTCTATCAGCCACCATCAAAACAACAAAGAGTCTTACCTGCCTCTGAGCTGGTTCTTCTACTGCACCCATGCAGAAAAACTAACAGCTTCCCCCATTGACAGAGCACAACTGTTGGTCCTGTCTGCCCAGCGACTTTAATACACAGTCTTTTTTGATTAGTATCAACAAATAATACATCGTGTGGGCCCGGGGCCCAGTCCTGCTACCCTCCCTAAAACAGAGACGCTGATTCATAACTCCATCGACTGCTGCAAATAGTACCCAGTCTGACTGTATAGTAAGTCTGACAAGAAAAACTCGGAAAATTCATAGTTCCTCCTAGAACTTCACTTACGCAGGAAAGCAAACCGGCAGTCCTACTCAACTCCTTTCAGCTTGCATCATGTCCTCTCCTTCTGATTCAAAGCATTGACCTTGATAGCAAGCCCTACCTGCCCAAAGACATGACCAGCAGACACATCCACACATCTGATCTGAGCTGAGTGATGGAAAATGGTCTCTGCCAAACAAATCTGTAAAGTCTAATAAAGGAGGCCACTTACTCAAATGTGCAGATACTAGGGTAAAAAAATGTAGCATCATAAAAAATGTGGTAAACATGACACCATCAAAGGAAACTAATAAAGCTCCAATAATTTATCCTAAAGAAATGGAGAACTATAAACCATCCAACATATAATTCTTAATAATTCTCTGTAAGTATTTTAGTGAACTATAACAACACACAAAGAACTAAACGAAAATAGGAAAACAATGCATGAACAAAATGAGAAGCTCAATGAAGAAGTCATAACCATCAAAAAACCTAAAACCAAACAAATTCTAGAGCTGAAAAATACAATGATTGCACTGAAGCAGTCAATAAAGAACTTCAAAACAGACTCAACCATTTAGAAGAAACAATCAGTTACCTTCAAGACAAGAAATCTGGCATTATCCAGTCAGTGGAACAACAATAACAAGAATGAAATGAATGAAAAAGATAGAAGAAAATCTATAGAAATAATACGTCACCATCAAAAGAAACAATATTGTGATTATGTCAATTCCAGAAGGAAAAAGAGAAAGAGATTGGGACAGCAAATATATTTAAAGTATATATAACGAGGCACTGGCTGGCTTAGTTGGTAGAACAGGTGACTCTTGATTTCAGGGTTCTGAGTTGGAGCCCAATATTGGGTGTAGAGATTACTAAAAAAATAAATTTTAGAGTATGTTCATACTATAATGGGTGGAAACTTCCCAAAACTCAGGCGAGAAACGGACATCCAATCCATGAGGCCAAAGGACCCCAAAGAGATTGAAATGAATAGGGCTACACTTGGACACAATATAACTAAACGTTCTAAGACAAAGAAATAATTTTTGAAAGCATCAGAAGAAAAGCAAGACATTACATACCAGGTAACTCCCATAAGATTATTAGATTTCTAAGAAAAATATTTCAGACCAGGAGAGAATGTGATGATATGTTCCAAACATTCAAACAGAAACCTGTCAGGGGCATCTGAGTGGCTCAGTCGGTTGAGCTTCTGACTGTGGCTCAGGTCATGATCTCATGGTTCATGAGCTTGAGCCATGCTTTGGGTGAGCTCCAGCCCCACATTGGGTGAGCTCGAGGCCCGTTTCTGGTGAACATGAGCCCCACCTTGGGTAAAAAACATGAACCTCGCTTCAGGAAAGCCCCACTTCTCTCTCTCTCTCTTTCTGTCTCTCTCTCTCTGTGCCCCTTGTGGGATATTCTCTCTCTCTCTCTCTCTCTCTCTCTCTCTCTCTCTGCCCCTCACTCATTTGTGCCCTGTCTCAAAAAAAAAAAAAAAAAAAAAGCCTGTCAAACAAGAAGTCTACACCTGGTAAAGCAATCCTTGAAAAATGAAGGAGAGATGAAGACTCTCCTGAGCAAACACATACTAAGGGAATTCATCGCTACTAGACCTGCCTTCTAAGGAATGATGCAGGCAGTTCTTTGAGTATAAGTAAAAGGACACTAGTTAACATCCTAAAATGTAAAACAAGTATTGAAAATCTCACTGGTAATGGTAAATACACAGTCAAAATTCGATGCTGGAATATGGTAATGATACTGCATTATTCACTTACAACTCTAGTTTGGAAGTTAAAAATAAGCAGTAAAAACAAAACCTAACTACAATTTGTTATGAGCTGCACAATATAAAAATATGCAAAGAGTAACATCAATAACCTGGAATGTGAGGGAAAGGAGAAGTAAAAGTAGAAAGTTTAGAAATGCTATCAAAGTTGTTGTTAGTTAAAAATGAGATGTTATAATTTTAAGATATTTTATGTAAACTTCATGGTAACCAGGTAACCATAAGGAAAAGCTCTATAGTGATTACACACACACACACACACACACACACAAACATGATTGAGAAGTCGAAGTATACTGATACCAAAAGACATGAAATCACACAAAAAACAGTAGGATACAAAACAATGAAAATGGGCCAGTTCCCGTAGTAGAGTGGTTGTCACGTTCACCTCAGCAAACAGTGTAAATGGATCTACAGAACACTCAGAAAATAATGAACAAAATAGCAAAAGTCCTATGTATCAATAATTACCCCAAAATAAAAAGATTAAATTTTCCAACCAAAAAACATTCATGGCTAAATGAATAAAAAGATAAGACTCAATGATATGCTGCCTACCTGAGACTCATTTTTGCCTTAAAGACGCATAAGCTGTGAGTGAATGGACAAAAAAGTTTCTTCAAGCTGATGGAACCACCCACCCTGCCCCCAAAAGCAGGTATGGCTGTACTTAGACAAAATGGATTTCAAAAGAGGTAAAAGAGACATAGGAGGGCATTATATATTAATAAAAGGAGTTGATCCATCAACATATATATGCCTATATATGTATAAAACATCTTGTTATAATTACATATATATCTCCACCAACATGTATATGCGTGTGTATATAAACATCTTGTTATATAAGATATAACTAATGTAAATATTTATGCACTCAACATTGAGGCACCTAAATAGATAAAGCAAAACTCAGAGCTAAAAGGATAAATAAATAGCAATGTAATAATAATTGGGGACTTTAATACTCCATTCTCAACAATGGATGGGTCAAACAGACAGAGAATCAATAAGGACACAGTGGATTTGAACAATACTATAGGCCAAATGGATCTAACAAACATATGTAGAACATTTTATCCAGTAACAACAGAATACACATTCCTAGTAAATGGCCATGAAACATTTTCTAAGTGAGACCTTACGTGGGCCACAAAACAAGCCTCAGCAAATTGAGGAACAAAATTGTACCAAGTATCTTCTCTGACCACAAAGGTATGAGACTAGAAGTCAAAAACAGGAGGAAAACTTTAATTTCTTGCAACAGACAAAAATGGAAACACAACATATCAAAACTTGTGGGATACAGTCAAAGCTGTTCTAATGGTTTATGTAATAAATGCCAACTTTAAGAAAAAAGATCTCAGATAAACAACAAAACTTTATGCTCTGAGGAACTAGAAAAAGAACAGAGTTAGCTTACAGTTAGTATAGGGAAGGACATAATAATGATTAGAGAAGAAACAGTGAAACAGAGGACAGGAAAATAATAGAAGAGATCAACACAACTAAGAGCTGCTTCTTTGGAAAGATAAACAAAACTGACGGTCTTGAGCTAACCAAAGAAAACTAACCGAAGAGAAAAGAGAACCCAAATGGACACAATTAAAAATGAAAAAGGAGACACTGCAACTGATACCACAGAAATACAAAAGATCCTAAGTGGCTAATTTGAGAAGGCATATGTCAACAAATTGCATAATCCACAAGAAACGGTAAAATTCTTAGAAACATACAATGTACCAAGACTGCAGCAGGAAGAAACAAAAAATCTTAATAGACCAATTAGTAGTAAGGGGATTGTATGAGTAATGGAAAAACCTTCCAACAAAGTTAAGCCCAGGACCAGACAGCTCCACTGATGAATTTTACCAAATATTTAAACAAAGAATGCCAATCCTTTTTAAACTCTTCCAAAAAATCTTAGAGGAGGGAACATTTCCAAACTAATTTTATGAGGTCAGCATTACCTTGACACCAAAGCCAGATGAGGACATTACCAGAAAAGAAAACTATAAACCAATATCCCTGATGAATACAGATGCAAAAATTCTCAACAAAATACTAGCAAACATAATTCAGAAGCACATTAAAACAATCATTCACAAAGATCAAATGGGATATACCCCTGGGATGCAAGGATAGTTCGACCTACACAAATCAATCAATGTGAAGTATCACATTAATAAAATTAAAGCTAAATATCATATGGTCATGTCAATGGAAGCAGAAAGAGCATTTGACAAAATGCATCATTCATTCATGACAAAAGGTCTTCACAAATCAGGAATAGAAGCAATGTAGCACAAGGTAACAGAGATCATATATGATAAGCCCACAGGTAATACCATATTCAATGACAAAGGGTATAAAGTTTCCTTTTTTAAGATCAGGAGGAAGACAAGGGTGTCTCCTCACACTATTCCTGTTCAACATACAAATTGAAGTCTTAGCCAGACCTATCAGGAAAAAAAAAAAAAAAAAAAAAAAAGGAAAGAAATGAAAGTCTCAGAATTGGAAAGAAGGAAATAAAATTTTCTCTATTTGTAGATGACAGGATTCTATACACAGAAAATTGTAAAGACTGCACCTAAAAACTCTTAGATCTCATCATTAAATTCAGTAAAATTACAAGATACAAAATTCACATACAAAACTCAGTAGCATTTCTGTGCACTATCAATAAATTATCTGAAAAATAAATAAAGAAAATGATCCCATTTACAATAGCATCCTAAACAAAATACTTAAAAATAAATTTAACCAAGTAGGTAAAAGATCCTCTCTCTACTCAGAAAACTACGAGACACTGATGAAAGAAATCAAAGACAAGTAACTGGAAAGCTGTCCCATGTTCATGCATCGGAAAAAGTAATATTGCAACAATGTTCATATTACTCAAAGCCATCTATAGATTCAAAGCAATCTCTATCAAAATTCCAGTGGAATCTCTAAAGAATCTTAACAATCCTAAAATTTATATGGAACCATAAAAGACCCCTAATAGTTAAGCAGGACTGAGAAAGAAGAATAAAGCAAGAGGCATCACACTTTTTGATTTTAAGCTATACTATCAAGCTACCGTCATCCAAGCAGCATGGTACTGGCCTAAAAACAGATGTATAAGTCAGTGGAATGGAATCAAGAGTCCAGAAGTAAACCCACACATTACAGTTAACTAATATTGGATAAGAGAAGCAAGAATACTCAGTGGAGGAAAGACAGTACTGTCATTAAGTGGTGCTGCACAAACTAGATAGTCACATGTAAAAGAATGAAACTAGACCCCTATCTCACACAACTCCAAAAATTAACTTGAAATGTATTATAGATCTAAATATAAGACTGGAAACCATAAATCTTCTAGAAGAAAACCTAAGAAAAAAGCATCTTGACATGGGCCTTGCAAATGAGATTTTTTTGGATATAACAACTAAAGTGAAATCAACCAAATGAAAAATTAAAAAGTGGGACTATGTCAAACTGAAAAGCTTCTGTAGAGCAAAAAAAAAACAAAAAAAAAACAAAAAAGAAAGAAAGAAAGAAAGAAAGAAAGAAAGAAAGAAAGAAAGAAAAAAAGAAAATCTACAGCTTGGGAAAAAAACTTGTAAACCATATGTAGGATAAAGACTAAAAATATATGAAGAACTCAGGTGACTCAATAGCAAAAAAACGCAAACAATCCAACTGAAAAATGGGCAAAAGTCCTTAGTCAACATTTTTCCAAGAAGATATATGAGTGGCCAACAGGTACATGGAAAGATGCTTAACATCACTAATCATTAGGGAAATACAAATCAAAATAAAAATGAGGTGCCACCTCATGCATGTCAGAATGACTAATAGTAAACAAACCAGAGAGAGCATATAGTGGGGACAATGTGGGGAGAAGAGAACCTCCATACCCTATTGGTGGGACTGTAAATTGGTGCATCCACTATTGAAAACAGTATGGAGGTTCGTCTAAAAAATTAAAAACAGAACTACTATATGATCCATCAATTCTACTTCTGGGAATATATCTGCAGAAAATTAAAACACTATGATAAAAAGATATCTGTATTTTCATGTTAATAGCAGCATTATTTATAATAGCCAAGACATGGAAATAACCTAAGTGTCATTTGAAGGATGAATGTATAAAGAAAATCTGGTGTGTATATTATACACCTATGTACATACATATATACACAATGGAATATAGTTCAACCTTAAACAAGAGGAAATCCTGCCATTTGTGATAACATAAAGGGAACTTGTAGGCATAAGCTAAGTGAAGTAATCCAGACAGAGAAAGACAATTACTGTATGATCACACTCAGGTATGGAATAAAAACAAACAAACATACATGCAAACAAACAAAACTCTTCATAGAAAAGGGGAGATCAGATTTGTGGTTACTAGAGGCAGGGAAGATTGAATGAAGGACATTAAAATGTACAAACTTCCAGTTCTAAGATAACTAAGCACTGGGGGTGTAATCTATAATGTGATTGCTATAGTTAACATTGCTGTATGGTATATATGGAAATTAAGTGAGTAAATCCTAAGAGTTTGCATCACAAGGAAAAAAATATATATATATTATCTATATGAGACGATGGATGTTAGCTGAACTTATTTTGGTAATTATTTAATGATATATGCAGCTGAAATCACGATGTACACCTTAAACTTACGGTGTAATAAGTTTAATAAACTTATGGTGTAACAATAAACAGTACTTTATGTTAATTCTATCTCAATAAAACTGGAAAAAAGAGATATAACAAGTGTTGGTGAGGTGATGTAGAAAAGGGAAACCCTGTGCACTTTCGGTGGGAATATAAACTGGTGCAACCATTACACAAAACAGTGTAGAGTTTCAATAAAAAGAATTAACAACTTATCTAGCAATTTCAAATTAGCTAGCAATTTCACTTTTGGCATTTATCCAAAGGGAATGAAAATACTAACTCAAGAAGGTATACGCACCCTCATGTTCACTGCGTCATTATTTATGATAGCCAACACATGGAAGCAACTTAACTGTCTACTTATGGATGAATGGGTAAAGAATTTGTAGTATATATATATACAATGGAATATTATTCAGGCTCGAAAAAGAAAGAAATCTTGCCATTTGCACTATGGATGGACAGAGGGCAGTATGCTAAGTAAGTCAGACTGCGAAAGACAAATACTGTACAATATCACTTACGTGTGGAATCTAAAAGAAAGAAAAAAAAAGAAACCCCAAAACCAAACCTAATAGAGTACATATTGGTGGTTCCCAGAGCTGAGGGATTGGGGTTGGATGAAATGAGCGAAAGGGGTCAAAATTTACAACTTCCAATTATAAAACTTATGACTTAGTCATGGGGATGGAGTGTATAATATGGTGACTGTAGTTAATAATATTGTAGACGTACAGGTGAAAGTTGCTAAGACAGTAGATCTTAAAACATCTCATCACAAGAAAAAGTGTTTTAACTATGTAGGGTGATGGATGTTAACTAGACTACTGTGGTGATCACTTATATAAAACTATCGGGTTATGTTGTATACCTGAAACTAATATATCAACTATATCTCACTTTAAAAAAATAGTGAAGTTAGCTTCATGGAAAGGGAGGATATCAATAAAGGGCTGAGGATGCTAAGTTATGGAAAGAGGACAAAAAATAGAATGATGGGGGAGAACTATGCAATGAGCACTTTCAAGCCTGACAAGGGTCTCATCTAAGCCAATGAAAACAACATGGGATGAACGAGAAACTGGGGTAATGTTCCGAGATGCCTGTTCTCACGTGTTTGTGATTTTGAAATTTAGGGGTGCTACATGAACTATTCAGACTTCCAGATTACACAATCTACCCATTTACCCATTTTGTAGCAACCAATTGCTACCGAAGTATGGGTTGGAACAGAATGGAATGGACTTGATGCTTGGCTTCTCATCTGTAAGAAATTGTTACGGGCTGAATTGTGACTCTCCCCTTTTAATTGTCGCAGTCCAAAATACAACTGTATTTGGAATAACAGTTTAAGGCAATTGAAATGAGGCCATTAGGCTGAGTCCTAATCCAATATGACTAGTTTCTTTATAAGAGATTTGGACACAGAAACACAAAGGGAAGACCATGTGAAGACACAGGGAGAAGACAGCCATCTGCAAGCCAAGGAGAGAGGCCTCAGAAGAAACCAATCCTGCCAACATCTTGCTGTCAGCACTTCTAGCCTCAAGAATTGTGAAAAATAAATCTCTACCGTTTAAGTCACCCAGGCTGTGGGATTTTGTTATGGCCGCCTGAGCAAGCGAATACAGAAACGAATGACCACGGTATATAAAAGAGCATCAGAGGCAAAGTCAAGTGCCTGCAGGGGTCAGGGTCAGGGAGGCAGTGCAGGTGAGAAGGATGGAGGGGATACCCTGGAGAAGCCACAGCGCACCCATGGGAGACAGGTGCTCTCAGTTTCAGCTGATTGCTGTCATGTGAAATTGTGAGCCTTGGTGAGGCCAGATCATCTGGTTTTTTCAAGACCAGCTAAATGTCTGGATTTTTATAGAAAATGGCCCAATTCTTAGAACCCTGACCAACGAAAATACGACAGAGGGTTGGGATCCAGTGTGCGGGATACCAGTTGTGAATTACTGGAATGTAAAAGATTACACAAATCTTCATGTCAGTTCCCCAAGAGCTTTAAAATGAATAGAGCTCTACGACAGGTGTGGTGCGGCACTAAGATCTATGTTTGTACCTACTCAACTCCCAATCTGGTTATTGCAGAAATTGCATGGGATAGTATACATAATGTGTAGATATTGAGATCAATTCATTTTAACTGTCTGTTACTAAGATTACCTACGATTCTTTTGTTTTCCTATTGTTGGGCTGTTTCACCCATGCTTTCCAAAAGTAACATCAAGATGAGTTCTCTCCCGCCATTGCAGAAGGTGGTATACACAGGGTAAATTCCAACACTCCAAAGAACATCAGGACCTAGTGCAATGGCCTAACATTGTCCAACTAGCTTTACTCCTTATCACTACTTTATTTAACATGAAAATGCAAATGTTTCCAACAAACACAGCTAACGAGATTCCTAAGTCTTTTCTGTAACAAAAACTGAAATAGTTTTGAAGCTTAATTAACAGGGCTTGTCACGGAAAGAACACTTATGGAGCAAAACTTAATACCACATTTTTAGATTTGCGTAATGGTTTGTTGGCAAGCTGGGTCTTTTTCCTCTGCTTCTTTGCTTGTGTTAAATGCTTTAAAAGGGTGTAGTCAAGTATTCTTGTCAGCAGGGACTTGGCGACTCATGTCTCCTTCCCGGACCCCCTGTGCCTTGCTTCAGCCTCAAGACACTGAGACAGCCAACCACCCAGGTGATGTTTTATGCATATGATGCTATGAACAGCAAGGCAGTAAATTAGGGGGATGCAGCCGGTCTCCTCTAGAATACCCCACCTTGGGGTAAATGACATATGTGTTGCCAGCAGGGGTTTCTGAGACAAGATGATGAAATAGAAGTCTGAGTATATGATTTTATTATTTTTTCAGCTGACTTGGCCCCAGTGGATACATAGACGGTGAAAGGGAAAGAAATGATTCAATAGCCTAGTAGTAAAAATAGACTTTCCCCCTGCTTCTTGGTATGGAACTAAGGAATGGTAGACAAATATTTCCATGAAGCAATAATTGCCATTTGAATAAGCGTCTATTACTTTAAAAAAAAAAAATCAGTCTATGCCAAATCCTAGTGAAAATGTGCTCAGAATCACGGTGGAAAATATGTATTCAGCAGATCAGAGAGACAACTAGATTTTCTGAGTTTCCACTGTTGCTGCAGAAAGATCAAATCTACTCAATTATATACATACATATACTGCATATCAAATGGATGGATTCATCTCCATTCAGTGAGCACCCAGTTCCAATTAAGCCTAGGCACTTTACGTACATGAAGTAATTTAGTCTTCACCTGGCAGCAAAGTACTATCTCCATTCTACACGGAACAACTGAGGTTCAAAAAGTTCAAGTATTTACCTAAGGGCACACAGCTATTAAGTGACAGCAAGACTTAAACCCTGTCCTGTCTGGTGTGTGGAATGTCATACTTCTATTTTGACTGGTGAGATATGGATAAAACGATGCTCATGTTCAAAATTGTGTAGTATCTTATACAACATATATACAATAGGTTTATATACATATATACCCAGCTAAAGACAAAACAACAGATGGGTGGGTTGCCAGACGCAGGAGGTGGGGGTGGGGCGGGAGGGTGAAAGGGCTGAAGATGGTCAAAAGGTACAAACTTCCAGTTATAAAGTAATGGGGATATAATGTGTAACATCTTGACTGTCACCGTGTATTGCGCATTTCAAAGTTGCCAATACGTCTTAAAAGTTCTCATCACCAGGTGAAAGCTTTTTTAACTCCATTAGTGACAGGTGTTAGCAACAGTTATTGTAGGGATCCTTACACAATATACAAACATTGCATTATGATGTTATACCCCGGAAACCAATAAAATGTTCTATGTCCTTTTTATCCCAAAAACAAAACAAAATCAAAAAGTGGGGCACCTGGAAGGCTCAGTCAGTTAAGTGTCTGACTTCAGCTCAGGTCATCATCTTGCAATTTGTGGGTCTGAGCCCCGCATTACTCTCTGTTCTGACAGTACAGAGCTTGGAGTCTGATTCTGTGTCTCCTCTCTCTGCCCTTCCCCTGCTCACCCTGTGTCTCTGTCCCTCTCTCTCAAAAATAAACATTAAATTAAAAAAAAAAAAAAGCACGTTCAATCATATTGCTTTAGTTTTAGCACATTTTTATGCAGATTTTGCGCAGTGTATTTTATATAATAAGGAAATCAGTTTTTAAATTAAAATGTAGAATTTTGCTCTGGAGGAGGTCAAAGTAGAGATAAATGCATAAGCAAGTGACAGTAAGATTCCTGTGAGCAGTGCTGCTGTCCAAGCAGATGGTGTGAGATCATGGGCAGGAGCCATTGGGATACTGGGATGCTTCCTGGAGAGGACATGTGCAGGACACAAAGGATGGCCAGTGGTCTGTAGAGCTCTGCACAGAGGGCAAAGCCTGTGTGAGCACAGCAAGATGAGGAGGGGAAAGGTGAGAAGCAACTGAAGAAGTAAGGGGGGGGGGTCATTTCATTTTGTTGTACTTTCTCCTAAGTTCACCAGATAATACATTTTTGAGACAAACCAGTTAGTAGCCGTGTAAAAAAAAGTCAGTGGGTGGGGAGAAGATGCCCAACTTGGGAGACATAAAAGAATTCACAATGGGAAATGACCTGAAGTGAGGCGCAGTGTTCAGGACAGATGAATGGGGGACGGAAGATGTCAACTCAGGAGGAATGTGGGCTCTGCCCTGGAGACAGGTGGGTACCAGCGATACAGATGATCCTCCAGGCCTAAGAGCCATTTGTATGGGAACAAAGACCGGACAGCAAATACCTATGTAGGGATACTTAGGTGGATATTAGCTCTGGTCTTCCGCTGGCTTGAAGGTATTTCAGTTCACAAGAGGTCCGTGTTCTGTTCTGGCTAGAGATAGTGCAATGTTTGAGTTATGTCCCCTTATTCCACCATTTCTCGGTGCCAAGAGCAACTGTGTGATTTTTAGAGCTTATTTCAATGATCAGAGACGACCTCGAAAACCTGTTTCCAGCTAGGAAGGCTCCCAGCGATACCCGGCAGAACAGCGTCTTCATCTGGGGACCCTTATCTTGTAAACCCAAGGATGCCCGCTGGGATTTGCCTTCTGAATTACAAAGGCACTCCAAAAGCACCTTCTTGCCTTAGAGCTTCTTCATTTTCTCTTCCCTCCCTGTAAATCTGGGGTAGGATAAATTAGGAAGAGTGGATTTCTTCAAGCTTCAAAAGGAGAGGCTACAATGGCTGGAGATTACTCTCCGTCACTAGAGGGCACCAGCTGCATGTAGAATGTCTAAGCATTCCCGTGCCGAGCTTTCTTCAAATACAACAATACGTCACATTAAAAAAAGGCTTGTAATGAGGTAGCTCTCCCACTACCCCATCCTTATTCGCTTCATTTCTGCTACTGAGGTTACAGTGTTTGCAGATTTTTCTTTTAATTCAGCAATCTAATAATACGGATGGGAGATATGAAGAAGGTATGTTTTTCACAG
Organism: Puma concolor; assembly: GCF_028749965.1. Lineage (NCBI taxonomy): Eukaryota > Metazoa > Chordata > Mammalia > Carnivora > Felidae > Puma > Puma concolor. Next base: position 135,767,043 of record NC_141667.1, on the reverse strand, counting down.
ACTTGCATGCCTACACAGTCTATGCTACCCCTTACCTGCCTCTTCTGTGCTAGATAACGAGTGAAAACCATCAACTCTGCACATGGCTTTACTACAAATTCTGCAACCAAAGGGTTGGTGTGACAAGAATGTCTCTCCTGGATAGCAACACGGCAAAATGAAATTCCCCACTTTACGCATTACAGCACAGATGTCTCCAGGAAACCAAGATGACGGGTTCTTCCACGGAGATTTAGCAAAACTGCCCTGACATTTCATTTATGTTACTCTGTGAGTGACCGCACAGAAATACAGTGGCCCGAGCAAGCTGCTAACGGTCTAGTTTCCTTCTCCCGGCTTGACACAAGGCTGACCCTTGTGTCAAGACCGCTTCAGTTCATTCAAGCAAAATTGGCGCATTGTTTTATCTGTGATGTTTTCCCTAACACAGAGTCTTGCATTTTTTAGGAGGGGGGGAGGCAGTGAGCGTTTACTACAAACCTATTTGATTCTGTTGAGTGCTGACAGGTCCTCTGTACTGAAAAGAATTGCAGGGACCTGGCCTAGCCTGGGCACATCCATTATCAGGTCAGGTGTAAGTGCCCCCTGGTGAGAGAGAACGGGCTGTGGGAGCCCTGCGTTAGGGGCTTCACGGCAGCTTCTGTGCATACAGAAGCCTTGTCAGGCGGCATCTTTAATCACAGAGTGCTTTGTGCTTTATCCTCTAAAAATGGAAACGAAACCAGTGGCTTCTCAATAGAGTGTGTGAGGCTTGATTGATGGGCTAAGTGAACCCAGGAGAAAGAAATTAGCCCAAGTAGAAGGCAAAAGAGGGATTAAGAAGTAGGAGATTTTCTTGCCCTTTGAATCCTCGTTTCTTTTCCAGGACGGAAGCAAACGCATTGAAGGGGCCTCACAGTGTCAGGGCGGGGGTGGCTGGAGGACAGGGTAACATCACATGCTGAGAAACCACTCAGTGCCTGACACTGACCTAGGCTTAAAAAACATTTTTTCTTTTAACGTTTATTTGTTTTTGAGAGACTGGGAGAGAAAAGGGAAGGGTCAGAGAGAGAAGGAGACACAGAATGTGAAGGAGGCTCCAGGCTCCGAGCTGTGAACACAAAGCCCGACATGGGGCTTGAACCCACAAGCCGAAAGATCGTGACCTGAGCCGCAGTCGGACGCTTAGCCGCCTGAGCCTCCCAGGCATCCCAGAGCTAGGTTGGGTATCAACTCAACCCTCTTAGAAAGGTAAAGTATGATTCCTACTTTATAGAGAAAGAAATGAGACTAGATGGATTTTCAAAAACTGTCCCCGGTCATCATGCTCATTTTAAGAACGAAGAGGATAATAAATAACAGCCAGCACTGACCATGTACATACTCTGTACCAAGTACCACCCTCCGCTCTGATTTTCATAACACCACATGGGAGATTTTATCGCACCCATTTTGTACAGGGGAAACCTGAGGCTGCAAGGAGTGAGGTCACTTACCCAAGTACACCACCACCTTCGCCTGACTCAGCCCTGCTGGCACCCTCAGGCATGCTCCCGGCTGTTCCGGCTCTTTCTACAATTAAAAACAACCCCCCCCCCCCCCCCCCCCCCCCCCGCCCCGCCAAAAAAAAAAAAAAAAAAAAAAAATCCTGATAAACGAATTCACAGGCATACCCTACAAAAACTGTTTAAGTGAGATACACCATGAATATAACTTGTCAGGGGTCTGGCAAATACGCAGCCCCCTGCTTCTATCCACGCCAAAGACTCTGTGAGCAAACACAAGTAGAAAATTTAGCATGCTTTATCTTCCACTTAGAGATTCCTATCCCTACCATAAGAAATCCAGGGACACAGAAGAAACTTTCTTAAGTGGGGGTGAGCCCCTCCCTACGGAATGTGGTGGAGACCTCCTCCGAACAAAGGAAAGCGATGGGGTCCAATCAACTCCTATTCACGTCTGCGTAGCTCTGACCTCAGTCTGCACCTTGGAATGTGTCCAATCAGACTATACGTCACCATATATGGGAGACAAAGAAGTAGAAATTGCATAAAAGGCTACACCCCGCTGTGCTCCGGGCTCAGTTTTTAAGGTACGACCCCTCCCCCCCGCCCTTGACCCCCATGCCAGCATGATGAATAAAGTAGCTTCCTGGACAGAAAAACCTCCGTGTCCCGTCCCTCTGTGGGAGAACCCTGCTACAGAAGGACAGCACCCTTTACTTACTCGCACCAACCAGGCTCAGCGACGTCACCTCGCGCCTCAACCTCGTCTGCGAAACGACTTAGCCCACTAAAAACCAGCCCGACCAGGTTTCCCGTAAGCAGCGGGGTAATTGCTACCATCATCTGCACCTGCAAACGAGGCTTCCTGAGCACATGGGCGATGCGTGGGCGGCGGCATTCAAGGTCGTGGGCCAGGCTTCCCGAGGCCCTTTGCACGAGTGAAAGTGTGGTTGGAGAAAAGATGTCGCTTTTCAGTCAGACACTTATGGGCCTTGGGCTGCTTAAACTTTCTGTGCTTCACTTTCCTCATGATAAGATGACGCTACAAGAGTCCCTTTCTGATAGTCTGGAGAAGATCAGGGGAGAAACAGCTCAACAGGTGCGAGCTGTTATTGTTAGAAGACCAAGGGAGAGCACCTGCCCAACCGAGGGTGTGACGCTCCTGGGGAGAAAGCTAACTTCCCTAAAGGCGTCTGAGAAGCCATTCTGGTTAAGAGTTAGATTTTCTTCCCTATAAAGTTTATTTGGATGAAATCATATTATCATGGGATAAAGTATGATGAAGCAACGAAGGAAGGAATTAACTACTATGGAGAAGAAGGAATGAGGTTTCTGGCAAAAAAGCAGACGGTGCCCTTCCCTTTGGAATAGCCAGTCTGTGAAGCCACATCAGATCCTGTCTGTTGAAAGGCCCCAGGCTGCCTGGGAAGGTGTGCAGGGGACGCAGGGCCAAGTGATGACGGCGGGGGTGTCGAGGAGAAAGTGGGGTCCATATAAGGGACGCCGTGTATTAATATATCAAGATTCCACATAATCCTTTAAATAAACACAACCTGTTTCCATTTGAGTAACTGTCTTATTCCATAAATGTTTAATCTGAAGAAATAATAGATATTTCTCTGGAAAAGTACTGAGTAATCACACACCTCTTCCTTGAGTTCTTGGACCAGGTTCCCTTCCTGGGAACCGCACTCCTGCCCGGTGGAAGATGGGGCAGGAAGGTCTTCAGATGTCAAGCCCGGGGTAGTGGAGTGGGACAATGGGTGAGGGCAAGAATAAGATGGGGAAGGTGAGAGAATGGCATTTAGAAGGGCAGAGAAGCTGCTTTTCTCAACAGTGTTCAAGATACTCCCCATTCCCAGAGGCTAATCAAGTCCTAGAAGGGGGAGGGGGAGATAGAGAACCCGCCACCAATAAAACTTAGCGTATGAAGTACAGAATGAAAAGAAAGAACATCTGTTCGTGTGTGTGTGCGTGCATTTTTGTATGAAAAACAGAAAAAGTATTCTCTGCCCATTAGTAGGTGGTGTAGCTTTTTAGATGCGGTTGGGCATATTAGTCATTCAGAGGACTCTGACATCTGTTGGCACGTCATAAATTGCATTAGTTACTTTTTGATTTCTACTACAAGTGAGTTCACTGGAAGCATGGCAGGTCAGACTGAGCCAAGGGAAGGAATCCTTATAGTTGCTGAATAACACATGGAAAACTCTCATCTCAAAGCAGGAGCTCAATAAATGTTAGTATATTTCTGTTTCCCTTTCTTTCCTAAAAAAGGATGAAAAAGGAAAGAGCGGGTAGGTGGGAGAAGAGGGAGAAGAAGGAGGAAGGAAGAAAGGAAGCTAAAGAGAGAAAGGAAGATAATTTTCCCCCAAAAGACTATGGCAGCTGAGATCTGGAGGAAGTTTGTGTGTTTAAGTATTGATGAAACATGTCAGGGAATTTTCCACAGTAGGTCCTATTAGTAAAATCCCATAATGTAAGGAGTCTTTCTTTCTTTCTTTCTTTCTTTCTTTCTTTCTTTCTTTCTTTCTGTATTAGACTCCAGATTCAACTCACTATATAATTGCATATCTCAGAGATAGGACCACAAATCAGATTAGATGTTTCTTCCTCTGCTTGTTTCTTTTCTGAGCATTTGTTGTAAAGGAAAAGAGAATTTAGCAGCAGTTGTGTATTGTCCCTTTAAAAACTAATCTTTGATATCAGGCTGCAATCATCTTGTTGACCTTGGTTGGACCATATGATTCTCTTGAAGTCCAAAGGCTTGAATGGATCTCTTTGTGTGCTCAGCCCTCCTCCAGGCCAACCCTGCACCGGGTTTTGTTTTGGCATGCTGAAGAGAAAGCCATAGACAAGTAGGTTTTGATTTACAGATACACATAAGGAGATGTGATTTCCTTTCCAGGAAAAGGGCGTGATGGGCTAATGTGCTTTAATTTACACACACGGGGCTCTTTTGGAAGCCTGTATTGTAGTCAGGGCTTGCTTAGAGTGACTCTTTAAGCAGGAAGCATTGCTCCCAAATGCTTACGGGTAGACAGGAAACCTGGAAAACCCCCAAGACGAGGAGGTGGGAAGGGAAGACATGGACACAGAATTTTTGAGGCCGGGACTTAAACATCTCACTCTAAAGGGTTCATAACTTTCACATGCCTCCAAATTTTATTTGGATCTGGTTTTCTTTGTTTTAGCTATTTCCTGTTTTTCAGCCACGGGTGGTCCTTTTGCCTGGAAACACTGACTCCTAGATTTTTCCTAACATGTGGTTTTCTGGGGGATAAGATTTCTATAATAAATGAGGCGGATTTGGTCTGATCGGCCAGGTGTCAATTTTCTGGCTGTGGACATGGTTCCTATTCATCGCCTAAGCAGAAGCCATAACCTAACCATCCTCAGAACTCAACAACATTTATGGGGGCCCCAGGACAATGACTTTTTGGTTAAGTGAACTCTACTGAGTTTAGCAAAAACCTAAATAGGTAGTACCATTTATCTACCTATCTATCTATCTAGAGTGCGAGCAGGGGAGAGGGGAGATGAAGACAGAGAATCCTCAACAGACTATATGCTCAGCATGGAGCCTTATTGTAGGGCTTAATCCCATGACCCTGAGACCACGACCCAAGATGAAATTAAGAGATGCTCAACCAACTGAATCCCCTAGGCACCCCAATAGTACCTTTCAAAAGCATGAAGACTCTTCTCAAACATTCTTGTGCATGGTTGAAAGCAGTTGTATTGGCTACATGGTGAGCCCCAAAGCCCAGGGAAACGCCTGTGTTGCTCACAGGGGTTGTTAAAGAAAAGTATCCTTTGCAGCTTTTCTAACCCTATTCTACGCGTTTGTCCTTTGTTCCCTGACAGGCCAGAGAGACAAAGAACACCTCTGTCCTTTGTTTGGTTGGCATCTCCTGAGTGGAGAATTTCTGCCCCCAGTTTGGATCCTACACTCCATTAAGACTATTCCTGTGACCGGAAGGTGATAAAAGAAACACATTTCAAATAGTAAAAACAAGCGGGTCCAGGAAGGATCTTGCCAGCAGGTTCAAACAAATGAAAAAGCCAGGCCTCCAGTTGCTTTGTCTGGATCTCGAACAGCTGAGGGAGGAGTATCAGCGAGGCTCTGGGCAGCTGTCTCAGGCACGGCGAGCCTGGCCACGCCACTGTGCGTGTCACAGGCTGGACATGGGGGGGGGGGTGCGGGGAAGGACACATGTTTAGGGCAGCTGCTTCTCCAGTGACACGGATGGCTCTTCCTTCCTTTTGTCTCATGTCATTTCCCCCCCCCTCTCTTTTTGACACTAATTCTCCCCCTTTTCCTTTTTTTTCACTTGGCATTTTTGTACCCTCATCTCAAAGCTCTAAGCTCCTCTCGCCTTCCATGCACCTAGTAAATACTTTCAAGTCCCCACTCTTCAGTGTTTCTCCTACACATCATGGCTAAGATAACAAAGGCTATCAGTTACTGAGGGCTTGTCACTGGCTTTTGATCTCCCTTAGTGTTCCAGCAAACTTTGACGTGGTATACTAATCAGGATAGGCTAACCGCTGCAGTATGTAGTCCCAGAATTGCAGCCAGGGTGTTTCTTGCTCTCGTGCAGTGTCTGGAGCTATGCTCGTGACTGCACAGCTCTTGTGAGTGCTGTCCTTGAAGCAGTGAGCAGAGGGTTGCAATGCACCTCCACTATCCTGAAGTCTTTTGCATAGAAGGGAGGGAGTAAGTGAGAGATCATAGGGGGGCTTTAGGGGCCAGGTCTCGGAGTGGGATTCCATCACTTCCTCCGCATTGTATTGGCCACAATCTGACATATGGTCCCCTCTCCCCGCAGCTATAGGAGAACCGTGAAGTACAGGATGAGGACGAAACTCTGTGGTGGGTGTGGCAGGGTCCCTACGAGTAGGTGATGTCATTTCCTCCGGGTAAGGGAATTGAGGCTCGAAGATTCAGAGTCATCAGCTAATACATGGTAAAAACCAGATTCCAACCACATCAATAGGACTTCAGTACTACCTTCTCAACCTTGCATTCTTCTTTCTTGGCCTTCCGATAAAAAGTTACTCTCTCTTTTATCCCAACGCTTTACCTTTTACGATTTTTTACTCCCCTCCGTATCACACTGTGCTGTGCCTGTTGTAGCAGTCTGTGAAAGTCCCAGGGAGAGGGAGTGCTGTTTTTCATATCTGCACCATCAGCAGAGAGCATAATGCCTGAGACACAGTGGGGCTCAGTGTCAGAGTTTGACAAATAAAGGATAGCTGTGGTTTGTGTGCTGGCTCATGGAAAAGGCTCTGAAGTACTTCACAGTGATGGGATTATTCACTGTACAACTTTCCTAGATTAAAGTCAGGGAGTCTGGATTATTGCAATAATCACCCCCATGTAGCTATTTTCAACCCAGCCGTAAGAAGACTCATCATTTGAAAACATAAGTCAGAATGTGTATATCTTCTCCCCAAATCTCTCCAGTGAGACACCTGCACCCAGATCTTGGGTTTTTAATACCATGCCCCAGTTAGAGGAACCAGGGTTGCTAAGAGCAGTGGGTAATTCTAGGGCTGGTATAGAGAAAATACAAGATGAGCCCGGAGTATCAAGAATTTTTTTTTAAATTTTAAATTATTTTGAGACAGAGAGAGAGCACAAGCAGGATGGGGGTGGTTGGCAGAGAGAGAATCCTAAGCAGCCTCATGCTGTCAGCATGGAGCCTGACTCAGGGCTTGATCTCACAAACCATGCGACTGTGACCTGAGCCGAAATCAAGAGTCAGGCACTTGCCTGGTTGAGCCACCACGTCACCCCTCCAAGGAATCTTGTAGTACCAAGAAAACACAACCGTATCTTGTAGCACCAAAACATAAGAATATGCGTAAAACAAAAAAGGAAATGGAAGCATGTCAAATGGACACAGGAACTAATCTGAAAGAGTTCTCAGTGTCCAAAGCCAGAAAAGTTGGAGAAACAAGAGAATAATGACAGTATTGGATTATAATCCAAAGAACAAAATGATTATACACGAGTGTATCCTGATATCAGTAACTGAATAAATAGGGCAGAAGGGTTAAATCTTCCTTACAGAAGAATTCCAAATAGTCAACATAGTAGGGATGAAGGAAATAGAAAATGAGCATAAGAACACTACTTGTTATAGTCAAGATCCACTGATAGATGCTAATATTAGCAGGTAAAGCTTTAGGGAGAAGCAGGATACATCCATAGCCTCAACGTATCTGCTGCGAAATACTCATTAATTACTGCGGCAGTTTTATCATATATTCACAAATTCTTTGATAACTCTTTACTACAGGAGCTGGAACTTAATTCCCTCGAGTGTGGGCTGAACGTAGGATTCACTTCCATTGAACAGCGTATGAAAAGGAGAAAAGAGTAACTTCACAGTGGAGAATCCTGGCAGACACATCTTTAATCAAGTGATCAGAGTTAACGCCACCGGTACTTAACCATGGTGATATCGTGTGCCCCGTGATATATGAAAAGAAGGGCACTCACCTCTGTGGGAATCTTCTCCCAAACTTGTAATCGGTAACCTGTTTAGTTAATAGCTTTGTACCAACTTTAAATTACTTAGTTTTGATAAATGCCAGGGTAATATGAGATGTTAATATGATCGGAAGCTGGGTAAAAAGTATATGGGGTCTTTCTGGATGATAATTGTAATTCTTCTGGAAATCGACAATTATTTAAAAATAAAATTTTTCTAAAAATACTGAAGATGAGGTGCCTGGGTGGCTCAGTCGGTTAAGCATCCAACTCTTGATTTCGGCTAAGGTCACGATGTTGGTCATGGGATCGAGCTCTGTGTTGGGCTCTGCACTGAGCATGGAACCTGCCTGAGATTCTCTCTCTCTCCCCCCTCTCTGTCCTTTACCTGCTCACATGTGTGTTCTCTCTCTCTAAAATAATAAATAAATAATAAATAAACAAACAAACAAATAAATAAATAAATAAATAAATAAAAACTGAAGAAAAACCCCCCCACCTCTCCATTTTATGCTAAACCAAATCGAAAGTCATTTTCATTAGCCTGCAAAGTGTGATGTGATGCCCCCCATTCCCATACTCTGTCCATCTTCTTCTCTCATTCCCTCTGTACCTCAGACAGTTTCAGCTATCCTCTCCTTCTTCTGACCCTGGACACTCTCAGCCTGCCCTCACTTGATGCTAATTGTCCCCTTTGCAGGAAGGCTTTCCCCAAAGATACCTTCCTGGATACTTCCCTTATCTCTCAGAGATTTTTACTCATGAGAGTCAAATCATGAGACCTTTTGGATCAACCTGTGTAAAAGAATACACCTGTCTAGCATACCCGATTCCTGCTCCTTTATTGCTTTTCTCTATTGTTTTTGTCATCATCTATCATTAAGTATATTTTATTTGTTTTTTCCTTGTCTATCCCCCTGTGGTAAGCAGAATAATGGCCCCAAAGATGTCTGCGTTCTAATCCCTGACACCTATGAATATGATAGGCTCCATGACAAAGGGGAATTAAGACTGCAGGTAGAAATAAAATGGCTAATCATCTGACCTTGAGATGGGGAGATTATCCTGGATTAGCTGGGTGGAAGGGGGAGGCAGAAAATAAATTGGAGCAACTTGATATGACTCAGTCCCTGTTTGCTGGTTTTGGAGGTGAAAAGGAGCCATGAGCCAAGGACCACGGGCAGCTTCTGGAAGCCAGAAAAGATGAGGAAACTCTTTCCTAAGGCCTCCAGAAGGCCTAGCTGACATCTTGAGTTTAGTCCAGTGAGACTCACATCAGAATTCTGCTTACAGAACTGTAAGATATGAAATTTGTGTTGTTTTAGGCTACGAAGCTTACTGTAATTTGTTACAGCAGCACAGAAAACTGACTCATCATATGAACAAAATCACTGACTCATCCCTAATGTCCAGGTGGGACCTTGGGTCTCATGAGTGGTGTCATTTGGCCGGTGTGGAACTGATGTACAAGGCGAAGACTGGGTCATTCTCAGCCCTCTGGAGATTGGTCTGCAAGTCAGTGAGGCTCCGTGAGCACAGGGAATGTCTGAGGGTGTGAATGAGCGAGGATGGGTGATGTCTGGTGTGGAGTTTCTGCCATGTACTCAGAGACCTCATAGGGAAGGTGCCTACCTGTGGCATAAATGCCATCAGTAAGTCCTTGACCATTTTTTGTGTTCAAGATGCAGCATCTCTAGTGGACTCGGAAAACACTTCCGGACCCTTCTGCCTGAGTACCACCTTTACTTTAGACAAGACAGAAATGTCTGCTTTAGACAAGACAGAAATGGTAGCCACAGCATCAGGGAACTTTATGTTTAGGGCTGACTGAGGCATTAAAGAAAGCTTACAAGCAAAAGTTGATTTATGAAGGCATTGCAAAAGCCTCTCCTGATTTTATCCAGAGTCCTTTTCAACTAGAGTCAGACCTCTGAGGGGTTGTAGATTGATGGGTGACTTTGCTTGTTTTTATTATGTAAAATAACAGAAGAGCCAGAAGCAATAAAACCAAAATACAAGAGAGCTTTATAAATAAACTAGAAATAACAGATACTTGAAGGATAATGTCCTCAAGCACTTTAGAAATGACGAAAGCGCTTAGAAATGTTTAAATGAATGACTCTGAATTCATCTGGGGATGGGGGTTTCATCATTAAATTTCTTTTCTGAGTCAGTCAGCAAAAAGTTTTAACTAGAGATAAAACGCAAATTGAACACCAAGAGCATCCACCATAAATTGTTCATTGGTGTACTTCATTGAGCTATAAGCGTGTTGTCTCAGTAGAAGATTTTGGTTTCCACATGACAAGAAAACGCGCCTCAGTGTGGCTTGAACAATAATGGGAATTTATGGGTTTATATAACCAGGACTCCCGAGGTAGGTAAGGCTTCGACAGAGTTGATCCAAAAGTTTACAACGTGGCCGGGACTGTGCATCCGTTCCCTGCAGTTATTTCCAAACATTTGTTGGTCTTTCCCTTGGACTGGCTTCTCTCACTTCTACTGGTTTCCAGAGCGGTCAGATGCCTTACTCACATTTGGTAGACGGAGACACCCCAGAACTCCTATTCAAATCCCATGGCTGGGAAATCCAAGGTTTATAACAGAGCAGAGGTCACAAAACAAGACCAATGGGTGAAATCCAGCCAGCTTTCTGATTTTGTAAATAACATTTTCCTGGAAGATAGCCATGCCCATTCAGTTACGTATGGCTGATGGCTGCTTTCACACTATAATAGCAGAGTTGACCGGTTGCCACACAGACCTTTCATCTTGCGGAACCTAAAATATTTATTGTCTGGCTATTGACAGAAGGTTGCTGACCCCCAGAGCAGGGTAATAGAAAAGAACTCCTTGAGGTCACACTTAGCCCAGAAACTGTTCTCTTCTCCTTAAGAACAGGTACTTGTTTCTTGCTATTATTCTCTTTTTCCCACCCAAGAACAGAAAGAAAATTTTTCTCCGGCAAGTACAGCAAGTCGTTTTCAAAAATCATGAGCTAGGCTTCCTGATGTCTTAGGATTTGCATGGGTCCTCGCAATAGCCAATAGTAACAGCAAGAAGCTATGGTCGGAGAAACAGAATTCTTGAGGATTAACACTGATTCACACCAACAGCATGCACTAGAGGTCAGATTCTGTCTTAACTCCCCACAAAATCTCATGAAGTGTATTCTGTAATTGTTGCCACGTTATACGTGAGGCACTGAGAGTTGAAGAAATGCCCCAGGTTTATACAGTCGGGGCAGTGATCACTGAAAGCCAGGCCGTGGGACTCCAGAGTCCACACTGTCAGTCAGCACGTGGGGCTGCCTCTCTGAACTGCAATTCCAACTGAACAAATGCAGAAAGAGGCTAAGAACTATTCGCACTCTGGGATGTGGCTCAGCACTAAACATGTGACATGCGCAGAACAGGAGCAAAGGGCCTTCCCATGACCAGAAGAGGAACAGAGCACAGAGGAAGTGAGGAACAGAAAATAAACATTTCCCTTAGAGGCCCCTCGCTGAAGGTTCAAGCAAGATCCTGCCGAGGAGGCTTTGGAAGGGAACGTGTGAACCACATCAACATCAGCCAGAATGAGTGCCATGGAACACACACCCCAGAACTCACGCCATAGGAAAATGGGCCTCTGGTCATCTCGGTTGCGGAAATACCCACATACGTACACTAACCCGCTCAGGGAGATCCCCAGTGCCAATGTTATGAAACTTTAAGAAAGTCTACACGAAAGACATCTGCTCATTTGACCCAGTATTTACTGATTGTATTTGACTGCTGTGTATTCTTTGCAGGTATGTCTGATGTCTGTAAATATCCCAAAGAACAAATTTTTGATCCATTTTGTTGTACAATTTAAATGTGTCATTTACATGCTTAGCAATACGATTGGTTCTATAGCCTGTAATGTGAAACTATTGCCTCTTAAGGTAACTTTCTTGGTTATTTTTTATGATGGTAGTAAAAGAGCCCTTCTAAGTCAATTAAAATATGAATCTGAAGTAAATGGATCTCTGGGGATCAGATGGACTGACGACTGAACTCGGTGAGTTTCCTTGCCAGAAGGTGCAGTCTAAAGCCCGCTCATGGGAGGGCCTGCATCATTCTCTCATTGCCACGGTGGCATCGTAAGTAGGATTGTAATGATATACTATAATATACCAAAGAGTTAAATTGTGCAGAACAACTAAGTAGAGAATCAGAGACAGAAAAAAACCCTGCAGATAGTACAAGTGATAAATTCAAAGAAATTTAAAGATGGAAGCTATTGACATGGCATGGATGAAGGCTGACAGGAGAGGGTGCATGGGAGGATGGGACACCTGATCTGGACCTTAAAGGGTCTAGTGGATGTGGGCAGTGGGGAGATGATGGGAGTGGGGGTCTCACTCCAGCAGGAGCAGAGGTAGCCCGGATGTACCTAGGGCTGGGGCTGGAACATGGAGGGTGTCAGCTGTAGCTGGTGGGATCTGAGAGGTGAAGTAGCTGGTGTACGGAAGACCTTAAAAATCTTGCAGAGCCATGTGGCTTAAATTCAGCTGTTAACACTGTATATTTCTGAAGACGGCCCAAGTGTGTGTCATCTGACATTGATCTTTCAGGCTAAAGCATAAAAACGAATTGGCAGGGAGGAAGCTAAGGGAGGAAGTAGAATTTCCTTATTACAGAGAAGAGCCAATTAAGGATGATTGATTTGAGTTCCATCCTTCCAAGAGGGCTAACTTCCAAATTACCAAAGTCAGAGTCATTGATGTTATTCTTTGGAAATGTCCATAGACATGGATTCTATAAGCAACTATAATTGACTGACTGTTGAATCACTATTACAATTAAGAAGATGATCTGCTTGCTTTTAAAAAAAAAAAAATAACATGTGTGCCTATCAAAGGACTATAACCATGTATATTATTTGTTTATCACAGTACATTTGGAAAATACAGAAAAATACATGGAAGAAAAGAAATCAAGCACAGTCAGAAATGGTTGTATATTTTGGGACTATTTCCTGGAAACAACGTGGGGGGGCCTGCGTGAGGTGATGTAGGTTCCAGCAGACATGGCAGGGCTCAGCCATCACTGAAAGGATGCACTGAGGGGAGAGGAGCAGGAGTGGACATGTGGGGGAGGTCATGTGGGTGCTCATCTGTCTTGCTCATAAGCACATGTGAGTTAGGGTCAAAGGCTCTTGCCAGGTTTGGGCCATTTCCATGACATTTCATTCTCAAGGGCAGGTCAACTGCCATCATCTCATGAATGTGACCCTTTCTCATGCCACCCAAATTGTGTCCATCAAGCCCTGGTCTAAGGTCTAGCCCAAGTCAATAGCATGTATAAAAGAGCACTTCCGCTTTCCACAAGTCTTGAAACATAATGTCTATAGTGAAGGTGTCTGAAGGAGGGTTGCATCACATAACGCACGACTGAAATGCCTGGAAACCTCTTTACCTGGTCCACTCTGTGAGGCTCCACCCTGCCCAGGAGTAGCTCCTTCAAAGCTCTCCCAACAGTCTACAAATCTCCGGGACATGCTGGCTTTCTCTCCAGTGCTCTAGATACTTACGCTTGCTTCCTCCTCTCCCTGATGTTTCTGGAAATTTTCCTTTTCAGAGAACTTGTGTCTTTCTTTCTTTCTTTCTTTCTTTCTTTCTTTCTTTCTTTCTTTCTGCCTTTCTTTCTGCCTTTCTGTCTTTCTTTGTCTTTTTATCCTTCCTTCCTTCCTCCCTTCCCTTCCCTTCCTTTCCCTTCCCTCTTTGAATTTATGTGAATATGAAGTGTCTCTAAGCACTTTTCTTCACTTTACCTATTGCCCTTAGAGTTCAAAAGCTGAGCAGTTCAAAGATTCTTCCTTAGAAAGTTGAGGAGGTCATCAGGGAAATACAAATCAAAACCACACTGAGATACCACCTCACGCCAGTCAGAGTAGCTAAAATGAACAAATCAGGAGACTATAGATGCTGGAGAGGATGTGGAGAAACGGGAACCCTCTTGCCCTGTTGGTGGGAATGCAAACTGGTGCAGCCGCTCTGGAAAACAGTGTGGAGGTTCCTCAAAAAATTAAAAATAGATCTACCCTATGACCCAGCAGTAGCACTGCTAGAAATTTACCCAAGGGATACAGGAGTGCTGATGCATAGGGGCACTTGTACCCCAATGTTTATAGCAGCACTCTCAACAATAGCCAAATTATGGAAAGAGCCTAAATGTCCATCAACTGACAAATGGATAAAGAAGATGTGGTTTATATATACAACGGAATACTACTTGGCAATAAGAAAGAATGAAATCTGGCCATTTGTAGCAATGTGGATGGAACTAGAGAGTGTTATGCTAAGTGAAATAAGCCATACAGAGAAAGACAGATACCATATGTTTTCACTCCCATGTGGATCCTGAGAAACTCAACAGAAGACCAGTGGGGAGGAGAAGGGGGGAGAGAAAAGTTACAGAGAGGGAAGGAGGCAAAACATAAGAGACTCTTAAATACTGAGAATAAACTGAGGGTTGATGGGGGGTGGGGGAGAGGGGAAAGTGCATGATGGACATTAAGGAGGGCACCTGTTGGGATGAGCACTGGATGTTCTATGGAAATGAATTTGACAATAAATTTCATATTAAAAAAAAGAAAAGAAAAGAAAGCTGAGGAGGGCAAAAGGTAGTGACTAACTATGTTTCCATAGTCTTGTACCTGTCACAGAAACAAGTGGAGGTGGTCCATATTATTAATAGGCTGGAACTCTTTAATCCAGATTATCTACAGATTAACTCCAGGCAAAGAAGATCTCTGGAAAGTAGAAAGCTGATTACTGCTAGTAAGTAAGCTGACTCTAAACTCTGCTCGATGCCTGAAAAAACCTCTGACTTCAAAGTAGTTGGTTCCTTTGTTGATGTTTTCTGCCACTTAGAAGCACAGGCTTGGATTCACTGATTTATAAGATGAAAAGACTCACACCAGGTCTGGGGCAACTTGCTTTTCATATGGTTGTAATTTTCTGTAAAACTTTTCAGAAACTCCTGGGTGTTATTTGAGGGCTGAAATGATTACTTCTCAGCCTTAATATTCCTTCAGTTGCTATTCTCATCACACCCAAAGGAGGACCATATCAGGTGCACGGTCCAGGTCCCTGTATTAGTGTTATGACAGTTAAAGATGGCTGGGTATGGTCTCACTTTTGAAAAAGTCTGTGAGTCTCTCTTGTATTGGAAGGGAATTTTTTTTTTTTAATTTATTCACTTTTGAGAGAGAGAGACAGAGCGTGAGCAGGGGAGGGGAAGAGAGAGAGAGAGGCAGATACAGAATCTGAAGCAGATTCCAGGCTCTGACCTGTTAGTACAGAACCCGACGCGGGGCTTGAACTCACAAACTGCGAGATCATGACTTAGCCCAAGTTGGTTGCTTAACCAACTGAGTGACCAGGCGCCCCTATGTTGGTAGGGAAATCTTTATCTCCTATTATTTCTTAGGTCTATGGATCTGTTCTCATTTATGCCTCTCCTTGTCCCTCTGTCTGTCCTGCAGTTGTATATACTCCTAGCTGCATGTACTGATGTCTTCTCTATTGTGGAGCTTTGCCCAGCCTCATCTTTGTGGTTTCTTTGAGAATCTTTTGAGCACAGAATGCAACCCTCCCCTTCTGCCGTACAAGATGAAGTCTTGTATGACCCAAAGATGGGTCTGTGCTGTCCCAGTGGAGCCTCCAACCACAGAATAAAAGATGAGGTGCCAAATATGTTAGATCCCATTTGTTAAGGAGATGGCAGACGCTCTGTGAAATAGACCAAGAATTCAGACATTTTCTTTGCAGGCAGTTCAAAGTGCTGTCGTATTTCTCTTCTCCCTCCCTCACTCACCCCAAGTTTTGCTATGGAAAATGGGAGGGCTTTACCCCGTAAGCCAAGCGAAGGGAGCTTCGAGGGAGCACGCAAATAGTGGTCTTTGTGTCTCGCACAGCCCGTCCCCAGGCTTGACTCTCTGGCTAGGTCAGCCTGGATGTGGCAGAGGAACTGGAGGGTGTGCCTCCTGGAGAGGGAAGGAGCTGGAAGGGCAGAAGTGATGGTTTCCCTGGATCAGTTCTGGGCCTCACATGAGAGAGCCAGCCTGCCCACAAGGATAGTCCGGATGACTAAAAGGACCCTAAGGAGGTATAGACCTCTGAAGCCCAGAGGTCAACGGGGTGATAGGTGGCCAGGAAAAAGGCACCATGGCCAAATGCTCCAGCTAGATTTTCCTAGGAACCTGTTGACATACCCACCAGAAAGAAGCCAACCTCAGATATGCCCCCTGCCTAAAGGGCACTGACACCAATTTATATGTGTACCTTCTCTCTCTCCTCTACCCTTGGGCCTAGTCACGGAGCAATTAGAAACAGAAACGGCGGGGGAGAGATGGGAGGACAAGAGAGAAGAGGCCCAACATGTGCCCCTCTCCCTCATGGCAGAATTCCAGGGTAGAACAGACCCGGATGGAGGGATAAGGAGAGGCTTTAACTCTGAATGAGTATGGAGTTTTGTTGTTATTCTACTAGAACAGACTGACCTCTGTAATTTTCAGCTGGACTGGATTAATAATGTGTGAAGGTAACCAGATAACTTTTATTATGTAAGCATTATTGGAAACCAGAGACATCCCTAAAATTTTATTTCAGGATCGGGAGACAGCAGGTGAGGGAGTTTAATCGGCAGAGAAAAATAAAAGGAAATTGGTTTCTAGATCAGTTAACAAGCTCGTTCCATGACCTGAACACACATTGAGATTGTGTGGCTTTGGGGTTCCAAGGAAAAGGTCGACTGCCAATGACGGGTGATGGTATTTGACTAACTTGCATTCTCTCTGAGACAGGGTCTGTAAATTGCTTAG
The DNA here is from genome assembly GCF_028749965.1 of Puma concolor. Lineage (NCBI taxonomy): Eukaryota > Metazoa > Chordata > Mammalia > Carnivora > Felidae > Puma > Puma concolor. The sequence continues at coordinate 135,750,204 of NC_141667.1, read as the reverse complement.
CAGAGTGGTGCAGCAGAATCTCTATAAACAATAGTATTAGTATGCTAGTTATCTTTAATGGTTATTACAGGGCATCTGCTTTAAGACATCTCCAACTAGACTCTCAACCAGCAGCTGAAGAAGCAGAGCAATCAGGCCTCCAAAGAGATATCTCTGCAACCATCCATCCCCAAGGTAAGGAGGGGTGGGGACTCTACCAGCTGGGGCTTCCCTGGGAAAGTGGTTCAAGTGATGAGTTAGACTCCAGGGAGGTACCATACAGAAGGATTGGGCTATCTTGATTTGGAATCTCTAGTTCATAGTCAGTGGTGGCTCAAATTATTAACCTGTCTGAACTTCAGTTTTCTCATGCTTAAAAATCCCAAAATAATGAGTACCTACTCTAGGGGGATTAATACCTACTTAACTGGGTTGTTGTGGTACACTGTGGATATTCCATTTATTTGCTTCTTTCTCCTTCACTTAGCTGTGTGTCTCTTTTAATTCTTAATACCCAGCATTCTTGAACTTTCCTGCTCTGTGCCCTGTTTCCTCTACTTATTTGGGAAAGTAGTCTAGTAAACTAATCTCTAATGGTAGAAAGGAGTGGCAACTGCTTAGACTGGAGATTACCTTTTTTTTTTTTTTTTTTTTTTTTTAAATTTTTTTTTTTTCAACGTTTATTTATTTTTGGGACAGAGAGAGACAGAGCATGAACGGGCGAGGGGCAGAGAGAGAGGGAGACACAGAATCGGAAACAGGCTCCAGGCTCTGAGCCATCAGCTGAGCCATCAGCCCAGAGCCCGATGCGGGGCTCGAACTCACGGACCGCGAGATCGTGACCTGGCTGAAGTCGGACGCTTAACCGACTGCGCCACCCAGGCGCCCCTGGAGATTACCTTTTAACAGAAGTATGTGGAAGATGAAAAGTAGAGAAGAAATCTCAGATCCTGAACTTTCCCACTGGTGTCACCCTGATGGCACAGGGTTAGGCTTGGAAGGACCACATTAAGTACCCCCACGAGGCTGGTGCTCCACAGATGGCAAAACCACCTTTTTCCCAATGTGGGAATTTAGCTCTTACTTACAGTTGATGACAGCTGCCTCTTCTGTAAGCCTCCGAGCCTGGCACTGAGCTGGGAGCCTTGCGTCAGGATCTTTCTGCATCTTTGCAACATCCAGAGGGGAGGTAGGGTTGCCTCAGAGAGGTGCCTATTCAAACCTGAAACCAGACAGACTTCAAAGTAGTCCTTCAACCCTGTCACAACCCCATGAGAAGACGGTACTGGAGTGATTCAAGAAATACACGTGTGGGTGGGGAAAGGAAAAAGATGAAAGCTTTGCAAAGAGGAGCAGAGGGGGCTGGGGAAAAAGGCCAGAAGTCCCAAACTTAAAATGCTTGAGATTGTCCTTGAACTCATTATCTTCCTTCCTTGTGAGCTAATACCCATTTCTGTTGGATCAGCACACAAGCTACTTTCCACAAATCTGCCAGGTACTCGACCGGTGACAAGAGGTCAAAGCGTAATGCATGCGCACACCCTTTAATCTGGAGCTGGCATTTGGTGGTGTTTGAGGGGACTTAACTTTAATTAATTGACTCCTTAGGAATAGAGCTGACAGTTTTCCCCTCATGGATTTAAGAAAGTTGACATTTTTTCCTCAAAGAACTCTACAGTGCTCTAAATCCCTGGGCCTGTGGAGAAGGCTATTATAAAATAGACATCTTCTCTTTTAGAGGGTCTCTCTCTTCACACAGCAAACACGGCGTTACTCATCTGTGTGGGAAAGTGTAGGTCCTAAAGGAAAATCAAAAGGATATTTGGTGATGAAGCAAGGGCAAAATGAAAATATCATAACTGAGGGGTGGCCCCGGATCATTCCGCCTCCTCGTCATCAGGAAGCTTTTAGGTGGCTTCTCCCTGTGTCCAAGGGAGAAGCACTGAAGTCAGACAGGGAAAAAGCTAATGAGCTCTTGGGGATGAGGAACCCGCAACAGAGGCCTCCAGAGCTGGCGTTGATGGAGCGTAGCTCCCTCAGTGGGCACAGCACCAGCTTTGATGTGGCTTTGCTGGGAACCACCAGTGGCTTTGTCATATGCTAGGGCCTGGCCAGGTGGGAGGCAGTGTGGCACGCTGGTGTTGCAGGCATTGATGTTGCTGACTGACGACGGGGTGCAGTTGGAACTAGGGCTTTGGATCAGCCACAACAAGAGAAAGTTTCGTGGTGAACAGCCAGAAAGAGCTGTGATTGTTGAGAGAAGCAAAACCTGAATATTCAAAGAAGTGTTTCACCAAACATGTGTAGGAACCCCTGAGAATTCCCACAGGTGTCATGCTACATTTTGAGGGGAGAGGTACTCGAGTTCCCACAGACCTAGTGGAGCTGAATCAGAGAACTGTGTAACAATGTTATTTTAAGACTCCTGCTACTTACTCCTGGTTGATGCGTTATGGGGAATCAAGTCTGTGTGTGTTGGGATAGTGGATCTATATTGTTGATGGCAGGCCATGAATCCTGGTAGGTCAGGAAGTCGGTGGGCCCTGGAGTAGGAGGATGGAGAGATCTAATGTGGTTGTTGACCTTCCCTTGGCTTTACGGAGCCTGGACTGTCGTCAGTGCCTCCGATTCGGTAGATCCTGGCCTATCACCATGCGTGTAGTAAAGCAGAACTGGGCACTCATTTTCCAAGGAGTGTTTCCTAATTAAGCCATAGTAGTAAGTGCCGTTTGGGTGGAGGATGCAATCCTGGGAAGAACATGTATTGGAAGATTGGACACCTCTGCCCCAGCTGCTTTACCATCTTGAGTGACCTTGGGATAGTGACAGAGTTTGTGTGTGGGGTGGGGAACTGTGTCTCTATAAAGCTATAGGTCTGAGAGCAATCTCAGCGAAATGAGACACGAATGCTGCTCTTCCGTGAATGGGGAGAAACTCCTATCAGGTCAGCATTGGCAGATGTGCTATGATTTCTCCAGCAGACAAAGACTGCATTGGCACAGTGGCAATAAAATCACTACAGCTAAAGAGAGCCACCTACTTGACTGATTGCTGTAGATGAATGTTTGTATTCCCCCAAAATTCATATCTTGAAATCCTAACTGCCAATGTGATAATAGTTGGAGGTGGGGGCCTTTGAGTGGTGATTCATTCCCTTATAATAGAGACCTCTGAAAGTTCCCTTGATATATCCACCATGTAAGGACACAGCAAGAAGACAGCCTTCTATGAACCAGGAAGAGAGCCCTTACCAGACACCAAATCTACCAGGGCCTTGAGCTTGGAATTCTCAGCCTATGAGAAACAAGTGTACCTATGTATGTATGTGTGTAGGTATGTATGTATTTGAGAGAGAAAGAGAGAGAGGGAGAGAGAGAAAGCACATGCAAGCAGGGGCACAGGGAGAGAGAAAGAGAATCTCAGGCAGACTCCATGCTCAGCACAGACACCGATGCGGGGCTCAATCCCATGACCCTGGGCCAAAATCAAGAGTCAGACAGTCAACCAACTGAGTCACCCATCCACCTAAATAAGTGTTTGTGTTTTAAGCCATACAGTCTATGGTATTTTTTCTTACAACAGCCTGATCAGACTAAGACTCTGACCAAGGAGGGTGTTCTATTTTCTCTCCTGGAAGAGTTGGTCATCAAAACTGGCCCAGTGGACTCATCAAATGCCTCTGAGTCTTCGGAAAGAAAGACCACAGGAATGGAAGAAATACTTTCCCCCACAGGTGGATTGGGGGGTTAGGGAAACTTAATTTGAATATTAAAAAGAATGGCACCTTATTTTGGTTCCCTAGTTAGTAATGTAGGACAGACAATTCCATATTACACTGTGCAGATTGTTGGGAAGCCAAAAAATTGGTGTTCCCATTCAACGGCCACTTGTTTTTAGCGGTGATATAATGGCTTCAAGAAAACTTTGAAAAACTAGAGAAATCAGTAGTCCCTGCTGGAAGCCAGGCTCATGTAAAGTTATGGAAGAGCCTGCAAACACAGGATAGACAAGTAAGAAAATAAGCCCGAAGCTTGTCTTCATGAATTAGTTATAAACGCCTGAAGTGGAAACTAGAACCTGGTTTGAAAAATAAGAAAGTCCTGTGGTTTGAATCATTGAGCTGTCTCCATACCATCAGATTCTAGCAGTGATCTCTGAATTCCATCTTTCTCTTCACAGTCTTTGTGAAATGATGAATCATTTTGGAAAAAAGACACCTGGATAAAATAAGAGATGAAACAACAAATAAAACATGAAATACTTGCTTTCAGGAAAAATGGAACAAATCTCATAAGCACCTTCAAATCTCATAAGCTTTTCTGTAAAAAGTCTTCTTTCTTAAACAGTCATAGCAGAATTCTATCTAAATTCTGCCGTGTATCCAAGACCATGACTTAGGAACGGGTGTGGTCTTGTTTCAAGTGTTTCATTGCTAATGGCTTCATTTTTAACATTCTACAGACACATCATAGAGTGAAAGCTTCCCAAACCAGAATAGGTTTTTGGCAAGCAAATTACATCATGCCCAGCAAGGATCAGCGTGAGTACAAGATGCCTTAAAGACTGGCAGGGAAACCATTTTAGAGTACAGGTAAGAGTCAGTTGATTAGAAATTTTGTTCATGTCATTGTGAGAATCAATGAATCTTTAATTATTATTGTGGTCTACTGAGAAAACCAGAGAATTACAGTACTTTAGAGCCTGACTTCACCTTCCTTCTCCATGGTAATTAACCCTTGACTAAGTCCAGTCTTGGTTCAGGTTATCTGGAGACTGTCTTTGAAATGGAGATTCATGTGTAGTAGTTTATTGAGGCAGACGTTGAGGCATAATACCTGTAAGGTAGTGAGGGAAGCAAGACTGAGCCAGGGAAGAAGTTGGATGGATACAGTTGCAACCAAAATCTTAATCTACCCACCAAGGAACTCTGGAGCTGTGACGACCCTTCTGTGTGGCCAGAATTAATGCAAGGAGGCCAGAGCTTCATATCCTGAGCCAACCAGTATTGGATGTAGGCTGTCCTTTGGCTGAGGACAATTCCTGGAAGAGGACACAGCTATGAGCCCTCAGCAGACAATATTCCTCTCACCTTGGGGAATGAGTTCTTTGGTTCTAAATGGGATGCAGAGAAATGGAGGCAGAATCTCATCACTATGCTATATAGATCTATTGCAAGGCCCCTTATTGAACAGGTCTCTTAAGAAAGGGAGAAGATAGTCTTCTTTCTGTTATCTAAAACTGTGTAACCTATTATCCCAAAACATAGTAGCTTAACACAACACAAATAATTTATTATTGCTCCTGGTTTCTATGGGTCAGGAATTCATAAATGGCTTGACTGGCAGAGGTGGGAGGGAGTAGGCTCTGCCTCAGGTTTCTTGTGTGAGTGTGGTCAGAGAGTGGGGGTTGGCCAGGCACCACTCTCTTTTCATGCAGAATCGGGGCCCCACCGTGGGGGCTCTTTGGCCAAATTTGGCCTTCCTCACAGCATGGCTTCCCAGTACTTCTTACTGACATAGAGGCTTGGGGTTCCAGGAATGACTCTTCCAAGGGAGACTGGAAGACACTGCGTTGTATTTTCTGACCTAGCCCCTGAGGTCATATGGCATAACGTCTTCCACCTTTGATTGGTGAGAGGCCCACCCAGTTTCAAGGGAAAGAGACATAGATTCCCACCTCTGGATAGGAAGTGATAAGATCTGTAAGATCAGGTAAGGAGGGGACATTTTTGTGAATAATATAAAAGGTATAAAGCTTATATTTTCTGACAGTAATAAATCCAATGCAAAAGGGTTTTATGATAGTGGTATAACTCAAATCCTTTTTTTTTTTTTTTTAACTATTCAATGTGTTAAGTTCAGCCTAGAATATTCTGCCAGTTGTAAGAAACTAGACATTGGCAGATATCAAATCGAGCATTATCATCTTCCATCAAGTACTGTGTATAAGAGTATAGGAGACATTGGCTAAACCAGGTTATTCCTGTGTCACAAAAGCCAGCTGAGTGAATTCTACATCAGTTTTTATCCATTATCACCCTGTATTTTTACTTATCACAATGCACAGACTCCAATCTTCATTTTTTGCGGTTATGTTAGGAATTCATGAGATCAGTACCCATGTTTTCAACACTTTGAACCTGTACTAGGACCACAGAAATACTTTGACTCCCCCTTGTCTTACTTCGTTGAAGAAACATGGTCACCACCATGGGAACTGGGACCTCATATTTAGATTCCAAAGTGACATAAACTTTGAAATCAGACAAATTATGTTAGCTCTGACCAGGACAGACTCTTGGATTCCGATCAATGGTAATAGGTTTGTCTTTCTGAAATTTCTTTGATATTTCCCAGGAGGAACACAGAAGTACCTCCGAGTGATGCACACAAAAACCAGTCATTGTGCCTCAGAAGGGCAGCTCCGTGGGGATGGCATTCAGACACTTTCAACAGCTCTGTCATTGCCTCTGATCTCTTTCAGTGCTGTTCTGAGTGACCAGGATTACCAAAGGGGTGAAACAATTAAGGCAGGCACACAATCAGCATTTGTCTCCGGGGAACAAAAAGATTTGTTTTAGATTAGGAATCCACCAAATCATGCTTTTCCAAAAACTTGTAAACTGTTTTACTATAACATCTATTGTTTTAGATAGGAAAGGCTTTTTAGCATACAATATGTTGCCGACAAGTGTACAATGTACAATTTAGATGATAATAAACAAGGCTCCAAATCCTTTTATGGTGCAGAGCATTTTTTTAAGCAGCATTTGGCAGTATAATCGATGTTGTTTTCACAACTTAAAGTAAAAAGCATTTGATGCAAAACCGCTGTTGCAGAATGACATTGTATTTTAGTGCTTTCTCCAAAAATGAACATCGTTAAAAATAACTTTTAAAAGAAATGATTAAAACCCCAAAGGTATAAACTTACCTTAAAGTAGTTAAATGATGGATATCTGTATATTTTAATCTACATCCCAGATTTGGAGATAATGAAGTAAAAAGCAAAGAATGTTCGTGGTTGGACAAATAATTACATATTTTATTTTCTAAAGAGAGGCTTTTTCAAGTCTTTATCTCTTTGAGGCTGGAGTGACTGGTTGGAAGATCGGCTTGCATATTTATTTGAAAACCTTCAGGGCTGTTCTCCGTTCAGCTTCCATTCGGCCCCAAGTCAGGGGCTCTCTGACTAAAGTTGCTGCATTGTTACTCAAAATGCTTAAAAACACAACAAAGGGTAAGGCTTGGGAACCTTTTAAATTGCTGAATATTATCAGCAGGGCAAGTAAAATGTTTTGGGTGCTTCCCACAATACCTTTAAAGCTCCCTGAGGGGAAGGGGGACATGGAAAGAGACTACAGGATGGGAAAGAAAGAGGAGACAAATGGTTCCCTCCTAGACAGGGCTAGTTGTCGCCATCTGTGGAGTGACTTAAGAACTCTTTATTGTGAGTTTGTGTGTGCGTGCCTGCGTGCCTGCGTGTGTGTGTGTGCGCGCGCGCGCGTGCTGAAGATATAGATTTAAGCTTGGTCATTATTGCTCAGATCACTATGAAGAAGATTGGTATGACACATACATACATTTTTATTTTTACTTTTTTAAGTTTATTTATTAGAGAGGGAGGAGGGGCAGAAAGAGAGAGGGGGAGAGAGAATTCCAAGGAGGCTACAAGCTATCAACACAGACCCCAATACGGGGCTTGAACTCACAAACTGTAAGATCATGACATGGCCAGAAATGAAATTGAGAGTTGGATGCTTAACTGACTGAGCCATCCAGCCGCCCCCATTTTTATTTTTAATATTAAAAAAAAAAAAGGCCTCAATGAGCTTGGGTAATAAGGCTGGGGCCATAGATGCCAGCTCAGGGAACCCAGATCTGTCTTCTTAGATTCACCTTGGTCAGGGAGGTGCCTCTTCCCTGCTAACAATGATCGGGGTAAGGGTTTCCCCTTTTTCTTTCTTTACCAGTGAACTCCTAAGGGATTGTGAGGAAATGACCTTGAATGGTCTCTCAAAGGAAGATGGCAGGTGGTTCTGTTCTCTGTTTTTCAACCTCTGTCCTTTGCTCTCCTCAGACTCTCTGAAATTTGTCATTTTTGTCATTTTCATTTTCAGAAAGTGACAGTTCCCTGGAGATTTTTCACTCCACATCATCTCCTGACCTTTCTCTGAGAGGTTGTTTCTCATTTTGCTGCCAGCTTGCTGCATGGCCCTTTTTTATTTGCAAGTTTTTAGGGTGAATACTTTCTTGTGTGAACTTTCTGTACCTCAGGCTGTATTTTACACTGGGGCCAACTGTCCCTGGTAAAAAAATAAAATAAAATATATATAGAGAAACTGACAACACGGATAAGATGAAACACTGACCTAGGTTTTCCTGCAAACTCTTGAATTCTACCATTAGGACTTTCATATCTCAAATCTTAGGCAAATTTGACTTTTCATGATTTCTCTTTATGTTTTGTAAGCACTTTCATGGAAACTGAAGAGATAGCTGCTTCAAACTAAAGAGTCTGACATTCTCTTAACGTCCTTTTCTCCTTAAACTTGTGTGTGTGTGTGTGTGTGTGTGTGTGTGTGTGTGTGTGATACGAAAGCCTAATATTAATAGATGATCAAAACCATGTGCATTTTACCCAACCTAGTTGGGTATATTTTACCCAACCTAGTTTGAAGCATCACTAATATAAGTGAGTAAGATACTAAGGAAGAGTCCTTCATTTAGGGATAAATTCTGACATAAGAAGGGAGAAAAAGAGTTTGGAGAGTATATGTTCCTGACAGCACAAAATTGTTCTCGAAGTTTTAATGATGGAGAAAATATATGACAGGTTTTGATTTAAAACAGCGAAATCACCTTACTTGTGGAAATGTGGTTGATTTGTATTTCAGCTGAATTACCGGATTCATTCCAAAGTAAACAGCAAAATATGTATTAAGTATGGGGAAAAAAAAAACCCTAGCAATATAATGTATGTATAAGGAAGAAAAGCTCAATGAGTCCCTTCCTTCTTGTTTTAGAAACTTCTATGCAGACCAAGGTAAGCAAAGGTAAGTCTGAGGAATTCTGAAAATTAGGATACTATTCAAGGAAGTCTGACTTACATATAAAACTTCAGTTTATATATGTTCTGGTAAGTATAGTTCCTGTACTTATCCAGTTTGGAATGTATTCTTATCTCTCTAAAATTTTTACTTCTCTGAAATCATCTACTTTGCCTGAGATGTTATGTCAAAACATTTTTCCATCATGGGATTTTTCAGATTATTTGGGTGAGTGAGGGCATTTTTCATCCTCCATTTTCTGCTCTTAAGTGAGTAGCAACTGGCAAAAATGGCCCAGGCTAAGGCCTTTTTAGTTTGGAAAAGTGGGGATGGGTGTGGGAACCCTGTAACTGTTCTAAGAATCAAATATATTCACCCAAAGTAAAAGTGATAGAAGCGGTTTCCCCTCTTTATTTTCATTCATTCTTTTAGGAGCTTGGTAAACGTATTAGTTTCTTATTGCTGCTGTAATCAATTACCACAAACCCAGTGACTAAAACAACACAGGGTTATTCTCTACTCTTCAGGAAGTCAGAACATTGTCATTGGGCCAGCCTCAAGGTTTTGATCAGGCTGTTTCCTGCTGGAAGCTTGAAGGGGAGAATCCCTTTCCTTGCCTTTTTCAGCTCCTTCTCTGCTGCCTGCTTTCCTTGCTCACGGCTCCTTCCTCCACCTTCACAGCAAGAGGCAGAACATCTTATTTCCTCTCTGACTCTTGCTTACAGCCTCTCTCTCTGACTTTGACTCCTCTGGTGCCTCTTTGGTGAGGACCCTTGTGATTTCTGGGCACAACCAGGTAGTAAGGATAACCTGCCCATATCAAGGTCCTTAACGTAATCACATCGGCTAAGTCTATTTTGCTACGTAAGGTTATACGTTCCCGGGTTCTGGAGGTTAGAACGCAGACACCTTTCAGGGGCCATTATGTATCCCATTCTGTACACCACAATGAACAAATACTGTCTTTTCTTTTCTCGCTGGGCTTACTTTTGAACACGAGGGCAGCAGGATGCCTTAGAGTTATCAGGCACTCTTCTCATAACTGAGGAGAAGAAGTTTAAGCTGCAGCCACTGTTATAATTTTAATATTTACACCATCTTGTCTCACAGAGGGGTCTCTCTGCTGAAGGTCTATTTATAGAATCTGGGCTTAGGAGCTTCGCTCTTAAACCTATACCGCTGTTTGTAAAAGAGAATGAGGGCAGGAATATCTAGATGCTGTGAAATAAACTTTAGGAGTGCTTTACTTTTTTGGATTCCTTCCCAGCAAAAACATTTTCCATTTTCCATTTCCCATTTATAGTCTGTGCCATTTTGAAAATGACCTGTCAGGACTTCTAGAGGCTGGCCAATGAGTTTCAAATATTCTTATTGATGGGCTAGATTAATTTTTACACCAAGATTTTTTCCAAAAGCATTAAATCAAGATGAAGGTACTTCAGTCATCTGTTCAGGTTTCACTCAGGTACCACATTTGATGTTGATTTTGTATTCAGAAAAGGGGGGGGGGCATTCAATGAAAGGGTTCCTTGAAGCAAGATAGGGACAAAAGAATTCCCAAGATTGTGGCAAACAGCAATGAAGGTTAGAGTGGTCCACAAAGGGCAAAATAGGCTGAATGGTCACAGTCAGAGAACTATACCCCAGATTGGCACAGGAGATGACCCCATACACTCAAGGTTATTTCAGAAGCGGGGGGGGGGGGGGGGTGTGTGTCAAGAAACACCTTCAGCCATCACTGCCCCACAGTCTCCCAAAGGCAAATCTATAGGTGTAACTTCTAGGTTTTTCATTCAGTGCCAGAGCAGGCCCTATGCTGAAGTTTTATTCTGCTAATATGGACTTCCATAGGGCATTGGAAGTGCACTCCTTCCCCAGCCGGATTCTCTGTGGAATCATAACACGGGGAGCTGCCGAAGGTTCCAGAGTAAGGGTAAAGACCAGAAGAGCTTCTATTAAGTGCCCATCTTTGAAATCACTCATCAAGTTGCCAAAGATGTCTTTCTCCCCACTGAGTGTTATCACAGTTTTTGTTGTAAGGAAATAAGCCCTGGAAAGGCCTCTGTTAGGATTTTTAAATCTCAATAAATCTGTCTGCATTTCGTTTTAACAAAAAAAAAATTTCAAATTAGTCATCAAAATGCCAACCAAGCCAGTTATCATAAATACTAATCTGAAAGTTTATTTAAGGTAAGTAAGATTTTTTTTTTAACCCTTCAGCTTATAAAGTGACTCAGGGATATGATTTTCAAGAAGTCAGGAATGTGTTTTCCTTGTAGTAAAGTACCCATTTTTCTTGAAAAACATCAATATTTTTAAATGTCTGTCTATAAATTAGTTCACACAGATAGTCTTATTTCATTTTTAGTTAATCTAAGAATTGGATTTTTAAAAAATATTTACTTATTTTTGAAAGAGAGAGAGAGACAGAGAGCATGAGCAGGGGTGGGGCAGAGAGAGAGGGAGACACAGAATCTGAAGCAGGCTCCAGGCTCTGAGCTGTCAGCACAGAACCCTATGCAGGGCTTGACCTCATGAACCACGAGATCATGATCTGAGCTGAAGTCGAACACCTAACTGACTGAGCTACCCAGGGGCACCTAAGAATTAGATTTTACTTGTTATCATGGGTATTTGCTAATTGCTTATGAAAGTGCAATGTCAGGGGCTCCTGGGTGGCTTCATCGGTTGAGCATCCGATTTTCGCTCAGGTCATGATCTCGCAGTCTGTGAGTTCGAGCCCCGTGTCGGGCTCTGTGCTGACAGCTCAGAGCCTGGAACCTGCTTCGGATTCTGTGTCTCCCTGTCTCTCTACCCCTCCCCTGCTCGCGCTCTGTCTCTGACTCTCAAAAATAAATAAATATTAAAAAAAAATTTTTAAGTGCAAATATTAAATTCATGCCTTCCATAAACAAAACAAAACACTTTTTTTTGTTGTTGCAATCCACAGTAAGAGGTACATTTTACAGTGTATCCAAAGATATACATAGTATACATACTCATTTACATAGTTTTGAAACAAAATTTAATGAAAACTAATTTCCATTCTTGTAGCTGTACTGTGATATTTCTATTTTATTCTGTTTCTTTAAGAAACTACTTGTTATGACCCACTAAATGGATTTCATGACCAGCAGTATGAAAACCACTGTTACGAAATGATACAAAAACCTATTTTGAGTTAGAAACAACAAAACAAAACAAAACAAAACAAAACAAAAACACATGATCCTGAGCAAGTGAAATGAATTATTGGAACACATTGTATTATAAAAAGATTAAAAGTTAAATCCTTGAATCATGAAGATTATGGTTGAAATGTTTTTGTTAAACTTATTTTTGTTTGATTTATAATGACTTCTGAAAGAATGATATTGAGTGACCCAGACTATCAATAAAGATAATTATTTTTTTAAAAACTGCAGCGGTGGTTTTTCCCCGCCCACATTGTTGATATGGTTTCCTCTGGAATCTGTTGTACTGCTTATAAACACCTGTGGTTCCATTTTTAGCATGAGGATTCCATCCAGAATGTCAGCACAAGGTAAATGCATGTATCTAAGGGAATCAAATGTTACTATGTTTTTTCTTTGTGACCAGCAACCCCTGTCTCCCTCCCCAAAAGAAGTTACAAGGTCTGAGTGTTTTTATTCTGGAAAAATACCAAGATTGTCAGCGCTCTATTGGGTCAGAGGAGAAGACACGACTGTGAAAGGTAAGGTTTAGACCAATGAAAGATGGAGTTTACTTTTGCAAGAGACCTGAATGGGTGTCTAGAAAAGCGTGGAATGACCATCTTGAGAACCTGAAGCCCAGAAAAGATTAAGATGCTTTTTTATTCTAGAATTCAAATGGAAAATAAGACTAAACTGGGAAATAAGCATAACAAACCAGTTGACTTCTTATTTTTGCAAAGGTGAGTACTTCAGTGCCATCAATATCTATAATCATTTCAAGGTTTTTCTCAACCTCTTTGATGCCTCTGATTTGGAAGTGCCCCAGGCACATCCTCATCATCCTGCCTGCTGCCTGCCCCGGCTGCTTCTGGAAAGAAGCGAGGTTTGTAACTGTAGTTCGGTGGTTGGTGGCCCATGGGTATTTTGTAACCATGTATAAGGCATTTCTGCCGGAGAGACCACATTTTTCTTACCTTACTCCTCCGGCACATTTTTACTGAATATAAATAACTTCAATTCATCTTCACTTTTATATTGCCTTAGTTGCTGCTTCTAAATGCATTTCACATCAACTGAAGAGTTTTCTAAATGGGTGACCTTCACATCCTTGTACGGGAGAAAATACAAAATGAGACCTGGGATTACCATTTTAAATGGAATTGCTATAGTAGAGAGAAAAATAGCTCCTCGGGGCCCTTGAAGCTGAGTTGATTAGTCACAAAGAGCTAGAGGCAGAACACATCTCCTCCTGCTATTTTAGCTGAATTTCTTGACTGGTTTTTAGGTTCTAGGCTTTAAAATGGAAATCCCCAAAGCAAAGAATGGTGTGTGAAGAATGAGAACATTTGTTCAGCGTCTGGGCCTTCAGATCTGCGCTCATTCACGTGGCCCAACAATACCATCCATTGTTTCGCCAAATAGTCATTGAGCACTACCTATGTGCCCGGTTTCTACACACACACACACACACACACACACGCACGCACCCACGCACACACACCACCTATATTTTACATAGGTATATACGTATCTTTCAGAAAGTGCTAGAGAAAACAACAGTATGTCGAAAGAGGAAAAAGGAGTGTGGTAGGCAGGCAAGCTCGCTCAATTAGGGTGACCTGTGACCAGAATCCTAAAGTAAATGAGAAGAAATGTAAACGCGTGTAAACCCGCATGTGGGAGCTGCTTGGCATGTTTAAGGAACAGCAGGACGGTCCCAGTATCTGGAGCTGAGTGAGTGACTGGTATGTGATGAGGCCACAGAGATAAGGCCTTAACCTCCTTCTCTTCCTCCTCCCTCCCTTCCTCCTTCCTTCCTTCCTCCTGTGTATTCATTTGCCCAACAGTTAGAGTCATTTGTTTCAATATGCTTCCAGTGTCAATTTTATTTTTCTGTCCATATTGATTTAATTCCATTTTCAACTAGGTACGATATTAAGATGCTTTCGAAACCCAAAACCATGCAAACTGATATACTCCGGGAAATGTCGCCCCCTCCTGTCTCCCTTCTACCGTCCCTGCGTTATGGACCACCAGCTTCATTATTTTCCGGGTTTTTATTATTCCTGTGTGTTTTGTTTGTTTGATTTTTTTTGGGGGGGGGGGTAAGGATAAGAAAACAGGTGCATATTTTCTTATTTTCTCTTCTTTGTTATGAAAATTTTGGCATTTTAATTTTTTTTTTTTTTTTAACGTTTATTATTTTTGGGACAGAGAGAGACAGAGCATGAACGGGGGAGGGGCAGAGAGAGAGGGAGACACAGAATCGGAAACAGGCTCCAGGCTCCGAGCCATCAGCCCAGAGCCTGAGGCGGGGCTCGAACTCACGGAGCACGAGATCGTGACCTGGCTGAAGTCGGACGCTCAACCGACTGTGCCACCCAGGCGCCCCAGTTTTGGCATTTTAAATACGGTCTTTTGTACTTTGCTTTTTTTCCACTTGCTAATATCTCCTGGAAATCACAGTTGAATAGACTCCCACCGGGTGTAGCACAATAGTTTATCTGATTAATCTCCTACTTGAACATTTAGGAAGTTACCAGCGTTTTACAATTATAAGTAAAGCTGAAAACGAGTATCTCTGTGCATATTTTGTATTGATGAATGTGTATCTTCAGGATACATCCCCAGAAGTGAGACCTGCTGGGTCAACAGCAAATCCATTTGTAATTTTGTTACTTGTCCTCCATTGGGGTGATATCATTTTATGTTCCCAGCAGCAATGTATGAGAGTGCCTGTTTCCCCAAGGCCTTACCAAGAGACTGTATCGTCAAGCTCTTGAATTTTTGCCAGTCTGTTGAATGAGAAATAGTATCTCAGTGTAGTTTTAATTTGTACTCCACTTATTGCTAAATGGAACATCTTTTCATATGGTTTTAACAGACATTTTTAGATCCACTTTGTGAATCATCTGTTCATCTCTTGCTGATTTTTCTATAGAATATTTTCTGTCAATTAAAAAAACTTACCGTAGGGGGGCCTCGGTGGCTCAGTCAATAAGTGTCCAGCTCTTGATTTCTGCTCATGTTACGATCTCATGGTTCATGAGTTCGAGCCCCACGTCAGGGCTCTATGGTGACAGCGTGGAGCCTGCTTGGAATTCTGTCTCTCCCTCTCTCTCTGCCCCTATCCCTGCCTCTCTCTCTAAAAATAAATCAACATTTAAAACATTTATTGTATATTAGAGATGATAGCCTTTTTTTTTTTCTGAGATCTATGTTGCAAACATTATCTTGCAGTTTGACACTTGTCTTTCGATTTTGTTCTTGATGTTTTTGTTTGAAAGTAGATCAATTCCTGGACTTTCTAGTCAATTCCATTGATCTTCCTCTCAATTCATGAATCTGGATGTGTTTTGAAGGTAGAGATGATAGGGTTTGGTGATGAATTTTATGTGGGGCATCAGAAAACGAGGAGTGAGGCATGACTCTTAAGATTTTGACCTGAACAAGCAGAATGTTAGAATTTCCACTATGGAGAATTCTGTTTTTGTGGAGAATACCAGGAGTTCTGCTTTGGTGATTTGAAATCTGAGATGCCCGTTAGACTCACTGGTGGAGATGTGAGAGGGCAGATGGCAGCAGGTATAGAATTAGGGAAAAGGCAGGACATAGACATGAAGACTTAGCCACGTAGAGACAGAATTTAAAACCATAAAACTGTTAGGAGGTTTTGATGAAAGCACTATGTCCACTTTGGGGATACATATCCTGATATCTTGAGGGTTTAAGTCACTCCCCAAGGAAAGCGCACTTGTAGGCCATGAATCTAGGACTTGGCCTCTGTATTAGTCACCCAGCGCTGCTGTAACAAAGTACCACTGACTGGGTGGCTTAAACAGCAGAAATTTGTTTTCTTCTAATTCTAGAGGTTGGAAGTTCGAGATCAAGATGTCAGCGAGGGTGTTTTCTTCCGAAGCCTCTCTCTTTGGTTTGCAAGTGGCTGTCTTCTCCTATGTGTTCACACAGGCTTTCCTGGATAGCATGTCCTTGTCCTAATATCTTCTTCTAAGGACGTTGGTTGTATTGGATTAGGGCCCATGCTGATAGCCTCAGATTAACCTAATCACCTCTTTATTTTTGTTTTTAAAAATGTTTATTTATTTATTTTGGGAGAGAGATTGAGAGTGAGATTGAGAGTGCATGTGCACATGGGTGTGTGCAAGAGAGAGTGGGGAGGGGCAGAGAGAGAGGGAGAGAGAGAATCCCAAGCTGGCTCTATGCTGTCAGCGCAGAGCCCGATGTATGGCTCAAACTGACGAATCATGAGATCATACCGGAACTGAAACCAAGAGTTGGACACTTAACTGACTGAGCCACCCAGGGACCTCTAACGTAATCACCTCTTTAAAGACCTCATTTCCAGATACAGCCACATTCTGAGCTATCAGGGGTTAGACTTTCAACAAATAAAATTTGGGGGTATGCAATTAACCCCATAACACTCCTCTTTCCATGATATCAACTTGTTACGTGTTTGAGAGGAAATAGGGATTTAGAGTCTAAAGGAACTTATTGTTTCATAAAAGACTTAAAATGATGATTACTTTGATGCTCAGGAGTTAACATTTCTCCTCTATTTGGAGAATATTTAGGTGGATGATATAAACACAATTGATAAGTAATATGATCCCACAGTCCTCAGATCTGCTCTCAGGGAGAAGGCCTTGTCCTCTCCGGGAAACACAAGATATGGAAAAGCCCCTGACATAGAATTATCACAGCAGTAAATTTGGGTCTTGTCTGGGGGAAAGAAGGAGGAACATATTTTACAATTGGTGCTAATGTTTATCTCAGAGAAGTTGTTCTTTGACTACTAACTAATGTGGATTAATGGAAGTCAGAAACATCTTTTAGGTAAACAACAAACAAACAAACAACAACAAAAAAACATATCCTAAACTCCATCCATACACTTTCAGTTAGAAGTAACCCCGAGGAAACTTTGCCTTTCAGCTGTAATCTTTAGTTATATATAGGAATCAGGAGCCTAGACTTCTAAATTGTTGTAATTGATTTGTTAAACATTTGTATTTTTGGAAGTACATTAAGAAGAGAAGAACCAATCTGTCTGGGCTTCATGGAATGTTTCCATAACGTCTCCAAGTCACCTTTACTTGTAAAGGTCCTAAAAGTACTTTTCTGCACTATTTTGTAATCTGTTTTTCAATATTTTTTGCTACTGGGTTATTATTCACTAAACTACAATGTCCTGGTGCTGAAAAACATCTTCATAAATTACAAACTGCAACTCATCGAGATTCTAGAGGAGACAAATTGCTTCAAGTTTGCCTTCCAAGAATTTATAGTTATTTCCTAGTAACTTTGTCACTGACATCTGTGATAATGTTTTTGGAATTAGAATATGTTCTCTAACATTTTTGCTTCTCAGAATAAATGATCTGGATGGAGAAAAATCTGCTTGAAGACATTAGGCTGGAATAGAGGCTGAGACAACTTCGATTTTAGCTGATATTTAAATATTTTTTTTAAAAAATACCATTTATTTATTATTTTTGAGAGAGAGAGATAACAAGAGGGGGAAGGGGCAGAGAGAGAGAGAGAGAGAGAGGCACAGAATCTGAAGCAGGCTCCAGGCTCTGAGATGTCAGCACAGAGCCTGACGCGGGGCTCGAACTCACGGACCGTGAGATCATGACCTGAGCCAAAGTCGGACGCTTCACCGACTGAGCCACCCAGGTGCCCCTTGAATAATTTTTTTTAAAGTATAAGTTTGGAGGGCTAGTAAAACAGAATATTCCAATTGCCTTGGGTTGCTTAGGAAAGTGACACTGGGGCAGGGACGGTATTTGGAAAATGGCAGCCTATCAGCTGATATCGTGGTGGGTAATGGACAGAAGAATGTATAGACACTGTAAAAGGAAATAAACACAAATCAGACCAAAATGTCAATGTTGATCAGTCAATGAAGGTTAATTCATCCTTAAAAGTAAGAAAATACACCCTACTTAGAGCAAAATGTGGGAAAGAAATAACTTCTGATCACACGTACTGCCTATCTTCGTTGGATGGACCTTCATCTTTAAGAACCAACCTTTGGTTCTCTCTTCTGTGTGGTGCCTAGGCTTCACTCACAAACGTTAGCTCCGCCTCAAGTTATTCAGGTAGTCACAAAGGTACACGGCCAGGACTGAATATTTCAAATGTGGACACAACGCTGCATCCCTGTTTTGGCATTTCTTTTTTTGTCGGTAAACAAAAGTCGCCGCGGCTGCCGGAG
Source organism: Puma concolor (assembly GCF_028749965.1). Taxonomy (NCBI): domain Eukaryota; kingdom Metazoa; phylum Chordata; class Mammalia; order Carnivora; family Felidae; genus Puma; species Puma concolor. The sequence continues at coordinate 135,731,759 of NC_141667.1, read as the reverse complement.
ACCTCTGGAAACGCTAGCGGATACCAATGACTTGAAGACTCTGCTAACGAAACCACCTCACTGGCCGCATGCTCAGTGTGCCCTTTAGGAGCTGTGTTCCTCAAATGAAATGGTTTCAGAAGCATCAGGCTTCCCAGACAGGTTGCCCCTCTCTCCTGTGGGCCTGACTCTGCTTCCTGTCCTTTGTCACTGTATTTTGGGGGAAAGTCATTCAGGACTCTCCTGTCCAGATGTTTTTAGTTCACTTGATTCTGGCTGCTCCCTTTCTGGCAAATTCTGAAAACATCTCAAACCCAACCTCACCCACCCCAACAAAAACGTCAAACAGGTTAAATACAGGTCTCCCTGGCTCTATTGTGATCAGCCCTTCCTGCGTTGGTTGTTTTTGTTTGTTTGTTTGTTTTTAAGTTTATTCAGTTTTGAGAGACAGAGAGAGACAGAGCATGAGTGGGGGAGGGGCAGAGAGAGAGAGGGAGACACAGAATCCAAAGCGGGCTCCAGGCTCTGAGCTGGCAACACAGAGCCCGATGCGGGGCTTGAACCCACGGACTGTGAGATCATGACTGGAGCTGAAGTCAGTCGCTTAACCCACTGAGCCACTGAGTATCAGAATTCATTGCTTGCTTTAGAGACTTGTGAAATGGCAAAGTGCGTGTGGTGAGCCCTTTAAATGCTGTCCTGTGGACTTGCTGTGCCCCTGGGCCACAGAGAGAGATAAGCTCTGGGACCTTGCCACGTGACCTAAACTGTAGTTTTGGGTCAGGTTTACTTTTATTCAACTCCTGATAGGATCCACTGGAGGGACAATAGAACCGTAGCTTTGTTATCACCAGAACACAACAGAAAGGTCTGGAACTTCTTTATTTTTTAATTAATTAATTAATTAATTAATTAATTTTTTAGAGAGAGTGAGTGAGCAAGTGCATGAGTTGGGGAGAGGCAGAGAGAGAGGGAGAAAGAGAATCTCTTGCAGGCTCCTTGCTCAGCGTGGAGCCCAGTGTGGGGTTGGATCTCACGAACCTTGAGATCATGACCTAAGGTGAAATCAAGAGTCACAGGCTTAACCACCTGAGCCACCCAAACGCAGGACTGGGCCTTCTTGAAATCATACAGATATGTGTAAGAAAAAAGTGAAAACCCCTTGATCTCTGAGACCACCTCCCCCCATCCTCAATCAGTGTATAATCAAGAATATGCCTTTATAATGTTTTTTTCTCTAAATTCACATAGGTAGAAAGTTAATGAATAGGGTGAGTTCCCATTGTGGAAATAAATGAAGACCCTCCCCCGCCCCAAATGAGAACAAGCAGAGACTATGTATTCAGAATTTGCTACAGCAAGGGAGCCAGCCACCATCACTTGCGTTCAGCAGAGACCCGAAGGCAGGGAAAGAAGAGGGAAATCCTTGCAGGGGAAGAGGGAAGGCATAGGATAAGTCCTGATTGGAGGTTGTTGGCATGGGGAAGCTGCAGGTGGGATAATCAGAAGCAGGGCATCTTATATGATTGCTTGGGGGTACATATTTGGCTTTTTCCTATTGGTCCAAGGGTGTGAGCAGGGTTAAAACTAGGGAAGCTTAAGGGCACCTAGATGGCTTAGTCGGTTAAGCATCCGAGTTGGGCTCACGTCATGATCTCTGGGTTCACGGGTTTGAGCCCCACTTTGGGCTCTGTGCTGACAGCTCAGAGCCTGGGACCTGCTTCAGATTCTGTGTCTCCCTCTCTCTCTGCCCCTCTCCTGCTCTGTCTCTGTCTCTCAAAAATGAATAAACATTAAAAAATTTTTTTTTAAATTAGAGAGCTGTCAGTTAATAAATAATCAAGTCTTGGCTGTTTTGCACCAAGTGCTACCAGGGTAAGTGACTTCCTGGGCTGTTTGCTACAGAGTTCTATTTTTAGTTAGGGTCTAACCTTTCTGTCTGTATATGGAGTCTCTCACCACAAGTAATTATTTATTCATAGGTACTCTAAATATCCTGAATATGTTCCCATTGTCTGTTGTATACTGGAAATCATAGTTTCTCCCAGACTGTTGTTTTTCATACTTATAAAAGTGTTGTTTTACATTTTTATATAAGCAAATCTTTTTCTTCATGACTTTGAAAATATGTAGCTTTCTTTTTTTTTCAACGTTTATTTATTTTTGGGACAGAGAGAGACAGAGCATGAACGGGGGAGGGGCAGAGAGAGAGGGAGACACAGAATCGGAAACAGGCTCCAGGCTCTGAGCCATCAGCCCAGAGCCGACGCGGGGCTCGAACTCACGGACCGCGAGATCGTGACCTGGCTGAAGTCGGACGCTTAACCGACTGCGCCACCCAGGCGCCCCGAAAATATGTAGCTTTCTAAAGAAGGCTACCCTCTTTATAATATTACAACAAATGTCTCCTAAATTTCCTTTTAATGTTATTGTGGTTTAAAAAATAGCTTTGTGATCCAGACAAACTTAATTTCTGCACACAGTGTCAGAAGGAACTACAGCTTTCTTTCCTTTTCCAAATGGGTAGCCATTTGGAGTTACGCATTCTTCCCCCATCGGCTCAAAAACCCATGTGCTTGCTTCTGGGCTTTGCTCTTTCGGTCTATTTTTCTGCTTTCAGACTAAAACATCACAGTTTATTTTGAGGAAAATATCCTCTTCAGTTTTAGTTTCTTTCTTTAACTTGCATTATTGAGAAAAGTTGTTTTTTTTTTTTAAATTGAGAGAGAGAGAGAGAGAGAGGGAGAGGGGCAGAGAGAGAGAGAGAGAGAGAGGGAGAGAATCTTGAGCAGGCCCCATGCCCAGTATGGAGCCTGACATGGGGCTCAATCTCACGACTTTGGGATCATGACCTGAGCCAAAATCAAGAGTCAGAAGCTCAAATGACTGAGCCATCCAGGTGCCCCAAGAGAAGTATTTTTTTAATTTCAATTTTCATAGGCTTTCCCTCTAGGTATTTTATAAAATTATTGCTTCATAGCACAAGAATGTGGTATAATTTCTGCTTTTTGATTACTGAAGATTATTCTGGTCTAACTGTCAATTTTTGTGAAGTTCTAATAAGTTTCTGAAAGTAATGTATATTCTCGATTTCTTGGCTTAAACATCCAGTCTTGTTATGATAAACCTCAAATCCTCTATGACCTTACCGTCTTAAACAGTTTCTAAGACATTTATATTAAATTCTCTCAGTACAATTATGGATTTGCCGATTCCCCCCTGAATATCTAACAGCCTCAACTTATATTAAAGCAACGTGATTAGTTGTGTAAATGTTCACGAGTATTATAGTGTCTTGGTGGATGTCAGATCTACTATCTTGGATGCCTCTTTCCCAGTGTTGGAATGCACATCTGTAATTGGGAGGTGAATGAAAATCAAAGCAGAAAGCGACTAAACGTGGATTATTTTTACCTGGACACAACTGGGGCTCATAGTCTCCTCAAAAGAAAACATCTCATGACAAAGTCCTTTACCTGAGAAGTAGCAGACTCCTCCTGGGACAGTCCGGAATCACCACAGCCACAATGTGACCATGAGCCCTTCCTGCCCTGGTGTTTCTGTTTCCACATAGTCCACTGCCCATTTAATTACTTACTTTTAGACTTTAAGACCATTAATTAGAAAACCTTTGGGTTTGCTGGGCTTTTTTGTCTTGGCAATGTTCCTTTCATGCTCTTACCATTAAGTATTGATTCTGTAGGTCAGGCTCTCCCATCCTGAGTACCTTTTACTATGTGCTTGTTATACTATCTTTAGATAAAAATGTTGCGATGGGAAAGAAGTGGCTGTTTAACGGCTATTAGGTTACTTTTTTGAGTTGAGATGTCAAGCATTCAGGGAAAGGGTGCCTGTTCTCCACCAGCCTAGAAGTCTGTTTTGTAGCTCTCAAGACTTGGAAATCACTGAATTCCAAAAAGCTGCGATTTCTTGTACAAGCAAGGGTGGAGGGTACCCAGAACTATACCAGGGGTTGTGAGTGCCATGGCCACTGTGACCTTAATGGATAGTTTAGTTTTTGTGGATTTTTTTTTTTCTTTTCAATAGGGGCAATTAAAAGTATAACTAATGCAATCACATTTGTATGATGTTAGTAGGATTAATGTTAGTAGGATTCACGTGTAAATTAATACATTCTAACAACCCAATTGTATATCAGGCTATACACCCCAGTTTTTTATAAAAATGGACATTGGGGCGCCTGGGTGGCGCAGTCGGTTAAGCGTCCGACTTTAACCAGGTCACGATCTCACGGTCCGTGAGTTCGAGCCCCGCGTCGGGCTCTGTGCTGACAGCTCGGAGCCTGGAGCCTGTTTCCGATTCTGTGTCTCCCTCTCTCTCTGCCCCTCGCCCGTTCATGCTTTGTCTCTCTCTGTCCCAAAAATAAATAAACGTTGAAAAAAAAAAAAAAAATTAAAAAAAAAAAAAATGGACATTAGCTGGAAACTACTAGTAACAGTAGAGAACACAAAAGAACCCAAAGAATATTCCTTGAAGTATTGACAAACATTTTAGGGAGAAAACACCCTCTCTTAAAGACCATTAGAAAATGGTAGAATACACGGAGAACTGCTAATTGTAACAGCATTGTCTGTAAACTTTCCAGAAGTTCAGAGAAATTTTCTTCTTATATAGATATACCTTGGTTATTCCAGACATAGTTTTTACAGACAAGACACCTCTTCCTAGTCCTATAATTTTGAGCAGGCCAGGTAATTTAAGGAAGTTGGGAGCATAGAACATTTCTTCTCTGTCTTGGGGTCTCAATCTCTCCCAATTATGCAAAAGAAAAAGGCAAACCTACGTCTGTCGAGTGCCAGTCATTTGCTGAGTACTTTTATATGCCCTATTCCACTTTATCTTCACCACAAACCTGCAGTGTTAGGATCCACTTACAGATGATAAAACCGCAGTTCGGATTAAGTTTCATATTTGAATTGCTGAGCTTCGAATCAGCAGGGCCAGGCTTTTATACCAAGTCAGAACTTCGGTCTTTCAAAATCATTATCGTGTCACGGGAAGCTCTTGGCTATATAGGGGAGTCAGACAGTATTTGAGAGTAACCTGGGGACCCACTACTTGTGATTAGCATCTGAAGTGGGGGCAGTCTGGTAACGTGGAGCTCTTAACCTGTGGGGACTGTGCTAACTCTAGCCAATTCGTGTCACATAACTCACACAGCTGGCGTCAGAAGAGTTTAGTAGAGGAGAAGAAACACAGGAATGCTTTTCCTATTCCGCAACAATAAATTACCAATACCTTTGTAACAGAGACAGCGATTCAAATGCTTAGTCCGGTTTGAAGTATGAAGAATACATCATGATTCGTAGGACTGGATGACTTCTTTATTTATTATCATCTACCATGTTTTCTTAATAAAATAACATGGAGCAGGGGAGCCTGGGTGGCTCAGTCAGTTAAGCCTCCAGCTTCGGCTCAGGTCATGATCTCGCTGTTAACCTAGCTTGAGCCCTGTGTCGGGCTCTGTGCTGGCACCTCAGAGCCTGGAGCCTGCTTCGGATTCTGTGTCTCCCTCTCTCTGTGCCCCTCTCCCACTCATGCTCTGTCTCTGTCTCTGTCAAAAATAAATACACATTAAAAAAAATTAAAGGGTCACCTGGGTGGCTCAGTCGGTTGAGCAATCGACTTTGGCTCAGGTCATGATCTCATGGTCTGTGAGTTCGAGCCCCGCGTCTGGCTCTGTGCTGACAGCTCAGAGCCTGGAGCCTGCTTCGGATTCTGTGTCTCCCTCTCTCTGCCCCTCCCCTGCTCGCAGTCTGTCTCTCTCCCTCTCAAAAAATGAATAAACATTTAAAAAAAATAAAAATAAATAAAATGACATAGAGAAAAACAGAAAATGATCACCCTGAGTTTCTAATGGATTGTTTACAGGCTATCCTACTCAATATTAGAGACGCTAAGGCATCATGGTTAACAGCGTGGACAATGGAACTATGAAGACTAGATTTTACATGTTTCCAGCTATGTGACCGTGAGCACATTATTAATCGAAGACCCAGTTTTCCCACTTGTAAAGCAGGCAGAGTAATCACAAGTGCCTCACAGAGATCTGAAGGGATGAAATATGATAATGCGTGTTCTTTATACATTGAATGACTGGTAGTGAGTGCTCAATAAATGTCAGCTATTACAGAGACGCTTTCCATATGAAAAGTGTGTTCTGATTACATTTAAAATGGAAATCTGGCAGATAAAGGACAGAAGCTCAAACCCAAATTTTGCCAGCATGTTATTTTTTGTTAATGATATTAGCAGGATCAGAATGACTTTCCGTTCATCTGGACAAGTGCACAACCCCTGACCCTGTGAACTTGGGTGTTGTGGAAAGCTAATCTGCCCAGCAATGTCAGTGTCAGGGCAAAGCACCAGCTGGAGGAAATTTAATCAGAGATACATCTTCCACGTTTTTATGTTACATTTTATATACATTTAACCTAACTAGAATATTCATAGAATAGGAATAGAGAATTCATAGAATATTCATGAATATGGCTTCTTACACCTCTCATGTCTTATTTCCTGGGTTTATACATTCTTCCATCACACACACACACACATACACACACACACACATACACACACACACACACACACACACTCTATTCAGATAATCATTTATCAGCTGATTTATTGATAATTGTAGAACTCTGTTGGCTAGAAGATGTCACTGATCATGAGCTGACTCCGTAAACAGGGAAGAGAAACTGTTGTAGACAAGGGGTCGGAGAAGCAGAAGAAAGGGAAAGAAAAGACACTAATAGAAAATGCCAAATAGAAGAGAAAAACCATCATAAATAAAAATATGGAGACCAAGGGGAAGCCATAAGGAAAGGAGTATTTGTTTGGTGTGAAAAATTAGTGCATGGATGACTGAAGGAGAAGAAATATTTGAGAATATCTTATGACTGTCACCTGCGCTTACATTTCATACTGTTTCCCTCAGCTAATTTCCCTAAGGAAAAGAAGGCTATTGTCCATCTACAGCACTAAGAGAAAGTGCAAGCTTAGACCGTAGTCACATTAAACATTTGCCATAGCTTTATGTGCTTAACTCTTCACAAACACTGGCTTAGTTGCAGTTTGCTGGCTCTACACTAGAACTTGAAAGAGGGTTACACGCTGAGAAATAAGATGATTATCAGGGTTCCCAGGTAAATAGGGCAGCGTACTGGTCAGAAGAGCCAGTGTCACCACCAAGACATAGTTTTCCCATCTGTATGTAGAAATCATCGTATGCGTCCTTCCTTCATACCCGAACAACAAATGAGTCAATGACTAGATGTGGCCAATGAGGTAGAAACACACTCCTTACGTTTAACACTGTAAACCAGCAAATTGCAAATAGATTGCAAGATGGCGAGGTCCGGGAGGGGGCAGTAATGAGAGTTTAGAGCACCAGTCTCCAAAGGAAGGATACGCCATCCAGCCTGCAAACAAGATTCAGGCGAATGTATATGCATATCGGATGCAGAGTGATTGGTTGCCGGGCTAGGCTTCCATCACACAGAGAGGACAAAGGAAGATTCTCCTCTGGGGAGTCTGAGCAGCCTGAGAGAATTATGACCTGAGCTGAAATCAAGAATCTAACATGCAACCAACTGAGCCACCCAGGCATCCCAAAAGATTTTTTTTGGAGATTAAAAATTGAAAAACTCCATGAGAAGTTGAAAATAAAGTTAGAGAAATAGTCAGAAGGTAGAGCAAAAATGACAAAAAAATAGGTGAGAAGCGATAAGAAACTTAGAAAACAGTCCAGAAAATCTAATACCTATAAAAGAAGTTTAAAAGGAATAAGAATATGCCATTTGAAACAACATGGATGGAACTAGAGTGTTACTATGCTAAGCAAAATAAATTGGCCAGAGAAAGACAAATACCGTATGATTTCACTCATATGTGGCATTTAAGAAGCAAAACAGATGAACATAGGGGAAGGGAAGGAAAAACAAAATAAGATAAAAACAGAGAAGGAAGCAGACCATAAAAGACTCTTAAAGATAGAGAACAAACAGAGGGTTGATGGAGGGGAGGTGGGTGGCAGATGGCATAAATGGGTGATAGGCATTAAGGAGGGCACTTGGGAGGGTGTTGGATGTGTACGTGATGAGTTGTTCAGTTCTACTCCTGAAAGCAAATACTATGTTATATGTTAACTAACTTGAATTAAAAGAAAAACTTGGAAGAAAATAAATAACTTGTATTTTTTAAAAAATGAACAAAAACAGAAAATATAGAAGATAGGAAATCATAATAATTGAAGGCATTTCTTCAGGACTAAAGGTCACGAATGTCCAGATTAAGAGGGGTCCTAGAAGGCCCAAACAATGAACGAAAGTAGGTCTACGTAAGGCACATCACTGTGAAATTTCAGAACTGGGCACAGGAAAGATTCTCAAGGCGTCCATATGGAAAAACAAATCATATACAAAAATGTTAAATACCTTATCAACTCTGTAAGCTAGAAAAGTGGAGAATTCCTTCGAAACTCAACAAGAGGGGCGCCTGGGTGGCGCAGTCGGTTAAGCGTCCGACTTCAGCCAGGTCACGATCTCACCGTCTGTGAGTTCGAGCCCCGCGTCAGGCTCTGGGCTGATGGCTCAGAGCCTGGAGCCTGTTTCCGATTCTGTGTCTCCCTCTCTCTCTGCCCCTCCCCTGTTCATGCTCTGTCTCTCTCTGTCTCAAAAATAAATAAACGTTGAAAAAAAAAAATTTAAAAAAAAAAAAAAAAGAAACTCAACAAGAATATTATTTCCTAGGTAGAATTTAATACAGAGCCAAAATATCAATCAAATAAGAGGAAAGAGTACAGATGTTATCAAACGTGACGGACATCATTTTCCAGAAAATGCGACACACCCAAACTGAGGGAGCAGGAAAAAAACATGGAACACAGGAAACAAGAAATCCAACACAGCAGAGAGGGAAAAGGAACCTTTGGGACAAGAGTGAGGAGGGATTTCAAGAAGGCTGCTCTGTACCCAGGATGCAGGGTCAATGTGCCACAGGTTTAGATGGAAAATCTGTAGCCAGGGACAGTGCAGAATGCTTTTCTCTGTTGTGGACCTTCCCCCAAACCAGAGGGAAGAGATAGGTACCAGGAAAGTCACTGAAACCACTGATAAGATCCAGGATGATATATGATTGAGAATGAAGGGTGGCATAATAAAAAATTATGGTCTACGGTAGCCTGGGTGGCTCAGTCGGTTAAGCGTCTGACTTGGCTCAGGTCATGATCTCATGGTTCGTGGGTTTGAGCCCCGCGTTCGGCTCTGTGCTGATAGCTCAGAGACCGGATCCTGCTTTGGATTCTGTGTCTCCCTCCCTCTCTGCCTCTCCCCCACTACTGCTGTCTCTATGTCCTTCAAAAATAAATAAATGTTAAAAAAAATTTAGAACATTTAAAAAATTATGGTTTACACGAAAGATTGATGTCATTTTTTTTTTTTAATTTAAATCTTGGTAAGAACTTGTGGTTCCCATATACAAGAATGAAGAAGAAAACACAATCCTACCTGAGTAAGAATATATCACCCTTATATCCAATCCTTCAGAGGCTACACTATTTTTCCATTAATGAGGGATAGATACCTCTGGGAATGCGATGGTTGCCACGTTTATTTTGAGAGAACATAATCATTATGCATAATAGAAGCAAGGACTGTATCAAAGTCAATCCTGGCAGGAAATCTGGAAGGCTGGGAATGTCTTCCCCTGATGGAGCAGTCAGGGGGAGAAGAGAGTCCTTATAAAATAGGACAAGGTCTGTAGCTCAATTTTGCTTTAAGGAATCCCATGCTCTCGACATGGGTAGCTATGTTGAAGAACATAGAAAAATTGTTTTTTCTCTGGCAACTGAGGTGTTCTGTGTGTCTGATTTTCAGTTCAATTCTGGGAGATTTCTGATTGTCATTCCTCACAGAGACCACTCCAAAATACATGGCTTTGTATTTATTAATCTTTATTAATCTTAATTAATCTTTATTAATAAAGATTAATCTTTATTAATCTTAAGATCTAGAATTCTAAGGGCACCTAGGTGACTTAGTTGGTTACATGTCTGACTTTGGCTCAGGTCATGATCTCACAGTTCGTGGGTTCGAGCGTCTTTTCGGGCTGTCTGTTGACAGCTCAGATTCTGTGTCTCCCTCTCTCTCTGCCCCTCCCCCCACTCGTGCTCTGTCTGTCTGTCTGTCTGTCTCTCTCTAAAATAACATTAAAAAAATTTAAAAAAGACTAGAATTCTAGTGATTTTGTCAAAGAAATATACACTTATTAGATTGTTTTAGTATGCTTTGTTTTGTATAAATTAACAACTATGGCCAGTTGTTTAGAATATGTAAGTGTTTGGGATGACATTAGCATTAGTGAACGTCTTTGAGAATTTCACTGGTGAGGTACTGTTTTTTCTTTGTGCCTCAGGACATCAGGAGGACGTGTCATGGCCCCATCAGCCACAAGTACTACCTGGAAATGGAACATGTCTCCACACCTATGACAGTGGGTATTCTCTCTTCTTAATTGATTTTGATCCATGCTTTCCCTCAGACAATTTGAACCATGCTGTCAAAATCCATCTATTCAATTCATTAAAGTCTTCTCTCTTTAATTTTTGTGTCAAGATTTGACAGATAAAATAATGATAACTAATGGTTATTACTGAAATGAAAATGACTTTGCTTTTGTTTACAAAAGTTACTAATGAAGTTCAAAGGCAATTTTTGTTTTGTGAAAGGAAAAATTGTTTTACGTTTATTTTCACCTGACTAGGAGAGATCAGAAATAGTTCAGTTGCAGCCTATCTGAATTAATTGCTTATATAGAGAACTTGCAAAGGAATTTCTGCATTTATGTTTTATGGCCCTAATCCTAACGTCAGATTTTTTTAAAAAATTGTATTTCATAGCTGATATCTTCTGTGGTTTATCCTCAAGAAAATCATATTTGTCATGGGCGATTCTGCAGAGTCTCTTTGGTTTGCCTAGAAAACATACCATCTAATCCTTTTATTTAGTTGAAAATAAACAATGAGGACCAGCCCATTGTGAAACTGTCAGACTGTAACTGTTACAAAGCATATGAATTAAAATATATATTGGAAGTTGCTTTTAAAGACAGAAGAGCTTTTAATGCCATCTGCTTTGCATTAACGCAGCAAAACTCCTATCTGACGTACAACTCACTATTTTGAGTACCATTTGGTATTCCCAAAGTTTCTGAATATCGGCTTTGAACCTTATGATGTGAATGAAGTTAAAAATCACACAGCTGGTTATGTAACTTACAGTCATAAACTTCAGGTGTGAAAAATAAAGGCAACTTTATTTTTTAATTCTGAACTCAGAATAGAATGCTTCCGTTTCTTACTCAGCCAAATAGCAGGAACTTTTTTTATCCGGTTACTTTCAAGCAATCTGTGTTACTTGTAGATTTGATCTCAAGTGTCTCTGGTAAATAGATCTAGGGTTTCCACTTCCTCTTTATTCTCCCTCTTCTTCTGAGGTTGAACGATGTTCAGGGGTGGGATTGAGAGAGGCACGTGTTTTTACTCCCCATGTGCAAAGGGTACTTGAGCGTATCACACAGTTGGGTGTGTATCTGTATGTCTGTGTGTAAATACTTGGGGAACAAAGGACCCCTGCTTAATGCATGCCTCTGTGGAGGCATGATTGTATGAGGCATATTTTGGAATACAGATTGTGAGTCTAATTTAAAGATCCTAGAGTATGTAAGGAGATTTCAAATTCCTGGTTGTCCTTTTGTCAAGAAGTTCTAGGTTTGTCACGGAAGGAAAAACACTGCTGAGAGAGGCTGAACGGCTCCATTAATGTTAATATAAGATGCTTTGAATAATCAGACCATACTTATATATGTATATATAGATATAGATGCATGCATATATGAATATAAATTTACATATTAATGAGCAACTATTTATATGTTAATATGCACAATATACATATGCACACAATTAATTTACATATTATATACATACGTGAATATATGACTTTACACACGAATATACACACTATATTTCTCTTATTTGAATTTAAAGCATTTTGACTCATATCTCTATATATGTTTGACATTTTGTAAGATTATACAGGGGTGTATACATCACATACTCACACAAAGCAATTAATGCTCTCCATTCCAACCTTTTCCCCATTACTCAAGATACTTAGGTGAAATATGTTCTTGGAATACCATGAGCCTAGAAGAAAACTTTGGTGAGACTCCTGTGCATAATCTTGTCGCTTCCCCATGGCAGGGCTGTGAAATCCATAAAGGAGGTGTGAGAGTCTTCCCACTTCTCATTCACACTTGTACAACTGCACCCACTCACCCCAGAAGTGTTTCTAACGGGAGCTGTGCACCTCCCCCTCCCCGGCCCCTCTGCTGTCCCTTCAGCACTGCCTCTCCTCAGGCCTTCAGGGTCCTCTGAGAATCTAGGGCCGGGCTCAAGCATGAGAGTGCCTTCCTGTCTTGTGTGTGCAAAGTGGACACAAAGAGATGAAAGAGAATAAGACTCCAAATAACACAACCACGTGCAAATGTACAGCCAATTGGTTGCCGTGGAAAATTTCCTGAGAGCCGTGAGCCTTGGATTCTAAACTAAGCTCAGGATGTCTGGTGTCAGAAGGTGACACGCTTTTGTCCCACACCCCAACACCTCAGGCTTTGAAGTTTTCTTCACCTGATTTTACACAAGGGAGGAGAAAGGGAACACGGTCCACACTGTCCTGCTCTCATGCAACTTTTTAAAGAGCAAAATCAAGGCGAGAGCTAGGCTCGCACAGCCTTGAGGTGACAGGGAATTTCGGGCCATCCTGTTGGAAACTAGACTCTTCAGAAATAACGTAATCTTTTTCAGAATGTCATTTTTGCCTTCTTGGCATGAATATATAAATCATTAGTACTCCGTGGAAAGGGGCTTTTTTTTTTTTTTTATTTCCCAACCATCAGAACTCTAAAAGTTTATTTGTTATTGCTGAAAATGTGTGGATTTTGGAGGTTACTGGCATACTCAATCACTCCACTTTATTAGCACATTCAGAGTGATTGCAGAAACTAGTTGGCAGGGCTCTGGAAGAAATACTGATATAATATCTCTGAAGGAGGCTGGGTCCCTTTACTCCAGAAGAAGGAGGCTGGGTCCCTTCGCTCCAGAAGAAGGAGGCTGGGTCCCTTCGCTCCAGAAGAAGGAGGCTGGGTCCCTTCGCTCCAGAAGAAGGAGGCTGGGTCCCTTCGCTCCAGAAGAAGGAGGCTGGGTCCCTTTGCTCCAGAAGTGAGCAAAATAGGATACCCCTATCCTATTGTTACTCATGTCTTGGAGGAGGCTGGGTGCCATGGTTTCTGGTGTCTGTCCCCAACACGAGGACCACTACTCCCCACAGCGTAGAAAGGGATCTAGAAATGAATGCGGCCATGTAAAAGTTTGCCTTCTTTTTTCTTTTAAATATCCACTAGCCTGCTTGTTGATCCCCACATGCATCCAACCAATAGTAACCAAGCGTGAATGGATACAAGTATCTGAAGAATTAGACACAAAGCAATGTTTCACGATAGATTTCAACATTGCATGGCAGGAGAGAGCGAAAATGAGAGAGAGAGAGAGACACTTATGTTCCCTACCTTCAGCTACAAAGTAATTACTAAAATAAATGACTTCTAAATGAATATGTGAGAATAAATGAGACATTTTAAGCAATAAATAGTGAATTCTGGCAGAAAGAGTTTCTCTCATCAGAAAAGTCAGTGAATATAATTAAAAAATGTGAGGAACCAACCCCTTTAGATATGTTGGATATATATTTATGAAGTGTATTTATGGCCACAATATCACCTTTTCTAAACACATTTCAAAATTCTTCCTGAAAGCTTGCCTAAATAAATATACATTTATGCATGGCAAAAAAAAAAAAAAAAAAAAAAAGAAAGAGAATTCTTGTTATTACCTGTGTCTAGGAAAAAATAAACACATTTATAACTTAAAATCCATTTACATATCTATTCTTGGGGCACCTGGATGGCTCAGTTGGTTAGTTAGGTCTGACCCTTGACTTTGGCTCAGGCCATGATCTCACCATTCATGAGATCTCTCTCTCAAAATAAGTAGATAAACATTTAAAAAATATATCTATTTTCCCTGCTAATCATTTGTTTATTTAAAAATATTCTGCCTTCATTAAAATTTTTGAATACTCATAGAAATTTAATAGCAGTGACAAATTCAGTTAATTATCTCAAATATTTATACCTATAATAAAGGCATATGGTTTTGCTTAACCTAAAAATTGTTTCCTGTTTTAATCACAGGAATATACACTGAAGAGTGATTTGTGAATTTTCTCACTACTTTTCCTTGATATGGTCATTGGCCACTCATGTCTTTGGCTGCCAGATATATTCAAGAAACATTTGTGTATGCCTTTATTAGAGACCACACCAGAAACATTAAGCCTGGTTGAAATACGAGCTCCTTGAAAGGCAAATGAATATTTTTTTTCCCTTTCTCATTGCAGCTAATGACCTATTTAAGATTGAGCCACTTATACAAGAATTTTTTTAAAAAAATTTAGAAGTATAAGTGGGTTGAAATTCATGAATTGACTAATTACGGTCATAAGCCCATGGGTAGCTGAAGCATATAGCCAATATGATGAAGTTCAGATGATTACAGCATTATTTAAATAAGTTCAACAGAGATTAGAGGTTTTTCATTATTTATAATTATTATGCAAAGAGGCCCCTTACAATCATAACCTTAAAAATATTGCCATGTATACTACTGGGCATGAATATTTTTCACTTACAATCTGTGTATATAGTTATTACTATCAAGACTGTGTCTTAAGTGCTCCTCTGGGCTGGGCTATTTAGGCTAGCTTTGCGGGGAATGAGGCACCTGTCTCCTTGTATATGAGAATCTCGAGAAAGCTCTTGGGGCAAAAAATACCTCCCTCTTTGCCTGTAATTCCATCTGTGATACACACTCATTCCTGCCATTTTGATTCCCTTCAATATAATCCTAATTAAAGTACAGGATTCCAGAGAAAGTCATATGTTAAGGCATGAATATCCATCAACATCATTGTGTTGATCACAACTCCTTCCTAATTGACAGCTAGTTGAGAACAGAGTGCTAATGAAGTTGGTAAATTTTGATGCAGGGAAATATAGAAAGCACTTTCTCAAGTCAGCATGTGAATTGACAATACAAAGGGTCAGCACTGAAGACAATGTCTAGGAACAACTCTGGGACCCCAAATAAGTTAAACTCAGTTCCTATACCGACCCTAAATGTCAATCTAAGATATAAAATCTGTATACATGCAGACATGTTAAACATTCAACAGTTCCACTACATAAATAAATATTCACATTATAACATTCAAAGGATGATATAATCTATCTACTTTAGTTTTTTAAATATTTATTTTTGAGAGAGAAAGGTAGGGAGTGAGCGTGCATGAGCAGGGGAGGGGCAGAGAGAGAGGGGACAGATGATCTGAAACAGGCCCTGTGCTGACACCAGACAGCCCAATACAGGGCTCAAACCCATGAAAGGTGAGATCATGACCTGAGCTGAAGTTGGACACTTAACCGAATGAGCCACCCAGGCGCCCCTAATCTACCCACTTCAGTAGACATTTTTTTCTAGTAGGTAAAACTGAGAATCATCAGAATACATATTCAGAGGAAGCAGATTTGGGAGAGAACCCCACATTTTTTCAGAGGGAGCCAGCAAGATTTTAGGGTATGTATGTTGTGGGAGGAGCTGTATACTTGAAGAGAGAATATAGATGTGGTTGACCTAGGAAAGATGAAAGAAGAGCTTGCATTATGAAAGGTAGAAAATGAGCTTGTATTGTGCCAGTAAAAAGCTTCAGGTTCAAAACTGGTTGCTCCTGAATAATATTAAGCACAGTAAGTTTATCTTTTCACTTCAATTTCTAGACTAGGGGACTGTTCTGGGACCAGACTTTTTGATTGGAGTTTTCTGAGTCATCTTTATAGCTTGCTTTTCCTATATAGCAAAATTTGTTAGTCACCAATGCAGAGGGAGAAAAGAACCTCACCCAGTTCTTACAAACTCAGCAAAATTTTCAAAGTTCTTTCCTCAGCTGTTGGTATTGTGGGCTAGTAAAATCATCAGTGAGTTTCCAGAAAAATAGGCGTTGCAGGTGAACTGCCTTCCAGGATGTGAATTAGGCACAAGGATAATATCTACTGTGTGTGGGTGTGTGTGTGGGGGGGTGACCATATATATTGGGACAGGAGATCTAGTATGTATGTAGGGAACTTGGGGTTTTCTTCTAACTGAAATGACCTCAGTATTGTTCTGATAGCTGTTGAGGAGTGCTACGTGATACCCAACGTTTACTCCAACCTGGTAATTCTAAGATTTTTCCTGTTGGAATGAAAATAGTTTAGACCTTCTGTCTTTGCTGTTGCTCAAGTTTTAGAAGTCTTGAGACTTTCATAGAGGCACTCATCTGTATGAATTTCTAGCTGCAGTCGTGTGATATTTTTTTAAAAAGTATGAAGATCTGAAAGTAAAAGATTTTGTCTTGGGCCTTGCATTAGCTCTCCTAGCGATCTTGCTACTCATTGAGAAAGACTGTATCCATGGTGATCAGGAGAGTAACAAGTGGGAAACTTTCTCAACTGGAACAGAGCCCATTTCTCCCCCCGGACAACAGGTAAACTCACACCACAAGTTACCAGCAGAGTTCACATGGCTAACTGAAATCCAGAAGTACCATGCAACTCTGAAAGAATCTTTTCAACTACAGATTTTTCCTCGACTCGGAGAGATGTAGCCTTATTTGAATTATTCTGAAAATGCTCTTCAACACCAAGACTCATAAACAAGCTTGAGATTTCTTTCTTTCTATTTGGATTTGTTTTCTGCCTGTCTGTCATGCAGAATGATAATGGGCTGAAGCCGTTGCTTCCATTAACAATCATGGCTCGTATCCCATCTTTTCAGTTCTGATGCTAATCACGGCAAGGCCCCAGCAGCCTCTTGAAGCGCCACGGAGCAATCCATGTTCAATTGTGACCGGAATTCCAAACGTAGAAAGTAAAAGGTAATGTTTCCAAATAACTCATCAAGAAATGTTTTCACACGAGCACAGGCCAATTTGAGCATTTCTTAAAGATGTGACATTGCAGTTACGTTCATTCCTGTTCTTCCTTCCTTTCTCCCTTCTTGTACTGGTTTGCACATTCCTGTGATTCTTGGCATTAATATTCATTGCTGATATTACAAAATCTGATTTTCATATATTGAAGAAAATATGGCGGTTGCCTTCAAAGGACTCATAGGTGAATTGAAACAGTGGCAGAGGACCTAGGGCCTGGGCGTCAGAATTGGCGCACCTGTTTTTGAATGGCCTGTGAGCTATGGATGCATTTACATTAAAAAAAATTTTTTTTTTTAATGTTTATTTATTTTTGAGACAGAGAGAGACAGAGCATGAACGGGGGACGGTCAGAGAGAGAGGGAGACAGAGAATCGGAAGCAGGCTCCAGGCTCTGAGCTGTCAGCACAGAGCCCGACACGGGGTTCGAACTCACGAACGGCGAGATCATGACCTGAGCCGAAGTCGGACGCTGAACCGACTGAGCCACCCAGGCGCCCCTGCATTTACATTTTTAAATGATTGTGGGAAGGGCACCCGGGTGGCTCAGCTGGTTAAGCATCTGACTCTTTTTCTCAGCTCAGGTCATGATCCCAGGGTCCTGGGATCAAGCCCCAAGTGGGGCTTCATGCTGAGTATGGAGCCTGCTCAAGATTCTCTCTCTCTTTCTCTCTCCCTCTGCCCCTCCCCCCAAATACTAAGCAAAAATAAATCAGTGATTAGGGAGAAATCAAATGAAAAATAATATAATGTGACACGTGAAAAATTATATGAAAGCCAAATTTCAGTGTCCATAAATAAAGTTTGACTGGAACACAGACACATTCATTTGTTTACACATTATCCCTGGTTGCTTTCCTGCTCTAACAAAATTTCATAGTAAATACTAAGACTGCCTGGCCCACAAAGCTGAAAATACTTCCTCTCTGCCCCTTTATGGGAAGTTTCCTGACCCCTGACTTAGAATATAAAACAATGAGTTCTAAAATGAAGACGGTAAGGGGCGACTGGGTGGCTCATCGGTTAAGAGACTTAGTTGGGCTCAGGTCATGATCTCGTGGTTTGTGAGTTTGAGCCCCGCATCGGGCTCTGTGCTGACAGCTCAGAGCCTGCAGCCTGCTTCAGATTCTGTGTCTCCCTCTCTCTATGACACTCCCCTGCTTATACTGTCTTTCTCTCTCTCTCTCTCAAAAATAAACATTAAAATATAATAAATAAAATGTAGACACAAAGAAAGTGATGCTCTGAGGGGAAATGAGTTAAGTGCCTTGGGTGGTTACATTTTCCATAATCAGTTATTAGTACTTAATATTTTCAAGACATCTCATATTCGTGGAGGTTTTTTTCCCCCCACCAAGAGTATTTAACCATAATGGCCAATGCAAGCTGAGGTGACCCTATAATTACAGTGAGTCAGAAGGAAATGGCTTTTTCCAGAGTAAATAAGAAAACTGAATCCATAGGAGAAGGAAAAATTTGCTTTATATCCAAAATCTTCTAAATTTCAATAAATAAATGGGTGTTGCTAACAGAATTGGAGGAGAATTTTCTACTGTCCCTAGTAGAGCCTTGGCAGTTCAGAGGCTGAACAAGAGTCTGGGCCTAGAGTTTCACATCTGAAAGAATGATGGGTGGAGAGAAGCAATGCTTCCCTAAGATTCTCCCACAGAGCTGACTTCTAAATTCACAGCCTCCTCCCCTCTACCTACTTCACCATTTTGCATTCAATTCCACCCTATCTTTGAGGTTGAGGACACTGACAATGCATAAATCCATTGTATGTTGTTTTCAGATAACAGGTCTTACAAATATATCTATATCTATATATATATATATATATATATATGTGTGTGTGTATATATATATATGTGTATATATATATGTGTGTATATATATATGTGTATATATATATGTATATACACACACATATATACATATATATGTATACACATATATATGTATATACATATGTATATGTATATAAATATACATATATGTGTATATATACACACACACACATATATACATACATATATATATGTGTATATATAATTTATTGTCAAGTTGGCTAACATACAGTGTATACAGTGTGCTCCTGGATTGGGGGTAGATTCCCATGATTCATCGCTTACATACAACACCCAGTGCTCATCCCAACAAGTGCCCTCCTCAATGCCCATCATCCATTTTTCCTCTCCCCCGCTCCCGCCTCCATCAACCCTCAGTTTGTTCTCTGTATTTAAGGGTCTGTTATGGTTTGCCTCCCTCTGTCTGTAATTATTTTTTTTTCCTTCCTTCCCTCCATGGTCTTCTGTTAAGTTTCTCAAATTCCATATATGCATGAAAACATGATATCTGTCTTTCTCTGCCTGACTTATTTCACTTGGCATAATTCCCTCCAGTTCCATCCACGTTGCTACAAATGGCAGGATTTCGATGGAGGAGAGATTCAGTTAACAGGTCTTAATCACCAGTTATTTGGGTACATGCTTTCAGATGGACATTTTCAATGCTCCACTCCCCTGTGAAGTTTCCGAAAGTCCTGTCTACTGGCTAATGTTTCAAAAGAGGAAAAAGTCAGGGAGGAAGGGAAGAAAGAACAAGCTTTCGAGAATGATGATCCTGACTCCTCATTAGCGCCTTACACAGTATGCCTTTTAAAAGGCATACTCAGCTGTTGAAGTGTTCCCAGGAGTTAAATAAAGCGCAAGAAGGCACTCACGGAGAGCATATGGGGAGGGCTAGCACACCTATCCTCATTTCACATCTGAGAAAACTGAGGCTCAGAAACATTAGTCAATTACCCAAGTGTATAGAATTTGGGAACTGGCAGAATTAGAGTTTGTACTATCGAGTAGAAATTTTAGGCTTCTTCTTCCATACCATAACTACCACCCTGTTGTAGAATATAATGAAAGCTACGTGTCTAGATTTAGCTGTCTCCGTTGGACATAGTTTAAAGATATCAGCTTAGCACCTTGTATCCCTGTGAGGATATTTCCCTTAGATGAATGATATGACCTGTGTTACCTACACCAAGACTCCCGGGAAGAAGGTCTTGAAGCCCCACGTATGACAACTTCAGCTCTTAAGCTAACCTTGTCTGGAGAGTTCCATATTTACATCAAGGGCTGAGTGATAACTTTCTTTTAAAACCAAGAGAGAGGCAGATGACTCTCAAAAGAATGAAAAAAAAGCCTGGCTCGGTGAACTCAGTACAGAGTGACCAGATATATGGCATAGGGGAGAAGTACTGTCAGGGGAAGCCCGTCCTTAACCAGAAGTGGAAAAATCACCTCATTCAAACTGAATTCTGTGAGGCTTACAATCAGATGGGAATGTATCACCTATGTCCCAATATATATGGAGGGTCTCCCACATGCCTTAAGCCATGCTTGGCTTTCTGGAGGATGCAAGCCTCCTTATGAAGGTTCATATGTAATTAGGGAGATAGGATATATACTCTGTAGAAGTGTGTCCATTAAATAAAATTGTGCTCCTTGTAAAGGATCTGAACTTGAGCAATTCTGCCAAGTTACAGAGGCAGTTGCTTAGCACTGACTACTGCACAGTGGTAACTGCTACCTCAGGAAGTGAGATGAGGAATTTTCCATCCATATCAAGAACACGATAGAGTGTAAACAAATGACCTCTGGGGCCACTTGCCTCCATTTGAATCCTTCATTCATCACCTTCTACCTGTGTGATATTGGGCAGGTCACGTAACCAGCTTATGTCTCAGCTGCAAAATCAGGATAATAATACCTAATTTGTGAGGATTAAATAAACTGTTACATGTAAAGCATCTTTAAGCTGCTTGGCATATAGTGAAAGTTTGCTAAAAAAATAACTCTGACATATACGTTAATGATTCAGAATAGATCTCACTATTTCTTTAAGGTTTCCATTCCAACTTGAGCTTAGGTAGTAGGTTTTAAAACTCTGCTTACATTTGAATTTACTGGATTTATGCTGAAATGAAAAATTATAACGTACTTTATCATGGGAAAATGTGCTATGATCATTAGTGTCATCAGAAGAAAAAAGATAGAAGTAATATTATGATTATATAATAGCTTGTACTTATATAATAGACTATACTTCTATGTGCCAGGAATGATTTTAAGCTCGATTATATGATTTTAATTCATTTAATCCTTACAACAACTCTAGAAGATAGGCGAGTGCTATTATTAAACCCATTTTACATATGTAAGGATACAGGCACAAGGAAATTGAGAGAAAAGAAGGACAATGCAGTTATTCAAATTGCTTTATGTCTTACATTCATGGTAACTATGAACTCCTGGCCATCCTTTAGACCTCATTCTTTTATATGTTTGTCATCTATTAGTGTAATATTTTAAGTGAAATTTTGTCTATGAATTATTTACACTAAGATTTTGCTGACTGTGTATTTTATGGAGGATCATTTGGGGATAGGGCCAAGCTAATCGAGGAATGGACTATGGTGGATGAGTGGTTTCTGGAGAGGATTAAGAGATGGGTCAGAGAATTGGAGAAGCTAACACAAATGACAATTGCTAACAACAGAAATAATTTTCAAATTACATTATGCTTCAATATGACCAGCATTCGAAAGGGTAAAGATGCTGGAGTGTAGGTACTTAGTTGTTTTATGGGGGAATCTTAATGGCAAAAACTCATTTAGCAAAGCATCATGAGAAAATTTCCATTCAAAGTACAGATGAAAGCACCATGATTTCTAATTACTCCCTGAAATGAGTCTTTATTTAGGTCTTCACAGAATATGCTTCTGCTTGAAATCCATTGAATTTATTTTCGTTTTATAAATAGTAGCCTTTGAAGGGAACATAGCTAGTGCTGTTACCAGCCACTAAGTTTGAATTGAACCATTACTCAAATCATGATGGATTTGGATTAGTTTTCTTTGTGTTTATGAAAACATGCTTGTAGAATTGCATTTTTCATCATTTATCAGTAAGAAGAAAACTCAAGCATTTTAGAATAACACTATAATTCCGTATGATTGGTTTACAGGCAACACTGAACTATTTTGATACTCAAATGGATTGTGGAAAATACTTCCGGATATTGGATGTTTTCAATGTGAGAGGCAGGACTGTGTATGGAAATTGTAACTGTACTTCAGTCCTACTGGATCGTCTCTTCTGCCCCCCCGAGGGTGGCAAGCATACATGTTAGATTTGGGTAGAAGTTCTTGCAGCAGGGAATGACGGCTCACCACCTCCTGCCATGCTTCAGAGCCTTCACTCCTCAGATTTCAACAGTTGACCTCTGCCTGTGGAGGTGAAGTCTCGAGGCAAATAGTAGAGTTACCCCCATTTCTTCTTTCTTTGAGAGAAGCAGTCTGTAAGGCAATTCTTCAGCACCCTGAAATACGTCCAAGAACCCTCAAGAAATTGCTCTCATCCTTCAGTTGAAAATTACCTTCTAATTTTCTTCCTGCAATGCTGGTGTAACCATTCTACTCTGGAAGAGTGGAGTTCTTGAAGGGCTATGTGCTCCTTCCAGTTATCCTGATGAAGGTGGTATGTGCTCTGGAAGGCTCACCCAAGCATGGGAAGATGGTGGTGATACTTTTCTTGTGTGCATATGATAGGCATAGAATCAACATTTTAGGTCTAGTTATAACCTCTTTCATTTAGCAGCTGAGGAAAGCGGGACCCAAGGGCTATCGTGCTTAGGATAACTGTCCCACAGCCACTGTAAGCATACAAGTTCCTTTTTTTTTTTAAGCTTATATTTATTTATTTTGAGAGAGACAGAGAGAATGAGTGGGGGAGGGGCAGAAGGAGAGGGAGTCAGAAGATCTGAAGTGGGCTCTGGGCTGAAAGCAGAGAGCCTGATGCGGAACTCAAAGTCGCGAACCACAAGACCATGACTTGAGCCAAAGTCGGATGATTAACTGACTGAGCCACCCAGATGCCCCAGAATACAAGTTTCAAACTTGTAGGCACTGCTTCACCTCCCACACGTCCCAACCCAAAGGACCCACGAGTCTTCCCACGACGTTCCATCGTCTTTTCTCAGTGGTTGATTGCACTGCTCTGAATGAGTTATTGTGTCCACGGTTGCATAAGATTCCCTCCAAACTGCAGCTTGTTTGCATTCTTGTCATAATATACAGCCAGAGACTCAAAAAATTCTCCCTGAAATAAAGGAACTCCGTATTCTTAAGTTAGCAAAACTCTGATTGCTTTATTTATTGATACCCCCTGCAGTAAAACATCACAGAGATGGAGTGTGGAGCTCTCTTTTGGTGCCAAGCTAATTAGAGTACAGTTGTGAGAAATGGTTTTATTTTTATTTTTTTAAAAAATTTTTTTTTTTCAACGTTTATTTATTTTTGGGAGAGAGAGAGACAGAGCATGAACGGGGGAGGGGCAGAGAGAGAGGGAGACACAGAATCGGAAACAGGCTCCAGGCTCTGAGCCATCAGCCCAGAGCCCGACGCGGGGCTCGAACTCACGGACCGCGAGATCGTGACCTGGCTGAAGTCGGACGCTTAACCGATTGAGCCACCCAGGCGCCCCTATTTTTATTTTAAAAAATTTTTTTTTTCAACGTTTATTTATTTTTGGGACAGAGAGAGACAGAGCATGAACGGGGGAGGGGCAGAGAGAGAGGTAGACACAGAATCGGAAACAGGCTCCAGGCTCTGAGCCATCAGCCCAGAGCCTGACGCGGGGCTCGAACTCACGGACCGCGAGATCGTGACCTGGCTGAAGTCGGACGCTTAACCGCCTGCGCCACCCAGGCGCCCCGAGAAATGGTTTTATACTATTAAACACGAACATCAAAAACATTGATGGATATTTCTTCTTTAAATCAAGTTATAATATATTTAAATTTGTTTTAATATTTATTTGTTTTTGAGAGAGACAGATTGTGAGCAGGGGAGGGGCAGAGAGGGAGAGAGGGAGACACAGAATCCGAAGCAGCCTCCAGGCTCTGAGCTGTCAGCACAGAGCCCAACGTGGGGCTCTAACCCACGAACCAGAAGATCACGATCTGAGCCGAAGTTGGATGCTTAACTGACTGAGCCACCCAGGTGCCCCTCAGGTTACAATATCTTTGTGGACTTATGGGTTAGACAATCTATTCCCTCAACCAACCCCTGATCCATTGCTATGCTGAGGGGAGCCACCTATGGTACAATATTTTAACTCAAGAGCAAATTCAAGTGTCTCAGTGTGAGAGGTGGGGACAGGTAGCCAAGGACCAAGGGAACTCAGCTGTCCACTAGTTGGGTTAGTGGTCTTACCATACAGTGGCCTCTTTAAGGCCCATATTAACCTAAAAGCTCTTAAATCTACACAGGAAGCTGAGTGGGCCAGTCCCTGTCAAGAACACCAACATCAGGTGAGGGTGTTTTGTTTTATTTTGTTCATTTTGGTAGCTCTGAGGAGCTTTTTGTGTCTGCACGCAGGACGGTATCAGGTTTCTGTTCTCCTCCGAGGACAGAGAGGAAGCAAAACCATTACACAATGTTTACGCCTTATGGTCTCTCTAACAGTCTCAATACTTCCATCTTATTAGAAATGTGGCTGCTATTTTCGAATTCTGATTCTACGTGCATCCAAGAGAGGGCATGGCCAAGTTCAAGGTGGTTGCAAGGATTTGAGAGGGGTGTGCGGTTAGGGAAAAAAAAACGAAACAATAAGAGAACAAGGAAGACAAAAGCAATCTGATTAATAAGAAGGTTATTTTTGAGACACTGCAGGTAGGTCAAAAATATGAAAAGGGAGTACCTAAATGACTTTCCTCTAAGGATCTCAAACCTGAGAAAGGGTTGGTTGCCTTATCGTGGAGATCTGGCTCCCTGCCCTCCACCTGCCTCCCAGTCTCCCCCACACCATGCTCTCTCCTGACTTCTACTGGCATAAGACATTTCTGCAGACCAGAGGGTCAGCGCTCAAACTCCAGATCTGATGCAGTCTCTTGTAGTGTCCACATCCCCTTTCTCTGTCCACTAAGAAATGAATGTTTTTCCAGAGTACCCTATCAGAGTTTGAGTTATTCTGAGACACAGTGTCTATTTATCTGAGGTGCTACAAAAGAGAGGTAGGCAAAAATACTTTAAATGCAATCTTTGTGTTCTTGAGCAAATCATTTCATCTCCACAAACCTTGTCTATGTAGCTATAAAATTGGAATAATGATATTAAGTATCTTGGGAGGGTATGGCCCCTGTGAGGTACTGGTTGTGACACTTGACCCATTAAGGACGGTGTCCGGGTATGGGAGCGGATCTAGAAATGTCAGGCTGTGACTTTGCCCTCTACGCAAGAGCCAAAGATTCTTGGAACTGCGCTGGAAGGGCAGCATGCTAGATGGACTGTGTTATTGTGCCAAGCTAGAGAGGAGACGAGACATAATCTGAAAGAGAACCCAGGAGATGAGAGGCTAGAGAAACCAAATGAACCCAGGCATGAAAATCCAATCTGAGATTGGGAGCAAAGGGAAGACAAGGAGGTTGAAGCAGAAGATCCAACCAAGGTCAAGGCAAACTGGAGTAATGACCGGATGGGAGCTAATGTTGGTCCAGGATGAAGCTCAAGGATGCTGAGATGACAGGGGGTGCTAGACAAAGGTTATCATGGGTGCACCATCTATGGGAAGTCATTATGTAAAGGGTAAAATGCTAGTTAAACATAGTGGTAGACTATGACATTGTTTGACAGTGTCCCATGTTCCTTCCTAGGGAAGAGTTATACTTCTTAGCCTATGAAATTCAGACGTGGCCATGAGATTTACTTTGCCCATGTAATTTAAGCCATCTTGTAGAGCCTTAAGAGCCAACACATGATTTGCTACGCTCTCTTTTCCCATGACCTCCATGGCTGGTAGAGGCTGTCTCCTCTCTGTCTGGGTCTTGGAATGAGGAAAATGATCACACTGGAACAGAATCCTCAGGTAACTCTTAATGGACATGTAGTAAAAAATAAATTTTGCTATTTTCTGCCACTGAAAATGCATTCGTTTTTTAATTGCAGCATTATCTAGCCCATCTTGACTGATACAAATGCAGATTACTGGTTGCAAGCTAGTGATTAATGGTTATGCTTGGTTAGACTTATTTCAATATGGCTGGCAAAGTATGGCAATGATGCTGCAAGAGAAAACAAGAAAAAAATACAACTATAATGTGTATTTAGGACAATGTGTAATAGAGAATGTAGTCTGTGGGCAAAGTTGTTACTTCTGCTAATATCATAGTCAGTCAAAATAAATTAATAAATAAATTAAGAGAAGCCTCAGCCTCCTTTATTCTCAAGTATCTTCTGGTTTAATCAGAAAGAGAACAAATTCACACACACACGAACACACCCTACTTTCACTTGATAAAACAAGTAAACGGGTACAATTCTTGCCATTGCAAGAGTTTAAAGTCTAGGGGCGCCTGGGTGGCGCAGTCGGTTAAGCGTCCGACTTCAGCCAGGTCACGATCTCTCAGTCCGTGAGTTCGAACCCCGCGTCAGGCTCTGGGCTGACAGCTCAGAGCCTGGAGCCTGCTTCCCATTCTGTGTCTCCCTCTCTCTCTGCCCCTCCCCCGTTCATGCTCTGTCTCTCTCTGTCCCAAAAATAAATAAACGTTGAAAAAAAAAAAAAAGAGTTTAAAGTCTAGGGAGACTGAAGGTATAAGATTGCTGAATTTTATTATTGCAATTGTATTGTTATTCTAATTATTATGTTACTGTTGCTTTTGCGGTGTTAGACATTAAGAAGCTATCACAAGAGTGGTTGTGGATTGGAGTTGCAAAAATAAGTTCCATTGTTTGTCTTTGTCATATTTAGTCTCCTAAGCCAGGTAGCTTTTGAATGGACAATACATGATGGGAGAAGGGTAATTTGTTATTTTAGATAAACAGACGCCTGAGGAAAAGGTGTAGTTCTGGAGCGATGGGACTACAGAATGAGAAAGGTTTTGGGGGAAAAAAGATGTAAGGAACTGTAATCAGGTAGATAGACAAGGCTTGGACTCCATCCTCAGATGGAAATCAAGACAGAGCTCCAAGAGCCAGCAAGAGCTCATCTGAAATCATAGAGGCTAATTTTCGAAGGCAGGACCAGAGAAGGGGTGACTGTTCCTGATGAATGGCCCATTCTGCCATCCTGACTTGGCCTAGAAATGTGGGCATGTGCCGGGAGTGATAGAGATTTTTCTTCATCCTTTTCTCATCTGCAAACACAGCTTTTCTGGGCTTATACCTTAGTAATCCATAGTCCACTGAATATCGTGTCGGCATTTAACCCAAGCCCCTAACCGTATTCATGATATGCAATACCAATTGCATGGCTATTGGCAATGCTAAATGTTCATTTTTCTCAATTGACTCCATATCCATTTTTGAATTAAGAAACATGTTGAGCACAAGAGCAAGGACCCTTCCTAATAGTGATGCTGAAGGGCATTCTCATGAGGATGAAAGCAAAAGAAAGTGAGACTTAGTGACAGTCTGTTCTGCCTCAGGGCACTTTAAAGGTGCTGTTCTCCAGCATTTCAAGGGAAGAGTTGCCTTTTTCACAAGCTCTTTGAGAATGTTTCCTGAATTAATATTCAATCTCTATTAATTACCCATGCAACATTTTCAGCTTGGCATTAGTAATATGCACTGAACTTATTGATGGCTATGTGGTCGCATTTGTTATATATATATATATATATATATATATATATATATATTTCCTAAAAAGTCAAGTTTATAAAAAAACAAGGTTTTTTAATTTTTAAATATGGTGTCTAGTGCTTCAGCCAAGACACCATTCTGAAAAGATTTTATTTTTCAAAATTTGAAAACAAGTACATCTAGCCTTTTTTTAGATTGGCCATGGGAAAATTCACTGAATACATAATAAAAGTGGTATTTTGCTACCACTAATGATGTATAATCTACTTCACAACTTTCTTCACACGTTTCTGAAATTTAATGGGGTATAAATATATACACATAAATTAATGAACAAATAATTGAACACAAGTTAGGTAGCTAGCTAGCTAAATAGCACGTATAAAAATTAGATGATGTCTGAATGATACGGGGAAATCAGGGCCATAGTTTAGCTTTTATTGCATTGCATGTGATTACAAGAAATCACGTTTTAAGGGCACCCAAGATGTTTGAAGAGTGCCTAGAAGGACTAGTTTTACTTATGAGCAGAAAGGACTGTAATCCTGGGTGGGGGAGATTCAGGGGTTCAAAGAAGCCCCCATCCCCAAAGAATTATCCACTCATTTGTTGCTGGACCCTAAAATGCCATTATAAAGAGACTCATTGCCTGGGTTTCAAGCAAGCATTTTATTTCTTTTTTAATGGTTTGCCCATATTACTCTTACAGTTTTTGCAAAGTGAAATGGCACATAGTTAAACAATATGCACATGGTTAAACAATCAAATTGCTTAGAAAGGCTTACAATGAAAAGTAGCCCTCCCGGGTGCTACCCTCCCCTCTCAGGTCTCATCTCAGACAGAACAAAATTTTAACAGTTGCTCTTTCAGGTTTTCTGGTTATTTTCTTATTAACAAGTTGACCTCACGCTTTCCTATTTTATCAATGCTGACATTCTCTTTTCCTACCCTGCTGTCCTAAGTGACAATTTGGCTCAATCTTCACCACTGCCTCTCCTGATAATTACATCAGGGTTCCCAGGCCCACTGGATAGTGTACAACCACAAAAGACAGGGGCGTCACTCGCTTGTCCCCAGACCTTGCACTTCTTCCTGTTTGTAGCCCCGTTTCTCCTTCCTGAGCTTAGCCCCCACTGCTGGAAAGGTGCCCCCCTCCCCCATGTCAGTTCCAGCTGGAGCCCCCTCTGCATGTTTTCTGAGCTCGCTTCACCAGTCAGCCCTCCTTGGTTCATTTCCTGTCCCCGAAATAGAAATAGACCAAACTCCTTTCTGCCTGTAGTTCCACTCTGCTGTCTTCATCACTACCGGCCTTTATTGTGGTCGCTGTTCACTACCACTTTATTGCACATGAGATGGGGAGGAAGAAAGAGAAGATGCACGTATTTTGAAAGGAAATTTCAGGCAGAAGTTCTCTAAGCAGGCCACAGTACATGCATATTTCTAGTGATGAGTCCATGGGTTTAATCAAAGAATCTGGGATACCCCCAGAGTTAAGCTTAAGCTCTACCCTCAAGAAGTTAAAATGCTTAATCTTGGGGCGCCTGGGTGGCGCAGTCGGTTAAGCGTCCGACTTCAGCCAGGTCACGATCTCGCGGTCCGTGAGTTCGAGCCCCGCGTCGGGCTCTGGGCTGATGGCTCAGAGCCTGGAGCCTGTTTCCGATTCTGTGTCTCCCTCTCTCTCTGCCCCTCCCCCGTTCATGCTCTGTCTCTCTCTGTCCCAAAAATAAATAAACGTTGAAAAAAAAAATAAAATGCTTAATCTTGTGGTGAACACAGCAAAACGTATAGATGGAGCTGTGGAATCACTATGTTACACACCTGAAACTAATGTTACATTGCATGCCGACTATATTTCAATTACAAAAGAATAGTAAAATAAAATGCCTAATTTGGCCAGTCAGGGAGGGAAAAAAACCAATTCACTTTATCATTTTCCAAGGGTAGACTTCATATTCCCCATCTCATTAGTCATATAGGTTTCTTATTCAAACTACAGATTCTTGGCCTTAATGAATTAAAAAAATGTGGGTCTATAAAAAGTAAAAAAAGAAAAACGTGGGCCTGGGCTCCTCAAATCTGCATGCTTAACAAGCTCATGAGATAATCTAATATCACATATAATAGAAATACAGATGACAGATAATATTCACACACTTAATATATGTAAATATAAAATAGATATTATTTACAGGCAAAATTATAGATGGTAGGCTGCTTATCAAAGTTTGAAACATAGGATTGGAAAAGAAAGATGTATTCTTAATGCCTGCCTTTTAAAATAATATGCTACATGACCAGAACTTTTGATTGATCTCAATGAAATATTGAAATACTTGTAAAGTTAAGTGATTTTTCAAGCAGCAATTGGTGACATCACCCACTGAGGCAGCTGACATTTGCATCCAGCGACTGTGTATCATAACTTCTGTTTATGGCCATTTCTTTAGCCTCCTTTTCATCGTTTCCACAAGCTGAAATACCAGAAATTGGGATTCGTTTTTCATAAATTTTTTTAACCCGCATTTTTAAATGGCCTCGCATGATTATTTTTCTCCTCTGGGGATTTTCAAATTGATTTTCAGTGGCAAGATTTTTAGTTCCAGAATTTGGTCAGGTATAAAAGTCAGGCTAACAGGTAAGTAATTCTCAGGCCTGTTCTATTTTATTTTCTAAATCATCTCAATGTTGTAATTTGCGCAGTCCTCCGACTTTCCATGCAGTAGAGGCCCCTTCTAATGTACAGCTGTTGAACAGAAAGAATAATGCCAAAATAAGAGTATAAAAATTTAGAGGGGTGGTTGGTATGAAACTCGAATTGGCACTTTACATGACGTTTTAAAGGCATTAAGTATTTCAAAGTCATTAAGAAACCTGTTATTATTGTACAAGTCATTTAAAAAGAATAAATCTATCCACCAGGCTGTTAACTCCTCAGTATGAATTTCTTTCGAAGAGTGAACAATCCAGACTGACGTTCTCATACTTTCATGCTGTAATTAGAATTAGTATCTGAAAGTTTGCAAATATTGTCTCTAAATAGAACAGGGTTGGACATCAGTGTTTTCAAGATGCATTTCCTTCGTTGATACTTTTTTTTTTTAATGTTTATTTATTTTTGAGAGAGAGAGAGAGAGAGAGAGAGAGACAGAGTGTGAGCGGGGGAGGGGCAGAGAGACAGGGAGACACAGAATCTGAGGCAGGCTCCAGGCTCCGAGCTATCAGCACAGATTCCAACATGGGGGTCGAACCCACGAACTGTGAGATCATGACCTGAGCTGAAGTCGGATGCTTGATGGACTGACCACCCAGGCACGCCCCCCCCCCCCTTTTTTTTTACTTGTAAAGAGAAAAATGAGTGAACTTGTTCATTTTACAGGGCAGTCTGAAGTCTTCCCATGTATTACATTCTGTCAGTGTTTTGTTTCTTGCAAATACATTTCCACTGAGTTGCAGCATTGATTGTTCCTCATTTCATTTCAAATACTACTCTGTTCCAGATTCATCAGCTGCTAATTGAGCATTCAACATATCACAGTTGTGATGGGTAGAGATGCATACAAGAAAAGATCAAACCAGGAGGCTGCCAATTTGTGGCTGGACTTTCACCTGCTTGCTTTTAATAATGCTTGAATATAGATCCTAATTTATAGGCTTGGTGTGAATATTATTAAACCTTCCCTCCCGTCCCTTGTGCTTTGAATGTTCACCGACCCATGAAGATAGCTGAGTGGATAAATAAACTTATACTTAGACCTGGCAAATCAGAGGGCTATTAGAAATAGAGCTTATCTTAATTAAAAAAAAACGAACTTTATATGACATGATATATTGATTTACTTTTTTTAAACTAAGAAGAGATAAATATAAAAATAAGAAATAAAATGACTTTCACTTTTTTCTTTTTTATGAGTTAAAAGTGGTGGAGCCATTAACACGCATCCTAGCCTGCCTGCTTGTCCACCCTTAATTTCATATTGGTTGGTGGTTTCCTGAGTTAAACTTGGCTTTAAACTCTAAGGGAAGATGAGAGATGAAGGAAGGAGAGGCGCCAAGGGGACATCAGGGCAGAGGGGTAGACCAGGAGGGAAGAGGGCTGAAATGAGATATCAGCACTGCTGCTCTGCCTCACTCTGCGTGTCCTTTCATTAGAACTTTTCTGAAGAGAGCGGACAGCTATGTTCAGTGTTGCCCCAGGGGGAGCGAAGACGATAAATGCAAGAACTTTTTTTGTTTGTTTGTCTGAGACAATGAGAAACCACAGACGACCTTGTGAAATCCAAGTCCTGTAGAAGAGTGAGGACATAATTCAGCGGTCTTCTGGCTGAGGAGTGAAGAGGGTGTGCGGGAGCAGAAGGCAGTGAAGGTGGGCTGGTCTGTGTGGGAGTGTGGCCACCACTGCTGGATGTGGACCTCCTCCAGCTCCTCACCAGGGAGCCTCTGAGAGTTGTGCAGTGACAACCTTGAATAAACTCACGCACAGACTGACTTCCCTATTTTTCCTTCTTTCAACACCCAGCACAGAACACATCTGACGCTTCATGAATGAACTGAGTGAATGCTTCTGGACTACACGAAAGGAAGATGTACACAAAGGAAGAAACAGATTATTACAAAGAACCTAGTGGTGAACATGAAAAGAGAGTCATGTTTCTATGTGGAAGATCAGTTTGAAGATCAAACCAAGAATCCATTCAATTTTGAGAATCAGGCAGTCAGAAAGAAACGCAACAATGGTCATGTTAATAACAACAGCTTTGTGTTGGCATAAAGCTGTGATGGCTCACGGAGCATTTTTTCTTTGTTTTTTAATAGTCATTGACTGTTACCTTATGAAAAAGTGCAACATGGAACATTGAAGGAAGAGTTGTAATCTAAAGAATATTCAAGGTGACACTTGAAATTACAATGTAGACAAAGTTCTTAAAATAGATATCTAGGGGTGTCTGGGTGGCTCAGCCGGTGAAGCATCTGACTCTTGGTTTCGGCTCAGGTCATGATCTCACAGTTCATGAGCTGGAACCCCATGTTGGGCTCGGCACTGACAGTGCACCGCGTGCTTGGAATTCTCTCTCTCCCTCTCTCTCTGTCCGTCCCCCACTCACGTGCATGCTCTCTGTCTCTCAAAAAATAAATATTTTTAAAAAGTAGATTTCTAATAATATTGACTCATGATGTTACGTGGTTAAAAAGAAAGACTGAATTAACACTGAGAAGTAACCCTGGGATCAGAATATATAAGAGAAGCACAGCTTGAAATCATTCTATTCAATACAAATCCATATTAGTCTGAGCTTTATACAGCTCTGTGTAGCATTCTAGGTTCCCGGTCTAAAGCTGGAAAGCAGAAATTTGAAGAAGAATTCCGAGAAGAGGTAAAAAGAGTATTAAAGAATCAAGAAACAGGACCTCCTATGAAACGTTCAAAGAACTCGACTTTTCATGAATCCTTATTGACTGTTTCAGAAGTCACGACGAGTCACAAAGTGTAGCTGCATGGGGGGAGGGCTCAGTCTTATAATTTCAATTACAATGATCTTATAAAAGAAACAGCTAACCTTCGCTGTGGGACCTTCCCCAAATGTTCTTTGGTGGACCAAGCTCAGCTTCCTTGGGGGAAGAGCGCTCTCACAGAATTGTATGGTGGATAATGACTGACTTTCTGCCGCTAGGATATCATGAAAAGGAAATATGCCATCCCATTTAGACTAAGTAAGCAACGGAGACGTTAGTTTAAACAGAGGTTGTGAGAGCAGGGTATGGAATCTAATTCTCTGGAGAGTGTTAAAAATAGGCCAGGCACTCATCTCTCTGGGATGGTTTCAGCCTGCGGGGGAGCTGAAGGGCAGCCCCGGCCTCTCATGTTCTCTACCACCTCTATGAGTCTGTAGAGGAAAACAATATCTGAGGAGGCCTCATGGGCAGGGTGAGCTCACAGTAACTCAGGCTCATTTCTAACTAGAGCGCTTTCTCAGCCCATGGAATGATAAGTAAGGGTGGGGTCAGAATGTTCCCTGAGTCACACTCTGTGGGCATTACCGAGACAGGTCCCTCCATCTACCAGCGCCGACGGCTGAAAAGCACAGAGGATACCAGTTAGTATTGAATGATAGTGCTTTGTCAGATTTCATTTGTCCCATTGCTCTGTGTGTGTGTGTGTGTGTGTGTGTGTGTGTGTGTAAAACAGTCAGAAAAACTAAATAGAAGGAGATTCAGTTAAAAATCTTGAAAACATATGTGTAGAGAACCCTCATATTCTGGTGGGCTTAGCTTCTAATGGCAAGCGTTTGATTCTGACATTAGATCATAACATTTGGCAATGACATTTTCCTGGGTCTGAGGTCTATCCAGGATTGTTGTCTGTTGCTAGCAGATGGAAATTTTCTTCTTAGAAAATGAGCTCTGTTCCAGGCCCCTACAGCTACCGGGTAATGGCCGGCTTCTTGCAAGAGCCAAAGAGACAGCAAAGCTGACAGGCACAGTCAGAGTGAGCTTTAAATACCATGCACCCCATCATTTGGTGGGTGGGTGTTGTTGCTAACTGTGTTTCCACTTCAACAAAGAAAGTGGTGAGTTGCCAAAAAACAAGGATGTTCCATCTTAGGGATTGTGTTGAATTCTTTCCAGAGAAGCAATTTTTTTTTTAAAGATGAATTTTATCCTAAAATATTTTCCAAATTTATTTAGGCATTCTATCCAAGGAAAATAATTTAAGTATTGTGCCATGTAACTAGAATCTGTAGAATGAGAATAACTTTCTCTCACCAAAGCTCTATTCATCAGCAGTCTCTGACAGCCTGTGTGGGGTGGGGTATGGGCCAAGGTCACAATTACGCAGGCCGGCCAATGATACACGGGACCTGGAAAACTATAGCCTAGCAAATTTACAAACAGGTGGTAAAAATATGATTTTTTAAATTGTTCTTTCCTTTTTGCCTCCTATCATTACTACTTTTCTGAAAGGTCAGTTTTGCTTTCTTTAGGAAAAACAGCCTTTCCTTCATTTCCCAAATACTATGTTGATGCCCTTCCTTAGAAGTCTTCCTCTTAATTAAGTTGGCCCGAAGGTCATAAACCGTAATCAATATGGAGGCTGGTCGCTGCAAGGTGCTAATTGACATCCCCAAAGAGGAACTGTGTCAACAATCGATACAGAAGAACAGAGTACTGGTAGATTTATGGCTTTGATTTTGAAAAGGTATGGGAATGCCCTGTGATGTTCCCCCCACCCCCCGGACTCCTTTTGAATGTTAATGCTTTCTTGAAGATGATTTCAGACACACTGCTAGGATACTGCCTCTACTCACTGAAGCAGAATCCTCTGAAGAGTTGCTGAGGCAGAACTGAAATCATGGCTCGCCACAAAGAAGCAGCCGTATTGGCCGCTAATGATGCCTCACACAGAAAGGCGATGCTCCTTTAACTCGGGGGTTTTAATGGGAAGTTTCTAAGCCTGAAACAACAGCTTTAGATCTGGGGTGTGCCATCAGCTGCTAGCAGCTACCACTGTCTACTGCTTCAACACAGCTTGATCGGGAAGAATGGGAACTAAAGAGGCTTGTAACTACCTGTAACTGTTCCACCAGGAAATGGATCAAGTGTTT
The DNA here is from genome assembly GCF_028749965.1 of Puma concolor. Lineage (NCBI taxonomy): Eukaryota > Metazoa > Chordata > Mammalia > Carnivora > Felidae > Puma > Puma concolor. Next base: position 135,696,375 of record NC_141667.1, on the reverse strand, counting down.
GTTCAGCCAGACCCAGGTACTTGACCAACACTGTGTCTTTGATGGGCTAATTAATGCTTTTCTCTAACTTTACGATTCATGCATGAGCAATGATCACATAGATGCTTTTGGATCCAAGTTCTGAATTTAGATCTAGATGTCAGATAAAGACTAATTAAACAGTTGCCGGGTAAAGTTAATACGAGGGGGGTGAAATGTAACGGTGCCTTTATTTTTAAAGCATGCTTAAGTTTATGCTACTGATACTGGATAAAAGATAGTAAAATAGGCTTTTTTCTTTGCTAAGCTGCAGTAAATTATTCTCGAAAGCTATTTGTCCATTATAGTTTGTTTTTTTTTCCATTCACCTAAAACGTCCAACCTCCCAAAATGTAACAGGGATGTTTTAATTTGTTCACAAAGAATCACAACTCAACAACTCATAATGATGATGCTGACCATCCCTGATGCCCCTGCGTGGTGAGCCCTGCGCAGCTCCAGCCTTCTGAGGTATCAGCAAGCACCCTTTTGCATTAGGAAACACACAAGGAAAGAGAAAGAAAACTGGGTATGACAGTAAGGTGTATTGTATGAGGTTACAAGTTCCAGTTTGCTACTGGTGCCTTTTGGTACCCCCACGTACTGACTGGGCACTCACGTGGGATTTTTCTCAGCAAGGCTGCAGCCTTGCCCTGCAGTCCCTTCAAAACTCTTCTAGCAGATGTTAGGAGGAAAATGAAGACAGGGAAGAAGTAAAGCTGAGGCTAGGGCTCAGGCTGAAGAGAAAGCTCTTGTGCTGACCCAGAGCTGGTGAGCCAGAACAACAGGGTCCACTCCCAAACCCAAGCAGACATCTGCAGGCTGACTTTGCAGTGACAGTCAGAGGGAACAGACCTCTCATTGCAGCAGTGAGGGCTGGCGACAGTTCCAAAACTGCCTGTTGACATTTGTAGCTGACCACATTCACATGTATTTAAAGTCACTGTTTTAGGGCTTTTTAGTAGCCTGGGGTCTGTTTGTTCAGTGCGTAAAATAATATCTGTCCTTAGCCATCCTGTGAATTCTGAAACATCAGTGCTATTGTACTGGATCAAGAAGTCCGTATTCAGAAAAGAAAAATATGGAGGTTGCCATACATTTATGTGAGCCAAAAAAAAAAAAAAAAAGAAAAAAAGGGAGGGGAGTGTATGTTGGTTAACATACATGAAGTACCTAGAAAGAGCCAGGAAATCTTTACCTGCATTTATTTCTGGGCTGATCACCAAGAGGGCCATGAGTTCTCTGAATTTATGGGAAATATTTTGCATCCCTGTGTGTATATCCTGGAATGCAAATTATTGTTCACTACGTTCCTACACAGAATTTCCACAAGATTCATAGGTAATAGCTTTTGTTTATGTAGTGATCTGATTACTTAGGCGATGAGGTGGCTTTTGTGGAGGGCTCACAGTTAGTTGTAGGGGGAGATATATAACAGGGCTGATGGGGATGTTTACACATCCAGGGTGGGTGGGTTGGGACAGAGGGTGGAGTATATCTCCAGACACTCCAGTTATGCAAACAGCAATGCAGCTGAGGTTTTGTTTAGCTCAAAAAAGTAGAGGTGATTCTATTTAGCCTCAGTCTCAGGATATGTACCACCGTTAATCACCCAAAGGCATGCTAACATTTCAACAGTCAGTTTCAGAACTGTTGCAGAATAATGCAGCACTTTGAGGAAGTTTGTCTCTGCTGGTCATTGCAAATTCAATCTTGCCTACCCAGTCAATTCCCTTCCTGTTACAGTCTACAAATTGGTCTCGCTAGTCTGCCAGATAAATATAAATAAGGTACACAGGATGTCTTTGTAGCACAGAGTGTCCTGTCCGTTAAATGTGAACGTAAACTATACAAACCTAGGAGTGTTCTTGTTCCACAGACATGCTGTTTTTTACATCTACTTTTGGAAAACATGTCGAGTCACATAACCAGGTTTCTGGCTTAGAAGTTTTAAAAATGAGGTGCGGTGCTTACGTGGTTTAGAGGTACTTAAAAATACAGACACTATGGCTTGCCTGCACCCTGCATACCATTAGCAGCGGGGGGACGACCGACTTTCTACTCATTCTGACATGCCGGAGAGAAACTTGTGAGTCAGCATCCTTGGGGAGATGCTTCTCCTCTGGTAACTGATTTTTATGATTTGGGCCAGTTTACTTATAATCTCCGCTCCCTGGTGTGCTTGTTTGCATAATAGGATTTAGAGATAAACCTCATTTTGCACAAAAAAAACGGCACACAGAGAAAATGCTATGCATCATCACATATTTATTGAACGCCCACTATGAGCCGGGCAGGACTCCACATGACATGCATCCATTGTAGCTATTATCATTGCAGCCCGTTGCAGGAGAGGGGGTATGGGAACGGATCCCCACAAAAGTGAGATGGTGGGATCAAATGCTCCACAGAGCGATGTGTCCAATGCGCTGAACTAATTCTTTGGCTGTCACTTTAAAAATAAGAAAATAAATATATCATTGCTTTAAGGTCTATTTTTTCCAGATAAAATAATTTTCCTTACTGTTAAATGGTATCATGCGATGCTCATGCAATGAAATGTCCAAATGAGCTGAGCTTGACGGAGGGTCATGTTGACATTTACAGTTTCCAGGTAGGACATCTGGATTCAGGATATTTTAAATGGCAGCTCTTCCCCACCCACAAGGCCAATTAACTAAGAAAGACCTGAGCCCTGAAACAGAAAGGCACGTGCAAATTTCTCTGTTTGATGGGACCCTATCCATCAGCACTGAAACCAAGGAAAGGGTAAAAAGCCAAATAACTGCTTTTCAAATCATGAAATCCAAGACTGATGAAGAGTCACAGTGACCCAGACTACCTGTCTGTATTCTTAGAAATCAGACCGATTGCAAACATGAAGGTCTGACGTCCCAGTCGAGCTGGATGACATGTGCTTTTTCACCCCTTCTTTCTATCAGCTGGCACCTCCAAGTTTGAGTTCAGTTCCTTGGATGGTAGGGGCCAGAGATTTGATTGAAACTCTGTTTAAAAAGGCAGTGACCCCGGAGCAGCAAGGGATTCCTCAAGGAGCTTGCTGTTTCCTAAGGAGACAGAGTTGAACACCGCGGAGACTTGCCCTGTGCGAGGTGCTGCCCCAGGACGCAGGTGCGGGGCTCCAGGGGACAGAGCAGGAGGCACCCTGGCCGCTCTGGTGAAGGGAGAGAGACGCAGGCCCCACCAGGGAGGGGGTATTTGGTGTGAACCCTGAGGGAGGGAGCGAAACCCACAGGCGCGAAGAGAGCGAGGAGGAGGGCATCAGGCAGAGAGCATCATGACTAAAAGCTCAGAGGTGGGAAACCTGGAGGAGTTCAAAGAACAGCCTGTGTTAGGTAGAGCTGCAGAGCAAACCAAGTGAGAACGGCCTCCTCAGGTGTCTGCACACTCAGTCACACGTAAGTTTTTGCCTCTTGGTCATTTGACTCCGGACCAAATGCAATTTGAGGTTTGTTGTTCTGGAAACTTATTAGGAAAATAAATTAATGCCTTACAAAACTTCCATTGGCAGAAGATGACCTAAATCTTGCAGTCGAGAAAACAGGGGTATCAGGTCTGTCTGTAAGGGGGTTAATGGGCAGTCAGGGTCCTTGGACATCGGAGCCCAAAGGTTTTCCGAGGGAAGAAGGGTTGGGTTCTGAGCTGAGAGAGATGAATTTGACGCAGTGTGTCAGAAGCATGAGGAAAGGAAGACAGGCCTCTGCAAATTATTATAAGGAAGGCGAGTGGCTATTAGTGCCAATGGTGATGGCTAAGATGAGCTGCTCACTTGGGGCGTCGTAAGTAATGCGGGGGTTTTACACTTTGTGACCATCGCAGAGTCTGGGGGTTTGACTTAGGAAAAGGAATGTGGTATATGATTTTTGAGAAGCGCTTCTTTTAATTAAGCCTTCCTTGGTCCGGTATGAAAATTAGACTTTGCTGTGTCCTGAGTACACGCAAATAGACCTGCAAAGGGGAGACAGGGGTGTGCCGTGGACGGGGATGCCAGCTAGGATTAAAGCACCGCCGTGAGTACCGTGGTCCTTCTTGTACTTAAAACAACCGCCTTTTGTTTTTGTTAGCACTTAGGATGCTTGTGTCAGAATCCTTTCAAATAATTGCCCAGGTTTCTCTATTCTCCTCAGAGGAAGATTTCATTATTCAGGTAAAAGCACCCATGAGCATTTTCTAAGGATCGTTTTTTGCCAACAAGGGACATTTCACGCTAAGGTAGACGTTTTAAAAGATCTTGATGTCTCTGAATATTTTTTTTACTGGGGCAGTCAAGTGATTACATTTCTTTCTTTTTCTGCATCTTACTCTGTCCGCTGCTTCCTTTAACTTGGATGTGCTGTTGAGCTTTCCAAATTTGTAAATTATTGATTAGCTGATTGCGGGTTTAAAATCAAGCAGGCTCGTCCAGGGATTTCAATCAGTCCCAGGCAAAGCTTGGGCAAGAGCTGGCTTTTCTTCCTGGATCTATGTATCCCCCATATACCCTGATGAACTATCTCCGGATCTTCTCATCTATACCCATCATTGCCCACCCTCTCCAGGACTTTCCTCCTGGGCCATCTGCCCACAGAACCTCATGTCTGCTGCCCCCAACCCCAATGGCCCCTCACTTCCGGAAAGACCCTTCACTCTCCTTTCTGTCTACCACACTTCCCCTCCTTCAAATAAAAGCAGTTTTCCTAGACAAATTCCTGTTAACGTGTTCATGTGTCATTCTCCTTGGTAAAATATTGCAATTTAATGACAGGCTTTGATGATTTGACCAGATGAAGTTATTTTAATAGGAAGTGGGTTATCACAGCATGGTGGGAGGGGAGAGGCTTGCAGTTTATAAAGGGCTGTGGAGTTTTCGAAATACTTTCATCTCCGTTTTCTCATCAGTTTGATTTGTCAGCAAGGGGTTGGTGACGAAGGGGTTGGAGGATATATACTTATATTTTGGCAGGCTTGTAAAAAGCATGTGATGAGGCTGTAGAGAGGGTTAACCATATCACAGCATCTGCCTTTAATCAGCAGAGGGTGGTAACACTGCAAATTAAAACTGATTTTTAGATCATTCTAAGAGTTGACTTCCCTGGGAAGAAGCCAGGCTCCAGACTCATTGACAGGGAGACGGAAAAGGGAAACGTAGCTGATAATGTGAATCAGGATGACTAGGTAACTTGCTGGGGCTTCTTGGAATGATTACCCATCACTGCAGCCCCCAAGTGAACGGTGGACCAGCTCGAAAATCTGAGTTCTGGAGGAAGCCTAGGAAGTATGAGCTGGGAGAAAAGAAGTTGGCATTTTGCCTTGTGTGAAGGACAAGGCTGGGGAAGACAGCTCCCGGGCATCAAGCGGACACCGGAGGTGAGAAGGGAAAGGCTGACCAAGGTATTGCTATATTAGCCCCCCAGCTTGTGTCAAGGGAGCCGTCACAGGCTCAAATGGTTCTATGTCTAGTTGTTCACCATGTTCAATGAACTTCACAGATCCAGAAATCTTTATGTTGTGTGTATACACAGTTAATGGCCTTCACTTCTCCTGTATCTCCTTTCTGGCTTACATAATGTTTCCGTAAAGAACTTCCAGAAAAGTCATACCTACCTCAGCCGTGTTAAGAACAGACAAAGAAAACGGCTCTGGCCTCATTCGGGCTCGAGGGAAAATGGACATAGAGTGGGATTCCAGGAAGTCAGTGGAGAGGGCAGGGTCAAAGCAAGGGGGTCCTCCATAGGACACAGAGAGACCAGAGGGACCATGGCAGGGATGGCTTAGGCGCTTCTCCCTCTATCAGCATGTGACTTCCTTTTGACCCAGGCCTTGGTAATTTATTTTTAATTTTTAATTTGTATTTGTTAGAGAGCACAACCAGGGGAGGGGCAGAGGAAAAGAGAGAGAGAGGATTTTAAGCAGGCTCCATGCCCAGCACGGAGCCTGTTGTGGGGCTCAATCCCACGACCCTGGGATCATGAGCTGAGCCGAAATCAAGAGTCGGACCCTCAACCGACAGAGCCACCCAGGTGCTCCCCCCTTGGTGGATTTTACACTTGGTATGAATAAGTCTAGTTTGGATATTTCCTGGGAGTGCAGATGGCCCATTACTGGAAACACTAAGGATGCTGCAGAGGAGGTTCTGGCCACCCTTTCCTGCCCCCTCCCCTCACCCAGTTATCTGCTGAGAATTAACACCCGACGTCGGGAGGGTGCCTAAAAACAAGCGCACCAAACCGAACCCGATCCATCAACATCCTCTATATCCCCACGGAGCTTATTTTTAAGAAATACAGTCAAATTTTATCATAATCTTACTTCAAAATAAAAATGAATGATAAACAAATCTACCGCAACGACTCCAGCCTGAAAAATATCTAGTCATAGAGCTGCAAAATTTTTTTTTCCTCCTAACTGGTAAGTCGTTCCTCCCAGACACTGGTTGTAAATCTCTTTATAAACTGTGCCTTAAACCGTGATTTTATAAACTTTGAAGTGTCATCATACAGGCAAACTGTTATTATGATTACTAATGCAACAATTATAACTATAGAAATATTGTATTAGAGCTTTAGGCCATCATTTCTATTTTCATTTGGTTGCTTCTTCTAATTGAATATCATTTATTTTGATTCCATGTTAATTCCTATAGCTGACTACTGTGCCGTGTAATTTTTCTTATAACAGACTCATACATAGATTTAGCTCAAAATATCCGAAGTTTTTACGGCCGTTGTGGATCCTCCAACTTGCCTTTATTTTTTTAATTTTCAAACAATGTTTAATGTTTACTTACTTTTGAGAGAGAGACAGAGAGAGCATAAGCGGGGGAAGGGGCAGAGAGAGAGGGAGACACGGAATCTGAAGCAGACTCCAGGCTCGGGCTGTCAGCACAGAGCCCGATGCGGGACTCAAACCCGTCAACCGTGGGATCATGACCTGAGCCGAAGCCAGATGCTTAACCGATTGAGCCACCCAGGCATGCCCTCCAACTTGCCTTTAAAGACAAACAGTAATATTCATATATCTTAATTTATCCACCAGTAAAATGGAAATAGCGATAACTTATCTTTTCCCTTGTTTTCCTCCTTTTCAAGTGGTCTTACACAGTAGGAAGCTACTGTAAAGCTTTTTTTAAAAAATACAGCCGATCGATGCCTTTTCCCTAGCTCAGTTCTCGAGGTGCTTCTCAGGGTCAAGTATTGAACCTGGTCTATGTTTTCTGAAGAAAAAAGACAAGCAGCGGGAGCTTGATAGTCTGGGAGTCTGAGACGCCTCCTCTCTCCCTTGACCGAGGCAACAGAAAGGAAGGAAGCAACCTGGCTCCCATAGGCAGTTCTTAAGTGAAGCGACTCTTGGTTTTGTCTTTCTTCTTTGTATACTTTCTGAAGTGTTTTCACAGACATTCATCCTCATTATAGCACCATGAGATACACAGGCATTTCTGATTCCGTTTTTACAGCCTCGTGACTATAAGGTCCCACACTCATTTAGTAGTAGAATGGAGGCCAGAGGCTGGAGCCCAGAACTCGATACTCCCCGGGAGTTTCTGTATTAAGCACCTTTTCCAGCCTCAGTTTCCTCCCACTGAGGCTCTAGAGGTCTTGGCTTTCACGGAGCTTGTAGTAGAGTGGCTAACCTATGTTGTGTCTAGCTAGAGTCTTGGCACATAGCTGGTGTTCCATCAATGGTATCATTATAAGAATGATGTGAAAGTCATATTATTGGAGGGAGTCTGGAAGAGACTTGGCAGGGGACACTGGCTTTGGATGTCAAGTTGGCAGCACACCCCGAGGTCAACATTACCTTGCGCGTTTCTCATCTTCTGTACTCTGGTTGTCTTCCCCGCCCATCCCTCCTGGCTCCAGGTGGCTGCTCTGAGGACAATCTGGTAATTTCATGCAAGAGTAAAATATTCTTTCCCGTAATTACACAGAATTTAGCATCTTGGGTGAAAAAGTTTAGAGATTCCTTCTTCTCTCTGCAAAACATGACTGTGAGCGCAGAAATAAAGTTGCTCGTTGGTAGTTTATTCCCTCTCCTTTCCCTTTCTTTCTTCTTGCAGATAAATCAGCCTGTCCAAGGTGCAGTAGCCACCATGACCTCAGTATACTGATGATGGAAGAAAAGGAAACTGGGAGATCCTGTGCTCTAGCTTCCCTGGACGATGGATGGAGGACAGCCCGTCCCTTCACCCCTAGTGCCCCTTGAGAACGCATCATCAGATTCTAGCATGTCTCTGGAACAGAAGACCACATTTGTTTTTGTGATTTTGTTGTTCATTTTCTTGGGCATCCTCATTGTCAGGTGCTTCCGGATTCTTCTGGACCCGTATCGGAGCATGCCAACCTCGACTTGGGCTGATGGACTTGAAGGGCTGGAGAAGGGGCAGTTTGACCATGCCCTTGCTTAGCAGCGGGGGTGCTCCAGAGGAGGTGAAGTGCATCATGATTTGGCAAGGATTTCTCTTTAGCCAATATCCTGAACACACCAAGTTTCAACAACACCCGGTCGTAGGTCCACAATCCCTCCTTTATTAACCATGCCGGTGGGTTACAAAACATTTGAGGATATGGGGGATGAAGGTTTCTGACACTCGCCAAAAATAGGAAGGTTTGGATTTCTTTGTTTAATCAGCGAATGAGTACTTCTGAATACGTGTGATGGTGAAAGCAAGAGCACCAGCGCTGACATAAACTTTGCCATAAAATGAAGCACTCTCCCCCCTCAACCAGAGAATAAAGAACACAATGGCTCTGAAATGAATCTGGTCACGGGGCCACAAAGAGACTTCTTTGCTCTGAAGGTGTCTCTCAGTTTGCTTTACCATCGTGGGAATCGGGTCCCTGGCAGAGAGTAAGGAAGACTGTGCTGAGTGGACCGAAGGAGGTCCCCATTCTCTCCTTCAAAGCAGGCAGCTTTGGGGAGCAAACAGCGCAAACAGTTCAGCGCAAACAGTTCCATCCTAGAAAAGATGAGTGAGGATGAGCTCATTTTATTTCTCAAATACAACCGAAATCAAAGACTTGCGGAGGTTTGAAAACGCTTCACCAGGCCAAGTACACTCTAGGTATCTGTATTAATAACCTGTGTGGAGGGGTCGATACATAATGCGAATTTACTTTTTTCACCCACATGACTGAAATTCTGGGTTGCAAAGGCAGCTACGAGTCGTGTTTGCAAGCAAAAAGTTAGTTGTCTAGAAGAGAAGACTTTCACAGTCTTAAGAGGAATGTGTGTTTATGACTGAATAGGGAAGCCAAATAAAACTTTGCAAGAAACGGTAGCATCTCCTCTCCTATTTCACCGAGACGAATGCACTGGTGGCCACGTCTGAGACGGAATGCGGAGGACAGATAGTGTCCCGAGAGACAGAAAAAGCTGCAAGGTCATCGAGTTCAACCCTCTCGCATTTGAGAAAGGGCTCCCACAGATCGTCCTGCCTGCGTACAACCTGTACTAAGCACTATTTAAGACCCCAAAAAAGAGAGATGAGAAAACCTCTTATTCCAACTTCTATTGTAGGAAAACCTTGTACCTAAATGAAACTCCTGAAGCTGTATTTATAATCTATGTCTTCTAATTTTCTCCTCAGCTAGCCATCCAATTTTTTTTTTTATTAAAAAAAGAGTTAAAAAGGCCAACCATGCCTGAAAAGGCAGCCCTTAAAAAAACTGCTTTTTGTCTCCCCCCCTTTTTTTTTTTTAACATTCTTTGGAGGACCTGCTGTGCAGATTTCCCCCCTCCCCATGTTGCCTTTGACTTACAAATATTTGTTAGTTAATTTTTTAAAAATAATTCCTACACCCAACGTGGGGCTTGAACTCACAATCCAATATCAAGTGTCAGCTTTTCCAAATGAGCTAGCCAGGCACCCCTCTTGAATTAAAAAAATAAATTAAAAAAATAACAGCTTTATTGAAATATAATTCACAGGCCATAAAATTTACACTTTTAAAGGGTACAATTCAGAGGCTTTTAGATGCTTCCCAGAGTTGTGTGACCATTACCACTGTCTAACTCTGGAATTCTACACCCACTAGCAGTGACTTCCCATCCCCTTCCACCCAGCCCGTGGCAATCTTGAATCCACTTTCTATCTCTATGGGTTTGCCCATTCTGGACATTTTATACAAACGGAATTATAGAATATGTGGCCTTTGGTGTGTGGCTTCTCTCACTTAGCATGTGTTCAAGGCAGGTTCATGTTGTAGCGTTCCTTTGCATGGCCAAATAATATTCCATTGTTTGGCTATACCTTGTTTTGTCGGTCCATCCGCTGTCGTGGTTATCCATTGGCCAGTCTGGAGAATGCTGCTGTGAACAACTGTATAAAGTCTTTGTATGTTTTCAAGCCCATGTTTTCAGGTCTCTTGAGTATATTCCTAGGAATGGATTTGCTGGGTCAAATGCTAACTCTTTTTGAAGAATCTGAGACTGTTTCCCAGAGGGGCTACATCATTGTACATCCCCACCAGCAACTTTTGATTCTTAACTCTCTCCAACTACTTAAATTTCGTCTTTAGCTGTAGATTTTATAATTGAACACACCACTTCAAGAATGAGTCCGATTCAAAAGAGAGTACCACCCTGTGATACCTACATGCTGGTAGTTTCCTGACGCCTCCAAAGATCCTTTGCTGTTAGATCTAAAGTAGAACGCTGATGCCAATCTGTAGTCATCCCAGGGTCTACTGTGTCACCTGAATATTTTTTTTTGTTTTACGAATGCATATTTCTTTAACCCACTAATTATAATGTTGTTTTTTTTAATTCAAATGTACCCATGTCACATATGTCCCTAGCCGATTTTTTCCAGTTTAATGGGAGTCTATTTAAACCCGTTCAAGTAGCAGGACACCTGGGTGGCTTAGTCAGTTGAGCATTTGACTTCGTCCCAGGTCGTGATCTCGTGGTTCGTGGGTTTGAGCCCTGCATCAGGCTCTGCAGTGACAGTTCAGAGCCTGGAGCCTCCTTTGGATTTTGTGTCTCCCTCTCTCTCTCTCTCTCTCTCTGCCTCTCCCCTGCTTACGCTCTGTCTCTCTGTCAACAATAAATAAATATTAAAAAAAAAAAACCACACTCCTTCAAGTATTTATTTAAGCGCCTGCTTTGAGCCTGGCATTTCTAGCACTGGAGAAACAGGAAAAGTACAGGGCAATTTCTTGCTCTTGAGTACCTGTCAGTCTTGGTGGAAACGTAAGAAATGAAAGAAGGCATGTGTCTGAATTCTCATTCAAATGACTGCTATGGACCTATGGTTCCCACACTATCAAATTCATCTGGGACTTTAAAAAATATATATGCCCCCCACACGAATTGTTCTTATAAAAGTTGTACATGATCATGATAAAAAAATGTGTAAACATCATGGAGAAATATAAAGTAAATATTCATAGTCAAAATTCTGCCTCCTTAGGGTTACTCTTAACTCCAGTTTTTCCAGGGGGGAGCTTGTTGAAAATGTAGATGACTACAGCCTTCCATCCCTAAAGTTTGATTCTATAGAACTGGTTCAGTGAACAAATACTTCAAGAAACAGAACATGGGACAGATGGATGTGGGTCAAGATAATGAGGGAAATATCCTAGTGGGACTCAAGTGTGATGGTCCACGTTTCAATGTTGGCTGTAAAGCTTTACGCAATGGGAGTGATTGTGATGAAATAAATTATATCTTGACCTAACAGGATGGAGATGTTTTGGGCATATGCGAAGGAGGAGAGGAGGGAAAACAATAGAGTAAAGGAAGAGAGGGGCTGGTGTGGAGCTTGCAGCCAGGAGGGCAGACTGGCTGGGGAAGGTGGAAGGTGGTTGGGGGTTTGCCGGAACTTGTGTAGAAAGGATAAAGGTGGACCGGAACAGCAGGGCATCCTTAAAAGCAAAATGCAGTGTGGGAGTCAGTGCAGATTGGTGAGAAAGAAAATGACATGAAGAGTGGCTGTCATTTCGAGTTTCCGCACCCTTCCTCAGGGCAGCATCGGGATGGGCTTCTATAATGGGAACAGACCGAAATAGCCACCTGGCCTCTGCGGCTCTGAGCCCGGGATTGCCAGTAAGTGCCACGGGGCCTCCGGAAGCATGCTTTTCTTCCCTTCTTCCCTTCATTGCTCACTCCACTTTTGTTTCCCCTTCTCAGATTACTGTTCCTTGTTCATCGTGCCCTCACTGGGTCTCCCCTGCTCCTCCCCTCTCTTGGTGAGAGCAAGAGTATCCTAGCAAGTGATCACAAGCTTCGGGCTATTTGGAGTAAATCGATCCCTTCCGTGAGAAGTGCTAACTCTCTGTTTTAATTACTCACAGCTCCTTGGGGTGAACAGTGTATTCTCGAAAGGTCACATAAGCCCTCTCTTTCCCAGCTTTCTGGCTTCCGGAGTCACAGTGCAGCATTTTGCCTACCTTACAAGATATTTATAACAAGTGCAGCTGCCCTCTACCTTGTATATCCGCATCCCAGGATGAACACATTACTTTCCCAAGGTCACTCTAGAGGAGAGCTACGTCTGGATTCAGAAAGATGTGGCAAACTCATTGTCAGTCTAAGCTCTGCCTGGTTAATGCCCCCAGGAGACCCCAAGTTCTAGATCAAAAGTGCTCCCTCCAAGAGACCTTTTTTAAATATCTTAAGCACTGAGTAAAGTAAGTCTAACATGGGGTGTGAAGCAGATTAACTTGACTCCTGCTGTTAAAGTAATGAACATTCCAATCCAGATCATTCTTTCACTATTTTTAAGGGTTAAAGCTGAAACAAAATAAGCAACAGTTTTAGGAGGCAGAAGTTGGAACAGATGCTTATGTATGTAGGAAAAAATATGCATTTAAGTTCCTTTTTTATTGGCTTCATTGCACAGTGTTTTATTGAAAACCTGAAGCTTTCATATTGTAAATGTATTGGTGAATTTGGTGAGGTGTGAAATTTTATTTGTCCACCATAAGTCATTAAAAGAAAAGGATAGTTAAGCTGTCAACTTTCAAACCTGACATGTAAAACATATTGAGACACAATTATTTTCAAAGATATTTTAGTCCCCAAACCCTGAATAAATTCTGAGATCTGATTTGTGATATTTGAAGTGTGTGTCTTGTGAGACAAATTATGCACAGGAGTGGGAGGGGGAGGCTCAATTGTGGAGGAATCTCAAAGTTGTAGAGTAGAGCCCTTATCTCCAAAGTGCTCAAATCAGTAAACGTGTAGCTGTTATCTCGGATCAAACTAATCCATGCCGGAAAAAGTCATTTGCTTGCTGTGAGGTATAAAAGAAGGACACTATAAACTCTGTATCTCTTGTTTTTTTGTTTTTTGATGTTTATTCATTTTTGAGAGACAGAGACACAGTGCAAGTGGGGGAGGGGCAGAGAGAGAGGGAGACACAGAATCTGAAGCAGGCTCCAGACTCCGAGCTGCCAGCCCACAACCCGACGTGGGGCTCGAACTCACAAACCGCAAGATCATGACCCGAGCTGAAGTCAGAAGCCCAACCGAATGAACCACCCAGGCGTCCCTGTATCTCTTGTTTCTTAAAAGACTCAACAAATTATTTCCAGACAGAAGTCTATCTCTTCAGAAGCGAGGCCTCCCCAGCCTACAATGTGCTCTGGCCTGAGGAGCCAGGGTCCAACACTTCAGTCAGTCTGCCGCCTTTTCCAAGGTCAGTTTTTAGAATAGCATTCCAGGCTGATTTAGCAAAGAATGGAAATTTTGTTTCCAGTTTCCTGCCATAAACCACACCCAGGTCTTGTCACAAAGCAACACAGGACCCTACTCTACCCCTCCATTCCAGGGCCTTTCCCCATATCCTGACTGATGTTATTATGCTTTAGGGTAGGAGAGATTCTCTTTAAACCATCTTTCAAAGGTGATTTCCGCCCTCATTTTTTTCCCAAGCCCTATTACCATCCCTAAGAGCTCCAAATTTATGCCAGCTTTTAAGAAAATGGCTCTTCCTGGATTCTTTGGAGTCTGAAAAGCTGGAAAGAAACACGGCTGCTGTCTATTTCAACACCTCACTTTCCACGTAAAGAAAGAGAGAAGCAAACAGGTCAAATCACATACTCCGTCATCTCTACCCGCTGGCTACAGCTGTATATCACCTTACGTAAGTGGTGTGAGAAGGAATTCAAACAGAATGGGCAGGTGATAAATCCACAAAGAAAAAACACATCCATTTGCTAACTGTCATGATGGTGATTCTTAAATAATCTCACTCTCCTTTTCTCTCCCCCCTTTTTCTCTCTAGAGGCGGGAAACAAATGTTTCATTTCTTTACAACAAACAAACAAACAAACAAACACCCTATGGATAATGTATTTTCTTTTGAAGTATTCCCAGACTTCACTTTAAGTGTCTGGACAACCAGAAGCATCTAGGTAGATTATAAAGGATTCCTTAGAAAAGATTCCGTTTCTCAAAACAAGGATAATCAATCTAGGGCAAAGCTTCAGAGATTCTTTATTTCCAAATAGACTTTTGAGCTGTTTTTCTTAGCCGAAGGAGCAGACGAGGGAGATTACAACATAATGTTCATAAAGGCTTTGGATACAGCCCTATCTCTGGCTTATCAAAGAGATGTCTGGATCCTCTTGGGGCCCAGATTGAGCTTTAGAAGATATACAATGAAGTATTTCAAGTTTGAAAGTACCCTTTATCCTTTTTTTGTCATGCATTTTTTCCTAGTTACTTCACTTCTTTCTTTCCCTCTGTTTTCTGATAAATGGAGTGTCAGAAGAAGCTTAATGTAACATTAAATTCAACACTTCTCTGGTATATGAATATTAATAGTCCTTCACAGTCACTACAAATGGCCGCCTGGCTTCTGCCTGACCACATCTAACTTCTTGAGAAGTCCTTTGCATTTTTGGCTTGCCCTGCTTCCTGTTTCTTGTGTTTTTTTATAAAAATATTTCCCTATCCACCATAAATGTGGCTTTTGGTAACTGTCACCAATTGGACATGGTTTTTTCCTTGGAAGTGACAGATTTCTAGAAGTGTCATGTTTTTTTTTAACATGACTAAATGTTATTGTTGAAAACAGTGGACGAATTGCTTCTCTTTGTGCCCATCTTTCCAGCGGAGGCACTGATAGCTTTTTGTTCTTTTCAAAGCTGGGTGATGAGAGACAGTATCTCCCATCCCATAGGAAAATCATCGGACGGGTTTGCTTGCAGACTATGATAAAAGATTGGGATTTCCTAATCAGGGTTCCTTTCCTATAGTGCAACCCACCATGTGCAGGCACTTCCTGGTTCTTTTGGTGTTGCCCTGTGGGATTGGAGTTGAAGGAAATGGCACAAGAAAATGCTAATAAGCTGGGTCCTGTGATTGCTGTTATGAAGTGTCCTGTGTCTCTGAGTCTTAAGGCTTCTATCAGCATCCGTGAAACTGTATCAGGCTAACTTATCAGCTTGCAAGTATGGTAAAATCTCAGCTCCTTCATAGCTCTTGACATATCATTATTCCCCCAGTATGAAAAAAAAAAATCCAGTTCCTTTAACTAGTTTTCATACCATCAGGTCTTTTGAATCATCTCTTGGTCTTATCAAACATTTTGGATACTCTTCAGTTTAACCATGTCTCTGCTGCACAGCAAGGAAGATAACAGTCCATACGTGGTTTGACTAAAATGAGTGAAAACAAATTGTCATTTATTTTGTTCTGAAAGCCACATGTTGTAAGACAGCCCAAGATGAAATGATCTTTTTGGCAGCCACATCGCTGTTGACTCGTATCAAATTCACAGTCAACCTAAACTCTGGAGCATCCTGACCTATGCCAAGGTAAAAATTTACGTATGCCACCCCATTCTTGTACAATTTCTAAATTTTGCATCTGAGTCGAGGGATTTAAATTTTCTCTTTTTTGATTTCACTGTATTCCATTTGGACTATCACTGTGGGCTTTTTATAACTTGATTCCCTCATTATCATATTCATGGTGCTCACCATCTTTATCCATAAGATAAAGATAATTTATGTTATCCATAAGTTGGCTGAGCAAGCCGTGTATATATTTATCCACATTAATGAGAAAACTCTGAACATATCAGAGCCGAGGAGAGAGCCCTGGGCCGTGCCACCGAGGTCTCAATGCGTTTAAGGCATGATTTGGCAGCAGTAATTATAAGCGACTGTTTCCCACAGAAGCTCCATGGAGATGCTCACCACGGGTAAGCATGGAGCATGAGCGCTCATTGAAGTCTGCAGCAAAGCCTGAGAAGACAGGGAAACCCCCAAACTGGTATTTGGGGAACTTTCAGAGCTCACTGAAATGCTAGGCCAATCCCAACTGGCAGGTGGGAGCCACACCGATGTCAACAAGGGACTCGATCCACATTCGCGAGAGCTTAAAACTCACAGGCAGTGAAAAGACTTAGCTATCCTCACTGCTCTGCCCAGCACTGTCGCTCTGGTTATACGTGAAGATAATCATGTAATTGCTGCCTGAGGAAAACTTCTCTGGGTGGCAGAGATCATCAGTCATACGTTAATCCAGAGGATAAAGCACGGAATAGTGAAAGCACACACGCCTGGTATTCTGGCAGCTCGGGTTCCTTACTGGTTCCACAAGGAGCTGGCTGGGAAGCTTTTCAAAGTCACTTAATTCCTCTGGGCCTCACTTTCTTTCCTTGTAAACTGGGATGTTTGGACTTCTTAATCTCCAAATACCCTTTTACTTCTTTAAAAAAAAAAAAAAAATTACAGCCAGGGACGCCTGGGTGGCTCAGCAGTTGAGTGTCTGACTTCGGGTCAGGTCATGATCTTGCAGTTCATAACTTCAAGCCCTGCATCGGGCTCTGGGCTGACAGGTCGGAGCCTGGAGCCTGCTTCGGATTCTGTGTCTGCCTCCCTCTCTGCCCCTTCCCGCTCATCCTCTGTCTCTCTCACTCTCTCTCAAAAATATATGAACATTAAAAAAAAAAGAATCTTTAAAAAAAATTTTTTTTTTCAACGTTTATTTATTTTTGAGACAGAGAGAGACAGAGCATGAACGGGGGAGGGGCAGAGAGAGAGGGAGACACAGAATCAGAAACAGGCTCCAGGCTCCGAGCCATCAGCCCAGAGCCCAACGCGGGGCTCGAACTCACGGACCGCGAGATCGTGACCTGGCTGAAGTCAGACGCTCAACCGACTGCGCCCCCCCCCCAAAGAATCTTAAAAACAATTTATAGATAGAAATTTGGAAACCACTTATTGAACACCAATATGAAAGGGACTTGAAGGACTCAGAGAATATGCCCCAGGTCACAAGGCCAGTGGGAGGCAGAGTGAAAATTTGAATCCAGTTTTCCCTGAATGCTCCCCTACCTACAAAATAGTACTAGTCAAACCAGTGGTGAAAATTCTAAAAATAGGAAAAACTCCAGAAATAGAAATAAGGTTTTCTAGAAATACTAAGCTGAATCAACATTCTGCTGAGGTTTTTGTTGTTAATATTGTTATTTTTAGGAAACCACCTGGAAAAGAGGTTTTATGGGCTAGAAAGTATCCTTTGACAGGGCTTTGAGGTTTTCTTAATATAGTGAGTTTTGTTTTGTTTGGAATACTCAGCCTGTTGCCATTTCGCCTCCCAACCCTCATTAATTTTGTGATCTTGGGAAAACGAGTTAACTTTCTTAGACCTCATTTGCTCATCTGTACAATGGGCATGATATCACTACCATCTCCCCTCCCCCAGTTTTGTTTTTATAAGTATTAAATGAGAAGATGAGAATAGTCCTTGACTAGCAAGCTTTCAACAAACGTTGGCTTCGTGACTATACAGTGCAGGAGAGGTCTTTTACATGCATGTCTCACTGTGATACTACGTCATTTAAATACGTGACTCATACACAAAACTCTGCCACTAAAAATTAGGCCATTAAGGGAAACTTTTTTTTAATTGTGCTTTTGTGATTAATTCATTTGTTCTTCCAAGTTCGGGATGCAATGAGGAAAATGTCCATTTAAAGTGAAGATTACTTTCAGCTCTGCACTTAATGTAAACGCTTTAACTTTGGAACTAACATAAACCTCTGGGCATTGAGAGACAAGGCTTCTCTTCTTCATTCCCCAGAGGCACTCTTTCATCAGAAAAAATTTTTTCTTTACAGGAGCCAACTCGCAAAATCTTTGGAAGCAGAAAGGATTCTCTCTCAGGTTTCTAAGCATTGTTTTGCTGGTGACCTTGGTAAAGTCAATTGAATTCCTTCACGGTCCCTCATAAAATGGAAAGACAGTAATAGGTTGTACGAGTTAGCAGATAAATCAAAGATTCTCTTGGCGTGCTTATAATCTTGCCAAAATATTAAATATCAAAATATGAATGTTTAAAAATAATGAAGTTCGGTTTGTGTTCCAAAAAGGAATCAATTAAGCACACATTTTATTGCTAAAACAAGAAATACTGGGGCGCCTGAGTGGCTCAGTCGGTTAAGCAGCCAACTTCAGCTCAGGTCATGATCTCGTGGTTTTTGAGTTCAAGCCCTATGTCTGGCTCTGTCCTGACAGCTCAGAGCCTGGAACCTGCTTCAGATTCTGTGTGTGTGTCTCTCTCTGCCCCTCCTCCACTCATGCGCGCGCGCGCGCTCTCTCTCTCTCTCTCTCCCTCTCTCTCTGTCTCTCAAAAATAAACATTAAAGGGGCACGGGGGTGGCTCAATCGGTTAAGCGTCCGACGTCAGCTCAGGTCGTGATCTTGCAGTTTGTGAGTTCGGGCCCCAGATCGGGCTCTGTGCTGACAGCTCAGAACCTGGAGCCTGCTTCTGATTCTGTGTCTCCCTCTCTCTCTGACCTTCCCCCCATTCATGCTCTATCTCTCTCTGTCTCAAAAATAAACGTTAAAAAAAAAATAAACATTAAAAAATTAAAAAAAATGAAAACTAAACAAGAAATACTGCACAGGTGACAAATGCTCCTTTGTAGTCCCTGAATAACGTATTTGATACTGAAACACTGGAGAATTGATCATGAATGTTTTCTAGCAGGATAATCCCTGCCCCTTGCTAGCCTGCCTCCCCTTCTAAGATAAGTAAAGCCTGTTGCAGTTATTTTTAGTTGTAAATCAGTTTTAAATAGGGAAAACATTAATCTTGTGATTACTCTCCCCATAGAGTTCCAAGACGGAGCTTTCTCAGAGGTCACACTGTTCCTATGAGTGATCTGTAACTGAAGTTTCAAAGAATACCCAGGAATGAAACTGTGTTTATTTAAATATCTCACCAACGCGGGAAGAATATGAGAATGATATGTCCTCTAACTTTTGCAAAGGAATTCTTGGCAGTAACTCTGGCTGACTCTTTAAAATTGGATAGCTCCGCTCAGTACGTTGGACCGTTTTCCAGGATATCAGGTTATTGGCCATGGTTTTTTGTAGTGAGGTTTCTATGGGGCAAACACCTCTGGGAAGAAAGCTACAACTGGAACATGCTATAGGATACCATGAGGAAGCTGAGCGGAGTAGCTCCTACGGTCAGCTGCAACCACCATCACCACCCACAGGCGAATTTTCTCAGAATGTAATCTTTCTCTTGTGCCCTGGGAAACACCTGCCTGTTTTCTTGGGTTGTTCTGCATTACTGGGTCATTCTATTACCTTCCTTCACCTTTCTGGGGAATTTAAACTGAAGAAGCAAAGGCTTCCACATGCTGCAACATCACATTTTTCATGAATCTATTCATTCATTTATCCACATAAATCACTGGTGCCTAGTGGGTATCAGGCACTGTACTAGGACCTTGTTAGGTTTACCGAGATAATGACAGAGCACTTACTGTTAAGGAGTATACATTCTAGGTGGGAAGCAGAAAACGGTTCAGATTCTGACTACTTACCACTTCATAATTTTTGCAGAAGCTAACATTTTGATAAAATTTTGCCCAAGGTGCCTCCTGAATTTGACCTGTGTTTTAATTTACCTTCTGGAAACAAATTACTCTGTTTTTCAATGGATATAATTTTAAAGCATTTCATAGAATCCTGTAAAATACAATACATGAGCAAATGTTACTGATACATGTAAATGTCTTGAATGAGGTGTTCACGTCCCACAACCACCCAATGCTGCATTTCTGGAAACGTCTTTCAGGTGGATTTAAAGAAAATCTTTGGATTTAGGCCAAATGAAGAGTCCTAAATTCTAGGAAATTGAATTAAATCAGGTAAATGGTGACAAAAAGTTATCCGGGTAAACCAGAACTCTTCTTCCCTAAGGAACCAGTGCTAAAGTGTATAAATGGAGAAAGGGTTGATATTCAGATCATCTGATTTATAAATAGTATCCACACTGCCTGAAAGCTCTGATTAATTTAAGGATAGGAATTACTGTTATCATCTTTATTTACCTTATATTTCCTAGCCAGCACATTGAGTTAGATACAACAAGGATTCAATAAGTACTTGTCAAATAGCATGGACGCAAATTTAGTTAAGTGCCCAAGTGTCTTCTTATCCCTGTGATAAGCTTCTACTCTCTGACTCTTAAGGTCAAAAACATGGAAGGCCTGTTACTGCCTTTTCCTTTCTTTCTATCCACCCTCTCCCATTAAAAAAAAAAAAAAATTACTACTAGGCCCTCTCTGAGCAATTTTTGTGGGTTTATTTTTTGTGTGTGGGAATCTTCCCTGGGGTTAATTTTTATTAGGGATAAGTTTTACTTTCTAACCATCTTTTGAGCCCTATGTAAAGGACATATTTAAAAATAGAAATATATTGATGTTTTTGTCCCTTTTAAGCTAATCCCATCTTATATTACATTTTTGCTTTTTAAAAGTCACTCCCCAGCCCCAGTTTGTAATGGAATTTAGTATAATAAACATTTACTTAATAAACATAACCAGGACAGAAGAACTGGGGTGACAGATTATCTTACATTTAAACATCCACTGGCAAAAACTAACCAACTCTTTTTCCATTTAACTTGACTAGATCTTTTTGGCTGGCAGCCTTTCTGCACTCAGCTGAGCTGGAACTCTTCATATTTTAAAGAGACACATGGATTTTCAAACTTAATCTTTAAACCTCTTATAGCATGTTCTCTGCCATAATTCACTAATTCCCTTCTGCTTGTTCTAATGAAAGGAAAGGCTTACGCTGGAGGGATGCAATTATTATTATTATTTTTAATCAGTAACAAACTTTAAAATGTATGTGGAGCTTTTTTGTTCAAGGAGATCAAAATTCATGGCATTATGGTTTCTACTTTTTACATTTTCATGCATCTATTTTCTCATTATCAGTATAATAGCCAAGACTCCAAGTTGCTATGTCATTTTCCTTTGTTTAGTCAATTATTTGATAAAAATGCATGGAGAGTTTCCTATGTGGAAGGCATTTTACCGGGCATATATTGTGTCAGCATCATGGGCTTTGATATGTGTAAAATCTAAGAGGAAGCTAAGGATCACAATATCCAGGAGGCTACAGACTGAGTATGAGCAAAGAAGGATGGGTCTCGGCTGGTTGGTCATAATGAAGGAGGTGCCATTTGTCTTAGATCTTGAAGAGTAGGTGAAACTTCAGTATGCAAAATCAGAAGAAAGAAGAAGAATGAATGACGTAATGTAAGACGCACATGTCTGCCAAGTGACAGATCTGAGTTCTGACCACTCTCAGAAACTCACTTCCTGAGCTCCAGGACCTCTGTGTCTTCATTTGTAAAATAAAGGATTGGGCTAGAGCCTGGAGAGGATGTGGAGAAACGGGAACCCTCTTGCACTGTTGGTGGGAATGTAAACTGGTGCAGCCGCTCTGGAAAACAGTGTGGAGGTTCCTCAAAAAATTAAACATAGATCTACCCTATGACCCAGCAATAGCACTGCTAGGAATTTACCTAAGGGATACAGGAGTGCGGATGCATAGGGGCACTTGTACCCCAATGGTTATAGCAGCACTTTCAACAATAGCCAAATTATGGAAAGAGCCTAAATGTCCATCAACTGACGAATGGATAAAGAAGTTATGGTTTATATACACAATGGAATACTACGTGGCAATGAGAAAGAATGAAATAGGGCCTTTTGTAGCAACATGGATGGAAGTGGAGAGTGTTACACTAAGTGAAATAAGTCAGACAGAGAAAGACAGATACCATATATTTTCACTCATATGTGGATCCTGAGAAACTTACCAGAAGACCAGGGGGAAGGGAAGGGGGTGGGGAAAAAAGTTACAGAGAGGGAAGGAGGCAGACCATAAGAGACTTAAATACTGAGAACAAACTGAGGGTTGATTGGGGGGGGAGGGGGAAAGTGGGTGTTGGACATGGAGGAGGGAACCTGTTGAGATGAGCACTGGGTGTTGTGTGGAAACCAATTTGACAATAAATTATATATAAAAAAATTAAAAAAAAAGAAAAGGCATGGGATTAGTACGATGGTCTGGAATGAGCACTAATATGGATGAGCTGGTGTGTGTGGGTTCACGTTGAAAGGAATAATAGGCTTTGGTCTTGAATAGCAAACTGAGAAGATTACCTTGAACGATATTAACGATAATAATGACATCCCCTATTAAAACAGGATTAGATTTTAGTTGGCAGGAGCAAAAACTATGGAGTCTGCTCCACCCATTGTTTGACACTCAGAAAACAAGCAGCCCGGCTTGACATCTGCATGAGGTATTGTCACTCTTCCCTTCCAGCTGCTCCAACTAGTTGCTTTAGAAAAGTTTGGTTATTTCTTGCTCTTCTCAGAGAGGAACCTGTTCTGCCACTTGGGACCTTGAAGACACAATATGATCAATCTTGACATTTCAAAGGAGGAGCTGAGATCCTTGAACAGCATCAGAAACCCTACCTACTACCCTGTTATTTTTTTCTACCCTGTTTTTACACAAGGTGCTAGTTTTGTCAACATGTTGGGGGCTTTAGGAACTCCTGAAAGAGGGTATTATTTCAGTTTGTGAAATTTTTGCGAAGGTAATTTTCTTTGAAACAGGTTGGATCAGGTTAAAGTGACCAGCTCCTACAGAGACGCTATTTGACTCCCACAACGTCAAAATAAAAGTGTTGGGGGAAAGATTCTTCCAGGTAAACAGACCTTCACTTTGTCCTGCATTACCTACTACCCCAAAGCATCACAGCTCACTTGTGAAAGAGCAAGGAGCTGGGGGGCTATAATGCTCTAACAGTTTGGATTGATAGGAAGAGAGAAGTAACTGTCATCAAAGGAAATGGTTTGATTTGAACCTTTCATTAGGAAAAGTGATTTGGAGACAGAATGCAGTACGGATGAGGGACAGTGGAGGAGGGAGACTGCAGGCAGAGAAAAGTTTCAGGAAGCTTTAGCCAGATGTAATAGTAAGACTGGAATGAAAGACATTCGAGAAATGTTGAGAAAGAAGACTAGAATGATCTAGAACAATGCTGTCCAATAGAAATATAAAGCAACCCATACATATAACATAAATTTTCTGGTGGCCACATTAAAACAAAACACACAAAAATAAGAGAAATTAATTTTAATAATATATTTTATGTAAGTCAAAATATCTAAAATATTGTCATCGCAACGTGTGATCAATTCAAAAAAGTATTGATGGGATATTGTGCATTCTTGTTTACCACACTAAGTGTGAAATCCGATGTGCACTTAGCACATATACGTCATCACAATTCAAGCTAGCCACATTTCTTTCTTTCTTTTTTTTTTTTTTTTGAGTTTATTTATTTGAGAGAGAGAGAGAGAGCACAAGCAGGAGAGGGGCAGAGAGAGAGAGGGAGAGAGAGAGAATCCCAGGCAGTCTCTGTGCTAAGCCCAGTTGTAGGGCTTGAACCCAGGAACCTGTGAGATCATGACCTGAGCCAAAACCAAGTCAAACACTTAACTGACTGAAACACCAGGCATCCTCAAACTAGCCGCATTTCAAGGACTCAATAGTCACATGTGGCCAGTGGCTACCATAGTGGTCACTGCAACGCTAGAATAACGACAAATCATATATGGACTGGAGTCTGGAAAAAGGGAAGGGAATATCTGGGGGTTTGAGTCTCAAGGAAGAAGAGTGGCTCCTTTATTACACCTGGAAATCTTAGAGGATGCATGTGGTTGGGGAAAGAGTATGGATGTAGAGGATGTGCGAGGAAGGATTCCATCATTTTGACTTACAGGTGCCAGTGAAAGAGCTGTTAAATATGTAGCCTGCAATTCTAATGGAAGGGTTACAATTTGCATGGAAGACAGAACTCAGAATAGACAGAGAGACTTGGGAACTGGTTCTAAGGGGGTGACAACTGAAAGGTGGTATTCAGTGAGCTTACCAAGCACAGGGAGAGGAGAGAGGCTTGAGAAAGGCTGCAGTTGGAGAGGACCAGGAGGAAGGCAGTCTGATAAATGAGGAAGGGTCACAGGCAGAGAGGCCTGGAAGGAGAGGCAGGTCTGGCTGCAGCAGGGTGAGGGATATGGAGCTGAGGTCTACCCAGGATTCAGAAGGCACCCAGGACATAAGAGAAATGGAAGCACAATAAGAAAGAGGTAGTAAGAAATGCATGTGTTAAGTTTGAATTTCAGTCTGCCATGACTGGCTTTAGAGAAACTACTGTTTTTCTGAGCTTTCATTTTCTAAGTAGAGTAATAGAATAATACAAGGTAACTCATATTACTTGCCTCCTCTCCTATGTGCCAAATACTGTGCCAAGGGTTTTAGAAAATTCTCTTACTTGGTTTTCACAAAAGCCTTGTGAAATAAATCTCAGGGATCACAGTGTGATAGGGTGTTATTAAATGATAATATGGCCAAGGGACCCACTTACAACTTACCCTAAATGCCTTTCTTCTTAACGAAGTTCTTTTTTTTAAATTTTTTTTTAACGTTTATTTATTTTTGGGACAGAGAGAGACAGAGCATGAACAGGGGAGGGGCAGAGAGAGAGGGAGACACAGAATCAGAAGCAGGCTCCAGGCTCTGAGCCATCAGCCCAGAGCCCGATGCGGGGCTCGAACTCACGAACCATGAGATCGTGACCTGAGCCGAAGTCGGACGCTCAACCGACTGAGCCACCCAGGCGCCCCCTTAACAAAGTTCTCAAGAAGTAGAGAGATGTCTATGGGACATGGCAAATAGCAGATTTATAAATTATGCATATATATTTTTTACCCCCCTCTCCAAAAAAATCACCTGTCTGTCAGCTTAACAACATGCTTTCTTGGGCCGTTGGGCATATTAATCCTCCAAACACCAAGTGATGATATTAAGGTTTCTCCTGAAATCAACTTTGCCATACTCATGTGGTTTAAACTCTCTTAGGTCAGAAAATGACAAAATTTAAAAAAAAGTCTAAGACTGGGGAAAGATTACATTTTATGCTTGTGGCAGAGGCTAACCTTGATCATTCTCAACTTGTGTTTGGCATAAACCTCCTATGATTTCATTCAGACCTCGTCTCCCTACATCTTCGTAACTAGATGATCCATCTTCTAGAAATTGAGGCTAAAATGACGTTGTTTTTTTTTTTTCCCCATCAACAATAACCAAAACTAACAACAGCCAACGTTTGTGCAAACTGCCAGCTTAGAACATAACCTATGATTGTTATTCAACCATAGCAAAATAGTCAGCATTTGTAGAGTGTTTTCTGTTTACTAGGCATATTATATGCTGATTATGAATTAATTTGTTTAAATATCCCAGGATTCTGTGAGTTAGATGCTATCATTGTCCATAGTTTATAGGCAGAGGACACTTATGTCAATTGTTCAGGTCACACAATTAGTAAGTCAGAGAGCTGGAATTCAATGACATTTGTGAACACTGTATATTAACTAATAGAAATTAAAATAAAAACTAAAAAAAAAAACCCCAAAGCCAGTGTGGCTTTAACCACTAAGTTATATTATATTTCAACCACAGGGCATGGATGTCTGGAATGCAAAGAAACAGTCTAAAAAGTTTAGGCCCCACTTTAAGAACGGATTGTAATTTCTTAACCAAATTTACAAGCTAAATGGAAATTTTGTTATTTCATTTTATCGATGCACATTTATTTGGCATCTATGATACAGCACACAAGAGAGAATGTTGTAATGCAAATTGATCATCCAGAGTCCTTGCCCTTGAGTCATCTATAATCTAGTTGGGGAGACAAAATGACACATGGAGAAGACAGCAATAAAAGTGTGTAGTTAAACGGCCAGTCACGTGGTGTATTAAGCTGTATACTGGAAGGACGAAGGGAGAAGGCAGAGGGCCAGTGTGGGCTAGGAAAGACTCACAGAGGATCTTAAATGATAGAGAGAAGCTGGATTAGGAAAAGAGATGGACGGATACAACAGTCAAGAAGGGTAAGATAAAGATGAATGGAAGCTCGGAGAAGGGAATGAGGATGGTATGGTGTTTGCTAGTCTTTATCCCTCGCTTTCCTTCTTTTGTCCCTCCCTCCCTCACTCTCAGTATACACACACATTGCTACATACATACGTGCTTACGGGTGCATAGGAGAGTATGTATAAACACATAGATTTAACTCCAAATAATACTTGTCTTACACAAGTATTATTAAATGTTAGTAATTACACATTAACCATTAAACATTAAAATGTTTCTGATAAATTTGAACGTGATGGGTCTCTGGGAGACGACAATTTATAATCTTTCAATCTGCAGCGGATAACCCATAAACATGAGAGGATATGAGAGAGAAATAACATCCAGCAAAACCACCTTTCTTTCAGAAATCAAGAATAGGCCAATTCTTACACTAAGAAGATATTTTTATTTAAAAAAAACCTCTTTATATGGTAAAATTGATTGTTTTTTGATTGACATCATGCTTGACTCTTCACTTGTACACATTTTTTTGGTTCGCCATTGCTATGAGCAATAGAAAGAAAATTGCTCTGTAATATCATCCCTCTGTGTTTGGCAATAAAATCCAAGAAAAATAAAATATTCCTTCAGTACAGTGAGTTAGGGGACTGAGATGAAAATTTCCAGTTTTATGGGTTGAAGTAGAGTTGTGAATCATGGATGCTGTTACTAAAAAAAGCTACTTTCTGTGACCAGGACAAGGAATTCCTACATAAAATTCACAGTATCTTCTGCTGTCTTGATTGTGTAAAACAGAGGGACCAACATTTCTGCTTTTATTTTTTAAAAATTTGAGACATAGTAAATTGGATTTGATTTGCCACAGGAGTTTTACAACTGGTAAAAAGATATTGCTTCACTGCGAACTGAAAACCACTGTAATACACAGACTGGGATTTAAAAGCTATCTTATTTCACGTCAATCGAGAATGATATTCTGGTTCTGTTACTGTATCTTTACAACCCTCCATGAGCAATCTGTGAAGGAACAGCTGCGTTTGTATTCTGTGGATGTGCTCAACTGGACAATTCTATTTGGGCACTATCATATCTGGGAGTTCACTAACATGAGAACCAGGTGGCAAAATTGATTCTTGCCTCTTTTCTAAAACACATTATGAATTTATAGATGTTATAAAAGTAAGAAGTAATATTAATTGTTCCTGATTCCATCAAAAGGAGGTACATCTGTATCTGAGTCTTTGTGCCTGGGTGTGTAACCAAGAAATTCACCTCTTGAAGGAATCACACGTACTCTGGATTTCTAGAGTCACTTTTGCCTTAATATTTAGGCAAAAAGTTCATGGACTCCTCGCATGTGTTTGGAAACGTCGCATGTTTTCCAACAGTGACATTGATTTTTGTTGGGGTCGATTGGTGAGTGATGTTACTTAGTTTTTTTCCTGAGGACTTCTGACTTCTGGTTCCTGAGCTGTTGAATTCTCAATCTCTTCTCAGTCTTTCACTTGCTGTCAGGCCTTTCTCACTACTTCACTCTGCTTTGCACTCTCTGAATCTCTCCACTAGAAAAATACCTCTGGACCTAGGCTATGTGTGTAATATGTTTTCCGGAAAGCCTAATAGGTTTTCCGGAAGGCTGGAAGACCCCTGAGCAGGGTCCACAGCCGTTAAAAGTTGACAATTTCCTTTACTGATAGCCATCGAACAGATGATTTATTGAAAACACTAACCTATGGCAAAGATCGTTCTATGGTCTGTGATCGGGATATAGGAAGAACCAGATGGCTACAGCTCCCACCTCACAGACTTCATGTTTCAGTTGGATGTAGAGGCAGGGAGGGAGGTGAGGCAGGACGGCAGGGAGGCAGGGAGGCAGGGAGGCCGGCCGGCAGGGAGGCAGGCAGGCAGGCAGGGAGGGAGGCAGGCCAGCAGGCCGGCCGGGAGGGAGGGAGGTTAAAGGAGAGTTATGTAAAATATGTAGCATATTTGATGGAATCCAACCTTCCATGTTAGACAAGCTTGTTCTTAAACTGGATCATTCCCACCGCATCTGATTTTCACTGGTTATATATTTGACTTTGGCTGCATTCTACCATCATGTTTTTGGGTTCCCCTCTCTCTTCAGCTTACCGGTGTGTAACCCCCAAATTCAGTACTGTAGAATAGTTTATCTGTATCTTCAAGTGGAAGAATATTACCAAAAGTGGCCGTACGAAGCTCTGCTCTGGAGACTTCGTCTTTGTCATCAAAACACCCCGTGATATGATGTGTGTGGTTAATTCATAAACTTAAAATGTTTTTCTAAAGAGTGATACACATGGGAAATATTACAGAAGAAATGATATGTCTGGGTTTGAAAATAATGTGGGGGAGAGGAATGGGTAGAGGAAGAGATGAAACAATGATGAGGATGAATCGTTACGTCAGTATGGTTGTGTTGGGTCAATATTGAACGTGACCATTGAAGGTGGCTGACAAGTACAGGGTGGTCCACTGTACTTTTCACTCTACTTTTCCATATGTTTAAAATACTCGATAATAACTAATTTTGTTCTACCATATATACATATATTTAATTTACGTAAAATTAGCTAATACATACTATAATATATAAATAATAGTATATAATTAATAATGATACTGTATATAATTAAATATAATTAACAGAAGTCAATCTAAGATTAGTAGACTAAAAATCAGAGGATAAAGGCAAATGCTGGATGAAAGACAAACTTAAAGGCACCCTAGAGATATTTTAAGATGGGGAGGTGCAGCGATAACAAATGTGTTAGTTATCTTTCAGTGCACAACAAATCCGAACAACATTTAGTGGCTAAAAACAATAAATATTTATTATCCTAAAGTCTCACGGGAAAGGAATCTGGGCACAGCCCACCTGGGTGTCTCTGGACCAAGGTCTTTCAGAGGGCTGCAATCAAGTTATTGACGGGGGCTTAAATTATCTCAAGGCCTGACTAGGTGAGTATCTGCTTCCCAACTCATTAATGCAGCTCCTGGAAGATGCCAGATCCTCACTGGCTGTTGGCCAGAGAGATCAGTTCTTTGCCCACATGGTTCTCTCTATTGTGTAGCTCCACAACATGGTAGTGGCTTTCTTTCTTTTTTTTTTTAATTTTTTTAAAAACGTTTATTTATTTTTGAGACAGAGAGAGACAGAGCATGAACAGGGGAGGGCCAGAGAGAGGGAGACACAGAATCCGAAACAGGCTCCAGGCTCTGAGCTGTCAGCACAGAGCCCGACGCGGGGCTCGAACTCACGGACCGCGAGATCATGACCTGAGCCGAAGTCGGCCGCTTAACCAACTGAGCCACCCAGGCGCCCCGGTAGTGGCTTTCTTTAGAGAGTGAATGAAGAGGAAACTTAAGACAGAGGCTATAGTCTTTTTGTAACCCAGTTTCAGATGACATACCATTGCTTCTGCTATGTTCTATTTGTTAGAGGCACATCCCTAAGTCCAGCCCACAAGGGAGAGGATTACATAAGGTGAAAATATGTGGAACTGAGGATCAATGGGGGCCGTAAGAGAGGCTGCCTATTACAGCCTGCATTTTAGGCCCCAGTAATTCACATTCCTTCCACATTCCAAATGCATTCACCCCCTTGGACGCTCCTCAAAGTCTCATTCCATTATTGTGGCAGCTCAAAGTCTAGAGTCTCATCATCTAAATCAAATCCAGGTGTAGATGAGGCTTCTCAGATATAGCTTCTTAAATAGCACCGTGTGCAGTTTCTTTCACATACAGACCTGTGAAACTAAAGGTCCGTGTTATCTGCTACTGATACACTTAACGCATAATGGTGGAATAGGTATAGGATAACCGTTATAAACATTTGTGGTCCGAAAAGGAGAAAAATGGTAGCCACAAAGGAGACTTTGGTGCACGGCGATTCTGAATTCTAACTGACAGAATGTTGGAAATTCTGTGATTGGGTCCAGCAATCATTCTCCATGGCTTTTGGCTCTGCTATCTGGTCTTGTATTAGTCAGCTCAGGCTGCCATAACTATACCATGGGCAGGGTGTCTTAAACAACAGAAATTTATTTTTTCGCAATTAGGGGCCAGAAGTTGAATATCAAGCAGCAGCACTGTTCGTGTCTGATGAGATATTTTATCCTGGTTTGCAGATGGCCACCTTCTCACTGTGTCCTCACACGGCCTTTCCTCTCTTAATGCATGTGCCTCTTCCGAGAAAGATGCTGGGCCTATCTAATCAGGGCTCTACTTTTATCATCTCATTTAACTGTGATTATCTCCTTAAAGGCCCCATATCCAAGTATAGTCCCATTGAGGATTAGGACTTCAAAGTATGAATTTTGGGGGACACAACTGAGTCCATAACAGGGCTTTTGGTTCTGCTTGCTGAGTCATCCTTCCTTTTTCATGAAAGATCTCATGTATTTGCCAGTGAGTAGCTTTCTCAGCCTATTTTCTGACATTTGGGGGGATCCAACTTCTTCTTTGTACTTTTACACTGTTTCTATCCTTTTTGTACATCTTTTAATCTCAAAGTGCCTTTTCTATTACTCTGAGGCACTAGCTTTGATCTTCCCGAGGTCTTAAAAGATTTTGCAATGACACTCTTCACTTCATCTCTAGACCAAGGTCACAGTATCATGTCTTCGGTATTTTTGCCAAAAATGTACAACTGAATTTAATCATGAAGAAACATCCAACAAATTCAAATTGAGAGAAATTTTACAAAACAATGAGCCAATGCTCTTCAAAAGAGTCAAGGTCATGAAAGACAAAGAAAGCCTGAGAAACCATCCCAGATTGAAGGAAACAAAAGAGATGTGACAACTAAATACAACATGGGGTCCTAGGTTGGACTCTAGCCCAGAAAGTGGACATTAAGAGAAACCTGGCAAAATTTGAACAAAATATGTAGATTATTTAATAGCACAGTAATATGAAAAGGCTGGGTAAAAGTATATTAACCTATTGGTATATTGTCCAAGGAGTATTTACACGAGAAGACACAGGACTTAAGAGAGTAGGGCAGGAAGTGGTCAGTAGTGGAGGAATTGTCTGAAAGAACAAGGTAATAGGTAGAAGGTATCACAGCCAATCTTAACCATTCCAAATTGTGGACCACCAAATTAAACTAATCGTGGTCATGAAAATACGGTTGATACTGGGTACCGAGTATCTATGTTGACTTTACTCATTTTTTTTTCTAGATAGATATGTAAAGATACACAGATAGAAATGTCTTTCTCATTATTATCATTTAGATGCCAATTCAATATGCATAAAATTTGGGATAAATTATTCATTTGTAGACCACTTATGTTCATAATTATTAAACAGCAGACCAAGAAATATATAGTATGATATATCCAAATAAGCAGGAATGGTATAACAAAAAATGTCTTGTCTCTGTAGGTTTGGATACTGGAATGCTGTTATGCCAGTAGAATGTTGACAGCACCGTGTTATACAAAATTAGATAAAGTAAAACAAAGAATGGGTACCTGGGCCACAAATTCAGGTTAAGGATTGTGTTTTCCAGGGACAAGGGAAGATAAAAACTTGTGTGGAGTGTGGATGGGAGACAGAGGCAGAAAATGGGGCTCTGTAAGTTCGACTGTTACAGGAATGTGTAAACTGGGGTGTGTGTAGTTGAGGTTTGTGCTGACATGCAAGGATACACTCATCTCCAATCTGGTGAGTGTGCAAAACCAAAGGCATTTCCAGATAGGTCTGACTCAAAATTGGGGTCATATCACAGGGGCTAGAGCAATATGAAGCATCCAGTGTAGCCAACTGTGAGAGTGTGGTACATGATGTGTTAATTATAATAATTAATGAAAAAATGGTAGGCAGGAAATAGTGGAGTATAGAAGAGTCATTAGAACAGTTTTTATCAGATAGTTTCTGGCTCTGCCCCTCACCAGTGATGTGAGCTTTGGAATATTAATTATTAATTCTGATCCTTGGTTTAGAGTAGTAAAACCTGTCTCATAGAGTTATTGTGGAAATTAAATGAAGAAATGTATATCAAAAGCAAGACAAAGAGTAAGCATTCAGTGAATGGCAGCTTCTGTTTATATCATGATAACAGTGAGGATGATGTCAGGCTGCATCTAAGCACAGTGGGTTTCGGCCACAGGTGTCCTATGAAGACACTGAGTTACAAGGCAGATGAAAAGAAAAAAATCAAAAGAATTTTCAGGATAATGGTCAACATTCTGTGGTTTAAGGGCAAAAATTATAGGTTGGTGAGCCTTGGAAGTTTCAGGGTTCCACTCAAACATTGCAGATCCTTGGAAGAATCCAACAAAACGATTTCTGTTTTCTCTGCCTCACAGATAGAAGTAGAACTAATATGTTCATTTTATCACTTAGGAAATGAAGAGGATTTCATTACATCATGGTTTCTCAACAGCAGCACTATTGATTTTTTGGGTCAAATAATTCTGAACCCTGATCCTCTGAAGGATGGGTGGGTGGGGAAAGCCAAAGGGGAGAGCAAAGTCAACAGCAATTGAAAGACCCTGAAGATGAATTTAGCAAGCTTGCATTTCAAGGGCATGGAATGGAGTTCAAATATATAACACAGTTTTCTATAATCACAATGGAATACATTTTCTGACTTTGAGGCTTCACATCTTCATCTGCTCAAATGCACAAACATAGTCATAATTTATTCTAGGTAAAGTCAGTGAAAATACGGTGATTTCTCTGGCAATGCTAGCACATTATATTAATTATAATCCAAACACGTTCTGCATAAAGCTTTCTCTTTGGCTTTTCTCCCTTCTTTTCTCCCTGGATTTGAGTCTAAGTTGGAGGATTAAGGTAGGTTGATAAAGAAACTAGCTCAAAAGCCATGCAATATTGTTGGGAAGGAAGCCAGATCCTTCTCAGTTTTGATGTGTTTTGATCCTATGCAGATGTCCTTTGAGCTGTAACTAATTTGCTTTGATTTTCAGGCACACCTCATGTTTTAGCACCCGCCAGAACATACGATTTCACAGTTGGAGTGTGGTCATGTGTTCATCAGCCTCTGCCCAGGGTTTATCCATTTAGAAGTTTGTGATGTTTCCATGGTCTTTGGTTATCACGCTATATTATTGTTGGCCCAATCTCTAGGCTTCTTTTGCTCTGTTTTCTCTTGGCCTAGTTCTTACCCCCACCAATCTTGAGATTCAAGATTAAGGGATGCTCAGAGGCTCTCACTCTGTCCCCTACACTGTCTCTTACCCATCTCTGCTCTATTATCTGCAAACTCTGTTCTCAGGCAGAACACTGACTTGATGACTAATTCTGGGAAATCAAACTGGACCAGGGAGATATTCTCTTCCATCATTATGGTGCCAGGGACTTCTCCATGTATGTTGCTGTTTCATTGAACCTCACCTAGATACAAGAGAGGTTACCTTTTGTCATCAAAAACCAAAATTTAAATGACATTTCCATTGTACCCTTCTCCAGCTTTGGGTGTGGGGAGAGTGACAGGGAGGGTCAGGGTCAGGCACCAAGACAGACAAAAGTCTATAGGTTCTTGATTCTCTTCCACATTTGTTCCCTTTCCTGCACAGCTTGGATGGTTTTCTGGTCTGGGGATAGGAGAGGAGCATGGATGTACTTCACCAGATGGCTTTTCCTTTCAAATCTTTCTGGTCATACTTTACACTTGCATCAATGGTTTTGAATTTAGGAGCCGTGATTTTGGAATCTGCTCTCCAGCCCCATCAGATCTTAGATAAATGGCAGGCTCATCTCTCAAGATCCATCATGGAAGGGGTACAGGAAGAAAGAATAAATTGATATCTCAAATTATCCCCCTGAAAAGTGAATGCTGTTCAGGTTTGACTTGGCCTCTAATAGAAATCCTGCCTTCTATCATACTTCTGCTGACAGTAACTTGTAGGTTGCCCTAAAAAGGATTCTCCTATGTCATACACTCCTCTGATAAAGCACCACGTTCTCCTTGGGCCAGTATTCTGGTTTTATTCATTCAATGTACATTCCCCTCTGTTGACAGTTCCCTGTTGTCCACAGACTGCACATGCTCACAACCTCCCTTCATTTTTCTGGATCTTATCTATAAGACATAAGGTCAGCTTTAAGCACCTTATGACATCTTTCCCATGCATCTTTCTTTTCTAACTAAGATGTAGTTCCTTCTATTTTGAGTTATTTATTATTTGTTTCATAACTGTTAGTGTTAAAAAAGAGCCAAGAGTCCTGAAATGGGGTCACTTGTGCTAATCCCACATCTCCAAACCAAGACTTAACACCTAACCTAATTTCCACCAGGAATTTAATCTTTTCTTTATCGAAGTATAATTAACAAAATGTTATATTAGTTTCAGGTGTGCAACATACCGATTCGACAGTTCTATACATTATTCAACGCTCACCATGTTAAATGTAACCACCACCTGTCACCATACAACGTTTTACTACATTACTGACTATCTTCCCTAGGCTGTACCTCTCATCTCCATGACTTAATTATTTTATAACTGGAAGTCTATACCTCTTAATCCCCACTAATACATTGCCCATTCCCCCATCCATCTCTCTGGCAATAACCAGTTTATTCACTGTGTTTAACAGTCTGTTTGCTTTTTGTTTGTTCATTTGTTTTGCTTTTCAGATTCCACATATGAGTAAAATGATATTGTATTTATCTTTCTTTGTCTGACTTATTTCATTCAGCACATACCTCCTAGGTCCATCCATGTTGTCACCAGATCTCATTTTTTTTAATGACTGAGTAATATTTCATTGCATGTATGTATGTATGTATGTATGTATGTATATGTGTGTATGTATGTATATATATGTGTGTATGTATATATGTATGTATATGTGTATATATATGTGTGTATGCATGTATATACATGTGTATGTATGTATATATATATATATATATATATATATATATATATACATACATACACACATATCACATATTCTTTATCCATTGTGTTTTTGGTATTAGCCCAAGGAATGTAATCTTAACCAGTAGGTCTGGAACTTCCTGGTCAGCGATAGTGAAGTAATCCACCAGATAGACCCCTCCAGTCCCCCAAAGGAAGGTGACCTTGCATGAAATAATCTATTCTTCATTAATAATTCCTTGTTCCACCTCCCTCTGCCTAGAAAAGTCTTCCATTTTGTGTAGTTCTTCGGAGCTCCTTCTGGTTAGCCAGAGATGCTGCCCAAGTCATGAATCACTGAATAAAGGCAATTAGGACTTGAAATTTACTCGATTGGTTTTCAGGGATTTTTTTTTAAACATTGTATTTTTTCTCGTACAAGAAATATGTTACACGAATGTAGTGATCATGCCCTACACCGTGAAGTGTTTAGCATGGTGCTGGTACAGAGTTGATGCTAAATACTGATTCATTGTTCTACAATGGTTTAAAAAGAAACATGGAAGCCTAAGCACTGTTTGAAATTTTTTCCTAAGTTTTGACAACAATTTGATTTCTGTTTCCTGGAGACATAACAGGCTTCTGAAAAACAGAAATGAATATTGCTAATTTTCTAAATTTTGACCACACGACTTATAACAAAATGATGATCACAGATGTGACAAGCTTTCAAAATTGCCAGGCAAACAGTCTGGTTGGCTTCTGTGTTTACTACTACTCTTTTTCAGCATGTTCAGCATGTTCACACTGTTTTCAGAGTCTGCTGTCCTTGACATTTGCAAGTTCTCTTTATGAGATATAGGTATGAAAATATATTTTAAAAAGTAAAGAAAGGCCACTACAGCATTCATACGGAGACTTGTGCTAAGGAATAATTAGATACATTGCTGATACCAACCATAATAATTTTCCAGAATGTCTTTCTTTCAGATAAAGATAAATTCACTAAAAATACCACTGGGTAAATCAAACTTATGTTCAATTATAAAAAGAACTATATTAGAGGCACCTGGGTGGCATAGTTAGTAAGGAATCCAACTTAGATCTTACCTCAGGCCATGATCTCACTGTTCATGAGTTCAAGCCTCACATCAGCTCTGTGCTGATGACACAGAGCCTGCTTTCTGTCTCTCCTTCTCTCTTCTCCTCCCCGGCTTGTGTTTTCCCTCACTCTTTCTCAAAATAAACTTAAAAAAACTTTAAAAGTGACTTATACTATTAATCTATAATTATTTGTATCTTACTAATAAGATTTTGTCAATACTCTATTATGCATTTAGCAAATGATTATTAATTACTTACTACTTGCTAGGTATTGAGGTTATAGTGGTCTCTGTTCTCATAGAACTTACAAAGTTGAGTTTCTAATTCTATAAATGATTTAATTTTCTATGTAAGAAAGGACTAGAATCAAATTAAGAATATTTTCAGGCATCTGAGAGACTCTCTCACTGGTTCTATTTGTGTAAACACTTTTTTAAAAATCATTTTAAATAACAGTTAAAAAAACATTTTGTGAACGTGCTCAAAAGGGCAATGGAACTTTAAAAATATATGAATATTTTTTATTTTGATTTTAAACGTGTATTTGCATTTTCACTTGTGGCCACGAAGACACCTGGATTTGTGTTGAAAGACATAGCACAATGATTTATACTTTTTAAAGATAATTGCCTCTGAGATACTAGACGAGAAGAAATGATTCTCAGAAATCCCCTGGCTCACTCACTGTCATCTGAATTAAGAGCTTCATTTTAATATTAGCACTTGGAAGGTAAGCACCCACAGCCTCCAAGGGAGGTGATGTTCCCTGGCTATCATATGACTCCAAGCGGGAGGTCAGAGAAACTGCTCAACTGTTGACAAGCAGAGGCAAGTAAACATTTCTGCCAGAAACATACAAACCTACCATTAGTAACATCACTTTTGCCTCTCTGCCCTGGTGGATAGCAGACATTTAAAATTTTTTTAACATTTGTTTATTTTTTGAGAGACAGAGAGAGACAGAACATGAGTGGGAGAAGGGCAGAGAGAGAGGGACACACAGAATCCGAAGCAGGCTCCAGGTTCTGAGCTGTCAGCACAGAGCCCGACGGGGATGGGGGGCTCAAACGCATGAATCACGACACCGTGACCTGAGCCAAAGTCAGAAGCTCAACTGACTGAGCCACCCAGGCACCCCAGGTAGTAGAAATTTTAGAGTCCTCCCAGAAAGATGCCATTTGTAGGATATAATTTCACTTTAAATAGCTTTCGGTAGGATGTCAAAAAGGATCTCTAGAAAGACAAACAAACCAGATAGCTAATAATTCTTTGGGTGATTTAACAAAACCCCACCAAACATTCTTCATGGCCAAAGATGGTCATTTGACAAGGCTAGAATATTACTAGCATGTTTGTTCTTGGCACTGTGCTCTACTCTGCTAAGGTCTGCTGCACAGTAGTGCTCTGCTGACCTGGGAGAATATTACTAAATATTAGGAATGACTTGATATCCTATTTTGACAAATGAAACACAGTATGAGAGGGAAGAATGGGCCTTCTGTGGTTGCCTCTTCTGGGCAATTACCGAAGGCGTGGTGCACAGGATCCCGAAGAACTTCCCTTTCCCTGTGCTAGAAACTGCACATAAATTGCCAATCCATGTCCCTTGGAAAATTCAAAAGTGATCCCACAATTAAAATGTATCTCTGTTTAGACAGTGTTAGAGCCTAGCTGCTCAGCTTTTTTTTTTTTTTACTTCAAAGCCAAACAATGTATTTTCAAACAGCATTCTCGTTAAAGGAGATTTTTGTAAGCTTGCTTTGATTCTTTGCCTTTGATTCTTTGAATACTCAGTTGGGTCCTGGTGCGGATAGTTTGGTTTGCTTAGTAAAGCCCACATTATGGTTTTCTCAGTGCAGGTAAAGAGTTCTAGTAAATGAAACTGCATCCACGAATTGCTACCATCACACTTATTTTTGAGATGTGATATACTAATAATAGTTCTTTTTTAAAACCACATTAAATGGGTCATGAGTAAGTGCCAAACCATCTGAAACATGACTAAGTGAACGAGGAGAATATACTCCTGGAAGGGAGCTAATAAGTAGAGGGATTTTTCTTGAATTGATAAATATTGGTGAGGTTCTATGGTGGGGAAGTATTAAAATATTAAGTTACAGGAGACTCAATGGGACCAACAATCTTTCTTTTACTGCAATCTTAGAAAGGCGGAGGTTCCTAATTCACATGGGGTAGTGTTCTGCATATCTCAGATGATCTGAACAGAACCACAGGTAGTTCTTTTCAATGAGATCTTCACGTTTGCCAGACATCTCAGAATGGGAGAAAACCACAGCGCAAGTCAGGGAAAAGGAAAAAGAGTGGAATGACCATTTTCGTGTAAGTTGCTCTGAGCTTCTGTTTTTATAATAAATACCACATAATATAAAATGAATGGAAGAGAAATTACCAAACATCCCAGAAGCCCATCTCAGAAAATGTAAAATCAGAAAAAGTCTTTTGAAAACTCTCCTAATGTGTCTCTCAGGACTGAAAGAACTATAGCTATTTTAGCCTTGTCCTTCTGACCCTACTTTCCTTCTAGTGAGTCAACAGAATTCAGTAATCAAATGTTTCATGGGATGCCCAAAGGTCTGACATAATTCCCAGGCACAGTTGATGGAGTTGCTACTGGTGAGAGGCAGAAACCCTAGGTACGTCTTTGTTGAGTCTAGGTCTGACTTAAAACCAGAGGAAAACCATAAAAGCATCAAGCCAAGAGGACAATTGTATGTTTGGCCTTCCTGTAGAGACAATGGTAGTACTATTAGACTTCCACATCGTCTCAGAGCAAGTTTCTAGATTTCCTCTATCATAAATTCCCTTCCTGAGATTCTCAGAGCAGCCCATACTCAAGGACAAGGCGCCGTGCAAAAACAAGATTTAATTAGGGACCCAGGAGGTGGCAAGATTTAGCATTATGCAATCAAATTAAATATTCGTCTACAGCTTTTTGTTTTCTTAACAACTTAGCAAAGTTACTCAGAATATAATAAATCCAATGGAGAATAAAACCAAGTGATTAAATCAATGGTGGCAAACTCTATGACCTTTTCAGAGCGTTCTGAGTTTTCCATTTTTGTCTGAATCCATTCCAAGAACTAACTTCAGAAACAATGTGGAAAATTATTTGATCCAGTGTGCAAAATTCAGGGTTTTGTCAGAAAGAATCAAATTGTGCCTTTATGTCTGAGGATTTACTGAGGACTATTTCAGTGAGTTCTTTACCTTTAAAGGTTTTAGGTATCCACTGGGGAATAACTGGGAAAGTAATGGGATCTAGTTATGGCTTTATCATTAATTTGTTTATTCATTCATTCATTCATTCACTCATTCACTCACTCGTTCATTCATTTGTTCACTCACTCACCCATTCTTTCCACAAATATTTGTTGATATCTACTGTGTACTGTGCCTGCCTCAGATTCTGTGTCTCCCTCTCTCTCTGCCCCTTCCCCACTCACACTCTCTCTCTCCTTCAAAAATAAATAAACATTAAAAAATTAAAAAACAAAACAAAACAGGCTTTGTCCTCCAAAGCTTACTAGTCCAGCGAGGAGGAAACCTATGCTATCAAATAATAACTACACTATAAACTTCTCTAAAGGGACATGATGCTATAGCAGGAGACCTTAACCAATCTGGGCACTAATGGAAGGTGTCCTTGAGGACAAGATTTAAGCTGAGACCTAAAGGATGATGAATGGGAAGAGTTCACTGTATGAGGAGGAAGGAAGAGTATTTCAGATAGAGGGAATAACATGTACAAAAGCCTTGGGCAGGAGAGAGCATGGTGTTTTAGAAAAGTTAAAGAAAACACAATGTGATTGGAAGCAGCAACAACTCTAAAAACGGTGTGGCTCTTGTTTTTTAAATGTCATTCTTTACTAACAAAAACCAGGACTCCCTGGAAAAATGGCCAATTCCAGGGCTGGGGAAGGACAAGTACAAGAGGAGACCAGTAAGAAAGTGCTCAACAAATACACAGGACTTGTCAAAATTACACTGAAGCAAAGCCAGCTTTAAATAATGTGACCAAATTTCTGGCAATTTGAATATCAAAATAATGGTAATAGTACGTTATAAAACATTGAATGAAACAGGAAGCCATGAGCGCATAGCGATGTAATTACTATACATGGGTAAATTCAAAGTTTGGTGAAGAATGAGATATTTACACAGTCTCAAATTTGAGACCTTCTTACAAAATATTTCTCAATTAAAAAAGGAAAAAAATTATGGAGAAACTTGGCAGATACTACCTTAAGGAATCAAAGTTAACATCATTAGTAATCATAAAAGTTGAAATAACGTGCTTTCTTCTAGCGATCAATCAGAAGAACACGATACGATTTCTGATTCTTGCGTAAACGCACAGCCGTCATGAAGAAAAACCAGACCAATCCAAAGTGAGAAAGATTTTCCAAGATAATTGGTCTATAATCTCCAAATTTCAAGATGATAAAAGAATGAGAAATTGTTCCAAGTTGAAGGAGACTAAAGAGAGGTGATAACTAAACACAATGTGGAACTCCAAACAGGACCTTTGGCTCTAAAGGATATTTTCTGAATATTGCAGAAAAATTGAATGGGACCCAAGAGATGAATTGAGATTTTGATGGTCGTCTTTTAAGTATGGAGGGGAATACCCTTGTTTATAAGAAATGCACTAAAGGTTTTGGGGGTAATGGAGCACCATATCAGAAATATACGCACCCCAATAATTAGGGGGAAAAATTCTGTGTTCTATACTTCCAACTTTTCTATAAGATCGTTTTGACTGATTAAGATTGTTGCAAAATAAAAAATAAATCAATTAATAAAAAAGAGAGCAAAAGGCCAATATAGCTAGAAACCCTGGCCCTCAATTTCACCACCCGAACAATAGGGAAGGTATTTGAAACCCATATATTTAATTCAGCTCCATTTATACTACAGTGTGCTACCTAGTCTCCCAAAATGACATACAAAAGAAAAAGAGTATGTATTAGTTTTCTATTGTTGTGTAACAAATTACCACAAACTCGGTGGCTTAAAAATACTCATTCATTATCTCACGGTTCTGAAATCCCGAAGTCCAGAATGGCATGGCAGGATTCTCTGCCGAAGGCTGAAATCCAGATGGCAGCTCTCCAAATTCTCACTGTGTCCTCTTGGGGTGTCCTCTTCCAAGCTCACTCCTGTTACTGGCAGAATTCAGTTCCTGGAGGTTACAGGACTGACGTTGCCACTTTCTGGCTGGGAATTGCTCTCAGCTGCTAGAGAATGTTCTCAGGTTCCTGTCCTGTGGGCCCCCTCTGTCTCAGCAATGGAGAAAGAGACTTCTGCACATGGACTCCCCACAGTTTGAATCTCTTTGGCTTCCTCTTGTGTTACCATCTAGAGAAAACATTCTCCTTTTAAAGGGTTCATGTGACTATGTTAGGCCACCCTTATCATTTCTCTATCTTAAGATCACTTGATTGGTAATCTTCACTTCTGCAAAATCGCTTTCACCATAACACAATCAGGGGAATAATAATGGGGCGGGGGATGGGGAGATTGTGGGGGCCATCTTAGAACTCTGCCTGGCACAGGATGGAAGAGAGAAATATGTAGAGTCACTGTCAAACAATATGGGTAAAGAAGGGAGGGTAAGAATGTGCCTCTCAAGCGTGTGAATTGGGGGTTGGGGAATTCTGGACTAAAATATTTGAAACATCGTCAGCAGTGAAATGCTTTGATTTGTCTTTATTAGGCTGTGAAAACAGGCACTGTGTGTTTCTGATTTACTGTTGCATTCCCAGCACTCACCTTGATTCCTGGCACATAGTAGATAATCAGAAATGTTGAGGGTATGAAGACTAAACAATAAGTGAATGATTAGCTTTGACAACCAAAGATTTATTTTCTTATTTAACTAATCAAAGTCTTCAGTGCTGCTCCCTCAGTGACGTGTTCTTCCAGAATGGCCTTCTTAAGGGGAAACCTGACAGTTAATATTCAGTTCCCTTTTGATTGATGATATTTGTGTGTATATAAAAGTCCAGACTTCTTTTTTTTTAAGTGAGTATAATTTGCCAAGAAGACTTGGAATACATTCATTGATCAATAAAACCAGCTAATGCAGTCAGATTGAAAAAAATCTTATGATGCTATGTTTCAGTTAATGTATATTATGATGAAAGCTGAAAACATTCCCACATAGGAGTATAGGAGGAAATTATATTAAAGAATATTTTGGAAATACTTTTATTGTTATTATAAAATGTGAATATGCTCAAAATACAAAAAATGAAAAATACAGAAGAGTAGGAAAAAGAAAATAAATATCACCCATAATCCCACAACTCAAAGATAATCACTGTTAATATTTTTGATATATATCCTTTCAGATTTTTTTCCTCTGCAGCCCTGGGTAACAATATACCAGCACATACAGGTACAGTTCCTCACAGATAATTTTTTTTTTTAAATTTTTTTTTT
Organism: Puma concolor; assembly: GCF_028749965.1. Taxonomy (NCBI): domain Eukaryota; kingdom Metazoa; phylum Chordata; class Mammalia; order Carnivora; family Felidae; genus Puma; species Puma concolor. The sequence continues at coordinate 135,653,708 of NC_141667.1, read as the reverse complement.
CAACGTTTATTTATTTTTGGGACAGAGAGAGACAGAGCATGAACGGGGGAGGGGCAGAGAGAGAGGGAGACACAGAATCGGAAGCAGGCTCCAGGCTCCGAGCCATCAGCCCAGAGCCCGACGCGGGGCTCGAACTCCCGGACCGCGAGATCGTGACCTGGCTGAAGTCGGACGCTTAACCGACTGCGCCACCCAGGCGCCCCGCTCACAGATAATTTTATATGGAGTTTTTGCACTGTCTGTTGTTTAAAAGTATGCCATGGACAGAGTTCTAGGACTATAAATGTACATACGAACCATTATTTTTAATAGCTGTAATACAGTTTTTTATGTGGTTGTAATAACATATTTTATTTAGTCAGCCCTTCCTGGTGGACTTTTAAATCATCTCCATTTTTCTAGAAGTACACATTTCATTGTAATACCACCACCTCCAGTCCCACCTCTACGTAAATCTTTGTATTCTGTCTTCATTATTTCTGTAAAATAAGTATGTCCAAGTACTAGTGATAAATGAAAAAGCATGCCAAACTTGATATTACCAGATTTTCCTCAGAAATAGTTAACCCACAAGCAGAACGATTATAAAGTACCTATTGATCCTCACCAACAATGGGTATTAACAATTCAATATTTAAGCTTTTCCAACTTGACACGTAAAAAAATAATATGTTGTTTTAATTTGCCTGTGTTTTTAACAGTATTTTTCTGTTCAGCTTAAAAAAAATTTAAAGCTGCCTCTTAGACATCATTATCTCTTATTCTTTTGCCAGAAAGTATACTTTTGACCTCTTATAAATATTTAAGTCATTATCTAAACAATTTCCAAAATGCATTAGTACGGTAAGCAGCGTGGCTCCCACTGATCTCAGCCCTCTGGTATTCACAACTTTCTGAAATCCCTCCCCTTAAGGGTGAGCTGGCCTTGTGACTCCCTTCTTTGTATTGCCAGTACAGTGTGGCAAAGGAGAGTAGACGTCACGTCTGTGATTAGGTTATGAGCTAACGTGACTTCTGTCTCGTGAGCAGTTTCTCCCTCCCTTGGCGGCTTGCTTTGATGAAGCAGCTGCATGCTGGAGAGGCAGTGTGACAAGGAACCAACAGGAGGCTCTGGCCAAGGCCAGCAAGGAACTGATGCTCTCGGTCCAACAGCCCTGGAGGAAGTGACTCCTACCAACAACCACGCAGGCTGGAAAGTGGATCTTTTCCCAGATACATCTTCAGATGCGACCTGAGGCTTGGCCAACGCTTTTGATTCCAGCCACAGCTATACCCGTGCCTCCTATCATACTGTCTCACAATGAGCTTCCCTCCGTGGCACGTTTTATCTCCCAAGTTTATAATGTGGACTTTCTGGTGTACACAAATGTGACTTTAACATATTGTGTCTTACAGTATCAAGATCAAATATTTATTTTGAAATTCCTATATAAATACGTTATCATAGACTATTATAACAATATGGAGATTTTAGAATAGCCAAAAGGAAATGTGGTCTGAGATTTATTTACTTTTCACAACAAATCTTGTGTTTGTGCCTGTTATTTTTGTTACAGGACTTATTGGATACCCTCTCAACATTTTGCTTTTCAGCTGTCGCTGGGATTCTTAATGACTCTCTTCTGCTTTGATTTCACAACAAAGATTGGAAATTCCATACCAAATATATCTGCATGTACTTGTATTCATATAGGTTTGAACATGGACTTATATATGTCCAGACTTGTCTAGATTTTGTGAAAGATAAAAAAGGTAAATATCTTACTTCTTGATCCTGGGGTGATAATTCCTCTGGGAAATGTCTGTTGGAGCAACTAGATTGTATAAAGGCATACCCATTCTGTCTCCAAAGATTTTGAGGGCATCTCTGTTTTCTCCTATAGAATAACAATACTTGTCCCTCAACATTTCTATGTTAATGTGTGTGAAAGTGTTTAAAAACTTAAAGAGTTTTATTAATGTAAGGAATTTATCACGACTGTCTCATTTGGCCCTCTGTCTATGACGCATAGTAAGGGATCTTGAAATTGTAACTTAGGCAGGGAAAGAGAAAGACTGTCCTCCCCTTCCACACTGTTTCCACCTCTCTTGACTCCTTGACTTCTGCCTTCACCACGTTAAAATGCCACTTCAAGGGATTCCTTTCTCATGGGGAAGGGTAACTATTTTTTTCTACTCCGTTAAATGTCTATTAATTATGAGAGTTAGAGGAAAATTTTAATAACACCTTATACAGACTATATTCACACATTCACTAAGTGAAAATCACAAAATGGCAAATTCAGCAGTGAACCAAACAAGTGTAAGTTTTTATCTGCCAAGTATTTTTTTCTCATACAAAGGAAGGGGACAACACATGAATTTGAAAGGTGAGAGCTACAGGTGGACTGATGTGGGCCAAGAGAAGAGTTCAGAAGGGAGAGGGATGAAGGGGGAACATATCACCCCATTCACAATTTTTATTTATGTATTTATTTTTAAAAGATTTTTTAAGTTTATTCATTTTTTTTTTTTTTTTGAGAGAGAGAGAGAGAGAGACAGAGACAGAGACAGAGTGCAAGCAGCGGCGAGGCAGAGAAAGAGAGAGAGGGAGACACAGAATCCCGGCTCCAGGCTCTGAGCTGTCAGCAAAGAGCACCACACGGGGCTTGAACTCATGAACCGTGAGATCATGACCTCAGCCGAACTCGGACACTCAACCTACTGAGCCACCCAGGTGCCTCAACCTCATTCACAATTTTAACCCCAATCAAGCCATGTCTGAGTGACCACTATACATTCTGTTTTATTTTATTTTATTTTATTTTATTTTATTTTATTTTATTTTATTTTATTTTATTTTATTTTATTTTAATTAATTAATTTATATTTTAGAGAGAGAGAGAGAGCATGATGGGGGAAAGGGCAGAGGGAGGGAGAGAGAATCCCAAGCAGGCTGTATTCTGTCAGTGCACAGCTCGATGCTGGGCTCGAACCCGTGACGCTGGGATAGTGATCTGAGCCCAAATCGAGAGTCCGATGTTCAACCGACTGAGTCACACAGGCGCCCGACTGTGTTTTAAACAAAACAGAGCGGTTGCTTCCTTTCTGCCCAAAGTCAGAGTCCTTCTTCTTCTTACCAACTTGTACCATCTTTTTTTGGATTAACATCTTATTCTATTAAGAGAAGTCCAAAAGCCGGTGTTAAAGGCTAAAAGAGCTCTCAGCCTTGGCAAGTCAGAAGAAATAAAACCTATGATGCTTCCCATGGAAGAATGAAGAGATTAGTCTACTTGCAGATACGCCGTAAGTACAAGGGGAAAGACTGGTGTCATAGGAAAGCTCAACAGAATACACATCTCAGAAGGAAGACGGGGAATGATTCACTAAGAGAGGCTGAGGTCCTCGTTCATAGAGCACTTACAGAGTAAAAGATGGGCTTTCCGGGAATTTCCCTGAGGTGTCGTTAATATCTAAGAAGGGACAAGTCAGGGTTTTACCTCTACTTTCTTCTTTTGAGGACTTTCAGAATGAACAGATATGTCACACAGGATGATGGAGACAGAAGACATAATTAGGAATCGAACACTTACATTTCACCCAGTATTTCCACCTCTGTGAGCAACTCATTAAATCTCTTGACACCTCAGTTTCCTCACCAGTAATGTCACCATGTTGTTTTGAAATCCATGGAGATAAAAAGTGTGAACTATCTTGTTCTCTACATTACACTTGCAGTTTTTATTGCTACGTGTGTATAAATTCCAGAACATTTTAAGAGAAGCAGCATGACTCAGTTGTCCAAACACAGATGCCGTGACAGAACTGTAACTCTGCCACTCATAGGCAGCAGGAAGGATTTGAATCTCCATTCCATTCCCTTAGGATACATCTAAAGATATGCCTGGCACAGAAGAGCCTTGCAAAGTTTTTTCACTTAACCACACACACAACTAAAATAAGCCTGGCTAGATGTTTACATAAATGACAATCCTTTCTGATGACATGAGTCTTAGGAGAAACCAACCTTTGAATTAAGTGACCAAGTTTTTTGCATTCTACAGAAAGTAAACGTAAAAAAAGGTTAAGTATGAGGGGAGACTAACTAATATTTGTTCTGGAAAAGATGTGAGGCAGTCGGATGGGAGGGGAGGAGAATCTTGTCAGTTTCCCGAAGTATATACTGAGACAGTTAGACCTTCTTATAAACACTCATTGGATGAATTTGAGTACTCTATCTACTTCATGACCTACGATGTGCACATTATTTTGAGTGTGTGGTGGGCTAGAGGAAATGCACTATAGATTTTTGGTGAAAAGTATGGATTTTAGTTCCAGAAATGTACATGTTTGCTGCAGGATCTTTATTTCCTAGTTGTGAGATCTTGGGTAAAAGATTCGCGCAAGTCTTGGTTTCTTCATATGTGAAAGGGCAATATCATGATGATTGTCAACCATAGAGTTTTAAGACTTAAAATGAAGTAATAATAAAAAGAACTAAGTCTGGCACAGTGTAAGATCTCAATAAATCATGGCTCTGCTTATATTGCTAATTTTGATGCACCTTTGTTTTTTTTTTTTTTTTAATTTTTTTTTTCAACGTTTATTTATTTTTGGGACAGAGAGAGACAGAGCGTGAACGGGGGAGGGGCAGAGAGAGAGGGAGACACAGAATCTGAAACAGGCTCCAGGCTCTGAGCCATCAGCCCAGAGCCCGACGCGGGGCTCGAACTCACGGACCGCGAGATCGTGACCTGGCTGAAGTCAGACGCCCAACCGACTGCGCCACTCAGGCGCCCCTAAGTGTTTTAAAATAGAAATCGTGGAATACATTTTAATGATATTTCTAAAGTTCTGATTCCATTCATTTTCATAATTAAGACACGTACGTATTTCTCATTTTATGGCATTTTCCTCTTTTGTGGATATATTCTCTCTTGCAAAACAAATCATTTTGATAATGAAGGCTGAGCATTACATTAAAGAAATAGAATTTTTCAACTTTATTGAAACATAGAGTCTTTTGAAAATCTCATGATAGCTAGCTATGTGTCCTCTTTCCGACCCAAAGCACAAATCCTTATGTGCACAAAACTTTGTGTATAATTAAAGGGACACATGGACCTCCCCTAGCAAAGTTGAGATTTGTAATGAAATGAATAAACATTCAATATTGCAAATAAGTCAACCTTTAATTTTTCTGTTTTATAAACTCAAATTTTCAAATAGTGAATTTTAGTGAAGTACCTTATATACACTATCACTGTTTAACGGGGTCTGAAGCGAAGTTAATGTCACAATGTTTGCTAGATAAAATGATCTTAAACCCACGCTTATTATTCATGCTGTATGGAGCAGATTTTTATCCAGTGAATACTCACTGGTATACTGTCAGTGTTACTGTCCGGGGCTACGATTGAAACACACAAGTTGATTAATACTTTCTGTTAATGCGTTTTCTATGTAAAAAAGCGCAAAACACCGTGAAGTTTTTCTCTCAGAAGAGTTTTTGTTTAACTTTATATTTTCAGTAAGTATCTTCCAGAATTACAATAAGGTATTTATTCTCCTAGCATATCAGTATCTACTGGGAGTAATTGAACATATGGATCTTAAAATCAATCAGTAAGGTGACAAGTTTACCACTAAATACTTGGCTTCGCTCCTGGACTGGATATCATATTAAAGTTAATGTAATCTGGTGGTTCAATATTTGAAAATAACAAATGGTTAATAGACTCTAAAGACTTCCCTGCCAGCAAAATTTGATACTCCTGCTAATAAAAACAAATCACAATGATACCTTTGAATATATGTCCAAAGCTATGTTCTGCAAGACATAAAAAAAATCTTGAGGCGATAGAGTTTAGCTATTAGGCAACTTGAAAATTTTTATTTCTGAAATATTAAATTAGCCAGGGAAGTAATTTAAGGAGAGGTTCTCACCCTAGGATAACCTGAGTTATCGTCTCATTTGTGATTTTGATCTCCTCTACATCTCCAAACGTCAACTAATGGAGTCTGATTGTTAGCTTCATTAAAAAAAAAAAAATTTTTTTTTTTTTACATTTATTTCTTTTTGAGAGACAGAAAGAGACAGAGAGCAAGCAGGGGATGGGCAGAGACAGAAGGAGACACAGAATTCAAAGCAGGCTCCAGGCTCTGAGCTGTCAGCACAGAGCCCAACATGGGGCTGGAGCCCACAAACTGTGAGATCATGACCTGAGCTGAAGTCAGACGCTTAACCCACTGAGCCACCAAGGTGCCCCCATTTCTTTTTTCATAAGCGATAGGACTTAGATAATCCATATGATATTTACGGTGTTTTTGATTTTTTTGCTTTTAATGGCATTAGCTAAATCAAGAGGCAAATACAAGCAGTTCCGCAGCAGCAGAGAAATAACTCCACTGGCAGGAAGTTTGTTTGGTTGCTGACATTTTGCATCTGCCATGGTGAAATGACAGCAAGATCATTCAGGAAATTCGATACACCCGCAGAGAGCAGCCAAACATGACAGCTTATTTTGGGAACCATTCTATCATGAGGGTACTTTTGTTCTTGGAGTAGTCTCCAGAAAGCCTCCCTCTTATCAAACTGTGTTTTGATTAAAGGGACAGCTAATGTCTGCTACATAGAGAGGGGTCTTCAGTCAACAATGCTGTTTTATTACTGTCAATGTTTTCTATTGTAAAGAAGATACTTTACTGTTAAATATTTGATTTTTGTCTGTTTCCACCAGCACAGCTTGCAAGATGCTTCCTGGAAGGCTGGGCATAGTCAACTGATAAATTTTAAATAGTAAATCTTTGTAATAATGTATATGGCATTTTTATTTGTAAACAATATGCTTCTTTTATTTAAAAAGTTTATTTATTTATTTTGAGAGAGAAAGAGAGAGAGCATGAGCAGGTGAGGGGCATAGAGAGAAGGAGAGAGAATCCCAGGCAGGCTCTTCACTGTTAGCACAGAACTGGACATGGGCTCGAACTCAGGAACCGTGAGATCATGATCTGAGCCATGATCAAGAGTCTGGCGCTTAACCGACTGAGCCACCCAGGCTCCCCTACAATACGCTTCTGCAGAAGGATGCTTGGCAATATAACTGCTATTTCTCTACATATTTATTTGTGATCATTATACTTGTAGTATAGTTTGCCAAAATTTATTTAGTAACTACAATATAGAAATTAATTCAGAAGATACTGTGTTTTTACCAGAGCATTTACATGAAAGCAAATAATGTTAATTGTAGATAAAAATTAAGACTATGTGGCACCTAGGTGACTCAGTTGGTTAAGTGTCTGCCTTCAGCTCAGGTCTTGATCTCATGGTTTGTGAGTTTGAGCCTCACACCAAGCTCTCTGTTGTCTGTGCAGAGCCTGCTTCAGATCTTCTGTCCCCTTCTCTCTGTCCCCTCCCCAACTTGTGCGTGCACGCTCTCTCTCTCTAATAAATACCTAAATATTTTTTTAAAAAAGAATGCACTTGGGGCGCCTGGGTGGCGCAGTTGGTTAAGCGTCCGACTTCAGCCAGGTCACGATCTCACGGTCCGTGAGTTCGAGCCCCGCGTCAGGCTCTGGGCTGATGGCTCGGAGCCTGGAGCCTGTTTCAGATTCTGTGTCTCCCTCTCTCTCTGCCCCTTCCCCGTTCATGCTCTGTCTCTCTCTGTCCCAAAAATAAATAAAAACATTGAAAAAAAATTAAAAAAAAAAAGAATGCACTTAATTATGCTTTTCATCTTCACTTCTCTTAAATTACCTTCTCTTATTTATAATTTCTACCCAATCTTCAGATTTACTATTCACGTAAGTTCTTTTGCTAATGCAAGTCAGAATGGCCCAAATAATCCTTCAACATATTGAAGGTGGGTAGGTAGCTCTATCTTACCCACTTCTAAATTGCTGAATTGCTTTTAGATTTAGCAAGTATCTCACAAACCTTCTCATAGAATAATAAAATAATCATCAATGTCTTACAAGGACAAGCAATAATTCACTGGTTGAGATGTGTCTGGCAGACTGTGAGCTTTTTTTTCCCTGTGTGGTATAGGTTGAGTGCTCCTACTTAATGCTAAGAACAATGACAAAACTGATTTTTGTGAGTTGGACTATTTAAAAAATTCTTTTCTTGTTTCTGAACTGTCACACATTCAACATCTTGAGTTTCAAATTTTTTCTCTTCGGCTTAGATTGCAGTTAATAATTCTTTTCTTCCCCCAAATTAAAACCATAAATAAATTTCTCAAGACTTTTTAGTCATTCAGGATTACCTGAACTTTTGAAAATTTTCCCAAGTTGTCTATGAATCAAATACTGCCTGATGCTGACTAAAATGAGCAGATTCTAAGAGGAATCATTTCTCCACCACTGTCATAGACTTTGGGTCTAAAGTTCTCTCTTGTGTAGCAAAAGAGCGGGACTCAGGATGACAAACGAGAGATGGTTAATGTCTGGGAAAAGACAAGAGCTCCAAATAAGGGTACTTGCCCATTTTTGTTAGGATCAGAAGCCTTACAAACATGGCAATGGATATGCACAAAGAGACAATGAATCTGTGAACATTAACCTGTGGACATGAGGGAAAGACGGTCTTAAAGATATTCGGGGTTAGGGGTTTGGGTTAATACAGAACAAAATCCTGATGCTGGGCAGTCTGACAGAAGGTTGTTTAGAGAAGACATGAGGCACCACACCTGTTTATCTTAGCTAGCCTAGGGGATGAAACAGGTAGGGGAAGTAACCTCAGAGTTAACAAGGCACCTTTCTTTTGTTAATCATCCTAGCTCTGGGCTGCTTCACCTGCAACTCAGTGGTCTATAGCCCAATTTACCTGTTTACCTAATTTGGTCCTTTCTTCCTGTTGAAAGCAGCTTTCTGCTATAGTACTAAATTGGGGGTGATTCCACCCTGAATATCTAATCTTGTTTGTTTCACATACCTATGTATTGGGCAGCTTTGCGCCCTTATTTTGGGGCCTTTGCCCCTCCCTCTCTATTGTGGAGGCTCTGCACCTTTCTATTGTTGGTGCCTTTGCACCTCAGTGTTCTTGGGGTGCCAACCTTGTTTACCCAAACTCAGGTGTGAGCATCCTATGGCTTTGAATTTCTTCATGCCTTGTTAATCCATTGGTATAAACTCAGGGAATTTCTAAGCTTATTCCCCACACACCACACTGATGTCTCATGCTAATTCCTACTTCTAGGACAGCAAAATCTTCTGTCCCCTGCATTGAACAAGTACCAATGGAACTGACTGTCTTTCCTACCTGTCATTTGCAAGTTCACATCAAGTTCCAAAGTGCTGTCTTCTTAGTGAAGGACAATGATGAAGATATGACCTACGGGTTAAAGATGTGACTTGTTTGTCAAGTTCAGACTCTGGTATATGGAGTTAAGAACTCTTTCCTGTTATTCAGTGGCCTAGTATTAGCACTTTGGGAAAGGAAATAGGTGAACTTTTATCACACATCTGTTGTCTCCTGTCTTTATCCCAACTGAATCTTCTGACCTCTCCTTCAATGTTCTATGTACTTCAGAAAGGTTATAGAAACCTTTCAAAATCCTTGTCCATTTGTGCAAGCAACACACACACACACACACACCCAAACACACACACACACACACACACACACACACACACACAAATACATATTTAGTGCTGGGTGGAGAGCCTGGTGCAGAGGAAATACTCAAGTGAATGAATTCAGTGAATACTTGAAAAAATAAAGGAATAACTAATGAAATGAACTACACTGAAGTATGAAAGAATATGAAGGAAGATTTCAGTGACTTTTCAGGCTGATCAAGATGTTTTGATTTGTTATTGGTTTATGAAGGTAAACATGAATGTTCATCATTCTTTGGGATAGAGAGATTAAGACGGATGTCTCTTCTAAGTTAAATAAACACATTATTACATATAAAAATTTCAAAATAATTTCTAAGCCATAGCTACAAGGTGATTTGTAATTCTGTGAATGTACTTAGATTAGTGAGTACAAAGTATTTTAAATATAAATATATTCTAAAAATAAATTATATGTAAACCACCAGTTTGTATATAATTATATATAAATTATATATAAAAATTATATATATGTACATTATATATAAATCACCAGTTAATATATATATAAATTATATATAAATCACCAGTAGGTGATTGCTGCTAAACTTCATAGTTTTAAGACTGTGATTCTCCAATTATATTTCATATCAGAGTTTTAAGTATTTTCCTTACCTTTTCTTTAACATTTTGTTTCCCTTGCTGGTATATACTTTACCAAGAAATAGTAAAACTATACAGAAATAATGATCTTAAGTGTTATAATAGTAAATCAATCTTGCTGAATATTTTCCTAGTCTAGATCATATGAAAAACAATATGTGAAAAAGCACTTATATGGAAATACCCTATATTAGTAAGATGTGATTATTATTAATCCATCATAAAATAAGAAATACATATCTGAATTATATACCAATTATAGGCAAAGGTACACCTGCATTGAGTAGTGTTAGAGGTCCTCAAAAATCTACCACACTTCCCTACTATGTAGTACTCATGGAATCTGAAAGGCACTGATCCTACTCCCAGTTCTAAGGATGGGTTCTAAGAGATCTTTTTCCCACCGCGACAGTGCTTGGTTTGGGGGAGAACATAGAGTTTGTATTTAAGCTAATCAATATTTTCCCAGTGGCACCTGGGGAAAACAAACAAAACCCCCAAACATTTCCCCAGCCATAGTGATCCAGCTATTTCAAATTTCCCAGTGAGAACAAAACATTGGACTTTTGTCACCTCAGCAGTGGACACAAAGTCACCTCAAGTCCCAGTCACTACTGGAGGCCATTCTCTGCCCAAGAAGAAAACAAGCCCTCAGAAGAGGCCAAGGCAGTTAATAAAAGACTGGTGAGATGGAAACATACTGTGTGCTGATGACATCACTGATTGATCTTGAAGAACATTTAACCTCTGGACTTTCTAGTCACATGAGTGTGCAAATTCCCTTATGAGTTAACTCCTATGAGTTCCCTCTTCCGGTACATGTAGCTGAAAGTATCCTTCAGAGTACAATATCCACCAAAACATGGCTATCCATTTGACTGTGAGCCAGGAGAAAATCCTGATGAAGATGGCTTTTCTGATACAAGCCTTCTTAGGTTTCCCTACTGTCACCTTGTTTGCTTTTACTGACTCGTGACTAAATTTCTTATGGGAAGTATAAGAAAATTATTAACTAAAGAAAATATAATGTTTGGATACATTATATTTACTTTTAGTGCTAACAAATCTCTAAGAAATTTTAATACAGACACAAAGGCCATGGATTCTACAGAGCCTAAAATAGCAAAGCATGAGAAAAACATGAAGGATTGTAAGGAAAGCAATGAATGTAAGCAAAAGAATAAATGAGGATTGTGCTGTAAGTTAAACAATTGGGTTTCCTAGGTAAAAATCCAAAAAAAAAAAGAAAAGAAAAGAAAAATGTAAATGCAAAGATTAGGTTTTTATTGGTTGGAAGCAATAGAAGCCAATTCTGGCTAAGAAAAGAAAAAGGGAATTAATTGGTGTTTTACTAGGGCTCATGAAATCAGCCGAGGCTGCAGTTAGGGTTAGGAATGGGTAGCAATAAAGGGCCATTCCAGACACTAGGAAGCAGGACTCATAGTAAGGACAATCCAAGTCAGAATGTAGCTACTTAAGGGAGGTGACAAGATGGAGGTGGGTGGTGACCTGAATGAAAGTCATTTCAGCGGAGACTATGAACCTTTGGTTGGAGGACATTAGAAAGGGATAGAAAAATAAGTGACTGTTTTTGATGAATTTTTCTATGAAGGGAAGAACAGAAAGATATTAGATCAAGAGAGGTTTTCTTATTTTTTAATGTTACTACTTAGTAAATTTCTATGATGATGGGACTAAACCATTGGCTAGAACACTCTACCCTGCAAGTATCCCTAGGCTGGTTCCTTTTCCTCCTTTCTATCTCATTCTTACATTACTTCCTGCTCTTGGTCATATTTTCTTGTTTTATCTTCTCTACACTGCTTGTCCCTATCTGAAATATCTTCTTCATTTGTTTGGTTACCTTCACCAACTGAAATACGAAACTAAGAAGAACAGCAACTTTGTCTTTCTTAGTACTGTATCACCAGCATCTAGAAAAATGCCTGTCACAGAGCATACTCTCAGGACATCTTTGTGGGATAAATAAGTAAATGGATAACTAGAAATTCAGTGGTTTCTTTCATTCTGGTATCACCTGTTTGAGATTCAAAGTCTCAGGACCAAGTTGCCAAAGAGCCAATTGCAGACCCTTTGCCTGGACAGGGCCTGCCTTGTCTTGGGTTCTATACTGGGGGCTGATTGCCTGAATTTACTGTCTTTTTACAACTGAATGTGAGAGGAGAAACGCAATTCCACAGGGAAACCTGACACTATTTGGGATCCCCAAATGACAAATGCTTACTGCAGTACCTAACTGTAAGGAAGAAAAAGGAATGTTTACTTCCTGCCATAAAAAAAAAAAAGCCATAAATGAAAAGTTTACACTCCTACTCACCATTGAACAGCTTTCAAATTTATTCCTGTGTTTCCTGAGGAAAGACTTTAGGACCAACTGGTAGGTGAGTCTTTCCGTTCACACAGATAAACTTTCCCCTCCATTAAAACAGGTTGGACGCCTAGAGATAATTAGACCCACTGTGTCAAGCAATCAGCAAACAGTGAAGAGGTCACAAAAAACAATGACAAGAGAGCTGGATAATTCTTGAGAGAAACAAAGGAAAGCCTTTGCAATCAGTAGAAAGATGCTTTGGTTGTTCTGGTTCATGGATTGATGTGTACTTGTTTCTGTGATGTTCCTTTGGTTTCTGTCTCATCTTCTCCCTCTCCCCTTGTCCTCTCCTAACAAAGACACACCCAGACTCTCAGACATCAGCACAGTCACCTTGAGTCCAACACCCAAGGTGAAAGCTTAGTGAACCTCCCTGGGTCAGCTCTGTGAAAGCGGTCGTTTATCTCCACAGGATTGTATCACTGGAAGAGTAATAACGATGAGGTATTTCTGTTTGCTTTCCTTTGTTTATTCACTTGGATGCCTGGGATCTGTTCAGTCAGAAGAACCCTTTGGAAATCTAAGATCTGCTTCCTTTACTCTTTTCCCAATAGGACATTCATGCCTACTAGAACCATAACCTTGATAGAATGATCAGCTCCATGAGAACATGGACAGTATCAGTTTCATTTATGCCTAGCACCATTCCTAGCAGACAATGGGTTTTCAAAAAAAAATATGTGGCAAACAAGTGAATAAACAGTTAAAAGTGAGTGGACTGATGAAGGCCAAAGGGCTATATCCCCAGCAGGGACTGTAAAGACCTCCATGGTGGCTTTCTTTCCGCTCTACAGCTGCACCACTTCTGTATCACTATCTGTTCGAGCTCTTTCCTCATTGCTATGTTTCCTCTTCTGCCCTCCTTTTTGGTCTTACTGGCATTTACTCATCAAAGCTGTAGAAGGCTTCCTGATAAGCGGTAGCACAAGAACACATAAAGTATGTATAAGCATTAAGATGCCTTCTTGTTGTATGCGTATATATGATTTCTGATTCTAGGGAAAGATGCATTTTTGACGGATCACAAAGTGACTTTTAAAAAGGTCTGTAGTAGTCTTTAAGAGCCCTGAGGAGCTTCTAGTTTTTTTTAGTTTAAAATATTGTTGCTGGTGGGAGCGCGAATGATTTATATACATTTCTAGAAGTTTTGTGAAAACGCTCCTTTTTTTCCTTGAAACTAGAGGGCAAATCATGGTTTTTCTTAAAATTTAGTCCAGCTTTTAAAAATGAGACCATTTCAAGGACTTTCACACATAGGGACTTTTCCTTAACTTAATCATAAAAACCAGGATCATTTTGTTGTTGTTGATATTTAGCTTGTTCACAAGAATTCTGCAGACCGATATGTCTTCAATAAACCTGCTAAGTTCTTCACCACCTCCTTCAGAAATCCTTCTCTGATAATATTCATTTACGGAGGATTAACAGTGGAAAAGTCACTTTGTTTTTCAAGGACTTTTCGAAAGACTGTTTTTGTACCAGCCGTATCTCCCCACCTCTCTTTTTGATCAGTGAGATGTAAGATAAGATTAATAACCATTATAAATAATTAGTGCTTACACTGCCTTTCACCAGCCATTACTGAGATGACCTTCTTTTCATAAATTGGTATGAACCAACTACATGTTGAACATCTGCACATTCCTCTAAAGTGCACTTAAATATAATCCACCTCGTGGTTTTTTTTTTAATAAGATAGGCTAAGGGAACATAACAGGATATTAGAGTTGGAAGGGATGACAGAAACAACTCAAGTAAGTCCTCTGTAAATAAAAACCCCAAGGTGTAAAGAGAAAGGTAAGATTTTTCTATATTCCACAGAGGCTATACACTGCATACAAAGCCAATACCCAATCTTTGTATTTCCACACCTACCTAGTTAGTGGTGATTTTTCCACCCAGAGCACCCATAGCTCCATAGTTTATAATTTTGCTCATAGTTACACTTTTTATCTAGTTAAGTCCAACTATCTTCACTACTATTGCAGTTACTTGATCTAATTTGCTCTATCTCTAGAAACAAATTCTGTGATTGGACAAACTGCAGTCTGTTATTTTGAGATGGGCTGTGTGATGAGGTTTGGGTAAGCCTAGGACATAAGGGATCCAAACCCCGGAGTGATTCTGATCATTAGACTGCCGAAGTCCTACATGTACTTCCTGCCAGAGCAGTAAGAGGAGTTAAGTAAGAATACGGGCTAACCAGGGTCCACAAACACATCCAGGGAGAGATGTGACAACTGTCTGGGAGAAAATGGCTCTTGCCTTTAGACGAGCAAAGGAAAGAAGGAGCAGTGGTGCAGATGAGCTATGACAGTGAGCAGAATGCCAACTAAGCAGGCGCAATTTACCACCTCTGCAATCCTGCATCAGGAAAGAAGCCTTAGTTAGGATGTGGCCAGGTGGGATCTTCTGTCTGGGGTCTATGGGTCCCAGGTAAAGAATATCATCACAAGCTGGGGGTAGTCTGTGCCAAACTACTGCTAGACTGTAAACCCATCCGTTTCTGTGCATGCACCCCTCTTAGACAAGCAGTGTGACCGTCAGCACTGATTCTAGATGCAAACAGGCCATGGCTTGAGCACAAAACCACTGCTTCTGGCCCACTTTGAATGCGTTTTCCAGAAATGATGAATATGTGGTGATTCCTCATGAATACTCATGCCTGGATCTGATTTGTGAAATGTTGTGAGGGGTTACTGTGGCTTTGTAATTGAGTTTTTTTTTTTTTTTTTCCCTTTGGGAAGTTAACTGTTCTTCCCGCAGCCATTGTGGTTGCCTAGCAACAGGAAACAGTAGAGCAGTAACAGGGATTCTGAAACTAAGGCATGGAGATAGTTGATGTCTGTCCCATGGACAGGGTATCCCAGTGGCCCTGACGAGATGGGAGAATGTTACAGCAAGAAATCTGTGGCCCCAGGGTATGAAACCCCAGGGAGAAGCAGGTGAGTTCTCAGCTCCTTCTGTCCCAAAGAATTCTTGGAAATTTCTAGATAGAGTGGACTTTACTAAGTGCTTCAAAGGAAACCTTTCTTTAAAGCCTGAGGAAAAATATCAAACAGTCTTTTCACCTGTTCCAGGGAAATGACCCCTTTCTTTGAGCGGTGCTTTCATAGGGCAGGGTCTGACACACAATAGGTGTTCAATAAATATTTGTTGAATGAATAAAATGTCCCTTACTTGCTCTTCTCAGAATCACATACTCACCCCAACCATTTTATTGGCATTGAAGGGGAAGGCTGAGAACCACTGTAATGAAATGTCACCTTCACTGCTCCCTTGCCAGGAGATATCCACAAAAGAAGCTAGGTCATTCCAAGGCTCCTCAAATAAAAACCCAAACCAACTCTGGCTACACATATGGAAGTAAAATTTACTTTTATAACTGATCTACAGTTAATCACTGGAAAATCTGCATGTTGGGACATTACTCATTTTCCCTTCAAATATAGAAATACCTTGTCAATTAGCATTTTCTTTTAAGCCTAGCATAGGAGATGACCACGCCTCCTCTGTAGAAAGAGGTGGACTGTGGAGGATGGTGTCTTGTGATATGTACACACGTAACTGTAGTACTGCTTAGGCTTTAAAACGTATTTTTATTGCATGAAAGGTGTGGGTCTTGTTTTTATTTGTTTTTAACCTTGGGTCTATGGACCACAGATGCTGTGGGATATTCACAAATCCCCCCAAACTTTATGTGAAATGTTTTTTCTAGGTGCAGAAGTTCTGTGACCTTCAAAAGATGAACAATCTTTGGGAGGAGGGAGTCTTTTGTCTGCTAAAGAAAATGAAATTTATCAAACACCTATGTTCTTTTAATTTCCCTGAACACAGCACCTAAAGAGATAATATGTCAATGTGCTGACAATAGGAGAGGTGAACATAATGTTACCAACTGAAGAGAAAATGCCCTGTGATTAACAACTTTGAAATGAACAGCCAAGTGTACAACCAGCAGGGAAACCAAGTGAAAAGCAGGACTTTGCTCTCACTGCAAATTATCATTGGTGTTTTTGTTCTCCTGGTATATGGAACTGAGTGTTCTGTGCAAGTAGAGAGCAGGGCTTTGATGTAGGACACAGCTGAGGACATGCTACCTTGGTTAACCCTTAGATGGGTTCAGTCCAGCTTCTTCACTTCTAAGCAGGAGCAAAATGGTCACATGTGCCTGGTCGTCTGCCCTACTTCTCTCTCCCCTCTTCTTCTCAGGCCCTTGGGGGAAATCCTGTCTATAGTTTATAGACATCAAATGGGAATTTGCTCCTCTGCTTGTCTGAGAAAAGAAGGTTAGGCCTTGGATGCAATTAACCCAGGGACTAAAAAAAGGCATTTTCCCAGGAAATTCTTCCCCATAAGATTCAGCTGCTCAATAGCTGTTTCCAAACCAGTTTTATCAACATCTGTTCATCACACGGACGAAGTGGTAACTGATCACTACTCCAACACAAACAAACAAACAGTGTACGAAGTTTGGACAACAGATAGATATTTCACTTAAAGGAAGGAAATACTTAACTTCTTATCAATTACTAAGAAAAAAAATTACTGTAAAGCCGAAATGTCATATTAATACTCCCTGCTGATAGAAATTTAAAGAATTTTCTCAGTTTTTCCATGAACCCTGAAGTAAAACAAAACCAGTGCAATAAAAACAAGCTTCATAAATACATTTGTTAATTCTAATTTGTTTTCTCTCAAGGCTAATAGGCTTTCTAAAGCTTTTTTCTCCTGAATTATGTTATAAACATGACTTGTGCTGTGTATGCCGAGTAGCTATGGTTACTCTGAGGCCATGACTCATGACCTTTAAATATTATTGTCAGGCAGCCAAAGCTCCTTCACTTTTAAATCAGTAGTTTTGCTTCAGGCATTATTAAAAGAAGGTGGTTTCAGTTGAACATTTGTTGTACATCTGAAGATGCACTTAAGGGTACTGTACCCACAATGTTTTGTTTGTTTGTTTGTTTGTTTGTTTTTGTTTTCGTTTTTATTTTTTTGGCTTCATTCAGTGACCAACTATTAATTTCTTGCTTGGTATATCATTGGGTGAATGAAAAATAAACAAGGATATTCCTTGTCCTCTAGGAGATGTCACTGAGATGTACAAAAACATAGGTAGACAAATAATCATTTACATGATTAAATGGCATCAGGGTTTGAAGAGACAGATATCCAAATACTGCTTGTGGACACAGGGGCAAGAAACAGTTTTGATTGGTAGGATCAAAGAAGCGTCAGGAAGAGCCAGAATTTGAGTCATGGAATGAAGAATAGGTAAGATTTTCACAAACAGAGAAGAGAGTAAGAGCATTCTTGTCTGAGGAAACAACCAACGAAAAGGATAAACATATATTCTGGAAGTATTGAGGAGTACAGTTTGATGAAAGTGGCATTTTTGCAAGATCCACTGATAGATGATAAAATTAGATGGTAAGAGGGGGCAGTTTATTAAGGTCCTTCAAAACTACTTGTTGGTTTGCCCGGCAATAT
Organism: Puma concolor; assembly: GCF_028749965.1. Lineage (NCBI taxonomy): Eukaryota > Metazoa > Chordata > Mammalia > Carnivora > Felidae > Puma > Puma concolor. The sequence continues at coordinate 135,635,617 of NC_141667.1, read as the reverse complement.
GATGGCAAAACTTTGTTTTCCATTTCGTGATAAAGAGATACTGTCAAGTACAAAGCACCAAAATACTGGTTTTTGCTGATTTGATATGATGTGAGAAGAGCAATTACATCTCTCAAAACCCCAGTGTGTCCTTCCACTGAGTGGGAATCTAATTAACTTTGCTCAATTGTCACTGATTACTTTGCGAACATTTTAAATGGTTTTATATGGTTTTGAAAAGTGAGAGACGTGCACAATAACATGGAAAAATTTAACACATTCGCGAGGGAGATAGTAGGACAGAAAATAATAAAAGTACCCTAGGATTTTAGAGTAAGGCTTATTGGTTGACAGCAGAAGAACAAGACTTATTAAGATTAGATATTTACTAAATAATCCATGGATTCATTCACTCATAAATAAATATTTATGGACCATTCTAGTCTTCTTCAAGATGCTAGAGAAAGGGTAACAAACTAGAAAAAAATTCTCTATCTTCAAGAACTGTACTTTCAAGTGGGAGGAGGCACAATAAATATAATAAACAAACAAGTTCCACAGGATGCTAGAAGGTGGTAAGTACAGCAAAGAAAAATTAAACAAGGTGATGAGGATGGAGAGAAGGTGGAGAGGTCAATTTTAAAGGAGGCACATATGGGAGGCCTCAGCGAGAAAGCATATTTGCACAAAGACAAGAAGGGAGTGGAAAAGAGCCAAGCAGGCAAGTATGGAGTACGTGTTCCTGGCAGAAGGACTTGAAATGGGAGCCTAGATGAGAAGGTTGAGGAACAGCAAGGAAGCCAGCATGACTGACTGAGGAGAGTATCAGATGAATTCAGAGAGGCAAAGGTGGACTTGTATGGGAAGGGGAAGGAGGGAGTAGGAAGTCCTACAGTACATGGGAAGGGTGGTTTGGTGAGACCTGTAGGGCCTCATACGCCATTGTACAGGTTTTGGCTTTTATTCTGAGTGAAATGAGATCCCGTACTTTGAGCAGAGGAGTGAAATGATGTTCGTTATTGTAGGTGTACTGAAAATAGAATGTAGACAGTACCATCTTGGAGGTTCATGCAATAATCCAGGCAAGAGCTGACAGTAGCTTGAGGCTTGAACTAGGGTGTTAAGAGAAGATGGTAAGAGTTGGTCGGATACTGGATATAGTTTGATTGTAGAGCCAAGAGTGTGCTGTTAAAATTGCTTATGGGATCTGACACAGAAAGAGAGTCAAGGTGTCAGCCTGAGCAAGTGGAAGGATATTGTCATCATCAACTAAGATGGGGAAGAGTGTGAGCAGAAGATTGGGGGTAAGAATTAGGAGGTAGGTTAGAAAATGTTGAAACTTGAGATATCTATTAGGCATCCAGTGGAGATGTCAAGAAGGCAATTGCACGAATGAATCTGGAATTCGAGGGAGAAGTGTGGAAATGTGTCCTTGGCAGTGATCGGCATATTGATGAACTTAAAGCCATGAGGATGGGTGACATCGACAATGGAGCAGATATGGGTAGAGGAGAGAGGAAGCCTGGGAGCATGCCAAAAGTGAGAGCTCAGAGAGAGACAAAGAACCATTGAAGCAAACTGAGAAGGAGCAGCAAGTGGGACAGGAAGAAAACCTGGGACCTTAGGAAGCCAAGTGAAAAGAGCATGTCAAGGAGGAAGTGATGAATCATGTCAAAAGCTGTCATGTAATGTGAAATGTGACAAATGATCATAGCAGTAACAGCGATGTGGAGATCGCTGATGAACTAAGTGCAATTTATATGGGTGGTACTTAGGAGAATGTGAATGGAGCTGCAAGGAGGGAAGGAATTACAGACAATGAGGCTATAGCTTCGTTATAAAGGGGGTCAGAGTAATCAAGCAGAAAGAAAAGGGTTAAGAGACCTCAAGATGCAATAAATAACAGCATGTTTGTAAACTTCTGGAAATGATCCCAGAAAGAGAGATTGATTGAGGAACAGTGTAGGAGACAAAGAATTCCCCAAGTCTGCTGTTTCCACAGGACGGTACGCTTTCTTCCACTTTTTCTTTTTCTTTTTTTAGTTGAAAGAAGAGATTTTGCAGGTTTTCAGAACAGACTGTACTGTTCAGACTGCTTATTCTCAAGAGAACCTTTAAAGGCTATTTTATCTTCTTTGAGTGAAGTTTACATTCCATAGTTTTGATTTCCTTTAGAAATGTTCAGAAATTGACATTTGGAGGAAATACTTTAGAACAATTATCTTCAATGTCACAGTGTAGGGATCTATTTGATGTGGGGTGTGTATGTGTGTGTACAACTGTGTGCACTTCTGAAATAAAATTTTGGAATTCTAAACTCTTATTTTATTTCAGCACCACATCTGCAAGTTCAGAGTCAAATACACAACAAAGACACAGGACACTGGTAAGAAATGAAGTTTGCAGAAATTCTTTCTTGTTTCTTTGTTTTAAGCATTACAGTTAACAAAACTTTAACTTCCCTAATGAATGTTGAGATTTTCCTGACATAGTTTTGTTTTCACATTTCATTAGTAAAGATCTTAAAAACAAAACATGGAGTGTTCTTTATCTTGTAGAATGAGGCAAAGTGGGTAGAGTGCCAGCTAAGTGATATTACTGGGCAGTAGGGAAGTTAGGTGAGCAATGGTGTGGCCCCCCAATATCATGAACATCGTGGTTACCTCAAAGTATTCGCTTATACAGGAGGAAATTCTGGTATTCAAAAAAGGTACAGATTGGGTAAATCACATTATTTGGTTTATTTAGGCTAAGGGTTAAATCACAGTCTTTTCCAGATATTTCTAATTCACACCCTTACAAATCAGCAAATGACAGACCTAGCTCTGACCCTTGAGGTCCTGTCTCTTCTGTGAGCTCTGTTACACCCTGGGATAGTCAGGTCCTTTTTACCTGAGCCTCAGTTAGTACCTGCCCAAGCCTCGGGTAGCCAAATTACAGGCTGTTGAGAAATGTTGCGGTTGGGTGATGGGGACATGGGAGTTCATTACATTAGTCCTCCACTTTTGTGTTAATTTGACGATTTCCCCTAAAGAAAAAATAAACTATCTGTGTACTCCTGATTCAGTTTTAGTAAGGGGATCCCCTAGACTCTACCATAGATGTTTCTAGAACAATCCTGAAACCCAGACAAGAACCCAGTCATAATGACCAAGTTCTCAGGATCTTATTTTTCATCCATGAAATGAGGATGATGAACTTTAATAGTCTACCTCAAATAAGACGTTTGGGATATGAAATGGTGGGTGAAGTCACACAAGTAAATGGAAATAGAGTTATTCGGTAATGACAGCAGTCAAATGGGCTCCCCTATGGGCTAGGGACCTCACTCTTTGGTTTCTCTATTTCTTTCCGGATTCACCAGTTCTACTCTACCACTCCCATCCCATCTCAGCATCCCCAGCTAAGAACAAATGATCTAGTGAACTGTATATCCAGAATCTCACTCCTGCAGTTATTTTTGTTCCAAAACATTAACATCTCTTTTTTTTTTATTTTATTTTTTATTTTTTAAAATTTACGTCCAAATTAGTTAGCATATAGCGAAACAACGATTTCAGGAGTAGATTCCTTAATGCCCCTTACCCATTTAGCCCATCCCATCCCTCCTCCCACAACCCCTCCAGCAACCCTCAGTTTGTTCTCCATATTTATGAGTCTCTTCTGTTTTGTCCCTCCGTTTTTATATTATTTTTAACATCTCTTTTCTAAGTCACGTTCATTTAACCTGACTCCCGACAGACTGAACTTGTCTCTCAAATCCATAAGTATTTTCAGCAGGAGGGGTTTTGTTAAAGAAATAGAATTCAAGGGAGACCAATCTAGAGTGGTAGAATATGAACTTTATTAGAAATCTTCTTTCTGAGTGTAGTTGTTATTTAATCTTATATTGTGTGTTTTCAGCTAGCAAAAAAAAAAAAGCCTAATAATGAAGGTTTTTAAATGTATATATTGGAACTATTTATAATTCTGTTGCCCATAGAGAAAGTATCCCTCACTGGCACCGTATAAAAACATTTTTTTCTCTGCTTGGAACCCTTGGGTTAGCAGTTAAATTGCAGTTTTGGAGAGACTTCAGCTCACCAATCTCTGTTTACTGCCTTTCCCTCTAACAAGGCTAATCAATTAGCACCCTAGAGGTAACCCTCTAGTTGGCTGCATATGACACTGAAAAGGACAAGGTGCCAATTACCACATTTAGGATTTCTGTTCAGGGCTCCCAATTAGCTTCCTGGAGTTCAGAATCTTACTTCTTTCAATTTACATTTAATACAGTTGGGATCCCCAGGGTTGGAAGTAGTTGGTTCTGCTGTGTTCTGCTGTGTTTTTACATTTCTAAAAGAATACATTCAGCTGAACGAGGTTAGAATTATGGACCTCAAGGCCATAAGATATCCGCAGTTAGGGCTGTCTCCTCATCAGACAATCCCTTTAGAATCTCGGAACTCTTGGACGGTCACTCAGCAGAACTGATTCTGCTATGTATCATGAGGAACCAAACTGCAAGTAGATCTCAGATGCCTCTTTAAAATTTATTTTGATGTTTATTTTTGAGAGAGAAAGACAGACAGACAGAGCATGAGTGGGGGAGGGGCAGAGAGAGAGGGAGACAGAATCAGAAGCAGGCTGAACCAGGCTCTGAGCTGTCAGCACAGAGCCAGATGCGGGGCTTGAACTCACAAACTGTGAGATCATGGCCTGAGCTGAAGCCGGACGCTTAACCGACTGAGCTAGCCAGGTACCCCATCAGAAGCCTCTTTTAAAATAGCTGCAGTTTGCTGTAACAGAAGAGAAGGAAATTGAAGGATGAAACCTGTTTAATTCTGTGAAGATATCTTGACCACCCAAACGCAATGAAACCTGTGCTACCTATCTGAAAATGGTGGTTCCCTATTCGCCTTTACTACACTGTTCTCTGCGCCTTTAATTTTTGAACTCTTCTGGTAAACTGCATCCTTAGAGTATCAACTGGCCTTTGTTTATTCATCTCTGTGTCCCCAGGATAGAGTCTCTGCTGCCAAAATAGCACTCAGTCATTACTGTCTGAGTCCATTGGACTGAACAAATGGACTGAGCCCCAGGCATGGTATTAGGTGATGGACAGATGCTATCCCTCCGATTCCTACAGCACCAGATGGCCATGGTTTTCAGAATCATCACTATCATATTGATACCTTTCTTCTTATGATTAACACTGGAGAAATTAAGAAATTGAGATCTGGGGAGGTTGAGAAAGTTTTCAGATGTTGAATGACCAATGAATCTGTGTTCACCAGATAGCGGGAACATTATGGGATAATGCAGTGTTACTTTCTTTAGATCCACATCTCAGGTGCGAGGCTGTCCCTGTTTATCTGCACCTTATTCTTTTGGGCCCATTGGAGGATTAGGATGTTATTTAAACTGTTGCCTTGCTGCATTTTAAGATCTTCTGGCAGAGAACAGCTAGTGCATATAAATAACCTCATTTGAAACTGTTTAGGAAACAGAAATTATATTGAAAGGAGGCTTGACCTGAGCCAGATACCTGGCTCCGAATTTCTCCCTCTGAACTATTCCTGACCCACTGTGACACACAGAAATGAATTATGTAAAACATATGATGTCAGTGGTTATGTGGAGGGGCACATCCACAAGTGACGGTGTGGGTATGAATTCATTAATGCTAGAATATGTATGAAGTATTTCACTCATTGTGCAAAACTAAGCTTATTAGAAAACCTCAGAAACCATTTGGCTTTCAAGTCATAATTTAGCGATGACTTCATTAAAGAATCGTTATTCTAGGTGCCGAAACTATGAAAGCACTTTTTTATTTGTAATTGGTGAGGTCAAATTCATAGCACACTACAAAGAACGTCAGCTTTCCAAAACTAACTTAAAGGAGCTGAAATATTTTGCATCTGATAAATGGGGAAAGGCAAGCAATGCCTTAAATTGTGCCAAACTGTATAAATTCTGTTTTTCTTTTAGTACTTGGTATGATATAGTATTATGTTCGCAGGAAGCATGTATTTGGTCTCATTATGATATTTCTAAATTTTTATATTCTAAAATGGCTTTCAGAAAATCCTTCCCATTGCGGAGAAAACTTTCAAATTATTTGTTAATATATCACGTGTGTTTGCAATGAACATTTCAAGTTATTTAAAGGAAATCTTCCTATTTATTCTGAGAATAAGATCAATATAGAATTGCATCTCTATGCATATTTAAATATAAACATTTGTGGATGTTCTAGAAAATGGAGTATTTAGGTATTTATTTTTCCCACTTTAATAGGTGAGAAATGATGTGTCAAAATTTTTGTTTTGGATTTCTTTCTTTCCTCTTCTTTCTCTTCCTCTCTTTTTTCCTTCTCTCTTCCTTTGCTTGCTTCTTTTTCTTTCTTTCTTTTCTTTCTTTCTTTCTTTCTTTCTCTCTCTCTCTCTCTCTCTCTCTAGTCTTTTACTGAAGCGAACTTGACAAATTTGAAATGTACAAGTTGAATTTGACATACACCTACAAACCAGTCAAGAGAATGAAACTACCCATCACCCCCTGGAGTTTCTCAGGCTCCTCTCTAATCCCTCCCACCCACTTCTCCACACCTGCCTATATACCATTCTCAAGGAAGCACTGTGCCTTATGCCACTGTCTATAATTTTGCATTTCCTTGAGCTTTATATAAATGGAGTATGTGATATATTAATGCAGTTCTATATTGGTCTCGTGATAAGAATAAATAGGAAGATTTCCTTTAAATCACTTGAAATGTTGGTTTAAAGCATGAGTGATATATTAACATATCATACAGTATGTACCCCCTTTTACTGGCTTCTTTTACTTAGCAAAATTATTTTGAGATTCATCCATGTTGTAGTCTGTATCAGTAATTCATTTTTATTGAATAGGACCCCACTGTATTGAACCCATCAGTTTGTCTATCCCTCTACCTGTTGACTGACATTTAGGTTATTTCCAGTGTTTGACTCTTACAAATAAAGCTGCTTTAAACATCCACGAACAAGTCTTTGTGTGGACCTATGCTTTCTTTTCTCTTGGGTGAATACCTAAGAGTGAAGTGATTGGATCATATGATAATTTAACTTTCTTAAAAACTGTCAAACAGTTTTTCCAAAGTGATAGTATCATTTTACATTTCCACCAGCAGTGTGTGAGAGTTTTAGTTGACCCACATTCTCTCCAACCTTGGTAGGGTCAGTCTTTTAAGTCTTAGCCTTTCTAATGTAGTAGTAGTATCTCAGTGTGGTTTTAATTTGCATTTCCTTAATAGCTAATGGTGTCGAGTACCTTTCCATGTACTTATTTGCCATCTTTATGTCTTGTTTGGTGAAGGATCTACTGAAATCTTTAGTTTGTGTTTAAGTTGTTTTGTTTCTTATTATTGGATTAGAGCTCTTGATGTATTCTAGAGATAAGAAATTTTTCAGATATATGTTTTGAAACTATTTTCTCCAGCCTGTGGTTACTCTTAATCTTACGTGTCTTTAGAAGGGCAGGAGTTATTAATTTTTATGAAGTCTAATTTATCACTTGGTATTCTCATGGCTCATGCGTTCGCTATCTAAAAATTCTTTGCCCGAGGTCACAAATATTTTCTCCTGTTTTCTTCCTACAGTCTTAAAGTTTTAGGTTTTACATTTAGATCTAGGCTTTATTTTGAGTTCATCATGCTTGATGATGACTCAAAGCTTGAGTCTCTCTCAAGGAATCTCCCTCAGCTAAAGGAGCTCCAAGGCTCCAAGGCCATCCATCTTCATGGGATCAACCATTATCCAATGAATGGTTGTGGCAGGGACTCAGGACCAGGTCCCCTTCTTTAGACAGAGGACAATTCTGAAAGGCCAGACCCCCTCCACAGCCCCCATAGAATTTCTGAGGCTGCTGTTGCATTCTGCATCTCTTTTCCTTTAGAGGTGTTGCTCCCAAGAGCCACCTCCAGTAAGCTGCTCCCCAGGGGCCCTAACCTAACAAGTCAAAATAGGTCTAAGGGAACGAATAAGGTTTTGCAAATGGAAACTCATAAGAAATGCAAAACAGCTACTGTGCCCTGTGTGCTACTGTGCCCTGCCCTTAGTGACAGCACGGCAAAAGATGTGAAGAGAAACTGTCACTGTGACTCTGATACCCCTTCAGAGAAGTCTTTCTTCATATAAAAGATTTAATGAATGTATGTTTGCAGACTTTAAGGAAGCAAAAGTTTGCATTTAATAAAGTACGATGCTGTCTATTTAGTCCATTTACAAAATTGGCTTTTTCCCACAAAAGAACACAGATAGTAAAGAAATTGAATGTTTACTTCTAGCAATATCTGCTAGTTATCTAGATGGTATCTAACATGACTCTGGAAGAGTGATGCTATCTCCCAGATGCTGGGATGTGAGATGTTACTTGGAGTGTTTAGCCATTGTTCAACCTCTCGTATAGCTTCTTTCATGTTGACATCTTGCAATAAATGAGGGGCCGATCCGTATCATGCTCTCCTGCTCCCATCCCCACTCTGTCCCTGGGCAATCAACTCTAGTTCATCTAACCTAAATCTATAGCCTAAATTCTATCACAGAAGCAACTTCAACAGAGATTTTGGGTCTAGCAGTGCATAGAATGATGGTAATCATCATAGACCTATAACTGGTGAAAAAGGTATTTTTTCCTTTGGTTATTATCAAGAAAGATCAAAACTTCATTTTATTTGATGATCATTAAAATTTACGCATGTTATCAGTTGCAGTGGGCAAATGGCTTATTATTTTGTTTAGCTGAAGAATTTACTTCTTCACAACACTCTATTTGTCATAGTTATTAAGAGACCCTCTGGATGGAAGCTTCCCTCGGAATGCATTTCTTCGGTCTGGGCGGGCAGCAATGGAAGGAGGGATAAATTGGAGTTTAGATGCACTACTTCCACTCCTATGCCATTAAGTCAAAGAAGACACAAGGCTTAAAACAGCTTCAAAAGCTGAGGAAGTAAAATCACATCATGAGCCTAGAAGAAGTTTCAAAAATGTTTTTTGATGGACAAAAATTACAGCACTATAAAACCAGATGTGAAAGAAAAAACAATATGGGAGCCTGGGTGGCTCAGTGAGTTAGCATCTGACTTCGGCATCTGACGAAGCATCTGACTTTGGCTCAGGTCATGATCTAGCAGTTCGTGGGTTCGAGCCCCACCTCGGGCCCTGTGCTGACAGCTCAGAGCCTGGAGCCTGCTTCAGATTCTGTGTCTCCCTCTCTCTGCCCCTCCCCAACTCGCACTCTGTCTCTGTCTGTCTCTCAAAAATGAATGAACATTAAAAAATAAAAAAATAAAGAAAAAGAATTAAACCTAAGGAAAATAAAAAGAAATGCTAGAGATAGATGCAAAAGAAAACATTAGTTCTAGAATTTCTTATTTTAATAATAAGCTCTATTTAACTTGAGAACAGAGGCCACAAAAAAGATGTTAGCAGTTCAAAATGAGGTTGGCCAAAGAACTAGGAAGTGTTCTTTAGAAAATGATCCTTCACAAGCAATTGGGCAGGATGACCTATTTCATTTTAATTTCTATGATAGAGTAAATGTATAAGAAACAAAAGGTCCTGTTTTCACATGCAAATGTGCTCCTTTGGTTTTTATAAATGTCAGCAGGCAAAGAAATTCAGAAAACATGTGGCACTGAAACAGATTGTTTACAGATAGGATGTTTTTCAGAATTTCCCCAAGAGGCATCAGTGGCGCAAAGGGCCTCTATAAACTAAAGCATTTGAATGTCTGCAAATTTGTTTCATCAAATGCCCATGACATTTTTTTTCCCCTCCACTTGGCTCCTTTAAATGGCAAAAACTTTCAAACAACAGGCATTATTTGGGGAAAGCACGCCAATTTGTGCTGTGTAGTGCTGACACATTTTATTTTCTGTGAGGGTGGAAATGTTGAGAAGTTTGTATGTGTGGCAAGAAGGACGTTGTGAAATACCAAAGGGGGACAGAAGTTAAATGTATATATATTTAAATAGATACAAATTAAGTACATATACTTAATTTGCTTCCAGGTTTACTCTGAATTAATATTCTGAATAAACTCAAGTTTCACATAAAATTTTCTCAACTTCCAAAACCTGAATGTTTAGATCAAAGGAAGACAGGCAAGGGGAAGTGTATTTTGGGACCATCTAATCAATGAGTCTGACTTTGAGAACACACTTCAGTTGCTGCAGGCTGAAGAAAAATACTTCTTACAACTTCAGATTTTCCCCAAGAGAGAATATCCTCCCAAAGGGCTAGGACAGCTACTCAATCTAGCCTTTCCCAAAGAAGTAAGTCTCCTTGAGACAGGGAGAGGGATCCGGGAGGAAGAAGCACAAAGGATTCAGGATCTCAGGGATTAAGCTTGGCCTCTGGCTGCCCTCAGTCTCGTCAGGCAGATTAGATAACATTGGTTTAATTTGTTTTGATAACTGACATTTGCGGCTGGGAATAATAGCCCCAGGGCGTCATGTCAATAGCAGAGCTGTTTGTGTTAGATCAAGTATCAGAGTCAATTGGTTCTTTGAAAATATGTCTAATAATGTGAACCAATGTGATGTGTTATCTGTACTTAATGAGGCTTGGAGAAATCAAATATTTCTCCAAGTTTTGATTAGAGTTCGTTTCTTCAAAAAGTTGACTCTCTCCTTGGACAAATTTATGCATAATATGCAAAAATGAGAAGCTAATTTAGACTGAAAATTCTTTACCTTGTAAGAAAACTTACCACTTACCACTATTTCAATCCATTTATGAAGCATTTATAAATATTCAGAGTAAGTAGTAGAAAATATTTGTCACATCTATTACAACAGCCTTAAAATATTAAGGTCACATATAAATCAATGAGGAAAAAATTAGCCTTTAAAAAGAAATTGGACAAAGGACACATATCAAAATTTACAAAAGTCTTAAGACATACAGATATCTAATAAGCTGTCCAAACTTACAAATGTCAAATAATATGTCCAAATAATAGAAGGCAAACAAAGTAAAAATTTTAAAACTTAGATATCACATTTTATCTCTAAGTGTGACAGATACAAACAGTATTTAGGAGGAAGGGGTCCAAGATGGAGGCATAGGAATATCCTGAATTCAGGCACTCCCAAAGACACCCAATCTATAGCTCTATATGGATCATTTCCCTCTGAAAAGATGTGAAAACTAGATGAACTGCTTTCTATAACAAAGCATCAAAGGACCACATGATGTGGGTAGGAGAGGCAGAAATAATCTCGTAAGCCCTGCACCCCTAGCCACAAACACAATAGGGAAGAATCTCACCAGACAGGAACATCTCCTAGAAGAGCAAGGTATTGGTGCCCCACATTGATCACCCCAGCCCCTGGGATCTGCACTGGAAAGATGAGCTCCCAGTATATGTGGCGTGGAAAACCAAAAGGGCAGATGTCCAGGAGTCCCAAAGCGCCATGGGAAACTGAGGTTCTGCTTTTGGAGAGCTCACATGTGGTCTCACTCACCCCAAGACCCAATGAAAATATAGCTTGAAAAGTACCTAGCCTCTGTCTGAGACAGATTCACTTGCTGACCTAGGGGCACTGGCTGGAGGGGTAGGGGATGGCTGGGACGTCCCTCAGCGATGGAGGCACTGGGGACACCATTGTTGCACTTACCACATGGCCCGCTAGTGCAGGTTTATTCTCCTATGCCCAGTGGTATAGGCAAGGGTGAGCAGTTGGGACATTTGCTGAGGCCGGAGAGCACAGTTGGTTGCAGGCTCCCTGACGTCTAGCTGGAGTAGGTAAGCACAAACAGTTGTACCGTTCTCTTACTCCCAGCCTAAAGCTAGCACACTCTCATAGACAAGGCACTCTCTTGCTGTATTGCTGAAGCCCATAAATGCATGCAGTTAAGACATTTTCCCATTGCCCTTCTGAAGCCCTGTCTACTACACTTTTGAGCAGCCATGCTAAAGCCAGAGAATATGTGCAGTTCAGACAGGGGACACCTCTTGATCACCTGGGGCACATGAAGATTGATGCTCCAGAGCTCCAAGGGACTGTAACAATCAGAAAGACAGTGCTGGTCAGACACCATCCTCAGGGCACTGTACAAACAGCAGGTTGAAAGACAGCCCCAGTCGTCCCTGAAAAATGCCTATTTTCTTACTCTGTAGCTTCAGCCTGAAGAATAGGCTTCGAGTTTCTCATCTAGAGCTAAGGAGGTATATCCAGGCAATTTAAGCAAGGGGACACCATCCTTGGGTATCCCCTTGGCCTCACTACAGCTTGATAAGATTTCTCAGAAAGGGACTTAAATGCTTGTCTGGAGGCCTGAGTTTTGCAACTCTTGTCCAGGGGACACCTTTAGACCTCCTGGTCTGGAAGCCAGCAGAGTTTACAATTGCAGTCCCACAGGACTGTATATACTCGCATACTTTAAAACCTGCTGCTGAAGGGTCTGACTTCCAATCAACCCGAAACTAGGTGCTAAATAAGATTCCTCCCCTTGGATCACTGACAGGTCTTCATACACACCTAACATTGGGGGTGTGTCAAGAATAAATCAGGCAGTTAAGAGAATCAAAAGGTTCAAGAGACAACCAAGAGCTCGACAAGGTTGAAGGAGAAGGATCATCACCTTCACAGGGTCACCCCTTCAAGGCTGAGACATGTAGCTGTTTTGCGTCATACATAGAAATAAACACAAAGAGTAGGAGTGATTGGGTGGCTCAGTTAGTTAAGCATCAGAATCTTGGTTTCAGCTCAGGATCATGATCTCATGGGGTTCGAGCCTGATGTTGGGCTCCATGCTGACAGTGCAGTGCCTGCTTGGGATTCTCTCTCATCTTCTATCTCTGCCCCTCCCCTGCTCACACTATCTCTCAAAATAAATAAATAAATAAACATTAAAAAAAGAAACAAAAGGGTCAAACAAAATGAAGAAACAGGGAAATATGTTCCAAACAAAAGAAAAAGACCTTAATGAGAAGTAATCCATCTGATAGGGAATCCAAAGTAATGGTCATAAAGATGCTCAATGAACTCAGGAAAAGAATGGATGAATGCAGTGAGAGCTTCAACAAAGAAATAGAAAACATAGAGTACCAAATAGAAGTCACAGACCTGAAGAACACAATAATTGAATGGGAAAATACACTAGAGGAATTTGATAGCAGACTGGATAAAGGGGAAGAATGCATTAGTAAGCTATAAGAGAGGGTAGTGGACCTCACCTAAACAAAGCACCAAAAAGACAAAAGAATTTTAAAAAATTAAAATAATTTAAGGTACCTTCACAACAACATAAAGAATAGCATTCCATTATAGAGGTCCCAGAAGGAGAAGAGAGAAAGGGACAGAAAACTTATTTGAAGAAATAAATGATAGATGAAAACTTCCTTAAGCTAAGGAAGGAAACAGACATCCAGGTCCAGGAATTCCAGAGAGTTTCAGATGAAATGAACCCAAAGAGAGCCACACCAAAACACATTAAAATAAAAATGTCAACAGTTAAAGATGAAGACAGAATCTGAAAAAGTGTCAAGAGAAAAGGAAAACCCTATAAGGCTATCAGCAATTTTCTCAGCAGAAACTTTGCAAGCCAGAAGGAAATGGCTTATGACATCAAAGTGATGGGCAAACAAACAAACAAACAAACAAACAAAAAAACTCCTCACCAAAAATATTCTACCCAGCAAAGCTATTATTCATATCTGAAGAAGAAATAGTTTTTTCCAACAGGCAAAAGGCAAAGGAGTTCATCATTATTAAACTGGCCTTGCAAGAAGTATTCAAGGGTCTACCATAAGCTAAAAAGAAAAGGCATTAATTAAAAACAAGAAAACATACAACAGTGAAATATCTCACTAGAAAAGGTAATATAGTGTCAAGGTAGTAGACTAACCACTTATAAAGCTGCTAAGAAGATTAAAACAAAAGTAGTAAAATTAATGAAAATTATAATTAGTTAAGCATTACATAAAAGAAAAAGCTGTGAAAAGTGACATCAAAAACATAAAATGTGGAGGAAGCAATAATATAAAGTTTTGGGATGTGCTTAAAATTAAATTGCTACTAATTTAAAATACACTGTTAGATACATAGGATGACATATGCGACACTCACAGTAACCAAAAAGCAAAAACTTATTTGTAAATCCACGAAAGAAAATGAAAACAGAATCTAAAATAACACTAAAAATGTTATCAAACCAGAAGGGAAGAGAGAGAGAAAGAAGAAAGGAACACAGAGGAACTACAAAAACATCCAGAAAACAACTGACAAAATGGCAGTAAGTACATATCTATCAATAATTACTTTAAATGTAAATGGACTAAATTCTCTAATCAAAAGACATAGAGGGGTTGAATGGGTAAATAACAAGACACATCTGTGTACTGCCTACAAGAGATTCACTTTAGACACAGAGAAACTGAAAATGAAAGGATGAAAAAATATATGTTGTGTTAATAAAAAAAGAAGGAAATCTGGTGTAGGTATACTCATATCAGACTAAGGAGACTTTTTAAAAGACTGTAATAAAAGACAAAGATAGGCACTACATAATGATAAATGGGTCAATTCAGTAAGAACATATAACATTTATGAATATATATATACACCCAACATAGAAACCCCAAAAAATATAAAGCAAATATTAACAGATCTAAAAGGAAAAATTTCCAGCAACACAATAATAGTAGGGGGTTTTAACACCCCACTTACATCAATGGATGGACCATCCAGACAGAAAATCAACAATAAACATCAGCCTTAAATGGCATATTAGACCAGATGGACTTAATATATAAATGTGTAAAACAGTCCATCCAAAAGTAACAGGATACACATTTTTCTCAAGTGTACAAGGAACGTTTTCAGGATAGATCACATTTTAGGCCATAAAATAATTCTCAATAAATTCAAAAGGACTGAAATCATCTCAAGAATTTTTTTTTTCATACCACAATGGCATGAACCTAGAAATCAATTATAAGAAAACTGGAATAACTACAAATACACGGGTATTAAACAACACGTTACTGAACAACTACCAGGTCATAGAAAAAAATCAAAGGATAAATAAAAAAACTACATAGAGACAAATTAACACCAAAATCTGTGGGATAAAGCAAAAGCAGTTCTAAGAGGGAAGTGCACAGCAATATAATACAGGCCTACCTCAAGAAACAAGAGAAATCTCAAATTAACAATTTAACTTTATACCTAAAACAACTAGGAAAAGAAGAAGAAACAAACTCCAAAGTTAGTAGAAGGAAGAAAATAATAAAGATCAGAGTGGAAATAAATGAAATGGATACTAAAATGATAATAGAAAAGACCAATTAAACTAAGAGCTAGTTCTTTGAAAAGACAAACAAAAATGACAATCTACCTAGACTCACCAAGAAAAATTGAGAGATGGCTCAAATACATAAAATAAGAGATAAAGGAGAAGTTACAACTGATATCACAGAAATACAAAGAACATAAAGAGACTACTATGAACAATTAAATGCCAACAAATTAGACAACCTAGAACAAATGGATAAATTCCTAGAAATTTATACTCTTTCGAGACTGAATCATAAAGAAATAGAAAATGTGAAGAGGCCAATTACTAGTAAGGAGAGTGAATCCATAATCAAAAACCTCCCCAAAACAAAAGTCCAGGACCAGAGGGAGTCACTAGTGAGTTCTACTGATCATTCAAAGATTTAATACCTATCCGTTCTCAAACTCTCCAAAAAATTGAAGAGGCGGGAGAGCCTCCAAACTCCTTTTAGCAGGCCAGGATCACCCCAATATCCAAACCAGAGATTACACACACACACACACACACACACACACACACACACACACACACATTATAGGCCACTATCCCTGATAAACATAGATACAAAAATTCTTAGCAAAATTTTAGCAAAGCAAATTCAGCTATACATTAAAAGTATCATACATCATAATCAAGTGAGATTTATTCTAGCTAGGGATGCAAGAGTGGTTCCAATCCACAAACCAATTTGAATAAAAGATAACAAAATGAAAGATAAAAATCATATGATCATCTCAATAGATGCAGAAAAAGCATTTGACAAAATTCAACATTCATTTATGATAAAAATTCTCTATGAAGTGGATATGGAGGATGTACCTTAACAAAATAAAGGTCATTTATGACAAACCCATAGCTCACATCATACTCAACAGTAAAAAGCTGAAAGCTTTTCCTTTAAGATTAGGAACAAGACAAGGATGGCCACACTCCCAAAGTTACTCACAGAATATTGAAAGTCTTAGCCACAATAATTAGGCACAAAAAAGAAATAAAAGCTATGCAGATTGAAAAGGACTAAGTAAAACTATTTGTGGATGACATGATACACCCAAAGAGTCAACCATAAAACTGTTAGAACCAGTAAATGAATTTAGTAAAGTTGCAGGATACAAAGTTAATATATAGAAATATGCTGCATTTCTACATACTAATAATGAACTATCAGACAGAGAAATCAAGAAAACAATCTGATTTACAATCATATCAAAAAGGGTAAAATAGCTAGGAATAAATTTAACCGAAGAAGCGAAAGATTTTTACACTAAAAGCTGTAAGACACTGATGAAAGAAATTGAATATGACACAAAAAAATGGACATATTTCACGTTCACGGATTGGAAGAATTAATATTGTTAAAATGTTCCTACTACTCAAAGCAATCTATAGATTCAATGCAATCAAAATTACAATGACTTTTTTCCCAGAACTAGAACAAAAAATTCTAAAATTTGTATGGAACCACAAAAGACCCCAAAAGGCCAAAACCATATTAAGAAAGCAGAACAAAGCTGGAGGTATCATGCTCCCTGATTTTACACCGTTCCACAAAAATACAGTAATCAAAACAGTATGGTAATGGCATAAAAACAGACACAGAGATGAATGGAACAGAATAGCAAGCCCTGAAATAATCCATATAAATATGGTCAGTTTATTTATAACAAAGAAGCCAGAATATAAAATGGGGAAAAGACACAGTCTCTTCAATATATGGTATTGGGAAAAGTGGACAGCTATATGCAAAAGAATGAAACTGGGCTCTTATCTTACACAAAATACAAAAATCAACTCAAGGTAGATTAAAGATTTAAATCTAAGACCTAAAACCTTAAAACTTCTAGGAGAAATAAAGCGGGTAAGCTCCTTGCTATCATTCTTAGTGATTTTTGGGGGATCTGACTCCAAAGGCAAAGGAAATAAAAGCAAAAAATAAGTAAATGGGATTACATCAAACTAGAAATCTTCTGCACAAGAAGACAAAATAAAAAGACAACCTACTGAGGAGGAAAAGATATTTGTGAAGTGTATATCTGATAAGGTTTTAATATCCAAAATATGTAAAGAACTCATAAGACTCAATTACAAAATAACTGATTAATAAATGGACAGAGAATGTGAATAAATATTTCTCCAAACAAGAACAGAAACGTCCAATAGGCACATGATGATCATTAATCATCAGGGAAATGCAAATCAAAACCACAATGCAATATCATCTAATACCTGTTAGAATAGTTATTATAAAAAAGATAACATCTGTTGCAAAGGATGTGGAGAAAAGGGAACTCTTGTGCTCTGTGTATGGGAATGTAAATAGGTGCGGCCACTATAGAAAATAGTATGAAGGTCTTCAAAAAATTACAAACAGAGGTGCCATATGATCCAACAATTCCACTACTGGGTATCTATCCACAGAAAATGAAAACACTAAATCAAAAAGATATATACCACCTCCATGTTCAATGCAGCATTATTTGTAATAGCCAAGATATGGAAACAACCTAAGTGTCTATCAACAGATGAATGGATAAAGAAAATGTGGTACATATATCCAATGGAATATTACTGAGCCATTAAAAAGAATGAAATCTTGCCATTTGGGCAACGTGGATGGATCTCAAGGCCATTATTCTAAGTGAAGTAAGTCAGGCAGAGAAAGACAAGTACCATTTGATTTCACTTATCTATGGGACCTAAAAAAAACAATCAAAACAGGACCCAGACTTGTAGATAAAGAGAACAGATTGGTGGTTGCCATAGGGGATGAGGGCTGGGTGGTAGGTAAAATGGGTGAAGAAGATTAATAAGTACGAGATTCCAGTTACAAAATAGATAAGTTATGGGGATGTAATGTACAGCATGGGGAATACAGTCAATAACATTGTATTAACTTTGTAAGGTGACAGATGGTGACTAGATTTATTGTGCTGACCAGCTGACAATGTATATAAATGTCAAATCACTTTATTGTACACATGAAACTAATATCATGTGTCAATTATACCTCAAAAAAAGTATTGAAGATGTCATTATTGGCAAAGTTGTAAGAAGACTATGATTCTCATATACTCTTGGGGGGAGTGTTAATTTTGGAGATGTAATCAGAAATATGTATCAGTATATACTCCTTAAAACCCAGTACCACTTCTATCAGTTTTATTAAGAAAATAAAAAACAAATCCATAAAGATGTATAAATATGCTTAGTACAGGGCTCTCTAATAGCAGGGAAAACTATATGCACACAGTAAAATTTATTGTGACCTTGAAATATGTGGTCTTTTTAAATATTAGAAATTATGGAATATGGGGGCACCTGGCTGGCTCAGTCAATAGAGCATGTGACTCTTGTTCACAGGGTCGTGAGTTCAAGCCACTTGTTGGCTGTAGAGCTTACTTAAAAAATATATGGAATATAACATGTATCATCATTCAAGTATAGATTATACCTAGGACATAGTGTTAATTGCAAAAGATTCCAAATTAATCATGTCTAACCGTGTATAGTGTATTAATCGATATTTTACACATTGTGCATATTACAGGTATACACACACAAGTCCAGAAAGTAATGCACCAAAAAAAAAAAAAAAAAAAAAAAAAAAAAGGAAAGGAATGTGCCAAATGTGGTCTTCATCTGCTTGGGCTGTCATAACAAAATACCACAGGCTGGGTGGCTTAAACAACATTCATCTCAGTGTTGTGGAGGCTGAGAAGTCAGAGACAGGTGCCAGCATGGTTAGATCCTGGCTTTGAAGATCATGGCCTCATGGCTGTATTCTCCTACTGTTGGGGTGGGGAGAGGGAAGAGGGCAGGGGGAGAGAAAGGAAGGAAGGAGAGGAGAGGGAGAGAGAAAAGATACAAGAGGGACAGAGTATTCTGCTTTCTTCTTTTAAGGAGACTAATCCCATCATGAGGACTTCACCCTGATGACTATGTCTAAATCCTTTGACTTCCCAGAGGCCCCACCTATTAACACTATCACACTGGAAGTGAGTACTTCCACTTATGAATTTGACTGGGCAGGGGACACTTTCAATCCACAACATGCAGCAATCTCTGGGTTGTAAGAATCTGGATAATTTTCACTTTATTTTTATACCTTTTCTAATGTCTGAAGTTTTAGGACATAATATATAAAAAATCCATGGCAGAGATGATCTCAATACATGTCTTTTCTCCTTTCTCCTTTCTTATTCCATAAAATTGAACTCCACCTTCTCTCTCCTCCTTTTCTCACCCTCTATCACATGATGAGCTCCTGCAGGGTAGGGAATTTGATTAACTCATCTTTATCCCCTGGGGTTGAGCTCTGGGTTCTACATAAAAGGAGCTCAATAAATATGTGAATGATTCTCATGTGTTTGTTATTGAAAAACTGGACATATAGTTTCTTTTTCACTTAGGGAAGAAAATGTTCCTGAATCATACACTCAATGCAAAGGAAAATTAGATTGTAAGATATTTTTAAACTAAATGTGGTTCAGAAACATTCTTTGGAAAGGAGTAAGCTCTGTTTTGCTTCCCTCAAATGCCTAAGGAAAATGCTATAAATTCTAGAACAGCCCGCTTTCCCTAGGGGCTATTTCTACTTGGAATCTTCCTTAAAATAGAAATATCTAGGTCCACGGTGACTATATTCTGAATCCTATTAATTTTTCTCCTTCTGAATAAAACAGCATTTGGGATTTTTGCTTTCAGATGTGTTCTGACATTCTTTTCTGATGATCATGTCTCTGAAAACCCAGAAAAAAAGCCTCCCATAATAACTTTCTTTGTGACTGCTTAACATGTAATGCTGAGATCCAAATGGTCCAATCTCAAAACTAATTTGTGGTTTAAAAGAAACAGTCTAGTACCCACAAGGTAACTTTCAAATTATTCAGGTTCCTAACCCTTAGTGTACAAGGAAAATAGTCGTCATCATTTACCGTCTGGATCAAATAAACCCAACTAAATTTTTTTACTTTTAAAGTCATTTTTTAATATTTATTTACTTTTTGAGAGAGAGAGAGAGAGAGTACAAGCTAGGGAGGGGCAGAGAGAGAGGGAGACACAGAATCTGAAGCAGGCTCCAGGCTTTGAACTGTCAGCACAGAACCTGAGTTCTAACTCACCAACTGAGAGATCATGACCTGAACCGAAATCTGAGGCCCAACTGACTGAGCCACCCAGGTGCCCCTAAAGTCATATTTTGAATAATTTACTGAAGAATAAAGGAATACTTAAAAAACTCATTAAAATTTTTGATAAAAATTTGAACATAGTCAATACCTTTGTTATCTAGAAAAAATTTTGGCATGTAAAAATCATAAAAGAAAAATATGGTTGCACATCCTCTTAACAAAAAAGGAAAGTCCAAGTTGTCACAAGACATTGTGTGATATTACTCTGTCTTTTATGAGAATACTCTATTTCCTATTTTGTCCTTAGAAGTGTGGTTTATTGGGGTGCCTGGGTGGCTCAGTCGGTTAAGCGGCCGACTTTGGCTCAGGTCATGATCTCGCGGTCTGTGAGTTCGAGCCCTGCATCGGGCTCTGTGCTGACAGCTCAGAGCCTGGAGCCTGTTTCAGATTCTGTGTCTCCCTCTCTCTGACCCTCCCCCATTCATGCTCTGTCTCTCTCTGTCTCAAAAATAAATAAATGTTGAAAAAAAAATTAAAAAAAAATAAATAAAAGAAATGTGGTTTATTGTTCACTGATTCATGAGTTTCAGGATATTCATCTGAGTCTCTAGAAGTCACGATCGGACAACGTACAGTCTATTTCACTTACATGATTAATTCCATTGTCAACATTAGTGTCCAGAGCTACACTGTCCAATAGAAATATAGTGCAAGTTATCTATGTATTTTACATTTTCTAAGGGCTACATTAAAAACTTAAATAGGTGAAAGTAAATTTTAGTAACATTTCATTTAACCTAACATACCCAAAATACCGTCATTTTAACACGTACTCAATTAAAAACTATATTACGAGGGGCACCTGGGTGGCTCAGTCAGTTAAGCGTCCAACTTTGACTCGGGTCATGATCTCACCGTTTGTGAGTTCAAGGCCCGCGTCTGGTTCAGTGCTGATGGCTTGAAGCCTGCTTGGGATTCTGTGTCTCCCTCTCTCCATGCCGCTACCCTGCTCTCTTTCTGTCTCTCAAAAATAAATGAACATTAAAAAATTATTTAAAAAATGTATTGAGATATCTTACATTCTCATATATTGGGCTGGGTCTTCAAAGTCTTAGGTGTATTTCACACTTACATCTCATTTCAAACGAACCACATTTCAAGTACTCAAAAACCACATAGTGTTAGTAGCTAGAGCAATGGACAGTGCTGATCAAGAGTGCCGCTCTTTATTTCATCTTCTAACTTGTCTCAGAACTAGGAAATGCACTCCTCTGTCAATTTTCTTTTGTTTGGGCATTATGAATGGAAAATGAAAAATTCAGCATTCTCAACCATGTTTAGTTGAAAGCCAAAAATATAGAAATAGCATCTCCCCTTTCACACCTTGAGAGATGATGCAATGATTTTGGCATCACAGTAAGAAATTGAAGGATGATTATTAATTCTACCATTGCATTGTACCTCCAGTTAATTCCACAATTCTTTGGCTTCCTTTTTTAGCCTTTTCTTTTTTTAAATCATAGTTGGAAATAATTGATAAGGGATGATAAGAAATAACTCCCACAATGATTCAGTAGCAATATGTTTAAAATGAAGGAAAAACAAGATCACTAAGATCACACAATATATGTTAGCTTTATAAAAGGCTCCAGTGGATGTGTTGATAATTGCCAGATATAATGAGTTTTATTATTTTAAAAATTAGTGTACATATTCCCTTTGTTCTTTGTAAAAATCTCTAAAATAGGATAAAAACCATGAAGTATAGATTTTTTAAGAATAGAAGAGCTCAAAAAAAGAAACTCAAAACTACTATTGGGTCTAATGAACTCTGATGGTATATTGAAAATGAAATTGCATTAATTAGTATATTAGTATATATGGAGAAATTTCACAGATAAATATATATTTTAAATCTTTCTTTTTCCATAAGTTTCTATCTCACAAGACAGCTTATCTCAAGTTTTTGCCCCCAAAATTCCTTGAGGGGTGCCTGGGCTGGCTCAGTCAAAAGAGCATGTGACTCCTGATCTTGGGTTATGAGTTCAAGACCCACATTGGGTGTAGAGATTACTACAAAAGATGAACTTAAAAATAATCCTTGGAAAACTTTTTTGCATAGTCCTAGTCCACATTCTTGCTCTTCTTCTCTCTGCTTTTCATCTCAGAAAAGGCTAGCAAGAAAGTCAAAAAAGGGAAGAAATGGAGACAGCCAAGTAAAAACCTGCTTTAGCAGGTGGAAGAGGGTATAGAGGCAGAGCCTTCTTCTACTACATTTTGAATTTTTGCTCTTACAGTATGCATACTGACTTATTTTTTCTAATGAGGAGTAATCAGGCTAGGTACAGTCATATAATAGGAAGACCAGTCAAGTTTCTAAGACTTTCTGGCCTTCATAATCAAACCTCAGCCTCTTACCTAGGCTGCAAGCTCCCAGAAGCTACACAAAAGAAACATAAAAAAAACAAACAAAACAAAACAAAAAAAACCCAGAGATTAAAAAGGGGAAGATTTTTGAAAAAACCTTCTTCTATGGCTCAGGGGTTACACTAAGTATTTTTCTGAATTACCACATTTAATTATCACAGCAGCCTCCACCAAGTTATCATTTTCTCCACTTTTATGGATGAGGAAATGAAGGCTCAGAATAATTAACTTGCTCACTTAAAGTCATGCGCACGGTAAGTAATAGTCAGATCCACATCTCAAATCAACAAAATCCATTCTAGTTAGTGTTAAGTGGAAAATGAATTACTGAAGGATATTAGGTATTTCAACAGGTTGTCCAGGAGAGTCAGAGAACTAGGTGTGGAAACCATGGTCAGTTAATCACACCAGATTCTGCTGAGGTACCTACTATTGCTGCCACTGGGCACAGACCCCACCTCACCTGTCATTTCCCCTGAATATGAGATATTACTTCTAAGTCTTCTGTCACTTCACCTCTAAAAACAGGATGACCCTGTCTACCTGTCCAGATTCTGTTCTATTTGGCACCTTTTTCATACCACTCTCCTCTACGTTGAAGACTCAGGCTGGTGCGTCTAATTGGTGGAGCCTAAGTCACACGCCTACATCTTGGATGCAAAGGATGTTTGGGAGGGCGTTCCTGGCTTTTTCACTTTGGAGAGATGGGATTCGTGAGATGGGAAATTTTCCAAAAACAGAAGGACACTAGGCCATCGAGACAGCATGATAAATGGCTACCTCAGGGTGCAAGATGAATTAGCTATAATGGTCTTCTCATTTCATAGATGAGGAAGCTGGAGCCTACTGGGTAGCTAATGTTGGCCATGCTGTGCCCTCTTCTTAGATATTCTGGCCATGCTCCTTAGTCATATTTTGACTGAGAGGCCTTAAAAGAAGTGGAAATTCACAGCAAAAGAGAGCTCTCCCATCGGTCCTCTGCTTACCTTATCATGTTGGAATGTACTATGGAAACTGTTACTGAACTTTTATCTGATCTAAAAGGATCCGTGAGACATTTCTCCTTTAGATCTTGGTAAAGAGAGGAGTGTGTACAAATGTTGGGGGCAGGGGAAGCCTTCTCATGGAAAAGGTTTCTCATGGAACATCAAGTTCAGCTGAGGATTTTCTAGCTAGGTTCTGGAACAATATCATTAGAGTACTGAAGTTCTGATCATTACAGTTACTTTTCTTGAAATTAAAAAAAATTTTTTTTTTCAACGTTTATTTATTTTTGGGACAGAGAGAGACAGAGTATGAACGGGGGAGGAGCAGAGAGAGAGGGAGACACAGAATCGGAAACAGGCTCCAGGCTCTGAGCCATCAGCCCAGAGCCTGACGCGGGGCTCGAACTCACAGACCGCGAGATCGTGACCTGGCTGAAGTCAGACGCCTAACCGACTGCGCCACCCAGGCGCCCCTTGAAATTTTTTTAAAGTTTACTTATTTAGAACCTAAAATTCACTGGTGGAAAAAAAAAACTACCTTCACACTCAACACTTTCAATTGTGAGACATTTGTTGTTGTTTTTACATGGTATAGCAATAATTTATTCACCAAACTGTGTGAAAAGCCTCAATTAACTTGGGCAATAAAAGGCTATCACCTCCCCTATAAGCTAACCCAAAAATCCTAACCGGAAAATGCAAGTGCATTTCCTAAACCACTGGGATGGAGTGGGAACATGAAAACGTTGTTGGTTAATATTTCAAAGTACTCAAAGTCTAAACCTACATATGATGTGCGAAAAAATTAAATAATCCTGTCACAGAAAGACTCAATGATTCAAAACACTATCTTTACTGTTGGGAAAGGTATTTGTATCATGTCCCACTTAACAAAAATTTTATTTAGAAACAAACAGTATCCTCTGAGCATTTTTTCTTAAAGAAATAAACATCCAAATTTTTTCATTTTGTTCTCCCAACAATCCTGTGAAGTAGGCAAACAACACTTGAGCCACTTTTAACATCAACTAATTTCTTTACTCCATTATTTATCTGTTTATACATTTGTTTTATACTAAGTTATTTTTAACTGTGGTAAAATATGTATGACATAAAACGGACCTTTTTTTTTTTTTTTTTAATTTTTTTTTTTTTTCAACGTTTATTTATTTTTGGGACAGAGAGAGACAGAGCATGAACGGGGGAGGAGCAGAGAGAGAGGGAGAGGGAGACACAGAATCGGAAACAGGCTCCATGCTCTGAGCCATCAGCCCAGAGCCTGACGCGGGGCTCGAACTCACGGACCGTGAGATCGTGACCTGGCTGAAGTCGGACGCTTAACCGACTGTGCCACCCAGGCGCCCCAAAACGGACCATTTTAATGATGTGTAAAGTGTGCAGGGCAGTAGGGCAAAGCATGTTGAGATTTTTGTGCAACCATCTCCAGAACATTTTCATTTTGCAAAGCTGAAACTCTATATCCATTAAATAAGTCTCTATTTTTTCTCTCACTCATTTTTTTAAAGAAATCGAAATCCGTTTTTAATAGCAAATTACCTATGTTCTTTAAAATTTTTTATTTTGAGTGAAGTACGATGTCATTATTAAACTTAAAATGTTCAGTAGGATAGGTGAACACTGGCTGCTGTGAGTCGGCAGTTGCCAGAACCAGGCCTTCCGGGGAAGGTATGCTTCCTGCTCTACCTTCCAGAAAGAGAAACTAGGTTTTGAGTTTGGGGCATTTCCCTAGCCCTAGGAAAAAAAAGATTATTATTTAAAAAAAAAATTTTTTTAACGTTTATTTTTGAGACAGGGAGAGACAGAGCATGAACAGGGGAGGGTCAGAGAGAGAGAGGGAGACACAGAATCTGAAGCAGGCTCCAGGCTCTGAGCTATCAGCACAGAACCGCGAGATCATGACCTGAGCCGAAGTCAGCTGCTTAACCGACTGAGCCACCCAGGCGCCCCATAAAAAAAAAGATTATTTTTTTATTCACCTGTGTGATGTACAGTAGAGGCAGCAAGAACATAGTGGTATTCTCATTCATTAAAATTTGGTATTTTATTTTAGAATAAAAATTAAAGGTAGCTAGAATATAAATCAATTCCTAAACAAGGAATCCCTAATTTGGGCTATAGGGATGGCATTGAGAATGTGGCTTCAACAGTCTACAATTACATGCAAAATGGTGGTCATGTGTGCTGTGTGTGTGTGTGTGTGTGTGTGTGTGTGTGTGTGTGTGTGTGTGTGTTGCGTGCACATGCATGCAAAACATGCATGTACACTTTTCTTTCTAATAAGAGAATTCATAGATATTATTAGGTTCTAAAAGAGGTTTGTGATGCTCTCATTTCTAAGAAATTGTCCCATAAAATCAAAATGGTGGAGGTCACAGAACAAATTCTGTAACATAATATGAACCCAAATTTAGGTATCCTCATACCCAGTCCCTGCTTTCCGGCTAATTTTCCTTAAACAATGGTAGATACACTGTTTACTAGGGACCTTTTCTCCTCTGATGGTAAGAAGCTATAAAGCAATGTGATTTCTGATGGATCTAGAATCTTTGAAAAAGGTTAGGACTGCCACTCACCTCCTTCTAACATCTATCAGAGTCCTCATCAAAGAGAAAAGAGCAAGTCCCCAAGGCAAAGAACTGTATATTATGAGTGAGCATAAAAATATTGAATTAACTACCAAACTTTTGACATTCTTTGATTTTTACATTAAAACTAAAATCCTTCGATTTTTGTATTGGAGAGAAATTCTAAGCCTAAGAAATCTGGTGAGGGTATTAATCCTGTCGGTCTTGTTACTACCAGTTTCTCCATTGCTTAGCGTAGTATCCAGCAAATAGTGAGTCTTTAATAAATATTTTTTGAATTTAATGAATTGAAATGCTTTGAACTGAACTAAAATGACACCTTTAGCTTGTTAAGAGTTTCAGGTAAGCCATTATTTAGTTATTTATGAAGCTATCAAATGTCACATGGTCATTTCTCTTTAACTTCCAGGGCAACAGTCTTTTTATAAGTTAATATCTGAGTCAACAATTCCTTTTGAATCCCTCTTCTTTTATTCTTTTTTCTATCAGTGATGCTATAGAAATGAAAAAGTAGTGAAACCTTACACAGGAAGAAAGGTTGACCTTTAGAAATGTGGTTTTTTTCTAGAAAAGTAGTATCCTGGAACTTTGCGATGGCAACTTGATAGACTGTACAGGTCCATGTTGGACTTAGACCTGGGGAATTCAGAGACCAAAGTTCAGGAAAGGCTGCCTTATAAAACATTCAATTCATAATTTAACAAAGATGACTTAGACAGAGGGTCTCTATACTTTTAGATTTCCTGAACCCACACAAATTTCCACCTCCAACATAATTGGGATTAGTTCTCATAGCACTGCCAACTTTTCAATTCTTCTGAAGAAAAAAACACTAAAAGAATAATTTCCATATATTATCACCATCATTTGTTAAAGAAACATGCTCTTAACACCAAAATATATAGAATGATCAAAATCTCAGAATAAAGGACAGTTCTTTAAATGGAATACATTTGGCTTCATGAAAAATTCATTTTTTTTTTTTAATTTTTTTTTCAACGTTTATTTATTTTTGGGACAGAGAGAGACAGAGCATGAACGGGGGAGGGGCAGAGAGAGAGGGAGACACAGAATCGGAAACAGGCTCCAGGCTCTGAGCCATCAGCCCAGAGCCCGACGCGGGGCTCGAACTCACAGACCGCGAGATCGTGACCTGGCTGAAGTCGGACGCTTAACCGACTGCGCCACTCAGGCGCCCCCATATTTTTTTAAAGAATTTTACTTCCGTCTTTTTCTTGCTCCTGGTGGAAATGTTATCACAAACCAATACTGATCAATGGGCTAGCATTTGGGAAGCGCTAATACAATTAAACTCATGGGGTCTGAGGTTTCTTCGTTTCCACTTCCAAATCTACTCTCCACCCTTCCCCCACTCTGCTCTTTTCTGGGGAAGCTGGTCTCTCTGAACTTGTCATTCAGGAGCTCTTGCCCTCTGGTTTTATGGTAGACTCAGCCCAACGGAGATAGAGAAGAGCACAGGGTGAGAGAAGGGGAGGTCAGGCTATTTATTCCACTGGTCCATCTACCATTATGACTAAGCACAGGTTGGCTGTGGTTGTATTTCTCTACCCAGGCCGTCAGCTTGTAGACATGGCCCCCTGCTCAAGCTCTCTTTCTAGCTTCTCTAATAATACTCTGCCATTATCTCTTCAGGCTCTTGACTCCCTTCAGGTCAAGATGAGGCAAAGGTAATCTTTGGCACTTCTTGGGAGTGTCTCACCATCCTTTCTTCATGCCCTTAACTGTGCCCACATGTTTGTAAATAGTCCCTTCATTAAACTCCCCTTAATCGCTCCTTTGGAATGACTTTCTGTTTCCTGCTGAGATGTGCCCAACACATTTTTCATTTAAAAATGAAAAACTGAGGCCCCAAGAAGTAAAGCCCAGATGTCACACAGCTCAGGTCACGTGGTCAGGTCCAGAATATGGCCTTCCAGATTACAAACAGTGTTGTCCTTCGTCAGTGCTCATCTGTCATCCTCCCGATGGCTATTTTCTTCCCAGTCATACTGATAGGCAGTTTCTGGAACCATCTTTTCACTGGACTTTGGCAATAACTGTAGTTTGTTCAAGTTTTAAATAAAAAAACCTCATATTAGCAGACTATTTCAGCAACTCCAAAACAGAGGAATACTGTTTCCATTAGAATGGATTGGAATCAGGAAAAACTGAGTTTTTTAAATTGCTGCTTAAGTAGAAATTGGCAAATGAGACTAAGAAACTATTGCAAAAGCTAAGCACAAAAGGACACAAGGATGATGAAATTTCCACTGTAAAATGAATGCTGATCACCGAAGATGGGGTTGGGATGACATAAACTGTCCAGAGTAAGGGGCTGAGGTGGGAGCCTAGGGAAAAAGTTTCATCAGCATGAGAGATACGAGCAGGTTGTAGAAGAGTAAAGAAGTTTAGAGCCTCCAGTGCCTGTTAAGCAGGGGGGAAAGCAGTAGTAAATAGAAGAGACGTTGAGCTGAAGCTTGACCACTGCGAAATGTGTTGAAAGCATGTTTTATCGGGCATGAAGTTACTGCGTCACTGAGGAGAGGCCGCTGTTGGAACCCTGGACATTACAACTTTTAGACTGCTGGAAATATTTAATCGTCTTAACTGGACCCATGTCAAAAAGCTCTTCTGTGAAAGTGCTATTTGCTATAATCACACCTTTAATCAGCCATGTTACTTTTAAATAAACACACATGCACATATTTAACCTATTAACTTTGTTCTCGCCGCATACTTGAATTTCCCACTGTTATCATTCCATCATTTACTCTTACTTAAGTGTCTCTCTGAGGACATTCTCTTTATTAGGGTTTAAAAATAAGCTAGAGAGTTTTAATAGCACATGATTCTCTTTAAAGGAGTTGGGGCAGTGGAATGACCAATAATCACATTAAGTGAGCGTTTCATCTGTCTGAGTTACCTGCTTTACCATATTTAGTCTGCACAAAAACCATCACCCAATTCCATGGCCATCTCCTTGCATTCTGCTACCCTAGCTTGTACCTGGCCTTTGGCAAACAGAATTTCCCCAGTGCTCTGATCCCTGTCAGCGTCCCAGACCAGATACATGGAGAATATTCCCCAAAGAAGCCACTGTTAGCAGAGAGGGCTGCCCCTCTGGTGTAACCACCAACTTTGCCTGCTGCGGCTTCATCAATGACTACTTACTGGGCTCCTACTAAATGCTCAGTGCTGTTTAGTCTGGTTTCTACAGGCATGGGCCTTTCTATATATTGCACATGGATTCAGAGGCAGGGGAAGGATTTGGGTCAGAGACCTTGAACCAGTCCTGAGGAGGGGAAGGAGTGTGTATGGCTGAGGAAGAAGAGGGAGGTCATCCGAAGATAAAGAAATACTGACGTACTTAAAAGTAAGGAAGGGGATGATGAAAAGATACTGAGATGGCTTAGTGACATCGAGAAAATTTAAAGTAGAAAAAAAAGAATAGATTTTCCTCTAGATCCTCAAGTGAGGAAACTCTACAACTAAACAAGAATTGACTGTTACAATTTTGTATAAGATTTGTCAATTAGAAGACTGTTAACTTGAACACACATGCATAATGCTCTAGTGTCTTTACTGTAATCACAGTTTAGTGGATTTTTAAATATATTTTTTATTTAAAATTTTTTTTAAAGTTTACTCATTTTTCAGAGACAGAGAGACAGAGCATGGGCAGGGGAGGGGCCAAGAGAGAGGGAGACACAGAATCTGAAGCAGGCTCCAGGCTCAGGGCTGTCAGCACAGAGCCTGACGTGGGGCTCAAACTCAGGGACCGTGAGATCATGACCTGAGCTGAAGTCAGACGCTTAACTGACTGAGCCACCCAGGTGCCCCCAAATTTTACTGGATTTTTAATCTGTCCCATTCTTTTAGTTTAATCATCTTGGTTATCTTAGTTCCATGTACTGAAATGACTGGTTTGATATTTAGGTAGACATTTTTAAGGCAAAAAGCAGAAGTTAAAAACTGGAACTCCCATTGAATTGCTGGAATTCACCACTTGAAAATCCACAGACAGGTTCAAAACCCAAACCCCTGTATAAATCATACATGTGACAGCATTTAACAGACTTTTGACTTGTATAATTCACTCATCAATTACTTTAACTACCAAGACAGATTGCGTTCATAATAAACACAAATGGCTTTAGATGGGGTGTGCCCAGAAATGCCTGAAGAATAAACTTAATGGTAGAAATCTCATCTGCTGGTCTTCTGCCCTTGTATCCTCCAAAACTAGGATAAGGACTAATGACACCTAACTTCTTTAGGGTCCTTGAAATGACACACACACCTCTAAAACATCTAACCCTACGTATGTGCTTATTCCTGAAATTATTCTTGATTGAATTTGTATTCCTTTGTTTGGTAAGTGGGGGTTGCCTTCCATTAAAGACTGCTGGCCTTTACATAAACCATTTTTACCTCTGTGTAGATACACTTATGGCTCTTTCCCTTAAGGGGGAAGGAGATTAGGAAGGCAGGAGAATGACAGCTTACACTGGAGTATGGATGCAGACGATAGACTGCCTTCTTCACAGTTTGCTCAGGACTGTCCCTACTTCACAACACATGGCAATTTCTTATATCTATCTGCATAAAAAGTCCTATGACATTTAATAACAGTCTTCAATCAATTCTGTTTCATTTGGCCTTGACTTACAAAGCTTTTATCTTACTGGAAATGATTGTCCTTTTTGGCTAGGGAAATTTGGGATGTTTGGAGAGAAAGACCCAGAGAAACAGATTAGTTTGATCTTACTTGATCTACTCACAAAAAATTTAAGAAACTACCTTTTGAGATCAAACGTTAGACAGGAAGAGTTTCCCTGGAAATGACAACTAGATCTGGAAATCCCAATCTTTTTGGAATATTTGGGCCTCTTGAAATTTCCCCTTTCTGCATAAAATGTTTCACAGCATGAATTATCTACAGGTGTAGATATATAAGAATATTGTTTTGAGGCTAATTTTTTAAGATTTTTCTTCTGGACTGACTTTTGAAATGTATTGGAATCATTATGGGATGCTGAGGATCAATGATTCATTCCAAATATCATTGTTCTAGCCCAAGATGTTCATCCCCCAAAGTCTGATTGGTGCAGGGGGTGTGTGAGAGGGGGATTACGCAGCTGTGTGTGATCTAGGAACCAGGCTGTTTTGGAACATAGCACCATTTCTTTGCCCTGCATCCTATGGAGTTTCATTTTATCAAAGGCCCATGGCAGGGTCCTAGGGTTGAAAGTACTGTATGAACAATTGTATGATCTTTATGGCTGGTTCCATTTACCACCAGATGGCTCTATTGTATCATTAGGAAATGCACACATGTATAAAAATGGTGGGATCCTAGACCAAAGGAAAAATACAAAGCACCAGTCAAAAAAAAAAAAAAAAAAAAAAGAACACAGTTCTTTCTTTTTATGGGGTTAATTGGAGGCAGTTAGAGGAGCCTGCGCATTCATAAGGAATTCACAAGGAAGGTCACAATCCTAGCACATATGAGGTCTCCCCTTTCAAGTTTCCATATTGCTGTGTAATTATTAATTGTCGGGATAGCCAGAGTAGTTAGGAAGTGCTTTTGTCTGGGGAGGGCCTGTGACTGATACTTCCTTACCAATTGTGTATACTCTCCTGCTTGTGGATGAGAAAGGGCAACTTCAGAACAACTTGGAGAGGCAAAGTCTACATATACCTCTGCTAACTTGAATCCTATTAGCCATAT
Source organism: Puma concolor (assembly GCF_028749965.1). Classification (NCBI taxonomy): domain Eukaryota; kingdom Metazoa; phylum Chordata; class Mammalia; order Carnivora; family Felidae; genus Puma; species Puma concolor. The sequence continues at coordinate 135,603,451 of NC_141667.1, read as the reverse complement.
TCTGGGCAAGAATGAGCCGATTCCAAACCCTGTGGTATCTTTGCTTGAATGAACCTTGGGATGGGAAGGTGGCAATCAGAGGAAGCAGGTTTCTCTGAGTTTACATGGTTCTATTCCTCAGGAGAGGTGAATGCTAAAAATAGAGGCACTCTAGGTGACATCTCTCACTAGGAATGTGAAATTTTGGTCTTAGCCTCTTGAAGGAAAGTTCTGTTTGTATCAAGAAAAAAAAAAAGCTGCAAACTAACCAAACTCCAGTGTGGATAATTTTAGTCTAACTTTCTAAAGCTGTTCATTGTCACAATTTAATAAGCATTTTTTTTACCCTCCTTTTAGACACTAAACTCTTGAGTAAGACCATTGTTTTTATAACATTTCACTCTTTTAAATTACTGTGTTGAAGAAAAAGAGATGATTTGTGTGAGTTTATTAACTCTATCCTTAGCCCATAAAGTTGTTTGAGATGCACTCAGGAAGCTATCCGTATCACAAAATGATATTTGATTATTGTTTTAAAGAAAGAGTCCCTGGAAACTGGACAGATGGCGTTTACTTTGGCACAACTTGAGGCCTTGGAGATTTGCCTGAAGGAAGCAGAAGAAAAGGCTAAAACCTTATCTGAACAGGTAATACCTGTCGTTCACACTGGAAATGTATGTTCCTTAAGGGTGCAGGAGAACAAATGTAAATCTAAATACTTGTTTAAAAAAAAAAACAGAAGGAGAACAAACTGTTAATTCCCAAAATAAAGTTGGGGGGGGGTGTTGCAAAATGGTACAAGTTTCCAGTTATAGAACAAATAAGTCATGGAAAGAAAAGGCACAGCATAGGAAATAAAGTCAGTGATATGGTAATAGTGTGGTATGGTGACAGAAGCTAGCCATACTTATAGTGAGCACAGCATAATGTATAGAGATGGTGAATCACTATGTTGTACACCTGAAACTAATGAAACATTGTGTGTCAACTATACTCAAAGTAAATAAATAAATAAATCTGTTAAAAAATTTTTTTTTATGTTTTATTTTGTATCTGAGAGAGAAAGAGAAAGAGTGTGAGCAGGGGAGGGCCAGAGAGAGAGGGAGACACAGAATCTGAAGCAGGCTCCAGGCTCCGAGCTGTCAGCATAGAGCCCGATGCGGGGCTCGAACTCACGAATTGGGAGATCATGACCTTAGCTGAAGTCGAATGCTTAACCGACAGAGCCACCCAGGTGCCCCTAAATAAGTCTGTGTTTTGACCTCTGCCCCTATTGATGCACATACATGCATGCATACACACACCAACACACGCACACAGAGGCCTTCATTCATTTTAGGTATAACAATAATTACTTCAGTCTTCATGGATTTTTCCAGCCTTTAAAACTCCTTTCACGTTTGTATTTTGATTTCCATTCACCCTAGCCCATGAGTTAGGCAAGCCATCTTTAAGCAAGTAGTTCTCCTGAATCAGTGAAGCGTATTTGCATTGCAAACATCAGATAAGTCCAGAGGTCAGATAAAACCTCCAGGGAGCACAGAGGAGCAATTTTCTCAAATTGTTGGAGGAAACAGAGATTTGGCTTCCCTCTTGGGTCTTTAAAACTCACAGGAGCGGTGGAGCCCAACCAGTAGTGGGCTGTACTCGACGCTCTAGAGATGACCTAGCAGGGCTTTCATGTCAGACACGGTGACTGTGGGAATCAGCAAAGCTCAGATCAGGGACTGGCCCATTTCCCAATATTATACTTTGTAAACAGTGTAGTGCACAGCACAAACCCCAATGTTAATTGTTGCCTCTCCTCCTGGGCAGTGGGGTTTGGCCCCTGAGAGCAAAGTCACTCCCGGAGATAGTGAGTAGAGGAAAAAGGACAGAAATGTTATCAACATTTATTGATTTATTGTGAATTGATACATTTTGTTATATAATTTTAGAAACTTTTGAAGAAGTTTTCAGTTTTTTTTTGCGTACTAAGGTCTGTCTAGCAAAGTTTGCTTACATCAGAATTTTATAAGAATTTTTGTGGAGGGGCACCTGGGTGGCTCAGTAGGTTAAGCGTCTGACTCTTGGTTTCAGCTCAGGTCATGATCTCACAGTTTGGGAGTTCGAGCCCCACATCAGGCTCCTCGCTGACAGTGTAGAGCCTGCTTGGGATTCTTTCTCTCCCTCTCTCTCTGCCCCTCCCCTGCTCATGCACCCGTATGCGCACATTCTGTCTTTCTCTCATTCTTTCTTTTTTCTCTCTCAAAATAAATAAATAAATAAATAAATAAATAAATAAATAAATAAGTAAGATTTTTTGGAGAGACTAGGGTAGATGGTGCTTGTGTTATATATTACAAAAAGTATAATTAACATGTAATGTAATGACACACACAAATGGCCTCCATTTCTTTTTCCAATTTACCAAAAAAGTGCATCTCTTCCTTCGGGATGTGTTTGTTATTTACTAAGTGTGGTTGATGTAAAAACTTGCGTCAGTTAATGAAAGGGTGTTGCCTTAGGCCCAGACCCATTTGGAAAAGTTTCTATGTCAGCCACATGCCATCACCCTGGCTTGCCAATGGGTCTTGCTTCTCAAACAAATAAAAACAAGTCTCAAACTGTAGCAAAATTCTGAGTTATAAAGAATATAATGATGGACAAGAGCCTCCAAACCTGGAAGAGATTTTGAATGGCTAATGAAAAGAGGGCACCCTGGCCGGTATTAGGTTGCACAGAGAAGATATATATGTTTATTTTGTAACTGAAGGCCTTTTAATGTCTTCACATTTAAACCAATAAAATTTGATTCACCCATAAAAGTAATCATTCCGTTTGTTCTTTATAAAATATTTTTATTTTACAATAAAAACAACCAGCCCCTAACACTGAAGATTCTTAGCTCCATGATCCTTTCTGTAATATCAATTAGTTCCATTTTTTAAAGTATTTGCAGATTAAGTATATAAAATGCTAACTGGATTTTACTCAACTTCTCTGTACCTACAGTAAGTAAGATGCTACTTAGATGTTTGGGGAAGAAAGATATATAAACAGGGCTTCTGTACCCAAATAGCTCACAACCAAAAGAATCATTGAAAGAGGAAGTAAGGGGTGCCCGGGTGGCTCAGTTGGTTAAGTGTCAGCCTTTGGCTCAGATCATGATCTCTTGGTTCATGATTTTGAGCCCCGTGTCGGGCTCTGTGCTGACAGCTCAGAGTCTGGAGTCTGCTTCAGATACTGTGTCTCCCTCTCTCTCTGTCCCTCCTCCACTTGCACTGTGTCTCTCAAAAATAAATTTTGTTTTTCCAAAAATGAATAAACGTTAACAAAAAAAAGAAAAAGAAAGAGCAAGTGAGTGAAAATACGTACTTGTATAGCTCCAGATAAACTCTACAATAGCACTAAATTGCAGGGTCTGTGTGTATTCCTTTCCTGAAGTATTGCCTTTGGAGTTGCCAAATTTGTATAACCAAGTGAATTTCATTGAAAAAAAATAACCATATTACAGGCATTTTCAACACTACATTTTTAATTGAGTATTTTATTAGATTTAGCTGTCTCTACTATTAGAGTTGAAGAGTTAATCAAATAGAGACACTGCTGAGAGGATTCAATCCTGAAAATTTTGCTTCTTCCAGTACTTTAGTTTTTAGTCTTATTCTTGAAAACATAAAAAATATGAGAATATTCCCCTCCCCCCATATTTAAATTCAGTAGACAGTTTTAAAATGTGATGACAGAAGAATAGGGAAAGGCAAGGGAAGTAAAAGACCTTCCGTGAGGCTGAGATAGGAAAATATTTCAGAATCGAACACCTGTGTCAAACAATCAAACATTTGTCCACTGGGTGCCACTGTCTTCCTTACCAGGCTATGCCACTGAGTGATTACAAAAACAGAAGTTGTCATTAGTATTCAAGACAATGATGTGTGTGTGTGTCGGGGGGGGGGGGGGGTGGCTATTTTCTCCTATATCCAAGTATGCCTGTTAAAGCTTCTTTTAAATATCATTAATTTAGGACTTGTCATAAGGATAGTGGAAAATACTAGCCGGCTTTCACTGGTAGTCCAAATTATTTTTGTCAGTCCTATGGCTGAATATTGGCCAGACAGGCTGGTCTGGTGGCCCAGAAACAGGTTGAGGAGGCAGAGGTAATGGAGAGGACAAAGATTTGTGCTGGAACCAAGGAGTGGAAGCTCATGGTATTGTTAACTAATAGATCCTGCCTTTGAGAAAAGGGTAAATTTCACCGTTAGCCAAAGTGTTACCTCCTGGCTTTGCCTCTTAGAGAAGAACATAGAATTTACTGAGAATGGAAAGTATAAATGCCTAGGGCTTCATCTACACGAAAGCATCTTTTGGTCCTGTGCCTCAGTTTACTTATAGTGAAACTTTCTAAGGTCCCTTCCAGCAGAGTTTCTACTGGTTCACTATGAAGAAGAAACCTACAAACAGTGACAAAATAAGAAGATTGTGTCCACTTCCTCTGTGACATCACACAGTAAGCAGAATTCCTTGTTGGTTTCCCTCTAGCTAACAATTTTTCTTTATTTCTCTGCAGTCATGTCTCTGTTATAAAAATAAAAGCAATATGAGATCAGGATAATCGGCGATTAAGATTTATAATCTGAGCTAATTACAGCTGTAAGAAGTTTGCAGCAACTCAGTTGGCCAGAGTGAGAAAGGGGCATGAGAATCAAACTTTTGTCCTAGGTAATACAGTAAATAACTCATCATTACCAAGTTTTGCTGAAGAAAATACTTGATTATATTTCCAGTAGGTTGAGATCAGTGGGAGGAAATGCCTGGAAATTAGGTAGTAGATAAAGAACCAAGAGGACCAAGTAGAAGCAAGGGAAAGTGTTAGGGACTAGAGACAAAGGAGTAAAAACGCTTCTGGAGGACCATAAAAAGCAGTTTTTGCATGTGTGCTGGTTTCTATCAGCAGTGCAGATGGGAGGGATGAAAAAAGGGGCTTGGGTGGGCTGTAATTTGGGACCACACACAAACAAATAGATCCCACAACTTTTGTGCTGAGATCCAACTGTTTCCTGTGCAAAGGAAATGTCAGGAAAAGCCACAGTTTCACAATGGAACCCAGATCCAGAGGTCTCCCAGTGCAGAGCGACTCGGCAGGGCAGTTCCTGAGACACTTCCTCAGGCAACAGTTTTGGCCCATGTCTCTCCCATTCATCAGCAGCTTCTAGTTCCCAGCTCCTAGCAGCAGACCCAGAAGAGCCCAGGCTCCACTACTTGCTAGATTAATGACCTTGGGCAATTTATGTAATCTCTCTGAGTCGCAGCTATCTTATCTAAAAGGGGGTAAACAAACTGGTATCATAGGGCACTTGTGAAGAGGAAATGAGACAAGTGTATCTGGCTCTTAGTAGTTTCCCAATAAAGATTCATTTATCTCCACTTTTAGTGGTCATAACAAAACTATATAGGGGCTCCTGGGTGGCTCAGTTGGTTAAGCCTCCTCTAACTCTTGACTCCTGATTTTGGTTCAGGTGATGATCTCTCTCCTTTTCCCTCCACACCTCCCCACTACCTCTCAAAAGAAAACAAAACTGGGTGGTTCTCTGTGTCACATGTCATGGGCTAACGTGTGTGTGTGTGTGTGTGTGTGTGTGTGTGTGTGTGTGTAAGGAGCTTCTTTTTTTACTGGTGTGTCTCAAAAAGTTCGAAAGACACCCAAGTTGCAACATAGCAGTTCTTCAGCATTCACCCTCTTAGAGTCTCTCAAGCAGGAAACCTCCCCTCCCACCCCAGTTCCCTTGTCCTAGCTTGGCTCTCTCAGGATCGAGCTTTCTCTTCCACTCTTTTCAAGGTATTCTTGTGGTAAAGGGACTTTAAGTCCTTTAACCTTTTCCATCCTTTCTGCTTCATCTCTTGGGTCTTTTATTTCCGCCCATTCTCTGATTTTGCTCAGAGTGGGAGCTGAATGGGCAGTGGTGGTATGTGGTCATTGCAGGGTTTTATGGAGAAACTGAGGAATGGGGGAAATCTGTGATCATTCCTTCACCAGGGAGGTGAACCCACTAACAACTACATAGTCAGAATTAGCTTCATGTGTCTTAGGGATACCATACCTAGAAAATAGTGGTTGCATATGAAGTGTGCCATACACTCTAGCTAGTAAAGAGATGTGATTTGATGCAAGAGCTAGGAGGCTCATGACCTGAGCCAAAATCAGGAATTAGAAACTCAACTGACTCTGCTACCCAGGCACCCCATCATGGTTCCTATTCGTAAGAACATATGGTCATAAGCCAAAACCGTTGAAAAGACGTTTCCTGGGGTGCCTCAGTTGGTTGAGCGTCTGACTCTTGATGTGGGCTCAGGTCACAACCCCAGGTTTGTGGGATCCAGCCCCAAGTTGGGCTCTGCACTGAGTGTGAGCGGGCTTAAGATTGTCTCTCTCTCTCTCTCTCTCTGCCCCTCTTCCCCACTTGCACACACACACACACATACCCCCCCCCCCTCTCTCTCTCTAAAAAATAAAAAAAAAAAAATAGAAAATAAAAGAAGTTTCCTATTCAAGCAGCACTGAACAAAAACTTATCTCAGTTCCCAAACTGGAACCTGGAGAGCTCTAACCAATTGCTGGGCACTACCCCCCAGAGTTTCTGATTCAGTAGATCTGGGGTGGGGCCAAGGATTTTCCTTTTTACAAATTCCCACTCTAAGTTGAAGTTCCAGGCCTCATCCAAATCTTCAGGCAAAGGGTTCTCTTCATCCCTGTCCCATGTCCCAGCAGCAAAGAAACTGATTTAATCAATTAGGATTAATCTTGGGTACATAAAACAAACAACCCCCCAAAAGAGTGGCCTAAACAAGACTCATAGAATATACGTCTAGACACAAGCAGCCCAGGACAGGCCTGGTAGCTTCACAACCCTCAAAAGCCTGGGCTTAGTCTCTTCATGCATTCACAAACACGGCTTCCAACATCCAAGATGTACTTGCAGAGGCAGCCATTCTATACACAGGTCAGGCAATACGAAGAAGGAAAAAGCAAATGCAAAATAGGGCAGACAAGTGCCACCTGTGCAACCCCTTTTAAGAACTTTTCTCAAAAACTCAGTTAAAAAATTCTTATATCCCTAACCACTGCTATTTACCTGGGGGCTAAGAAATATGAATATTTAGCTAGGTGCATTGCCACCCTAGGAGTATGAGGATTCTTTTACTAAGAATGAGAGTATTGGAGATTAGGCTGGCAAATGGAGATCTCTGCCTTGCTCATCCAACCCCTTAACCATTCTGTTGCACATAGTGCTTTGTCCTGGTAACTTCAATGTTCTACATCTGGATATCAGGTTTTCCAGCGCTGTTTGTTGAAGAGCTGATTCTTTCTCCTCTGAGTGGCCTTGATAGCCTTGTCAAAATCAATTGTTCATAGATGTATGAGTCTGTAGACTCTCAGTTCTGTTCCACTGCTCTGTACCTCTGTGACTTTCAACAGGGACTCTCTGGTTGGAAACCCCAGGTAAATTTTTGAGTGGAAACTTAGATTTGGTCTTCTGGGTACTTTACCAAGATACTTTCTTATTGTGAGAAGGTAGTGGACCTCTCTTATTTATGCGATAGCTGGAGATAGAATGAATCGTCTAAGTGATCCTTCACCTTAAGCATTTAGTATAGCAAGCAGGCAAGCAAAGACAAAAGACTAATATGTTTCACTCTAATAACCCAAAATAATTCATCATTTTATACCTAAGACTCTAAAATAAACTCCCATTATTTGCTTCTTAGTATTCAATCTCTGTTTTCTTTAACTTTGGGAATAGAAAAAGAATAGAGATCTTCAGCAAGTTTTTAGAGGCTAGCTATGTGTTTGAATGGCTAAAAGTGATTCAATACATACTGAGACTGCTCTCCCAAAATGTTCTGGTTCTTTTTTCATTGTTGAAATGCAACAGTAGATCCCTTGATGTCAAGTTTATTTGAAATAAGTAATGTGCCCTTGGTAGGAGTATTCATTTCTGCAAATGCTCAGAAATTATGCTTGATGTGCCAATCTGAAATCATGAGTTTTTGTGAATGAGTTTTTGTTTTCCAATCTATTTAGAAGTCTACTTTAATGCCATAAAGTCACAAGCAGTCTGTTTAACCTGGAATGTGTTTCTTTACACCATGAAACCTAGTTACTGGAAATTTCATTTAACACTCTGCTTCTGGTTGATTTTACAGCAGAATTCCCTCTTAACACACAAACACGTTCCCTCTTACTGAAGCAGATGCCAATTCCCCCCCACCGCCCGCTTATTGGATTGTTGGGCATTAAGTGAGAGCGTCAGAGAATGTAAGGGAAAAAAATATGAGCTGGTGAAGAGATGTGTTGTTTTGAATAGAGTCAGGCACAATGAAAAATGGGCTTCTGTTACTATTGTTGTTACAGGAGGGACACATGGACTGCTGGCCTGTTACATAACTAAAGACTTCCTTTTGCTTATAAATGTCAAGATCAAATAGAGGTCAGTTTTAAATAGCTGACCGGGCACTAATAAATGTGACTTTCTTGTCTAAGAAAAAGCAAAATGCCTTATCCCTTATGAGTCATGACTCCGCTGATAAGAACAGGTGTTTTTTGTGTGGACATTTTCTTTATAAGGTTTCGCAGAGATGGTAAACTTTTACTTTCCTTAATCTTTATAAGAAAATTAGTAAATCATGTATATGATTTTGGTAAATTATTCATTTAATGTTTACTAAGCCTGTACTGTGAGCAAAGCATTCTTCTAGGTACTCCTATGTATGTTAGCCAAAGGCCCTGGAAAGTCTTATCCCCATTTTGCAAATGACGAAAGCTCTTTTGTGGGACTGCAGTCCCTTATCTGCTCTTTCTATACATTTCTTCCTTGGTGACTTGCCCTAAAGCACACAATGTGCCAAGAAGAGCCACCTCCTCATCATTAGTCCTGATCTTCTTCATGATCCCAGACCTGACTATCCAACTGCCTACTGCATAGTGCCATCCAAGTTCTCATTCAACTCAAAATCTACCTGTTAATTAGCTTCCTGCTTCAAATTTGTTCCTTCTCTCAAATTTGTTCCTCCTCGTCCCTAAGCTGGGACAGGTGCCCCCAGCCACCCTGTGGTTCATATTAGAAATCTAGACAGCTTTGATTCTTTCCTTTTCCTCATTCCACACATCCAGTCAACTGCTAAGCATTATGAATGATGCCTCTCAAATAGTTCTTGAATACATCTTCTTTTCTCTCTCTCTCCCATCATCGTCCTGGTTCAGGCCACCAACTGCAGAAACTTTCCTTATGGTCCTTGTTTCATTATGGTCCTCAGTACCACACCCAGAGGGAAGATTCCACAACGCATATTTCTCCTTGGCTTAAATCTTAAATTAGTCCCCTTACACCATCAAGGGCAAATCTATATTCCTTAACAGATCCTTCCATCACTAGTAGTCAGATACCCCCTACTTGTTTCTCCAGTTTAATCTTACACCACTCCCTGCATACCACGTTTGATTCCTCGTACACGCCATATTCTCCCTTACTTTTCTCATTTAAGAAGAAACAAAAGGCTTTGTTCCTCAGAGCCAAGTTTTATTTAATATATTCTTTTCCCTCTGCTTCTACCTATAATTGCTCCCGCTACTTCCTTCCCATTATCCACAAAATCCCAACAAACTCCTATCTTAAGATCTTCAATTAGATGCTCCTTCCTCAAAAATGCTTTTCTTCTTCCTTCAAGTTTGGGTTAGATGTCCTTCATAGGTTCTTTCATAGTCCATCACCCACTTCCCCACCACCACCAATTATAATTACCTTACTTTACCATATGCCTCATGGAAGAAGTCCCGACAGTGACTTCCCTGAAGTCTCAAATCAAGTTACAAGCCATCCACTTTATCTCTCTGATGTCAAAGCTCATGCCCTTCCCAATATAGCAATTTGAGTTGACTGATAGGCAATGGGGAACCTTTAAATAGGGCATATTCATATTTGCACTTAAAAATTCTGAGGGTACTCATAAGGACAAATTTGTGAGGAGACCAGAGCCAGGCACATCGGTGTGTAGCTCTTGAAAAAATTCAATTTGGAAATGGTAAGCGCCCATCAGTGGTGAAGAGAAGATAGACTCAAGAAATACTTAAGAGTTGGATTTAGTGATTAACTAATGGAAAAGTAGTACCCAAGACAAATCTCAAGCTTTAGGTGACTGGGTGATCAACCGTTACCCCAACTACCTTAATATTTGAATCATTAAATATTAAAGGTGATTCATTTCCTTTGGAAGGGTCTATGTAAGCTCAATTTGCCCCACGTATGTTCTGGATTCTTCTCAAAGCTTTGTAATTTGGATTTCCTCACGTAGGTCTTATGAATGTTGTAGTCCTTTAATATTACATCAGACCCTAGATCTATGTCTTTGAAATAGGTTTTTCTTCTCATTTGTCAGTTCCTGGGGTTTTAAGGTGAAAATATCAGATGGCCATGTGGTTTGTGTATGAAGATCTTATTTATTAACCTCAGGAACAGTTTAACGTTTAAACTTCAAGTTGTATAAATGCAAGTCTCTTGCCATCATTGAATGGATGTATAGTCACAGGGCAGTTCTGGACATTCCTTAGAGGATGTTCAAAGTCAAAACTATGAGCATAATAATACTAACAGATTATTGGCATTTTCCATTATCATTCTTTAACAACTAGATGTTTCCCAGATGTTACAAGAAAAGATTGAACGCAGAGCAGGTATGTGAAACCAGCTGCCCTGTATTAAACTAAACACTGAGGAGGTCAGGGAAGAAAGGGAAACTCCTGAGAGAAACTCAATAATGGCAGAATGCATTTCCCCCAAGCCAGAGAGCAGAGTCAACTCTGAGTCCGACCAGCAGGGGGAGTCTGAGCTCTGTTCCATGAAAGAACTCTAAGAATGTGCTGGAACTTGGACAGACTGGGGGTATCCTAGGAACGAGTCAGTCCTAGGCCACTACAGCTGTTGACTTTAATTTCTCAGAACCTGATATTATTGTTTTTTGACTTTTACATCCAAACATTTGACCTTTATACCCAAGTCAATGATTAATTGCCTCACTTTTTCCCATGTCTCATTTCTCTCTGATATTCTTATCCATTCATAAGACCCAGAGAGTTTTTTTGGAGATTAAAGAAATCTTAGGAATCTCTGTGCCTGCAACCCTAACTTTATATTTCAATTATTGATTGATCTTTGGTAAATATTTCTATTTTCACTCAGAGCTTAAACTTTCCTCTATTATTCAGAGTTTCTTTCCCCCCAAAACTTGGGGGTGTTAAAGGTTGAATTATGTCCCCTCCAGATTCAACTGTTGAAGTTCTAACTCCCAGTACCTCAGAACATGACCTTATTTGAAAGTAGCGTTGTTGCAGATGTAATTTGTTAAGATGAGAACACAGTGGAGTAAGATGGGCCCCGAATCCAATATGCCTGGTATCTTTATAAAAAGTAGAAATTTAGACACAGACATACTGGCAGAAAGTCACAGGAAGACAAAGGCAGAGACCAGGGTGATGCATCTACAAGCCAAGGAATACCAATGATTGCTAGCAAATCACCAGCAACTGAAGGAGAGGTGTACAAGAAGTTCCTCGGAAGGTTCCTTAGAAGGAACCAACCCTACTGACTTTTTAATCTTGGGCTTCTAGCCTCTAGAAATCTGAGAGAATAAATTTATGATGTTTAAGCCACACAGTTTGTGGTACTCTTTTACAACAACCCTAGCAAATTTATATAGGGGTAACTATGCTTCTAAATTATAGGCCTTTGCAGATCTATTTTAAGATGTGCATGAACCTAGAAATGGCTGGAAATAGATTTTTAAAGGCAGAAATATTAATAAATGTAAAAGTCTGTTTTGTCCAGGATGGAGGTAGGATGAGGAATGTGTTGTTTGTTTTCAGCTATAAAACTGAAACGAGACAAAACCAGTTTTGTGAACTAAGTGTATCTTCAGACATAGGGGTTCCTGCCCATTCCACAGGTAGAAGAGGTAATTTATAAAGTGCTTACATCTGTTATTTATTGCCAAAGAATTTCATAGTTTTTAGTACTAGTCCAAGTCAGCTTACAGAGCATTTAGCACAAGGGAAGCCTTTGTTTTTAAATGAAATCACTCCTCTCTCTGTAGTATGAGCTCTGCAAGATTTGTTGAGACTCAGTTTGTTTTTGAATGACCCTGGAAACCTATCTTGCAGTATTATTTGCTGTGTGTCTGTGTGTGGGTTGTGTAGGAGATCTAGGAAAAAAGACAATGAGAAGAGATAAAGATGAGAATTCAAATTAATTAATGGGGTGGTTTCCATAATTGCACTCATTGATGGATTGGGTGGATGATGAGAGAAAGGGAAGTCTGGAATATATTTGTGGCTTACACATATAGATGGGTAATTCAAGACAGAAGTCTGGGGAACATATAAAATATGTGGACTTCATTTTGAATACATTAATTTTTAGATGCCTAGTGTACATTCAGGTGCCAATATTAAGTAGGTTGTTGGATATACATATACTTTAGCTTGAAGCTAAGTGGTTGTATGTAAAAAAAAGGGGGGGGAGTAACCAACATGTTTAAACTATGGCACCTAGGGGTGCCTGGGTGGCTCAGTTGCTTGGTCAGTTAAGCAGCCAACTTTGGCTCAGACCTTGATCTTGTGGTTCGTGAGTTTGAGCCCCATGTCGGGCTCTGTGCTGACTGTGCAGAGCCTGGCGCCTGCTTTGGATTCTGTGTCTCCTTCTCTCTCTCATCCCTCCCCCACTTGCACTCTGTCTCTCTCATAAATAAACATTAAAAATATTAAACTATGGCACCTAATGGCTAGTGTTTAAACCATAGCATCCAATGAGATCAGCTGGAGAATGAGCATAGATAAAGGAGGGAGTTGGGCCCAACACCAAACTCTTAGGTTGCAATATTTAAAGAATTGAAAGGAAAAAAAAATGTTGCCAAGGAAACTGAGAATCAGGAAGAAATCCAGAGAATCATGTCCTGGAAACAGAAAGAGGAGAGTGTTTCAAGAAGTACTTAGATGGAGTACTAAGATGTGTAATATTTTACTGGGAGATTGAATGAGATGGCTAGAAATCTGTGCATTATGTTTGGTAAAATGAGGATCTAGGCAATCTGGACAAGATCAGTGTCAATAGCATAGTGGAGGGCAGAAGGCAATTTAAAAAGAGATTAGGAGAGAAATGTAATTCAGAGTAGTCTTCTTCCCAGCCCCTGGGGAAATTTTTTCCCTGTAGTTTGAGACAGAGAGAAAAAGAAAGAAAAAGAAGGCACGCCAAGGATGGTGAAGTGAGAGAATTCTGAGAATCTACCGTAAGACTCAAGAAGTGCCTCTACTTTCTAGTTAAAAAACCAATTAGTTCTCTTTTTAAGCCAATTTGCATTGGGTTTCTGTAACATGACCAAAAAGGTTCTGACAAATACAGGAATTTGGTGACATATTCGAAACACACACTCAGTACCACTCCCCACCAAAGCAACATCCTTTAGATGTTTTCTTGATTGTGGTCACGGAAGAAAAGGACAATGAACATTCCCAGGGGTCAGAAGCAGACACAAACACATCAGAAACGTTCACTCACTGCACGGCCAGGACAGGCCTTGTTACCTCTAGCCAGTACAAGGTGGTGTTTGCAGTGGCCAGTGACAACTGGACGTCGTTTCTCCTTTTCCATTTTTTTAAAAAGGAGAATTATATTGTAAACACCCTGTTTTTAGGGAGGGTATGTTTTTTATTTAATCTTTAGGTATCATATTATGATGTGTCTCATCTGCATGCGATTGAGGGAAAAATGCACATAATTTGGAGATCTAAATGTGGAACAAATTAAGTAACTTGAAATGACTCTGGGTTATCTCCTTTTGGTGGAAAGGTGAGTGCATTTTAGGATTCATGTAGAACAGATGCATCATATTATGCAGGTACATTCTGGGAAATGCATATGCTTCTGAGCATAATGGTATAATTGTGCTTACCTAACACCTACAGCATGGACTCTAACTGGCCTCTGTTTTTATGTCTACCTTTTCTGGAGAAATGTTTTTCCTGGCTCCAATCTTACAATAATTCTGTGGTTGTCAATCATAGTATTCTTACCTACAGGAAATGATCATTAAGCACATGACCTACGTTCTAATCAATTATGGCACTCCATTTTCCTGGCCATAAAGACTGACCCAGGGGAGGTCACATGAACTAAGATGGGCTAAACAGAGTCCTTTTTCAGTCTGTTACTAGAGGAAAAATTGTCTTACTATTGAGGTCATGAACCTGGAAGGCTTTAGGTAACATTTCTTCCCACTGTGTGAAGAAAGATTGTCTGCACTGGGAAATAATGAGACCAACATAAAGGCACAGCACCAAGATACAGAGGTAAAAAGAGACAGAGTATGATTACCTCATCTGAGTTTGTGGATCTAGTTGTGAGTGAAACAAAAATCTACTTCTGTGTCCCCAGTTATATAAGCCAATAGTTTTTTTTTTTCCTTACAAAAATCGTTGGAAGATTCTAAGAAAGTGACAACAGGGTAGGTAGGCAACTATTTTAAGAAAAGTCATTCTTTTAAGCTATCAATGGACATCTTTTGTTCACGAGAATTACTATTAACATGTTTATATGCTAAAAAGGGTCGACCAGAAAGGGTGAGATAGATAATGCAGAAATGAATGGGGGGGGTGCGCAGTTCAGAAATTACAGGGGTCAAGGCTTTGTGATATAGAAGATGGGCTTCAAAGCCAAGTGAAAGGGCTGGGCTTTGACAAAAGAATATCTTCTCCATTTGTTTAATAAGGATGCTTTTCCCAGTTAAAGTCTTATAATAAGGCCAGCGCAGAAGAGCTGTGCAGAACATAAGTTTATGTGCAAAACATAGGTTTTGAGGTAGAACAGTTCCAAATTGGTTAATTCAGTGGCTCAAGAAAGTCACCAAGAACAGGGGTGCTACCCTTTGCCCCATCATCCTCAGTGTTAACTGTGTCCTAATTCAAGAATTAAATGCAGTTAAAAGATACTGAAAAAAAGAGACATACTTCCTCCCATGGGTCTTTGAAAAAATCTGGTAAAACCCTTTTCCTGGGGCTCCAAGGGCCTCTCCTGGATGGCAGGCTCATGCTTAAAATAATCTTTCATACCTGGGAATGAGACCAATATGGCTGGTTTAGTTTAATTGTGATTCATTCCCTGGAGCTGGACAAGGCCAAGCTTCCCTAAACACATGGCTGCTAGCTAATCCAAATTGGGTGCCTGGTAGCAGGGGATAAATGGGTAAACAACTGTCGGGAAACAGATTAGCAGTGCCTGCTGCAGTAAGGTTCATAGAGTAAGGCTGGTGGGAAGGTGAGGAAGTCGCCATCTGGCAGCTTCTAGTTCTTCAGTAAATTATTGATGAGGAAGCCATTTGGGGTGAGGGGGGAGAGTGGAATTTTGAAGAGAGAGAAAGTAAGAAATGATATTTGAGGAAAGCATAGAGAATCATACTATCTCGGAAAAGAGGAAAGAAAATTTACTAAAAGAAAAATAGAATGATATTTTGATTTCAGGGGAGGGGTACTCAACACCGAGGTTTATGTTCACTACTTTAAAATGAAAACGGTCAATCCAATTTTGTTAATTTTTTCTAATAGCGTTCAAGGAAATGACATAATGCTAATAATTTTCTTGACCACTGAGAGCTAACTAGAAAGTCATTTAATTTTGTGAAAATCAGATAACATCCAATTAACCGTTTTGAAGGATGCAATTCAGTGGCATTTAACGTATTCATAATATTGTGCAAACACTACCTCTCTCAAATCTCAACACTTTTTCTTCACCCCAGAACACTATGTACCTTTTAAATAACTGCTCCCCACAAACCCTCATCCTATCCCCTAGCAACCATAAATTTCCATTCTGTCTCTAAGGATATACCTCTAAGGATATGGATATTCTTGATATTTTGTATGAAAAGGATCATACAGTAGGTGACCTTTTGTGTCTGGCCTCTCTCATCTAGCCTAATGCTTGTGCAGTTCATCCAAGGTATAGCAAGTATCAGTACCTCATTTCTTTCTTTTTTTTTTTTTTTAATTTTTTTTTTCAACGTTTATTTATTTTTGGGACAGAGAGAGACAGAGCATGAACGGGGGAGGGGCAGAGAGAGAGGGAGACACAGAGTCGGAAACAGGCTCCAGGCTCCCAGCCGTCAGCCCAGAGCCCGACGCGGGGCTCGAACTCACGGACCGCGAGATCGTGACCGGGCTGAAGTCGGACGCTTAACTGACTGCGCCACCCAGGCGCCCCCTCATTTCTTTTATGACTGAATAATATTCGTTATATGTCTACAACCCAGTTTCTCTATTCCTTCATCTGTTAATGGACATTTGGTTTCCATCATTAAGCTAGTATGAATGATGTTGCTGTAAAGCATTTGTATACAAGTTTATGGGTAGATGGATGCTCCCACTTCTCTCAGGTGCGTATCTAGAAGTGTAATTGTTAGGTCATATTGGTAATTCTCTAACTTTTTGGTAAACCACCAAACGGGTTCCCACCACAGCTGGACTATCTTATGTTCCCAAAAGCAATGTACAAGGTCCCTGTTTCCCCACATCTTCACCAGTACTTTCCATTTTCCGTTTTTTAAATTATAGCCATCACAGCGGCTTTGAAGTGGAATCTCATTGCAGTTTTGACTTGCACTGAACAATGCCATGCTCTTGAACTTTTTCCTTTTCTTTCTTTTCTTTTCTTTTCTTTTTTGGAATTAGGAAACATTTCCATGTTTTCCCACACAATTATTAACCAAAATTACAAAAGCAGATTTATAAAGTCACATATCAATAACAAAAAAGGAAGGAAATGAAACGTATGACATCTTGAAAATTTCCACTGGGCTAAAACTCTACAGGTGAACTGTGGTTGTGCAACAAGCTGTATTCATTCCTGCATTTTCTCAATAAGTTCTTCCTTATATTTGTTAGAATGATTCACTCTCTTGTTCATCAGTTGAGATTTCCCACTCTTTCTTGACTCAGTTTTGCTAATTTGTGTCTTTTTAAGAATTTTCCCATTTCATCTAGATAATCTAATTTGTTGGCATCCAACTGTTCACAGTACGTTCTCCTAAACTTTTAAATTTCTGTAAGGTTGGTAGAGATGTCCCTACTTTTACTTCTCTTTTTAGTTATTTTTGCCTTTTCTCTCTTTTTAAAAAAGTCAATATACGTAAAGATTTGTCAACTTTGTGGATCATTTCCAAGAACGAACTTTTGGTTTCATCAATTCTATTATTTTTCAATTCTCTGTTTTGTTTATCTCTTCTTAGTCTTTATCATTTGCTCCTTCTACTGGCTTTGGGTTTGGTCTGCTCTTTTTCTTTCAGGTGTGAAGTTAATTTGGTGATTGGATGTGTTTTTTTTTTTTTTTGTTTTGTTTTGTTTTAATGCAGCTGTTTTCAGCTATACATTTCCCTCTGGTACTGACTTTGCTGCATCCCCCAAGTTTTGGTATGTTGTGCTTTTCTTTTCATTGGTCTCTAAGTATTTTCTAATTCGTCTTTTGATTTCTTCTTTGACCTGTTTATTCTTTAAGAATGTGTTGTTTATTTCCTTTCATTTTCAAGGTTTCCAGTTTTCCTCTTGTTAGTGATTTCTACCTTCATTCCATTCTAGTTGGAGAAGGTACTTTGTATAATTTGAATCCTTTTAAATGTACTGTGAATTATTTTATGGTCCAAATGTGGTCTATCCCAGAGAATGTTCCATTTGCACTTGGGAAGAATGTGTATTCTGCTGTTGTTGGGTGAATTCTCGTGTATATGTCTATTAGGTCTACTTAGATTCTAGTGTTGTTCAATTTGATTTCCTTAGATCTTCTGTCTAGACATTCTATCCATTATTAAAAGTGGGGTAGTGAAGTCTTGAACTACTCTATTACTGTTTATTACTAATATTTTCCCTTAAATTTTGTTAATGTTTTTTTTCATATATTTGGGAGATCTGCTGTTTGGTGAATGTATGTATATAATTTTGATTAAGTGGCACTTACCAATATACAATACCCTTCCTTGCATTTGGTAATAATTTTGATTCAGCATTTATTTTGTCTGCCACCCCAGCTCTCTTCTGGCTACTATCTGCATGGAATATCTTTTTTCATCCTTGCACTTAGAACCTATTTGTTTCTTCAAGTCTGAAGTTAGTCTCTTGTAAGCACTGTATAGATGGATCATGTTTATTATCCATTCCACAAATCTCTTTTAATTGGTGGGTCTAACCCATTTACTTTTATTTTTTTTTTCAATATATGAAGTTTATTGTCAAATTGGTTTCCATACAACACCCAGTGCTCATCCCAAAAGGTGCCCTCCTCAATACCCATCACCCACCCTCCCCTCCCTCCCACCCCCCATCAACCCTCAGTTTGTTCTCAGTTTTTAACAGTCTCTTATGCTTTGGCTCTCTCCCACTCTAACCTCTTTTTTTTTTCCTTCCCCTCCCCCATGGGTTTCTGTTAAGTTTCTCAGGATCCACATAAGAGTGAAACCATATGGTATCTGTCTTTCTCTGTATGACTTATGTCACTTAGCATTACACTCTCCAGTTCCATCCATGTTGCTACAAAGGGCCATATTTCATTCTTTCTCATTGCCACGTAGTACTCCATTGTGTATATAAACCACAATTTCTTTATCCATTCATCAGTTGATGGACATTTAGGCTCTTTCCATAATTTGGCTATTGTTGAGAGTGCTGTTATAAACATTGGGGTACAAGTGCCCCTATGCATCAGTACTCCTGTATCCCTTGTAACCCATTTACTTTTAAAGTACTACCGATAATGAAGGATGCACTTCTGCCACTTTACTATTTGTTTTC
Organism: Puma concolor; assembly: GCF_028749965.1. Lineage (NCBI taxonomy): Eukaryota > Metazoa > Chordata > Mammalia > Carnivora > Felidae > Puma > Puma concolor. Next base: position 135,584,613 of record NC_141667.1, on the reverse strand, counting down.
TATATATCTTACTTCTTTCTTACTCTTAATTACTCCAATGATGCCTTCTTCTGTGTTTGATTTTTCCTAGTATATCATTTTTTTGGTTGTTGTTTTTTGTTTTTAAATGTTCATTTTTGAGACAGTGTAAGTAGGGGAGGTGGTGGGGGGGAACAGAGGATCCAAAGCATGCTCTGCACTGAAGGCCGTGTGCCCAATGCCGGGCTTGAACTCATGAACTGCGAGATCATGACCTGAAATGAAGTCATACACTCAACTGACTGAGCCACCCGGATGCCCCCCTTTTATACCATTTTGATTCACTTTATTTTGTATCTTTTTAATTTATTTGCTCCTATAATGTGTATGTTAATGTGCCTGGTAGTATCCCACAGGTCCCTTAGATCTGTTCATTTATCTTCCTACTTTTCTTTTCCTGCTCCACAGACTGGGAAATTTCAGTTGGTCTACCTTCAAGTTTATTGATTCTATCATCTGCCGCTTCTATCTCCTGTTAAACTCTTCTAGAGAATTTTTCATTTTAACTATTTTTCTTTTCAACTTCAGAATTTCTAATTAGTTTCTTTTTATAATTTCTATCCCTTTTATTCATATCTTCTATCTGCTCATACATCACTCTTCTGATTTTCTTTACTTTTTCTCCTCATTTTTTCTTTCAGCTGTTTGAGCATATTTAACACAGTTAATTTAAAATATTTGAGCAGGGGCACCTGGGTGGCTCAGTTTGTTGAGGGTCCGACTTCAGCTCATGTCATGATCTCGCAGACTATGGATTCAAGCCCCATGTTGGGTTCTGTGCTGACAGTTTAGAGCCTGGAGCCTATTTTGGATCCTGTCTCTCCCTCTCTCTCTATCCTTCCCCCACTCATGCTCTGTCTCTCTCTCAAAAAATAAAATGAACATTAAAACGATTAAAATACTTGTCCAGTAAGTCCAAAATTTCAATGTCTGAGTTTCTTCAGGTACAGTTTTAGTCATTTTTAAATAAATGCACCATACTTAACTATGTGAGGTTTGTAATTTTTCATTGAGAACTAGACAAGTATTGTAATGTGGTAACTCTAGAAATCAGATTCTCCACCCACTCCTCTCTAAGAATTGCCATTGTTGCTTGTTGAAGACTGCAGCTGTATGTTTACTTAGTTTTCCTAATTAATTTTCCAAAGATTATATTTCTTTTCACATGTGGTCACCAAAGTCTCCTGTGCCATTATCTCTGCAGTTAGCCAGTGACCTGACAGAGATTTCTTTCAATGCCAGTCTCTTTCTTCCTCCAGTATTTTCCTGGATGCAGGTGTCCCACTAGACTCCAGAGTTCTGAACTGATTGGCTCTGACAGGTCTTGCCAGCTTAGTAGTTATTTACATGGAAGGATCACCCTGCCATCTTCTGTGAAGTCCAAGTCATTTTGCTTTAATCGCAATCTTGAATACAATTCTAAAATATATCAGTACCCTTTCTTGACTCCATCAGTAAACTGTACCATGGATAAAATTTTACCTTTCTTTCACTTTTAGCTATATTACAATACTTTTATAATGATTTTTTATTTAACTTTGGGGTAAATATTGAAAGTTGAATTTTTTTTTTAGTGGATTTACACAGCCTTGAAGATATGTTGTTGTTCATACTTTTTAAGTCCTTCCTGCCCTCCAAACTTTTTTTTTTTTAATTTTTTTCAACATTTATTTATTTTTGGGACAGAGAGAGACAGAGCATGAACGGGGGAGGGGCAGAGAGAGAGGGAGACACAGAATCGGAAACAGGCTCCAGGCTCCGAGCCATCAGCCCAGAGCCCGACGCGGGGCTCGAACTCACGGACCGCGAGATCGTGACCTGGCTGAAGTCGGACGCTTAACCGACTGCGCCACCCAGGCGCCCCTAAACTTTTTGACACTATTGGTAGAAGAGAAGGGGATCTGCTTGACAAAAAGAGTCAGAGGTAGAAAATGAGCCTCCCAGCATCCTGTGAACCTATGTTCCAGCAAAAGTGGCTAACGAGGGGGCACCTGGGTGGTTCAATCGGTTGGACGTCCGACTTCAGCCCAGGTCATGATCTCACGGTTCATGGATTCAAGCCCCACGTCGGGCTCTGTGCTGACAGCTCAGAGCCTGGAGGATGCTTTGGATTCTGTGTCTCCCTCTCTCTTTGCCCCTTCCCTACTCACACTCTGTCTCTCTCTGTCACTCAAAAATAAATAAACACTGAAAAAAAATTGTTTTAAAAAGTGGCTAGTTAGGATATATGAAGATTAGTCATTTCAAGAACAGATGTCCAGTATTTCTAATCTCTTTTTGTGAGTAGATACTAAGTTGGGCTAAACTTTTTTTCTATCCGTCCCCAAACAAGGTTTTACTCTATAAAACCAAGCCATTCTTATGAAAAAAGAAAAAAAAGAAAAAAAAAAAAAAAAAAAAAAACAAGAAGAAGAAGCAATGACCAAGGTCCCCAGAGTTTTAAAATTCAATTATGGTATTTTTCAGGCTAACTTGGATTTCCTTTTATTTTGATGCCTTTTTTTTTCATCTCATAATTTGAATTTGGATTTAGACAGCATTCTTAAAGCCTTCCTGAATTGAAAATTAGATATTAAAAAGTCCTAAAACATCCATCAAAACAATGGAGTGAAAAAAATGGCAACTAACATCTTGTGATTTAGCAATAGAGCACAATCTTTCAGATGGTGCTAAAATAGAATAATAAAAAAAAAACTCTGATGTATAATTTTCATTTTATTTTATTTTCTTCTCATCTCTTTTCTCTTCTACCCTTTTGGATTATGAGTCCTATTTGATGGGTTATTTTCAAAGGAGACTCAGTATCACCTTATGCAAATGAATAGTTTCATCATTGTAAAATAGAATGCAACAAGAAATGACTAGATCTTGCCCCTAATGTATCCATATATGGAAGAAAGAATACGATCCCTGTATCAGGCTGCTGTGAGGTGATGATACATACATGTGAGATTTAAGTTTATAAAATTAATAAGTGGAATGATCTTAGCAAAGATTGCTCCAGACCAGTTTGAGTGTGTCTTGTATGTTTTGACACAATTCTCCATTCCTCCTTCTGGGGAATTTACAGTCCAGTTTGAACACATATGACTGGAGAAATACTCTGTAAAAACATAGCAACATAGCATATAAAATCCTATTATGGGTACCAAGGTCCTAGTGTCCGTGAGTTGTAGAATTGAGACTAACACATAGATCCCTGACTCCAAGTCAAGATTTCTTAGAGGAAAGCTAAGCCTGAGGTAAATATATCTGAATCAAAGGGATATTGAGACAAAGACCTTTTATAAGAGGGCAAGAAAGAGATGGGGTTGATGTCTATATAAAAAGGAAGCAAGATGTTAGGACAGAATTCTTGAGTTTTAGGAAAAAAAGACAAAAATTTTCTTTCAGGTAAATAGGTAAACATGTGAGAAATAATGCTGAAGGCCGTGTAGTTATTGGAGGGAAAAACCACAGGCCTCATCTTTATAGGCAGCCTTAGAATTAGGGTTGGAAATAATGTAAGACCCAGAGTTGGAGGCAGGCCATTGAAGATCCAAAACCAACCTCTTCTTATTAGCTATGGGCAAGCTAATTCACTCCTAAAAGCATCTAGTTTCTTATTCTTTAAAATGGTTATAATTAATAAAAAATATAAACCAAACTCCTTATAGAGTTTTGAGCATTGGACTAAGGTAGCTTGTGTACAGACAGCACCCAGAATGAGTGGTATGGTGTAACTACCAAATAAATGTTAATTACTGCTGTTTTTCCATAGAATTTACTTATTTGTGGTCAAGAGCATGGGGCTTTGGAATGTGACAGTATATCAGTAGAATGCTTATGGTAGTAAGTAACAGAAAATTCAATTTCTAGATAATAAGGAAACTTATTAGCTCACTATGTGTGAGTCCAAGGTAGGATGTGCTTCAAGATTTGTTGATACAGTATTTCAATAATGTTGGTCACTCTTCCATTCAGAGTGTAGCTTCATTATATACGGGTTTCCTGGATGTTTGTAGGATGGCTACATCAGCATTCATATCTGGTAGGTGAGAGAGAATGCTTCCCCAAATCATCAAAATTCCTGCTGAGCAGTACGACTGGATCACATATCCGCATTTATTAACTGTGGCCAAAGAAAAGCCAGACTCTGACTGTTTAAGACTTTGATTCTTGAACCAATCAGCAGAAAACAGGATGGGATTTTCATGATTCTCAGGTCCCACTTCGAGAGCTGGGGTCAAATTTGGGCTTTAGGGAATCAGACCCAGTGTCCACTAGTGAAAACCTGGGTTGTAACACATAACTCGCTATGTGCTTGGGCAAGTTACACAACTTTACTAAACTTAGTGAATTCCTTTATCTGAAAAAGGGGAATGAAGATTAATTCAGATACACAAATAATAATGAAAACAAAAGGTTCTGCAGAAGGCTTGGTGTATAGTAAATACCCAGTAAATTGTTAGGGTCATTACTATTATTCAACTGCATACTTTCATATTACATAATAGTTTTAAAATTCTCTGCCTTTCTGGGTAAAGTGTAAGCTTTTTGAGCATATAAGCAATGTCACTCTCATTTTTTACCTTTGAAGGCTTACTTTTAATAGATACCCAACATATTTCTATAACAAATGAGTGAATAAATGAGTGTTGAATGAATGAATAAAAGCTTGAAAATAATAGAAGGCAGATATAAAAGAAAGACAACCAGATGGGAACTGGATGAGTTATAAGTCAGGTAGAATATGGGAACAAAATTGACCAATCTGAGAAAGGCTGTATTTGAGAGAAAGAAAATGCCAGATGTAGAGAGGTCTTTTCCCTAAACACTAGAGTGGCTGTAGGAAGTGAACCGAATACAGTTTGAGTTTAGGGTAACCAGCTCAAAGGTGCTGTGATGTCTTCAGACACTGTGTTTTACAGTTTGATAAATATTTGAATAAGACTTTTATCAATACTGTAATCTAGAGGAGGTAGAAGAAATAATAATAATAATAATAATAATAATAATAATAGCTACTAAGTACAGGAAATATTTCAAGCATTACTCTACATAAACTCATATAATCCTCAAAACAAACCTGTGAGTTAAGTACTATTCTTTTCATCCCCGTTCCCATTTAGAGATTGGAAAATCAAGCCCGTAGAAACTGAGAAACTTGCCTCAATCACATAGTGTTTAGCCATTACACTCTGTACTGTGTAATAAAATAGAAGGGTGCCTGGAACAACCAGGCTACATCTCCAAGCTATCATGTACTCGGTTGAAATTTGTCACTGTCCATGAGGAGCCCAACAGGTCTCCAAGGTCACTGAGAGCTGAGAGGCACAGCCAACAGTTCATGACATATGTGTTCCCTCTGGCTCTCACATTGTGCTTTTATAATCTCCAGAACATAACAGAATGGCTGCGAAGCACCAACTGAACAAATAATTGCAAGTGAATGATTGTGTGGATCAATGCCACTTTATATATGACGTTCCCACTTTATTTCCGTGATGGAGCAACTTCTTTAGGCTTCCCCATTTGGTAAATATCTTTAAAAACTTACTGCGCTTTTCAAGATGAGACAGCATGCTTCACAAGAATTTTTGGAATAGTATGAAAGAGATACTTAAAGGTAATTCATGCCTCCAAGGACACACTGGGAACTGGAATGAATACAAGGTGTGTGTCCCTTTCCAGAGACTCTCAGAATTGTTGCTGAGCTGTAGAAAAAATGCACAATAAGCTGTCTGAATGAAAGGAAATGCTAGTCCAGGGGCTCTCCAAGGGAATTTTTCCTCAAGAGGAATCTACAAACAGTAAAACAAAGCTCATCATCCTTAGACATTTTCTAGTGATGGTTTAGCCTAGATCTACCTCCAATCAGATCTTAAAAACAGTACAGATTTCACATGTAAAAACAAAGTACATTCTTGAAACATAAAAGGGTGAACATTGAGGTTGTTGCATTAGAAATCTCTCTGCCTGTTGTAATTATGTAGTCTCATCTCTTGCCCAGAAAGATCTCTATTACTAAATATAAAGTCAACATTATTTCATTTTCTCTCTATACTAATCTTTTTCAGCTATGAGGAATATTCCAGAAGCCATTTTCATGTTTAATAGGTATTGGTGGCAGGTAATTCATGTATCAATTAGACTTTTGAAAGGAGCTTTAAAAAATCACTGGACTTACATGCCCTTACAAGAAATGTCTTTAGCTTGCAGCCTCTGAAGGAACAAAATCAAAACTGCTTGAGCAAGTTTCCTGGCTGGAGGAAAAACTAGGGGCTCTGGATCATAAGGAAGACAGTGGTGAGCCATACGAAAAAATGGTTCTTGCAAAAGACCAGGTAGGTTGGAGAAGAAAAAAATAATGTCTATCTCAAAAAGTTACCTAAACTTCTATTTTTTTTTTTTAATTTTTTTTTTCAACGTTTTATTTATTTTTGGGACAGAGAGAGACAGAGCATGAACGGGGGAGGAGCAGAGAGAGGGAGACACAGAATCGGAAACAGGCTCCAGGCTCTGAGCCATCAGCCCAGAGCCAGACGCGGGGCTCGAACTCACGGACCGCGAGATCGTGACCTGGCTGAAGTCGGACGCTTAACCGACTGCGCCACCCAGGCGCCCCGTAAACTTCTATGAAATGACAATTCTGCAGTCATTTCTGGCTAGGTTGGAAATTCAAATTTCAGTTCAAGATGGTAAATAATCTTTGTGTCGGCTAAATAGAACTACTCCCTGATGAATATTCACGTATAATAATTAATTTTGTTAGTAGCATCTTAAAAGTTTGTTTGATATGTATCCTTTGAATCATATTATATGAATACGCTATTTCTTTTGTAAGTGGTATTAACTATGCAAATGTCTCCTCATTAAAAAAAATATTTCAATGTTTATTTATTTTTGAGAGACAGAGAGAGACAGAGGGTGAGCGGAGAGAGGCAGAGAGAGGGAGACACAGAACCCAAAGCAGGCTCCAAGCTCCTAGCGCTCAGCACAGAGCCTGACAGGGGGCTCGAACCCACAAACAGGAAATCATGACCTGAGCCAAAGTCGGACGCTTAACTGACTGAGCCACCCAGGTGCCCCAAATGTCTCCTCGTTTTTAAGGTTGAACTTAGTCAAGGAATAGTTTCTTTCAGTGTAGTAAAATGAGTGGATCAAAAATTTGGCATATGCTTTAATCAATTATTTTATAAAAAGTTATTAATCTCTGAATCTCTGGGCATTTACATAAATTTTTTTCTTGGTCAACTCAAATGGGTTTGTAACTACCTTTGAGATATCTATCTATCTATCTATCTATCTATCTATCTATCTATCTATCTATCTCTATATATATTCACATAAAAACATATGTATATGTTACAAAGACAGTATCAGACCCATCTGATACTATATATATATATATATATATATATATATATATATATATATATATGTATGTATATATGTTATAAGACAGGTTGGCATTACCTTCTGTACATCAAGGAAACATTATTTTCCTACTCATTTCCTAAGTCTTAACATATTTGTGTTCTTTGTTGGTGGGCTCTTCATAGAATCAAAGTGAGATAGGGATGGGAGCGAGGATTTCTCAATGATGATTTCCAAAGCACCTAGCTGAGACAGCGCTGCCATTCACAGGATTTGAGAACTGGCATATATCTGAAATACTTTATATTAGACGAAGAGTTATACATTTTGTTTCTAAACGTGTCTCCTTTTCAGTGCATTGAGAAATTACAAGCTGAAGTGAAAGCTTCCCAGGAGCAACTTACAGCCCATGTAAGTGTTTTTCTCCTTTTTTTTTTTAATCCCTTAATTTATACCACTGTTACCCTGGGAATGAAGGGTAATTCCTCAGAAGTTAAAACCATGGTCTTCTTGCTGCTAACCAAATCACCAGGCTAAAAATCAGTATTGTTATTGCCTCTACAAAGTTGCTTTCCGTAAGTAGAATTCTGATTTATGCTCAGGATAAAAATTACAAAACTTATCTCTCACATACAACCAGATGGTCTAATCGGGTACCATCAGGATAAGAGAACCAGAAACCAAGGGTAGAAAGACATGGAAACCAGGCTAGTGGAGTGAGTGAATGGAAGTGGAAATGACTGGCACATCGAATACACGCCTAGAAGAGTGCTTCTTAAACTTCAGTATGTAAGAATTACTTAGAAAACACTTAGAAACAAATTGCCTGGACATTCTGTTTTCTGCATGCCTAGGATATGACCTGAGAATTGACAATTCTAGACGATGCCACATTCAGGTAATGCTGATGCTGCCAATTTTGGACCATATTACAAGCAGCACTGCGTTACATGTATTCATTCTGCCCAAGTCTTGTGATTTTTAGGCAAATGACCATATAAACAAATCAGGTACACAACTGTTCATTTTCCCTGCAAGTACTCCCCTGAGGGAGACTCTATGAACTCCTAGGGTATATTTCACTGATATTTTAGCCTATCTTCATGCAGAGAGCAACTAACGAACATCTGCCACAATACCCTTGTGTGTTCACACACATAAACCAGCTGTCACCCTGCCTCTTTCCTTTCCCAAGGATCTGAACAATCCCGATGCCTTACACCTTTCCTCAAAGACTCGCTCACCTTCTTTTCAGCAATCTCCTCTATTTATCTTGGGTGCTGAGAGATGACTTTTTCTTAAAGTATATTTATTTTGAGAGAGACAGAGAGAGTACAAGTGAGGATGGGGCAGAGAGAGAGGGAGAGAGAAAATCCCAAGCAGGGTCCTGAGGGGTCAGTGCACAGAACCTGTCACTGGGCTCCAACTCACGAACTGTGAGATCACGATCTGAGCTGAAATCAAGAGTCAGATGCTTAACAGACTGAGTCACCTAGGCGTCCCAGGGGGGATGACTTCTTGATCAAGAACATTGGCCAGCCAGGGGCGCCTGGGTGGTTCAGTCAGTTAAGCTTCTGACTTTGGCTCAGGTCATGATCTCATGGTTCATGGGTTTGGACCCTGCATTGGGCTCTGTGCTGACAGCTCAGACCCTGGAGTCTCCTTTGGATTCTGTGTCTCCCTCTCTCTCTGCCCCTGCCCCACTCACACTCTGTCTCTCTTTCCCAAAAATAAATAAACATTAAAAAAATAAAAAAACAATGGCCAGTCATGTTAAATGGCCAATTGGAACAACAAACTTTTCAGACCCATGTGAGACCTGAGGGGCTACAGTCCAGAAGTCCTGCAGAAAAAGACTGCAAAATAACAAATTCTGGTCACCATCCCTTTGAAATTTGAAATGAGCTAATCAGGATAAAATCACAGTAAATGCCTTTTTTTTTTTTTTTTTCTGGGATAGACAAAAGCTAATCTGCTTTTAGCTCTGACCTCAGAATGTCTTTCGGCCTTGTATGTCCAACTGACCAATAGTGAAAATGATTAAAGCCTGCATTTGTGACATGGTGACATATTCAAACACAAGTATATCTCATTAGCTCAGTGTTCTGTTGCAGATGCCTCCCCCAACTGACCCTGAGGGTGACAGATAATTACTATTGCCAGAGGATGTCTCCTCATGCCAGATTGATACCTACAGCCATTCGCCCAGGGTGGGTTGAGTTCAGAAATTTTTTAAGGAGAGCAGATTGTTCACTAAGGTTCTGATATTAGCTTCCAGCATCTCTTCATGAAAAGCTGATTAAAGAAACATAGTCACAGATGCCTTCAGGTAATTCCTGTGGTGTCTTCCTCCATTGCCTAGCTTCTGCAGATTCTATTCCTGTACCATGCTGTTCCTGGCCCAGGTTTGTCTGAACTGGGATTTCTTTCTTGTATTAGAGTATTAACATCAACAACTGAGATCTCTTCTGTGTAAGTGCTCCATGTTCAGATTTTAATAGAGCAGTGTGATCACAGAAGCTTTGCTTCAACTCATCAAGAAGATTTAAATGAAAATATTAGTTAATAGTGTTTATTGAGAGTAGATTATGTGTCTAACTGTGTGGTACATGCTTCACCTATTTTCTATTTTAAATCTTGACACAACCCAACAAGGTGGGCATTATTTTCAGGTAATAAAACTGAATATTCAAGCTTAGATCACTTGTCACACATGTCAATTCTGAAACCCATGCTTTTGCTATTACAGTTTGCTGTCTTTCCAAATTATGTTCTCCACATGCCATTTCACATATCAAATGGTGTTTATAGAGGTTCTTTCTGCAATCTTCCTTCTCTCTCCATTCACTCTGAGTGATTCATCAGTTCATAATGCTTCAACTCTCACTTCCATGCAAATAAACAACCCCACCACCCCCAACAAATTCTTTCTATCTTGATCATCCCCTAATTACACCTCCTTAGTGCTGTAATGAGCATTTCTTAAGACAGTGTTCCTGAAAATAACATTCCAAATGATGTTAAGAGGTATTCTGGAAAATAAATGGGAGAGACATTGGAAATGAAGTTAAATTAGATGGGTTTAGTGGCTGTAAGACTTACCAGTGTATAATCAATCTTAAAGAAAGGGCAATAGTATGTTGTTTTCCAATGACCATAAATGCTGTTTTAATCACACAAGTTTGGAGACTGCTAGCATATTGCATCAAATTAAAGCACTGTGCTTGCTAAATATGACTTGAATATCTTGCTGACACCCTAGGCTCAGCATATACAAAGTCAAATTTATCATCTTCTAATCCTATCTCTTAAATGTGCCCCTCTTTTTGTAAACCTAGTCACTGCAAATAATATCGCACGACTGTAATTTATTCTAGATCCAAACTACCAAACAGTATTAAAATCCTACCTTTCTCTGTCTTCATTCCACATTTAGTTAGTCGTCAGGCTGTGAGTATGTTTCTAAAAGTTATCTCACTTTTTTGTCTGCTCTGCCATCATACTGCCCTATCTCTAACTCTTCACGATCATCTTATATCTTACTGCTATGGACCCCACATTATTAACATATTCGAGTTCAGGACCTCCCACTGTTCCTCACCACAACCCAAATCACCACGTAGCCCTCTTGCTTTCACACCATCAAGTTCAGTTTGCAGAGGAGAGAAAGGATAAAATCCATGTGTGAGTCTGCGGGGTGGGGGCAGAAAACCAAACAGAGCCAAAGAGTAACACTGAAAGGGAGGATGAAACCTTTTGGTGTACCAGAGAAGAGAACAGGGAGTGAAGGACCAAGGTGGTAGAATGGAACTCTGTAGATGGGGAAGGGTCCTTCTGGAATAGGACACTGGAAGTTTCTTGGAAGTTTTAATATTGAGAATACAGTATTATTAATAGCAAGAATACATTATTCAAGTATGAACTTGAATCGCCCTGTTCGGGAGTCATGCGTAAAGTGTGGAATGTCTGTTCAGACCGTACCTCCTAAACATAACACTACTGTAGGATATGATCATGTAGTAGTCCACTGGCTTCCCTGCCTCTGCTCTGAATGAGGTTTCCAAAGGACCATCCCTACCCCCTCGTCTCCCTCTTTCTTTCCCCAACCTCTCTCTGCCTCCCACTGAATGAGCCAATAAAATGGCACTGCTGTCTCTCTTTACACATCGCATGTCAGGGTGCCCTGTGAGTTTGCTCTCTGTGTTGTCTTGGTTTTGGACTATCCTTCCCTCTGCTCTTTATCCAAATAATTCTTACTCTTCTTGCAAGACTGATATCAGGGATTAAGCTCTCCCTTGGCCCCCAGAAAACCTTCTCTGGGCTCCGACAGCCTCTTGTATATACATCTATTTTAGCTCAAAATACTACTTTTTATTGACATTATCTGTTGGTATTTCTGTCTCCTACTAGACTTGAAGGTCACTGAGGGCACCATCAAGAATGGTTCTCTGCATCCATTATCTCAAGTAGAGGGCCAGGCACATTGCAGCCACTCAATACATTTGCTAAAGTCAATTGAATTTTTCTCTAATCATGTAATTTCCCCTATTCCAAAGCCTAGAGTAAGACAATGGTCGCCCATGACTCCAGAACAAAGTCCATCCTCCTGACCGTGGCATTTATCACACTGAAAATGAGAGCGTGTCCCCTTTTCCTTCCTGCTCTGTATCACACATCTATGACTCCCAGGAATGCCCATGCACTCCTGCCCTAGGGGTTCTGCTCATGGTTTCTCTCTGCCTGGAATGTCTGTCCCCACCAACAATTTTAATGAAGAGTGACAGATTTTCCCCATTCTTCATCAAAATTTTTCCTTTCAGGAAGTTTCTCCTGACCATCAAACCAGAAGTAATCTCCCTTTCTTTGGCACTTTCACAGCACATCTCTACACTTCTTTTTTGTTACTTGTCACACTATGGCCCACAAGAGAATAGAGTGATGAGCTAGCTCTTCCCCAAGACTGTGAGCTCCTGGAGAACAGGGAGCAAGTCTGTTTATCTTTATGCTTTGCATAGTGTCTGGCTCAATGCCTTGTTCATATTTCACTGAAGTGAATTACTGAAATGGCTAAATTAAAAATAAAGTGATTTTGGCATTGATAGGAGCCTGCTTTGAAATTGTATTTCTTAAAAAAATGCCAGTTACATAAGGTGCTACTGTAATCTGAAATTGATACTTTCAAGGTGTAACATGGATGGGACAAAAGGTAATGATATCTTAGAATGGAAATAGAATGAAAAAGCAGCAGCAAAAGTAAACACCATTCTGGGAAACCCCTATTTCAAAAGAAGTAAAAAGAACACCTAAAGGAAATGATGATCTTTACATGAAAAGTAACAACCTTGGGGCCTCCTTTTATTCAGAGTTCACTTGTCTAAAACCCAAGAGTTGAACTATATTTTTGTGTAATTAAATTCACAGCTATAAAATGGAGAGAAGACAGAAGCCTAAACATTTCCGACTGAGTTGTCACTGCTAATATTTTGAAGATTAAAATCTCATCTCGTTAACTTTATGTAGTTACAGCTTATACTTCTCAAAGATTACAAACTGTCATGAGTGCACACATAGGTACCTACTCAGAGGCACCCACAGGGCTAGTCTTCCCAAGGTGTTTTATCAAACCTTCCCACACGATTACTTATCTGTTTAGAAACCTACATAGGATTAACAAATATTTGAAGCAAATGTTTATAACTGCTCAAAGGTATTTGTTCATGTTAGGGCAATTTGAGCCAGGACTAAGTATCTTAAGGAAGAATATCCTTTTAAAATGAATGTCTTCCAAATTGTTGAATCCATTGCTTCACTATTTTTAGTATTTGAGAGTATAAGTAGTCATCCTTGTCTATCCACTCTGTCATTGATGCCCTGAATATCTGCAGTAACCCAGAGGTTTGCCCCTTTGCCTTACTTCCATCTCAATGGCCTGCCCATCTCCTGATCTGGTTACTCCCCAGACCTGACCATGGCTAAAAGTTCTACAACATTCAATGGGATTATTTCAAAAAGAGAAATCTGGCTAACTGGGAAATAGACACTTGAGTGTTATGTTATTTTTAATACTATCTTGTATGCTTGAAATATTTCCAATAAACTAAAAGAGTTAAGAATATCTAGAAGAAGGAACCATTCCAATGAACTGTACAGCATGATTCAAGCTGTAAGTTAGATGAGTGTGTCTTTGAAAACAGAAGCTCCTGATCTATAGTTCCTGAGGACATACTTAAACCTGGAAGCAATGGTCGTGAAGCTCAGAGTCAGGAAAATAAAGCATGGGGTGGGGGGTGCCAACATGAGTACTTAAGAGAATTTTCCTGAAGACTTTATTTCATTTCTTCCTTTCCTCCAGTAAGGAAGCTATCAACTACTTTCTAAGAATCTACAGGAGTCCTCAGGTTAGATCAAGTGCAAACTCCTCTTCCCTAGAATTCCAGGCCCTCTGTTAATTGATCTTTTCCTACTGTGATAGAAGACATGGACTGTTTTCATTATTAATGTTGTTTCTTGGCTACATGAGCATACATTAACATCTTTGGAAACAGTACCCTGATATCCCTTTCAGCTGTGTCCCTTCCATGATGCACCGTCTTGGAACTGTAATTCAAAGTACCCTATCATCTAGTAGCTGAGGAGTGGGCATGTTCTCTAAGCCAATTGGATTCTGAATATTAATTCAGGTGAAGCAAGAGACGAAGAACATTTGGAACTAATAGATCCTACCAGAGATGCCCAGGCATCATGATGAAAGGGTTTGTGCTGTTGGGACCAGAATTGTTCTAGTTCCAGTCTACTTATGAATCTGATTCCTGTCCATTTTAGGAACCATCCAACAATCATAATTAGCTTAAGGGAAATTCCCTTTTCCTTTAAACTTGTGAGAATCAGATCAGGGTTTTAGAGGTGAGAAGCTGTAATTCTTATGCTGTCCATGCAGTTCTCAAAGAGTGGTCCCTGGACTAGATTCATCAGACTCACTGGTACTTGTTTGAATTGTGAATTTTGAGGCCTCATCTCATACCTCCAGAACCAGAAGCAATGCGAGTGTGATCCAGCAGTATGTATTTTTAAAGTATTACCAGTAATTGTGATGATGGCTGATGTCTGAGAAGTGCTGTATTGTCCAGTAAAACCCCCACTTCCAGCCTAGACCCTCTGTTCTTACCAAAACCATGGGTCCTGACTAGCATCTTGTTGTTGGGGTTCAGCTTCTCTGTCCTCATGTTCCTGATTCTAAGAAACATCTCCAGGCCTGATTCTTAGTACAGCAAGCTGGGAATGTGGCACACTGGACATGTTTCTTCAAATGATGAGCCAAACAGAAACAGTCTCCCTGCTCTTCTCAACCAAAGCCCAGACTTCCATGTACTCTAAAATATCACTTCATTCCTGAAGTTTGTCATGACTAATGCTATGATAAAGTGACAGTAATGAATAACAGCTTCGAGTCATTTAACAATTTATAGTTTCCTAAATGCTCCCACCACATTATGTCATTTATTTTTCACAACAATCCTGTGAAGCAGGCATTACTACTCTTCTATCAGATGAAGAAAGTGAGAGTCAAAGACAGTAAGAAGCCTGCTCACAGCCAACAGTTAGTAGGTAGCAAAGCAAACACTCGAATTATAGATATTTTGACTCTAGGACCCCTGTTTCATAAGTTTGATTTCACTATTGATTGATTGATCTATTGATTGAGAGAGAGAGAGAGAGAGAGAGAGAGAGAGAGAGAGAGAGAGACAGAGAGAGAGTGAGCACACACACACAAGTACATGAGCAGAGAAAGGCCAGAGGGAGAGGGAGACGGAGAATCCCAAGCAGATTCCATGCTCTCAGTACGGAGCCCCACGCAGGGCTCAATATCATGAACTGTAAGGTCATGACTTGAGCTGAAATCAAGAGTCAGATACTTAACTGACTGAGCCACCCAGGCAGCCCTAATTTCACTTTTTTTCACTTTTAATTCAGAATTTTTGCTGAATACGTATGCACATACACATAAGCCAGTGTGTCAACAAATTGGTTTTTATGATCTTTTAACTTTATTGTACTCTATAGACCTCGTGGCTGTTAATCACCCTGAGGGACTTTGGTAGTAGGATCTAATGGTGCCCTACCTGAAGCCAATGAGGAATGGGGAAATTCTTGCCCTATGAGCCATTCTTTTAGAGGCAGACATGTTTATCAAAATGGAAGATCCCTCAGTGATTATTTATGAACACAACATGGCTCCATGTGTGATAAGTCTCAGGAATATTTTTATTGCATTAGTTGATTATATTTTACTCAACCCCTCTCTACAGTCTACCTTCTTTGGTTAGTTTGTCTGGAATGGATGACTATTTGGCCCCTCATTTGAACCCTGTATGTGGTTATTCCATGGTTCATCTCCTATATGCTTGATCTGGAGAGGATAAAAGAGAAGAATAACAGAGGCTTTCAAATCCCATTGGTGAGTGTTACTGCCAAACTTCTCTGAGGACTTGGAAGAGGAAAGGGTTTGAGCTCTCATTTCATACCAGCAAGTTGCTCATAACTTAGAATTGGTGCTCTCTGAACTGTGAGCCATTTAGCAGACCTGGCCCAGTAAGACGTGGCTAAATAGCTAATTTCTAGCATACTGACAAGGCAATATTCAAAATAAAACTTTGGAACTCTATCAGGATCTTATTAAACTTATCTCTCTCTCTTTTTTTTTAATTTGGCCTAGAAATCCAAGGCACAATAAATTACTGTGGGAGGCACTAATCTTAGCTGTTGGATCTCCTAGTGAGGGCAGATGCAGGCACATAGACCTATGGCATGAATTTGGTCAATCACATCTTCCAAGCCTAGATTCTGGCCAACACCCAGGAGGTTCACTTTCTCCTCAACCAGATTTGCATGCTGTTTCTTCATTTTCTATAGATGATGACTAAGTTTAAGCTGAATAAACACCCAAACCACCCTAGCTCTTTAGGACCATTGCATGTGCCTGATCTTTGTCTAGCCACCTAACTGGACACAGAGTATAGTCCTTTCACTTTTTTGTGAATATTTATTAGTTACCTATGCATTTCTTCAAGTACTTATTTTGGTGCCTTACTTGATAATCACAGGCTTCTCACACCAACATTTTATTAAAGGAATGTACAAATTTTAGAGTCCCAAATATTCTAGTACAGATCATTATTATAATCTCCATCTGCTTGTCAAAAAAATCAAATTAGAGTGGCACCTGGGTGGCTCAGGAAGTTAAGTGTCTGACTCCTGATTTCAGCTCAGGTCATGATCCCAGGGTCATGGGATCAAGCCCTGTGTCAGGCTCCACTCAGAGTGTGGAGCCTGCTTAGGATTCTCTTTCTCCCTCTCTCTCTGCCCTTTCCTAACTCTCTCTCTCTCTCTCTCTCTCTCTCTCTCTCTCAAAACAAATAAATACACATTTTAAAAACTTAAAAAGAATCAAATGAGAATAGTGCAAGATTATTCACAGCATTTTCCCCCTTTTGATTCTGAGCTGCATTAACCTAGCCATTAATGCTCACACAGAACTCATCCTATACTATTGATAAAAGACTCTAATACAAGTAATATTTTAATCATTTTTTTCTTAAGAATTAAAACCACTTAAGATTTAAGATGAGTATCATGCCCTCCCACTGTAGAGAAAAGAAAGATAAGCTATCGTTATAGATCATGAGGGCAGTTTAAAAGGTCCTATTATCTGTTTCCTGCCAGAGACAAGGGTAGTAATGGAGAACTAGGCACTGGGCTTGAAGGACCTGACAAAGGTTCCGCAAGTTCTGTTCTTCTTATTTGTGGTAAGAAGCTAATAACATTACTTAGCTTCACAGGGTGCTTTAAGAAGGTATACAAATGTGTGAAGTGGGGTGATACACAAGAAACAGCAATGTGCCTGACACATACAAAGGTTCAAAAAATTTATTAAAAGTTATTACAAAATGAACTGTTTCAGTAAAACTGATCCACAATTTTTATAGGGTTGTGGTTAATAAACTTATGGAATAAAGTACCTCATATTAGCCTACATTCAGTTTATTTTATAGGAAGTTAAAGAGAAAATTACTTTCTGAAGACAATCTTACATCCTATCAACATTTATTCAGCTCATTTCTTCCCCTGGTGAATGTCTTTTTAAGCCTTGGGTAGAAACATCTCCTTGTAATTTTTCTGTTTCTCTGTCTTTATCCAACATGATAAATTTCTTTTTTTTTTTTTTTTTTAATATATGAAAATTATTGTCAAATTGGTTTCCATACAACACCCAGTGCTCATCCCAAAACGTGCCCTCCTCAGTACCCATCACCCACCCTCTCCTCCCTCCCACCCCCCATCAACCCTTAGTTTGTTCTCAGTTCTCAACAGTCTCTTATGCTTTGGCTCTCTCCCACTCTCACCTCTTTTTTTTTTTTTTTTTTGTTCCCCTCCCCCATGGGTTTTTCTTAAGTTTCTCAGGATCCACATAAGAGTGAAACCATATGGTATCTGTCTTTCTCTGTATGGCTTATTTCACTTAGCATCACACTCTCCAGTTTCATCCACGTTGCTACAAAAGGCCATATTTCATTTTTTCTCATTGCCACGTAGTACTCCATTGTGTATATAAACCACAATTTCTTTATCCATTCATCAGTTGATGGACATTTAGGCTCTTTCCATAATTTGGCTATTGTTGAGAGTGCTGCTATGAACATTGGGGTACAAGTGCCCCTATGCATCAGTACTCCTGTGTCCCTTGGATAAATTCCTAGCAGTGCTATTGCTGGGTCATAGGGTAGGTCTATTTTTAATTTTCTGAGGAACCTCCACACTGCTTTCCAGAGCGGCTGCACCAATTTGCATTCCCACCAACAGTGCAAGAGGGTTCCTGTTTCTCCACATCCTCTCCAGCATCTATAGTCTCCTGATTTGTTCATTTTGGCCACTCTGACTGGCGTGAGGTGATACCTGAGTGTGGTTTTGATTTGTATTTCCCTGATAAGGAGCGACGCTGAACATCTTTTCATGTGCCTGTTGGCCATCCGGATGTCTTCTTTAGAGAAGTGTCTATTCATGTTTTCTGCCCATTTCTTCACTGGGTTATTTGCTTTTCGGGTGTGGAGTATGGTGAGCTCTTTATAGATTTTGGATACTAGCCCTTTGTCTGATATGTCATTTGCAAATATCTTTTCCCATTCCGTTGGTTGCCTTTTAGTTTTGTTGGTTGTTTCCTTTGCTGTGCAGAAGCTTTTGATCTTCATAAGGTCCCAGGAATTCACTTTTGCTTTTAATTCCCTTGCCTTTGGGGATGTGTCGAGTAAGAGATTGCTACGGCTGAGGTCAGAGAGGTCTTTTCCTGCTTTCTCCTCTAAGGTTTTGATGGTTTCCTGTCTCACATTCAGGTCCTTTATCCATTTTGAGTTTATTTTTGTGAATGGTGTGAGAAAGTGGTCTAGTTTCAACCTTCTGCATGTTGCTGTCCAGTTCTCCCAGCACCATTTGTTAAAGAGACTGTCTTTTTTCCATTGGATGTTCTTTCCTGCTTTGTCAAAGATGAGTTGGCCATACGTTTGTGGGTCTAGTTCTGGGGTTTCTATTCTATTCCATTGGTCTATGTGTCTGTTTTTGTGCCAATACCATGCTGTCTTGATGATGACAGCTTTGTAGTAGAAGCTAAAGTCTGGGATTGTGATGCCTCCTGCTTTGGTCTTCTTCTTCAAAATTACTTTGGCTATTCGGGGCCTTTTGTGGTTCCATATGAATTTTAGGATGGCTTGTTCTAGTTTCGAGAAGAATGCTGGTGCAATTTTGATTGGGATTGCATTGAATGTGTAGATAGCTTTGGGTAGTATTGACATTTTGATAATATTTATTCTTCCAATCCATGAGCAGGGGATGTCTTTCCATTTCTTTAAATCTTCTTCAATTACCTTCATAAGCTTTCTATAGTTTTCAGCATACAGATCCTTTACATCTTTGGTTAGATTTATTCCTAGGTATTTTATGCTTCTTGGTGCAATTGTGAATGGGATCAGTTTCTTTATTTGTCTTTCTGTTGCTTCATTGTTAGTGTATAAGAATGCAACTGATTTCTGTACATTGATTTTGTATCCTGCAACTTTGCTGAATTCATGTATCAGTTCTAGCAGACTTTTGGTGGAGTCTATCGGATTTTCCATGTATAATATCATGTCATCTGCAAAGAGCGAAAGCTTGACTTCATCTTTGCCAATTTTGACGCCTTTGATTTCCTTTTGTTGTCTGATTGCTGATGCTAGAACTTCCAGCACTATGTTAAACAACAGCGGTGAGAGTGGGCATCCCTGTCGTGTTCCTGATCTCAGGGAAAAAGCTCTCCGTTTTTCCCCATTGAGGATGATGTTAGCTGTGGGCTTTTCATAAATGGCTTTTATGATCTTTAAGTATGTTCCTTCTATCCCGACTTTCTCAAGAGTTTTTATTAAGAAAGGGTGCTGGATTTTATCAAAGGCCTTTTCTGCATCGATTGACAGGATCATATGGTTTTTCTCTTTTTTTTTGTTAATGTGATGTATCATGTTGATTGATTTGCGAATGTTGAACCAGCCCTGCATCCCAGGAATGAATCCCACTTGATAATGGTGAATAATTCTTTTTATATGCCGTTGAATTCGATTTGCTAGTATCTTATTGAGAATTTTTGCATCCATATTCATCAGGGATATTGGCCTGTAGTTCTCTTTTTTTACTGGGTCTCTGTCTGGTTTAGGAATCAAAGTAATACTGGCTTCATAGAATGAGTCTGGAAGTTTTCCTTCCCTTTCTATTTCTTGGAATAGCTTGAGAAGGATAGGTATTATCTCTGCTTTAAACGTCTGGTAGAACTCCCCTGGGAAGCCATCTGGTCCTGGACTCTTATTTGTTGGGAGATTTTTGATAACCGATTCAATTTCTTCGCTGATGATGGGTCTGTTCAAGCTTTCTATTTCCTCCTGATTGAGTTTTGGAAGAGTGTGGGTGTTCAGGAATTTGTCCATTTCTTCCAGGTTGTCCAATTTGTTGGCATATAATTTTTCATAGTATTCCCTGATAATTGTTTGTATCTCTGAGGGATTGGTTGTAATAATTCCATTTACATTCATGATTTTATCTATTTGGGTCATCTCCCTTTTCTTTTTGAGAAGCCTGGCTAGAGGTTTGTCAATTTTGTTTATTTTTTCAAAAAACCAACTCTTGGTTTCATTGATCTGCTCTACAGTTTTTTTAGATTCTATATTGTTTATTTCTGCTCTGATCTTTATTATTTCTCTTCTTCTGCTGGGTTTAGGCTGCCTTTGCTGTTCTGCTTCTATTTCCTTTAGGTGTGCTGTTAGATTTTGTATTTGGGATTTTTCTTGTTTCTTGAGATAGGCCTGGATTGCAATGTATTTTCCTCTCAGGACTGCCTTTGCTGCGTCCCAAAGCGTTTGGATGGTTGTATTTTCATTTTCGTTTGTTTCCATATATTTTTAAATTTCTTCTCTAATTGCCTGGTTGACCCACTCATTCATTAGTAGGGTGTTCTTTAACCTCCACGCTTTTGGAGGTTTTCCAGACTTTTTTCTGTGGTTGATTTCAAGCTTCATAGCATTGTGGTCTGAAAGTATGCATGGTATGATTTCAATTCTTGTAAACTTATGAAGGGCTGTTTTGTGACCCGGTATATGATCTATCTTGGAGAATGTTCCATGTGCACTCGAGAAGAAAGTATATTCTGTTGCTTTGGGATGCAGAGTTCTAAATATATCTGTCAAGTCCATCTGATCCAATGTCTCATTCAGGGCCCTTGTTTCTTTATTGACCGTGTGTCTAGATGATCTATCCATTTCTGTAAGTGGGGTGTTAAAGTCCCCTGCAATGACCACATTCTTCTCAATAAGGTTGCTTATGTTTATGAGTAATTGTTTTATATATTTGGGCGCTCCGGTATTTGGCGCATAGACATTTATAATTGTTAGCTCTTCCTGATGGATAGACCCTGTCACTATTATATAATGTCCTTCTTCATCTCTTGTTACAGCCTTTAATTTAAAGTCTAGTTTGTCTGATATAAGTATGGCTACTCCAGCTTTCTTTTGGCTTCCAGTAGCATGATAAATAGTTCTCCATCCCCTCACTCTCAATCTAAAGGTGTCCTCACGTCTAAAATGAGTCTCTTGTAGACAGCAAATAGATGGGTCTTGTTTTTTTATCCATTCTGATACCCTATGTCTTTTGGTTGGCGCATTTAATCCATTTACATTCAGTGTTATTATAGAAAGATATGGGTTTAGAGTCATTGTGATGTCTGTATGTTTTATGCTTGTAGTGATGTCTCTGGTACTTTGTCTCACAGGGTCCCCCTTAGGATCTCTTGTAGGGCTGGTTTAGTGGTGACAAATTCCTTCAGTTTTTGTTTGTTTGGGAAGACCTTTATCTCTCCTTCTATTCTAAATGACAGACTTGCTGGATAAAGGATTCTCGGCTGCATATTTTTTCTGTCTAGCACACTGAAAATCTCGTGCCAATTCTTTCTGGCCTGCCAAGTTTCAAAAGAGAGATCAGTCACGAGTCTTATAGGTCTCCCTTTATATGTGAGGGCACGTTTACCCCTTGCTGCTTTCAGAATTTTCTCTTTATCCTTGTATTTTGCCAGTTTCACTATGATATGTCGTGCAGAAGATCGATTCAAGTTACGTCTGAAGGGAGTTCTCTGTGCCTCTTGGATTTCAATGCCTTTTTCCTTCCCCACTTCAGGGAAGTTCTCAGCTATAATTTCTTCAAGTACCCCTTCAGCACCTTTCCCTCTCTCTTCCTCCTCTGGGATACCAATTATGCGTAGATTATTTCTTTTTAGTGTATCACTTAGTTCTCTAATTTTCCCCTCATATTCCTGGATTTTTTTATCTCTCTTTTTCTCAGCTTCCTCTTTTTCCATAACTTTATCTTCTAGTTCACCTATTCTCTCCTCTGCCTCTTCAATCCGAGCCGTGGTGGTTTCCATTTTGTTATGCATTTCGTTTAAAGCTTTTTTCAGCTCCTCGTGACTGTTCCTTAGGCCCTTGATCTCTGTAGCAAGAGATTCTCTGCTGTCAGCTATACTGTTTTCAAGCCCAGCGATTAATTTTATGACTATTATTCTAAATTCACTTTCTGTTATATTATTTAAATCCTTTTTGATCAGCTCATTAGCTGTTGTTATTTCCTGGAGATTCTTCTGAGGGGAATTCTTCCGCTTGGTCATTTTGGATAGTCCCTGGCGTGGTGAGGACTTGCAGGGCACTTCCCCTGTGCTGTGGTGTATAACTGGAGTTGGTGGGCGGAGCCGCAGTCAGACCTGATGTCTGCCCCCAGCCCACCGCTGGGGCCACAGTCAGACTGGTGTGTGCCTTCTCTTCTCCTCTCCTAGGGGCGGGATTCACTGTGGGGTGGGGTGGCCTGTCTGGGCTACTTGCACACTGCCAGGCTTGTGATGCTGGGGATCTGGCGTCTTAGCTGGGGTGGGTAGGCAAGGTGCACAGGGGCAGGAGGGGCAGGCTTAGCTTGCTTCTCCTTAGGTGATCCACTTCAGGAGGGGCCCTGTGGCAGCAGGAGGGAGTCAGATCCGCTGCCGGAGGTTTGGCTCCGCAGAAGCGCAGAGTTGGGTGTTTGCTCGGAGCGAGCAAGTTCCCTGGCAGGAACTGGTTCTCTTTGGGATTTTGGCTGGGGGATGGGCGGGGGAGATGGCGCTGGCGAGCGCCTTTGTTCCCCACCAAACTGAGCTCTGTCGTCCGGGGGCTCAGCAGCTCTCCTTCCCTTTGTCCTCCAGCCTTCCCACTTTCTGAGCAGAGCTGTTAACTTATGACCTCCCAGATGCTAAGTCGAGCTTGCTGTCGGAACACAGTCCGTCAGGCCCCTCCGCTTTTTGCAAGCCAGACTCGGGGGCTCTGCTTGGCCGGCGAGCCACCCCTCCGCCCCGGCTCCCTCCCGCCAGTCCGTGGAGCGCGCACCGCCTCGCCGCCCTTCTTACCCTCTTCCGTGGGCCTCTGGTCTGCGCTTGGCTCCGGCGACTCCGTTCTGCTAATCCTCTGGTGGTTTTCTGGGTTATTTAGGCAGGTGTAGGTGGAATCTAAGTGATCAGCAGGACGCGCGGTGAGCCCAGCGTCCTCCTACGCCGCCATCTTCCCTCTCTCCGAATAGTAGAGCCTGCATCTAATTCATGGTGTCTTCCGCATAGTATGTTCTCAATAAGTATGTGTTAAATGACTCAGTCAGTCAGTCAATGACTGAATGGATGATTGAAAGTGGCAGAAAGTGGCAGATACTTCTTTCAATTCAAAAAGTATCATTTCAGGGCCCACAGTTTCCAAAAGCAGATATCAGTTCTAGCCCCAGCCTACCTGGCCATTTCTACCAGAGAGCTCTGTGCTTAACTGTACTCTAGGGTCTAACCTGGAGTGTCACTCGATATTTCGCTTTAAAAAGCTTGGATGAGAGAAAGTATATCACAGGGTAGTACCTGAAATATAGTTCATGTTTTCTTTTACAGAGCTACCCTAAAATTCTTCAAGTAAATGAGGTCAGCAGAGAGCCAATTCCCAGACTGTATCAAGTTGCTCTAGAATTGCTTTCATTGAATGTGGGAGAAGTGGTTTGACATGGTGCTAATGACTTAGTTTTGGAATATTTATAAAATGTCCCATTCCATAGAGTATCACCAGAAACACAGGTAACACAATGGCACTAAATTCATATCTTTCATTAATTGCTATGAATGTAAAGGGACTAAATGCTCTAATAAAAAGATATAGGTTGTCAGAATGGATAAAAAAACAAGATGCATCTATATGCTGACTATAAGAGACTCATTTTAGACCCAAAGACACCTGCAGATTGAAGGTGAGGGGTTGGAACACCATCTATCATGCTAACGGACATTAAAAGAAAGCTGGAGTAGCCATACTTCTATCAGACAAACTAGCTTTTATTTATTTTTATTTTTTAATGTTTTATTTATTTTTGAGAGACACAGAGACAGAGTATGAGCAGGAGAGGGTCAGAGAGAGAAGGAAACACAGAATCTGAAGTAGGCTCCAGGCTCTGAGTTTTTAGCACAGAGCCCAATGCAGGGCTCAAACTAATGAACCACAAGATCATGACCTGTGCTGAAGTTGGGCACTTAACCGACTGAGCCACTTGGGTGCCCCAGACAAACTAGATTTTAAAACAAGGACTGTAGGTAGAGACGAAGAAGGGCATTATATCATAATTAAGAGGTATATCCATCAAGAAGATCTAACAATTGTATATATTTATGCCCCCAACCTGAAACACCCAAATACATAAATTAATTACTAATAAACATAAACAAACTCATTGATAATAATACAATAATAGTAGGGGACTTTTACTCCCCACTTACAGCAATGGACAGGTCATCTAAGCAGAACATCAACAAGAAAATAATGGCTTTGAATGACACAATGCCCCATACACAAAAATAAATTCAAGATGGATGAAAGAACTAAATGTGAGACAGGAAACCATCAAAATCCTAGAGAACAAAGTCAGCAACCTTTTGACCTCAGCCACAGCAACCTCTTATTAGACACATCACCAAAGGCAAGGGAAACAAAAGCAAACATGAACTATTAGGACTTCATCAAGATAAAAAGCTTCTGCACAGGGAAGGAAACAATCAACACAACTAAAAGGCAGACTATAGAATGGGAGAAGATATTTGCAAATGACATATCTGATAAAGGGTTAGTATCCAAAATCTATAAAGAACTTATCAAACTCAACACCCAAAAGACAAAAACAAATAGCCCAGTGAGTAAATGGGCAGAAGACAGGAATAGACACTTTTCCAAAGAAGACATCCAGATGGCTAACAGACACATGAAAAGATGCTCAACATCACTCATCATCAAGGGAATACAGATCAAGACCATGATGAGACACCTCCTCACACCTGTCAGAAAGGCTAAAATTAACAACACAAGAAACAACAGGTGTTGGCAAGGATGCAGAGAAACAGGAACCCTCTTGCACTGTTGGTGGAGATGCAAACTGATGCAGTAACTCTGTAAAACAGTATGGAGTCTCCTCAAAAAACTAAAAATGTAACTACCCTGCAATCCAGCAATTGCACTATTAGGTATTTACTCAAAGGATACAAGAATATAGATTTAAAGGGATACATGCACCCCAATGTTTATAGAAGCATTATCAACAACAGCCAAACTATGGAGAGAGCCCAAATATCCATAAACAGTAAGTGTAGAAAGAAGATGTGTGTGTGTGTGTGTGTGTGTGTGTGTGTGTATAAAGTATTACTTGGCAGTCAAAAAGAATGAAATCTTTCTATTTACAATGATGTGGATAGAGCTAGAATGTATTGTGCTAAGTGAACAAGTCAATCAGAGAAAGGCAAATACCATACAATTTCAGTCATATGTGGAATTTAAGAAACAAAACAGATGAACATATGGGAAGGGTGGGGGAGGAAGAGAATAGAGGAAAACAAATCCTAAGAGACTCTTAATGATAGAGAACAAACTATAGGTTGACAGAAGGAGGTGGGTGGGAGATGGGCTAAATGAGTGATGGGTACAAAGGAGGGCACCTGTTGTGATGAGCAGTGGGTATTGTATGTAAGTGATGAATCATTGAATTCTACTCCTGAAACCAATACTGCACTAGATGTTAACCAAATAAAATTTAAATTAAAAAAAAAGAAAAATAAAGAAAATTGTCCTATCAAGTTTATTATTACTTGGTGTCAGACTGTTATTGAGGACATTTATTATTATATCAGAGAGGATGCCTTCTGCTGTATGAATATTGGTATCTTCACTAAGCACTGGGCTTGCTTTTACTCCATGGATCTTGTTTCCATAATGGTTATTTTAACTACCAAGAAAGTCTAGGGTCAAGTTATTTGTGCCTCATCTCTAACAAGTATTTAGGTAGGATGTCAGGACATGAACAATGTGAACCAAACTTCTCACTTGCCCCATCTTATTTTCTTGCCTTTAAATTCATTTAACTACATCTTTCAAGTTTATATTAGTGGCCTCTAGTTTAATATATTTACCTTTTCAAGCTATTCTAAGTTTTTTCTGATATGCATAATTACCAAGTTAAATCAATGGATCATAAAGGAAGTAATCAGACTGATTCCAGAGTTGGCTCCATTGACTACACCGATCCAATAATATAAGTATTTTACTTAAATCTCTCAATGACTGCTTATTAACAATAACAGGGTATTGGCCATCATGTCAAGAAAGGACCTTGACCAGATCCCTACCACTTTTCTTTTGATGGTTTAACCTCCTGACCTTGTCCCCTGCCTTCTACTGACAATTGACATTCAGCAAGGACATGCTTTGAGGATCCGGGATTCACTCAAGATTCTCCTAGGTTCTAGGTTCCATCCCTTCCCAAGTTGGACCCTTCCCTGTGCTTCACCCACTGCATGCCTTTCAAAACCTGGGGTGCATCTCCCTCAAGTGACATGCTTCTCTTGACTCCTCAGGCATAAACTGTCTTTTCTTCCAGTACATATTCTACCGATCTTTTCTTTATTCTCTATTCCACCGTAATAGTTGAGTCCCCAAGTTCTGAGACTTGGCTTTAGTCTCACATAGTTCTTGATACAAAGTAAGTGTTCAGTAAATGCCTTGTTAAACAAATGACCAAGTAAATAAGAGAATCCATCTATGTGTATATGATAGTTGCTTCTCTATGTGCATTTTAGAAAACAAATGAAACAACAGCAAATTAAGTATGCTCCTCTAGTTGGCAGCAAATCATCTAGAAAAGATTCTAAGAAATTATTTATTAATAATATTACCCTATTTTCAAAAGGCAAGAAACAAAAACAAAAAATGTATCTCAAATGGATACGAATATTAAACTTTATGTTCTCCTGATATAATTTTATACTGTTATTAAACATTAACGATAATGTTTAATTTAACTATACTTATTTATTTATACTCTATTTAACTTCACAAAGAATTTGAGGTGGCCTATAATAAATGTATGTATGAAACAGATGAATTTTAAGTACATAACTAACTATAAATGAGAACAAACATATTGAAATAAAATAGCAATGAAAGGAGAAAAAGTAGAACCTGCAAGTTTAAGTCATAACTTTCCATAGAGTATACTTGAAAGAAATATAACTATGATGCTCTTAATGCTAAAGGCAAAATGGAGAAAATAACAGATGAGTAGTTCTTATTGTATTGGTGGAGGAGATATTACTAATTATTTTCTAGTGAGCTAATTCTGAAACGAGACTTTATGTTGGATTTCATATAGGGAATACTGGGAGAGATAGTTAGGAGGCAAAAAATATCAGTAATCTCAAATCAACAAATGCAGTTATAAATTTTATGTGACTGTTTCTGTGACTCCCATCAAAAGAAGCCAAGGTTGGGGCGCCTGGGTGGCGCAGTCGGTTAAGCGTCCGACTTCAGCCAGGTCACGATCTCGCGGTCCGTGAGTTCGAGCCCCGCGTCAGGCTCTGCGCTGATGGCTCAGAGCCTGGAGCCTGTTTCCGATTCTGTGTCTCCCTCTCTCTCTGCCCCTCCCCCGTTCATGCTCTGTCTCTCTCTGTCCCAAAAATAAATAAACGTTAAAAAAAAAAAAATTAAAAAAAAAAAAAAAAAGAAGCCAAGGATATAACATGTAAATGGTTCAAGTAGGCTCTCCTCATTGTAGTTATAGTCTAGTTGGTACTGTGTGTTTTCTAAATCCCCAGCTATTTCTGATAATCCAGCAGTAACATACAACTACATCCAAAGGCCAAATAAGTAATGCAAAAGAGGGAGTATGGCCAGAACAAGTCATGTGGGTCTGCAGGGTGCATATCATACATAAGAAGGAGAATAAAGCTCAACTTACCAAGTTTTTCAGAAGATGAAAGTCTAGATTTTTGTGGGAAATTTTTCCACTTATAAATGTTGGCAACTAATTAAAATAAAATAGACTACTTTGTGTGGCAAATTAAACAGATTTATAGGTATCCTGAGTATGAACCTTACCTTGGATTTTGACTTTAAACAACTCTTTTCTTACATCTTTTCTATAATTTGAAAGATGTTCCCTACAGAGGACGTGATTGTGTGGTGACTGTAGGTGGGAAGGAGTTAGTTTGTTTTTGTAGTTGTTGTTTTAACTACTCAAATTTTATTACAACAATGCTACTTGTTGTCACAAATAGACCCCAGAATTTCAGTGGCTTAGCACAAGAGAAATTTCTTGCCTATTCAAGTTACATTCTATTGTGAGTACTCTTTTTAGTATGTAGGCTCTGCTCATTCATTGTTCTTCAGGGTCACTTGTTGAAAGACTGATGAAGCCCCTGACATCTTCCACATGTAGATTCCGATTCCGATTTGGGATCATCTCTATTCTAGTGGGCCAGAAGGGAGGAGATCATGGAGGTGTGTGCTTCAGAAGCTTATAATGGTCTACAGAGTAATCCCACCCCCACCCCACCCCTATCTTGTGGAGGATATGTTTAAAGACCACCCCCCTCCCTGCCGTAGATGCCTGAAATCACAGATAGTAATGAACTCTATATATACCACGTTTTTTTCTAATACGTACATACCTATGGTAAAGTTTAATTTATAAATTAGGCATAGCAAGAGATAAACAACAATAACTAATAGTAAGAACAAGTGCAATAATATAATAAAAGTTATGTAAATATGGTTTCTCTTTCCCTCTCTCTCTCTCAAAATGCCTTATGGTACTGTATTCCCTCTTCTTGTAATGATGTGAGCTGATAAAATGCCTCCATGATGAGATGAAGTGAAGTAAATGGACATGGGCATTGTGATGTAACGTCAGGTTACTCCTGACCTTCTGACAATATGTCAGGAGGATCAGCTGCTTTGAGACCATGGGTTGCCACAGGTGACCGAAACCATGGAAAACAAAACCACAGATACGGGAACTACAAAACTCCAAGTGGTGTACCTCACTTCTGCTCACGTTCATTGGCTAACGCTTAGTTGTGAGGCCACCGTAATTGCAGGGAATGCCAGGAATGGTAGTCTGGCTCTACACCCAGGAAGAAGGGGGAAGTATGGATCAGATTCTGCCACACCAGTGTTTAAGTCATTTGTCTTCACCTGGATCTGTAAGTATTTACAATTGGACCCCAGAGGAATCAGAAGTTGGTTCATTATTATTACTACCACTACTATCACCAAACCGGGTAAAAGTTGAGATTAAAGTTTATGCAATAAATACCAGACAATCAAAAGGTCTGAAAAGAATGTACAATTTGCCTCCATGTCTAATTTCACTATGTTCAATGTACAAAATATAACTTTTTTTTTTTTTTTTTTTTTTTTTGCTTAAATAAAATCAAGTCTGATTCAGGCCCCTACTGTGATTGTTAGCCAGAAATTTGGTCTCCGTTATTGTTAGGAAGAATGGTCTTCTTTCCTCCCTGAGGTTTGCACAGGTACCCCAAGGATTTTACTATCCAAAGTGGAGAGGGGACAGACACTATATTCTAGTTCATTGTGGCTGCTATTTTTCTGTTTTGAATGCCTATGGACCCATTCAAAGACTTATGGTTCTTGTCGTTCAGTGCTAAGTTTTAACAGAAGATTTGTGGGAACTCTTGTGCTATATATAGCACTCAGGGCCAAGTCTCCCTTGGCACACCTACCTATTTGAGGTCATATTACCCAAAGGACCTAGGTAGAAGTGGAGTACTCTCCCTGCCATCTGAAGAACACCCAATACCTCACCCTCTTTGTTTTGGATGAATCAACTTCCTGCTCTCAGGTTTGTTTATTTTCTTTTCCATTTCAAAGCACCAGATTCCACTCCTTTTCTACTTGAGATATTTTTAGGTTCTTTTATTAATGAGACAAGGCTTCTCAACCAAAAGCTTTCCAGATGCTCAAAACTTCATCAATGAATGTTAACTTCCTCTCTTTCTATAGTGATCAAGGGTATTGTCGGTGTTGGCATAGTGGTGACTTCTCTTTATGAGACTGAATGAATTTTCAGTTTGGATTTATTGAAATTTATAGACTAAAGAGTTCTAGGGAAATGTATATTTGGATAGTTAAGTAGAAAAGTTGTGAATTGTTTAGTTTATTTTGTTGCTAAATGTGAAGAAGTATGATGATTACTGATTAAAATAAAATCTGAACTGTTAACTGTAGCTGTTAGCATTGAAATTGATTTTGACTATGCATTCATATCTCAGATGGTTTCTAATCCCCAGTGATTAGTCTTTCAACATTCCTAGGTATACTAGGCATGAACATCCAAAAGAGAAAATGTGAGCTCTCATACCAATCATGAGGTGTGATAGAGTCACCAGCAAGGTCTAAGAAGAGAGAGAGAGAGAGAGAGAGAGAGAGAGAGGATAAGCACCCATGCTTCTCTCCTCAACTTCTCCTTTACATGACCCACACACTCCTCCTCCCTCCAATAAATTGGGTATGTTGGCTAAATATTCAAGAAATGCTTAAGCATCACCTGTTTCTGTAAGGACTTTTTCCCACTGCACACTCAGAACAGACTACCTGGGATTAGGACACCACGCTATTAGCTTTCTAGTCATGTTACCTTGGGTAAGTTGCTTGATCTCCATGAGTCTCAACTCCTACCACTTCAAAAGGGTTATAATAAATGAACCTAGCTCATGAAATTGTCATCAGGATTAAC
Source organism: Puma concolor (assembly GCF_028749965.1). NCBI lineage: Eukaryota > Metazoa > Chordata > Mammalia > Carnivora > Felidae > Puma > Puma concolor. The sequence continues at coordinate 135,553,557 of NC_141667.1, read as the reverse complement.
AGAGTTAGTGTCATATTTAGAAAATTCTTAGATCGGTAACTGCCATGCTGTAAATTTTATGTAAGTGCTTGCTAACTAACAGAACACAACAAAAACAACACCAGCATCAAAAAATGAAAACAAAAAACAAAACCCAGCGAACATTCTTCTGGCTTCTTCAGTGCTAAATTTTAATGCCATTCTTGGTGGGAAAATCCAGCATCCTGTTTATCTATAAAATGGAATAATCACAGAACCCAACTTAATAGGGTTATTGAGAGGACAAAATAAGTTGATAAAAGAAAAGGACTTAGAATTGTGCCTATGGCATAGCCCACCCTCATTAAGGTTGACGTTAATTACTGCACCTGCTCTTGTTGATTATCCTATCATTACTTGCAATATATGCTTTTGACATTTATCTAACAGTACCAGAATCCATTTTGTTGAGTTTCACTCTTAAGTACTCCATGGTATTCACAATAAATATATATCTCTGTTGACCCAAAGAAGTGTTAATGCATATAAGAATTTTTCTTGGGGTGCTGGGGTGGCTCATTCAGTTGGCTGAGTGGCCGACTCTTGATTTTGGCTCAGGTCATGATCCCAGGGTCATGGGATGGAGCCCTGTGTCAGATTCTGTGCTGAGCATGGAGCCTGCTTAAGATGCTCTCTCCCCCTGTGCCCCACCTCCGCACACGCACACGTGTGTGTGTGTGTGTGTGTGTGTGCGCGCGCATGTCCATGAAAAAAAGAACTTATTCTTACAAGGACTTGTGAGAACTTATTCTTTGTGCATGAGGAGGGCATGTAGGAGACCCTCTTCATGTGCCTAGAGAAGCCCAGAGGAACTAATACAGGCATTTCTGTTCACCATTGCTTGAGCAAGAACACAGTGATTGTGTTAGGCAGATGTCAATGCCACAGGGAATGGAAAACTACTGCTGAGAAATTTTGCAACTGGAAAAGATCATCTATGAAGCTTAGAGGCGATTCTGACCACACTCTTGTCCCTCCACCTTTGACTTTCTAACCTTTACTTTCTCAGCCCCCAAGAAAATGCCGTCCTACCTGATTCTGTCCAATCCTTGCTTGACCCCTTAAGGAAAAAATCCCAACTGGGAGTTTTGAGTATGCATATTCCTCCTGTGTAGTGCTAAATGAAATGCAACTGGTTTAGCCAAAGTTTCTTTGACATTCATTTTTGGATGCACATTTCTGGAAACATTAATGTAAATCTAGTGGGAAAACCAGTGGAGGGGAGAGGAGAGTCAGTGAACACACACCTTTTTGACATTATATTCTTTACTTTCCTGATTTCACCAGTTGGCCTTGTTTTAGTCTGTCCTTATTCTGTTTAGCCTTCCCTTTCTCAGAAACTGCCAAGAATTCCGCTAGAACAGAAGCACCCACAATTGAGTTGAATGAGAAACCTCAGAATTATTAAGAATTTACTTTTTGGGGCGCCTGGATGGCGCAGTCGGTTAAGCGTCCGACTTCAGCCAGGTCACGATCTCGCGGTCCGTGAGTTCGAACCCCGCGTCGGGCTCTGGGCTGATGGCTCAGAGCCTGGAGCCTGTTTCCGATTCTGTGTCTCCCTCTCTCTGCCCCTCCCCCGTTCATGCTCTGTCTCTCTGTCCCAAAAATAAATAAACGTTGAAAAAAATTTTTTTTATTAAAAAGAATTTACTTTTTAAACATAAATTTTAATATAGTTTCCTAGAAGTTACTGATGATGTCAATAGCCTATTTTGAAAAATAAAAAAGGGAAGTTGTTTCTAATTTTAAATGGTAATTAAAGTAACTGCTTATGTGCAGATGTTTATCATTCATAATGTTTCAAATATAAATAATTTTATCTTTTGCCCAATCTCTTCCCTTTGTTTTAAATGTCATTAATTGAGAGCTGACATAAACCCCACTGGGAGATTGCAGGGAGGAAAAAATGTCCAGGAGAGTTCTCTTTAGCCTTTATAAATGAAAAGGTATTGTCATAGCCTTGGAACCTGTAACAACAATTAGCAACCATATAAATAAATGATTTACACAGACTCATCTAAATGGGTGTGATTTCTCCAAGAAGGATAACAGGCCACAGAGTTGCTAAATGGTTTAGGTATGAGTCATTTCAAAAATGAAACCTAAAATAATAACTCCACACCTTTTAAACTTTTTTCATTAAAAATGTATGGCTAGGGGCGCCTGGGTGGCGCAGTCGGTTAAGCGTCCGACTTCAGCCAGGTCATGATCTCGCGGTCCGTGAGTTCGAGCCCCGCGTCGGGCTCTGGGCTGACAGCTCAGAGCCTGGAGCCTGTTTCCGATTCTGTGTCTCCCTCTCTCTCTGCCCCTCGCCCGTTCGTGCTCTGTCTCTCTCTGTCCCAAAAATAAATAAACGTTGAAAAAAAAAATTAAAAAAAAAAAAATGTATGGCTATATTGTGTTACAGGATCTAAGGAGGACTTGAGCTTCTCATAGAAAGGATACAAGTAAGTCACAAGACTTCAAGAAGAGGTTAGGGGATATAAAACCATAAGAAATAGTTATTAATTGTTCATTCTTCAACTATTTTTGCTAATCGTACAAGCCAGTCTCATATGCTTCAGGCTTCATGGGTGCAGGGAGCCCTGGGTGCAAATTGTTATGGTTTGTCCTCATGGAAGAACTGGTTAAGAGGAAGGTTAATTCAGAGAAGCAGGAGGAGGAGGCTTGGCGATCAAACAGGGAGGCTCTTGCTGGCCTTGGGGAAAATGCATCATACACCAGGGTAGAAGTGGGGGCCAGAACAATGCATACAGTCAGACTGGAAGCTCTGAGGAGGGAATAGGTGGAAATGAGAATGGGAGGCATTATTCTGCTTTGCAGAATTGCTAATGAGAATACAACTAGATGTTTACATTAAGTGTTAAAAACAAGTTATGTCCAGCTTGAGCTCATGGGAATGTTTCCCCCTCAACAGTATTCCATGCCTGAAACACACTCATCCCCAGAGATAGAGCTCATGCAGTAACCCAAGTAATTAAAGAGCTGGATCACGGTAACCCTTAAAGGGCCGCTATGTTCAGCTAGTCACTGTTGTAGATAAAAGTTACCCTGGATGGAAACCTAGGATTGAAGTGGATTTTAGCCTGACGAACTAGCATATTAAATGCTCAGACATGTATGATTTGGACAAGGTCAAAGTTTAGTTGATGAGGGACTCAGAGGATGCTTCCATGACCTCTCCAAAAGTGTGTTCCCTGGGGCATTAATTTGTCATTTGGCCATAGATCTTAGGATAAGTAAGAACTTAGTCTTCAAAATGACTTCCTAGCAAATTGATCTTTCGCTGGTCGGTTTCAAGTCTGACCCCTTTGGAAATTCATGCCAATGAGATCACATGCTACTTGGCTGCCACTGCTCTCCCATTTATGTCTTATGTATCTGTGTGGCCTCAAACAGTATTAAGGATAAACAACCATATTCAAAATCTTCTTTAAGTAAGGCAAATTCATTTTATTAAGATGCTTTCATTTTGATTCCTCTTCATGGATGGGTTTTTATTTGTTTTATTTTTATGTCTGAGACCATGATCTGAGAAAACTTTTAGCCTAAAAACATAATTTCCTACAGCCTTATGAATAAATATTATGACAACAGGGTCTCTCTTCTTGCAATGCCCACATATCACCCTAAAAATGCATGGTAGTAAGACTTCAGGCAAGTGTTTCTCACTCTGAAATGGTATGTTCACAGGTGTATTCTTAGGCTCATATGGTATATGCATACGCCATGTGCCTTGGAAGCTATTGTATCATCATCTTCAATATATTTTAGGAAGAGCTGATTGATATTTTTGACATTTTCTGTGGACTGTCACACATGCCAAAGCAAAATAAACCTAAGGTAGATAAAGGGAAAATACCAGAACATCAACTGAAATACTACCTTCCTCCTCCTGGATTTCATTTCTGAATGCTCTAAGAGACTCCAAAGTGGTACATAAGGCTAGACCAGTGCAGTAGTCCATTTGAGGATGGAGGGGGGTGGAGAGATAATGAGGTTTCACATAATTTCCATATACTGACAGGTTCCTGCATGGAATTTACCTTTAGCATCACAAAAACTATGTCCTTATAGGCCTTCTACATTGCCCACTGGAGTCTGGGGAGTGTCTTCATATAGAAAAGTATAAGAAGGAATTTGTCAAAATCAATGGTTCAGCATATTCTTATCAGACGTTATTAATTACAAAACATGTCCATACAAAGTTCAAAAATCGCAGATTTATATTTTTTCTCAAAACTTTCCATCCATCATTGATGCTCAGATATAGTAATTAGACAATGCATTTTAAGGCCATTGTGGTACATTCCATATGTGTTTGAGAAAGGTAGTGGGTTGAGGAGGGTGATTAAGAGATAAGACTACCTGAACTTATAAGCCTGATGGACTTGGCAAAGAAATCATGATTCAGAGTTAGTGGTCAGCTGAGAGTATCTCAGAAATCAATATACTGTTGTGTGGATTAATACTTTACTAGTGTCAAACATCACAATCACAATCATTCAGATTGCACCTGTGAAATTTTTTATATTCTAAGAGATAAAGAGTATTTGTCAACTTAAGCCATGCAAACAAGGGCTTTTCTGCAAAAGAGGTCTGTCATGGCCCTAAAGCTAATCAGTGAATTAGGGGGCAATCTTCTCCTTACAGTTCAACAGGGTTTCTAAGGTAGAGTCCTGTGATAGCAATCCTACTCTCATTTAACAGAAACACATTCTAATGAATTTAAGCAAAAAAAGAATTAACTGAAGATCAGGAGTAACTCCCAAAACTCTCCGGAAGTTTCTCTCCAGAGGACCAGGCTTGGAAACTAAAGTTGGGGATGATGCTCTAATCGTACCACAGAACTGTCCCTGTGGAAGTGTCCACCACTGCATCACCCCACCTAGTAACACTGAGGCCAGCCCTGGAAGCTTCCAGTAGAACCTCCTTCTGTACAGGATATTTCTGCTGTGAGTGGAGGGCATCTGAAACGGTTCTGACATGAATTGTGGCATGGATGCTTCTAACTGGTGAAGAGGAGGTCTCAAGTCTGACCTGAGGGTGCAAGGAAAGTGGCAAGAGAATTTTAGATTTCCAGCTTGAGGTGAGGACCCATAAAGTTGGGAAACTTCTACCCTAAGGAAATTGTTCAAAATGCCTGGAAGGCAAAAAGAATAGCATAACACCTGCCAAACCCAGAATCTGGGTCCTTTGGCGGGCTTAACTAGGTCAGCTGTTGGTTCTGAGACACAAAGAAATTGAGGGAAATTCAACCATAGCCTGGGAAAAGTGATTGAGTTACTCCTTGTTATTTGTTTCTTTAAGTCTTGTCCTTTGCTATGCCTGAATTTAATCTGTTAAAGAAAGGCAACAGTGTGATATTATCAGTTATTTATACTAATTTAGTAGTTACCAGTTTGGTAACAGCCCTAAAAAGAGATGAGGTACTGATTCATGCTACAAGAAGGATGAACTTTGAAAGCACTATGCTCAATGACAAATGAGCCAAGAATATACACTGCAGGAAAAGACAGTTTCTTCAAAAAATGGTGTTGGGAAAGATGGACAACTACATGTAAAAGAATGAAACTGGACCACTTTCTAACACCATACCTACACAAAAAAACTCAAAATGGATTCAAGACCTAAATTCCTGAGAGAACTGGAATTCGTAAAAATCCTAGAAGAGGACACAGGCAGTAATTCCTCTGACATTGGCCACAGCAACATTTTTGTAGATATGTCTCCTAAGGCAAGGAAACAAAAACAAAGGCTACATCAAAATAAAATTTTTTTGTACAGCAAAGGAAACCATCAATGAAACAAAATGGCAACCTACTGAATGAAGGTTTGCAAAATCATTTGCAAATAATATATCCTGTAAGGGGTTAATATCTAAAATATATAAAGAATGTATACAACTCAACAGTGAAAAAATAAACAACTAGATGATTAAAAAGCGAGCATGGGTCATGAGGCCAGGAATCACCTCCAGGTCTGCTGTCTGTCCATGTGGCTCGCCTGCCCTCCCAGCATCCCTCACCACTGCAGTCTTAGAACGTGCAGGTGGAGACTATCTCCCCCAGAGATGGGCTACTGTCCCAAAGCATGGCCAGACCTGTGTGGTGCACGACACAGGGATTCTTGAAGATAGAAAGAAATTTGATCCCTTCCAGAACAGAAAGAAGCGCTTTAACTTTATGCTAGGGAAGCAGGAGGTGATCTAAGGCTAGAAAGAAGGCGTTGCCCCCATAAGTATGGGTCAGAGAGCCAAAATATCCCCCCAGACTATGACTACAGTGCTCCTAGGCACCCAGGCATCACCCCACCAAATGCCACTCTTGTTTTTGTCCTTGACATGGAGCTTCTGAAATTGGAATGACAGGAATGGCATCTTCCCTGAGCACCCCATTCTTGGATGTGCCATGGAGGGATGTGGTGCCTCCAGAGGTGCACACACGAATCTGCCAGTCGTGTGGAGCTTTTCCTGATTGTTCCACTACATTTCTTTCTTTCTTTCTTTTTAAAATTTTTTAATGTATGTTTATTTTTGAGACAGAGAGAGAGCATGAGCAGGGGCGGGGCAGAGAGAGAGGGAGACACAGAATCCGAAGCAGGTTCCAGGCTCTGAGCTGTCAGCACAGAGCCCGATGTGGGGCTCGAACTCACGAACTGTGAGATCATGACCTGAGCCAAAGTCAGACGCTTAACCGACTGAGCCACTCAGGCGCCCCATCCACTACATTCTTTAGATAAGCATTGATGCCGAATGAAAGTGTTCTGTCCCCATGGCTTTGCTCTTTCTCTTTCTCCTCATACGTGTGTTGACCTAAACTCTATGCCATGAACCTCAAGTTATTCATTTTATTTCATTTTCTTGTTGGGGTGAAGTTTCAGTTTCAATCTTTTAGATCTAGGTTTCCATTTAAGTATTAGTCAAGTATTAACAGCACAAGTAACGGGTTAACTTCAGAATAGGAATTGGTGGGGGAAGGAGGATGCAAGAATCTTTATTTTATTTTGTTTTTCTGGGTGAAATTTTTATCTATTATTCATTAAACATTCTTGCTGCTGCCATACAAAGCTGTAGTAGATTTTGAGATGCTGTTGAGGGACAAATTCCTCTTTAAGTTGACAGATGTACATAGGTTGAATTAAAAGCCCTACCCAAAACTGAAGCAGAGAAGGGGAGAGCCTTTGCCTCCATTGCCCCACCCGAGCCTCCCCTTAAACACTCTGCCTTTTTTTATTTAAAGTTTATTTATTTATTTTGATAGAAAGAGAGAGAGAGAGATGGAGGCAGGGAGGGGCAAAAAGAAGGAATGAGAGAATTCCAAGCAAGCTCTGTATTCTCAGCTTGGAGCCGGTCATGGGGCTCAGTCTCCCGGACCATGAGATCATGACCTGAGCCTAAATCAAGAGTCAGACGCTTAACTGACTGAGCCACCTAAGTGCCCCAAACCCTCTGCCTTTTGAAGACAGATAGTTCTCACTGCAGTGTTGGAAACTACACGGATCTGCACCCTGGCCTGCAGGGACCTCTGAAGCCGCCTTTGTGGCCTCACTTTTTGTTTTCTCTCCCACCTTGTGGTTTTTCTAATGGATATTCAGGACTATAGTAATCTCGTAGCTATCCAAGCTCTGCTTCCTAAATTTTAAGAACTTTAATCGAAAGTTTAAATTGAAGGTGCTGTTTGTAGACACTTAACACCCGATGAAAGCCCAGCCATCCTGACACACCCTTGAGTGTTGTCTTGAGGAAATGATGCTGGTCATCACAGCTTCAGTATCTCCTGGTTTTTGATATTCAGCTCCCCCTGCTGATTTCAGTGTTTCTTGGCTTTTCCTCCCCCTCTCAACACTTTGCTCTCCCTTGTAATGATCTGGTGAGGAAAATTTTTGCTGCCTACCTCCCACACCCACCTCCCTGAACTACACCAGAGTTTCAAGTTTTAATTACCACTATAAAAGTGCTTTATTCTGTTTTTCTCAAAAACAAATAAACAACCAAAAAACAAACAAACAAGCAAAAAAAACCTGGGCAGAGGCCCTAAACACACATTTTTCCAGAGAACACATAGAGATGGCCAAGAGACACATGAAAAGATGCACAACATCACCAATCATGAGGGAAATCCAAATAAAAACCACGAGATATCACCTTATACTTGTCAGACTGGCTAAAATCAAAAAGACAAGAAATAACAAGTGTTGGTGAGGATGTGGAGGAAAACGAACGCTCATACACTGTTGGTTGGTGGTAATATAAATTAGCATAGCCACTGTGGAAAACAATATGGAGATTCCTTGAAAAACTAAAAATAGAAATACCATATAACCCAATAATTCTACTAATGAGTATTTACTCAAAGAAAAAACAGTAATTCAAAAAGATTTATGCATGCCAATGTTTATTACAGCACTGTTCATGATAGCTAAGATATAGAGGCAACCTAAGTGTCCACTGATATATGTCTATCTCTCTCTCTCTCTCCCTCCCTCTCTCTGTCTCTGTCTCTCTCTCTCTCTCACACACACACACACACGCACACACACACAATGGAATATTACACAGCCATAAGAAAGGATGATGGATGGACGGGTGTTGTGCTAAGTGAAATAAGTCAGACCAAGACAACTACCGTGTGATTTTACTTACATGTGTAATCTAAAAAGCAAAACAAATAAGTAAACAAAGAAAAAGCAGAATCAGACCTATAAACACAGAGAACAAACTGATAAGTGTCCAGAGGGAAGGGAAACAGGGTGATGGGCAAAATAGCTGCAGGAGAGTTGGAGATACTGACTTCCCACTCTGGAATGGGTAAGTCAAGGGAATAAAAGGCACAGCATAAAGAATGTACTCAATGACATTGTCATAGTCTTGGGTGGGGCAGATGGTAGTTACACTTGTGGTGAGCCCAACATAATGTAAAGGGCTATGTACTGACATCATCCTAACATATAACCCAAATTCAGAACCACTGCTTTAAGAAAGAGGCTAACCATACCTAGGATATATTACACATTATGCCATATGGGATGATGGCAATCATCAAAAATTACTGTAAGAACTCAGAGGAACCATCCCTTACCCAGGCTGGAGATGAGGATTCCTCAGGGAAGCCTTCAGGCATGGCATGATAGCTGAGTTGAGGATTACAATATGGGGAAGTGAATGACGATTCCAATATGGCCAAGTGAAAATGGAGGTGAGCATGAGAGAGATCTAAGCAGAGGGAGCAGCCTATTCAGAGGCAAGGAGAGGTGAAAGATCCTGAGTGTTATCTTGAGGAAAGGAATAAGTCAAAGAGTACAAGACACATGTCATCTATTTTGTAGCCGGTGATAGCCACCGGAAGTTTCCCCTGAAACCAACTGGAGCTGGAAGTACCAGCACTTTCAGGTCACAGCATCTTCTGATTTTCTTGCATTTGAGCAAAGGTGGCAATATCCTACCACTTTGCGTATGAACTAACAGTGGAAAGGGACAATCCAGCAGTGCTGGGCTGTTCCAGGGAGGTTATTAGCAGTTGCAAGGCATCCTGGAGTTGTTTGTTTTGTAAAATATTTAATACGCATCTACTCGTCTCGGGTGCAGGTGCACAGCCACTTTTGCAGAAGTGTTTAAGCCTATGGCACCAGGTAAAAATCCTCTACTGTCCCTAAATAAAGTAACCACTGAACAGCAGGAAGGGAATAAACTAGGCAATTACTAGAAAACAAACTGAAAAGGAGTTTCCTACAGAGCAAGAGGTGTCTCTTTCTTTCTTATCGTCAAAAGAATTTTGGGAGTTGGAGAGTTACCACCTAATTATGTCAACAGACCCTGCCTTTGGGGCTCGGCCCTGTACTCTTAGTATCTTTCAAGTGTGATTGCTATACAAATACAGGTGGTTCTCAGGTAGGGTAAACAATGCGCGGGTTATTTCCAGAGGAATATCTGAAGTTGCAGGGAGATTGCCTTTATCTCATGTGGTGTAGTCATTGGTATGATAATCCATATTCTCTTTTATTGAGGCTGGGTGGTCACTTCTATAACGTAACTTTAAAGATCTGAAGTGGAAGAAGCTTACTTCTTGGCAAATATTTAACTCTAGAGTGAAAGTTAGCAAAGGATCCAGGCCTTCTGATGGTTGTTTCTTTTTAGATCTATTCATAGTATGTGTATATTGTATACGGCCTCATGCCCGCTGATACCTTTTCACAAAGACGTTTACTCTCTTCTTGGATCCCCAGAACTTATAGGGAGATTCAACAGCTGGTCTAAGATTGAAAAGTCACTGGTGTCACACCTGGAGTATGCGGAACGATGGTTAGGCTCCAGTTCCTCAGCACAGATGAATAGTCCATTGTCTATGAGGTGTTTGTACTCAGTCGGGCAATTTTCATCTCCATTTTCTGGGAAACTTTTATCCTTTTTTGTTTTTACAAAGTATTTTAAATATTTTTTATTTCATGTGTATATGTACACACACACACACGTCAGGCAGGCAAAGGACTTCTTGCAGTGTTGAAGGATACTGAGGGCTAGTGGTGTGCTAGTGAATGTTTAACAACAAGCTCCCTGGAGTTCTGGAGGAACTCTGATTCCCAGTGTTGGCCTATTTCAGTGGTTTACTTCCTCCCGCCATGGCCCTTTTTAAGCTACTGCTGTTAGATCAACCAGCTCCCAACTTTCCTGAAATTCTGACAACTTGCTCTCACATGCCTGTATGAGCTGCCTCCACAATGTCACAGACAGAGGCTATGGTACTGAGAGGAGAAAGGGCTGTGGTTTGTATAGGGCATCCTGGGGCTGTTAGAGAGATTCATTTAAAGACCAGCCTCTTTTTTAAGAAATCCAAAAAGTTATCTTAACTCCTTTTCTTGATCCACAGTTGACAAAAGATTGGAGAACTCATTTTTCTAATGATCCCATGAATCTCTTCTAAATTCTGCAATTCATGTGGAGTTGGCAAACAGGTTTTCACAGACTTGATGTGTTTATCTCCATTTTATTAGTGTTGAATCTAACTTTGTCCAAGAATCCCACAGTAAGTCATAAAACCCAGCTCAAATCGATTGTTCCTGACATCTAGAATTTGGAGTTACCGAGAAGAAAGAACGCGAGAGATCAAATATCTACTCAGGTGGTCCTCAAGCCCACTGATGTCTGAAGAAGCTTTTCTAATGGGTGACAAGTTTTCTCCATGGCAGAATGCAACTGCCAGAAAAGCCTTCAGATACAAGATGATACTCAGAAACCATGGAACCGAAGGGCTAACAGTCAATTATGAATCTTTCTGTTAACTTAATTTTAAGATAATAAGTATTTCCTAAGCTCTCTTGGCTGCCTTGGTTTCAAAGGACAGTAACAGGATGATTTAAAGGCATTAAAATCCAGAGACAAGTCAATCATTACTAGATGCTGGCATGTGCCAGAGGCACCTGTGAAAAAATTGTCTTGTTACTTTTTCCTTAAAGACCAGAAACTTGTCATGGCCACTCCAAAGACAACATTCTGGACTTGGTAGGACCCTGCCTTGGAAAGATAATCAAGAAACAATGACTGACAACTGTTTGTCCTTCTCAGAGTGAAGAACTTTCATTTTGTGCTTGGGTACATTAATTAGTTTCGGTTACACCCTTCGCAAAAAGCCCTTTCCATCTGTTAGTCCCCCATGGGGCCCAAACAGCCCACGGGACTGAAGAAATTGAAAGAGACCAGATAAACTTAAAACCTCTGCTTAAGGCCTCATTCATTTATTTCCAAAATATTTACAGGATACCTGTGGTGGGACGAAGCAGTAAACAAAACAGACAACATCTTGCCCTCGTGGAACTTATATTCTAGTGGGGCAGGAAAAACGCCAAGCAGATAAACTAGCCAATATATAAAGTAACAGAGGGTGAAAAGGCTAAAGAGTCAAACAGAATATGAAAAGGCGATAGGGATCCTAGGAGAGAGGTTTTATTTTATACAGAGTGACAGGAGAAGGCCTTACTTGGTAAGATGTCATCAGGGCAGAGACAGCAGGTGATGAGCTCTGGGACTGTCTGGGAAAGGACACTCTACTAGAGGCTCCAGGAAGTGACAAGGCCACATGTCTGGTTTCAGAGCACAGACCTCTACAGATGAAAAGTTCTGAAGCGTGACAGATAAAATGGCCCTCAAGTGTGAAGTGCTCCTGCAGAGTCAGAGAATGTTCAAACTCCCTTAGGTCTCCAAACACAGTGAATGACAGTTTCAGGTTTAGACTATGTCTGTGGTGCATGCTGGATGCTTTCCTTGGTGCTGGGCTGGAAGGTAAAATTTCCAAGGAGAGGGGGAACCAGTGTCCGTCAATATTCCTCAATAAGTTCCCGAATCCAGCAAAACCCCTTGCCTATCAGCTCTGCATGGCCATAGAAAAATCCCCACACCCGCCCTCCCCAAAAGGTGTCTATTATGGTGTTTGGTTGGTTTATACTCGTCCTCTGGGTAGTTCCTGACAGCAATAGTAGATGGTAATCTGATCATACAGATGTCTCTCTCACATTTTGTTTGGGCAAAGTCAGTCTTTTCAAGTCTGTGGATACAGTTGATGTTGAAAAAGCCTTGGGCTGTTTGCAACCACACCTCTTTCCCCCTACCATCTGCCAAGGTCTTTGGTCAGAAAGAGTCCCTTTGTTTTTTATTACTGAGTGCCAGGTTGGTTGATCCATATGCCCTTGGGATAGTCGAGAAGTGTCCATTAGGCCACCTTAGTATTGAAATTCACATTCTACTGTGTCCTTAACATATTCTTCTTCTCTCTACTTATTTTCCCAATCCCACACGAAATATGATTTTCCTAATGAACCAGCCTCTTTCCACTACATGGATTAAAGGCTACAAGCCTATATTTGTCTAACTTTGCCCCATGTTAGCCAATAAATTCTTTTAATTCTTTAAGTCTCTGCTTTATTTCTCAGTCAATGAGCTTGTAGGATTGCTCTCATTAGATCTATCCCCAGAGCTCCATTCTCTCTCTGACCACCAGGGTCACCCTGAGAGTCCTTCTTATACATTTCAAATAGGTCACAGGATTTTCCCCAATGCCCCTTTACAATTATGTTTCAGAGGTTTTATTAAAATTGGTGAAAGGCATTCCTTTCCAACTGTGCCCACACAAAAGAATCATTATTGATCTGACCCTCAGTTGCCAACTAGCCAATATTTTCTTTGCTGATGGAAATCATGGGCATTTCCAAAATTCTGACTCCTTGTGCCCCTCAGCACCTCAGGCCAACCAGGTTGTCAAACTAGCTGTGTATACCTCCACCCAAGAGCAAGATACCTAACCATAATCACACTCCAGAAAGAAATGAGAGCAAACTAATGGAAGACTAAAGACTTCTATTCCTATCCTTTACTCTTTGAGAAGTAGTAGTAACACCTAAAAAAGCCTATCTTCAAGGGCATTTCCAAGGCCAGGAGCTCTGCTTCACTTAAGAAAATAACTAGCAGCTATAGTTTTCTTTGAAACATTAACAATAATATCAACAACTTCCTTCATAGCCACTCAAAAGGAAAGGATAGGGAGAATAACATAACCTTTAAGTTTTCATTGAGAAAGGTACTGGAATTGCTCAATGCCCCATGACATTCATCTGAATGGATCCTGTCTAAGGGTGCCAGCTGGAGGAAATATTATTTATAAAAGCAAACAAGCAACATTCAGTAAGGAAGCAGAACCTGTGAAGTAATGTGGAAAATTTTTATTTCAAAATTCCCATTCTCAATGCTTTCCTCACTGGGGGGTTCATATAAATTAAACTGGTTTTGTTTGAATAATTCCTCAACTCCCCAAATCCTTCACTCAATGCAGCTCTTTCTGAACACTTTTCTCATGGAATTTCACAGACCCTAGGACAAAAATACTGCTGCCAAGATTTTGGACACCATTTAATTTCACCACTGTCTTAGATCGATTAAGATGATATCCAAGTCTGCGTTAGGAAATCTATTGTGATTCATGGCGACAGAACCCTTGTGCACTCTGTAGAATAAGGGGTCACCTCATTACTCACCTGCCTTCTCTCCTCCTGCTGCCATGGGAGATGCTGTCCTCCAGTTAGGGTCACTTCCTCAATGAAAAGAGAATGTTCAGGAAGTCACAGAGGTCCTTATGAAATAGCCTATTTTTTCACCACCTATGTTGAGATAAATGAGGTTGTGTTAATGCCAAATCTTAGAAGCCAAACACTCATTTCCAGAGAAACAATGAATGTTTTCATGAGAAGGTTTTAATATGGGAGAGGATAAGTTTGGTAGTTTTTCAAGCACATGAGGGGGTTTTTTCAGATAATCTGGAGATCTAGACAGGAACACCACAACAGAGCTGTCTAGCTCTTTGACCAGATTTTGATACTCTTATAAAACTAAAAATGAGGTGCCTGGGTGGCTCACTTGGTTAAGCATCTGACTTTTTTTTAATGTTTGAGAGAAAGAGAAAGAGAGAGAGAGAGCGCGCACACACACAGGAAGAAGGGGCAGAAGGAGAGAGAGAGAGAATCCCAAGAAGACTTCATGCTGAGCCTGACCACGCTGGCCAACCAGGCTCCCCACGCATCCAACTCTTGATTTCGCCTCAGGTCATAATCTTATAATCATGGGATCCAACCCCATGTCAGGCTCCACACTAATAGTGTAGAACCTGCTTGGGGTTCTTTTCTTTCTCTCTCTCTCTGTGCCCTTCCCTCGCTTGCATGTACTCTAAATAAACAAACAAATAAGCAAACAAACTTCAAAAAAAACCCTAAAAATCAAAGTACCTTCATTTTGAGCTCTTCATTAGGTTGAAAAGCCTTATGGAGGATTGACTAAAAATGTTAGTCACTCGGAAAGGGATTGCTAATAGCACTTACCTCTGTTTTATCTACTAAAACTCATTCCCAGTTCAGAACGAATATAAAAACCCTCATTGGCATCAGAATAACAGTTCAGAGACACAGCCCAGAAGCCAACAAGTCATATTAGTGGTAACTCTTTCTAAAACATAAAGAGTACTGTCTTTGAAATAAAATGTGTACCTGAAACTCTGAGCAGAAACACACGTCATCACCTCCTCATCAGTCATAAATGGTGATTTCCGGGGTCAGCAGGACACTTAGAGGCCATCCGGTACAAAGTCCATGCTCTTGAAGGATCCTATTCCAGTCTTTGAAGGATGACCAGATATGCTTCAATAGGCTTGTCTCTATTCAATAGGCTGGTGCTCAGCAGTTCAGCAGCCCTTCAACTCAAAGTCAAAGAAGCTACAGCTGTTGCCCAAAGGAATGGCTCACACCCCTGGGTGCTTTGGGGAGGACCTTCTGGTGGGCTTCCAAGTGATCCAAAAATGCAAATCCTTTCTTTCATTTGCAAAATGTGTAATTCTATATATATTCACCTTTACATAGAACTATGATTTTTCACTAGTTAAATAAAAAATGAGTTATTATAGATAACTAATATTAGCAGTTCATAAACTCAACTCAGCACATTGGTATAATTTAAGAAAGGAGGTGAGGCACCTGGGTTGCTCAGTTTGTTGAGCATCCAACTCTCGACTTTGGCTCAGGTCATGATCCCAGGGCGTGAAATGGAGCCC
Organism: Puma concolor; assembly: GCF_028749965.1. Taxonomy (NCBI): domain Eukaryota; kingdom Metazoa; phylum Chordata; class Mammalia; order Carnivora; family Felidae; genus Puma; species Puma concolor. The sequence continues at coordinate 135,537,958 of NC_141667.1, read as the reverse complement.
GGCCGGTTTTGCGCTGAGCGTGCGTGGAACCTGCTTAAGATTCTCTCTCTCTCTCTCTCTCTCTCTCTCTCTCTCTCTCTCTGCCCCTCTCTCCTACCTCTCTAGAAAATGAAATAAAATAAATAAATAAAATAATTTAAGAAAGGAGGTACTTTATAAGTAGTCTGTTACTGGAAAGCTACTGGTATGCATGAAAACAGTCAGGATGCTTTGTCCTCAGAACTTTGTTAATCTTGTGGCTGATTTTTGGTTTTTGATGGTTGCTTTTTTTTTTTTTTTTGCTTTGTACTTAGAAATTGATATTGATTTATCTTTATCATTTTCAATTTACTGAACATTTTTTTGGTTATTGAAGATCATTTGGTTGGAGATAATTTGCTTATTATTTGATAACAATTATTTGCATTAGTGGTATTTTCGGCTTACAATATCTTTTAAAGAGATAGTTACTAAAATATGTGCAAGTTAAGGTTTAAATAAGAATCATCCAGGTCACTAATGCTAAAGAAGATGGATATAACCCGCACACCACCACTTTAGCCAACATTCACCAAATGGCTAATAACATACACATTGTTTGGTAGATGCACTAATTGAATTTATACAGATGAGTGAGTTTCAATATAGTATCAAGATAAATGTGATAAAATGGATTTTTTGTTTTCTTTAGGGGCATTGTTTTATAGCACACATGTATAAGCTCAAGCTGAAAATTGTTCTTTTTTTGTTATCAACGAGTTATTTTCAGTTGAAAAGGAGGAAGCAACCAGGTAGATGGACTAGAAATTTTAGCTTCTCTCTATCCTCCATCATTAAAGTGGGCCATGATTAAAAAAAAAAAAAAGTGGAAGAACCACTTTTCTGAATCCTTCTTTCAACCACAGCACACCCTGAAATGTATTAAAGTCACAGACGTGTAACCATGAGCCTTTTCCTTTTTTATCAAGGACATCATCAGATTACCAAAGAGCATTTTAGCATAGGTGAAATCAAATAAGTTGCAAAATTCTTTTCTTCTTTTGGTTGCCCGGTGCCCAACCTGTGTGTCTTCTGAAAGTCATTCTCCTTGGGGAGTTTTGGCCCATAGTAATCATTTTTTTAGCACAGTTGACACACAATGTGACATTAGTTTAAGGCATACAACATATTTGTCCAACAAGTTTAAACATTATGCTATGCTATGCTCACCCCAAGTATACCTCCCATATGTCACCATCCATTGCTATTACGATATTACTGACTATATTGTCTATGCTGTGTCTTTTATGCCTGTGACTTACCCATTCCATACCTAGAAGCCTGAAACTGCCACTCCCCTTCACTTCTTTTTGCCCACCCTCCTACCACCATCACCTCTGGCAACCATCAGTTTGTTCTCTGTGTTTACAGGTCTGATTCTTTTTGTTTATTCATTGGGTATGTTCTTTTTTTTAGATTCCACATATGGGTAAAATCATATAGTATTTGTTTTTCTCACTCTGACTTATTTCACTTGGTATAATACCCTCTAGGTCCGCCCTGTTGTTGTAAATGGCAAGATTTCATCTTTTTTATGGCTGTGTAAGACTCCAGTGTGTGTGTGCGTGTGTGTGCGTGTGTGTGTGTGTGTGTGTGTGTGTGTGTGTCTTCCTTATCCATTCACCTATTGATGGACTATTAGGCTGCTTCCATAGCTTGGCTATTGTATGCAATGCTGCAATAGACAGAGGTGTGCATATATCATTTCAAATTAGTATTTCACTTTCTTTGATAAATATTAAGTAGAATTATTGAATCATATGGTAGTTCTATTTTCAGTTTTGTTGAGGAAACTCCATATTATTTTCCACATTGGCTGTACCAATTTACATTTCCACCAACAGTGTGTGAACATTCCTTTTCCTCCGCATCTTCCCCAATGCCTGTTATTTCTTGTCTTTTTGATTCTAGCCATTCCGGCAAGTATAAGACAGATATCTCGTTGTTGTTTTGATTTGTGTTTCCTGATGATTAGTGATGTTGAGCATCTTTTCTTGTGTCTGTTGGCCATCTGTATATCTTCTTTGGAAATATGTCTATTTAGGGCCTTTTCCCATTTTTTAATCAAGTTGTTTATTTATTTTTGGTGTTGAGTTGTATAAAGTCTTCATATATTTTGGATATTAACCCATTATTGGATATATTATTTGCAAATACCTTATCCATTCAGAAGGTTGCCTTTTTGTTTATTGATGGTTTCCATCACTGTGCAAAAGCTTTTTATTTTGATGTACCCCAATAGCTTATTTTTGCTTTTGTTTCCCTTGCCTTAGGGGACATATTTAGAAAAATGTTGCTATGGTCAATGTCAGAGAAATTACTGTTTGTTCTTTTCTAGGATTTTTATGGATTCAGGTCTCACATATTGGTCTTTAATCCATTTTGAGGGTGTGTGTGTGGGGGTGTTAGAGAGTGGTCTACTTTTATTCTTTTACATGTAGCTGTACGGTTTTCCCAGCACAGTTTATTGAAGAGACTGTCTTTTCCCCAGTGTGTATCTTGCTTCCTTTGTCATAAATTAATTGACTATGTAATAGTGGGTTTATTTTGGGGCTGTTTATTCTATGTGTCTATTTTTGTGTTAGTCCCACGCTGCTTTACTACAGCTTTGCAGTATGTCTTGAAATCTAAGTCTGTGATATCTCCAGCTGTGTTTTTCCTTCTCAAGAGTTCTTTGGCTATTTGGGGTTTTTGTGGTTGCATACAAATTTTATTATTATATGTTCTAGTTTGTGAAAAATGGTGGTGTTATTTTGACAGGGATTGTATTGAATCTATAGATTGATTTGGGTAATATGGACATTTTAGCAATATTAATCCTTGTAATCTACAAACATGGAATATTTTTCCATTTGTTTGTGCAATCTTCAGTTTCTTTCCTCAGGGCTTTATAGTTTTCAGAGTACAAGTCTTTTACCTCTTTGGTTAAGTTTATTCCTAGGTATTTTATTCTTTTTGGTGCAATTGTCAATACAATTGTTACTCTAATTTCTCTTTCTGCTACTTCATAATTAGTATATAGAAACATTACAAATCTCTGGGTGTTAATTTTGTATCCTACAACTTTACTGAATTAAGTTATTATTGCTTGTGGTTTTTTGGTGGCATCTTTAGAGTTTTCTATGTATAGTATCATGTCATCTGCAAATAGTGACAGGTTAACTTGTTCTTTACCAATATGGATGCCTCGAATTTATTTTTCTTGTCTGACTGCTGTGTCTAGGGCTTCCAATACTATGTTGAACAAAATTGGCCCACAGTAATCATGAACTGAATTTTGTTTTTAAAATTTTCTGGCATTTATTTGTTTTTGAAGGAGAGAGAGACTGAACAGGGTAAGGGCAGAGAGAGAGAGACACGGAGAATCTGAAGCAGGGTCCAGGCTCTGAGCTGTCAGCACAGAGCCCCACGTGGGGCCCAAACACAAGAGCTGAAGTCAGATGCCCAAGAGAATGAGCCACCCAGGAGCCTCATGAACTTAATTTTTTAATGACCTTCGAGATAAGTTCCTTTTACTAGAGAACAAGAATAAAGACTGCTTCTCAGGTTTTTTTTACCTTTTACGTCCTGATGACATCTCAGTGACAACTTTAAGGAAGTAATATTTTTAAAGAAATATGATCACTGTACTTTTGTAAAGATAATTTGAAATCAAATATTAAAATATTTATATTCATTTTTAAGATATGGTGAATCAAGGTAAAATAGAAAGGCTGAACACATCATTATTAGTGAGGTGGATGAACAGAGTCACCTATGCAGTCTCTCCAAGGCCTGTGTTCCAAGATGTTGGTAAGGGTAGAGGCAAGATATGTGTTGGGCTGGGAAGCTCCACAAAGTAAGCCATAAAATTTCCTCAGGTACAAAGCCTTTTCCAGAAAAGTCAATTTTTTCCTTCATTTCTTCTAAGAAAGAAGGTACCAGGTACCACCTACTGATTTGGTCTGTCAAGACGCTGGATTCTGGTAGTAAACTCCAAAGAGTAATTTTTAGTGCTTTCAGTTTTTGAGGCCCAACATAATAGTCACTGTGTCCTTTGGGAATAAATCCTGAAAGAAGAAAATGTTGCCCTGAAGTTCTTTCCACTTCAGATGTTGTTAACGCAGCATCTACAAACTCAGTTTCAGTTTAGGAAAATTTTATCTTTCTACTGGTGAATGATTAGCCTCAAGTCTTGGAGTTGTCCGACGGTTTAAAACTTTGATTTAGACTGGCATAGTTTACTGTGTTTTTAAACGCAGAACCTTTCTGTTCTTAAATATTTAATCAGGGTAAAAGAATTAGGTGTGGTCAGCAGAAGAGAGCCTTGTGCTGGTAATTGTCATTAATGCTGGCAAGTTTCCCTGCACTGGACACAGCTGTGCAAGACACAAGGCCTGTCTTAAAATACTGGACCAACATATAAATGTCAACACAATAAAGGATAAAGGGATTCTTGCCTCCAACTTGATCTTTCTCTCAGATTGTAACTTCTTACTCCTTCGGAGTAATCCCCACTGCTCCAGACAGAAAAACAAGAGGTGTGTATATACCTTTATAATCAAGTCATTTTAAAATCTCTATCCATTCCTTTTTTCGAGAAATTTAAAGTATCCTTCACCTTCTATACATGAACTTTGGAAAAGGCTTGACTTCTCTTGGGTAATTAGAAACCACTGGGAAAAACACATTACACTGGAGAAGAACAATGAGTCACGGCACTTATTTATTTGCTCTATTATTAAGTAACAGAAATGGCCTAATGAGTCAACGTTTTGATGCATTTGGAGTCAGTGCCATTTAACTTTCCTTCCCTATCATCATACTATCCTTGAGAGTTGTAGGAGGAATTGGATAAAGGTTCACTTAAGGTAACTTTTGGATTTTTAAGCATATTTGGATAATCGCTTATATTAATTAGTAAAACATTCAAACAAAAAGTGAAAATAATAGGTCCATCGGAAAGAGTGTAATCTCTGTTTACTGATTAATTTTTATCTCTTCATTTCATAAATACTTACTAATCATCTATTATGTGGAGGCTCTGTGCACATACAACAATGAACAACATAAAAACTGCCTTGGTTTTCTGGCACTTTCAGACTGGTGGAAGACACAATTAAGACATTTTCAATGCAGTGAAAAACGGTAAGATAGGGTAAATATGCATCTTTGTGACAACATCTGAGAAGAACCCTTAACTGAGGCTGAGGGCAGGTGAGAGTTTTCCCGGAAGAAATGTCCTAACAATTGAGATCCAAAGTGTACATAGAAATATAGGTGAGACAGACTATCATGCAGATAGGTATGATGTTCATTTCTTCAAAAAGGACAATGGTCATTTTCTGGAATAGAAAGGTGTCCAGAAATAAGGCCAAAGGCTGGCAAGAACCGTTGGTAGCTACTGAATGGCTTTAGACATAATCAGACCAATATTTTAGAAATGTCAAACTAGGGGCAGTGTAGAAAGTGAACTGGAGAATACGGCCCAAAGATGGAAGCTAATGGTCTTCCTCGGACAGGAGCCATGGGGATCAAAAATGGAGGCAACATAGATTGGACCGTGAGAGACTGGAAATGTACAGAAGGCACACAGGAGAAACTGGTACAAAGTGAGAGCTTGGGCAAGGAACTAGCAGCTGGTAACAGTCACTGGAGGAGGAAGCTGTTGATGAACAGGTTGGGGGCAAGATGATTAACTTGATTTTAAACACACTGCCTTTGATTTTCCTGTGGACATGTAAAATGCACATGGTTAAGATTGAAGTTGAGAAAGCAGGTCTAAGGTGAAAAATGAGAACAGGCCTGGAAACAGTTTTAAGTGCTAGTAATCAAAATGAGAAATTTAGATCCCCTTTTTATATGTATTTTTAGAATTGGCTTATGGTAAACTTTATAAACTTCTGAATCTGCAAAGAAGAAAACAATCTCCCACCTTTGTCCTTCAAATATCTGTGACAGCACTATAATTTCTCGTGAGTTTATTTGTTTACTTTTAACATTAATGCTGTAACCAAAGAGAAAAAACAGCAGGGAACAAGAGAGACTGCTATAGGAGAATTAGGTGAAAAACAGCTACCCTGTGAGATGTATTTTAAACATATAAAAAATGAAATGTTTCCAATTTCATAAAATATTTGCAATAAAAATTATATGCATGAAAGAAGTACAATATTTTACTGGGTTTTTATTCTTCAGCTTTTTAAAGGTTACTCTACTTCTCAGATTAATAATTTTCAGAATCAGTGCTTTGTATCTTTGTCCATTTCTGTGGTGGCCACTAAACCTACTTAAGGAGGGTAGCAGTAGCCTTTCTGTAGCCCTCACAACTGTTTACTAATGATAACTCAGACACAAACGGGGATCTTTGGCAACGGAGAATAACATATTGGTGGCTTGACTAGAATCATGAAAAAATGGACTTTCCTCTCAGGACATTACTCATTTCCTTGAAAAATTTTAAATTTACATTGTGAAGTAGAATGAAAAATAAACTATGAATTTTATCTCTCATCTACCTTTGATTCACTCCAAATTTCTTTCTGAGACTCAAATGGTTTTTAAAGCAGTTTACAATGTCAGATCAGTAATATATTCTATATAGCAAAGAAACAAAAACCAAAAAACTACTCATATGCAAAAGATACACAGGTGCCTTCTACATTCTCAAGAAAATAAAGGATTCTTTTAGTGCGCTTGTGTGTTTAGTCTTGAATTTTTTTTTTTCCCCAAGAGTTTGGTAGATACATTCTTGTCTTGACCAGGCCACTAATGCCACTAAAGAAAGTGACATCTGGCAAGGGTTTTCATTTATTACTACAGAGACTGAACAAAAGGGGTGATTAGTTTGAGTAATACTTTGCTAAGGCTCCCATTTAAAAAAAGATGCCACAGACTGGGTGGCTTAGACAACAGAAGTTTATTTTCCCATGGTTCTGGAGGTTCAAAGTCCAAGATCAAGGTGGCATACAGTTGGTTTCTCCTAAGGTCTCTCTCTTTGTCTTGCATTGGTCACCTTCTCACTGTGTCCTCACATTGTCTTTCTTTTTCACAAATGCATGTTCTTACAAGAACACCAGGCAGACTGGGTTGGGGTCTACCCTGATGGTCTCATTTAGCTCAATTACCTCTTTGAAGATCTCATTTTAAGCTTCAATCCAGTTACATTCTGAGATACTGAGAAGATTAGGACTTCAACATAAGAATTTTGGGAAGATACATTTGAGCCCATAATACCTTGTTTGCCTCCAATTCTCAGGCAGAGGAGTAAGAACACCAACAGGCAAGAAGAAATGAACACTGTTTCCTCCTATGCCTGTAACTTTACAATCCAAAAATTAACCAAAAAGATTCTTTTTAAAACTTTTGTTAATATTTATTATTTATTTTTGAGAGAGAGAGACAGAGAGGGAGAGAGAAAGTGGGGGAGGGGCAGAGAGAGAGGGAGACACAGAATTCAGAGCAGGTTCCAGGCTCTGAGCTGTCAGCACAGAGCCCAGTGTAGGACTCCAACGCATGTACCATGAGATCAAGACCTAAGCCAAAGTCAGACACTTAACCAACTAAGCCACTCAGTCTCCTATAAAAACATTCATCTTTATGGAAAAGTAAAACTTTAAATTTATCTAAATACAGAATGCTAAATGACAGCTTAAGGACATTGTTTGGCAACCTATGGAAATCATAATAGAGTATCTGTTAATGTACGGTTTTCAGCAAACTCACCAAGCAAACTTGGCAAAGAGGCAAAACCTCCAGGGCTGGTGAGTTGTTTACATTTAGTAATGAGGGATGTCACTTCTAAAATTGTACAAACTGTACCTCATGTTTTTTGTAAAAGCACTAAAAACTTTCTAAATCTCATTGACAGTTTGGAAGGTAAGTCCTAACAGCAAAATAAATATTTTTCACCTAAAACTTCTATTATTTCTTATGTCCCAAAGTTTTTGTATTTCTTGTCCTGTCAAATATTAAGAAAAGCTATTTTTTTCAAGTTCACAAGTATTTAGCACTACAGTTAAATATGAAATAAGTTTAAAATAAAATCTGTAATTATATAAGAAATCATGCTTTCAAATTAAAAAATATTGTGCATGCATTTGTGTATGTGTGTGCGTGTATGTCTTCAATCATGGAATGAGCAAATAATGTTGCATGTGAGGCATTTTTACAGTAAGAGCTTTCTCACATACCTTTCTTCTCATCAAAATCAACACTCCTATTTTGTGTGCATGTGCATGGTTTTTGGACAGTTACTAGAAAATAATCAGATAATGCCAATAAGGAAAACATTTAGTGAGTATTAATCACTGATTATGACATAATGATTTTTAAGAATCTTGGAAATAAAAAAATAACTACGTAAAAGTACTTCCTAGTGGTAGAATTTCAAATATTATGGCATACTGGAGGAAATTCTATCTTTGGTGTCCTCCCTCTGTCAGTGACACCTGTTAAAGCTTCAAGTTTCCTAGTGCTCCAAAGATTTCCCTTCATTACAAAAGGATATTGAATTAGTAAAGATGGGCATTATCAAATAAGTGGATACTTAGCCCACCTATCTTAGTAGTAACTCTCCTAGCAGATTCTAAGGCAAAGACGTAGTCTGTCAACCACAATAGCCCAGGGCTTTCAGCATTTGTAGATGACATACTGGATAAGGAAATCTCCCAAGCTGCTGTACAGAAGTTGAAATGTTGGGTAATATTTAACAATCTCCCCACCCCCGCAAAAGGGTTTAAATACATAGTCTAGATTGAAACCAAAAGAGGGAAATTCTCAGATACCAGACATGCTGAGTGCCTCAAAATAAGAATGTTAAGTTGGAGTCAATGCCAAGAGGCTTAAGGGAAATGAGGAATAAGTTATCGATTAATGGCTAAGGACTTGGATTACGTGGGGAAGGGACATAAGACCGCGGAATCCTGGGAGCAGGGACCTGTAACCAAGCTTCCTGCATAAAGCTAGAAGTCAAGTAATACTGTTTCATAAATGAAATGGAAACAAGGAATTCCTGGAATAACTAGAAGGAAGTTTGCTATTTACCCACTGCTGTGTGTTGAAATATAACCAACCACAAGAAATTGAAAACCTAAGCCTAACAGAGTTCAAGGATAGAGGTCTGAATTCATGTGATACAGAAGGTACTAAATCTTCAAACTGAGAAATTAACATAAAAAATTTACCAGAGATCAGTGCAAATAGGACTGCCCTGGGCTGAACCCCATGGAAGAAGAATTTATAATTGAAAAAAAATGACCACCTCTCTGAGTAAATTAACCATATAAGAATGAGTTGACAAACAAATGAAAGATTTATATAATACATTGGTAATGGAGAAAATGAAACAATTTTAAAGGGACTTCCAAGTATTTACAATGTTCAGAAAGAAAGAAAGCTGTATGACAAAAACAGGGTGGTATAAAAAAGAATAGGAAGACTTGAAACATAACAGAAAATCTAGAAATAAAAACAGTTATTATAATTTCTAAAGTTCGAAAGGGCAAATTTAATAGTAGAGTAATATAATTAGATTAAGTGAATTAGAAAGAAATCCAGGAGAATCATGCAAAATCCTTCACAGAGGAATAAGTAAATGAAAAAATATAAAAGAGAATTTAAGATATAAGGCAAAAAGAATGAAAGAGCTCACAGCATTTAAAGAGAGTAGAGAAGCAATATTCAAAGTAATAATGCATGGGAATATCTTAGCATATAAGAAATGTGTACATCTCCAAATTAAAAGATTTCGTCAAGTTTTTGGCCAGAAAAAATGAAAGTCCCCCTTGTAGTGGCATGGCAAAAGATAATAAGGTGACCTTTTAACATATCAATGTCAAAAAGAGAAAATCTCAAAAGCCACCAGAAAGAAAAGATATATTGCCTGCAAAGAAACAAACTGATAGCAGACTATTCATCAATGACTATTGTGAGAAAACAATGGGAAAAAATCCTTAAAGGGCCAAGAGAAAATAATTGTCATCTCCAAATTCCAGACACAACTAAATTATCACTCAAGTGAAAGTGAAATAAACAAGATAAATGGAATCAGAAAGATTATGTAATTTTCCCATGGAAAGAACTTCTCAAGTTCCACATCAAGAAGAAAACTAAATCAAGAAAGCAGTAGCTGAATGAAAACATGAATGGTGAGCTGAGCAAAGAAACAGACAGATTTTGGCATACACAATTTAGTACTGACTGTTGAAAAATGTTTTTTTTAATGCTTTTTTATTTATTGTCAGAGAGAGGGAGTGGGGAAGGGGCAGAGAGAAAGGAAGAGAGAGAATTCCAAGTAGGCTCCAAACTTAGTGCAGATCCCAACATGGGGCTTGATCTCATGATCCTGAGATCATGACCTGAGCTGAAATCAAGAGTCAGATGCTTAACCAACTGAGCCACCCAGACACCTCTAAAAATGTTTTTCCATAGACTAATTTAGAGAGCTTTAACAGTGAGTTACTACTCCTTTTTATACCCCCCCCCCCCCAGAATGGCTAAAATTAAAGAGATCAACATCAAGTATTGACCAAAAATAAAAAGTAACTAAGACTCTTAAACACTCCTGTAGGCAAGTAAATTAAAACCATCACTTTGAAAACTGAACTTAAGCATTCCTTGTGACCCAGCAAATCCATTGTGCTAGAATGTATCAAGAGAAGGAATTTTAACCAGAAGGAGTGTCCTAGAATGTTCACCGAAGCTCTATTTATAATATCCCTACTGGAACTTCACAAAAACATATAACAGGATAATGGATAAATAATTTCTATATCCATATGATGGAATATTAAACAGTAGTAAGAATGAACAAAAATATAGCCAGCATGCAACAATACCCAAGAGCCTCACAAATATAATGCTGAGCAAAAGAAGTCAGACACAAAAACATACATCCTGTGTGATTACATTTAGTCAAATGTGAAATCAGGCAAAATCAACTTCTGATATTAGTTCAGACAGTAGTTCTACTTGAAGGAAGAAATATCTGAAAGAGGGTATGAGGGGGGCTTCTAGAATAATGGAGATATTCTACAACTCAGGGTGGAGTCCAATGAGTTGCACAGTTGCACTCAGTTTGTGAAACCACTAGGCAACATACTAATAAAATACATACTTTTCTTCCACACAGTTTTCTGCATAAAAAAAAAAATAAAAGGATAGGAGCTCTTACAGATGACTTACTTATTGCAAATGGGGAAAAAAGACATTTACAATAATGCTATATCTGGAAAACACCACTTTGGCCAAGTACGTGATCCAGCCTAGCAATATGAGTAATTGGACTATATGTTATTATGTGCCTCCTGATAGAAAATACAAAACTTTATGTATATAGTCTTCTGGTCCAAAATGCTTAATCTAATCATGAGGAAAAATAAATGAGTCCTGACTGTCTGACATTATACAAGCCAATTATCTCAAACTCTTGAAAAATGTCAAGATTATGAAAGAAAATAAAACAGGACTGCTCCAGATTAAAGCAAACTAAAGAAATATGACAGGGCACCTGGGTGGCTCAGTTGGTTAAGCATCAGACACCTGATTTTGGCTCAGGTCATGATCTTACAGTTGTTGAGATCAAGCCCCGCATCGTGCTCTGCACTGATGGCATGGAGCCTGCTTGGGATATTCTCTCTCTCTCTCTCTCTCTCTCTCTCTCTCTCTCTCTCTCTCTCCTCTTTCTCTCTCCCTCTCTTGCTGCCCCTCCCACATGCTCACAAGTGCTCTCTCTAAAAATAAACAAACATTAAAAACAAGGAAATATGACAACAAAATCCAGGGTATGATCCTTGAAATGATGCTGGGTTTAGAAAAGAAAATGTTATAATGGCTATTTCCAGAGCCATGGGAGAAATTAGAATATGGACTGGATAGTGGATGATATTCCTACATCGCTATGAATTTTCTGGATGTGAGGGCAGCTTTGTGATCATACAGAAGAAGGTTGTTTTCTGAGGAGATGCTTGCTGAAGTTTGTGTGAGGAGTATTCCATGATGTGAGCAACATACTTGAGAGAGAAAGTCTAGGTGGCAAAATGCTAACTTCTGAATCTACGTGAAGAGTATATGGTGGTTATGGTACTTTTCTTTGAACTTTTCTGCAGGTTTGACATCGGTCAAAATAAAAAGTTGGGGACGTAGTGAACCAAGATGTACTATCATTTTATACAATCTGAACACGAAAGGTTGTAGGCGCTGGGGTGAGATTTGGGTTCGAGAATCCTAATGTGCTCATAACATTTGGAATGTGACATAAAGAAAGCAATAGACTTTGTTAGCTTAGGTAAATGTGTTTTAAAAAATAAGAGTTAAAAGGAAAATAGAGAAACTGCTGAACTAGTAATAAGACAAAAAAAGTGAGAGATGAGAGAGAATCTCATGAGAGAATTGTGAGAGGAAAAAAAAGAGGGAGAAAAAAGAAATAAATAAACTCAACCAATCCAGCATAAGGCCTGAAATGACAACAGGAAAAAAGAGAAGCAAAGATAAAGTAGTAGAAAATATCAAATAAGATGAGAGAAACAAGTCCAAATATAAATCGCAGTAAATGGCAAACATATTAACGTCAGTATGAAATGTCAGAGATGAACAGACTGGATTAAAAAATATAAAACCCAGCTCTGTACAGCTCACCTGATACACACTTAAAGCAAAATAGCATTGAATAAGTAAATATAAAGAAATATATAAAGAAATACTAGGCAAAGATAAAACCACAAACCGTAACTGGATAATAGTAATAATGAGAAGAAACAAAATGGAACTTAAGGCAGAAAGTTTTGATACTGAAAGAAAAAGACAGTGCATAATGATAAACCATCTTCCAAGAAGATCTTAACACCCAATGAACACGAACAGTCTTTCACTGTGACCGAGAGAGAGAGAGAGAGAGAGAGAGAGAGAGAGAGAGAGAGAGAATATGAATGTGTATACTGATAGAATTACAAAGAAAAAGAGATAAATTCACTATTACAGCTGGGTATTTCAATACACTTCTTTCAGAAACAATGGGTAAATCAGAAAAAAAATGTTAGAAAGAGTACAAAACATTTCAAAAATATGACTGACACACTTTTTCTTTTTCTTTTTTAATGTTTATTTTTATTTTTGAGAGACAGAGAAAGACAGAGCCCAAGCAGGGGATGGGTAGAGGGAGAGGGAGACACAGAATCTAAAGCAGGCTCCAAGCTCTGAGCTGTCAGCATAGAGCCTGATGGGCTCAAACCCACCAACCACGAGATCATGACCTGAGCCGAAGTCGGATGCTTAACCAACTGAGCCACCCAGACGCCCCAACACACTTTTTCTAATATGTAGAACTCTGCATCTATAAATTAGCAAAAGTATATTATTTCAAACATGCACAAAACATTTTGAAAAAGTGGCTAATGTTCCAATGATTCAGTTGTCATGTAGGCTATGATCTCACTGAAATGGAATTAAATTCAAATATATTAATAAAAAAAGTTAAAAACACATTTGAAAACTAACTATACACACACATGCACATTGACATCACACACTCCCTCCTCATCAACATAGGAGATTAAAATAAATCACAGAAGACACAAAACACTTAGAAAATTATTAATGTAAGAATAGTATACTTAACAACCCATGAATATAACTTAAAGTGATATTTAGAAGGAAAATCATAACTTTAACTCTTTATTTCTTAAAAACTAAAAATAATATCAGTTAACTTTTAATATTAAAATGCTAGGTAAAGAATAAAATTGTAAATTCCAGTAAAGAGAAGGAATCAAATAAAAAATAGAAAAAAATGTGAACTCCTACATGTCAATTTTTTCTTAAAGAAAAAGACAACAAAATCAGCAAAGGTATGAAAAAAATTACAAGTAAAACTGAATGGCCAATAAATATATGAAAATATCTTTAATCTCACTAGTATTTAGGAAAATAAAAATTAATACAATAAGATACAATTTCATACTCATGTGATTGGATAAAATAGAAAAAGCATCAGATATTGGAGAGGTTGTGACAAACCCAACATCTCACAAAATGCTGGCAAGAGTTTACATTGGTGTATTCATGCTAGAAGCATCAGGCAATACCTAATACAGATGAAAATGCCTATGTCCAAATCCCTCCCATTACACTTCCAGGTATATTTCTTTAAAAAAAAAAAAAGTTTATTTATTTATTTTGAGGTGGGGAGGGGCAGAGAGGGAGAGTGAGAAGAGGGCAGAGAGAGAATCCCAAGCAGACTCCATGCCTAGTGCAGAGCCCTATGGGGGCTCTATCTCATGCCTGACTGTAAGATCATGACCTGAATAGGTATCAAGAGTCAGATGCGTAACTGATCCACCCAAGTGGCTCCTCCGGGTATATTTCTTTTTTTTTTTAATTTTTTAATTTTTATTTATTTTTGATAGAGACAGGGCACAAGTTGGGGAGGGGCAGAGAGAGAGAAGGAAACACAGAATCTGAAGCAGGCTCCAGGCTCCCAGCTGTCAGCACAGAGTCGAATGTGGGGCTCAAACTCACAAACCATCAGATCATGACCTGAGCCGAACTCGGAGGCTTAACCGACTGAGCCACCCAGGTGCCCCCTCCGGATATATTTCTTAAAGAATCTCTTGCACCAGGAAAATCACTGAAGATATAGGAGATTCACAAAGATAGAGCTCTACATATGCTTTTACAGATAGTATCACAGCATTAATGTGGAATTTTAAAAACCACATAAAACAGTGGCATAAAAATGCTTACAGTAAAAGTACATGTAAAAGAATAAAATAACACAATAAAAAAATTTTAATCTGAAAGAATCACTAAGATATTCCAAGTAGTAGTTGCATCTGGGGAAAACAGGAATTTGGAACATATAACTAGGAGGTTGGAACAAGGTAGATTTCAAACTTGTTGGTAATATTCATAAATGATACATCCATCTTGATGGTAATTTATATTGCCTCTGAACCAAATCACAAAAAACCAAGCTACATATTTATGTCTTGTTCCTATCTAGCTGAACACCAGAGCCAAGCCAGGCCAAGGCTGGGGTTCCAAGCCACGCCAGGGTTCTTCAGAGTCTAGGCATCTTTGAATTATCTTGGAGACCACATGTGTTATCTCAAATGTGCCAGCATGTTCTGTCCAAACCCCAAGCCACTGTGGGCCCTCTTAGGGCTTGAACCATCTGACTGCTGAAATGGAGGCCAAATAGCTACCCTTTTCAAGCGATGATTCTCAATCAGACAAAGAAAGGGGTTATTCTGCAGGCAGACAGAATTTGAGGGAAAAATTTAATTATGGCTTCATTAAAAGGCTTGCCCTTTTCATTTTATTTATTTTTTATTTTTATTTTTTTAAAATGAAATTTATTGTCAAATTGGTTTCCATACAGCACCCAGTGCTCATCCCAACAGGTGTCCTCTTCAATACCCATCACCCACCCTCCCCTCCCTCCCACACCCCATCTACCCTCAGTTTGTTCTCAGTTTTTAAGAGTCTCTGATAGTTTGGCTCCCTCCCTCTCTAACCTTTTTTTTTCTTCCCCTCCCCCATGGGCTTCTGTTAAGTTTCTCAGGATCCACATAAGAGTGAAAACATATGGTACCTGTCTTTCTCTGTAAGCTTTGCCCTTTTCTTAAGAGATAATCTTATTCTTCAGTTGTTCCTTCTCCACCCCCACCCCCTGTGCTTCTTAGTGAGAAAATATGGCTTGGAGCAAAATTCAAGTGTCAACATTCTCATCTGCCCCTTCTTTCTCGTTGCACATTCCTGCCTTGTTCTCTTTCACTGATAAATTGGTAGTAGATGATTCAGCTAATTAATTCTCCCATAGCACCTAATTTATCCCTGTACTCTAGTACTTTTATTATTTGGATTATTTCATTAAAATTGTATTTTGTTAAAGTGGTCATCCCTTTCAAAATGATTTAAGCTTCTAATTCACTGTCCTAGAATCCAATATTATGCACATTAGGTGTTCAATAAATACATAATGATTTGAGATTCTTTGATTTATTTCTTCAGGTCTCTGTTTATACTACATTATAAATACAGAATAGCAAGCTGTTGGAGGGCAGGGATATTATCTTCTTTGTACTCTGCTCCCACATTTTACTATTCCTTATCTACATAGAGCAATTGCTTCATATTGCTTGAATGATTGCTGAGGCAGAAGAGCATTTTTATTTTTTTTCTCCACCAAAGCAAAGCTCTCTATCTACGGGCCTTCAGAGAGTTCTGGTGCTTAAAACCAGTACGTTTTTTTGCAGATGATCTATTGTTTGTACTCCTAAAATTAATAAACCTGTTTTAAAAAGCTGATATTTTAGCCATGTAAGATCAAATCACTATACTTAGCTATATAATAGTGTTAGAATAAAACTGTGTAAAAACAAATTGAATTCTTTGTCAGGAAATTTCTTAATTTCCAACCAAGATAGAGACCTTGAAAGCGTCTTCTGTGGCTCAATCGGTTAAGCATCTAGCTCTTGATTTCTGCTCAGGTCATGATCTCACAGTTTGTGAGATTGAGCCCCATGTGGGCTCTTCACTGTTCGCACAGAACCTGCTTGGGATCCTCTCTCTCTCTCTCTCTCTCTGTCTCTCTCACTCTCTGCCCTCCCCTGCTCATGCACAAGTGCTTTCTCTCTTTCTCTCTCTCAAAACAAATAAACATTTTTTTTAGATAGAAAGTGTCTCTTCTGTCACAAACCAAAAAACTTACACGTATTTTAATATGCAGTCAAAATTAAGAGAAAATTAATTAGAAACCAAGAAATGGAAATCACCGTAACAAAAAAATGAAACTTTAATGTCAGTGAACTATTACACTGCTCAAACTTTATAAACCATACAAACATGTTCCCTTTTGTAACCACAGCATCTTTGCAGGCAAGGATTTCAAATTGAAAAACAATACAAAATCATTAGCACAGGAATTTTTTCAAGGGATCCACTGTTTTGTGCAAACAACTCCCTCTCCTGGGTAGAGTCAAACAATCCCAACCCAGAGGGTCAGCAGCTAATTGCTTGAGTCTCCAGTGCAAGTACAACAGCTGTGAGTGTCTTGAACCCATAAAAACATCATCATCTAATGAGTGAAGAAAATGTGATTGCATAATAATAAAATGCAGGTAAATGTGTTGTTCAGCATCCCAGTAGCCTAAAGGAGCCCAAGTACAATTTTCTTTCACAAAGCAGAGAAAAGCAGATTTTAAATTACTGGTGAACTTGCTATAAAAAATTTAAAACTACATAGTTCCAAAACATTTTCTCTCTCCAGCCAGTCTACCAGCTGTCTCAATAAGCATCTGCAACTTGAAAGGAGAGATTATAAATAGTGATCATGCCTTTAAATCCTCTTTAAGCTAACAGACATAATAAAACAAACAAATAAAAAAAATCATACATGCACACAAAACCTTACTTCTTTTTATTTGGTCCTATGATCCCTATTATGTATACATACACCCCCAAATCATTCCACAGGAAATTCAGAGGGATTTCCAAATAGGTGGTACACTTACTTAAATTAAAATATTAAAGAGAAAATTCAGATAACACCTTGGATTATGGTGCTTCTGAACAAATCTTTCTCCCCTTATTAGAATGTAAATACTTTGCGCATAGGGATTACACTTTTGTTTGTGTTTAAGAGTCACCTTGGAAAATGGCATCCACGTCGCAAAACAAATTCATTATTTGATACTGAAGAAGAAGAATTAGGCCAGAATCCCTACTGAGGCTTCTGAAATGTGAACTCTAGAAAGCATTTCGTACACAAATTCATGTTATCTGACTGTCACCCCGACTTAGGTAAGCAACTCCATTCACTCTTCTGGTTCATCTATCTGATACCTAACACACTCTCAAACTTCGCCTCACTTGACAGCCTCTGGGGAAGAAGTATCTGTACTTCTTAGTCCATAGGCCACCTAGCACAGGGTCACACACAGAGGTGACATGTAACAAATGTTGATGAGAAAAGAATAGTTAGAAATAATGCAGTGCTTTCCTTTCATTTAGAGGAATTTAGGGCTAGTTAACTGCGTACAGATCATTCAGTTGAAAAATAAAAGTTGTTACTGAAGACTTTCAATTAGGGATACTGAGAAAATACCGAAGTCTTCAAGAGACATTAATTTTCAAGATACACTGTAATCACGGGAGTAAACGTGAATGTACCCAGGAAATAAAAGCCACAATTGAAGTGGTTATTTTCTGAAGGTGGGACTATGTACAAAATGTCTTTCTGGGGATTAGTGGATGTGCTGTCAGGAAGGCTCAGTCCTCCCATGGGCCTTTTAACACCTCTCTTTGTTCATTTCACTATGACCTTTCTCAAGACCAAGCTTGGCTATGATGATTTATTGCTGATTTTCCTTCTCTTGTCAGTACTGAGAAGAGGGAAGAAGGAAATGAGGCTAAGAAAATGAAGAACCCTAAAAATATTTACAGCAGACTGCCTAGTCACTAGTTCCCATATCTAGTTTCTAGAACCCAACGCTGTAAAAGCAGTGTCATTTATAGCCTCTACCTCAGGGATACGACCAGAACTTGGATAAAGCAAAGACCCTTTTGCTATGGTAACTCAACCTCAAACACACTGACCACCTGGGCATTTTCTAGTACTGATGAAGTCCCCTCCCAAAGAGGCCAAACAATGCCAAGTAGTAACTCTACAAGAAGCCAGCGGTGTTCTCTTTAGGGAAATGTTTTCCACCGAACTCTGGTGTTTTCAGATACTTCAGGCTCCCGTCTCTTCTTCTGTATAGAAGGCAGATATCCTTCCTTAAGTCTACTGATAAGCTAAGGATAACATGATAACTTAACAGGAAGTGTCAACAGTTCTTGAAACCCTAGGGCAATAATAAGGCTGCCCACCACATGTATTACTGTGCAACTTGGCAACAATATAAGTGTTCAATTATAGTACAACCGTACAATAGTAAGATAGATGGCCAAAGTCATGTGCTCATTGGACATGTAATAACATGCTCACCATGTAATGCTCACCATATAATGCTAAATGAAAAGAGAGGGACACAAAATTGCATCGCTGGTATGTTACCAATGCTATATATATTAAAAAAAAGCCAGAGAGATATACACCAGAGTTGGCAATAGCACTATCTTAGTAGGATTCAAGGCGATTTGTAGTTCTTCCTTAAATTTCTGCTTTTTAAATGTTTACAATGAATGTATGCTCACTTTTAAATCACAAAATGAAAATAATCACTGGTTTATAACATTATACATTTGAATCTGATTATGAAAAGGAAATTAGAGAGAAAAGAAAAAAACAAAAAACAAAAAACAAAGGATCATTGCCCTAGTTACAGAGAAGTGGTCAAGAGATTGGGCTCTGCAGTAACACCCTACAGCTTCATTACCTTAGATTAACTTCCCTGAATTTGTGTTTCCTTGTCAGTTGAATGAGGATACTATATTTCATCAAATTTAAGATTCCATGGATTCTGAGACACATACACCACCATTTTATGTGCCATTTAGGTTTTAAAATGCTGCCAATACTCCATTTTTAAGCCATACTCCCATTTAGGAAATTTCAAATAGTTGGGCGAGCATCCGACTCTTGATTTCAGCTCAGGTCATGATCCCAGGGTTGTGGAATCAAGCCCCATGGCAGGCTGAGCGTGGACAGCCTGTCTGGCTGTCTGGCTGTCTCTCCCTCCCTCTGCCCCTCTCCTCCACTTGTGCTCTCTCTCTCTCTCTCTAAAAAAAGAAAGAAAGAAAAGAAAAGAGTGTGAAACAAATGTGTCAGAGCACCGATGAAAGTAGTATTTGTACCTACTCCCTATACCTTTGTTAGGATTGAATACCATCTACATAAAGTTCTTTTAAAAAGTCAATGACACTTAATAAATGCTTAACAAAGGTAAGCCATTATGGCAGACTCACTTAAGATAGCCAAGACAGACCCTGAGAGGGAAGGCAGAGATTTTAGTTTGAGAGGTCTGAGGATGGCAAGTACACTGACATGGAGAAAAGGGTGCAGGTAGCTGAACACTAGGGGAGAGTGACCCTAGTCATGAAGACTGGAAGCCAGGTGCCTTACTGTTGCTTAAGTAGGTGTGAAAGCCACCAGTAGAAAATAGAGCCATTGTTTTAGAAAGCAATATTACATAGGGTCCTAAAACTTGAATCTCTCAAATAACTGTGTAAGAAGTTGAGGTTTGAAGAGAGAAAAGGGGGACGAGGAAGAGGCAGAAAATTTGAGGTTGATTGGCTTTAAGTACTGCAGTCATCAAATTGTTTTATTCATCCCTAATATTTATTAAGTCACCACAGGACACAGAGATATGGGTGGATGGGTATAGTGGACAGAAAGCCACAAGAAAAAAGTATGTTCATGGTCTATGTTCCTAGAGACCTTCCAAACAAATGAACAAAATTAAACTATGCATGTAGGAATACTTGGAATTTACATGCCTAGCTGTGTATATTACAGTAGTATTGAATAAAGACAAATGCAAAAACGGAGATGGGTTGAAAATAAGTTTTTATTAAATTGTCACACATTTCTGGAGCAACAAAGCTCTAGGAAATTAATGCTTTTCTTCAAATATTTCTTAAAAGAACCTATAGTGACTTAACATAAAGAGCATTCATAATGATCTTGGCCTAAGAGCAAGAGTAACAAAAGAGAATTATTAAACACATTAAACACCAATATGTTTCATCATTTTGGTCACTTGAAGGATAAACCTATTTGTTTTTATTTACTCACATATAAAGTACTTAGCAAATATTTACCATGCAAATGCTTAAGTTACATGAGTGCAAAAGTGCAGGCAAAAGCTACTGCCAGGAAAGAAAGAATGTTGACCAAGTGGGAGAAATCTGGCAGAATGAGTCAACCAGAACCCTGACCACTGAACCTTTTCAGGTTTTGTATAGAAACAAGGCCTGGCCTGGAAACGGTCCAGAAAAATGAAATACTCTGTGGTGCCAGGAATCATATCGAGGTCAAACAAAGGGAAAAGCGAACTGCTGATAGAAAGATATTCCTTCAGTTTTTGTGTGCATTTAGCAGCCACGTGAGTTTTAGAGTGCAGAACAGCAGCTATAGTGGGATCCATAACAAACTTCAAGCTTGGGGTGAATTTTGAGGCTCAAGAGATCCAATCACATCGTTTTGGTATATATTACCATTTGGGAAGGGCTAAGCCTTACATCTATCCTCCAAGTTCCCAAAGAGCATGATTTCTTCTTTTCAGAAGGAGAAAGATTCATCGAAGTACATCAGATGGGGTCAATGGGAATGACTAGTATTCAACCATGGCTATTGATCCCAAAAGGGTAATGTTTAAATCAAGTATTTGTGCTTGGCTTTTTTTTTTTCTTTTTTCCTTTTTTTCTCTTTTCAGAACAATCTTGAGGGTCTTCATAAAATGAGAGATTTTTGCAAATCTGAGAGTGAAAGGGGCTTCACCCATCTTCTAGTCTTACATTGTTCCCTGTGATTCTCCTAGAGGGAGAAAGGCATGTTGAGGTCATGGAGGTGGGAGGCCACTGTGGGTCATGCTGAGCTCCTTCTTAAGGTATATTCTCACCCTCCTCCCTCGGCTGCACTGTCTGACAACAAAAAGAGTTGTCCAACCTGTATGTGGGTGACTCCCATTCTCAATTAGCAATACAAGCCTTGTAGTGGGTCACTGCCCCCACTGGGTGATCAGTAAGCATGACTTTGTGTGGGCAGTTTTAACCTTTGGACCAGAGGATGCAAACTCATTATTTCTACAGTGCCTAGGCCGGTTGTACAAATGAGCTCAGTGAAGTCATGGTTAAAAATTCAATCGGGCAAGGGCAATGACAAACGTTAACTAACACATGGCCTCAATGGAGAAGATGAAGAGGCTGAAGGAGGCTGTGGTGGCTGGGAGAGGGCAGGCTCCATTTTAAAGGGGCAGCCACCCCTTGGCTCTTCCTGGTTGCTGCCTGAGGAGTGTGCACCTGTTGTGGGCTCCTCTGAATTCTCAACTGATGCCAGCTTCCAGGGCATGCAACCTGTGCGGTCACCCCGGGCCTGCTCTTAGAAGGGCCCACACCTGCTTTCACACTCTGTTTGTCCCGGTCATGAATTTCGTAATAATTTTTGAATAAGAGTATGTTCTTATTCGTTTGAATAAGAATTTTCCTTTTGCTCTGGATTTCCAAAATGATGTAGCATGTCCTGTTTCCAAGAAAATCAGTGTGTGCATCTATAGTTTTCTATAATACATTCCAGTATTTAAACACTGGCAACTGAAATTTCAAAATGTAGTGAATGGTACACATTTGCAAACTAACTGCTCCTAGGAGTGGGCAACAGACTTTAATCCTGTAGATCCTCACCTCAGGAATCTACCTCAGGATTATCCTAGACTTTTATAGCACTTGCAGCTGTGAGATCTTTGAGGCAACCTGGTCAATCCCCTTATCCTCCGGATGATGGAACAGTCCCAAGGACTGAAAATAGAAACACAGGCTGTCATATAGAACACCCACTCTACTAGGTCTGTTGGGAGCTTTTCCTGGACATACTTCCCATACTCAAGGAATGTGAGTTTTCTGGCATCTGTAAGAGTGTATACTTTCTGCTTTGGAACTTCGGTTTCTTGGATGGTGGATCTGCCAAGAAAGTTTGTTTCATCTTTGGGTGACTTATACTTTTTCCTAAGTGATTTTAAGCCACCATCAATTTTATTATGATTTACATACTCATTTTTCCAAGTAATACCTCTTGACTTAGCCAAGTCAAGTCCAAGTCCTAGTCTGTATACTTCTAGGACCCAGTCTACTGCAGGATGAACACCACCAGATCCTACCCAAAGGCTGCAGACTTTTATGTGGGCAATTTCTTGTTTTCCTTTTTTTTTTTTCACGCCACCAGTTTTGGTAACACTCTATGTGATGTAAGAGGCAGGGAAAATAGCATGCGAAAATGTATAATCATTTTCCACCATGACGTTTAGTCTCCGTTATCATCAGTACATTAGAAAAGAATGCATTCCTAGGTTGCCAGACAGTAAAGAGACTGACTATTTTTAGGAATTTTCATTTTGTGTGGATCTAGACTTATTTTTTAAGAATGTGAAATAAACAACGTCCTCTCTTTTCAAGAGTTCCCCAGTTTCTATTTCTTTGCTTTCATGCCGCCATTTCTAGATCTTTCTCCCTGTCCTGTTCTGTGGTATTCTACGGCCTACAAGAACTCTGGTGGACTATTAAGTAATTGCATATGTACTTGGACAGATCCTGCAACAGGCAATGATTACATTTCTAATAGTGAAGTTTTATATCTGAAGCCACTAGTATAACCAAGTCATCCCTGTATACCTCAAAGTCTTATTTTCAAAACAGATTAAACAACTTAATGGAGTAGTAGAAATTTAAAGGTTGTGGTGGATAAGAAAGGTGTTTTTAGGAACAGGTGTCACATACTACCAAGCAAACTCTCAAAAACAAGCAACCTGTGCTTTAAATATAATGGAGGCCTAGTCCTAGCCAGATTAAGGGTTTGGTTTAATTTAAGCAGGTGTTGTTTTTGTTTTTTGGTGGGGGGGTTGTTTTGTTTTGTTTTTGTTTTTTTTTGGTATGTTCACCCTACCCTGTAAGGGTGTCTGTTCTTCCCCAGGTCATTCTAAGCCACCCAGTGGATTTTTTATGCCCAGTGCTAGACTGGATTTCCTTCTTACAGAGACAAAGGTTGGGGAGGAAAGGCTGTGTGGCAGACAAGTGAGATGTTTGGGAACACAGCAGGATGTGGATGGCGTGGCTACTCTTTGTGCATTCATGGTGGCAGACTGCCGGGCCACCAGGCCAACAGTGCCCTATGTTTGCTCCTTTGTTGTTTCGTACCATGCAGTGCCAGCAATATTCTGCCAGCTGATACCGTCAGCAGGTGCCCCTAAAATACCAAGTAGGCCTGGGAAGGCAGGAGGAAGTAATGTTTGCGGTCACATAGGGCCTTGTGCCATCATTTCACAGGGCATTGGCTTTTGTTATTTGTTTATTATTTTTAAACCAAAGGGTGCCACCCTATTCTTTGTGGTTCTTTGAAGACAGCAAGATTCCACTGCTTTTCTCTGTTCTTAAGGGTTATGTGTAGAAGGTAAATAACCCCAAGATACTAAGAGGGAGCTGGACTGACTTGAAAAGAACACTTTTGGAATAAAATAAGTGAACGTCAACATCCAAGCAAAGCAGAAAAGAAGTTTTCACTTTAAGGAATAGCCACTATCTTCGCTATGGCACCTGTCTAGGACCTCTTGGTGTAGCAAGTGTGTTATTCCTCAGGGAAGCGTGGTGTTCGCACACAGATCATAAGAAAGATTGCATTCAGCATCCAGCTGTGATAAGGAGATGGAAGTCATTGTGTATATGACCAGCAGACTCTTCCTATCTACCTACATGTTTCACCCTTGTTCTGTCGGTGAAAAACACCACAGTGCAAAATAAGAGGATACTGTGAGCTTATCTGTGACTTCTACTAGAGAGGTAATCGCTTGAGGTTGAAAGCAATTTTAACCATCCACAGTTTAACTCCATTTCCATATTTACTTCAAAATACTGGGTCTATGGAATGGAGTCAATTTTCAGTCAAAACCTGCTCTATCAAAGGGTAGTCTCCCTCACCCCATTTGAATTTCATCAAATGAACAGTTCAGAGAGAAGAAATGGTTTAGATAAAAGAATGCAATGGAGTATTTGGGACAACTTACCCAATGTAAATTGTCCCCAAGGAAGAACGATGTTCTTGTATACTTTATATGGAACAAGCTTGTTAACTTAGAATCTCGTCGTTTCTTTTAATCTGAAAGTAACCAGGGATATTTAATTTCATTCAATCAGTCAAACATATCTTCATGTACTCAACACCTATGGATGGGTCATGGATTGTGGAACCATTCTGGAGAGGGTTGAGGACTGAATGGGAGATGTCAAGTAGACACATTAAGTGTGGGCCTGTCAAGAAATTTGATTGTGGAGGAAAATAGAAGGTGACAGGTGGAGGGAGATGTGGAATGAATAAGATGGTTCATTTGTTAATTTGTTTTTAAGAAAGGGAAATACTATCCATATTGATAGCTGTTAAGGATGACCCTACAGAGGGATTGTCTGAAGATGTGGGAGAAGGAGCATGGGAGACAGCAAGAGTCGCTGTGAAGGTGGGAGGAGATGGGATCCAGAGCATATAAAGGCAATAGGAGGGATGAGCTATGTACAGATGGAGGGCACCTCTTCCTCTGTGACTGCAAGGTAAGGAGGGAGGGACGGATGCCAAAGCAAGTAACCGTGGACTTTGGGGCCTGAATTTGAGGTCTGAATTGGTGCCTGAATTTGAGACAGGCACCTCCTGTCTCAGTTGTTTCCCTAAGTGAGTTTTTTTCTTTTCTCTGTGTAACAGATGAGCAAAGTCATCTGTGGAGAGTGAGAGTAGGTCAATCTGTTGAGGAGATTTTGACTAGTAATGAGGGCCTAACCTAGCCACTGTTGGAAATTAGAGCAAGCTGCAGAAAGGGCTCTGAAGGATTGTTAGGCTATTTTGAGAACTCACTGATACTAGAAACCAAGACTACGGAGTGTCATTAAAATGCAAGGTGGGGAGGTTCTTCTCCCACAGAACTCAGCAGCACGAATGTTGGTCCCAGAGGGACAAGGACCAAGGGAAGCATGGGATGATGGAGGAAACGTGTGGAGGACACTGAGAAGACAGGTAATGTGACAGGACATGAAGCCACACTCATTTGAGCTCAGGGAGGTACGGTTTGCAATCATCTGTGCACTCAATCTCCTTACTTAACAAATAAGGAAACTGAGGCTTAGGGAGGTTATGTTTAACCTCTGATTTTCTGAAGATTGTCATCAAATCGTTATAATGCATTTCCCAGTTTCCTATATGAACTTTGTAATAGATGAGGATTTCATTGCTGAGTAAAACCGTGGCTTCAAAGACATCAACAGATATGGAGAAGCAGCATGTAACAAAAAGAGATAAAACTATGAATCTTCCTAACATTTTAATATACAAAAAAAATATGCTAAGTCAGGAGAGACATATATGTGGTATACATATTACCTATACAAAAGGCTTCCATGTACCTCCATGTACATAGGGAGTACACTGTGCATCTGAAATTAACACTCTAGCTATTTTCACTAGGATATAGCCTCTGTACAGGCCAAGACCTTGTCTTTCTTTTTTTTTTTTTTTTTTTTTTTAAATTTTTTTTTTTTTCAACGTTTATTTATTTATTTTTGGGACAGAGAGAGACAGAGCATGAACGGGGGAGGGGCAGAGAGAGAGGGAGACACAGAATCGGAAACAGGCTCCAGGCTCTGAGCCATCAGCCCAGAGCCTGACGCGGGGCTCGAACTCCCGGACCGCGAGATCGTGACCTGGCTGAAGTCGGACGCTTAACCGACTGCGCCACCCAGGCGCCCTGAGACCTTGTCTTTCTACAACGGTATCCCAGAACCTGGAACCGAACATGGATGAGTAGGCATTCCAATATCTGTTGAATGAGCAAATACATTAAATAAAGCTGAGTCTTCCCCTTGACCTCCTATAGATACCTTCAAGTCAAAATGGGTGTCGCTTTGTACTCATTCTCACCTCCCCACACCTCCACTCCCACAAAAGAATCTGCTATTTCTCTGTGTTAGTTATTTCAAGTAATGATGTTGCCATCTACCTAGTCAACAAAAGTGACAAAGCAGCGAAAGACCAGTGAACCACCCCGTCTGCCATGCCTCATTTCTAGAACTAGCTGGTTCCTATATCCTGTCAATGTTATCTTGGAAAAAGTTTGATCAACACTTTCCCCTTCCAGCATTCCCACAGTCCTGTTCTGTGCAGGCCTTCATCATTTCTCAATTTGATTATTGCATTGCTCCTATATTTAGGTTCACTGACCCAAATTTTCCCCCCTGCTGGTCCAGTGTTATTTCCAAATAACCGTTCACTGACTAAAAATAGGACCCATTATTTTCTACAGAATACATTTCCTTAGTGTGGCCTTTAAGAGTTTTCAAACTCTAACCCATTGCTACACTTTGGGTTTTGTCTCTTTCCATTTTGCACTTGTGCGGTACAGAACTGACCCATATTTTCATAATTGTATGCCTTTTCTTGTACGGCTTGCTCTGTTGAGAATTCTTTGCCTTCTACCCCGTATGATAAAATCATAATTATTCTTCACATTTTCCAACCATTATTAATTCATCTTCCAACAAACTTTGACACTTGAATTTCATGCAGTAACTAATTAGATAATGTTTTATGGCTGATGGTATTGCTCAAAAAAAAAAAAAAAAACAACCCTACTTTTAAAAGATATATAACAATAGTAGTCATAAAAGATTAAGAGAAAATGGCAAATCAAAATTAAAATTAATATTTAAACCCAGAATAATGGACATAAAATATTAGCAGATAGGATATTTGACTTTATAATTAGATTTCAATAAGACAAAAAACTCTTTCATACATTTCCTGTTGGCAAAATATACAAGTTTGAATTAAAAACCAGGATGGGGTGCCTAGCTGGCTCAGTCAGAAGAGCATGTGACTCTTGATCACACAGTCATGAGTTCGAGCCCCACAATGGGTGCAGAGATTACTTAAATGAAGAAACTCAAACTTAAAAAAAAAATAAAAAATAAGATAGGCTAGGAGATGGGCACTCTTAAATAGCTTGCAAGAATCTAAGTTGGTATATGCTTTGAGAAAGGAAAATTAACACCCTTAAAATGTTTTGATGCAGATATCGACTCCGTTTATGAAATTGCCCCTTGATGGGCCCCAAGTGTCTAACTCCTCAATTGTCCCCATGTTTTCCTTATTAGAAATTGAGATTCAGACAGGAATGGGGTCTTAATGGGAATGGTAGGTGCTTCAGTAAATAAATCTTGGTTGTGTGCTGTGAATTTGTTGCTTCTGGACAATGTAGTTTATGTTTCAAGAAAAAAAAAAAAAAAGGTAAAAGGCCCATTAAGGGTTCAAGTGAATAAGTTATCCACAGCCAGAACATTTATAATGGCTGGTCAGGAAACATGAAACAGGATTTGTCTTTAGGCAACCTGCGTGAATACATATGTGCTGACCATATTTGTGAAGATTTATAAGAAGCCAGGGGGAAACTAAAGACGCTTCTTCCACGGTATGCTTTTCAGTGGAAGCAGCAAACGGTAGTTTGGGGAGTAGTTTCCTCACCCCTCAAATCCCCTATGACAAATACATGAGCTAAAAGAGTGTGCTTTCTATACAAACAGGCTTAGACCAGTGTCCTGGCCAAAGACATCATCTGGATTACTGTCCCCAAAGTCTCTAAACTAGAAATTCTGGAGCCAGTACTAAGGCTCATCAGGACCTGAGTTTGACATCTTCGCCAAAGGGACAAATCATAGGAAGTAAGAGAAGCGACAGAGGGAAGTCTGACCTTTTTGGTTGTGTTTTATTTTTAACTTGACTTGCACAGAACACAGGGGCTTTCACTTAGAAGGAAAACATGTATCAGTGTAATTGGTTTTCCTTTACTAACTTGACTGTAAAATAAAACAAATCTCTTTTATTCTTTTCTATTCTAAGTGGATCGTCTTCTCATACATTTGATGGCTGAAGTGCTCAGTGATTGCTCAGTCACCTCACCCTGGCTTCTCCTGAGCACAGACCTGATTCTTTCTTGTGATTACAGACCAGGAAACATTTCTAGGTCCTGTAGAACGGTCCTGTAGTAAACCCTCAACATGGCTGCACACTCCCAGTCTTTTGTTTTGAGGCTCATCACACAACTTCACAACAGGTGGGCTGTAGAGGAGTTCAGTCATCATCCAAGTGGACAGTGAACTTGACAGTGAACTCTAAATCCCCTAGCTCCCAGAGGGGGTTTCCATTTCAAGACTCTCCTTTTCTTTGTCCACATTTACCACACATCTTTTGGCTATCCAGCACCTGAACTCACCTCCGTTAGCCTTCATCCTTTCTTCCTGAAAAATCTCAGGTGCTTTCTTTCCTGGAGTCAATCTGGCATAGCAATTAAAAGTCTAGACCTTGAGCTAGCCTTCTGGGGTTGAAAACCCATCCCTGCCACTTAGTAGGTATGACTCTTAAACCTAAACTCTGCCACTCACTTTAGACAGTCTTCTGTGCCTCAGGTTCCTCAAGTGCAAAAAAAAAAAAAGGATGATTACAGAAGTGTCTCTACCATCGAGAATTCTTAGGAGGTTCTCATGAGTTAATATATGTAAAAGGCTTAGGATAGTACCTGACAGAGAAAATAATGAAGAGATGTCAACTCTCATTATTACTTCAGAGACACTTAGTTCATCCTGGGAGGAAAGGCAGTATCCATTGTTTAAACTGCAATAACTCCAGTTATGTAACTTTCACATGGAATATACAATAGGGGCAATTTACCACCTACCCAGAGATAAAGGCTTCTGGATAAACATTAGAAACCCTTCTCGACATCTTGCATTGAATTGAGTTGAAATCAGTTAAGTATACATTACCCTACTGTGCCCTAGTGCTATAGACAGAATTTCTAGCTACAATTTCACCTGCATGCCCTTCCAGTTCAGCCACAGCCCGTAGTGGCTGGATACTGACTGAATCAGGCTCATTGCTGGGGGCCCACTCTGATCTAGGGAAGTCACAAAGAGTCCAGCCAGCCCATGGTATACAATTAATTTATACTCGACTTGGTTTATATACACATAAGACCCATGAGGGGCGGGAAGACATAGAAAGTGGAGCGAGTGGAAACAAATCTTCAGGTTCTCAGCATACATTTTCCTAAAGCCAGTCCTGTTTCCCAGACTCAATCAGTTGATAGCTCAGGGTTTCCTAGGCTAAAGAAATTGCTTGTGAAGAAGACATTGTCAACACAGACTCAGAAAATTCAAATAAGACCGTTCAAATCTTGAGTGAAAACAAGACCACTTGGATTTATCATACTTGGCCAGATTTCTGCACTTACTCAGATCAGGACCTGGGAAACAGCAACAACAAAAGGAAAAACAAAGGGAGGAGAGTTTATCTGCCTTTTGTGATTACATCTGCCAAGTGACTGTGAGCAGTTGTTTATGGCTTTAAGGACAGTTGTAAAATAAAGGCCTTATTGATTATACAGTTTGGGATCAGTGCTGTCACCTAAACTTGCCACTTCTGTGCATGTGGTTTTGTGATCACATTTAATCTCTTTGTCTTTGGCACTTGTGGAGCCTTGAAGAACATCATATACAGTCGGGGAGGTTATGCTGTGAACAAGGACGCCTAGCTAAAGGGCATGTGGGGACTAACTTCCAGTTATATTCTGCTTATCTGAGCACCTTGGCTCAGGAAAGGACCCTTCTAGAGGAAAGCATATTTTAAAAAAATTCATTCAGGGGCGCCTGGGTGGCTCCGTCATTTTAACATCCAACTTCAGTTTGGGTCATGATCTCGTGATCCATGAGTTCAAGCCCTGCGTCCGGCTCTGTGCTGACAGCTCAGAGCTTGGAGCCTGCTTCGGATTCTGTGTCGCCCTCCCTCCCTGTCCTTCCCCTGCTCACTCTCTGTCTCTCTCTCTCAAAAATAAATAAACATTAAAAAAGTTTTAAAAATCCATTCAAAGATACTCCATCAGCTGATGCACAAAGATGCATCTCCCTCCGTAGGCATCTTTATTTATCTCCCACACAGGTAGGTACTCCATGGGACGCAGCAGTAACCTTGGGGGACATTTTGCACTGCTCAGAATTCTGATCCCCTTACCTACAATGGGGGAATTCTCCAGTACATAGATCTTCAAGAGAAATGGAGCCCACCAAGCACAGAAGGCCAGATAACTTTCCAGGCCCCCCTGCAGCCTGGGTGAAGTAATATGACAAATCAAATGCACATTTCCTGTACTGTGAACTGGGGGTTGGAGATGCACAGAAAAGGGCAGGGAGAATTCCTCAGAGCAGGAGCAAAGTCCAGTTTCCAAAGAAGCAGAGGCAAAAGTAGCAGGAGCTGTAGGATGCATTCAACACCCAGTGCCACAGTAAAGGCTCTGTAAGAGGGGTGCTGCCTACGACTCTAGCCTAGTACTGCCAGTGAGTTTGGTTGTTGTGCTGGCTGCTGCAAAGCCTCCCTAGTGTCCAGGTTGTTTCACAGTCTGATTTTCTCCAAGTTTCTCAGTAGTAAGCTTTTTGTATTTACATTGGTTCTCAATGGTTTACAAATAAGATTGTTGAGCGGGGATCAGGATGGGGAGTGCTTTGATGCTGGTACATCCATCGTATCGAGCTAAAAATTATACTAGATGGGGCGCTTGGGTGGCTCAGTTGGTTAATCATCTGATTTTAGCTCAGATCATGATCTCGTGGTTCATGAGTTTGAGCCCTGTGTCGGGCTCTGTACTGACAGCTCAGAGCCTGGAGCCTGCTTTGGATTCTGTGTCTCCCTGTCCCTCCCTCCCTCCCTCCTTCTCTCTCTCTGTCACACACACACACACACACACACACACACACACAAATAAACATTAAAAAAAATTTAAAATATATCCTAGAAATGTTATCAGACAGGACTCTGCCTTTCTACCACCACACACATAGGCATCCCTACTTCTTCTAGGCCAACACTTACCTGGTTTGGGAGCTAATCCTCACCCACCATCTCAGGAATCTTAGAAATTCAACTATTCATTATTTTCTGGTAAATTTAAACCACTCCTCTCAACTACATCCTTTCTGTCAACATTTGCATATGACCACAAAGCTCCTGGTTAAATAAAATGATTTGCCTTGAGCCCACATGTCTGAGCTAACGATCTATCCCACAATTTACCCACTGGAGTGCCAGAATACTAGGTGTTCCAAGAATGGGTTCCAGGTGTGCCATGAGATATTGAAGGTTACAAAGATTTGTGATAATACTTGTTTGTAAATTAGAATCTCTAAGAGTAGGACCCAAGATGCCCATTTTAAACTTTTTCTTCCAGAAGTCAATGTAATTTGTAAGTCTGGAGAATTATGTCTTCCTTCATTTCTGGAAATTTCTCCACACTTTACCTCAAATACCTCACATATTTCAACAATGACCTCAAATATAAAATTTACCTCTCTTGTCCTTCTTTTGGAAACCATCTTAGACTTAGAGATTCCTCTTTGTACTCTATGTCTCTTAAAAGTCTTCCATATGTTCTATCTCTTCACTTCTGTAGATTCTCATGATTTTCCCTTAGATTGTCCACAAATGTCCTAGATCTTTTATCTGCTTTATCTATTCTCTGGTTTAACCCATATATTTTTTGATGATTTTTATTTCCAAATTTTTACTTGTTTTTTTTTCATACTTGTTCTTTTTTCCCCATAATGACTTATTCTTGATTTTTAAAATTATTTTTGGACATTAAAACCCTTTTAGTTTCCTCCATTATTAAGAGTTTCTAGGTATGGTTCTTCTGTTGGTTGTGTATGCTGACACTCTCCTTCTTTCTCACTGCAGGGAGTCAACTTCTGTGCTTTGTAATTTTAGACTGTGAGCTTATCTTTAGTGGGGATTGTTTCCATGGGAGCTCCTAATACACTGTTCCAAGTTGGCCTCTCTTCATGCTTCATTAATTCTGAACCATTTTTAAAATATATTTTTGGCTAATGGTTTCTGTATGACAAGATAAATACGAATCAGAAACACAAGCCATACACAACATTAATTTGAGATGTAAATTTCTCCAGGATGTCTTTCCTGCATTCTTGAGATGTCCCTGAGTTGATGAGGGATGTATTTTTACCCATTTTTGCCAAATGAAAAGCCTCTTCCTAGCTCGGTTCGCATGCAGGAGAAGGGCAACCCTATCCCAGCCCCTTTTAGGCAGAAGGCCTATAGGGTTGACTCCCATTCCTAAATGACCATGAAAACTGCTACCCCTAAGGCTGAGGTCTGCTTACAATACCCTTGTAATCTGCTTCATTTCCACTCTTATTCAAGATTACTTGCTTTGAGTTTCCATTGCATTTTTAATATCCAGATAGTTCACATTTCTCCTTTGGGGCTTTTACATATGTGTTTGGATCTGCAATATATTGTTTTGTGTTACCATACAGTTTGTGTGGGAAGGGTGTCTCCCCAAATCAATCCAATCTGTCATCTTGATCAACAGTCTCGACTCACATTTTTAACAGACTCACTAGGTAAATCTTACACACACTAGAGCTTGAAAATCACAACATTATGGAATCCAAAACTTTCCTTTTCCCCACTCTCCCACCCTCCCCACTTCACAAATATGTAACCAATCACTCAGATTCAATTTACTTCCTAAATATTCTTGTCTTTCAGTCCCCAATTTACTGGAACAACTGAAATGCTTTTATAACTGAAATTCCTGCATCTAAATATTCTCTCGTGAAACTGTACCCACCTCATATGACCAGGGTGATCTATCTATAGCATGTATTTCTCCAAGCCTAAAATTCTTCCATTTCCTGCAAGATAAAGGCCAAACTTCCTAGAACCATATAAAAGATCTTCTATTTTCTAGGCTATATGTCTCCTGCTTTTTATCTTGAACTTGACCTCATGAGGTTTCCTATATAGACAATATTTATGAGTACTAGTCTTATGCATACTGGAATGACCTTGTCCTGTACCTCTTTCTTTCTAATCTATCCAATACATGTATTAAGATTCAGGTCATGCCATATTTCACCTAGGAAACTGTCTTTGACCCCCTCCCCCAAGGGAGGGCTAAGGACCCCCTCCGACTCTATACATGCTCTGCCGCCAAATATTACACTAGAAGTTAATGTACTTGTCTCTCTCACAAGACAAAGAGCTTCCAAAGAGAAGGGATTATGCTTTACTCCATTCCCAAAATCTGCCTCAGAGGCTGGCACCTAATACAGTGTTTATTGAACAAAACTAAATTATTGAGAATCACAGAAAAACAGCTCTTTCTAATGAGCTGGATTCTCTCTTAAATTTTTATCTGATTTGGAATGTTTAACCTGGTCAGAAAAACATAGCCTCAAAAGTCTTCATCTAAGAAGTTTTTTAGTAGATTATGTGCTTGGAAAATTGGGATCAGGCCAGTAGAAATTTTCAACTCTTGTTGATATGCTCTCTTGGCTCTGCCAGGTTTATAGAAATAGCATTTCTAGTATAATTCCTTATCTAATTTACAGTTTTTTCCCCATTTACTCTATCATAGAAAATAGTAATAACAGTTCTATTGAAAAATAAAGCAATTGAGAAAAGTAATAAAGAAATAATTAGATACAATAGATATTTTATCTCCTTAAAAATATGCACAGTGTGACTCCAGTTTGTGATATTATAGAAAAAAAAAACCTTGAAATAACACAAATGAGCCAAGGCTTGATAGTAACTACATTCCACATCAAACCTTTTTAGACTACGTTACATTCCTCTTTTTCATATACCTTGGAGTACTTTGAGGTCCTATAAAATTTTCCACCCATAATGGACAAAATTAGGCTACCTCTTAAAAATCTTTGAGATATTTTATGCTGCAAATATGACAATTCTTTTCCTTTTCAGCTCTGTGTGTGTGTGTGTGTGTGTGTGTGTGTGTGTGTTAAGTGCTCACAGGGATTATCAAGGAACTTAAAGCATTTAATAAGCATGAGTTACCTTTTTTAAACATCTTCAGTTACTTTTATACAAGAAATATAAAATATGACTTTAAAGATTAAAAAAAAAGGTTTTCTTGAAGTATCCTTTTTATTGTCTTTGTTCCCCATCTCATTTTGAACATTTGAGGCTCAGAGGTTTTAATCAGGATGAGTTAATTCATCCATATGTAAACCCTGAGGTAGTTTAAAAATTTCCATTTGTCATTAGAGAAAGTGAACACCAGGCACTTGCCTCACATTACTGTGTTGTTGACAGAATTGAGAACAGGACTTAGAAGGTTCTTGCTAGAACTCTTTGAAGCTTATGAAAGTCATTGAAATAACTTTGAATAATGCAATGAGTCTGAAAGCAGGGATGGGAACTTTCCTTAGTTTTGTGACCTGAAAACAGTTCTAAAGGACTCAGGGGTAAGAAATAAGGATCAGAAAGACTGAGTTTTTTTTTTTTTTTTTCCAAGTCAGAGAGAGAAGGAGTGCTGGAACTTCGAAAGGCTTGGTTGAAGTGTGGCATTGTGATTACAATCTCTTCACATGTACCCTAAGGAAGGAAGCTGATATACTTCACAAATTCTTTAAGTGCACTGCCATATCATAGTATTATTCCCAGAACCTGATACTCCTTTGCTCCAATTAATTCCTTTCTTTCTACAGCTGAAATTAGTCATCTACGAAAAAAATAGCAGACATGTTACATAGACCAAGCCTACATAGACCAAGCCTCCACATGTGCAACTTTCTGGAGTTTTCTCCATCTTTCTGGAGTTTTTCTGCTGTTTTCCCCTTTTTCCCAACTCACACTCATGCCTGCGTCATGCATACAACACACATATGTCCTTAGGACACTCATACTGTCTTTGTAAACAGCACCTGGCTCTTGTCTGTAGATATTCCTCTAGTTGACCTTTACAGATGTGAACATCAGAACCAACCAAAAAGCTTAAAAGCTGGATTACCCAGCCAGTTCCAAATTCTCTCAAGTTTTGATTGAGTAGACCTGGAAAGAAACTTGAGCTGAGCTTAAGAACTTCTCAGGTGGATTTGATGTGCAGATGTCAAAGTATAAAACAGGAGGTGAAGTCTTAACAGCCCCCTTCTGCAAGGTCAGTGAAGGAAAAAGAGCAGCTCATCACTGACTTGGCTTCTCTGATAATAACCTTATCCTGTGTGTTTCTTTTCTTTTTTCTTTTTTAATGTTTATTTATTTTTGAGAGACAGAGAGAGAGAGTGTGTGTGTGAGCAGGTGAAGGGCAGAGTGAGACAGGGAGACAGAGAATCAGAGTAAGTCTCCAGGATCTGAGCTGTCAGCACAGACCCCAACACAGGGCTCAAACCCACAAACTATGAGATCATGACCTGAGCTGAAGTCAGACACTTAACCGAGTGAGCCACCCAGGCGCCCCTATGTGTTTCTTTTCTAACAACAACTGATATGTATCAACTTTTACCCATTTCTTAGGCTATTGCTTTCTTGAATTATGTATGCTTAGTGACTCCAGGCCCGTTTGTCTGCCAGGGGAATTTTCCATTTCCTAGTAAAAGAATTGTAAGTCATAATGATACTAGTATAGACCTTTCCTTCATAAAAAAAAAAAAAAAAAAAAAAAGATCCAATGTCAGACATAAAAGGAGTGATTTTAGGATTGGAAAGGATTCGATTTCTAATTTTAGAGATCTATTATAGAAATTGTCTTACCAAAATACTTTGTAAGACCTGAGATGGCTTCTCAATGTCTTCTCACTTTAGAACCACTGTAGTTTGTTGACAATTAAAACAAAAGTAAACATTTTTTTGGAGACAAAAATGCAATCTGCAATGAAAAGATGAAAAGTTTCAGTCACCTAGGAAAGGCAAGTATTATAATTATTGTATAGCTATGATCACTATTTCAAGAAATGTCTTCCATACAAGACCCAAGAAGTGTAAGCAACCCATGTGTCCATCAACAGATGAATGGACAAGCCAAATTTGATATTGACATACAATGGACTATTATTCAGCCCTAAAAAGGAAGGCGTCCCACATTGATCATGGAGCCTACTTAAAAGAAAAAAAAAGGGGAGGAAATCCTGTCACATGCTAAAACATGGACGAACCTTGAGGACACTAGACTAAGTGATATAAGTCACCAAAAGATATATATTATATGTTTCCATTATACGAGGTATGAGAGTAGTCAAATTTACAAAAAAGAAAGTAGAATGGTGGTTTCCAGGGTCTGAAAAGATGGTGAGCTGTTATTTAATAGGTGCAGAGTCTCAATTTTTCCAGAAAAAAATTTCTATGAGTTGGTTGCACAACAAGGTACATACACTGCTGAACAGTACATTTAGAAATGGTTTTATGGTAAATTTCATGCCATGTGTTTTTTTTTTTTTGCAGTAATTAAAAATTTTTAAAAAAATATCTTCAGTGGAAAAGCTTAGACTCAGTAATTGATATTGTCAGTTGACATAAGGCACTATAGAATTGAAATTAAAGGAAGGAGAAGTCAGCTTAGACTCTGATACATGGTATGTGAGCAAAATTAGGAAACATATTATTTATCTATTCATTCTTTCAGACTGTCAAAAAGATTTATTTCTTGTGTATCTCCTGAACTTTAGTTTTATAGAGGTTTGTCTGGCTCCAGGTCAGCCTCATTCTTACCTGGGGGTGGGGATCAGATTCAGTCCAAGGTGTCCCAAGTATGTATTTTTCTGGGGTCCTGACATTTTCAAATCTGAATGGTTTCCTATCAGTACAACGTTGTTCCTATTATCACTAACAATGACCTGAAAGTTTCTTTCTAAAGCAGAACTGATCAAATATGGCTCCTGAACGTTTTCTGGCTCAGGACTAGAATAGACAACTCACCATTTGTCTACCTTGGGACACCTTCAACCTGTTCCTGATTAACAACTCATCTGATTACTCATAAATCTTACAATCCCAGACTCTGGGAAGTTGTGACACCACTAGTCACTAGCAAGACATGAGGCAAAGTGGCTTTAAGCCCAGTTCACATATTCCCCTCCCTACCCATTATCCTTGCATATCTGAGATGCAGGTATGTTGATGGGAACAGGCTGGGAGGTCTACCAGATAGGACTCTGAAATCTAATCAAAGATTTCTGTTTGAGAGTTCAGATTCAGGTGCTATCTTTTCACTGCTAGCTTTCTTAATGGAAGCAGAGAAAGTATTTTGCTAAAGAGCGAAATGAGAGTAACAGATTCTTGAGTCTAATAAAACCAAGCAACGATCTATATTTGATGACTTGTTTTATGACAAGGACGTTTGTCTAGACTTGCTAAAATATGCAATATGAAACTTGCTAATATCTACATAGCAAGAGTTTACATAATCACCACACCTTTGCCTCCCTCTCTGACTTTCTACATATGATTCACAAGCATCTAATATTTCCTTTACTGGGTTATGCCTTTACAACCCTGTCTTGCACACATATAACCCAATTCACACATAAGGTCAGATTCTGAAATTAATCTTTTGTTCTAAGGAATATTGAAAAGAACCATAAATAAATCTAAATATCTTTGTCTCTCTACCTGTGAAATATGGCTTCATGACATAGACGAGACAGCTTCTCTAAATAGTGAAGAAGGACAAGATAAAAATATTTAACTAAAGTCACAGCTGGAACATTGTGTATGAGGAATGAAACTAGATTTAGGTTGCAAATACTGCTTAATGTTGAGACCATTTCCCCAGGTCTGTGAAAAGATCCCTCCACAGAACAGGACTGACACTTTTCAGTATGGAAGTCTTCGGATGTGGCAAACCACTGCTATTTCTTCTTTCATCTTTAAAGGTTTATGGTGCATTGCCTCAGTGGTGAAGGGGCAGGAATTGCAGGAAAACCCTGACAGAGATACTAAGCTAACATTGTCAGATTGAAAGGTTTTCTCTGAGAAAAGAAAATAGAGATTTTGTTGCACTGTTGGAAATGAGTTTTGTGTGCGTGGGATCAAATGGACACAGTCTACAATGTCACCATTACTAGATAAAATGTCACCTATTATGCATGCCTCCTCAGTAGACATTCATCAGATAGCATGAATGTGAACAGAATTGGAGAGGAGACTACAAAATGTCTTTGCAGTCAGACTACCAGAGTGACCTTGCCCTGCAAATCATGGGCAAAGGAACTTCAAGATAGTTCAGTTTTAGTCACTGGGTTATAGTTATAGGTGTTGTCAAGACTGTATGTTTGTAATTTATATATTACCAACTGTTTTCTTTGCTTTGTATCTCCAGCATCTTGAGGACCTTGATTTTTCTAACTGAAGGCCAAGACACTGTTTTAGTGACCCTTGCTATGCTGTCAGAGTCTTTCTTATAATATGACCTCCTCTTTATAACAGTGATTGGGTGAGAAGAAACTGAGACGAGGAAAATCAAGAAAAGAGAATTTTTAGAGTAGCAGTATCAACTGAACTGCTAAACACTATCTTATGTTCTAGATAAAAGTAGTTGGTGTCAACATAGGCAAGACTTTCTATCATTGGTTCTGGTCTGTGGGTCAGTAGCGCTAGATGTGTGTGACTTCCCACCATCTGCTTCATGAATTTATTCCATTCACTTGAATTTATATTGCCCAATTAGTCTAATATTCAAGCGAATCCTTTTTTTTTTTTTAAATGAAAGAGTCAGAAAGGTAAATCACATCTTGAGCAAGGAGCCAAGTTCAATGCTTTAATTTCTGGTGATTTCTCCACACATATTTAAATGTCCTTGATCAAACTAAGTGTCAAACATTGTTAACAACAAACCTAATTGGACGCTTCAAAGTTTCTTAGGGGAAAACTTGGCTTGAGATTTTTGACTCTTATGAAGCCACTTTTGTTTCTAGACATACACCACATTAAAGCAACTGAAAAGTTGAAGAATAGGGGTGCCTGGTGGCTCAGTCAGTTGAGTGTCCAACTCATTATCAGCTCAAGTTGTGATCTTGTGGTCATATGATTGAGCCCTGCATTAGGCTCTGTGCTGAGCATGGAACCTGCTTAGGATTCTCTCTCCCTCTCTCCCTCTGCCCCTTCCCTGCTCATGCTCACATTCTCTCGAAAGAAAGAAAGAAAGAAAGAAAGAAAGAAAGAAAGAAAGAAAGAAAGAAAGAAAGAAAGAAAAGAAAGAAAGAGAGAAAGAAAAGAGGGGCATCTGGGTGGCTCAGTGCATTGAGTGGATGACTCTGGGTTTTGGTTCAGGTCACGATTCCAGGGTCATGGGATCAAGCCCTGTGTTGGTCTCCATGCTGAGCATGGAGCCTGCTTGAGGTTCTATCACTCTCTCTCTCTCTCTCTCTCTCCTTTTGCCCTTTTCTGCTGCTGAAATATAAAATAAAAAAAAAGAAAAGAAAAATAAAAATTAGAAATAGACAAATTACTCATTAAAAATAAAATAAAAATATTGGGGCTCCTGGGTGGCGCAGTCGGTTGAGCGTCCGACTTCAGCCAGGTCACGATCTCGTGGTCCCCAAGTTCGAGCCCCGCGTCAGGCTCTGGGCTGATGGCTCAGAGCCTGGAGCCTGTTTCCGATTCTGTGTCTCCCTCTCTCTCTGCCCCTCCCCCGTTCATGCTCTGTCTCTCTCTGTCCCAAAAATAAATAAACGTTGAAAAAAAAATTTGTTTTAAAATAAAATAAAATAAAAATATAAAAAAGAAAAGAAAAAAATTAAAGAATAGACAAATTACTTATTTAATTGCAGCTATATAATACTCAACTAACAGATATTACTGTAAGGACTTATGTTCAATAATTAATTTTTAAGAACCACTAGCTCAGAAGTTCTCAGAGTAAAGATTCTAAGATAATAATAGCAGTAACAATATTAACTAATGTCATGCCACTCAACAACATACAAAACACTCAGACATGCACTCACTTCATTAGTTATAGCATTGTTATACATGAAATCAAGTCCATTTAACTTTAAACTTACAAGTTTATGCTGTAAAAATGTGTTAATTCTGCATTCAGAGAGCAGTTTTTTGAATACGGTATTTCATGGGAAAAATACATATTGCAGAAAGCTTCCCACTTTGCTGCTTTCTCTATTTTCTTACACACTGTACAAAGCTTGATCATGCTATATAAGAATCATTTCTCCTCTTATGACTATTCTCCTTTCCTCTATTTAGAGTTCCTTATCATTTTTGTCAGTTATCTTAAGGCCAACTCTTACACTCACTGAGCTTGTATCCCCTGTCATTTCTCTGCTTTCCAGGCAGAGTGGGATTTCTGAAGGAGAGATTTACTGAGAAGGTTAACTTAATTAGGTTCTCTTTACCACACCAGAAAACCCTTCAAGGTGATTTAAGCACCTTGGTGCTTCAGCATCTCAATTTTCCAGTCTTCAAACACATGTCTTTGCTTTATGATTCAGGGTAAGTCATATATGGCCAATAGCTGCCAATTTCCACTCAGAAGGCTGCCTTAGTCAAGTTCAAAAGGAGTTCTGGGCACAGAACAGAAGAAAACAAAAACAAGCATGTGCCCCATTATAAAGTCATTGCAGAGAAAAGCCTTTTCATAATTTTTATAATCATGTTGGAATTGGAAGAGCTTAGCAGCGCTTTCACAAGGCAGACATGGGAATTCTTTTTCCCCCACCTATATATTCTGTACTCTGGCTTCTGTTCTCTTCCACCCACATCACTTTCTATAGCAGTTTGCCAATGATACCAATACCTGTAGAGGTGGGGCTGAGAAAGTTAAATTGCTTCATGTACAGCTTTAGCCCTTTGGGTTCTCTCTGTCCCCGGGGAAGATTGGACTGGAAAACAGCTTCCTAGGAGGCTCTGTTAGGTGTGACAAGGCACTTCTCTCTCTGTTCTCAGGGTGTGATTTGAGACTGTAAGACCAAAAATTGGATTTAGGCTTTACCAAGCACCGGCTACACTTTCTTTTTGAGAAAGACCTTGTGAACACTCAGTTTTATTTTGTGCTGTGCTCAGCCAGTATGAAAATTTGTTTATTGAATTATTGCACTGTAGGTTCTTTCTTTCTCAAAACTCTTGGTTGTCAGCCTGATTAATGTTTACTGGGTAAGAATGATAAGGCAGGGTTACACTCACACAAAAAAGAGCTTACAGGCAGGCAGCACCCCTTAATCTTAGGAGTGAGTTTGTTTGACTGAGTACAGATATTCTAATGCTATATGAGGGCAAGTTTCTCTTATGGGTCCAGCTTGTTTCTTTGAAGTGAAAGGGATCTCAATTATCTAACAACTCTGCTTTCTTTTCTTTTTTTAAAAAAATATTTAATGTTTATTTTTGAGAGAGAGAGCACAAGTTGGGGAGGGGAAGAGAGAGAGAGAGAGAGAGAGAGAAACCAAAGTGGGCTCGGTTCTGAGCTGTCAGCACAGAGCCCTATGTGGGGCTCAAACTCACAAACTGTGAGATCATGATCTGAGCTCAAGTTGGATGCCCAACCGACTGAGCCACCCAGGCACCCCTAACAATTCTGCTTTCTGTCAAACGTAACCCCAATATGTACTGTATAGAGTGACCTGAATCCAGTCCTTCATAGCTCTCTGTGTGACAAGAGACTTAAGGTAAAGTACGTGCCTAAATAACTGCTATTTTTGACGCTGGGATCTTATACCTTGGGGGTTTTAGTTACTGCTCCAAGTTTCAATCATATACTCATTTCACTGCCCTTCAGCTTGTATGGCCAAGGAGCAACATGATATAGTGGGGAAACACACACACACACACACACACACATTGAAATGAGGAGTCAGAGAATCTGACTTTGAGTCTTGCCTCTTGCAGTTTTATTAGCTATGATACTGGCCAAATCATGTCATTTTTCTCTGCTTATACTCCCACATCTTTAAAATGCTAGGGTTGGGCAATTTGGTTTCAAAGATTGTACTCAATTCTGTGTCATGTAGGATTCAGTGATTCTGATTTCCTAAATTGTGCTAAGGGGTCAGCCCATGTCTCAAAGCTTCATGATCAGAAACTGAACACTTCTTGCTTTAAGAAATGGACTTATAGAATATAAAATGCCATCTCATTTACACAGTTCACAATGTAGGACCCTGAGTAGGATCTTGAGGCATGCATGGCATAGGAATGGAAGGGACAGTCTAAAGCTGGACTGCTCAGATTTGAACTGTGAGTCACCATTTGACTTTGGGAAAGTTACTTAAAGATCTATGTACTTCCGGGTTTGCATCTAAACATGGAATTGATTAATAGTTCTACTTCACTGGTTTGCTACAAAAAAAAGAAATTAAGTAGTAACATATAAATGTACCAACTTCTCAGAACTATGCCTGGCTTATTATACATGGTAAGCATTAGCTTCTCTCTTGAACATTCTCAATAAGTCTGTGTACTACATGCAAGGAAGGGTAGCTTATGGTCCTTGGCAAAATTTTCAACTTTTGGACAGTTCTGTTGTTAGACATGTCTACCTTATCATTGGATTTCATTTCAATTCTAAGTTCTCTCTTTATCTTGTATTAATTTGTTACTTGTCTTACATAAACACGTGCACAGGCATTTCTGTAAACTAGGACATCTACTGGCAAACTTTGCCTCTGTCTCTAAGAATTATTTATCCCATAGAGGGAAAGAACTGAGACTTGGCTCCAACTATAGGTAAACTCTTCTGTAGTGACTCAAGATGTTTGTCTAATTAATTACTGGGATTTTGTTTTCTTTTTATTACAACTTCCAAATCCTCTGGGAGTAGGAAACAGAAATAAAATTTATTTCTATAGCATGCTTTAACACAAAATAAGCTATTCAGATGGGAGGAATACTTTAGAGAACTATAAAGTGTCAGCTATGATTTCCCAAGTCTGACTATTGGTCATGAAACATCAACAGTGGTTACGTGGGGCCAGACTCTTGGTCAAGGCTGAGATGAGGCCTAAAGGTCTGTGTATTAACTAATCCCCGTAACCTTGTTAAATGAATGGAGACTATGCTCTGTTTCGCATTTGTGATTGGTCTTTCATTCAAGGTGTTTTGTGAGTAAGTTTCATCTGATCTACTCTTTGTCACTTCAGATGACCTAACAAAATGGTCACAATCACCAGGATCAATCCAAGATCCTTTTCTGAAAGACACTAAGAGAGCTCAGAGCAACACCTGGCACAGACAGCCCTTAGTTGGGTTCATTACATCTTTCCTTTATTCCTTAGGTTCTCTAGTGATATCATAGCAATCCATGTTATAAGTGCCTCACCATCACATCTTTTCAGCATCACTCTTTTATAACCAAGTCTGTTTTGTTGCCTTTCTACTTCCACTAAGCAGAGCCACTCACACTCAGTGTCACTAACAAAGTTAGCTTTAAGTAACTTAAAAATTAATGGTGCTATTGATTAGTGAAGCTTTATGCTACCACTGAGAAGAAAAATCAGTCTTTGGAATCAAAAGAACTCAGTTCAAGTCAAATTAGCTACTTACTAAGAGATTATGGTTACCATGATCTACTCAAGTTCTCCTGGGCCCTCACCTCTCTTACCTACAAAACAGGGACAAGATCATAAATAACAATTAGGTTTCATCAATGAGCAGTGGCTGCTGGGAGTGTGGATTAAGGATTGTGAAGTCACTGATGCAAACTGGGGTGAAAAAATCCCCAAAGTGAGGGCCTGCCATGGAGTAGAAAGGAAACTACAAGGCACCTATTTGCCATTCCTAGACTTCTAAAATATTTACCTAAGGATGGCATAAATACAAAACAAGAGCTGTAAAATTGATTTTTTTAAGCCGAGTTGTACCCAAAAGCTACTATCACTTTAGTTTTGTTATTAACAATGGGCTATTATAGAAAAGGCATGAAAGGGGAAATCTGCTTCTATGTTCTGTATTCAAACCAAATTCTCTTTTATGTTCTTGGTAGTGGGCATTTTATCAGTGGCCTCTGGAGACAACACCTGCCTTTGTTATCTCTGCTAAGTAACGAAGGGGACTGAATGGGGTGGATTTCAGACAAGGTGGGAAGAAGCTATGCTCCGGCAAGCCTGACAGAGATGCCACAGGCAGCAAGAGGTAGGGCTTTAGAAAGCTGCTCACATCATTCCACCAAGGCAGCCACCTACTCTGCCAGGCATCCGGCCAGCTCTGGCAGCGGAATGGATCAAGGTTATTTGCATATCTGTTTTCAGGACATTAAGTTTTGTCTACCCATCCAAAGTGAGGAGAAGATCACTGCAATTATGCAGAAAGCTTGCTTTAGAAGAAGAAAGAGGAGGAAGTGGAGGAAGATGGGAAAGGAGAAAGAAAAGAAGACAAATCTTGAAAGAAAAGAAGACGAATCTTGCTCTTGTTAAAGAACAAATTTCATTTTCTAAAGTGTGACAAAGACATCTTTAGAAAGGA
The DNA here is from genome assembly GCF_028749965.1 of Puma concolor. NCBI lineage: Eukaryota > Metazoa > Chordata > Mammalia > Carnivora > Felidae > Puma > Puma concolor. The sequence goes on along the minus strand of NC_141667.1, from coordinate 135,493,005 downwards.
TACCTTAGTGTTTTTGGTGGAGGGTTGAGAGTTTCCTGATGTGTTTCAAGGAATAACGACAAAAGAGAAAGACCTATCTACTACTTTGCCATTATAGAACTGGATACTGTCATTTGTATGCTATGTCAATGACTCTCCACCAGCTATGTGACATGGGATTAGGGACCTGGAAATGTCATAAGCCCAGCCCAATTTCTCATGGCCAGTAGTTGACAAAGCCTGGGCTTAGAATCTGAGGCCACAGTTCAAAGTATGTGCAAAGACCAAGAAATTTTAAACAATGCTGGCAACTTTGTGATGAAACTCATCTATAAATAGTTCCCTGATGATTTCTAATTCCCGATGACTTGGTATAATGCAAGCTATTCAGCAATGTGATATGGATAGATATTTCCTTTTCAAAACATTGCACAAATACATGATTTCCTCCTTCTGTCCGCCCTGTAGGAGAAGTAGGAAAAGAGCAAGGTAATAGGAATTTACCTCCAAGCTATAAAGCCTTCCTGTCCTTTCAGTAATCATGGACAGGAGTTCCTAGTTACTAAGGAGACAATAACAGACTCAATTACGTTCAAGTACAACACTTGGGTTGCCTGGCTAAAGAATGCCAAAAAAGCAAAGGAAAATATTATCATTGCTGAAATCATTTGATGTCTATGACTAATAAAAAACATGTTGGCAAACTGAATTTTTAGAAATGCCCAAAGGGCTTGGTTAGATCTATGAATTAATAGCATACAGCAGTTCTCTCTGGAGAAAAGAAAAAAAAAAAAAAAAAGACAAAGTTGTTAAACTCTTTTAACAACTGGTTTGAACAACCAAAAGATCCCAATAGAACAAATCAAGGTTCTTTATTCAATTTTTTGTTTAAATCTAAACTTCCCTGCCCCTTTCCATTATAGCTAAATAATAAAGTTTGCACATTTTGGGTCACATTATCCTGAATAAGGATATCCTTGAATAAGGATAATATCCTTGAATAAGGTCCCCACAGGCCTTTTTTGGCTTTCCTACAGAACATCTCACAAATTCCAGAGCTGTTTTTAAGGGATCCCTGAAAACTGTAACCATCTTAGAGACTTTGAGGGCTGAGGTATCCATTCATAAATGTGCTGTGCCCCTAAGAGACTGGAGGAAGCCAGAGGTGGGAAGAATTGGGGGTAAGCCAGACCTCTAATTACCTCCCGACCCAGGTCCCAGAGTTTACCATGGGCCTGCCTGAAGATGTTCATCCAGTCTCTGCTTGATCATTCCCAGAGCAGGAGGCCTTTGCCAGGACCCATCCTACCTTGTTATGAATGCAGCCCTGATTATTGGAGGGTGCTTTCTCACGTTGTGCCAAAATCTGCCTCTCTTGACTTCTTTACTCATTGTTCCCCAGGTATCTCTAAAATAATACTGTTTAACTCAACTTCCTCTCCTCTTGAATAGTACCTTAGATCACTGAAGTCACATGTCATGACTCCCCTGTATACTGTCTTCTCCAAACTAAATATCCTCACTTACTTTTTCAGATCATAAGGCAAATATACAAATATCATAACAATAATAAAGGCAAAACATACAATCACCATAAGAGGAAGATAAAAAGGTGGTCTGGAAATTTGATTTTTTTTAAGGAATGAAGTTTTTTTAACTGAAAAGGTGAAATGTTTAACTGATATTGAGAAGCATTATGTCTTTCCATTGACACATATTCATCAAGTCACTCTGTCCACCAATTCATCCTGTCAAAAAGGAAATGTAGCTTGATAAAGACTTTTTCTTGGTGACACCATGCCAGCCCCTGTTGGCCACCTCACCGAGTCTTTCCAAGTTACATTTAGTTTTTGCTTAGCTTTATTTACTATCAATGCCTACTTTGAGAAAAGTTTCAAAAAATAATACTTATCTGCATATGAATCATTGCAAAATGAATTTCAGAATGTGAATACCATCTATTAAGAATTAAGGGAGAAGCCAGCAAACCATCAGAATCCTAGAGGAGAACACAGGAAGCAAGCTCTTTGACTTTGACCACAGCAACTTCTTACTCAACACGTCTCCAGAGGCAAGGGAAACAACAGCAAAAATGAACTATTGGGACCTCATCAAGATAAGAAGCTTCTGTACAGTGAAGGAAACAATTAACAAAACTAAAAGGCAACCAATAGAATGGGAGAAAATATTTGCAATGAAATACTGGATAAAGGCTTAATATCCAAAATCTATGAAGAACTTATCAAACTCAACACCAAAAAAAAAAAAAAAAAAAAAAAAATTCAGTGAAGAAATGGGCAGAGGACCTGAATAGACACTTTTCCAAAGAAGATATAGTGGCTAACAGACCCATGAAAAGATACTCAAGATCACTCATCATCAGGGAAATACAGATCAAAATCATAATGAGATACCATCTCACACCTGTCAGAATGACTAAAATTAACAACTCAGGAAACAACAGATGTTGGTGAGGAACTGTTTTTACCCTGTTGGTAGGATGCAAACTGGTGCAGTCCCTTTGGCAGAGAGGATGGAGGTTCTCCAAAAGATAAAAATATAACCACCCTATGACCCAGCAACTGTACTACTAGGTATTTATCCAAAGAAAACAAAAATGCTGATTTGAAGGGGAACGTGCACCCCAATGTTTACAGCAGCATTACCAACAACAGCCAAACTATGGAAAGAGCCCAAATGTCCATCAACTGATGAACGGATAAAGAAGATATGATAGACACACACACATACACACACACACACACACACACACACACACACACACACACACACACACAGGAATATTACTAGTAATCAAAAAGAATGAAATCTTGCCATTTGCAATAATGTGGGTGGAACAAGAGTATATTATGCTAAGTGAATTAAGTCAGAGAAAGACAAGTATGCTATGATTTCACTCAAAGGTGGAATTTAAGAAGCAAAATGTGAAAATAGGGGAAGGGAAGGAAAAGTAAAATAAGATAAAAACAGGGAGGCAAACCATAACAGAGTCTTAACAATAGAGAACAAGCTGAGGGTTGCTGGAGGGGAGGTGGGTGGGGAATGGACTAAATGGGCAATGGTTTGGGCACTTGTTGGGATAAGCACTGAGTGTTGTATCTAACTGATGAATGCCTAAATTCTACTTCTGAAGCCAATACTACATTATATGTTAACTAACTCGAATTTAAAAAAAAGAAGTTTTCCAGTAGGACAGAGACCAATTTGACAACAGTGGAAATCCATTCATTAGCACAACCTTTACTTTTTTTCTATGTTATATATCTTCAAAGTGTTGCTTCTCATTACCTCCCAAGAAAACCACCTGCAATTCTTATTAGAGGATTTGTGGGGTGGTTTTTTTTTTTCTTTGGTGGGGAGGGAGCGAGGGGGGGGGCATAAAATAAAACAACCTAAAGTGATAAAAAAAAAAAAAATTAAGGGAGAAGCAATGTGATGAAATGAAATCTTTTCTTCTTACTCCTCTCAGTATTTTCTTATAGAAAGTTCCAAGCATGGAAAAGTTGAAGGACTTTTACAGTAAACATCTATATACTTAATAACTAGATTAAATTACTGTTTTGCTAACTCTGATTTGTCACTTGTCTATTGGTTACTCTTTCTATCCATCACCCTAACTTTTTTATATAGGTCAGTGTAAGGTACATTCACCCTCACACTTAATCTCTAATGTGTCAGTACACATGCCATTATTGGTTCTTTTCTGACACTTTTTTTTAAGTTTATTTATTTTGAGAGAGAGAGCATGTGCGCTGTGAAAGAGTGCGGGGGAGGGGAGGAAAGAGAGATTAGAGAGAATTCCAAGCAGGCTCCCCACTGTTAGCACAGAGCTGGATGTGGGGCTTGGTCCCACGAAACAAGAGATCATGACCTGAGCCAAAATCAAGAGTCAGATGCCTAAACAACTGAGCCACCCACGTGCCCCTTTTTCTGACTCTTTCAGTTAACACTGTCTTAAGAATCCCTTTGCCATTCTTTCCCTCATTTCCTTTACTTTCTCACTTTCAACATCATTCCTCCCACTTTCTAGCCCCTAAGTTCTAAATGATAAAAACAAAGGGTGAAAAATCTGAGCATGGAACAGTCCTGAAGCAGCATCAGGACAGGACATGGAAAATCACACAGGGCCTCAGAGGCATTATCACCCCAGACCTGCAATGGATGAGGTCCTCATGAACAAACAGAAACCAACTGATAAGATAGGGAGGTAACAATGAACATGCCACTCTAATAACTTACTTTGGGAAACAAAGCTATCAAACACCCAGGCATTTCTTGATCAGCTCAGTTTCTCCCTGAACTAACCCTAAGGGTGGGCCAGATGGTGAAGGCTTTTGATGAACAGACTCAGAGGCATGGAAGTAGTTAGAAGCTGTGAGTTCCATGGAGCCTTATCAGCAATGATGTTTCAACAACTGGACAGCATCATGACTGACACCAAAAGGGTGCTTCATAATTAGCATAATGGAATGAGTCTGTGATTACTAACTACACTCTAGGAGAACTGCTGAACCAACCAGGAACTCACGTTGTGGATCAGGGCACCTCTCAACTGAACCGTGCTGGGGAACCATGCCAGATTCTACCCTTCCAACTCCCTAGAAGTTCCATGACTACCATGCTCATTTGAATAACACATTCTGTCTTAGCCATATGTATGTCGTTATTTCAGCTTTCGTGAAATCCTAATCCTGCTTCAGTCTAAAAGACGATCTGTCTTTAAAATGGGGGGCTTAGGGGGGCCTGGGTGGCTCAGTCCATTGAGTGTCCACCTCTTGATTTCAGCCCAGGTCATGATCATAGGGTTGTGGGATCAAGCTCTGTGTTGGGTTCCAGGCTCAGCGTGGAGCCTGCTTGAGATTCTTTCTCTCTTTTTTTTATCTCTTTGCCCCTCTCCCCAGCTCACTCTCTAAAAAAAAGAATGAATGAATGAATGAATGAATGAAATGGGATGTCCATGACTATCTAATCCCATATTTGAAAAACTGATTTTACTGGCTTCACTCTCAAAAAAAAAGGGAGCCATTCCCTACCACCTGATGTTTTCTATGTGAAGTTTTCCTTGGTGTGCAAAAGCCATTCTTTTCCTCTATCTCAAGATTTAGGTCTGATAAGAAGTGTTAGTCATTTATTTTCTGGGATTCCTAATTACCAGTCCATACAGACTTGGCAAAGTGAGCCCATCAGTGGAAAGATAGCATCACCCAAGTGCAAATACGAAACTTTTCACAATAGACGGCTTCTCTGTAGTGACAGCTACATCTGGTTTTGACAAATCAAATTCATTTTGCCACCCATAAAAGGAGTAGTCATAAAGTCTCAAGGTGAACCCTTGGGTTATGTAACACCTTCCTAAAGTAGTTCTTTCAAAGGTTTAGATGTCATCAATCAGATTATTTCATAGCAAGCAATTCCTGTCTTCTACTGCTTAACCATTTGTACCCCCGATCACTTTCCCTGTATAGATACCATGGTAAATATCTGCAAACATCAGCATTTCATGCTAGCATCACACTCTTCAGAGTTTATTTGAATGCAAACCATTATGGTGTTAGGGTGGAACATGACACAGAAACAAAGCTCTATCTCACGGGAGTTTACTTGCAGACTGGGAAAAAAAGTCAGACCCTTTTAGGCACTGGCACCTCAGTGGTAAAATGCCAACTGCCAACTAAAATTGATCTCCAATTGCCTCTATTACAAATGACCAAAATACAAGGTTCGGATGCACATGAAAACCTTTCAAGAGGGTAAAAGATACTCGAATGTAGAGAGTGGCTTTTATTACCGCAATGCTTCAACAGGGTCACAAGCACTACGCGTCACAGACCTCAGAAAGGGCTTCAGCTAGATAATCCAAGAGCAGTTCATGTAAGCTGGGCTTCGAGGCCATGTTTGTCCTGACTTCATTAGTTCTTTTTATTCCTTTGATGCATCGGTCTCTAGTGATGGAAACTCTTTTTTTTTTTTTTTTTTTTTAAAGAAACTAAAGCACAAAAGGAAACTGAAAAAGCTGCAAACTGATTTGGCAACAGCTAAGCAAGAGGCTGCCATCACAGTCCTGGAACTGAATGAGAAGATAAAGACTCTGTGTGAAGGAAAGCCAGCCCCTAGAGGTCAGTATTACCACGTGACAGTTGCACGCTGGCCCTCTATCCTGCGAGATACATGGTTTTATTGGCAACAGAGCTAAAAGCAGGGCCACAGTGCCAGGCAGCATACTGGCCCAACAGCATGCAGGTCTGGCCTGGCCTGACCTCCTTTCCACATGAATAGTGACATTACACAAACTACTGACTCCAGGCTGGGTTCACTTTCACTGTAAGTGAGGCAGAGAATGAATAAGCAGTTCCTTAAAGCAAAGTCTCTGAGGCTGAAGAGCTGGACTTGGTAGAACTGATAAGCGTCTCTGCACAAGCTGGGCGGCAGTGAGGGAGGTGAGCCAAAGGAGGACCCGACAGATGAAGCTCTTGAGTGGAGCGAGGAGATGAGTGTGGACAGGCCTGTAGGCTAAGGCAGGCCCAGGGAAGTTAAAAAAAAAAAAAAAAAAAAAAAAAAAAAAAGCGTTTAAACAATAGGTGAATGAGCCAGAACCAAGCAGGCAAGGCTGGGAGAGGAGGAAATCTGGGTGGTTTAGAAAGATTTTAATAGCCGCTTTGGTGTAGATCTTTAACAAGTCTTCTCTAAGAGACTATAAACACACATTGGGGGAAAAAGACCCCTCAGACCGTCATCATTAGCCATGATATGAGTTACCATTTAATACATTGTGCCAGGCATTTTGCTAAGCACTTCACATGAATTTAAGTCTCAGAATAAGCTCTGAAGTAAGTACGTTTATGGATCCCCAAAGAATAAACAGAGGCTTAGGGATGTTGGTTACTTTGCCCCAGATTAGTGTGAGCAACACCTAAGGCCATGAGCCTCCAGACAGCCACTTACACTACCCAGTGTGCCTATGCACCTCTGAACAGAAGGCTATTTTGTCTCTGTTCTACAGAAGGGCTATCCATCCTCATTCTGCCTGGTGGATCTCTTGCAAAACCGTGGGCCCCTGGATAAATGTCCTCCTCTCGTGTGTGGCATTCTTGTAAAACCAGAAACATGCCCTTATTCTTCCTCTGGTTTCCTTTATTATTCATAAATAATTCTGGAAAAAGAGGAGGACCGTGGAAATAAATGGAGGAGGGGAAAGTAGGCGATGTGGTGGCTTCAGAAAGGGAGACACATCAGCATCCCGGCCATGTGGTAGAGCTTTTAATATGAGTTTGGATTTAATTTTCTATTTTGAAAAGTGCTATCCTGGGGATGAAATGGCATGGAACACAGTCATCTTGAAAAAAAAAAATGCTGAAGGTCAATTTGTTTTTCTCTTTCCACAAAACATAATGATAGCTTATGAATTTGCTTTTGCCACCATGAAAACCTAGGGAATAAAATCCACTCAACGATATTATCCATTTAAAGGTCTTTATCCTAGGACACCATAGCCAGATTTCAGGTTAGTTGTGTAATAAGAAACTGATAATAATTGTACAGCACATTGGAGAAAGTTCTCCAATTCACCTGAGAGAAGCTTTCAACTTATCGACTATATTTTTCATCTAGTGAAAGAGATAATACTGCAAGGTATATAATTCTCATCGTTGACAAAAATATCATCTGCTGTCTAATGACAAATCCTGTCTAATGAAAAATCCTGTCTAATTTTGTCCTTTTGATATTTGAGTAGGTCAAAATGAAATTATCCTGAGGTACTGGGACTCTCATGGTTCAAAGAGGGTAGAAAACATTAAGTCCCACCTTCTGTGCCCATTTTTTTCTCTGTATTTGTTTTTTTTAAGCTACTAGAAGAAAAATCCACAAAACCTGAATGCATTATGAACAGCTACAAATTTAAATAAGGGCAGATGTTCCAAGGTCAATCAGGGATGAAAAGAGTGACTCGTTTTGGACCTATATGTTGCTTCCTTTTTTGGCTGAAAAAGTGAGTCAGTGGACTGACTTAAATCAAATATTTGCACTTTCTTGCTCTCCCACTACTCCCATGTTCCTCAACCTGAATTCAATAGTCCAGGAGACTGTCAAAGCACTTGTGGCCCCACAGTCATATTGGCTTTCATTCGCAGAGACTGTGGTCACCTTGTCCTACGTCTTAACACACTTGAAAGTAAAGTCTGCAAAGATGTCGGTAGCTTTAACACACAATGCCCTCCATTTAAACACACACCAGTTAGGGTTGACCCACCTCCCACACACATGTCTAGACCAGAACAATAGCCCTCCTCTAGTTATCTTGTATCCTTTTATAAAATGTTTGTTTTCAGTTCTCAGACCTCTGTTTGCAAATGACAGATGTCCCAGTCATAATAGCTTAAGGAGAAAGGGTGATTTATTGGCATAAACAAACTAAGAAAGGGCATGCCATTAGCCTTATAGTCGAATGGATACAGAGTCTCAGACACTATCAAAACATTCTGACAACACTCATCTCTGCTTCTGTCTCCATTGAGACTTCATTCTCTCAAGTGGGATGTCAGAAGAGACTGGAAACGTGGCCATAAGCAACTAGAGGCTGTCCCCATCTTTCCTCCAGAGAGAAAAGAAAGCATTTTTCCACCAACTCCCAGTTAGAAAAAGTACAATAAAGCATTCTTTCCTAGCTTGAGTTGGATACCCATGCAGGGACATGACCCAATCTTTGTGGCCAAGGGTGGGGTACTACGGTTGGGCAAGGTTCCGGTCATGCACCCTGCCACTGGGTGGCATGATAGAGGGAAATCAGGGTGGAAAAGAAGAATGTTCTGACTGGCAACTCCCAACAGAAGCACTGGGCTGGTCTGGGAGAGAAGCACTCCCTTAAAGGAAGGGATAACCCATTACTAGAAAGAAAGAGTAAGGGACAAAACCAACGTGTCCAATAGAGTCTCAACTAGTGGTCAAGTTAAAATATAACGCAATGCTTGCCTCATGAGTCACCCACCCATGAGTAGTGGCAATTTTTAAGTAGATTCTTCTTGATGAACAAAAGGACTTCATGATCCAAGAAATAAATGCCCAATGGTACAATTTCAGACCCCATAAAAATGGAGAGTGAACCAAACTACTATGGGAAAGGAATCCCCTTCCATCCTCCACCAAGTGTCATCATGGGTGCCTACTCTAAAGGCCTGCCTTATTGTAACAACTGAAATTGCAAGAGGGCAAAACAGTTTTTATTCTAAATGACATGCTACTTGGATTGACGTAAACCTACTTCTGTGTTATAATTACAGATTATGTCTGTAGTTCTAACAAGCAGATGGAGATATTTCCAAATAAATTAGAATATTTTTTACCCAAGTGTGCAATTTTTTTCCTCGTTTGGTTCATTTTCTAAGTAAATCTGTATATATAGTAGGTTGGCATTCAGCTCTTCTGATCAGAGGGATGTTCCTGATCAGAATATTAGGAATACCTTTAAGCATATTCTCACGGATCAAACAGTGAGTTACCAAACTTTTTCCTTTTCGTTTTACATCAACACAGTAAACTACTTCATTGGCTATGTACTTAAATTACCTCCAAGGAAATAAATGATTTAAGTCAATGGAAAGTTCAACCGAAAAGAAAAACACCTTTCTTATAAAACTGGCACAGCAGGAAACTTACAGCCTGAGCGTTGTTTGTGGATTTTACTTTGTGCAAATAATCACAGCCCAAGGCAGATTCCTTCCGTCATTTCCACAGCCTGCGTCTGAAGTGCTTACAGCTTTATTTACCACCATAATTCACTAAAATGCCTACTGTACCCCTTAAGACTCGCCTTTGGGTAAACCTTAGTACACAAGAACCTAAAGTTAAGTTTCAGAAACAATCTTTGTGTCCTTTGCTTCCTTTGCTTAAAAGGACAAAGCTCCTATGCAAAAGACATTGGTGACTAAGTCCCCTTGTTGGTACATGAGCATGAAATCACTTGCTGTGATGGAACACCTATCTTTTAACAGAACATCAGAGACCTGGTTCAGAGATTTCAAGCCAGTGTACAAATGTACTGTTCTGGATTTTTTTTTCCTTTTCATTCTTTTCTCCTAATATGCACAGCTAGTATACCAAGTAAGGTATCTAGCCTACACATACAAGTTGCCATTGCCCCAGTGACGGCAATATCAATTCTAAGTCATCTCTCAATTTTACTCCTGTTCAGAAGATTCTCCCAGTTAGTGAAGGTAGATCCCAGGACAAGCTTATCCAGGACTCAGTGTCTGAATAGAGCTAGCCATTGTGTTCAAGCAGGCATGGAAAAGGAATGACATTTCAGTGATATTCAGTGACACAAAGATGTTTTTGTTTGTTTTTTTATACATGAAATTTATTGTCAAATTGGTTTGTATACAATACCCAGTGCTCATCCCAACAGGTGCCCTCCTCAATGCCCATCACCCACTTGGCACAAGGCTGTTTTTAAACACTAGTCATTTTAATGATTAGACTATTGCTGTTCTATATTGTTCAAATAAAATTTAAGAGATTTATCTCTTTATCAACCAACTGTATCAGTCAACTGGGACCAAAATTTTCAAGAGTATCTTTTATCATGATGTCCACCCCAAGGACTCAACCCTCTTATTCTCTCTCTTCCTGTAAACTTCCTTAGGATCAAAGCTCCTATAGAAACTTGGTGTTAAAAACAAAACAAAACAACAACAACACAACACAAAAAAAACCCTGGGATTTGAGGGTGATAAGAACATTCTGGAATTAAATAGTAACAGTGGTTATACAACATTGTTAATATAGGAAAATGAATGAATTTTACACTTTAAGGTGGTTAATGTGGTGTATTTCATGTTCTATGAAATCTCAACTGGGAAAAAAACAGTGATTAAAACAATCCTCACTGGGATGTAATGACTAACACCTTGTCAAGTTTAAGTGTATTTTAATGAGAGTGCTTTGGGCCCAAATAAAATCTTGTCTTGGTGGAGTTCCAAGCATTTAGAGAGAGGTTATATTCCGATTTGCTGGAGTAAGGCCAATCTTGAGTAGCTGTCCATTTGTGTCCAGATTTTTTTCAACAATGCCATCCTGCCCTTTTTGACTTTCTCTCAGCACAGCTCTTCATAAGCCTGTCCTTCCTCATATTAAGAACCAGTTACTTGATCGATAGTTCTACACCAACATTCTTTCACTACTGAACACAGATGTTTATCTTACCAGAATTTTCGAAGAACGTAACAAAGAAGGCCCTGGGATCTCACTGTTGCAAATGTTCAAACATTGTCGAAATGCACTGTTCACCACCCATTTCATCAGGCTGCATGGGGTTCAGTCTGATATTTGGTCAAAGCATAAACAGACTGCCTGTACTTCCCTACTGCTGTCAAGGGTGTTACTGCCATCACAGAAACTGACAAGAACTTGGGAAAACAAAAAGTAGATATCTTCCCCCTCAAACATACACATGATTATCCCCGCATCTGCAGAAAAGAGTATTCTGTTAAGCACTCCCACTGAATCCTCAAATTCCAGAAGCTATTCCAAGGTGAGATATTTTACATGTAGACCAGGAAACACCAGCAAGTCATAATAGGGACAGTGAGAGAGTGTAGGAGTGGTAACTTCGAGATGTACTTTCTAAGAAGTTCCTAAGGAGTTTTAATATTTATGGCAGAGAATAGCTTATATTCATCCTTATAATCTCTAGGTTTCATTCAGAGATTGCCTGTCAGTTTGTCTCTTCCTTTGTCCACTGAAGTCTTCCTGAAATAGGCTGGCTTCCTTAAGTAGAACTCCACAGCCGAAGTCTGATTTCAGAAGTCCCCTCAAGGACAAGCAACTGCGCCAGGAGCCTGAAAAGCTTGGGGATGCATCATGAAGATCCCAAGAAATGTGACTTATTAACTATGTGCAAATTTAGGGTGGTTCTAATTTTCAAAAGGACATTCTAGAAACCTCTAGTCTTGAAAATCACTCCCATGAAAACTAGGTGTTGCTCCAGACTCTGTTGGGTGCAAGTGACAAAAACCAAACTGTAACTATTCTCAGCAGGCTGAAGCACAGGGTTCGTGGACTGCTCATTCGGCTCTTCTTTGATACTAGCTCTACTTGAGCTACTGCAGGCCCAGATCCGGAGACGCCCTGGCTGCCCTGGTCTATAGTGAACATCTGTTTCTGCCTGCTCACAGCCACTTCCTTCTGTCTTTGGTAGAAGCATGATTTTCCTTGGGAGATGTGTTCCTCTCCCATTCTCTGAAGTCCTATGGGACTGTTTAATCACAATGTCCCTTTCCTCCTGCCCAGGAAGATCCTTGTGACTTGCCATCTTACTCTCCTAATAAGCATTCTTTTTTTTTTTTTTGCTTTTTTGCTTTAAGTAGTCAGTATTGGCTTATAATACTTGCAGCTAAAGAACCTAAATTTATTTCCAACTCCAGGGAACAGAACTTCTTTCTCACAGAATCTATTCAGAATCTTACACAGGAATTTTATCGACCCTACTTATATCATATTCTTACCCATGGATTGATGGCTATGGCCAAGACAGTGGGATCTTTTCATGGACCACAAGTGTGTCACATGCCAGAGGTCAAGGGTTAGGAAATGGTATCAGAAAAAAAGATGGGAAAACATTCTGGACAGAAGACCAAAAAAACCTCTCATTGTCCTCTTTAATCTACCTTAGTTACGCTTACAAACTTGTAGAAAATACCCAGGAGATGAAGATAAGGTCTATCTTGTCAGTGAAGTACAAAATGTATCTTCTTTCTCTCCGTATCACTTCCCAACTGCGTATTTAGGCCCTTCCTTTGCAAAAGGTCTGGAAATATATTTATTTTATAATTAACAAAGGGTAAGAAGATCCATTCTAAAATTTTTGGTAGGGGTCCAAAATTTGGACCTTTGTAGCTATACCAGCTGTGGGAATTCAATGATGTCAAGGTCCCCTCCCTCCTTTGTTTGTAAGACTAATTTTGGAATTATACTATTATCAGGAAATGGTATCCTTCCTTCTATCCATCCCTTAGGATTTTTTTTAAGTCTCCTGGCTTCTGTATCCTGAGAGGTGGGATAATAGTGCAAACGCCAGCTAATGTCAAACAAGGCACATGGGAATTGGAACTGGATCAACTTCAAAGTTTCCCTACTTAACCATGGAGACTGCTATGATCACCAGAAGGGCATGTGCTGTTTGGCAATGCTGTTAAAGAACCCAGACTAGAGCTGAGAAGAAAGGTGTCTCCTCCTAGAAATTTGCAGAGAAGTAGTTGAACCCTTATCAAACACTGGCAGATGGATATTTGTCAACATAAGATAAATGGGAGAATCTGTGGGTTACAATTGTCAGAGAGTTGGAACACCACTGGAGCTGTTCCTGGTACAAACATCTTGATGCCAAAGTAGAAAAAGTGAATGATGTTCTCTCCTGCATTCCCCAGAAACCTCAATATTATTTCTTTTGATGACTCAATGTTTCCTGATACAAGGCTGAAGTTAGAGAATAACTATATTGGTAACATGAATAACTTTGGAGGAATGAATGAATACTCTAGAAAGAATGCATAGAACAAGAGTCTGCTGAACAAAGTGGGTGTCTTCTCTTTGAAGGCACAGGATTGATTTCTGGTAGTAGGATAGTGTTAGATATATACGCTTGTGTATATATTAGATATATACCCCTATGCATATTGTGGTGGTCTGTAAGAATATTTATTTTTAAAGATCTACTGCCTTGTACCAGATTATCCTACTAAATCCTCAATCAAATAAAACCACAATTTGGTGCTAGACAAAAACAACAGCAACAACAACAACAAAAAAACCCATATAACTGAGAAGAAATAAACAGTGAATGTAAGAGGAACAGCATCAGTCCTGATTTGCTTAATATGCAACTGGAACCAGGAGAAGTGTGTTAATTATGCTGGCATAATAATTGGTGCCTATAAGATCTGAAAACATTATAGCTCTTCTATAGGTGCTTTCCTTCATCCCAGAAATTAGAGCTGAGAATGTTGCTCTGCTTTTCTGGTAAGACCGGGAAGTCCTGCAACATCAAGCTGCCATCTTGACCAAGGCCCGCTGTTAGAACATCTGCTCCAGAGGGATTAAAGGAAGATGGCGGTGTAGGAGGACGCTGGGCTTACTGCGTCATGCGGATCACTTAGATTCCACCTACACCTGCCTAAATAACCCAGAAAACCACCAGAACACTAGCAGAATGGATTCTCTGGAGCCAAGCACAGACGAGAGGGCCATGGAAGAAGGTAGGAAGGGTGGAGAGGCGGTGCGCGCTACACGGACTGGCGGGAGGGAGCCGGGGCTGAGGGGTGGCCCACTGGCAAAGCAGAGCCCCCGAGTCTGGCTTGCAAAAGCCGAGGGGCTGGAGGGAGTATGTTCTGACAGCAAGCGGGACTTAACATCTGGAAGGTTATACATTAACAGCTCTGCTCAGAGAGTGGGAAGGCTGGAGGACAACTGGAGGGAGAGTTGTTGAGCCCTGGATGACACAGCTCAGCTTGACAGGGAACAAAGGCGCTCGACAGCGCCATCTCCCTCACCCATCCCCCAGCCAAAATCCCAAAGGGAACTGGTTCCTGCCAGGGCACTTGCTTGCACCTTCCAAACACCCAATGCTGTGCTTCTGCGGATCCATCCCTCCGGCGGTGGGTCTGACTCCCTCCTGGTGCCACAGGGCCCCTCCCAAAGCAGATCACTGAAGGATAAGCGAGCTGAGCCTGCCCCTCCCACCCCTGTGCACCTTGCCGATCCACTCCAGCTAATATGCTGGATCCCCAACACCACAAGCCTGGCAGTGTGCAAGTAGCCCAGATGGGGCACACCACCCCACAGTGAATTCCACCCCTAGGAGAGGAGAAGAGAAGGTACACACCAGTCTGACTGTGGCCCCAGCGGTGGGCTGGAGGCAGACATCAGGTCTGATTGTGGCCCTGCCCATCAACTCAAGTTACTCAAGACAGCACAGGGGAAGTGCCCTGCAGTTCCGCATCACTCCAGGGACTATCCAAAATGACGAAAAGGAAGAATTTCCCTCAAAACAATGTCCAGGAAATAACAACAGCTAATGAACTGATCAAAAATAATTTAAACAATATAACAGAAAGTAAATTTAGAATAATAGTCATAAAATTAATCGCTGGGCTTGAAAACAGTATAGAGGACAGCAGAGAATCTATTGCTACAGAGATCAAGGGACTAAGGAACAGTCAGGAGGAGCTAAAAATGCTATAAACGAGCTGCAAAATAAAATGGAAACAACCACGGCTCGAATTGAAGAGGCAGAGGAGAGAATAGGTGAACTAGAAGATAAAATTATGGAAAAAGAGGAAGCTGAGAAAAGAAAAATTAAAAAATCCAGGAGTATGAGGGGAAAATTAGAGAACTAAGTGATGCACTAAAGAGAAATAATCTACGCATAATTGGTATTTCAGAAGAGGAAGAGAGAGGTGAAGGTGTACTTGATGAAATAATAGCTGAAAACTTCCCGGATGTGGGGAAGGAAAAAGGCATTGAAATCCAAGAAGCACAGAGAACTCCCTTCAGATGTAACTTGAATCAATCTTCTGCACGACATGTCATAGTGAAACTGGCAAAATAAAAGGATAAAGAGAAAATTCTGAAAGCAGCTAGGGATAAACACACTCTAACATATAAAGGGAGACCTATAAGACTCGTGACCAATCTCTCTACTGACACTTGGCAGGCCAGAAAGGAATGGCAGGAAATCTTCAATGTGATGAACAGAAAAAATATGCAGCCAAGAATCCTTTATCCAGCAAGCCTGTCATTTAGAACAGAAGGAGAGATAAAGGTCTTCCCAAACAAACAAAAACTGAAGGAATTCATCAGCACTAAACCAGCCCTACAAGGGATCCCAAGGGGGATCCTGTGAGACAAAGTACCAGAGACATCGCTACAAGCATGAAACCTACGGACATCACAATGACTCTAAACCCATATCTTTCCATAATAACACTAAATGTAAATGGACTAAATGTGCCAACCAAAAGACACAGGGCATCAGAATGAATAAAAAAACAAGATCCATCTATTTGCTGTCTACAAGAGACTCATTTTAGACCTGAGGACACATTCAGATTGAAAGTGAGGGGATGGAGAACTATTCATCATGTTGCTGGAAGTCAAAAAAAGCTGGAGTAGCCATACTTATATCAGAAAAACTAGACTTTAAATTAAAGGCTGTAACAAGAGATGAAGAAGGGCATTATATACTAATTACAGGGTCTATCCAACAGGAAGAGCTAACAATTATAAATGTCTATGTGCCAAATACGGAGCCCCCCAAATATATAAAACAATTACAAACATAAGCAACCTTATTGATAAGAATGTGGTAATTGCAGGGGACTTTAACACTCCACTTACAGAAATTGATAGATCATCTAGACACACGGTCAATAAAGAAACAAGGGCCCTGAATAATACATTGGATCAGATGGACTTGACAGATATATTTAGACGTCTGTATCCCAAAGCAACAGAATATACTTTCTTCTCCAGTGCACATGGAACATTCTCCAAGAGAGATCACATACTGGGCAACAAAACAGCCCTTCATAAGTATACAAGAATTGAGATCTTATCATGTATACTTTCAGACCAAAATGCTATGAAGCTTGCAATCAATCACTGGAAAAAGTCTGGAAAACCTCCAAAAGCATGGAGGTTAAAGAACACCCTACTAAAGAGTGAATGGGTCAACCAGGCAATTAGAGAAGAAATTTAAAAATATATGGAAACAAACGAAAATGAAAATACAACAATCCAAACACTTTGGGATGCAGAGAAGGCAGTCCTGAGAGGAAAATACATTGCAATCCAGGCCTATCTTCAGAAACGAGAAAAATCCCAAATACAAAATCTAACAGCACACCTAAAGGAAATAGAAGCAGAACAGCAAAGGCAGCCTAAACCCAGCAGAAGAAGAGAAATAATAAAGATCAGAGCAGAAATAAACAATATAGAATCAAAAAACAAAACAAAACTGTAGAGCAGATCAATGAAACCAAGAGCTGGTTTTTTGAAAAAATAAACAAAATTGATAAACCTCTAGCCAGGCTTCTCAAAAAGAAAAGGGAGAAGACCCAAATAGATAAAATCATGAATGAAAATGGAATTATTACAACCAATCCCTCAGAGATACAAGCAATTATCAGGGAATACTATGAAAAATTATATGCCAACAAACTGGACAACCTGGAAGAAATGGACAAATTCCTAAACACCCATACGCTTCCAAAACTCAATCAGGAGGAAATAGAAAGCTAGAACAGACCCATAACCAGTGGAGGAATTGGATCAGTTACCAAAAATCTCCCAACAAATAAGAGTCCAGGACCAGATGGCTTCCCAAGGGAGTTCTACCAGACGTTTAAAGCAGAGATAATACCTATCCTTCTCAAGCCATTCCAAAAAATAGAAAGGGAAGGAAAACTTCCTGACTCATTCTATGAAGCCAGTATTACTTTGATTACTAAACCAGACAGAGACCCAGTAACAAAAGAGAACTACAGGCCAATATCCCTGATGAATATGGATGCAAAAATTCTCAATAAGATACTAGCAAATCGAATTCAACAGCATACGAAAAGAATTATTCACCATGATCAAGTGGGATTCATTCCTGGGATGCAGGGTTGGTTCAACATTCGTAAATCGATCAACGTGATACATCACATTAATAAAAGAAAAGATAAGAACCATATGATCCTGTCAATCGATGCAGAAAAAGCATTTCACAAACTTCAGCAACCTTTCTTAATAAAAACCCTCGAGAAAGTCGGGATAGAAGGAACATACTTAAACATCATAAAAGTCATTTATGAAAAGCCCACAGCTAACATCATCCTCAACGGGGAAAAACTGAGAGCTTTTTCCCTGAGATCAGGAACACGACAGGGATGCCCACTCTCACCGCTGTTGTTTAACATAGTGCTGGAAGTTCTAGCATCAGCAATCAGACAACAAAAGGAAATCAAAGGCATCCAAATTGGCAAAGATGAAGTTAAGCATTCACTTTTTGCAGATGACATGATATTATACATGGAAAATCCGAGAGACTCCACCAAAAGTCTGCTAGAACTGATACATGAATTCAGCAAAGTTGCAGGATACAAAATCAATGTACAGAAATCAGTTGCATTCTTATACAATAACAATGAAGCAACAGAAAGACAAATAAAGAAACTGATCCCATTCATAATTGCACCAAGAAGCATAAAATACCTAGGGATAAATCTAAACAAAGATGTAAAAGATCTGTATGCTGAAAACTATAGAAAGCTTATGAAGGAAACTGAAGAAGATATAAAGAAATGGAAAAACATTCCCTGCTCATGGATTGGAAGAAGAAATATTGTCAAAATGTCAATACTACCCAAAGCTATCTACACATTCAATGCAATCCCAATCAAAATTGCACCAGCATTCTTCTCGAAACTAGAACAAGCCATCCTAAAATTCATAGGGAACCACAAAAGGCCCCGAATAGCCAAAGTAATTTTGAAGAAGAAGACCAAAGCAGGAGGTATCACAATCCCAGACGTTAGCCTCTACTACAAAGCTGTCATCATCAAGACAGCATGGTACTGGCACAAAAACAGACACATAGACCAATGGAATAGAATAGAAACCCCAGAACTAGACCCACAAACGTATGGCCAACTCATCTTTGACAAAGCAGGAAAGAACATCCAATGGAAAAAAGACAGTCTCTTCAACAAATGGTGCTGGGAGAACTGGACAGCAACATGCAGAAGATTGAAACTAGACCACTTTCTCACACCATTCACAAAAATAAACTCAAAATGGATAAAGGACCTGAATGTGAGACAGGAAACCATCAAAACCCTCGAGGAGAAAGCAGGAAAAGACCTCTCTGACCTCAGCCGTAGCAATTTCTTACTTGACACCTCCCCAAAGGCAAGGGAATTAAAAGCAAAAATGAACTACTGGGACCTTATGAAGATAAAAAGCTTCTGCACAGCAAAGGAAACAACCAACAAAACTAAAAGGCAACCAACAGAATGGGAAAAGATATTTGCAAATGACATATCAGACAAAGGGCTAGTATCCAAAATCTATAAAGAGCTCACCAAACTCCACACCCAAAAAACAAATAACCCAGCGAAGAAATGGGCAGAAAACATGAAAAGACACTTGTCTGAAGAAGACATCCGGATGGCCAGCAGGCACATGCAAAGA
This sequence comes from Puma concolor, assembly GCF_028749965.1. Taxonomy (NCBI): domain Eukaryota; kingdom Metazoa; phylum Chordata; class Mammalia; order Carnivora; family Felidae; genus Puma; species Puma concolor. The sequence goes on along the minus strand of NC_141667.1, from coordinate 135,473,781 downwards.
TGCTCAACGTCGCTCCTTATCAGGGAAATACAAATCAAAACCACACTGAGATATCATCTCACACCAGTCAGAGTGGCCAAAATGAACAAATCAGGAGACTATAGATGCTGGCGAGGATGTGGAGAAACGGGAACCCTCTTGCATTGGTGGTGGGAATGCAAATTGGTGCAGCCGCTCTGGAAAACAGTGTGGAGGTTCCTCAAAAAAATTAAAAATAGACCTACCCTATGACCAAGTGATAGCACTGCTAGGAATTTACCCAAGGGATACAGGAGTGCTGATGCACAGGGGCACTGTACCCCAATGTTTATAGCAGCACTCTCAACAATAGCCAAATTATGGAAAGAGCCTAAATGTCCATCAACTGATGAATAGATAAAGAAATTGTGGTTTGTATACACAATGGAGTACTACGTGACAATGAGAAAGAATGAAATGTGGTCCTTTGTAGCAACGTGGATGGAACTGGAGAGTGTGATGCTAAGTGAAATAAGCCATACAGAAAAAGACAGATACCATATGTTTTCACTCTTATGTGGTCCTAAGAAACTTAACAGAAGACCCTGGGGGAGGGGAAGAAAAAAAAAAGAGGTTAGAGAGGGAGAGAGCCAAAGCATAAGAGACTCTTAAAAACTGAGAACAAACTGAGGGTTGATAGCGGGTGGGAGGGAGGGGAGGGTGGGTGATGGGTATTGAGGAGGGCACCTTTTGGGAAGAGCACTGGGTGTTGTATGGAAACTAATTTGACAATAACTTTCATATAATGAAAAAAAAAAAAGAAAAGAACATCTGCTCCACAAAGATGGTCTAAACATGGTCCAAGGGCCCATTTTTTAATTGGCCATCCCTATTGAATAAAGAAAGAGCTCTGTTCCCATTCCAGGGGATTCTGAAAAGAACTTGGCAAACAAAGGTGGGAAGATCCCTCAGTCACAAACTGAACTTGTATTGTTATATACTGATTAGAATTCAAAAAGGTCAATTTCTGAGGCCAAGGAAATAAAAGGTTGCAAGAGAGATGGTGTAGAGACACACAGACACCATGTATGGACAAAAACAAGAATTATTATGAGTCCTCAAGAGCAGAAAAAGTGCTTAAAAGAATCAGGTCAATAGGATAAAACTTTCTCAGTTGTATAAAATCCTAACATTTCTTTAACTCTAATATTCTTAAGTTTATAACACGATAGGTAATAAAAGTTTTATCACACTGAGCTATGTATAATAGGATTCTGACTTCAAGTAAAAGTCTCATCCTCTAAGCCAATCCCAGTAGGTCAACAATCTATTTGACAAACAGGCCCTTCCAGTCTCTTTATCCCAGCTCTACAGAGAAACAATTTTGATGGCACTGTATAGTAAAAACGTCTTTATGACTCTGGATGAGTGCCAAAATCTTCGGTCTTATCCTAGGTTGCTAGGTAAATTTCTGATAAAAAGGTAGATAATTTTCAATATGCTTTTATTTTTTATAAGGTATGCCACAACCAGACACTAGTTTCATTTAAAGACTACATATAATATTAATCCATATATTAATTTTGTTTACTATCTTTGAAAGATTACCTAGAGTTTTAAAATAAACTTTTAACTTCAAAGTTGTAAGATCTCACCTATCTATAATGATCGTATTACTAGAACTAAAAATCAAGATACTGACTGACATAAGATCTAGTATATAAATTTACATTCATACTCAAAAAATATGCGAAATCAGGATTATGCTATGGAATCCCAGGTATATGATCACTATACCTAGGGTTCAAAAAGGATTTCATAAGATAGTGGAAGCCACATTTATCTAATTGATTTTACTTGAGGACCTTCTCAGCTAACACTAGTGGGGTCTTAGAAGAGAAAGTTAGCGGAATGTAATTAACACCACAAATCCAGGAGAATGTCAGGAGACATTGAGAGAAATACAGAGTTCCCTACTCTACAAGTGAGGCTTGGGCTTTTCTTTCAATAATTGTATCCCAAGAAGATATTAGAACCAGACCTTATACAATCCATCTATCTTAATACTATAAACATTTCCAGATGCAAGCAAACTATCTTTTCTTTTTTATAATCATAACTTTTCCATATAAGTCCCAAGAGCCAGTAATTGAATTTGAGAAAAGATGTCCTTCTTTTGAAGTTGCTTTTGATCTAAAGCCAAAGGGAAGTAATTTATTTAGCAGAAGCTGTGGCCTCTAAACAATGATGTATATGTGGGAATATTGGCAAACAAAATAAAGTACCTTCATTTATTTGTCAATAAAGCAGTACCAAGATGGTAAGAATTCAGTTCAGAATAAATTCTTAAGGAAATAGAAACTGGTTTGAGGTTTTATTTTTTCCTTCCCCATGAGCACATGCTGATGAACACTCTTATTTATGTTATATCAAAGGCTTTGGTTCTTTGAAAACATTCCCAAAGAAAAGTGATAGACCTACAGTCTTTTATTGCCTCAATTACATGAGCTTCCCTTCTGGTTAATTTAAAGTAATAAATAAATACTCTTACCATTTCTAATGACTGGTTTCACATGTATATTTCTATTTTGGTGAAATTTTATTTATATTATTCCTGGATTTATTATATGCATCCATTATTTTAAACATTATTTGGTGCTTATGGAAGTTAAGCAAGAGTGAAAAAAATCTTGATTGAACTTCAAATCAAGGAAGGGAAAAACCATAATAAAAAGATTACACTAGAAAAATAAAATCTACATGGAATGAGCCAAATTTGAACATAATTGAAATACTATAGCCATATACAACTACTAGGAATTTCCCTCCCTCCCCACAAATTACCATTGTGCTTGGTACCTAAAGGCTTTGCACCAGCTATATCCTTTTCATAAGATGTCATAACCTTTTACCCAAATCCCTACCCTTGCTCCCTTTTTCTTCTGATCCTTCTTCACAAAGTCTTTTGCAACTATTTCCATCACCATTACTATCTCCCCAACTACTCCTTGGCCCTCCCATGAATTATGTAACCAATAAAACTTGTGTACACCAAAGTCATAACATCTATTATAAACATCTCTTTGCTTATTCTTTTCTTTTTAACTAACAGACTAGAGCTTTCTTGAAGAGAAACAAGAGATAGTTATTTTTCTTTGTATCCATAGCCTAGCACAGTGCCTGACACCTGATAGTCATGAAATGTTGGATGGATGAATGGATCCTGAATAAACGTTAATGGGAGTCTGTCCTGGTGTTCTATTGTTTAGTATGTTCATGAATTGCTAGGTTATGGAATGAGTTTGCTTATTAAATGAAAAATTCAAAACCAACCTGCATTACAGATTTGCCAGAAAATCAGTTGTACTTTCAGATTGCCAGTGATACCCATGCAGACACTAGCTCAGCTTCTGGATGCAAGGTTGAAATAGAGTGTCAAATCCTAGGAATGATTTGAAGTATTACTGATTGTTGAACACTGTATCATAGCCAGTTGATTCTGACGTATCTCCGACTGTGCTCTTTTGTGACTTTTCATTTTAGCATTTCAACTGTTACCGCTAGCATGTACATATACTTAGATGGCTTAAAATCTGGCACACTCATGGTTCACGTCAGAAGTTTGTCATTAAATTGGCCAATCCTGTACAACTGAACTGAACGTTAGTTCCAAAGTCCCTTACATCTACTCTTTAACCTGGCTGGTCTCCCTGCTCCACTTGGCACTTTGGACCAGTACCCAGCATTTCTGTGTTAGCCATACTCTGTGCCTTGAGCCACCCTGACCCTGCCCATCCTACATACCATTACCTGAATTCTTCCTGACATCCTGTGGCTTCATTACTGGTCAACAACTGTATGATTTTTTTATTTTGTTTCAATACTCCAGATTACATCTTGGGCTCTCATTCATTTAGTGATTGATCAATATACCACTTGATGCCTATGTGCTTGCACACATTTGTTTAGTTAATAAACAGACAGATTCCAGACAGATATTTAGATAATATCCTGCCTAATCCTACCCTAGCCCTTATGATTCTCTCCCCAGTGACCTAATGCTCCCATAAAGCTGGTCTTAGATACCAAGATGTAAGATAGATACCAAGATCTCTTAGGAATTTATCCTTCAGTGGTCTGGCTCAAGTCAACTCTTGCTTACTTTCATGTAGATCATGATTATCTAATCTTTGGTCCTTCACAAATGGTCTTATTTATTCCTGTCCTTCAACCATCTCACACTTTACATTAAAAGAATATTTAATTATAAAGAAGTACGGTTTGGGTAATGTCACTTCCATAGTGAGAAATAACATCAATGGCTTCCCATTGCCTATGAAATAAAATTCATGTTTTTAGCCTGACATTCAGAGCACTCCATGAACTGGCCTCAGCTCATCTTTCTAGATTTATTTCTTAAAATTTTCTTTTACGTACTCGTATTCCCTCTCTCCATCACTTGCCTGACAAAATTTGGGATTGAAGCCCTCCATCTCTGGTTTCCACTCCTGCCTACAAAGTAGCAAAACCTGCCTGATTGGTTTCACTTCACCTGATTATAGACCTTACATGAGCATTTAACTCTACCCAGCAAAACAGCCACAATTCTTTTTCCAGGAGATGGCTTTCTCACTCTCCAAGACAACTATTCTGTATCCTCATATCTCTTCTCAAACTTCACTCCCCTCCTCCACATGTAAACCCAGCTGATGACCTCGCCTACAATTCACTGATGACACAGGTCGTCAAATGGGGACTCCCTCCTCTTTCCACTATCAAATCTAAATTCTTGCTTCATATTGTCACATGTTCTGCTGGTTGCCTTCTGTATCAGTGGAAAAAGCGTGCTTCCTCCCATTCAAGGCTCTTTTCTCCTACTAGTGCTCCCAACTAGAGGAACTAGTGTTCCTCTCATAGGAACAGGTTGGTGTCTCACGCCTGTGCAAAAACCTGTGATTTCTCATCACTCACTTTTCCCCACTCTTATTCTAAGGTAAACAATTCCACACACTCTTCCTTTCCTTACCTCCTTCCGATTTGCTTTATACTCCACCATGGTCTTATTCTGTCCACCCTATCCAGATGATGGTGTTCCACTGAAAGCACTCTAATCAAGGTCCACAACAATCTTCATGACACTAGACTGAGTGTAAACTTTGCTGTGTTCACCTTAATTGAATCCAGAGCTTCATACAACACAAAGGACCACTCCTTTCTTCTTGACACATTTCCATTATTGGCCTACATCAAACCACAGAGTTCTGGGTTTTGTTCTTGATAGTTACTTCTCTAATTTGTTGAATTCTGCTTTATAGAATCTCTAAAGATCTTCAAGACCTAGTTCAAGGCCTCCTCTTCTTCTGAATCTTCAGTTTTTCTCTGGATTATTTTGTTCATTCTCGTGGCCTTAAATATCACTGAGAGTTTAATAATTTCACATTTGTATCTCCAATCCATCTTTTGCTCTTTGAACTCCAGATTCATATATATGCAGGTGAACTTTATCCTTCCTTTTGTTTATCTAACCTTCCAACTTAACTGTGCATCAAACATGGTCTTTCCCTATCTCCTCCCATGTTAGGCAATGGCATCACCACATTTTTGGTTACTCAAGCTAAATACATTGGTAAAAAGAAAAGCTACAGAATGAGATCACTGCAGTAGTAAATGGAGTTCTGTGATATAAAATAAAGGTTGGAAAAGAAGTAGAGAACACATTGATGAGGTAGGTCAGCAAAAACCTCCTTAAGAAAGAAAGGATGTTTCAATTGAAATACAAATTATGCTAAAGAGTCAAGCAAACAGAGAGGCAGAGGAAAAGCATACTCCAAAAGGAAATGGCAAGTTTACAACTGTTTCAGAATAACAGTTTTGTGTATTTTCATAATAGTAACAAATCGAGTATCCCTAGAGAGAAGTAAATGAAGGGAAAGGTAGCAGACAATGAGTGTGTACAGATAGGTGGAGACTAGATCCAATGTGAGCATTTCGGTAGTCCAGGTGACAGGTAGTGGTGACTGGGACCAAACAAGTAGAATTTCAGAAAAAGGATTTTAATTAACTTTTTAAAAATTTTTTGATTGTGATATAATATACATAAAATATTTGCCATCTTAACTATTTATAGGTGCACAAGTCAGTAGCATTTAGTACATTCACAATGTTGTGTAACCATCACTATTATAAATATTCAAAACTTTTTCATTGTGTCCAACAAAAATTCTTTACCTATTACACAATAGCTGCCCTTTCCTTCCAGCCCCTAGTAATCTCTCCTCTACTTTCTGTTTCTATGAATTTGTCTATTATTAGTACTCATATAAGTAGAATCATATGATATTTATCCTTCTGTGTCTGGCTTATTTCACTAAGCATAATGTTTTCAAGGTCAACCCATGTCATAGAAAACATTAAAATAGAATTCTTTTTTTTTTTTTTTAAACGTTTATTTATTTTTGAGACAGAGAGAGACAGAGCATGAACGGGGGAGGGTCAGAGAGAGAGGGAGACACAGAATCCAAAACAGGCTGCAGGCTCTGAGCTGTCAGCACAGAGCCCGACGCGGGGCTCGAACTCACGAACCGCGAGATCATGACCTGAGCCGAAGTCGGATGCTTAACCGACTGAGCCACCCAGGCGCCCCTAGAATTCTTTTTTTATGGTTGAATAATATTCCATTGTATGTATCTGACACATATTTTGTCTAAAATTTGTTTAATCTTTATTTTGAGATTTTTAATGTTTATTTTTATTTTTGAGAGAGAAAGAGAGAGAGCATGAGCAAGGGAGGGGCAGAGGGAGAGGGAGACATAGAATCTGAAGCAGGCTCCAGGCTCTGAGCTATTAGCACAGAGCCTGACCTGGGGCTCAAACTCACAAACCGTGAGATCGTGACCTGAGCCAAAGTTGGACGCTTAACCAACTGAGCCACCCAGGCGCCCCATTTAATCTTTATTTTGGAAATAGAATTAGTGAGACATATGTTGAACTGGATGTAGGGATGGAGATGAAGGTAAAAAGGATGATTCCTAGGATTCTAACTTGTGAAATTAAGTGGTAGGAGACTAATTTATGGAAATGGAAAACACTTGAGAAAGACATTCCTTAATCCCAAACTGAATTCATAACCTACCGGATGGAGGAGGATTCCAGAAGGATGAGGTCTCCATTGAGTCTGAAATGCTAAATGTGAATTAACCACGTAGAGAGCAATGCATGGGAAGAGGTTGGATACAGAAGAAAATTCAAAGAAAGGATCAAATGGTAAAATTCATGATGTTTTTTGCTTTATTTCTTTTACCAGGAACTTCCTTCCCTAATTCCTCATGTCCCTGTCTAAAATTGTCCTGATCTTCAAGTCTCAGGTGAAATGCCAACTCTTCAAAGCTCCTTAGGCACTTACTTATGTTCTTTTAATAACATTTACCCTCCTTTGGCTTATATAACAGTTTTTGCCCTTTTTTTTTACCTATTTACCATAAGCCCTTTGAAGGCATGTATTACATCTTTAGTATATTTGTATCCTCCCACCATACCCAGTATTGTCACCCTGCATAAAGAAGATGGTCAACATGTGTTGGTTTTAGCAGAACATCATTGTTACGAATAGGAATAAAAAAGGTTATGCCAATCACTAAGCCTAAAACAAGGCAAGAGGCTATAAAGGATGGGTTCCAAAAATTATTATTTGAAGATTTTTAAATTTTTATTTTAGAGACAGAGTGTGTGTGAGCAGGGTAGAGGGGCAGAGAGGGAGTGAGAGAATCCCAAGAAGGCTCCATGTTCACTGCAGAGCCCAATGCAGGGCTAGATCTCATGACCCTGGGATGATGACCTGAGCCAAAATCAAGAATCAGATGCTCAACTGACTGAAACACCCAGGCACCCCAATTTGAAGTTTTTGAGTTCTTTATATCAGAATTAAATAATTATCTGATGTTATTACAGTTTTGGAGCAGTGGAGACAGCCCCCAAGTGACAGAGTAAACATCATAGGAACTTATTACATCAAAAGAAAAGGTAGACAATACTGAAATAATTAAGGGGTTGTTTTTTTTTTCCTATGTCCATTGTTTAGTTTTGTGACCATGTAAATATAATCATCACAAAGAACAATTCCTGAAATGAAACTAGCAGTAAAGAAAATTATTGATGTAGTCATTTCTAACTTTTATCAAAATTGGTTTAGTATCTAAGCTGCTTACATTAGTTGAAGATGCAGCTTAGATTTCCAAATGCCTTAAAATAATCTATGGGAACTTAAAATGTGTTCCTATTATAATGAGAAGTACTTCCAAGTGTGTATGTAGATTTCAGTTATGTCTGTGATATATAGAGAACTTAATCTTCATTAATCTAACAGTTCACTTGACAACTAGCAGTGGTCCTCTGACATCATGTTATCATTTGTGTCCAGTTTTATGAAGATTTGGCATTGTCTTACATGATGTTCTAAAGAGAACCTAGATAATTATGGATTTTGTTTAAAAAAATTAGAAATCTTTATTAGAGTTGGTCAAACGGGCACATAAACATTAAAAAAAATAAAAAACAAACTCAAGCGTCTAGTTAAATATAAACCCATGGCTCAGGGTTAGGAAAAGAAACAGTAGAGAGTAGGTTGACGTGAAAATAAACCAACAGAGAAAATAATGCTCTCCATTGTTCAGAGTGACAAAGAATTGGCAGACATCCAAATGCCACGGGAGACAAGATTAATACTAAGTACATCTGTCAACATCCTGTTTGAAAATCTTAGCCAGGATCAGAGGTATCTGAAAACATCCAAAGGGGGTTTCGCCTAAGAATGAGTCATACTCTCTGCAGCAGAAAGCCGTAAAACATCAGTATAGGATGTTAGAAGTCAAACAGAAGGTAGTGATCATCTTGTCCAACTCCCATGTTTTACCAATGAGAAAAATGGGGCCGAGAAAACCCTTTCCACTCTGTAGCACTGGGAGACACCAGCAAGTAATGGACAAAATACGGACTTTGGAGCCATACAGAATTAGATGTGGATCCTGGCTTAGTGACTCAGACAAGTCACTTACTTTCTTTGGGCCTTACTATCTCTGAGCCCCATTTTCCTCAACTACAATATGGGAATAACTGTTTTGGAAGGTGGTGATGAATTTAGAAATAAAATTCATAAATATCTGGTACAGAGAGAACCAACAAATGCTAAATCTTACTACCCCCATGCTAGGATTACTGGATCACCTCAATCTAAGTGTATGTTCAATATACCTTCAGAGATGCCTAGTCAGGTTTCCTCCCCCCAGTAAAGAATAGTGGTGAGAATGATACCATTCATTCACTTGGGCATTTAATAATCTGGACATATTTAATGAGTCAGTATTGTATAAAATGCCAAATGGAACTTAAAAATTTTTCCAGTTCTTCAACATAGCAAAGTATAGTTGAATACAAGGAGCAGAAATCTAATAACTTGGTGAAAACATTCTAAATACTACTGAAGGAATCTTTCTGAACTTAATCCTTCATACCTAAATATGCGTGGGGATGGAGTGTCAATGTTGCATATATGGATGTCAAACTAGGTTTTGTAAGTACACGATGATCTTTTTTAAAAAATTTTTTTAACATTTATTCATTTTTGAGAGACAGAGAGACACAGTGAGAATGGGGAAGGGGCAAAGAGAGAGAGGCACAGAATCTGAAGCAGGCTCCAGGCTCTTTGCTGTCAGCACAGAGTCCGACATGGGGCTCAACCCCACAAACTGTGAGATCATGACCTGAGCCGAAGTCGAAAGCTCAACTGACTGAGCCACTCAGGCGCCCCACATGGCCTTTTTTTTAATTCAACAAGACTTTAAAAAAATCTTTTTATCCTTATTTTTGAGAGAGAGAGAGTGAGTACAGCGGGGAATGAACAGAGAGAAAGGGAGGGAGACACAAAATCCAAAGTAGTCTCCAGGCTCTGAGCCAGCAGCATGGAGCCCTATGCGGGGCTTGAATTTGCAAACTGGAAGATCATGACCTGAGCCACAGTCAGTTGCTTAACCTACTGAGCCACCCAGGTGCCCCAAATTCAACAAGATTTTAATTCAACAACATTTAAGATAGAAAAACAAAATCTAAAACTTCAAAGATTGAATGAATTTATAGGGAGGTAAAGGAAGATTCCTGAAGACTTTATGATTTGCCAAAGAGTGAGACACAGCTGAAACATTGATCTTTAGCTATCTCCATTGTAAGTGTACATAACGTGGAAATATAGGCCCTACCTACCACTGACACAATAGACTTAATCAATCACAGCCAACCTGGTTGCTGAGACCTTTTAGTCCTAATTCTAATTTACCTGTATAGACAGAGTCATTAGCCATGACATGTTAAGTGAGGAGGGACAATTTAAGTTTCTACAGCCAGGCTTATGCCATGTTGAATGCACTCTTAGGATCATCCCTTTAAAAATGAATATGAATCTGGGGCACCTGGGTGGCCCCGTCAGTTAAGCATCCAACTCTTGATTTCAGCTCAGGTCATCATCTTGCAGTTTGCGGGTTCTAGCCCCATTTCAGGTTCTGCACTTACAGTGCAGAGCCTGCTTGGGATCCTCTCTCTTCCTCTCTCTCTGCCCCTCCACAACTCATGCTCACTCGCTGTCTCTCTCAAAAAACTAATTAGTTAAAAAAATAAAAATAAAATAAAATGTTAAAAAAATGAATAGGAATCTGAATGGGAATCTTTTATGCTGAGACAGGGTTAAGTCTTTAAGGAAATACCCTGTTACTGGTTTCTCCTAGTTACCATTTAGGTTGTCTCCATGTATGTGCCTAGAGTTGCCAATATGATAACTTAGATCTAGGGAGAGGTGAGAAAGGTATGAGATGCCAAGGATTTTATAACTAGAAAGGATGTTAGGGCTATGGACTAAATCAAGGGAACCAATGTGCTCTATTTATCCCTTAAAGTATGGGCCTGTGCTATATGTTAGATATTTTGTGTTAGTTTCAGCCATTTCACAATCAGGATATTTCACATTATAAACGGGACCTCCGGCTTCTCTGGAAAAGTTGGACACTGTGGCATTCCTGGGTCTCAATTCTTGCCTGCCAACCTTTGGTGAGAATTGGACAGTGGTGGCCCACTTCAATGCAATGAGTTTTCCCCAGTGTCCCCATCTCCACTTCTCCTCAGGGGCTTCACCAGGCCAGTTCCACCTGCTGACTTTACCTTCACAGCTCCTGATAAAGTCCAAACCATATCTGAGAGATGAGAAAAACCAAAGCCCAGAGAGATCAAAAGACTGATGTGAGCTCCAGAACCCAGATCTTCTATTTTCCCCTTTTAGAAAGTCTTTCATGACTATTAGTGTGTTGGCTACTTCCTAAGAGATCATATAAAATACTATCCAGAGCAGTAACCCTAAGAAACACCTCGGTAAAAGGTAATGGCACCAGAGAAAAAATACTATTGATTATCAGATGCAATTTAGCTTAATCTTAGGTTACAAATATATTCTTAGAAGGAGTCCTAATTATTATCAGGCAGTTGGCTCCTATAATTTTTTTTTAATCTCTAAACTGGCTTTATTTGGATGTCAAATGTCACCATACATTAGGAGTCACATGGAGAATTACTGGAATTTTAATTCCTAGGCCCTTTTTCAAGGAGGCCCTGACTTAGTGTGTCTATGGTGAAATGCAGGAATTTGCATTTTTGATGACTATCACAGGTAATTTATTATACTTACTCATCAGAGTAAGAGGTCACTTTCACATATTCAGTTCTGGTCTCAAGCTCCAGACCATAATCAAGTGCCTCTGTCCCCTTCACTCAGAGAAAAGAAGTTTACTGTGGTCCCTACATTCTTTTCCTTATCTTTTATGTGTTCTCTGCCTGGTGGTTTATAAAAGAAAAACCCAAAGAAGATATGACTGACAGAGTATGAGGGATCTGAATATAATTGCCTAAATGTAATTGCTCAATTGGAATGTTTTTTTCCATGGTGAGTAGGTTAATAATTACAGTATCTCCCACCCACTCTACTGACTCGGCTCCTCTTTCTAAAGAACGCTTCCTTTGAATTGAAAAAATACAACTCGAGTTGAAAAAAAAATATCCTTTCTGAACCAAGTGGACCATGAGTTTTTGAAACTATGCTTTGAAACTTCATGTCAACTTGTTTTGTGCTTCTTCCCTAAAATTTGTGTCCTTTAAAGGGTTCATACTTTGTCTCCTACACCTCTTAAATAGATTAAAAAAAACATTAGAGAGGGAGGGAGGCAAACCATAAGAGACTCTTAAAAACTGAGAAAAAACAGGGTTGATGGGGGTGGAAGGGAGGGGAAAGTGGGTGATGCGCATTGAGGAGGGCACCTGTTGGGAGGAGCACTGGGTGTTGTATGGAAACCAAACTGACAATAAATTTCATATTTAAAAAAATGGGAACAATAAAAAATAAATTAATAAATAGAAAATAGTTTTTATAAATAGTTTTAATATAACCACACAAGCAAAATACAAACTGCTATACAGTACTTCTCTTGCATGTAACCACCATTTGATTCCACCTAGTTGCACGAGATTTCATATGCTATATTATAGCAGAATCCACTTGAGCTTATCTTATTTGAAGCAGTTTTAAAGAGAAAAATTCTATATTCAGTCCCAAAAAAAAAGTAAAGAATGAAAAAGAAAATAAAAAAATTAGTTTCTTGGAAGAGGTTGCCAAAAAGGGATATAGTATCCGTCGCCAATTAATCCACACTGGAATTCCACAGAAGGAACACCACATTAAAGCAGATAAGGAGAAGAAGAAAAATTTCATCGAAGCTGAATTCCCAGCAGGGTAGTTCTGAGTGTAAATTCGGGTTCTCAGGTTCTAAATGCTAACAACAGAGCAATTCCTGATGTAAAAGCAGGCATATCTAATCAGGCCACCCTTCTAAGGAGAGGAAGGCTTTGGAGGATTTTTTAATATCGTTTAATGGAAACCAAACTTATGCCTGCATGGAATTATAGAGTATTAAGAAAAGGTCATATGTAATGTTTTCTTTTCTCAGTTTTCATCCTAGGAGTTGACTTTAGAGAATTTTCTCATTCCCATGTTACCTTTCAAACTTTTGCATTAGAATAGATGTTTTACTTTAGGAAAGCCCTTTAAGAAATTCTTTGAGAATATGAAAATACTTGAGTCTTTCAACTTCTAATGTGTTTTACTTCAAATGTAACTTTTATAATACTAAAATATTGGGGAGTGCCTGGGCGGCTCAGTCAGTTCAGCCTCCGACTAGCTTTTGGCTCAGGTCACAGTCCCAGGGTCTTGGGATCAAGCTCTGAGTCAGGGTCTGTGCTGACAACGCACAGCCTGCTTAGGTTTCTCTCTCTCCACCCCACCCCTGCTTGCCCGCACTCATTCTCTCTCTCTCAAAATAAACAAACTTAAAATAATACTAAAACAGGTTAATGTTCTTCAGAATTCATTACCTGACATGATTCTATCCAGTAATTTAGCCCTCCCTAATGTCAAAGGAGAAGCTTCAGGTACTGGGTAGTATGTAATACTTTTGTAAAAAGGTTAAAAAAATTGGGGCACCTGGGTGGTTCAGTCGGTTAAGTGTGCGACTTCCGCTCAGGTCATGATCTCATGGTTTGTGAGTTAGAGCCCCACATCGGGCTCTGGGCTGATAGCTCGGGCCTGGAGCCTGCTTCGGATTCTGTATCTTCCTTTCTCTTGGCCCCTTCCCCACTTACACTCTGTCTCTGTGTCTCAAAAATGAATAAATGTTTAAAAAAACCCACAAAAGCAGACACATAGACCAATGGAAAGAATAGAGACTCCAGAATTGGACCCACAAATGTATGGCCAACTAATCTTTGACAAAGCAGGAAAGAATATCCAATGGAAAAAAGACAGTGTCTTTAACAGATGGTGCTGGGAGAACTGGACAGCAACATGCAGAAGAATGAAACTAGACCACTTTCTCACACCATTCATAAAAATAAACTCAAAAATGGATGAAGGACCTGAATGTGAGACAGGAAACCATCAAAACCCTAGAGGAGAAAGCAGGAAAAGACCTCTCTGACCTCAGCCACAGCAATTTCTTACTCAACACATTTCCAAGGCAAAGGAATTAAAAGCAAAAATGAACTATTGGGACCTCATGAAGATAAAAATCTTCTGCACTGCAAAGGAAACAATCAACAAAACTAAAAGGCAACCAACAGAATGGGAAAAGATATTTGCAAATGACATATCCGACAAAGGACTAGTATCCAAAATCTATAAAGAACTCACCAAACTCCACACCCGAAAAACAAGTAATCCAGTGTAGAATGGGCAGAAGACATGAATAGACACTTCTCTAAAGAAGGCATCCAGAGGGCCAACGGGCACATGAAAAGATGCTCAACGTCACTCCTCATCAGGGAAATACAAATCAAAACCACACTCAGATATCACCTCACGCCAGTCAGGGTCGCCAAAATGAACAAATCAGGAGACTATAGATGCTGGCGAGGATGTGGAGAAACGGGAACCCTCTTGCACTGTTGGTGGGAATGCAAACTGGTGCAGCCGCTCTGGAAAACAGTGTGGAGGTTCCTCAAAAAATTAAACATAGATCTACCCTATGATCCAGCAATAGCACTGCTAGGAATTTACCCAAGGAATACAGAAGTGCTGATGCATAGGGGCACTTGTACCCCAATGTTTATAGCAGCACTTTCAACAATAGCCAAATTATGGAAAGAGCCTAAATGTCCATCAACTGACGAATGGATAAAGAAGACGTGGTTTATATATACAATGGAATACTACTTGGCAATGAGAAAGAATGAAATCTGGCCATTTGTAGCAATGTGGATGGAACTGGAGAGTAGTATGCTAAGTGAAATAAGTCATACAGAGAAAGACAGATAACCATATGTTTTCACTCATATGTGCATCCTGAGAAACTCAACAGAAGACCAGCGGGGAGGAGAAGGGGGGGAAAAAGTTACAGAGAGGGAAGGAGGCAAACCATAAGAGACTCTTTAAAACTGAGAATAGGGGCGCCTGGGTGGCGCAGTCGGTTAAGCGTCCGACTTCAGCCAGGTCACGATCTCGCGGTCCGTGAGTTCGAGCCCCGCGTCAGGCTCTGGGCTGATGGCTCAGAGCCTGGAGCCTGTTTCCGATTCTGTGTCTCCCTCTCTCTCTGCCCCTCCCCCGTTCATGCTCTGTCTCTCTCTGTCCCAAAAATAAATAAAAACGTGGAAAAAAAATTAAAAAAAAAAACAAAAACTGAGAATAAACTGAGGGTTGATGGGGGGGTGGGAGTGTGGGGAATGTGGGTGATTGGCATTTAGGAGGGCACCTGTTGGGATGAACACTGGGTGTTGTATGGAAACCAATTTGAAAATAAGTTTCTTATTAAAAAAAAATAAAAAAAATAAAAAATAATAATTTCAGTTTTATCATTAACATAGGAGCTTAGCAATCAGATAGCTTTAAAACATGCTAGCAAATATTTTACTGGCCTGAAAGAATCCTAATATGGTCCAAAATATTAGTTAATAGAGAAGGAGAGGTGGGTTAGTTCCTAGAATCAGAGTTCCCTATATAATAGAGGGCTTACTTATAGGTGCAGAAATTTAAGAAAAGACAAAAAAAAATATGCTCTACTTTAGGCAGCAGTAAGTAATCCTGTTTTGAATGATGGAGTGGGGGAAGAATGAACAGGTAGAATAGACAGGAAGGAGATGGACATTAACATAGCACAGCACGCATGAGAGGTTAGACCCATGAAATACCCAGGATACAGAAGGACCAGACTTATAGGGGAGCCCCCTTCCCAGAGCTTCATCCTCAGCATTGTCCTACCAGCTGAC
The DNA here is from genome assembly GCF_028749965.1 of Puma concolor. NCBI lineage: Eukaryota > Metazoa > Chordata > Mammalia > Carnivora > Felidae > Puma > Puma concolor. The sequence goes on along the minus strand of NC_141667.1, from coordinate 135,457,983 downwards.
TGGGGAGGGCAAGGAGGGAGAACGATGGAGGTCATTGTGGCTTAAAAGATTCCAGGGTAAGTCTATAGCAATTCAGTACTTAGATCAGAATTATGGTTTCTAAACAAGACTTGGGGTTCTCGGGCACATGGGTCATATTTACGGAGGACAGACTCGCTCTGTGAGTAGGGGTCCCTGACCTCAGTTGTGCCTTCTCGGTGGTGCCTGCTCTGGATTCCAGGGAAGTGATAACATCCAGAGAGTGGGTTTCATAGAGTCAGCTAGCTTTTTAGGAAGAAAGCAAAAATTTTATGAATGAGTCATGAGTCATAGACATGTTTTGAAATTTAGTTCCAAATGTTACAGAATGCTGGTGATTTTAAACACCGGAGCAAAAGAATTATGTCTTTATTTTTCTGTTCTGCATTTTTTAGAGGAGGGAGGTAGGGTAGGGGAGAATTCTTTCCATTAAAACAAATGAAATGCTTTCAGACAGAGGTTAAAGACTAACAAGCAACCGTTCTAAATAGACATTTGCCTGAGGAGAAAAGATGTACAAGACAAGCAGTGGGAAGATTAAGATACCTTCAGAAACAGAAACACAGGCCCTGCTCTGAGGCTGCTGACTGAGCCCCCATCACCTCACACAATGTTTGTAGAAAAGGAAATGTTTGGAGAGAGTATCTGGAACAAAAAAGGGCTGGCTTAGTCATAAAGCTCCAATGTCAACGAGCATAAGGCCTGCTTCTGAACTTACAAGGCATATACACAGCTTCACAAATGCCATCCATAAATATGAAAGGTTGCCATACACACCCTCCCACAAAAAGAAAGAAAGAAAGAAAGAAAGAAAGAAAGAAAGAAAGAAAGAAAGAAAGAAAGAAAGAAAGAAAGAAAGAAACAACAAAGAAAAAGGATCAATGAGAAAAAAGGGACTTCACCTACTATCCATTCAAGCCCAATCACCTAGCAGAGAATTTGCAGATTCAAGTGTCACTTGTGGGCTTGTGATAACCCAGCTTGAAGACTCAGCTCTGATCGTGATCTTGCAGGAGCAGACTCACTATTTGCAGCGGTTTCAAAATTATAGTAAGTTCTCAAAATAACCTGCATGTTTATCTTTGAATATTTACCCAAATCCCATGGATGTGTGTGCATCGCAAAGGGATGGCAATGGGCATAACAAGGGGGCATGGGCTCTAAATTCTGGATGAGATAGCAGGTCTCCTTAGTGGTTACCCTTAAGTTCATGTTTCCACTGATGATCAGTAGTGGCTTAAGATCCCCGGAGAAAACTGTCCATCCAGATCCAATAAGCACCTGCATTCACAGGTGTTTAATATGATGTGAAATTTTACCTGTTATTTGCCAGAGACATTTTAACATTTGCCTGGAATATCTAATTCTCAGGAGACGAATAGAAAATGAAAAACAGGGATCTGACTCCCAGCTGTGCTAATCTTAGTATTTTGGTTGTGCCTCAGGTTCCTCATTGCTCTAAAACTGCAATAGTGTTGTAAGAGTTTGTTGGGAAAAAAAAAAAACATATGGAAACTTCCACACCACTTCCTTTTCATGGAAGTGTCTCTTTCTCCTAGAGATGCTACATCTATACAGTGGTGTGGTTTATTTCAACTCATCCCAAACTCAGTGGTAGAGGTCAAGTGGAATTATGTTTATTCTACTAGCTACAAAAGAGGCACTAAGGCCAGTACAGTTTCAAGGGGAGGAAAGTGAGATTCTACTTGAGGGGGGTGGCCAGCTTATGTTTTTTTTTTTTTCTTTTAATGTTTATTTATTTTTGAGACAGAGAGAGACAGAGCATGAGCAGGGTAGGGGCAGAGAGAGAAGGAGACACAGAATCTGAAAAAGGCTCCAGGCTCTGAGCTGTCAGCACAGAGCCCAATGCAGGGCTTGAACCCACGAACTGTGAGATCATGACCTGAGCCAAAGTTGGACGCTTAACCGACTGAACCACCCAGGCACCCCAGTCAGCTTATGTTTCAGAAGAGCATGTGGGATGGGACATACTGATGTGGCCATCTTTGGCAAATATGGTCAGTGGTACATGACTTGTTGCATAACCAAAGTGTGAAGGTCAAAAGGTGAGTATAGTCTGTTGTCATTCTCTTTTTAACAAATTCCAATTTCTCCTCAGGAAGATAAATACTTAGAGTGAATGAGTACAAGGATTTTGGATTCAGGAAGACAAAAGAGAAAAGCATATTAAATATTGTAAAACATTCTCAAAAATGGACCTATCACTCAGATAAACTGATACGGATTCTGAGCCATGACTTCATGGACATAATTCCTTGGCTTCCTACAGACTTAGGTATCAAATACGGGAGATAGAACATTTCCTTTTATTTAATTAGGTTTTCTTTCAAATTACTTTTTATTAAAGCAGTATTATATAAAAGCTGATATTGCTGTGTGGCTCAAGTCTTAACTAAACAATGGGTATCTTTTCTGCATAAGGACTGATTTGAGAAAAAACTTTAACTTCTGGGTTCGGAATAAAACTTTTCCCCCGACAACACATACTTTGGTTAAAAATATGTTTAAGTCTATATAGGTTATTTTTTTAAGCAGAAATATAAATAGTCCAAACAATGAGACATGATTATCATCAATTTTATTTCACACAGTAAAAAAGAAAATCTACTTGAAGCAAACAAAACAGATAATAAGTTCCGTGCTTTCATGAAGCTTATGTAGTGAAACTCATTCCGTGTTGTTTCACTGAAATATTCCTCAAGAAATTAAACTGTTTTGTTAAAAGACAACATTGATAGGTAATGGCATGAAAAATCGTTCCATTCCAAATGGCAGAATCAACCATTCCAAAAACAGAAATGGCATGAATAATCATCCATGATTTGTCATTCTTCTGGCTAGACCTAGGCCAAATAAAGACTGCTTAGGAGGTTGTTGCCAGATTGATGTCTCATGTGCATTTTTATTAATGATTTGTAAAAGTTTTTGCTGATGAAAAAAATATGTGTGTGAGGTGCTGCGTATCTTGTAAAACTATATTGACATCCCTACTGAATTTGATTAGAAAAGTAAACAAATATAAACAGTCTGAAAATTAACAGAGAAATCATAATCATTAGTTTAGATATGAAAGGCAAACACGATTAAAAATAAAGCCAAAAATAATGAAAACTTCTGTTCAGTCGTTCAGTCTGTATCTTTTAAGACTGCCTTTCAAAGAATGATTCTGGAATCACCTTCATCAAAATTACTTTGGATATGAGAGACACAAATGTGGAATCCTGACTTGTCCCAGACCAGAAAGAATAAAAGAAGAGAAGGAGAGAGTGTGTACACCAGTTTTAAAGAAAGTCTAAGGCAAGAAGAGGCTGGCATCCAAGAATCTTCCTCCGTACTCTAAATCAGGCCCTCCTCACCTTCTATGTATCCCCACCACACACAATTTTGATGGCTCATCTCAAACTCCACCACCCTGAAGCTATTCCAACATTCCAATCCTATTTTAACTTGGTCCCTCATTGACCTATAGTCCTGATCCTATGCTTCCTATTTAGCCTTTGATTATGCTGGATTCTCTATCATTCCATAACTGTCATATCTGTAAGCTTTGTGCCAACTCCCCAGGGCCCAAAGTAAGCAGTCAATCTTTAGGACTAGTTGGTTAATCACACACAGTCAGAGGAGCGATGAGCAACCTTGTTTTCTAAACATGGAAATGTGTCAAGTGGAATGAGCTACAAATGAGAGTATCAGGACAAGCAGGATGAAATCTGCTTCATGAAATTCCTTCAAGGTGTTCTGTATAAAGATTCTTGGAGCACATTCCTGCACCAAAGCCATAGATTTAAATGCACAATCCCAACCGGCACCATCTCTAGCCTTAGACCAGCAAAAATAAAGAAAATTCAGTTTTTCCTGACCTCCCTGCCTACACACATCTTACTCAGGTAGTTGGAGGCCCGGGGCTGCACCAAAAGTAGACAATAGTCTTAAATGGTTTAGGCAAAGTGGCCAAGGAGCTGGCAGATAGCTTACTCCTTAACTAGGTGAAGATTAGTATAGGGGAGGAAAAGCTATATCTCGACCCTCTTAGGTTTTGTAACTGGAGGGTGTAAATTTAACTGAAACAAGATAGGGGCACCTGGGTGGCTCAGTCAGTTAACTGTCAGATTTCGGCTCAGGTTATGATCTCGACTCCGTGAGTTTGAGCCCCACATCAGGCTCTGTGCTGACAGCTCAGAGCCTGGAGCCTGCTTCAGATTCTGTGTCTCCCTCTCTCTGCCGCTCCCCCATTTGTGCGTTTGTCTTTCTCAAAAATAAATAAGTGTTAAAAGATATTAAAAAATAAACTGATTAGTTTATCAGTAATAACTCAAAGACAGATTAATAGGGGAAAGCATACAAATGTATTTTATGTTAATGTTTTTTTTATTTTTATTTTTTTCCAACATTTATTTATTTTTGGGACAGAGAGAGACAGAGCATGAATGGGGGAGGGGCAGAGAGAGAGGGAGACACAGAATCGGAAACAGGCTCCAGGCTCTGAGCCATCAGCCCAGAGCCTGACGCGAGGCTCGAACTCAGGGACCTTGAGATCGTGACCTGGCTGAAGTCGGACGCTTAACCGACTGCGCCACCCAGGCGCCCCCTTATGTTAATGTTTTTAAGTGATACGAGGCTTCATAGGAAAGAAGTGAAACCTCAAAGTGGTTAGTCCTGAGAGCTTTGATATCATGTTAACAAAGGGTGATACATTGGAGACAAAGAACAATGGGTTTGGGCCTTTAGAAGCAGTGAATTGTGGGAAGGTAAATATATATGGGAAACTAATGAAGGATTAGGGTCATTTAGTGGGGTTTTTTTTGTACAGATTCAGCTTAGCATCAACTCTCTCCCCAGTGATAAGGCTGGTACAAGGAAGGGACCTTTCTCATGGGATATTTATACTCTGCTCTTAGTGAGAAAGAGGGAGAGGACAAAGCCCTTCCTCCACCTGCTGTTTCTCAACTTCCTTCAGTTCCAAATAACCAACATGCCAAAGCAGTGTTCACTAGCTACCAGTTAAAACCTGAAAACTCCTGTTCATTCGTGCAGTCTGTATCATTTAAGAGTGTCTTTCAAAGAATGATTCTGGGATCGTGTTCATCAAAGTAACTTTGGATATGAGAGACACAAATGTGGAATCCTGGGCCTATCCCAGACCAGTTAAATTAGAGTATCTGGGGTGGGCCTGGAATTCACCTGTTCAACAAGCTTCTGAGCAATTCTCAGTCCTAAGTCCTGCAATTCACTCTCTGGAGGGAATTTTTTTGGATAAACAGTTATGATTGGATAATGCAAATTTTTAGATGGGTATGCTTGGTTTATGTGGGCATCAGTGGACCCTTCAGCAAGGTCAGCTGCACCCAAGTTATATAGCCTGAGAGCAGAAAAGGGGAAATTACCCCAACAAAGTTGAAATGGTTTTCCTAATAGTAGCACTAACAGGAACAGACAAACACACAATAGCTAGACAGTGCAAGCAGACACGATAAAAACTTGGTCTCAAGTCCTGATTTACAGGACCATATTTTTTTTTTTTAATTTTTTTTTCAACGTTTATTTATTTTTTTTGGGACAGAGAGAGACAGAGCATGAACGGGGGAGGGGCAGAGAGAGAGGGAGACACAGAATCGGAAATAGGCTCCAGGCTCCGAGCCATCAGCCCAGAGCCTGACGCGGGGCTCGAACTCACGGACCGCGAGATCGTGACCTGGCTCAAGTCGGACGCTTAACCAACTGCGCCACCCAGGCGCCCCTACAGGACCATATTTAAACCGATCGTTGTTAAAAAGAAATAAAATCCAGAGGAATGGAAACTTCTATTGAAAACTGTTTTGTTCTAAGATGGCAACCAGTTATTAACATTAAATTCAAATGAGTGAATTTCATCATGACAAAAAGTGGCCGGAACAGATAATGAATCATCCCCACCACCTGCCAATTGTATTCTAATCCTAAACGCTGGATCTTGTCAATATGTTACTTTGCATGGCAAAGGGAATTTTGCAGATGTGATTAATATTAAGGAGTTTGAGATGATGCGATTACACTAGATTATCCAGGTGGGCCATACGGACATGACTCCTTAAACACACAGAACCGTGCCTGGCTGTGGTCAGAGAAAAATGTCATCATGAAGGGTCAGAGAGATCAAACATTACTGAGGATGAAGACAGAGAATAGCAATCAGGAGCCAAGGCATGTGGACAGCCCCCGGAAAATGGAAAAGGCAAGAAACTGATAATCTTCTATAGCTTCCAGAAGGAACATAGCCCTACCATCACCATGATTTGAGCTCAGTGAAACCTCTATTAGTCTTCTGACCTCTGAACTGTTAAGACAGCAATTTTGTGTTGTTTGAGCTGCTGTTTGTGACAATTGGTTAGGCAGGAACGGAAAACTAACACGGCAACTATTTTGGCACTCTGACGTATGCTGTGGCCTAAATTCTCAGGACGTGGTCAGTTCACACCACTTGGAATAACTCAGAATGAAGACCTAATTGTAGCAGACACATTTCATGCTCACTGAATGCACATGTGTCACCAAACTCTTCCAGGCTCTGTGCAGTCAGAGAGAGTCATATGATTTTCAGTTTAAGTAACATATTCCACGTCTTAGGCTGAGACAACGAAATGCCCCTGTTCTTCCCCTGCCTAGCTCTTTAGTTCTCTTCCCCAGGCAAATTGGAAGGCTCTTGTTTAAACGGTGGTGCCCCAAGACACAAACATATGCCCAGATACCTGAGATTTTGCTAAAAAGGAGCTGCCTGGAGAACCACTAGACTTGCAAAAGATTTCGCACGACTGAAAAATAAAGTTCTGTATTTTAAATTCTCGGCATTCCCAGGTTTGTTTGTTTCTGCAGACTTATCAAGACTATCTTGACTGGTATAGTTACTTGGAATAATCCTATTTCAGGAAACAGACGATCCAACCTATCAAGTGTATTATGGAAACTACTTTCTAATGCCCTCTCTCTTATTAACCTATTAAGCTGTATCATTTATGTTTCAATTTCTCTGTACATACAATTAGGAGATACATAATTTTATATAGCATGTGGGAAAATATTCCCCTTATTTGTGTTGTTTTCATCATACAATAATGTATTTTAATTTAGAAAATAAAAAGAAGTTTTGTATTTTTTTTTAAGTGAGAAATAATATTCTCATTTTCCTGTCATTGACTGGTAATGATAATGGAGATTCTATGCTTTCACGGTAAGTTTATACGATGAAGATTTGTATTTGTATGATGAAAATTGCTTTTGTTCTACCAAAATTTTACATTTAAGACATTTGCCAAGGGGCACCTGGGGTGGTTCAGTCAGTTGAACATCTAACTCTTGATTTTGACTTGGGTTGTGGGATCGAACTTGGCATTGGAGAGCTCTGAGCATGGAACCTGCTTAAGATTCTTTCTCTCTCTCTCTCTCTCTCACTCTTGCTCTCACTCTCACTCTCTCCCTCCCTTCCCCTGACCTTTCCCCCCTCTCAAGCACTCTCTCTCTCTCAAATAAAATTAAATAACATTTTAAAAATTAAAAAAAGACATTTACAAAGATATTAATGAATTTCAGGAAAACTGCACACTTAATGGCCATCAAAAGGTCTTAACTGACATGAAAAAGTAAACTCTCAATCTGAAATGCTTTCCTAAGAGAACCAGAATGTAAAAAAAAAAAAAAAAAAAAAAAAAGAAGTAAACCCAAAATATAGTCAAGTTTAAATAGAGTAATGACTTAATATTTTCCATTTAATCATCCAGGGTGATAATAACAGCTTAAGAAGAGCTAGAGAAAGATTGCCCAATTCCTCTCCTTCAGTGGATGGAAGACAAAATTGAGGACTATTGGGTAATATATGCCAGCAACCAACAGGAACAGAGATTATACCTGAGGGCAAATCTAAGGGCAGCCAGAAAGTAGTTATGTTGTTAAGAGTAAGCAAAAGTCATATCTTTTTAATTGTGGTAAGATATATGCAATATACAATTCACCATTTTAACCATTCTCATGTGTGTAATTTGGTAGCATCACAATACATTCGCATTGTGGTGTGACAACATTCCCACCATCCAGCCCCAGAAGTTTTCCCTCATCCCAGACTGAGACTCTGTGCCCACTAACTGCTCACTCCTCACCCCCAGCCCTCGGTAACCACTATTCCATTTTCTGTCTCTCTAAATTTGACTATTTTAGGTACTTCCTGTAAACGGAATCATTCGCTATTAGTCCTCTTGTAACTGACTTGTTTCTCTAAGCACAGTGTCTTCAAGACTCATCCATGTTGGAGCAGGTGTCAAAATTTCCTTCCTTTTGAAGGCTGAGTAATATTCTATCGTATGCATCTACCATATTTGTTTAGCCATTCATCAGTCAGTGAACATTGGAGTTGTTTCCATGTTTTGGCTGTTATGAATAACACTGCTCATGACTACTTGTGTACAAATATCTGTTGGAATTTCCCCCTCAATCTGGGGGGGGGGGTAAGTATCTAAAATCACAATTGCTGGATCATATGGTAATTTTCTTTTTTTGCCTGTTGAGGAATTGCCATACTGTTTTCTGCAGATGTTGTGCCATCTTGCACCCCCACCAACCATGTGCAAGTGTTCAATTTCTCCATATCCTTGCCAACATTTGGTATTTTCTGGTATTTTGGGGGGTGTTTTTTCTTTGTTTCATAACAGCCATCCTAATGGGTATGAAATGTTATCTCATTGTGGTTTTGGAAAAAATGACATCTTTTTACCATTGAGAAATCGTACCACTGGCTGTGTGTGTGTGTTCCATTTTTTTTCTGAAATTAAAAATGTCTGACTTGCTGCTTACAAGAGGAATCCTAGTACAGAATACTAGTACTAGAATACTAGTACAATATTGAACTAATGTACAAGTTAGGATTTTAATCTTTTTAAAACGAGACAAATAATTCATTTTTTTTTTCAACTTTTTTTTTTTGGGGGGGGGGACAGAGAGAGACAGAGCATGAACGGGGGAGGGGCAGAGAGAGAGGGAGACACAGAATCAGAAACAGGCTCCAGGCTCCAAGCCATCAGCCCAGAGCCTGACGCGGGGCTCGAACTCAGGGACCGCGAGATCGTGACCTGGCTGAAGTCGGACGCTTAACCGACTGCACCACCCAGGCGCCCCAATAAATAATTCATTTATATCGGGGCAACATTCGTTTTCAAATACTCTCTTTTAGAACAAATTGTTTCATCTAACCTAAAACCTTAGATTTAGATTATAAATTTATCTAAAGTAATTTACATTGAAAACATTTTTTCAACTATTTCTTGTTTTTACTTTATTTTTTTAATTTTTTTAACGTTTATTTATTTTTGAGACAGAGAGAGACAGAGCATGAAGAGGGGAGGGGCAGAGAGAGAGGGAGACACAGAATCTGAAACAGGCTCCAGGCTCTGAGCTGTCAGCACAGAGCCCGATGCGGGGCTCGAACCCACTGACCGTGAGATCGTGACCCGAGCCAAAGTCGGACGCTTAACCGACCAAGCCACCCAGGCGCCCCTTGTTTTTACTTTAAATTGGCTCTCTATTAATTAGCTATCTCAAATAAATATTTAACCTCAATTTTACTTCAAGAGAATTTGAATTTCCATTAAATCTATTACTAGTGGTAAAACATGAAAAAACTAAGTCACCAAAATCTTTGGTATTGTGGTGACTCTTCTCTAAATAGCATGGCCAAGGAAACCTATAATAATCCTTATCCTTTTTTGTTTAACCAGTTGAGTTAATATGAAGTTAGAATCTAGATATTTGATTCATAGTCCACAGCGCTTCTAGACATAATAGCAACAGTGTATAAACTCTGCAGTGGGGCGCCTGGGTGGCTCAGTTTGGTTATGCTTCTGATTTCAGCTCAGGTCATGCTCTCGCGGTTCGTGAGTTTGAGTCCTGTGTGGAGCTGTGTGTTGAAAGCTCAGAGACTGGATTCGTGAGTTTGAGTCCTGTGTGGAGCTGTGTGTTGAAAGCTCAGAGACTGGAGCCTACTTCGGATTCTGTGCCTCCCTCTCTCTCTGCCCCTCCCCTGCTCACACTTTGTCTGTCTCTCTCAAAAATAAATAATAATAAACATTAAAAAAAAATTTAACTCTGCAGACAAGGCAATCAAATTGTAATAACTAGGAAGTGTATTTGGGAGGGAATATAGGTGCTTCTTGTCTACTCAGCGTTGGTGTTTTGTAAGAATATACTCACAATTCAGGGTGGCTTAATGCCATCATTTTGCTCTTCTGAAGAAGAGTCATGCCATCTGATGTCTCGTCTTACACACACACTGACTATACACATCTCACTGCTTCTTCATCCCTAGAACAGCAAACTTTATGGTTCTTTCTCAGGACAGATGATTTTAAAGAGGGAAATACTTAAAACATGCTAATACTCTAAGCCCAACCATTTCCCCTGGTGATGTAATTTGAGAACTCTTTGATTTGGGCCAGGTCAGGTTTTCCCTTAGAAACTTAAAGGTCTAAGGATTTCTATTAAGTACTAAATGAAATAAAGTTTACAAGAAGAGGTTTTCTAAACTCAATTTTTACAGAAGTATAAAGGAGAATTATTCCTAAAACATTATCAGTCATTCTTGTCTCATCTTTCATTTCACTTTCCCAAAACAAAATAAAAACTTCAAGTAGATCACAAATAAGTTTTAACATCACTACACCCTGATAAAATTTAAGTACATTAGTGCTATCATATCACTTGCTCAAGGAAAACTTAGAAATATCACACTGGTTTCTGATTTGAATTTTTGTAGTACTAAAAAAGTGGCTTGAAATACCCTGATATAAGTGCTAGTTTTAGTAATTTACTTTTATTTCTCCTCGGATTTC